>NC_044989.1:21217222-23617222 GCF_008728515.1 Papio anubis
CCTTACTCCATATACGAAAATTAATTCAAGATGGATTAGAGACTTAAATGTTAGACCTAATACCATAAAAATCCTAGAGGAAAACCTAGGTATTACCATTCAGGATATATAATATATTTTCTAAATGGCCTAATATTGGGTGGATTTCTGTGGCAATAAAAAGGTGGATAGAATTTACATCCTACATTAATATGATTTTTGTTCTTGATTCTAACAGTCATGTTAATCCAGCAAAACCCTGCCTGGGCCCTTTCTAGTCTCTTTCTCTGCCTTTCCCATCACTTAGAGTGCTAGATGTAGGTACCCGAGGACACATTCAGATCTAAATCCATTCAGAGAATGGGATGTGTTTAATAAAAGTGGTAATGCAATTGCTTGGATCACTGCCCTTAGGGAAGTGTAGAAGTTGTATTGAGATTCAAAATGAAGAATAGAAAAAAAAAAAGCTTCTTGCCTGGTTTTTAAATCAAATCCCAGGCTAAAAGTTGAGAATATATTTGAGTTTGCTTCAGCATTGCTGAAGTCCTATTCTTGATGTCATACCCAATGACTTGGTAATCTTTTATTGGCATATATGAATTAGATATTCTTTCAAGTCACTTTTCATAGGCATCCAGATGGATGATGGAGATAGATTTGTACCCATCATTTGACCATCACTCTGGCTTTTATTTGACTTGGCAGGTTTGATGAAGAGTTGTACTTGCACATTGGCAGATTCTTTGATGGGCCCATTTTTAATATTGATGGCATGAGGTGACTTTCCCACTTTGAGCTTTTTGTTTACTGAAATTTGACCTCCATCTTTACTTTCTTATGCATATTATCACAGTTCTTTTCCATCTTTTGCGTCTGCAGTGTTGGTCAAATCTTTAACAGTTACTAAACATGATTAAGATGCCATCTTTATTGTGATTCTAGTGACACATGTGTCTTCTGTTGAAAAGATTGCACTAGTAACATCAGAAAGGATTCTTCTATTTAACTTGCAGGGTGTCATCATGCTGCTGCCTTAATATAAGTCTTCAAAGGTTCTTTTTCTTCCTTTCCATTACCTTCATTGAAATGAATTTGTTTTACTCTGCTTCCTAAATAATAACATGCTGGATTGTGACAGCGGTGAGTAATCTAAAAAGATAGTCCCTCTTTCATGGCAAGGAAGTTATGTTGGAACTGTTAGGGACTGCTAGGACACATTGCTATTTCCATGATTAGACAAACAAACTGTTGTTGGAAAACTACCAACAGAGACCGGTTTCATTTGCCTGTTGCCTTGAGTGAGGAAGTCTAAGAACATCAAGAAGTTATCGAGCCAGAATAATTTAAAACCATCTCGGTGTTTTGGAAGCGGTGTTGTTTATTGCTTAATGACATGTGAGTTTCACTCCTCTGGTGGACGTTTTACAGTTTTTAATTTTGAGTGACATCTGCATACTTTAGAGTGACATTTTAATTCGTCCTTTCTATGGCTCTAAGCCTACCAGTAAGGCCCTGCAAAACTGCACTTAGCATTGGCGCTACAGATAATCTGTTCCTAGATTTGAGCCTCATATAATCAAGGTTATTTTCTAATCTTATCTATGGAAATGTTTCCATCACTAGATAAAACTTTGAAATTCACAGGTGGTACCTAATCTACCGTGGATTGGAATGGGCTTAGAGATACATTGTACATTTAGTTTTCACAACTTTTTCTAAGTGAATGGTGTAGCCTGTAATATCATCACACTTCTGAATCACACATTTGTTGCTGGAAAATTAGAATATACATCTTTATATAACTGTTAACCCTGAAAGAATAATTTGAATTGTGCATTTGTGAAAAATATTCTAAAAGTAAACTTCTGGGTTGATATATTGAAGAGTTCATGGAAATATGTTCTGGTAAATGGACAATTATTTTGATTTTTGGTTTGTGAGTTTTTTTGTTTGTTTGTTTGTTTGTTTGACAGGATCTCACTCTGTTGCCTTGCCTGGAGTGCAGTGACACAATCATGGCTCACTGTAACCTTTATCTCCCCTGGCTCAGGTGATCCACCTACCTCAGCCTCCCAAATAGCTGGGACTACAAGCATATGCTACCACACCCACCTGGCTCCTTTTTGTATTTTTCATAGAGATGGGGTTTCACTATATCGCTCATACTGGTCTTTAACTCCTGGGCTCAAGCAATTGGCCCACCTTGACCTCCCAAAGCACTAGAATTACAGACGTGAGCCACCACGACCGGCTGGAAAATTTTTCAAATGCATTTAGCTATACTTGTTTCCAAATCTCCATTAACATGGCAAAAAAGCATTAATATCCAGGGAAAACCATTTTATGTCAGGCCAAGACATCAGAATGAGTGCCACCTGCCAGTCAGAAGTTGGATGGGATATACTATAAGATAAAGTCAGTTTAAGGAAGGGCTGGCCAGTGGGCAATTCATTTTATGAGAAAGAAAAGTCTTCCTGAGAAGGGAAATAAAAGAGGCTCCTAAAAGAACATTACTAGCAACCATTAACTTGAAGCAGCTAGAAAAGGAGACTGAGGGCCAGGCGCAGTGGCTCATGCCTGTAATCCCAGCACTTCGGAAGGCTGTGGTGGGTGGATCATGAAGTCGGGGGATCAAGACCATCCTGGCTAACATGGTAAAACCCCATCTCCATTAAAAATATAAAAAATTAGCCAGGCATGGTGGCACACACCTGTAGTGCCAGCTACTCGGGAGGCTAAGGCAGGAGAATCACTTGAACCTGGGAGGCGGAGGTTGCGGTGAGCCGAGATCGCACCACAGCACTCCAGCCTGTGAGACAGGGTGAGACTCCATCTCAAAAAACAAAAAACAAAAAACAAACAAAAGAAAAAAAAAAGAAAGAAAGAAAAGGAGACTGAGGATGGGTTCTGTGTTAACAGAGGGAGACGAAGAGAAGTAAATGCTACCATTGCCTTTGGGAAGAGGTCCAGACATTGGGATCCAGTTACGGTGCTTGCTAAAGGTTTATGCTTTAGGTGAAGGGTCATTATAGTGGCATTGCTGGCCTGGATATTATAAGGTGGACAGTTGTGCCAGTGCAGAAGGGTGCTTTAAGCACGTGTTGAATTTAAGCCACCACAATTTATGTTCAAAAGACAATCCTTGGTTTTCTGGTGATACATGTGCTGGGTAATGGCTCAAGGGTCCTTGCTATTTTTGTTTTTATTATTATACTTTATGTTCTAGGGTACATGTGCACAACGTGCAGATTTGTTACATATGTATACATGTGCCATGTTGGTGTGCTGCACCCATTAACTCGTCATTTACATTAGGTGTATCTCTTAATGCTATCCCTCCCCCAACCCCACAACAGGCCCCAGGGTCATGTTCCCGTTCTGTGTCCAAGTGATCTCACTGTTCAATTCCCACCTATGGGTGAGAACATGCAATGTTTGGTTTTCTGTTCTTGCAATAGTTTGCTGAGAATGATGGTTTCCAGCTGCATGCATGTCCCTACAAAGGACATGAACTCATCCTTCTATTTTTAAAGGCCACGTAATTGTGATAGATCAGATTGAAACTATACAAAATTTAAATTTCGCTCTTCTTCCTGCATCTATGTTAGACATACTTAAATGGGGGCACCCGTGATTTCAAATAGAACTCATCATAACTAGGCACATTTATATTTTGATCAATGGGAGGAAGTAAACAGAAAACTACCAGACATAGAAAACAATTTAGCAGTTCATAATAAGAAGTTCCTAGAACACACATCTTTGTAAATAATTTCTATAACAAACTACAAAACTTTCTTAGAAAATGTTTCATTCGCGGTCACACCCAATTTTAAAGGTTTTGTACCTGTGATATTAGAATACATTTATAATTGTGAAACAAGTTGAGGTCACAAGTGACTTATTTTGGAGACTAAAAATATGGCTTCTTAATTTAAAGTTGCAAAGAAACCTGTGAATAGTAGCATCAGTTCTAAAGTAAAACAAGTCAATGAATGAATGGATCAACTTGAGAAAGTTGCCCAGCAGTTAGAGAAAGATAATGAGAGAAAACATGAGATCCATGACAAATTTAGGACAAATGTATAATGGAAATTCCAGAAGAAGGGAAAAAGACCACGGGGGGTGGGGGGAAAGAAATAATGGACATAACAGTAGAAGAAAACACAACTGTCAAATAATAAAAAGCTAGAACTTCATTTTAATGAGCCTTCTGGAAACAGACCCTCTCACAATACACTAGCGAGATTATAATTTTTTAACTTTCAAAAAGAATGAAATATTTCCCCAAAGTTTTAAATAAAATCAAAGGAATCTGCCATATTAAAATCTAGTCCAGGTTTTTAAGTTTAAAGAAAAGATGATGGCACACACATACACCTTTTAAATTAAGTAAAACATGTTATTGTTAAGTATTATATATGCGTTCAAAAGAAGAATTTCAATCACCAAGAAGAGTATAGAAGAAGCAATAATATAGCTAGTGGTTAAATATGCAGTCTCTGCAGCTAGAGTGCCTGGATTTAGATCCAGCCTTTCTACTTACTATCTGTGCAACATTGGGTGGTTTCTTAACCTCTCTGGGCTTCAGTTTCTACATCTACAAACTGGGAATAATATGTTCATATCTACCTATTAGGTCTGTTTTGAGGATCAAAAGATAGAACACATTCTAATTCGCAGATTGTAAGAAATACTGCTTATGTTTATTAAAGATGTGAACCTTAATTTCTGCAATATTTATGTCTGAATGATAAGACTAATGGTAGCTTTTATTTTCTGATGTTTGGCTAACTGGTTCGAACCTATGAGCCTCATTACATCCCCATTTAGGTATCAGCAACAGCCTGGCAATGCCACTATCTTAGAAGTCTAATCCCAGACTTCTCTGAGATCCTACGTATGTTCATTCCCTGGAGGAGTCTCCTTTTCAAGATTTGGCTACCAGCTCTTTGAGGCCCCTCTCTGAGCTCCTGGGCACTGCCTATACCTACTTTCTTCCTTCAGTGCACCTAGCTTTCAGATTAGTAATTGCCCCTGCTGTCATTATCTCTGGAGTACCTCAGCATTTCTTCTCCTTTTTCCTATAATAAATTCCCTCTGTTGGAATAGATAATGTAGTTCTTGTTTTCCTGATGGAACTCTGACTGATATAAGTGACATTTGAGAATTTGGGAATTTGATTAACTCCTGAAGGTTAAGAAGCTGTTGATCTTTTCAGAAGAGGAGTTGTATGAATTCTGATTCCTTTTTCACATGGCATCCTCCTGTTTATGCTCAGGGAAATAGTCTGGACAAATGGAGTACAAGAAATATGAAGTCCTTGGAAAAAAGGCAGAATCATAAGTCATTTGTGTTCTCTATCAGAAAAGATTGACTTGTGCTATCAGGAACAGAAGACCTGACTAATAGGTACTTAAATACATAGGGAGTTAGATTATGCACTAGAAGGTCTGGGCCTGGGAAATTTGTAGTTTGTAAGGTCAATCAAGACCTTCTGGATTTAAGAAATCAGACTCTCTTTTCCTGTGTTGCTGTCTTCAGCATGTGGATTTTGTATTCGTGGTCCCATTTGCTGCTACATTTTCTTATTACAGGTAGGAAGAAGATAGGAGAAAGGGTGGTATCCGTATATTTCTCCTATTTCATTGGTCAGAACTGTGTCACAGGACTTCACCTGAAGCTGCAAAAGGAGACAGGAAATTGAGATTTTAGGGATTTTTTTTTAACTCTTTAAGTAGAGGTTGGCAAGAGAGAAGGGCAACTATGCTACTCGTTATGCTACTCCTTATACATCTGTTATATTACATGGGTGCCCCATGGTAAACTGCTGTATTTAAGACCCAATATACAGGATTCATATTACTGGTGCAAGAGGCTGATTATATATTGTTCATTGAAGTAGAGTCTTAAGTTCTCCATTATTTGCTTTCTATATTTGTAGAGAAAAGATATGTTGTGAGTTCAAAGGGGCAGAGAACAAAGCCAATTTTTGCTAGCATACTCAGCCACCCATTCTGTAGCATTTGAACTTTGCTGATGATCATTTACCACGCAAGAGCGACTCTATTCTGTACTTTCACCATTTGCTACAAGGTCACCCTTGAAGAACTGCAAGGCAAACTCACTGACGTCTTCAGCAAAATGCGTTGCCCTCCTTCTTAATTAGCTGCTGGGAAGGAGTAGATTGTTTTGCCATTCCAGTGTCCCCATTTAACTCATTGGGACTTGGCTCTGCCAGTGGAGAAGGGGCTGGGAACAGCTCTTGATGGCACAGCCTAATGAGGCTATCAGTAACACACTGATGCGATTAGACCTCGAAGCATCTCAAATGTGTAAGGAGGCAACTTGCACAATACTGTGAAAACCTGGAGCAAGAAAAGGATTTAGTGATTGTGTTTTATTTAACTAAGATGAAAGCAGCAATCTTCCCATCAGGCACTATTTATGATTAATTAAGATAGATTCTGCAAAGCAATCTATGCTTTTTTGTGCTCAAATGGAGGCATGCTAACAAGAGAGGACAATCACAAAGCTCCACAATCTGAACAGTAATGAGCCTGGCTCCAGCCCCACCAGCTAAATTTCATCTCAGTGACATTCAAGGTTTGGCAACCACCTCCAAGCCTCATCACAGATGCTAATAGCAAATCAACTGAAATGGATGATGCGGATAATGCCAAACCTGCAATGATTTGTATCTTTTTAAAAGCTCTCTTTCAATTTTCTATAGATTTGCTAGAGGTGCATGAACATGTACATGGCATGCATGTGGGTGCAGAGAGGAGAGAAGCAGAGGGAAGATGAACACATTTCAAGGTGGGCTTCAAAAAACAGATGGGGGAGGGGTAGAAGAAAAGAGGTAACTGCCTGGGTGGGTCCAGAATGCATAGAGGGCCAAGACTTTGAAGTGTACTTACATACTGATTAGTATTTATGAGCATCTTTTATCATCTGTCAAAATGATAATTCTGATGACATTCAAGATGTTACCCTCAGTTACCAAAAATGACCAAACAAATACATTTTGAAGCCACTGGACTAATCTAGAAAACTGCAAAACAATGACAATAATAGCACAACAGTGACTTTCTCAGTAAAATCTTCTAATGTCATAGACCTATTCATTTTTCAAGTTATTTCAATGGGTTTGGGCCAAAAATCAGTTCCTTATTTAATAAACTGTGGTGTCCGTTAATGTGTGCCAATCACTCTGAAGGAAACAAAAGAAGGGATTTATTTTACCAATTTCCTTTGAAATACAAAAAAGATTTCATGCTTCCATTTATTTTATACCTATTTATTGAATGTCAATCATGTGCCAAGTGATGTAATAGGTTTTAGAGATACCTGACAAACCAATATAAACATGTATTCTGACTTCATAAGACATGTGCATTATGCGGGATTCAGAGGAGGAAGCAAGTAATTAAAACAAAATGTGATTTTTGCTGTAAGAGGAGAAATACAGAGTCCTAAGAGAGAAATAGGAAAACCCATAATCAAGAAATAATGATGTTGAGGAAGGGGCAATACCAGACAATTTCTTAGAAAAAGTAATGTCTATGCTGTGACATGAGTGATTGACAGAAACTGGCTGAGAACAAGAGTAGGGTTTGTGTGGGAAAAGCGTATTCTGGAATGACGAAACAGCTTACAAAAAGAAAAAAAGGGTAGAGGCTAGAGAGAGAAAGACATATGCAGAAAACAAAATTTTTCCATATGACTGAAGGTTAGTGTGAGTGACGGGATGGGAGGAAAAGGGATTTGGTAAGGGTAGGAAAGCTTGGATGGGTATGGAGGTCACAAAACTTTTTAAAAATCATGTAAAGGAGTTTGAACTAATTCTAAAGTATTCTTAAACCATTGTATGCCTTCATGAAATCTGTGTTTTGGAATGAAGGAAGAGTGATCTAGGATGGGTGAAACTGAGGATTAGGACATGAGTTAATAGGTGGTTGTGGGGATAAAACCAGGTAAAACTATTCTTCTGAGAAGCAGGATAAAAGCAGTGTAATTGTGACATGTGAGGATCTTTGGAAACTCTTTGGGAAGCAAACTCAGTAGGCATTGGGGACTAATTATATGACATACCTTCTGGATAAACCTGAGACCATGGTAGATAATGGTGATCTGAGATAGAAAATCCAATATGAGGGACTTGGGGTCTGGGAAGGAGGGTGTTGGTCTTCTTCTTCTTCTCCTTCTCCTTCTCCTCCTTCTTCTTGTTCTAGGATACATGTGCAGAACGTGCAGGTTGTTACATACGTACACATGTGCCTTGGTGGTTTGCTGCACCCATCCACTCATCATCTACATTAGGTATTTCTCCTAAGGCTATCCCTCCCCTAACCCCACATGCCCCAAAAATCCCTAGTGTGTGATGTTCCCCTCCCTGTGTCCGTGTGTTCTCATTGTTCAACTCCAACTTATGAGTGAGACCATGCGGTGTTTGGTTTTCTGTTCCTGTGTTAGTTTGCTGAGAATGATGGTTTCCAGCTTCATCCATGTCCCTGCAAAGGACATGAAATCGTCATTTTTTATGGCTATGGCTGCATACTATTCCGTGGTGTATATGTGCCACATTTTCTTTATCCAGTCTGTCATTGATGGGCATTTAGATTGGTTCCAAGTCTTTGCTATTGTAAATAGTGCTGCAATAAACATACACGTGCATGTGTCATTATAGTAGAATAATTTATAATCCTTTATGTATATACCCAGTAATGGGATTGCTGGGTCAAATGGTTCTAGATCCTTGAGGAATCACCACACTGCCTCCCACAGTGGTTGAACTAATTTACACTCCCACAAGCAGTGGAAAAGTGTTCCTATCCCTCCACGTCCTCTGCAGCATCTGTTGTTTCCTGACTTTTTAGTGATCACCATTTTAAATGGTGTGAGATGGTATCTCATTGTGGTTTTGATTTGCATTTCTCTAATGACCAATGATGATGAGCTTTTTTTCGTGTTTGTTGGCCACATAAATGTCTTCTTTTGAGAAATCTCTGTTTATATGCTTCACCCACTTTTTGATGTGGTTGTTTGTGTTTTTTTTTTTTTTTAAATTTGTTTAAGTTCTTTGTCCATTCTGGATATTAGCACTTTGTCAGATGGATAGATTGCAAAAATTTTCTCCCATTCTGTAGGTTGCCTGTTCACTCTGATGATAGTTTCTTCTGCTGTGCAGAAGCTCTTTAGTTTAGTTAGATCCTGTTTGTCAATTTTGGCTTTTGCTGTAATTGCTTTTGGTGTTTTAGTCATGAAGTCTTTGCCCATGCCTATGTCCTGAAAGGTATTGCCTTGGTTTTTTTCCAGAGTTTTTATGGTTTTTGATCTTAATATTTAAATGTTTAATCCATCTTGAGTTAATTTTTGTATAAGGTATAAAGAAGGGGTCCAGTTTCAGTTTTCTGCATGTGGCTAGTCAGTTTTCCCAATACCATTTATTAAATAGAGAATCCTTTCCCCATTGCTTGTTTTTGTCAGATTTGTCAAAGCTCAGATGGTTGTAGATTTGTAGTCTTATTTCTGAGGCCTGTTCTGTTCCATTGGTCTATAACTCTGTTTTGGTAACAGTATCATGCTGTTTTAGTTACTATAGCCTTGTAGATTGAAGTCAGGTAGCATGATGCCTCCAGCTTTGTTCTTTTTGTTTAGGATTGCCTTGGCTACATGGGCTCTTTTTGGTTCCATATGAAATTTAAAGTAGTTTTTTCCTAATTTTGTGAAGAAAGTCAATGGGAATAGCATTGAATCTATAAATTACTTTGGGCAGTATGGCCATTTTCACGATATTTTTTCTTCCTATCCATAAGCATGGAATGTTTTTTCCATGTGTTTGTGTTCTCTCTTATTTCCTTGAGCAGTGGTTTGTAGTTCTCCTTGAAGAGGCCCTTAATCATCAGATTCACCAAGGTTGAAATGAAGGAAAAAATGTTAAGGCAGCCAGAGAGAAAGGTCAGGCTACCCACAAAGGGAAGCCCATTAGACTAACAGCAGATCTCTCTGCAGAAACCCTACAAACCAGAAGAGAGTGGGGGCCAATATTCAACATTCTTAAATAAAAAAATTTTCAATCCAGAGTTTCATTTCCAGTCAAACTAAGCTTCATAAACAAAGGAGAAATAAAATCCTTTACAGACAAGCAAATGTTGAAATATTTTTTCACCACCAGGCCTGCCTTACAAGAGCTCCTGAGGGAAGCACTAGATATAGAAAGGAAAAACTGGTACCAGCCACTGCAGAAACATATAAAATTGTAAAGACCATAGACACTATGAAGAAACTGTATCAACTAACGGGCAAAATAACCAGCTAGCATCATAATGACAGGATTAAATTCATACATAACAATATTAACCTTAAATGGAAATGGGCTAAATGTCCCAATTAAAAGGCACAGACTGGCAAATTGGATAAAGATTCAAGACCCATTGGTGTGCTGTATTCAGGAGACCCATCTCATGTGCAAAGACACACACGGGCTCAAAATAAAGGGATGGAGGGCATCCTGGTCAACACGATGAAACCCCATCTCTACTAAAAATACAAAAATTAGCTGGATATGTTGGCGTGTGTCTGTAGTCCCAGCTACCCAGAAGGCTGAGGCAGGAGAATCACTTGAACCAGGGAGTCAGAGGTTGCAGTCAGCCAAGATCGCACCACTGCTCTCCAGCCTGGTGATAGAGCAAGACTACAACTCAAAATACTACTACTACTAAATAAAATATAAATAAATAAATAAAGGGATGCAGGGATATTTACCAAGCAAATGGAAAGCAAAAAAAAAAAAAAAAAAAAAAAGCAGAGGTTGCAATCCTAGTCTCTGATAAAGCAGACCTTAAACCAACAAAGATAAAAAAAGACAAAGAAGGGCATTACATAATGGTAGAGGGATCAATGCAACAAGAAGAGCTAACTGCTAACTATCCTAAATATATATGCACCCAATACACGAGTACCCAGATTCATAAAGCGAGTTCTTAAAGACCTACAAAGAGACTTAGACCTACACAATAATTGTGGGAGACTTTAACACCCACTGTCAATATTAGACAGATAATGAGACAGAAAATTAACAAGGATATTCAAGACTTGAACTCAGCTCTGGACCAAGCAGACCTAGTAGACATCTACAGAACTCTCCACCCCAAATCAACAGAATATACATTCTTCTTAGCACCACATCATACTTTTTCTAAAATTGATCACATAATTGGAAGTAAAATACTCCTTGGCAAATGCAAAAGTTTTGTTTAAGAGATGTTAAGTCTGTGGGCTATTCAACTAACCTGGTCTAGCAGATAATGCATAATTATAAGCCTGGAACTCACCATTGATGTTAGATCTGGAAGCATTGATTTGTCTATGATGAGCCTACAGAAGGTACGAAAATGAATGAACTCACTCAAAAACATATAGCACTGGAAGAGAACCTAGGTAGAAGCTTGGAAAAACACTAACATTTACAGGTTGGGCAGAGAAGGAACCCCAAGGAGACTTGATATCAAGAAAGTTATTAGTGGTAGAAGTAAATTTTCAGAGACAGAATGTAAATGACTTGTTAAAAATGTTTGACTGTGAAAGGGAAGAGAAAAGTTAGTTCATATTTGAGGTGAATGTGGGGGCTGAAGAGTAATTCCTTTTTAAAATGGGAGAAAGCTTAATATATGCACACAGTTTTGGAGGTTATGATAATCCAACCTGGGGATAAAGTTTACCTTTGAGCAGCTCATGAAAAGAGGATTTACTAAGCAAAGGAAGGATGTTAACACATTTGTGGAGAGGCATATTTAACCTACTAAAGAGAACAAAGTGCTTCTCTGCACTCTAACAGCAGCTATTTGCATAGGCACGGTGTGATTAAAGATTGCTCTTACCTTCTCCCTAGAGTCAGGCTTGTCTTTGACAGTACGTTGTTAGTGATGATTTTGAATATCAAAGTTTGTTTGTTCATATGTTGTTTCCTTCATTCTCCAGCTTTCCAGGTACTGTTCTAGGTGTTAAGAATTCAAAGAAGGCAGAGTTGTTCTTTCCTCAGAAATGAAGTGTCTAGGGGAGGAGAGAGACATTGAGAGTGAGTGAGTTCTAGGAGGGAGGCTGGGGCGCAGGAGGAGGCACCAGCCAGCCTGTGGCAGGAGTCAGGGGAGAATGTCTTCCTGGAGACTTCCCTGAAGCCTGGGAGGTTAAGAGTTTGCTAAGTTACATTTCTTTCAGTATATTACATCATTCAGAATTTCTACTAATTCAGCCATAATTTTTCCTCCTAACACCTTTATAATAGGAGTCAGCACCCTTGCTCTGTAATGGGGTGACAGGAAATATTTTTCGTGTAGCAGGCCATACAGTTTCTGTGACAACTACTCAACTCAGCCTTTGTAGGGTGGAAACAGTTATAGACAATACAGAACTGATGGACATGGCTACTGAAAATGTTTAATTTCTCCCTCAGCCCTATGATCTTGGAAAACAGAAGGTTAAGAACTCCCCTACCCTTTGTTCTGGGACATGGCTTACTGCAAAAACCTCCCTAACTCATATATATGACTCAGATAAAACCCATGATTCCTTCCTGTTTTTCTCCAGACAAAGCCAGGCATAAACCCTTCATATTTTCATTTTTTTCTTGCCTCAATAATTAGCTGAACTGTTCTGTTACCACTGAAGAATGGGAATAAAATGTTTTTAACCAATCTTTGGTTGTTTCTCTCCTTTCTCCTAAGCCCCTGAACTTTCGCCCTTCTTCAACTTTAGGCATCACACAGTCCTCCTTAAAGATTGCTCCCTGAAAATAGGCTGGCCTCAGCATAAAACATTCTACTATTTCATCTACTCTCTGATCACACCACCCTTTTAACTCACTTCCCCACACTTAGTTTTTTTCAGCGTTGCTCATTCCTCTCCAGAAAAGACTTGCTGATCCTGTGGTCAAAGCCTACTTTCCATTTCAGTTGTCTCCTTCTCCGTCTCTCAATTACAATCTTTCCCTCTCCTCCCTCGCTTGCAATAATCCTTTCCAATAAAATATTTTCTTATTAAGTCTGCATTAGTTCATAAAATTTACTTATTGATACTGTGTGCCAATAAAGCACACTAAAATTTGAATTTTATATAACTTGCAAGAGGCATGCAATTTTATTATTCTTTTGATTTTTTTCCCCCAAACTTTTAAAAATATAAAAATCATTCTTAGCTCACAGGTTATACAAAAACAAATGGTAGGCCAGATTTGACCTGAGGACCACAGTTTGCCAATCTTTGCTTTATATTAAAGAGACATCAGGTTTAACAGAACCTGATTCTCCTGACTTTATTAAATTCAATAAGCGCTTATTAAGTGCTTACTGTATGTTTAGCATTATTCTAGGTCCTGGAGATAAAGTCATGAACAAGATAAATATTGTCCTACTTTCAAGGAATTTAGAAATGGAAGCATAGTATTACTTGTAATGGCAAAAACTGCAATTAGTTTTGCACCAACCTCATATTTAACTTCACCATTCTCTGCTGGCTCTTACATGATTTGATGCTTAATACAGGTTGTGGTAGATGTGTTATAACCACAAGGTGTTACTATGCATATAGGCCACCAACTGCCTTAATGAATATAGTCCACATTTTCAACCTTATTAAATGCTTTTCCCTAGGTAAAAGTCAACCTGGAAGACTATGCCTTCATTCCAATAACACAGTAATCATTCAAAATAAATCTTGAATTTCTCCTTGAAAATGGTCTTCAGATTGTAGCAAATTATTTAAGTTTTTCCTACAGTGACTGTTTTTTTTACATGTTAATGGTGAATTTCAACGTTAGAAACTACAAAGATCATTTGAAGCCAAGTCAGATAAGAAAGGGTCAATAAAAAGAACAAGCAACGCTTCTCCCTCTTGAAACACAAGATCTCTGATTTCAAGACAATCCATTAGAAAATTTACACAATATTTGAATAACTGAATTGTTATGAAGTGAATATTTGTGTCTCCCCAGAATTCATGTGTTGAAGCCCCAAACCCTAAAGTGATCATATTGGCAGTAACGACTTTAGGCAGGTAATTGAAGTTAAATGTGCTCATAAAGGTTGGTCCCTGGTCTCTTAGAATTGCTGCCCTTGAGCTCTGTGGCTCTCTCCTTAGACCTGGTGCTTAAAGAAGAGATCCTGTGGGCACACATTGAGATGACAGCTACCTGCAAAGTGGGAAGAGAGGCCTCCCCAGGACCTGACTTGGCCAACATCTTGATCTTGGACTTCCCAGCCTCCAGAAATGGGAGAAATAAAGTTCTGTTAAGATGCCCAACCTGTGGTATTTTTTTATGGCAGCCTCAGCAGACTAACACATAACTCTTTATAAATTTCCTACAGGAGGCTCTAGAAAATTTTGACCCATATCAGTATTTTGGGAAGGATTTTTCACTCACCAATAAAAGCTCTATAGAAAAGAAAGGCACTCATTTACACGTACAAGTTTTTGTCAGTTTTATAAATCACAAACCGTGTTTGTATGACTTCATTGTGTGTGCATGTATGTGTATGTATGGTACATGTCTGATGAACACCCCCCAACTAGAATATAAATTCTAGGCCCGTAGTCAGCTGCACATCTAAAGAAAAGCCTGAGATACATATATGGGGTGTGACTGTATTGGAGTCTTTCTTGTTTAATATCTCCAGGAAGAAAACTGCCTAGAGTCTGTTCAGAGAATAAGTGCTTGTCTAGAAACACAAAGTGAGAGGAGGTGGAGAAAGAGACATACCCGTGAATAAAACCCAATCCTGAAACATCTAAGGTGTTAAATTTACCTTGAAAAGAAAGCTCAGCCTGACACAGTTCTTCCCCTGGGCTGTGAGAGCCGCACAGCGAGTTGCTTGGATGTATAACATGCCAGAATACTTATTACTTCCCTGAGCGTTAGAACCCTCAAATACGGCATTTCCACAATTATTAAGAACATATGTAATAATAAAAAAGAATGTAAGACCTAGTGAACTAATGCTGATACTGATTAGAAAAAATGGATTGAATCAGTGAATAATGTATAAGACAGAGATTTATAGCTATCTGCTTTTTGGACAAATACAAGAGTTACTAGTTTTTCCACTTACAAGAATCAGTTATCAACTCTCCCTGTCACATAAAGCATTTTTTTTCTTTTGTTACCTACAACAGAATTTGATTTTCACTTCTTCTTTGTTTTTCTTTCATCTTTAAAAAACATAAAAAGTATCTAGCATGCCAGTCTGTGATGGGAGCTGCGACTATAAAGAAAAATAAGTCTAAGTCCCAGTCTTAGAAAAGTTGATGGTCTTGAGAAGGAAATAGCACATAAAAGAATTGTCAAGGTAAATTAAGTGGTATAATGCAATGTTGTCAAAGTATAGTGGGCAAAAAATAGAGACCTGAACCCTTCTCTGAGTACAGGTGGCAGAGTATTCAATAAACAAGCCCAAGTATTACTAAAAAAGATGAGGGAATCATTGCATCCCATTTCTTCCTCATTCCATTCCCTTAATAAAAACTGCAGGGTTGGATAAGTTCAGGAGCAACCACAATCAATTTACCAGGCAAAAAAGGAGAGGATAGGAATGCTACATTTTATGAACTTACTACTTTAGGAGAAAGACACATTATTTTGGTGGCAGTGGGCAACTAGGTAGAAAGAGATTGCTATTAAGTGAAAAATGAGCTTCCACAGGAAGCCACGACAATGAAAGTAATAATTAAATCTTCCTCTAACTTAGGTTGCATTGTAAGTGCTTAGCTGAAAAATGTGTCTGTACCTCCGGGCCTGCAGCAATGACATCTGTTATATTTTAGGAACAGAAAGCTAATGAGGTGGAATCTGGAGTAGTGAGCTTAATTGGGCTTGTTTTGATTAAGTGTATGTGCTGGGAATATTCTAATCACTTGTCTGAATTGCAAAACAGCCAACGTAAGCCCCCAAATTCTTGCAACCATTTGTGTATCAGTTTTAGAATAGATAAGGAAATTGTATGGAGGAAACAGTAAACTGTAAAGCAAAAATTATCTAAAGTTCAGATTAAGTAAAATGTATGTAGTGTTATTTGCCTAATTAGCGACTTTAGGCCTAAAAAGGAGCACAGTCAAACATGCCTGCTGTTCACTGTAAGTGAAGGCATCTGCCCTAAGAAGCATGGAATGTCAGAGCCTGAAGGACCACAGCGAACATTGTGCCATCCTATTCCCTCCACTTATAGAGAATCTGAGGCCCAGAGAGAAAGGGGCTTTCCCAACATCAGCATGGAATCTGTGACAAGGTTAAGCAAGAACGGAGGTCTCCTAATTTCTACTCCATGACTCCTTCCTCCCTCCTACTCCCCAGTCTATTAAGTGAGAGGACTCCTGAGGACAGGAAGAGTTTGAAGTATCATTTCTCAGCCCAACAGCCAAGATTGCTTATAGCTGTCTTTAGCCTCAAGTAATGACCATGGGATTTTGTTGCCTTTATTACACTCTGACTTTTCTTCTCTGCAGAACTGAAATTAAATATTTATTTGTATAAATATCTGCTTAATATTTGTCTTTTCTGGACCATATGTTTCATGAGTGCATCCCCGTGTCCCTGAAAGCAGTGCCGTTCTGGCACATAGTGTATTTCCATAAGTATTTGCCAAATGAAAGGATGAATCTATGAAAAACATAAATGATCCTTTTGATCTAGCAGAGGAAAATGACCCAAATCTAAAAGGGACATTAAAGAATACTCCTATGAGGGAGGCTTCTCTGCTTTGGAAATAGGCATATTTGAAGAAGAGAGAGGTAGAGAAATAAAGGTCCATCTTGAAGGAGGAAAGGAAAGGTGGGCTTAGAAATGAGAGAAAAGAGATCCTGGACCTTGGACAAGTAAATTTCTAAAAAAGGTTTGGGATATTAACGTTCAGAATTTCACTAATCCAGTTCACTTCTTGAATTCACTTAAGTTTAAAAAGCATTTCCTAGACACTCATTTAGTTTAGACCTGTGTTAAGCCTTGGGAGACAAGGATAAGAAGACTCAGCCCCTGATCTCTAGGACCTGAGAGCCAAGAAGTGATGAACTGTGGCACACCTCCCTAAGTGCCAGCATGTGGAGACTCTGTCCGTCGATACTGATAATCTCCAAACAAGCATCTGTGCACCCCAGTGTCTAATGAAAAATATGGTTGGAAAAAACGATGTGTAGATGGAAAAAAATGCTACTGTGAGATACTGAGGCCATTAAAGAAATGAGGTCAGAGACCAGAGAGAGAAACAGAGAGTATAAAAGCAAGAGAGAATAAGAGCAAGCAAACAAGAGAAATAATATTTGTGATAAACTTCCAAGGTCAGCAATGAAAGTAACTAGAATAAATACTCTTAATAAGAAGTGAGACAACTGAAAAAAAAAATACTAAAAAGGACATAGCCTCTGACTCAAGCAGCTATGACTATGACATGTTACAGAGCTGTATTTAAAAATTATCTTCATGATAAAGAGGTCCAGGCCAAACCTCAGCCTCTTCACTCCACCTTCACAAAATTGACCTATCACTCCTGTGCACACGAACCTATTTTGCAGTGCCCTTTGAGTGAAGTAGGAATGGGAAAGGTATGGGATCCGAAAAAAAAATCAGAAAACACAGGAAAATAAGAGCAGGTTATATGAAACCAATTTCCCTTAACTGCCAGCATCAAGGGCAGGACATGCAGAAGGAACATGAATAATCAAAGTAAATTTTAATTAGTTTTAATACTTCCTTGCTCTCCTATAAATAGGGTGGGCTGTTTCCGAGCATCTGACTATTACCTTGGCATGTATGTAATATTTACTGGTACACAGAAACACTATGCAACAATTTAGGATGGATATTAAAGAAAAATGCCTTACTCAGTGTAAACTGTAGAGATAATGTAGGCTGGCGGAATGTAATTACCCAAACTGGAACACATTCCTCAAGGGAGCGGGAAAGCATGAGAAGACAGTGTGCTATTGCACCCTGTGATGAGGGTGGCAGTTTTGGAAAATGAAAAGAAAATGAACTAGAGACGAAAAGTTACCTAAGAAGATCTGCCCTTTGTGGTGGCCTTTGGTGAGAAGTAGGGGAACTGTTGGAATTTCACGGCAGCAACTGCTGCATTGAAAAAAACCTTTAAGTTCATTTCATCTAACACCACATCCTCCTTAGGGGGGTGCCCATTGTTTACTTGAGCACTGCTATGATGGGGTGAACGTTGACAACTTCCCCACAATGGTCAAAATGGTCCCTTTTATGGAGCTAAGAATTTACATCCTATGATGTCTATCAGTTGGACTTTTTTTTGACTCTTTAGAGGTATCCAATATGCCTATTTCCTCCTCTAGCAAGTTACTTTCAAATATTCCAATACAATTTTTGTTAACTCTCAGTATTATTCCTCCAGTTAAATGCCCACTCAGTTTTCAATTGTACCTTATGTGACACATTGGTAGACCCTTAACTATTTTAATCCAACACCTTAAGACAGGCTGTCATTAATTTTTTCCATCCTAGTCTCCAGAATGAGATATGTTACTCTAGTATATGAGAGGGCTTGCCTACCACCTTAATGGATCTGAAAATTATAGTTGTGTGAATTCTATGAGAAGAGGCATCTCACATCCTATTTTAGGTGAAATGACAGGGCATGGTGGAATAGGTTGTATTGTCTTTTCTGTTCTCTTGACCACACAGATAGAGCCTATAAGTAGCAGCAGTATCCTAGCCAAAAATCTAGAAAATATTCTATGAGTCTATAGGTTTTCTGTTGAAAATTGTTCTAGCTTTGGTCCCAATTCTGTTTTATTATCAATATCTTGCTATTCAGAAAGCAAGAATATATCATGATAATATCATAGAGGTCTTATGGATGATTCACTGTTGATAGTATTATCTAATGGATGCAATATCTAATGGATCAATTCCATTGATGTGCAGCATGATGTCAGGATGTGGGGATGGGTGGGAATTTCTATGGATGTCTACACTGCCACTTGTCAAGGAAGCAAATATAATACTGTCTTGAGTTTTCTCCCTTCATGGAA
The DNA here is from genome assembly GCF_008728515.1 of Papio anubis. Lineage (NCBI taxonomy): Eukaryota > Metazoa > Chordata > Mammalia > Primates > Cercopithecidae > Papio > Papio anubis. The sequence continues at coordinate 21,236,240 of NC_044989.1, forward strand.
GCAATATTTTGCTATAATTACTCTAATTTAATATTACTTCATCACTCAAAACAAGCCAAAGGTAAAACAGAATACAAAATCAAAATATAAACTGTAGAGAAATTCTGAGATGAGGCATTTGTTGGGAAAAGATGTTGACTAATGAATTCATCAGCTCTAGTTCAGAGTAAGCCACCATGAAGAGGATGCCCTGGTAATAAAGTGGTCTCCACACTGCTGACACAGGTTGTATGTTTCTGTTTCTTCTTTTCTACACTGTTAAGTTCAAGGGAGACCCTCTCTTTGTCCCTGTTTTTGTTTTTTGTGTTCCTTTTATCTGTTAGTCAACAAATATTTATTTACCTCCTGTGGTCGCAGAGCCCTGAGCCATTCTATTGAGGAGACACTAAGGCTGCAGCCTTGTTAATCACGATGAACACCAAGATAGGGCCAGACTCTTGAGCTCCTCTCATCTGCCTTCTGCAAGGACTACATGGTAACACCACATCGGATGGCAACTAATTTCCTGGGTTTTCCTAGGACTTCAGATATGCTCAAGCAACAAACCATTACTAGTGGGTTGGTTTAGCATCTGTCTTGGAGTCTGGAGCAGATAGTAGCAGTCAATTGTTTTTTGATCACAGCAAAGGTGCAGACATTGGAATGGAATCTATGTGAATGTGTTAGTTTTAGTCCATACTGAAAGTTTATTGAATGATGTGAACAATAATTACGCATATTAATACAAGTCAAATGAGTGAGTTAAAGAGTCATAAAGATGAATCTCCATAAACAATGCATATTTCAATAATGTGTGTTTGGGATAATGTAGATATGGTTCCATATAGTTTTCACTAGGCTTGCACTACACTACGCTATGTTACTCCACATCATTTCTCCCCATATCACAGCATTCCCTGCCACCTTACTACACATCTAGTGACATGGGTGGGTCAAAAGACAGAGGATCTCTCTGCCTTTGCTATTTATTTTCTTCTAGGATCAGAGTCCAAATTTAAGTCTTTTTGGTTATTCTCCAGGCTAAAATATGTGTTTGACCTTTGCAGCATCTGATGGTCTCATGAGAGTCAAGATTTTCATGAATCTATTGAAAAGTCAGTGGTCATTCCTTAAACAGGGAGGAGAACCTCCTCAGTGAATACAATTGTTCATCACGTGTGACAGTAGTGCAGGGGCCACTATTAGCAGGACATTCTCATCAGGGAGACTTACTCCGAATTAGAGCTTATGAATTCACTAGTGAATATCTTTTCCCAACAAATGTTTCATCTCAGAATTTCTCCAACGTTTACATCTTGATTTTGGATTTTCTGTTTTACCTTTCACTTGTTTTGGGTGAAGTAATATTAAATTAGAGTAATTGTTATCCAAACAATGTGAGGAAAAAAAGAAAATTATTATCTCCAATTGGAAAATTAGATAATGGAGTTAGATTTCTTTGCCTTTTTAAAAAAATTAACAATTGCCACTCTTGTACCATTCTGAGGGAAATCAACAGCATTTAATTTCATTGTTTTCCATTTTCTTCGCACTTGTTAAAGAAGAAAGAGACTAGTGAGATTGGAATCCTGGGCCTCCTGCCCATTGGTCAGCAAGAAAAGTGGAGGATATGCTTTATGTTTTCCCAAACACAGAAGCTTAGGGACCTCTCCCTGCTCCTCAGGCAAGCCGTATGCACAGTTGTCATCTGTGCTACAATGCCTGGCAGGCAACGGGAATACAGCCTTTACTAACAGGCAGTTGAGGAAGACTCAGTGACACCATCACAGTTGCTGGCTCCAGTGCCACACCTGAAATGTGAGCACCAGAACAATACCTGGACGTTGCTATGAACTGGGACCTGTGTTGGGGACCTCTCAGAGCCAGCCTCAGTTCTATGGAAATGTGCTTAGTCACCTTCTCTACAGTTTTCTTGGCCCATTCCAGTGTGATGAAAATCTTGAGCCACAACAAGCAGACACTCTCACATGGATTTTAATCCCTGTGCTTCGTACCCTGCCCCAGCTCCCCTTTCCCCATCCATGCTCCCACCCCTCAGAAACAACGTTTTTGGGGTGGAACCGTAGCTCTTTGTTTTGCTTTCGTTAACTTTGCTGAAATTGTTTAAACCTCAGTGACGGTCTTAGGAGGAAAATAACTATCCAATATAGCTTTCATTTTCTAAGCTATAGATAATTATAGATAATATAATATAAAACTAATTTTATATATTATTATAATTATAGATCATTATAACTGAAAAAAGAGAAAATGAAATTTATTTTCAATACTTTTCAGAACTCCCTTTTATCTATTTAAATAACCTTTGTGGCTCTGTACTATGACTATTAAAAATAAATGCAAACATTTGTTAACCCACTAGACAGATAGATAAGTATATATCTATACATAGATATGTATATGAATACACACACACACACAAACACAGAGATATCATTTGACTGTGTCCTCACCCAAATCTCATCTTGAATTATAGTTCCCATAATGCCCATGTGCCATGGGAGGGACCCAATGGGAGGTAATTGAATTATGGGGATGGTTACTCTCATGCTGTTCTCGTGATAATGAGTTCTCATGGGATCTGATGGTTTTGTAAGGGGCTTTTCCCCCTTTTGCTTGGCATTTCTCTCTCCTGCTGCCATGTGAAGAAGGATGTGTTTGTTTTCCCTTCCACCATGGTTAAAAGTTTCCTGAGGCATCCCCAGCTATGCTGAACTGTGAATCAATTAAAACTCTTTCCTTCCCCAGTCTTGGGTGTGTCTTTATTAGCAGAATGAGAATGGACTAATAGACACACACACAAATATACACACATACATATGTATACAAATATGCACAAACAGATATGTATATGCCTAAAACTATATCTATGTATTTGATGAACCAATCATTTCTTTACTCCTTTATTTTTTATTTTATTTAAGTTCTGGGATACAAGTGCTGAACATGCAGGTTTGTTACATAGGTATACATGTGCCATGGTGGTTTGCTGCATCTGTCAACCCATCATCTAGGTTTTAAGCCCTGCTTATATTAGGTATTTGTCCTAATGTTCTCCCTCCCCTTGCCCCGCAACCCCCAACAGGCCCCAGTATGTGATGTTCCCCTCCCTGTGTCCATGTGTTCTCATTGTTCAACTCCCACCTATGAGTGAGAACATGTGGTGTTTGGTTTTCTGTTCCTGTGATAGTTGTCTGAGGATGATGGTTTCCAGCTTCATCCATGTACCCACAAAGGACATTCTTATGGCTGCATAGTATTTCATGGTGTATATGTGCAACATTTTCTTTATCCAGTCTATAATTGATGGGCATTTGGGTTGGTTCCAAGTCTTTGCTATTGTAAGTACTGCTGCAATAAACATACACATGCATGTGTCTTTTTAGTAAAATAATTTGTAATCCTTTGTGTATATACCCAGTAATGGGATTGCTGGGTCAAATGGTATTTCTGGTTCTAGATCCTTGAGGAATTGCCACACTGTCTTCCACAATTGTTGAACTAATTTACACTCCCACCAAGAGTGTAAAAGTGTTCCTATTTCTCTGCATCCTTCCCAGCATCTGTTGTTTCCAGACTTTTTAATTATCACCATTCTAACTGGCGTGAGATGGTATCTCATTGTGGTTTTCATTTGCATTTCTCTAATGACCAGTGATGATGAGCATTTTTTCACGTTTGCTGGCTACATAAATGTCTTCTTTTGAGAAGTATCTGTTCATATCCTTTGCCCACTTTTTGATTGTTTTTTTTTTTCTTGTAAATGTAAATTTGCTTAAGTTCCTTGTAGATTCTGGATGTTAGACCTTTGTCAGATGGATAGATTGCAAAAATTTTCTCGCATTCTTTAGGTTGCCTGTTCACTCTGATGATAGTTGTTTTTTTTTTTTTTTTTTTTTTTTTTTCTGTGCAGAAGCTCTTTAGTTTAATTAGATCCCTTTTGTCAATTTTGGCTTCTGTTGCAATTGCTTTTGGTGTTTTAGCCATGAAGTCTTTGCCCATGTCTATGCCCTGAATGGTATTGCCTAGGTTTTCTTCTAGAGTTTTTATGCTTTCAGGTTTTATGTTTAAATCTTTAGTTCATCCTGAGTTAATTTTTGTATAAGGCATAAGGAAGGGGTTCAGTTTTTGTTTTCTGTATATGATCAGCCGGTTTTCCCAGCACCATTTATTAAATAGGGAATCCTTTCCCCATTGCTTGTTTTTGTCAGGTTTGTTGAAGATCAGATGATTTTAGATGTGTGGTATTATTCCTGAGGCCTCTATTCTGTTCCCTGGTCTATGTGTCTCTTTTGGTACAAGTACCATGCTGTTTTTGTTACTGTAAACTTGTTGTATAGTTTGAAGTCAGGTAGCATGATACCTCCAGCTTTGTTCTTTTTGCTTAGGATTGTCTTGGCTATTCAGGCTCTTTTTTGGTTCCATATGAAAATTAAAGTAGTTTTTTTCAGTTCTGTGAAGAAAGTCAATGGTAGCTTGGTGGGAATAGCATTGAATCTATAAATTACCTTGGGCAGTATGGCCATTTTCACTATATTGATTCTTCCTATTCATGAGCATGGATTTTTTTTTTTTTTCTATTTGTTTGTGTCCTCTCTTATTTCCTTGAACAGCGGTTTGTAGTTCTCCTTGAAGAGGTCCTTCACATCCCTTGTAAGTTGTTTTCCTAGGTATTTTATTTTCTTTGTAGCAATTGTGAATGGGAGTTCACTCATGATTTGGCTCTCTGCTTGTCTATTATTGGTGTATAGGAATGCTTGTGACTTTTGCACATTGATTTTGTATCCTGAGACTTTGCTGAAGTTGATGAACCAATCATTTCTTAATGGAAAACATTGAAAGGTCACGGCATGATGAGAAAAAAAAACATTATTGTCATGTGGTGTATCTAGCACAGGAAGTAGCTGGAAATGCCCTGACCTTGAAGTATTACAATGATTCCAGTAAAGCAATGATTTGAAGTTCCAATAGTTTCCTTTCTTCCTCCTTTGGTCATTTAGGTGAATTAGGAATATCTACTATGCAGATTTTTCGACATTTCTCATGGTCTCTGATTAGCTTCTTTCATCATGGGCCCCTCTTCTTGCTGAGGACTGACTCCTAAACACAAAGCTCTCAAAAATCTCAACTTGTGCCTAGCACTTTCTGCCTCATTTCAGTGTCTCAGCTCTAGGGAATCGTGATATCCTTCTCAGTACCTGGCATATAGCAGGTTTTCAATGAATGTTTGTCAGCGGAAAAATTGCTGGTGAGTCTGGCCCCAGCTCATATCTCCTGGCCATCCTGGTCATAGTCACTGCTGCAATGTTAGTTAATTCTTTATGTTTTTATCCTATGAAGTATCTAGAAGATATAGTTATTTGAAAAAAATTTTAAGGAAATTCAGTAAGTGTTTAAAGCCAACTAGTTTTATTGTTTCTAAATTCTTCTTTCTGCCTGTTTTTTAAAGCCAATGATCTCTGGCTTTATCACCTGAAGGGTAACTTTATCCCTGTGCTTAAATAATGTTAATTTTTCTTTTCTTTGATATAAATGGATTTCAAAATTATAATAAAATTTCAACACAAGCGAAAAATATAATTCTGTCTCGAGAAATGCTTCCACAGCGTATAAAATCTTGCCTGCACTTTAGGAAATAATCTTGTTGTAAAACTGGAACACAAAATTAATTAATGTTCACCATGTTTCCCTGCTGACCTCTGCCAGACTATGCCCCCTGGGAAACCCCAGGGAAAGCAGAGGCAGCTTTCTACAGGCACAGGCCTGGGGCCCACGATTAACTTTTGGCTTTGAATTAAGTTTTTTTTTTTTTTTTTTTCCTCAGTAAGTAGAAGCAACAGGATGTATGTAGGCAGCTGTGCAGTTTAATGATTGAAAAATATTGGAAATGTTCACTTGCCTGTACACAATCCTGTTCACCTTTTTACAATGAGTTGAGAGGTCACCCCTTCCAGGAAGCCTTCCCCACTCACTCCTCTGGTACTGTGCTATTTCGCCTCTGAATTCCTATAGCACTTGTGGTCTGTAACATTCAATTCAGCCTTCACTTCTTGGATGCTTGGTACAAGAACATACAATTCAGCCTTTAGTCCTTGGATGTCTGAACACCCTTTCAGGTGGTTCCCTTCTTTCCTGGGCAGCAGTGAACTTGCTGAGGGCTGGGTTGAGCCACTTGAGTAGGCAGGACATAAATATTTAATAAGCATTTCCTAACTGAGTTTTCCAGGAATGAGTTGGACAGTAGACATAGCTATGTGGAAGGCTTTGAAAAGAGAATTATAAGGCAGGATCTGAAAGTTGTGAGCAGTTTTGTTGTTTGTTTTCTAAAGAGGATTCCAATAATGCTCATAAGTTGTGTGTGTGTTGTTCATGTCAGGAAGCTTTAGAATGTGACTATAAGACAATATTTCAGATTTTCACAGCATGTGCAAGGTTTCCATCTTTTGGGTCTCTCATTTACATTCTGGGCCAATGGACCTAAAGGCAAGGTGGGAAGGAACACGAAGCTCCAGGGGCCAATTTCTGCTTGGATCTCACACACCCCTGAGGATGGTCTCTTATCACCACCTTCTTTTCTTGGAAGGGGTAGAATGAGGGTGATGTTAATGGGATATACAGTGTTTGCCCTCATGTTACTCATAATATTCTTGGGAAGTCAGCATTCATGCTCAAATTATTTAGAAACTGGTACAAGACATTCTGGAATTACAGTGAAACATGGTGGCTCTGCCTCTAGCATATATAAGCTTACGTCCAAAATGCAAAATTTACCATGGTAAACCATGACCTGCCCAGAGGCTTGCCTGAGAGTGGCAGAGTACTCTATGGCTCCCTTGATCTAAACTTTTAAATATTCCCTATATCAGTCTGAAGACAACTAGTTTTGCCTTTCTGCATCAACACGAGATACAAGATATATGCTTGGTAGCAGAACAAGCCTATATCTCTGCACAATGGCTTGCTAGCACATTAGGTGACCCAATGAAAATAAATTTGTAGGGAGGAAGAGAATGAAGGCTTAGGGTATATGTTGCAGATTCATTTATATAAGTGATTGGGCAAATTCATCAAAAATTGTGAATCAATATGTCTAAGATAACTTGGATAAGAGCCCCTATCTTTTCTCTCTCTCTTCAATCAATCCCATGACTGAAAACACTAGAGGCAGACTAATTACATTTTTATTTGGTTCAAATTTAGGAGGTCAATTTAATAAGCCATTTGACAGATAGGGCTCAAATAATTTTGCCAAACTAGAATAATAGGCTGAAACATGTAAAAATTACATATGTGTAGTGTTTACTCTGTGCTAGCATAGAAGAAAGTAGGTTAATGCACTATCTCATTTGCTATGTGGAAAAATACCTATGAAGGTTCTATAATTATGCCTAATCTGTCAATAAGGAAGTTGATGTTCAGAAAAGAGGTGTAACTTGCCCAGAGTCACATAATTAATAGGTAGTAGAACCAGGGTTTGAACCTGAGATGTTAGTCATTATGCTATATTAAGTATTTAGGTCTGTATTTTAGTTAAATTTGGTCATTGTTTTTCAAGATTTGGAAAATATCATCACAAATATTTCTGAGAAAAGGACTTTCAGATTTCAGAAACTGGAAGGTTAGTCTGAACCAAAGCCACAAGGTGACTATTTAAAAACTCAAATATAAATTGAGGCTGCACAATGTCAAACTCAAGGAAAGCAACAATTCCACTGTGTCTCAAGACCTCATTTGGGGTAGTAGTGATTTTTTAAAAGAACCTTTAAAGAGGCATGTGTCCAGAAGAAGACACTAATAAGATTTATGAAGCAGCTGAAAAACATTGTCAAATTAATTCACATTAATGGGAGTACTCTGTGATAGGTGTTACAGTATAATAATGAACAAAACCGAACTTATGTCAAAGAGCCTAGAATTTCAAGGAGTATAAGGTATTTATACCAAAGAAGTAGCTGAAAGTAGGATGAGGTCTGATTCAATTACCGAGACATTTAAATACTTGGTGTATGTCACACAGTATGCTGGGGAATAGAGATGCAGGGATGAACAACTACATCACAGCATCTGCTCTCAAGGAGACCAGAGTCTAGGGGTGAGGGAGGTCCTATACCGTCAGTTGTGACATGATGAGTACTATAAACCCACATGTTGCTTAACTATGGGAATAAGTTCTGAGAAATGCATCATTAGGCAATTTCATCACTGGGGAATCATCATCAAGTATACATACACAAACCTAGATAGTAGAGCCTACTGCACACCTAGGCTATGTGGTGTAGCCTATTGCTCCTAGGCTACAAACCTGGACAGCATGTGACTGTACTAAATGCTGTAGGAATTGGGACATAATGGTGTATTTGTGCATCTGAACACAGCTAAATACAGAAAAGGTATGGCAAAAATACAGTATTAAAATCTTATGGGAACACCACACTACAGGTGGTCCTTGGCTGACTGAGACATGATTATGCATTGAATGACTACATTGGTAATATAAACGGCAGACTAACATGCTGGGGCCATAGCAAAAGTCAGCAGAAGTACCTCTGTTTGTTTGAGGCAGGGAAATGGAAGAGGGTCACTTAATAGCTTTCTGCAAATATTTTAGGAGCTGCTACTTGGTACTAGAAACAGATTTTTTTTTTTTTTTTTTTTTTTTTTTTTTTTTTGAGACGGAGTCTTGCTCTGTCGCTCAGACTGGAGTGTGGTGGCCAGATCTCAGCTCACTGCAAGCTCCGCCTCCCGGGTTTACGCCATTCTCCTGCCTCAGCCTCCTGAGTAGCTGGGACTACAGGCGCCCGCCACCTTGCCCGGCTAGTTTTTTGTATTTTTTAGTAGAGACGGGGTTTCACTGGATTAGCCAGGATGGTCTCGATCTCCTGACCTCATGATCCGCCCGTCTCGGCCTCCCAAAGTGCTGGAATTACAGGCTTGAGCCACTGCGCCCGGCCTAGAAACAGATTTATTTTAAGAAAATAAACAACTCTGGAGGGAGCATGAAAGTTTGGAAATTGCACAGAAGAAAATTTTATTAAGAGGTGAAATATTTTCTGGCAAACAAGAGATGAGACAACAAAATAGTTTGTCTACAACAGAGTGAACGACCCCTCACTAAACATGCCCAAGTGGAGTCCAGCCCACCATGTCGCATGGATGTTGTGGTCCAGTTTCCTGCGTTTTTGAAGTCACCACAAATTCTGAGAATACATTATTGGCACAATCAGCTTCCTAAATTAGGAAGAGCTATTTGCAGAAAATGTTGATTTGGCTTGTTCTCTAAATATTTACAGCAATGAGCCTAGCACTGTCTTGTGGGTAAGGCCTTGCGCCTGTACCTTCGTATTGTCTGGCCTCAGCTTATTTCAGGACTGAAGCCTGTAAATTGTATTGTCCAGTAAATGAAGAAGTGATCATTATCTGATGAGCCTACATTCCAAAAGACCAAAGCTGAGCCATGGTGCTACAGATTCTAACTAAGGCAGCCCTGGTTTCCACAGTCAGGTCAGGCACTTCTTATCTAGTCTCTGGTACTGCTATGATGGGAAATTGCACATCTTGTCAGCTGAGGCATCCACACTTTCCTAAGGAGATTCTTTTAGACTAAATTATTCTAGGGACATCTAGAATCCTTTATCACTTTCTTTTTGGAGTAGTAGAAAGTCCAATGTACCAGAATCCAGGAAGACTGGATTCAGTTTTTTGCTTTGTTTCTTAACATCCACATGAATTCTCCTTTCTGAGATTTGGTTTCCTTTTCTATAGATCATGAGAGGTGCATTAAATCAGTAGCTTTAGACATTAGTCTGGCTTCTTGAAAGGTTTTTGGAGAGCTTTTAAACTACCCATGCTGGAATCTCAGCCTCAGGGAGTCTGATTCAGCCTTGAGTAGGATCAGGAAATAATATTTCTTAAGTTCTCTTGAGGAACCTGATGGTACAGCCCTATTTGGGAAATAGGTTAGGTAATTTCTAGGTTTCTTTTCAGTTCTAAGATTCTATGAATTCGTGATTCTGTTTTTCCCTGCACAAGACTTCAGTAATACACACACACATATTGTGTGTGTGTGTGTGTGTGTGTGTGTGTGTGTATGTCTTAAGAAGAAAAGGCTTTTACGCACCACAGCCCATGTGGAAAAATCCAATTCACCTGTGATTATAGGCGACATCATTTTATTTTAGCAATTTCCCCTTCTAATGCAGCTCAGGTAGTTGGAAGAAATGTTCCCAAAATGAAAAAGCTGAGAAGAATGAAATAAACATTTAGCCAAGTTAGTTCATAACCTCTCCCCAGCCTGCCCCCATCTGCCCACCCTTCTAATTCCTTCTCTTCTTTCTAGTCTCAAACATTTAAGCAACACATAAGAGGAAAAAAGCTCTCCCTTAAGCCCATTTCTGAAATGGTTCTATTTTTAAACACTGCAGTTCATCTCAATTGTGCTCAAATTCAATTCACTTGTGATTGTCTGCTATATTATTTTCTTTATCAATTTCTCCCCAGACTCAGTGGGGTAGTGATTGAAATTTGAAAGCCTATGGGGGGAATAAAGTCCAAAATAGTATTGAGGAAAATGTGTCTTGAGTCTGTTGGTTGCAAGAAGCCCTTGCTTTCCTGCAACACCCAATCTACCTTCATCCATAGTCTCATGATAAACATCATCCAGCCAAAATGACTTACAAATAAATTTAAATACATTGTTCCATCATCAAAAATGGTTCTTTTCTCCCTAGCCATAAAATATTTTATTTTCTATTGTTGTAGTATATGCTTAATACTTTGGCTAAGATTGTCTTCCTTTGTAAGACATCATTTTGAAATGGAGGAACCTGATGGTATAGCCCAATTTGGGATATAGGTCAGGTAATTTCTAGGTTTCTTTTTAATTCTAAAATTCTAGAATTTATAAGCATTAAGCATATAATCATTGCTTAATGACTGCTAAATTATTGCTGTGCTTTAGGTGAAATAAGGTATGGTATGTAGCTATGCACAGTATTAGGAATGCTGGCCTTTGGAATCTTCTTGAAATGGAAAGATAACAGTCATCTGGTTCCCAAACTGGTTTGGCCTCTGAACACAAAAAGAACTTATTTCTAATAATAATTCTGGTTGGTATATTTGTCAAACTTATGATTTCATGAATTCAATGCAAAAGCACTCACCAAGTATATCAGGAATGATGAAATGAGCAGAAATTAACAAAATCAGGATGTACGGTTGGGTGTAAGGATGCATAGTTCTAATACTTGTTCATGAACATCTGTAAGATAGTTCTTCCCATTCTTGTCCAAGACCCCATCGGATGGTGGAAGTGCCCACACTCAGGTAAGGGTGTTCCCTATTATGCATCTCAATGTTTACCTGTGTCTTCCTCATGGCATGCTTTCCTAACACTTCCTTTTGTATTGTGTCATTGGCTGCTAGGGTTTACTTATACCTGTTTGGACTTTGAAGTTGTAAGAGAGTACAGTGATCCACTGGAGCTCTAGAGTCTTACTTTATGGATGGGTGGAATATCAGAGGCTGGTCAGTACACCTTCCTAGCACATCCAAATCTTTGTTCAAAATGAGATCTTTTATGTGTAGCCATGCTCTCCAAATTCTGCTTTCATAGATTCCACTCCTCTATCCCTTCACTTACGAAAAATTTGTCCTTCATTTGAAGTCTGACACCTCTAAGAAGACTTCCCTGACCACTTTCCCACTCAATGTGAGCTTCCCTTGTATTCTTGTTTAATTCTTAAGATATTTAATGTGAATATTTACTATGAGAATTTTCTTATGCAATTATGGAGGCTAAGAAGTCCCATGATCTACCATCTGCAACCTGGAAAAACCAGAAAAACTGGTGGTGTAATTCTCAGTCAGTCTCAAGGCCTGAGAAAGAGGAGCACTGATGTCTGAGGGCAAGAGAAGATAGATGCCCCAGTTCAAACAGACAGAAGGAAGTCACCCTTCCCCTGCCTTTTTGTTCTATCATTGCCCTCAGTTGATTAAATAATGCCCACCCACATTGATAAAGACAGTTCTTCTATACTTAGTCTGTTAATTCAAATGCAAATCTCTTCTAGAAACACCCTCACAGACACATCCAGAAATAATATTTTACCAGTTGTTTTGGGCATCTCTTAGCCCAGTCAAGTGAACACATAAAATAACCATCACACCTCTCCAAGTAGACTTCATGTCCCTGCATTACAGGATACATAACCTCTCCCCCGCCTGCCCCCCATCTGCCCACCCTTCTAATTCCTTCTCTTCTTTCTAGCCTCAAACATTTAAGCAACACATAAGAGGAAAAAAACTCTCCCTTAAGCCCATTTCTGAAATGGTTCTATTTCCTGTCCTTTTTGTCAGTGCCTGGCAGAGGATGGCTCATGCCACCTTCTTATGTATTAATTGTGCAATGTTAGATTAATAACAATTTGTTGAACACCTATGTGCTAAGCACATTATACATGCCATACTCTAACAATTCTATGCATTAAGTACTATTATTATTCCAGCTTATAAATAAGGAAATTGGGAAGTCAGTTAAATAGTATACCAAGTGTCAGAGTTGGGATTTGAAGTCAAAGCCTTATCTGGGAACAAATGCAGTGTGATGTTATGAGGTTTCTCTCCAGGGCTCTGCTTTGTGAGTTCTTCTTTCATTTCTTCTCAGTTTCTTCTCACCACAATCACCCCCTTGGGAGTGACAGCAGAAACTGGTATGGGTTAAAAAAGATGTGTGAGTGGCAAAAAAATTCTTCATGGAAGTGCTTAGAGGAGAGTGATGTTAGGGGCAAGGAGTAAATAAAGTCACATTACACAATTAGCTGAGACACTTGAATTTGAAGTGACTTAATTTTGTAAGGATGGTAGTATTTCTCAAACATGGAAGCAGCACCAAAGGTGGAATTGTCACTAACAGTAGCACAGTTGAAGCAAGAGACTATAGGGTTTATTGATGCTGATTAATCAGTTGACTCACGTGGACCTACTTGACATCCAAGTGCACTCTAAAATCTTGTGCTTTTATGGCATTACGGCAGAAGGAAGTAATGGCAGTACTTCCCCTCTCTTAGATTTGCATAATTGTAAAGCATCAGTGATGCCATTGCTTTTTCAGAATGATTGTTTTGAAAATGATTAGCTACTACAAGTCTCAGAATAAAATATGTCTGTATATTTCCTGCCTTTACAAATGCCTGAGAGCAAAGACAATGGACTGGAGAAACATCTGAAAGAAGCAGACAAACATCTGCTAGATCAATAGTCCTCACACAATTAGCCTCCATGGAAGGCAGACCTTAAAAGACCCAAAGCTAGAATTCTATTCATGAAGAGATTGATATAAAAGAGATGGTATATATAAAGTACTTTGAATATTATAAGGAACTCTCCAGATGTGGGACATATTGTTTAAGCAATTCATCAAAAGACTTCCTAGGAAGGGTCTTTAGTATTTCTGGGATGGTGAAAACATGAAGAGCGATGCCTGTGGTTTAACATGTATAAGGAAGACCCAAGACTTATTAAAATAGAAGAAAAAATTGCATTGAATGAAAGATGCTAATCTATGATAATCTTTGGAATGTTTTACATATTCAACAAGTCTCTAAAATGACTAATGCTCTCTGCAGTATTTTGGCAAGTGACTTTGGCAGCCTCCACTGTCAGAGTCCTTTGTTGTTGAATCCTGGAGTTTAGGTCATAGAGACAATCTAGTTTCAGGAAAGAAAACATTCCTTCCTAGAGCTGACAATTGGAAACCCACAAGAAACTCAGCTGCATATGTTGGTGTGGAGCCTAGAGAGGATCATGAGACACTGGTGAGAAATGGAAGTAGCAGGAGCATATGAGAACATGTGCAGCAACACTGTCCTTCCATTGTTCCTCTAAATTGGTATTGCAGGGGTTAAGGAAGAATTATGATGTCCCCGGGATGGTCTAAAAGCACTAAGAACTTGCAGTTACCAGTTAGTTTTTGTAACACAACTTTCTTGTGGTGTATATAAGTGGACTGTATTTACACACACATATTTAATATTCACTGAGCCTTTATTATGTACCAAATGCTTGGGAGTATATTTCTAAAAACAGGATACCGAGGGTTTAGGTTGAAGCTAAAAGCTGAATAGAAATGGAGGGTGATTTGGTTATTTATCCCTGTATAACAAATGACTCTCAAAATGTAACAGCTGAGAACAATGACCATTTATCATCTTTTACAATTCAGTGTAGGACTGGTCTCAGCTGGGTAGTTCTTCTGCTCTATGTGGTATTGACTGGGGCTGTCATCTTCTGAAGGCACAATGAGGCTGTAATGTCTATGATGGCTCAATTATGTAGCTGGTCGTCAGTGCTGGCTGCAGGGTAGAGCTCAGCTGGGCTGTCAGCCAGGGCTCCTTGAATCTTCTCTTCCTAGCTTTCTACATGGATTCGGCTCTGCATAGCATAGTGGCTGGTTCCAGGAGTAGAATTCCATCTATGAGAAAGCAGAAATTAAAGAGGCTCACCCTTGGAAATTACACACTATCACCTCTGATGTATCTTATTGATCAAAGGAAATCACAGGACCAGCTAAAATTTAAGGCAAAGGGAAACAGATTACATCTTTTGCATGAGCAGAGGCAAAATACAAAAATGAAATATAAAATATGCCTATCTTTAATACACAATGTACAGGAAGGAATGTATCTGAGATGAACTGTAGAAAAGAAAGTACTCTTATCAGTAGATCACTGATGAGGGTTCAAGTTTTCTTGTGTATGTGTGTGGAGTGAAATTTGTATTTTTAAAAATGTCTTACATAGTTCACAGGAAATTTTAATGTCAGTGAGAGATCAGGAGCCCATATATACCAAGCCAATGTCGTATGAGCTGCATTTTCAGAGAAGGCCATGGTATTCCATCCCTCAATGTTTGTGGGCCTGTGGCTGGAGACCCTCAGAACTGTGGCTCCTCCTTCAGCCTCTCTGCCATGCCAAGGCTCTGGGTGGTGCCTCCATCATTGAGGACAAGGTGATCCTATCTATATGGTATGATAGTGATTCCAGCTTGGGTGTTACACAAAATTTGAAAAAAACACCTAAATTCTTATTTTCCCGATTTTAGTTATTTCTATGTTTAACTCTTTATTATATATGAAGACCATGTTCCCAATTCTTAATATTAGTCCTTCTGTAAAATCTTGTATACTATGAGAGCTTAGTTAATGCTTTTTGATTGATTAGGTAAGTGCATTCTCTTAAATCTAATACCAGTTTTCTTCGTTTTTAGTTATTGTGGTTTCTTTGATTATTTATGACAATATTTTCTCAAGATGCATAAAAAATTCATGGTAGGAATGAAATCAAAATCACAATTTTGTTTACTTACAAGTAGTTTGTTTTCCTTGGATACAATATCTAAGTTTTCTATACCTACTACCAGTTATAACTATAGCCCTCACCACTGACCCAAAGCTATACTATTTGCTAAATGGAGAATCTGGCAACAATATAAATGCCTGGCTAACCCAAGATGCTGGAGTTTTCTGGAAGGACTCACAATATCACAGAATGCTTGTGTCATATTTGCATTCAAAGGAATATGTGTGTATTTAAATACATATATATGTATACATTGTATACATATTGATCAATAGATAAATGTCTACATGATTTCTTGAGGATAATGATAACTCAGGAAATATTTAAATTATCTGAGCTGAGCTACTTACTCACCTTCAGCAACTCCCATCACTAGAAAGGCTTAACTTCTCATTCAAGAATTAGAGCACTGAGCTTTAGTTCCATTTCTCCTTCTGAATAAATCATAAAGAAATGCCTCCTTTTCCCATAGGCCATATTTCCAGCCATCCCATCCACACGAAGTGGTTGAAATTAGTTAAACAGATTTCTAAGGACAAAAAGAGCTCTCACAAATCCTGTACCCTTTTGCTTTTTGGTAAGATATGACACTACCTTTATAGCAGAGGAGACAACATGGTTTGTGAAGTTAAGCTTCTTAGGAGAGAATACTAGAAGTAGTGGAACACTGAGGGTTTCTGCATATGGACAATGCAGTATAAGGGTTAAAATCTAAGGTAACACAATACATAAGTAGCAGTTCCAAGTTCAAATGTGCTTCACCGCTCTGGACCCAATTTCCTTATTTGTAAAATGGAGATAGATACTTTGCAAGGTTGCTGTAAAGTCTGTAAACTCTTTATATCACATAGCATAGTGCCAAGAAACAAGAAATCAAATGACACTTAAACTATACAGAAATGTCATTTATATAAAATAGATAATTTCCTAGTAATGCTGGAAAATAAAGCAGCACTCTATATATGTACACTTCTGTTTTATATGTTAAATCTGGCAGAAAAAAATGCTACTGCCACAATGCCAATGACGTGCATACATGATGAATAGATTCAGTTAATCTCTGAGCTCCATGAAAAAGGATATATCAAAAATGCAAACATACCTTCAGACAAACTACTAAGATACACTTGTGCAAACATAAAATTATCACCATCTCAAGAAGTGTGAAAAGAAGGAGCCCAAAAACCTTGTTTACTCTTGAGTTTTGTTGATTTTCTGCAAAAAGAATAATGATTGAAGAGAAGTACTTCTACTGTTCTTCCTGTCTGAAATTCTAAAGCCTGGAGGCCATCTGAGTTCTCCTTTTAGGTTTTGGCAGTTATTTGAAAAGTGGCATAGGAGGGTAAGCAATCACAGCAGGTTCTAGAGAAAGAAGCATCACCTAAATTGCTATTCTAAAGTAGTAAACAGGATTCAGGCAACTTCTGAGAGTTAGACAACTTCTAAGAGGGTAAACCAAGGATAGAAACAGGATGTGGAGTGTTTACCTGTTCTGTGTGCTTCACTCTGATATATAGAGGAGTGATTTATTATTTTCTCTTTGAAGAGTATGCAAAATTTCTGTCTTTTGAAATAGGTGATTATTGGCTACAGGTTGCAGGAGCAAATTAATAAAGAACTTTCATAAAGTTAGAGAACCAAGGTCATGTTGGGACAAATATGGACTTAGGCTTGGATGGCAAGACAGAGAGGTCAGGTGTAGTTGAGTCACTGGAAATGTTGCAGTATTTATGTGCTCAGTACAGGAAGTGGTCCTTGTGTATTTGGCAGATCTGTTTAAGGAAAAGATGTGGTCATGTTCTTAGTCCAGACTCTATACTTACACTTTCCAATCAGTAGCCACTTAGCCACATGTGCCATTCAGCACTTGAAATGTGGCTGGTATGAATGAGTAGATCTATTAAGTATAAAATACACATGCGATTTCAAAGATTTAGTATAAAAAACAGTGTAAAATAGTATATTACTAATGTTTATACTGGTTGTTTGTTGAAACAGTAGTATTTTGGATATCTAGGGCTAACTGACAAGTTATTAAAATTAATTATTTTGTTTTAATTTTTGTGGATATATAGTACGTGTGTATATTTATAGGATACCTAAGATGTTTTGGTACAGGCACACAATGTGAAATAAGCACATCATGGACAATGGGATATCCATCCCCTCAAGCATTTATCCTTAGAGTAACAAACAGTCCAATTACACTCTTTAAGTTATTTCAACATGTGCAATTAAGTTATTATTGACTATAGTCACCCTACTGTACTATCAAATAGTAGGTCTTACTCATTCTTTCTATTTTGTTGTACCCATTAACTATTTCCACCTTCCTCTCAGCCCCCAACTACCCTTCCCAGCTTCTGGTAACAATTTTTCTACTCTCTATGTCAATGAGTTCAATTGTTTTGATTTTTAGATCCCACAAATAAGTGAGAACATGTCATGTGTGTCTTTCTGTGCCTGGCTTATTTCACTTCACAAAATGATCTCCAGTTCTGCCCATGTTGTTACAAATAACTGAATCTCATTCTTTTCTATGGCGAAATAGTACTCCATTACGTATATGGACCACATTCTCTTTATCCATTCATTAATTGATGGAAACTTACATTACTCCCAAATCTTAACTATTGTAAGCAGTGCTGCAACAAATAGGAATGCAGGTGTCTTCAATATTCTGATTTCCTTTCTTTTGAGTATATACCCAGCAATGGGATTCCTGGATCATATGGTAGCTCAATTTTTAGTTTTTTGAGGAACCTCCAAACTGTTCCCCATACAACTTAAGGTTGTACTAACTTAAATTCCTACCAACAATGTACAAGGGTTCCCTTTTCTTGACATCCTCGCCAGCATTTATTGCCTGTCTTTTGTATATAAGCCATTTTAACTGGGGTGAGATGCTATCTCATTATAGTTTTGATTTGCATTCTCGAATGATCAATGATGTTGAGCACCTTTTCATATGCCTGTTGGACATATGAAATGTCTTTTTTTGCAAAATGTCTATTCAAATCTTTTTCCCATTTTTAAAAACAGAATTATTAGTTTTTTTTCCTGTAGAGTTGTTTGAGCTCCTTATATATTCTGGTTATTAATCACTTGTCAGATGGGTAGTTTGCAAATATTTTCTCCCATTCTGTGGGTTGTCTCTTTACTTTGTTGATTGTATCCTTTGCTATGCAGAAGCTTTTTTAACTTGATGTGATCCCATTTGTCCATATTTGCTTTGGTTGCCTATACTTTTGGGCTATTGCTCAAAAAATCTTTTCCCAGACCAATGTCTTTGAGATTTTCCCCAATGTTTTCTTGTAGTAGTTTCATAGTGTGAGATCTTAGATTTATGTCTTCAATCTATTTTGATTTTATTTGATTTTTATATATGGCAAGAGATAGGAGTCTAGTTTAATTATTTTGCATATGGATATCCAATTTTCCTAACACCATTTATTGACGAAACTGTCTTTTTCCCAGTGTATGTTCTTGGCACTTTTGTCAAAAATGAGTTCTCTATAGGTGTATGTATTTATTTCTAGGTTCTCTATTCTGTTCCATTGGTCTATGTGTCTGATTTTATGCTGGTACCATGCTGTTTTTGTTATTATAGCTCTGTAGTATAATTTGAAGTCAGGTAATATAATTCGTTCAGTTTTGTTCTTTTTGCTTAGGATAGCTTTGGCTATTCTGGGTCTCTTTTGTGGTTCCATATAAATTTTAAGTAGGTTTGCTCTATGTGAAGAATATCATTGGTATTCTTATAGGGATTGCATTGAATCTGGAGATTGCTTTGGGTAGTATGGACATTTTAACAATATTGATTCTTACAATCCATGAACATGGAATATTTTTCCATTTTTTGGTGTCCTAATCAATTTATTTCATTAGTGTTTTATCTATTTTATTATAGAGATCTTTCACTTATTTGGTTAAGTTAATTTGTAGGTGTTTAATTTTATATGTGGCTATGGTAAATGGAATTAGTTTTTATTTCTTTTTCACATTGTTCATTGTTGGCATGTAGAAATGCTACTGATTTTTGCATGTTGATTTTGTATCCTGCAACTTTACTAAAGTTGTTTATCAGTTCTAATACTTTTCTTGTGGACTCTTTAGGATTTTCCAAATATAAGATTATATCATCTGCAGACAAGGATAATTTGACATCTTCCTTTCCAATTTGGATGACCTTTATATCTTTCTCTTGTCTAATTGCTCTAGTTAAGTCTTCTAGTACTATGGTGAATAACAGTGATGACAGTGGGCATCCTTGGCATGTTCTGGATATAAATGGAAAGGCTTTCGGTTTTTCCTCATTCAGTATGACATTAGCTGTGGGTCTCTCATATATGGCTTTTATTATGTTGAGTTGTGTTCTTGTATTCCCAATTTTTTGAGGATTTTTAATCATGAAAAGATGTTGAATTTCATTAAATGCTTTTTGGCATCAATTGAAATTATCACACGGCTTTTTATCTTTCATTCTGTTGATATGATGTATCATACTAATTTATTTGCATATGTTGAACCATCGTTGCATCCCAGGGATAAATCCCACTTGATTATGATGAATACACTTTCTAATGTATTGCTGAATTTGTCTTGCTAGTACTTTGTTGAGGATTTTGCATCAACAGTCATCAAAGACATTGGCCTGTAGTTTTCTTTCTTTGATGTTTCTTTGTCTGGTTTTGGTATCGGGGTAATACTGGCCTCATAGAATGAATTTGGAAGTGTTCCCTCCTCTTCTATTTTTTGGAACAGTTTGGGTAGAACTGGTATAAGTTATGCATTAAACATTTGGTAGAATTCAGCAGTGAAGCCATTAGGTCCCGGGTTTTTCTTTATTGGGAGATTTTTATTACAGCTTTGATATTATTGTTATTAGTCTGGTCAGGCTTTGGATGTCTTCCTGGTTCAATCTTAATAGGTTGTATGTATCCAGGAATTCATCCATTTCTTTCAGATTTTCTAATTTATTGACATATAGTTGCTCATGATAGCTGCTAATGGACCTTTAAATTTCTGCAGTATCAACTGTAATGCCTCCTTTTCCATTTCTGATTTTGTTTATTTAGATCTTCTCTCTTTTTTTTCTTAGTCTGGTTAAAGGTTTGTCAATTTTGTATAACTTTTCAAGAAACCGACTTTTGGGTTCATTGGTCTTTTGTAATGTTTATTTTTATTTTAGTTTCATTTATTTCTGGTCTGATCCTCATTATTTCTTTCCTTCTACTAATTTTGGGTTTGGTTTGCTCTTGCTTTACTGGTTCTTTAAGATGCATGATTAGATCATTCATTTGAAGTTTTCCTCTTTTTTGATGTGGGCACTACTAGCTATAAACTTCCCTCTTAGTACTACTTTTGGTGTATCACACAGATTTTGGTATGTTGTGTTTCCATTATGTTATATTTCAAGACATTTTTCAATTTCCTTCTTAATTTCTTTATTGACTCACTGGTCATTCGGAGCCTATTGTTTAATTTCTATATATGTGTATAGTTTCCAAAATTCCTCTTGTTATTCATTTCTAGTTTTATTGCATTGTGGTCAGAGGAGATGCTTGACATTATTTCAATTTTTAACTTGTTTTAGGACTTGTTTTGTGACATAGCATATGGTCTGTCCTTGAGAATGATCCATATGCTTAAGAAAAGAATGTATATTCTGCAGCTCTTGGATAAAATGTTCTGTAAATATCCATTAGATCCATTTGTTCTATAGTGCAGATTAAGTCTGATGTTTCTGTTGATTTTCTGTCTGGAAGATCTGTCCAATGGGATGTTGAATTCTCTAGCTATTATTGTATTAGGGACTATCTATCTCTTTAGTTCTAAAAATATTTCCTTTGTATAGCTATGTGCTCCAGTGTTGGGTACATATATACTGAAAATTGTTATATCCTCCTGCTGTCTTGCTGAATTGTCCTCTTTATCATTATATAGTGAACTTCTTTGTCTCTTTTTGAAGTTTTTATCTTGAAATCTATTTTGTCTGATATAAGTATAGCCATTCCTGCCCTTTTTTTGGTTTCCATTGGCATGAAATATCTTTTCTCATCCTTTCATGTGCAGTCTACATGTGTCTTTATAGCTGAAATGTATTCTTTGTAGGCAACAAATCAATGGGTCTTGTTTTTTCATTAATTCAGCCAATCTATGTCTTCTGATTGGAGAGGTTAGTCTATTTACATTCAGTGTTATTATTGATAAGTAAGAACTTACTACTGCCATTTTGTTATTTGTTTTCTAGTTGTTTTATGGTCTTCTCTTCATTCTTTCCTTCCTGTTTTCCCCTAGTATAGGTGATTTTCTCTGGTGATATGACTTAGTTTCTTACTTTTAATTTTTTGTGTATCCATTGTATGTTTCTTGGTTTGAGATTACCATGAAGCTTGCAAATACTATGTTATAACCCATTATTGTAACTTGATTACAGCTTAACATTATTTGCATAAACAAACAAGGAAAAGGGAAACTAATAAAAACTGTACACCTTAACTTTATCCCCCCACTTTTCAACTTTTTGCTGTTTCTGTTTATATCTTATTGTACTGACTATATCTTGAAAAGCTATTGTAGTTATTATTTTTGATTGGTTCATCATTTAGTCTTTCTACTTAGGATAAAATTAGTTTACAATACCACAGTTACAGTGTGATAATATTCTGTGTTTTCCTGTATACTTACTGTTATCGGTGAGTTATGTACATATAGGTGATTATTTATTGATAATTAATGTCCTTTTCTTTTTTACTGAAGTACTCCCTTTAGCATTTCTTATGGGACAGGTCTGGTATTGATAAATCCCTCAGCTTTTGTTTGTCTTCTTTTATTTCTCCTTCATGTTTGAAGGATATTTTTCATTGGATATACTGTTCTAGGGTAAAAGGTTTTTTTCCTTAGCACTTTAAATATGTCATGCCATTCTCTCCTTGCCTAAGAAACCTGCTCACAGATGTATTGTCGCTCCATTGTATGTTATTTGTTTCTTTTATCTTACTGCTTTTAGAATCCTCTCTTTATCTTTTACCTTTGGGAGTTTGATTACTAAATGCCTAGTGGTAATCTGCTTTGATTTAATGGACTTGGTGTTCTACAACCTTTTTGTACTTAGATATTGATATCTTTCTCTAGGTTTGGGAAATTTTCTGTTTTTATCCCTTTGAATAAACTTTCTACCCCTATGTCTTTCTCTATTTTCTCTTTCAGGCCAATACCTCTTAGATTTGCCTTTTTGAGACAATTTTCTACATCTCATAGCCATGCTTCATTGTTTTTTAGTTATTTTTTCTTTTGTCTCCTCTGACTGTATATTTTCAGATAGCTTGTCTTCAAACTCTTTCTTCTGCTTCATCAATTCTGCTATTAAAAGACTCTCAGGCATTCTTCTTTCAGCTCCAGAAATTCTGCTTGATTGTTTTTAATAATTTCACACTCTTTGTTAAATTTATCTGATAGAATTCTAAGTTCCTTCTCTGTGTTATCTTGAATTTTTTTGAGTTTCCTCAAAACAGCTATTTTTAATTCTTCGTCTGAACAGTCACATATCTTTGTTTCTTCAGGATTTGTCCCTGGTCCCTTGTTTAGTTGATGTGGTGAGGTCATGTTTTCCTGGATAGTGTTGATGTTAGTAGGTGTTCTTTTTTTTTTTTTTTTTTTCCTAGGTATTGAAGAGTAAGGTATTTATTGTAGTCTTTACTGTTTGGGCTAATTTGTAGCCATCCTCCTTGGGAAGACGTTTTAGATATTTGAAAGGACTTGACTGTTGTGATCCAAGCTGTATTTACTTTAGGGGGCACCTTAAACCCAGTAACACTGTGGTTCTTGCAGACTCGTTGACATACTGCTTTGATGGTCTTGGACAAGATCTGCCAAAATTCTCTTGATTACCAAGAAGAGACTGTTGTTCTCTTCCATCACTTTTTCCAAAACATACAGAGTCTCTCTGTTGTGAGCCACCTAAGGCTGTGGGTGGAGTGACACAAGCCTCCCTGTGGATAACACCACTATTACTGTGCTGGGTCAGACCTAAAGCCAGCACAGCCCTGGGGCTTGACCAAGGCCTACTCCATGGATGCCTATGTTCACTTAAGACCCTGGGGCTCTACAATTGGCAGATGGCAAAGCCAGCCAGGCCTGTGTCCTTCCCTTCAGGGTGGCAAGGTGGGTCCAGAAGTACCATCCAGGAGTAAAGGACAAGAGTCAGAAACCCTAGAAGTCTACCCAGTTTTCTAGTATACTGTGGCGGAACTGGCATGAAAACCACAATATGCTGTCCTTCCCACTCTTTCTTCCCCTTTCCAAAGACAGAGGAGCCTCACCCCATAGCCACCATGACCCCAGACCACAAGGAATACTACCAGATTACTGCCATCGTCTCTTAAGGCACAAGGTCCCTTAAGTCAGCTTGTCATGAATGCTGCCTGGCCTAGGACCTACCCCTCAGAGCAGTGAGCTCCCATCTGGCCCAGCACAGGTCCAGAAATATCATTCACGGGTCAAGTCCTGGAATTGAGGACCCCAAGAGCCCACTTGGTGCTCTACTCACCTGTGACTGCGCTGCTACCTAAGGCGCAAGACCAATTCCCCTTTACTTTTCCCTCTGCTTTTCTCAAGAAGGAGTTTTGCTCCACAGCCACCAAAGCTGGTGATGTGCTGAGTCTTATCTGAAGCCATCAAGTCTCAGAGGCTCACCCTGAGCTCTGATGTAGCCCTCGATGTAGCACCTGGGTATTGCTGCTGGTTATTCAGGACCCAAGGGCTCTTCAGTTATCAGGTGATGAGTGCTGCCAGCACTGGGTCTTTTCCTTCAAGGCAGTGGGTTCTGGCCAGGATATGTCTAGAAATGTTGTCTGTTGGCTAGGGCCTGGAACAGGGGCTTCACTACTCTGTCCAGTGCCCTATCGTGCTGTGGCTGAGCTGGTATCCTAGATGTAAGACAAAATCTTTCTCATTGTTCCCTCTTCTCTCCTCAAGCAGAAGAAAGGGGTTTCTTTTGGAGCCTTGAGTTTTGCAGCCTGGTTTAGAGGAAGGGTGATGCCAGCATTCCCTTGGCTTCCTCAGCTGGTGTCTCAGCATGTCACATGTCCCCTCGGTCCACTCTCTCTGGACCTAGTTCAGCACTAGGACTCACCTAATAGTTGCAGTCCTTATGGCCTAGACTGCCTTTCAAGTTTACTTGGTGATACAGCATGCTGTAGCCCTGGGTAGTGAGGTTTGTAGGCACCACTGGGATCTGCAATTCCCCTCTGGCTAGGGCTGGTTTGAAAGCTCCCTCTGTGGGCAGGCATTGGCTGAGTTTGGTCTGGTTTTCCTTTCTGCTCTAACAGAACAGCACTGAGTTCAATGCCTCACAATTGCTGTGTTCTCCCCCAGCACCCAGAGATGCTCTCTGCATCACAGCACTGCTGTCGCAGGTGGGTGAGGGGTGGTGTTGGTGATTCAGGACTGTTTTCTCTATCTCTTCAATGCCTCTTTTGGTGATAGGAAGTTAAAAGCAGTATGATGAGGGCTTGCCTGATTTTTAGTTCTTATGAAAGTGTTTTATCTGTGTAGATAGTTGTTAACTTAATGTCTTTGAAAGGGGAACAATTGCTGGAGCGTTCTATTCTGCTATTTTGCTCTGCCTCTTCTCAAATTATTAAAATTAATTTCACCTGTTTCTTTTGACATTTTAGTGTGGCTACTAGAAAATCTAAAATTGCAGATGTGGTTCACATTATGCTTGTACAGAGAAGTGCTATCTAGACAGTGCCAGACTAAAAAAAACAGGTAAGGCTTAACCAGCCAGGTAGTAAATCTACTATCTTGTCAACTCTATTGTAGGAAACTTTTTGCCCAACTGTAACATAAGGAATATTCATAGTAGATAGAAAAAATTTCAATTTGAACGTGAAGAAGGAAGAGGAGATAGAGAATAAAATATTACGGTGGATAGCATAGCAATAGTACAATTTATTGCAATATAGTCTTGGAAATGAAAAAAAGAGCAGAGATCAAGTACACTCAAGATCTCCATTAGGAAAAGGAGATTAAGATGCAGATGATGGTCTGATAGGTGTGTGTCAGCATGCTGTACTATATTTCAAAATTTTACTTGATTTAACTTAGGTGGAGTAGTAGAGAGTAGTTTTCAGTATCACCTATAAGAGCAGATAGAATGCCCTACTCCCACCTCACTAATAACCAAGTTATGCTGAGCTAAACACATTTATAAAAGTTTGTTAAGCTTTTCTATATTATAAATCTGAGATATTCCAAATCTCTTTGAGGCACTGAAAGGCCAAAATCATTTCAGGAGTTGGAACAGATAGATCATCTCAAAATTTGTTTTTGGCAGTAGTCTATGGTTGATATTCTTTGGGCTGGACTGCTGACAGTAACCATGGAGATCTCCCTGGGAGCAAGAGTGAGGATGAAAAGCAGATTCCTTCAGAAGAAACTGGTTTTGATGGACAGAGTCATACATAACTCAAGTTAAAAAAAATAATAGGTGGACTATTGAAATTGGAAAAGAGAGAAAATCCGTTTTTTCCTCACTCATGTCTGCTTCTTGTTACACATCTATAATGGTACTACAAAACAATTTAGCTATTCCTGGCTAATGTTGAAGAAACAAAATCTTAAAATTGACTTTCATTAGTTCACACAAGGAAAACAAAGGTAAACTGTAGATTCTGCTTGTAAGGTCCCAACTGTCTACTTGTGAAGACAAAATGCACAGAGCAGAGAATGTTTTACCCAAAGAGAGATTCTTTGTGGCAAATTTCTCAAAATCTTAAAGGTCCAGGGCTACAGAAATTGGTATTTTCTTCAAGAGAGAGCTCTAGTGAGGGGCTTAGGAGGGCAGTTGTCATAGATAGGTTAACTTGGTTAATATATCAGATCAACTGCTTGTGAGCAGTGTGACCATAACAAGTTACTAATCTCTAAAATTTAGTGTACCCATCTTGGACATGATAATATAATAATACCTACCTATAGTGTTATCTCACACATGCAAAAGAGTTGATACACATAAAATGCCTAATAGGATAACTGACACTTAATAAACACTAAGTGTTAACTGTTACATACTTCAATGGCCAATGAGGGTTTATCTGTATAGTAACATATTACTCATTGCTGAAGACTGAGTTCTCTGAGATGCAGATTCTGAATGGAGCAAACTCTTCAGGAAATTAACTACTGAATACTGATGCAATAAACTCTTATGGAAGGAAGAAAAATTGGGCAGGATTGGGATGGAAGCAGGGTTTGCCAGAGAGAACTTTTGTTGAGACATATAGTTTCAATCCAGATTTCTGCTTGCTCCTTAGGAAGCTATGAAGCAGGCATGGCTTTTCAGAATTGTCCAAATTAGGGTAAGGGACTGGGCCTAGAAACTCCCGTGTCAAACAATCAATGGATGTGGTTTGCCTCGGGAAAGGATATGTCTTGGGGTAAGGCAATTCATGAAGACAGCAGTTTGAAAGCCACAGTCTCAGTAGTTGGGAATCAAGTTCTTCCATTCTGAAAGGGACACTAAGCAGCGTATCACAGCATCCACCACACTCACCATGACCAGAAGCAGCGCCATCACTTGTCAAGGGGCTCTATTTCAGGCGTTTGAACAGATAGATCACCTGTTTAATAACGCCTATTAGGTTTGTGGAGAGAGGGGGTTCCAATAGAAACACCTTCTTTCGCTTTTCTTGAGTTTGAAGCCAGATGAGAAGATATTTGAATCCTACACATGGAGCTAGAATGACAGTTTTCTTTCTGATAAAGCTGAAATGGATAATGTGGATTTATCTCCAATAATCACCGTATCTAGTATACCTTCCCACTGGAAATGAACATATAACCCAATCTTCAGGCCTTTCTCTGCAGGGTTAGGGTCAGACACTGTCTAGAATGCAGCCCCTGGACCAGCAGAGGGCACCTATGTCCTGAGGGCGATACGCACAGAAGGAAGCAGTACTCCCAAAAGTAACTGAGCCATATATACTCGGTGGCTTCTGCTAATTTCAGAAGAGGTCATGGGGGAGAACAGGAAGTGTTTCCATGGCTTTCTCTCAAGGGTGGAAAATGAGAAAATTTTTCATTCTATAGAAATGAGAAGTGGGATTTAAGCATTCCTGCTTAATTCTGCTACTTCCTCTGGCTACTTTTGGTCTTCCTTGGAGGCTTTGTGTCCTCAAAATAGCTCAACAGAAGACGTTATGTTCATTGGCATCTTCTAACAAGGTCTTTCTGTCCCTGAAGCTAGCTTCAGGCTTCTAAAGAGAGACTGTGTAGCTATGATTCTGAATTTTATAGACAGGCAACACTTTTTACCACATAGCACATAAAGATGCAAATAATTCTACAAGACTAGTTATACAAAATATGATTGCCTTTCTACACCTCTTCAATTGCCGTTCCAGAAAATGGCAATTTTCAAGTAGTTTTGCCTTCCTATGGTATCAATCTTCGTGTTTCTTAATAGTACACTGACACTGGCATATTTTGATTTTTTCACTTCAGGCATTCTCTATTGATTTACCTGTGGAAGAGAAAGAGCTAATTTTATTTGCTGGTCACCTTTCACAGGTACACTTCCCACACTGCATCCTACCACAATAATTATGATGTAATTTTTGATTAGATCAGAATTACAATGTATTATACTATGACAACTTTTTCTTTTATGTAAAACTTCTTGTTTTCCTTAGAATTAAGAATAGTCTTTTTTGTTGTTTTGTTTTGTTTTACTCTTATCTATGGTATGTAAATATTTTTGTTAAAACACATCATGTATTTGATCAATCTCTTCTTGAAGAATCTTTTCTGGGTCCTTCTGACCTGCTAATATCTGAACTGTTTTGTCTCTGGGACTTTTTTGTTTTTGTTTTTTTTTTGAGATGGAGTCTCGCTCTTTTGCCGCGCTGGAGTGCAGTGCACAATCTCGACTCTTGACTCACGGCAACCTCTGCCTCTTGGGTGTAAGTGATTCTCGTGCCTCGATCTCCCAAAGTCCTGGGATTACAGGTGTGAGCCACCGCGCCCAGCCTGTCTCTGGGATTTTAATGTAGCTTTCGGTCTAATGTCTCCTTTCATTGCCAAGTTGGAGATTTCCTGCATCTACTTTGATTCCTAGAGCCCATGTCTTTTCATTCTCTGATTTACTTCCTTATTTTGGTGTAACTACTGTTTCATTACTTTTCTGAGAAAGGGTGCATGAAAGGCAAATCTTTTATGACACTACATGTCTACAAATACTTTTTATTGATCCTTAAACTTAAAGTGAGAGTTAGGCTGAGTAAAGAATTCTAAATTGAAGGTAACCTGATATAACCAATTCTTAAGCTTGTAGAAGATATGGGGAGAAGCGGGGAAGGTGTGTTACTCTGTTTACTACCAGCTGAGTGTTCAAAATGTTCACATCTGACAAGTCAGGTTCACTCATTCTTCTTTCTTGCCTGCAGCATTTGGATTTTATAATCTTTTCTCCTATTCCTTTGTATTTGTGGTATAAATAGTTCCCTGGTATTGTTTTGGTCAGGTTTCTAGAGTGGTAGTAGAGGAAAATATGTTTTCCAAATATGCCATCTTATGAAAAGTTTTAAAGGCATCGTTTCTCTGTCTCCTAAATTCAAGCAGTGCTTTTGAAAAGTCTGCAACCTTTCTCTTTCTCCATCTTTTTAAGTAGCTTACTTTCTTCCTTTTTAATCTCTGCAATAGTTAGTTTTAGGTTTTTGTTTTTATTCCAGTGTTCTGAAATTTTATGATGTTGTGCCTCATAGTATCTTTTACTTATTTTACAGGAAACTTGATGACACTGTTCATTCTAGGAACTCACGAAATCATTGGTGGCAATCTTTTAAAAGTCATTTTATTTTATCTTTATTTTTATTACTTGTATATGAACACTTCTGAATGATTAGTAATCTTGTTTAATTTTTGTTTCTATTCTCTGACCTCCACTCATTCTTCTGCTTTCTGGAAGATATGTGCAACTATTGATCACTGTATAGTTTAGTCTGCTTATTGGTGTCTCATAGGTTTGGGGTGATGCTGTCTTCCTATGTTCGTTTCCGATATTCCTTGTCTTATGGTTATTCTCTTTTTATAACACTTTGTTACTGTTTGGGGGTGTAGTATTTTCCCTTATTTCGGTAAGGATATGCTTGGAACTTTCTTTTTCTTTCCTAATTTCCTGTATTGTCCAAGTAGTTCTTTCTATTTGTTTTGTTCTTTTTCTTTTGAATGGTATCTTCCTTAGATTTCTTATTATTTTTCTTTTAATTGCCTGTCTATTTAAAAAGATGACATAAAAAGTTTGATTTGATATTCTGTGTATGTTGGTAGGTTTTACCATAGTTGGAACTACTTAGGCTTTTCACTGTGAGCTTTAAGATTTTTCTCTTGGACTGCAAATTTTCTGCCTGGAGGGTATAATTCTGGCTGCCAATACTCTTAGAGCATTGCAGAAGAGTATCATATCTCTGCTGTTCTGAGTATTATGTCTCAACTGTTCCTTGTCTTTTACCCTCTTCACAGATAATATATCTACCACCAACCTACTAACAGGTGTGGGAGGGACATTGCCCAGCTGATCCAAGAGGACAAGGGGATTTCTGATGTAGCTTCTTAAACAAACTTGCCTGATCTTTTTCTTTCTAATACCAACGTTATGTCCATTGCTCTGGATACCTGATGTAACTAATTCTTAAGCTTGTAGGAGATATAGGGAGAAGTGTGGAAGTATGTTACTCTGTTTTCTCTACTACCAGCTGAGTGTTCAAAATGCTCATATCTGACAAGTTAGGTTCATTCATTCTTCTGCTTTCTTGCCTGCAGCATGTGGTTTTGATAATCTTTTCGCCCATTCCTTTGTATTTGTGATACAAATAGTCCATTTGCTATTGTTTTGGTCAGGTTTATAGAGTGGTAGCAGAGGAAAATATGTTTCTAAATATGCCATCTTATGAAAATTTTTTTTAACATATCAGTACTGTGTTTTCCCCAGATGCATACATTCACTTTCTTTCCTTTATCACCCATACATTCAGATCTTTATGTTTAGTAAGCATAGATTTACAAACCTGAGAATCCTCCGAATCTTTAAACATTAATATATAAAATAGAACTTAATTTTCAACTGCTATCTCCCCACAAAATATCCAGAACAGGTCTTACACATTTCATCTTAATGACTACTTTAGACCCAAAATAATTTTTATTGATAACAGTAATATGGTAATTCATTATGGTATGCTGTTACCCAAGTGCTAATTAAAAGGAAAGATAGTTGAAGGATAAAGGAGGGCTTGAAAGCACATCACACAAAAGTTCCTTCCTAATGTATTTCCTGTCTGTCACACTTATTACTGCAGGGTGGGTTGACAGGTTAATTATGTACTAGGCAGGAGAGCAGGTACAGAGGATGTTACAATCTCAAAAGCAAACACTTATAATCATTTTATCTAAATATAAGACAAACTCACCTTGATGAAGGACTGCATTTAGTGATTATGTGTAAGGTGACCTCCTTACCTATAGATTGCAGATGGCACCCAGTTAAGTCGTACACAACAAAAACTAGTGCATACATGCTGGCCCTGTGGCAGCTAACTGTGACTCATATGTAGGGAGTGTGGATATTTGAAAATTTGCTCTTTTCTTTTACCATGGAGGGTTCTGCTTCCTCCATTTCCTTCTCAAGTCATAGTTTTAACAGCAAATCTCCCACCTGGTATTTACAAATACATAATTGAAAAAAATACTATATTTATAGCTTATGTTTATTATGAAATGCTGACAATTTGTCATTTCACTTAGGGAAGATTCTGACCTCATGAGGGAATCCTTTGCCAACATTTGGCTCTTGGCTCCTGTCCTCTCCTGTCCCGCCCTGGAACCCATCATCTGGTGACAAGAAGTTCATCTCCACTTGGGACAGTCCATTGAATCATTTGAGAGTCCCGTTAGAAAGTTCTGGTTGCTGTTTCTTTTTGCTTTAGGTTGAGAAGATACATCCTTGTAACTATTTTCCACTGGTGGTTGTTCTTGTTTTCTGGACTTGTGCATCAGCTCTCACTATCTTTCATAGGAAAGTTTTCTCAACTTTGAATATAGTTGATTTATTAGTCTGTTCTCAGGCTGCTAATGAAGACATACCCAAGACTGGGTAATTTATAAACGAAAGAGCTTTAATTGACTCACAGTTCAACATAGCTGGGGAGGCCTCAGGAAATTTACAATCATGGTGTAAGGGGAAGCAAACACATTCTTCTTTATATGGTGGCAGCAAGGAGGAGTGTCAAACAAAAGGGGGGAAAGCCCCTTATAAAATCATCAGATCTCATGAGAACTCACTATCATGAGAACAGCATGGAGGTAACCGCCCCCAGGATTCAATTACCTCCCACTGGTCCCTCCTACAACATGTGGGGATTATGGGAACTACAATTCAAGATGAGATTTGGGTGGGGACAGAATCAAACCATATCACAAGAAAGGTCTAAATTAGATTGGCCCAGCATCTTCTCTTATACCTTTGCTTTTTGGGATCTGTGCTGAGAATTCCCTGATAAAGTTGCAAGTTATACATGACCCCCTTTGAGCATCATCTAAGTTTTCTCTCCTCAAATATACACACCAGGCAGAGAGAAAGTTTTGTTTTATCTCTTGTACCCCTAGTCAATTTATTTCATTATTTCATCTTGTCACTTTTTCCCAGAATCTTTTTTTATGCCAATTGACATTCTCTGGACAGTATGTCATGATATTCTAAATGAATAGGTATAGCAATGTAATATGCCAAATGTATGACTACACAGGTTAAAGTAAACCTATTAAACTTGTTATTGAGATCAGTATACTTTCCCTGGTGTATACCAAGTTGCCAATAGCTTTTCACTTTATAAGTTTATAGGAAGCATAGACTTTTCCCTGTTTCCTCAATTCACCTATTGCTCCAAAATAAATAAGACTTACCTATTTCTAATCAAAATATTTTCAGATTTTAGAAAACTATAAGCAGCATAATTCTTTGTAATATTTTCAATGTATTTTCTCTTCGAATAATTTCAATTCTTCTCAAAATGCGTATACTTTTCCAGTGTGGAGACTGCAATTGGTGTTTTATTTTAACTGACTCTTCTTCACTCTTTGGCACCCAGAATATGGTGAGTGGCTAATAATACTTAATCCGTTTTTATTTATCCATCAAATTAATATTTATAAACAAATTCAGTCTCAGGTACTGAGTTAAGCTCTGCTGCAGCACATGTTAGTAAGCTAAGTAGGATCCCAATCTTTGGGGAAAGATAGAAATATAAACAAGTAGCTCTAACAGATGATAACTGCAGTGGAAGGTATATTGTAGATATAATGCAATCACAGTGAGGCAGAATGATTTTCCCGACTTCTCAGGCTATTCTGAATGTGCTCTGCTTTTGGTGGCCGAAATCATTCTGTGGGGACCATGATGAATTGATGTGATGCTTTGATAACTTTTCCTGACATGCCAACTTATGAATGATAATGCCACTTTGATAAGTCTACTGACTTGTTTATATTGTTTTATTGGTATCATCACTCACCTCTGAAAAAAATAGTAATAAACTATGAAAAAAGCCAAATACGAACAATTTAGATTGATTAATAATTCTATAAAAAAAAAGAATAATGTCATTACCTCGCAGATAATCCTTGACCAAATCACAGTTCTTTGCCTCTTTCAAAATACGTTCACATTTGCAATTCTATATAATCCTCATAGTAACAGTGCAAGGTAGGTAGAATAGAGATTTTGCCTCCAATGAGACGAGAAAACAGGAGATTTGGCTTGCTTGGCCGAAGTAGTAGGACCAATGTGCAACAGACACATAGTCTTCTGAATTTCAGCTTTTCCTTTCTTTTTTTTTTTTTAGACAGAGTTTCGCTCTTTTGCCCAGGCTGTAGTGAAGTGGTACAATCTTGGCTCACTGCAACCTCTGCCCCCCAGGTTCTAGCTATTCTTCTGCCTCCCAAGTGGCTGGGATTATAGGCGCCCACCACCATGCCCAGTTAATTTTTGTATTTTTAGTACAGATGGAGTTTCACCATGTTGGACAAGTTGGTCTCAAACTCCTGACCTCAGGTGATCCACCTGCCTTGGCCTCCCAACGTGCTAGTATTACAGGTGTGAGCCACCATGCCCGGCCTCAGCTTTTTCATTCTACAAAAAGCTACACTGAAGGGTCAACCATTTTCCTGTCTCTCTGCCTGGTGTGTATGTTGGAGGAGAGAAAACTTAGATGATGCTCAAAGGGGGTCATGCATAACTTGCAACTTTATTAGAGAATTCTCAGCACAGATCCCAAAAGGCAAAGGTAGACGATAAGATGCTGGGCCAATCTAATTTAGACCTTTCTTGTGAAAGCTAAGCCAGTGAAACCATGTGATGGATTCTTTTTAATATGGTATTATTGTTGGGGAATAGCTTCAATATGCACTGTAAGCATTAAATGCTAAAAATAATAATAGCAATTATAGATTGTTCTGACACCAGAAGAACAGAATTATGCTTCTTAACTGTATTGCCTTTAGCCAATAAAAATGCAAAATCACTTTTCTGAAAACTGTTTTCTTCTGTGCTAGATTACCAAGAGATGGCAGCATTCCATCCGTCATTCAGCAACTATATATTCCTTGCTTGAGAACTAAGATTTCCCGTTTTCCCAATGAAGTGCTGAGAACACATAATAAAATTTAAAGTATGAATCTGTTTCATAATCACCCATTGTCACACAGTCATGCAGCTCTAGATTGCCTGGATCTAAGTTTAGGTGCTGATGATACATAACTGTAAAGATTCAAATGACCCATTTTAAAATAATACATAGCATAGAGTTGGTGGTAGTGTACAAAATCCACGGAGTGATGATTTAAGGAAGAGAATGGTGATATGTGATTCCTCCTTGGATGCATTTGAAGGTTTCTGTTTGCAGGTTTCCCTTTTCTGCAGATACTTGGTAACCCAAAACAAAATGTTCTGTGTTAACAAAGTCAGGCCACTGTGTTATCCAGTTTGATACTTTGTTTGGAGTTTGGTGTTCATCTGGCAGTGGAACATTTTAGTAAATGTAACATCACAACCCACCAGTACATTCTAGTCAATGAATGGAACCACAGACATGTCATCTTTTCTAGGGAGAGGTGGAAGGAATTCTTTATTTGGAAAGATTCAGAAATTATATAAAGTTAAATATTTCACAAGTTCATGTTTCCACTGCTCAGCTTGTCATAAAAACTTTCTTGAATTTTTTCATCATTGAGTTGTTATTTTATGACAGAGGCCAATGAAAAAAAGAATTTAAATACATTTATTATTAAAAAAGTGAACACATTTAAAGTAATGGGTATATTACCAGTCTTCCTTTTTCTTTTCTTTTAGTAACTATATAGTTTTACTAGTTTTCAATTGTCAGACATCACAAATTTGTTATAGAGTTCACTTCTCAGCCAATGACCTCTGAATGTGAAATACCTTAAACACAGTTTTGGAACGTGTAGATTCTCTAATGTCTCATTGCTTTCTGCATTATTGGAGGCCACTGCAGCCTCACTTGATGAGACAATCATGAACCTGGATAATATCTGCATTATTTATCTTCATCTCACCCAAAGGATGATTCATTCATCCCAGAGAGTTGAACGGAAGTACCAAAAGTCACACAGCAAGTTAGTAGTGGAGACAGCCATGGCTAAACTCTCGTGGTCTGACGGCCAAACCAGTATGTTTGCTACTGAATCATAATATGTAAACAATGTTCAGAAAATGACACCTTTGGTTTTTAAGGTGAGCCAGTCACAGTCCCTTTCAGGTGTTCTTAGTTACCAGCATTGGAGGTATTTGAGCCATTATTTAAAATATATATATTCTGAGTAAAGGAAGGAGCAGTAGGAACTGATTGATCTCTGCAGGCAAGGGAAGGTACTGGTGAGTTCTGGGCACACATGGAAAGGCATAGGTCCTACCTCTATCAGAGACTCGAGGTTGAGCTGCGCATCTGGAGGCAGGAACCTTTATCTGTTGCATAAGACCCCTGTGCTCCTGTGTCTATTCACTCTAAGAGAGAAGATCTACCAAGTTGTTTAATGCAGATTGGACATTTTGCCTAAGTCTAACTGAGGTTTGAAGGGATGAATACATTTTTCCCCCTTGGAGAGCCAAAGCTCTTACTGCTCCTTCCTTTGCTCAAAATATATTCTTTCAAATAATGGCTCAAGTACCTACAAAGTTACACACAGATCAAGGCCTAGGTACAGACTTGCTGAAAGTGTTACAGATACTGCTGCAGCCAGAGACTGGGAGACCCTGAAGGATGGCTCCTCTCTGGCTGATAATCAAATGAACTAAATCTCCCCTTCAGCTTCTTCCTTCAGGGCAACAATGCCCCAGGTGGCAGATTCCCAGAGATGTGGGGGTTTTTATTGGTGAGGCATAGTCTTATCTCTTTGGTTTCCATGGATGTCCCTTTAAAGTGGATCCAGGGTCCTGGAATGAGCAGAAAAATCTTGAACAAGAAAATTTCTCAATGCCTCCTTCAAGGCTCTTTTTCCTACACATAAGAAAGCCTTCATGGGGTCTGATTATCCAAAGGCCTGCGTAAAAGGGCCAAGTTCTCCTTCTCTGAAGGTCCAAATTAGAAACAAAAAAAATTAGGAGCAATTATTGATAATAATGAGTCTTTTGTTATGTGTTAGATATGATTCTGAGTGCTTTTCATGTGTTAATATTTTCTACGCTCATCCTATGCAACTGCTACCATTATTACCTCCATTTTGCAGAGGAAACTGAGTCTCGGAGAGATTAAACAACTTCTTGAAGTCACGCAAGTAGTAGGTGTCGAGACTGGAATTTCAACCCAGGGAGGCTGACTCCAGGCTGTCTACTCTTAACTACACTTCACTGTCTCTGTGCCTATTTTCACCACATCATGGCTAGTATTTTCTTTTTCTCTTCAGAAAGTCAAACCATAACTAGTTGTGGTGTGACCTGTTTATTTTTATCTGTATTTTCAGGGAACACAAAGGCAATCAGGGTGGGAGACTTGGCAGCAGGAGCATTTATTCCTGGCTGGGAAGTATACAGAGTTTCCCTGATATGACCATAGATGGTGCTCAACCCTGAGGATAGTGGCCTTCTGGTTATAGGGTTCCTTCAGATGGCTGCAGTTAATCTGCTGAGCATACAAAGATCAGACCCAGGCACTGATGTGGAAAGGTGATCCGCCATGCCTTTCCCTTGAATGAAACAGATCTCATAGGCATTAATTTTTCAACAAGCCCCAGAGTCATTCTGGGCAGATTTTACCTGTTTGTGTCCATCAGGTTTATCTCTCTTTCCTCTACTGCTGGAAACAGAAATATGACTTTGATTTACACTTCTCACAGAAAGCAAACTTTTCAGGCATTGGTTTCCAAAGTGCTTCCTATGGAAAAAGGGAGGAAAAAAGCAGCCTAGTGGAACCTTTCTTCCAAAGACTTTCCTCCACCTCCCACCTTGTTGAATAGATAAATTTAGATGGCAATACATTTCTAGCTTCTGCTTTAACCTCTGGAGCTGCTCACCACTTCCCAGCTTCCATAGTTTCGAGCCATCCTCCATTTCAAGGTCTTTACTTGTCAGTTTTCTCCATGGTATTGAGTTCTCTGAATACTTGTTCATAAATCATTTAATTGAAGAACTTGCTGTGGTGAATTTTACATTCTCTCTCTTTCATCTGTTGATCATGTTTGGAGATCCTCAGAAACAACCAATGCCCCCTGACCTTTCATTTAGCAATACAATTTACCCTAAAATAGGTAAAACAATTTGCAAGAGAAACTTTACTACTGTGCTAAGCTTCCAAAGAACTAGGAAATTATTTATAGTAGAAGTTTGATCAAAGTCTTAGGAAACCCTCAATTACTGAATGTGGGCGAAACAATAGAAAATAATGAATTTGTAGGAGTAAAGAGCAGAAGCCTCAGACTTGGACAAGAGTCAGTATGATTAAGGGCATCAGGGCAAATGGCCAGGCCATAAATACACTGCCTACCTCCCTTATTTCTGAGTCTTTGGATTCAGGGTAGCTTTCACTCATGTTCCTTGCTATACATTTACACAGAGATAAAATTCAACATTTAAGTCAATCAAGTTTATTTCTAAGATATATTTACTTTCTTGGTCATTATAGGGGTTTGGTTGTAAGTTTTACTATCTCTTAGTAGCAATATCCACTGATTGGAGAAATGTATCCATTGTTAGTCTCCATTATCTTGTAGATGACTGTATTTACCCCTTCCTGAAAGAAAATGATGACAGGACCTCTGTTAGACCATATGCTTCATTATAATAAAAGAGTTGTATCATTTATTGACTCAGTTGTAAACCAAGAACTATACTAAGAATTGTAACCATATTATCTCATTTAAACTGAAAAATAACCCTATTAGGTATTTTTAGTTATCCTCACTTTACAGGTGAAAAACCAAAGGTTTAGCAAGATGAAGAAATTTGCCTAAAGTCACATTGCTGGTAAATGGTAGAGCAAAGATTGAATCTGAGACATCTGACTATGAAAACTGCACTAGAAACAATTAGCCTCTTTCAGTGTCTCCTTAGGGCTTTAATTTTGTCTCTTAGTGCAGGCCCTTGTGTCTTATCCTTTATATCCTTGGGGCCTGAAACATAGAAGGTGCATGGGAGACAATGATGTTGACAGATTATATTTGATGGCTCTTTTCTGATTTACCTGATGTGTAGTTATGAACAAAGGAGGTTTTAGAATACATTCTGCTCTTTTAACTCTGATCCCCAAGATCTCACACCGTATTTGTGCCTCTATATATTTTTGTGTGTGTGTAAACTATGAATTCCCTGGGAGTAGGAATTTTTTTGCTTCATTTCTCAACTAAGTTCTTTGAACAGGTATAATCTTATTTTTTATATATATATATATATACACACACACACATGCATATATATATTATTTATGTGTATATATACAAATAATATATTATAGTGCAATGTATTATATATATTATACATATGTTACTGATTTAATGGTGACATTGACCCAACAGAAACATCAAACAATGGAAACATCAAAAAAGATGACATCAACATGGAGAATGAGGCATGCCTTGTACTGTGTCACAAAAAGTCACCTGAGGCCGACCTGTTCAGCTAGGAGTGATCTGCCTTATGCTTCCATTTCGCCCTGTACTTTGCCTCTCCAAGTACCCCGTACCTTTCTCAGTGTATTTTACAGTAATTGTGCCTATTCCATTTTCCGTCTTTCTTGCTGGACTATGATCTCCAGAAAGGCAAGTGCCGTAGAACCCAGTGCCTGATCGCTTATCCCACATTTGAGGAATGATTGAATGTACTTACCTGTTGTTATCTACAACTTCAGATGCCAAATACTCTGCATGAGTTATTTGGGCTGGATGAACTAAAGCACAATCCTGAGGCTCATTGATGGCAAACCTGAGAAAGATTTTCAGAAATAGATAACAATATGCTAAGCGATATTCTCAGTAACAACAACAAAACAGAATGATCTTAGTCCTGTGTGGAAGAGATTGAATGCTCATTCTTCTAATCAATTCTTAGAAGCAGCAATCAGAAAACAGGCTAAAAATCATGCCTATGATGGTGACATAGAAATTATCCAAAGGCACATAAACATGATGAAGACATAGTATGTAAGTGAGTGAGGCCCCAAGTGAAGGTCACCATCACCAGAGGTAAAAGATGTAAACCGAGTTTCACAGAGACTAACAGCCGAGTCATTTACTTGATTCCTGGAATGCAGCAATCAGGGAAGAGCTGGAGGATGTTCTTTTGTTTTCAAGGTAACAGTAGATAAAGGGTTTAATAGGGCTTTCTCCATCTATACACAATTCTAGTCAGGCTGCAGTGGCTTTTCTCCTGTAACACAGATCCCTGCAGAAACTGAATGCTGGCTTAGAAATGGCAGCACCAGAAAAAAAGCTGCTCGAGGCTGAATAATTATTTCATGTCTGATCCCTAGGTCTAATACCTCATGAGCGAAGCAAACCCTTTAGTAAAACAAATACCCACATTACGCCTATAGGAGCAAAGAGACAAACAAGAAGAGGCAGCCAATTCTGTTGCTGAGGCAGGCGCCAGTGAGGATTGCCAGAGGGCATCTGCATGGCCAGCAACAAAGCCCGTCTCTGTCTGCGAAATGGGGTGCACTGCTAGCTGCCTGCGCTGGCTCCTGCAAGGACACCACTGTGGGGGATATTAGGATAGCTCTGGCTCGAGCATGGACGTGATGTTTGCTAAATTGATTTCCATTTTTACTAACTGAAAGCTAGTCGCTAAAGGGGGAGTGATTTCTGGGTGCCATATGGGGACATGGATATTTTCTAATTTAGTGGCTTGGATATTATCTGTTCATCTTTGAATTAAGACATTTTATTATAATTATGTATACTGCCCCCGGCTGAAACAAACAGAGCTATTTGTTGAAAGGTTAAATGAGGAGAGTTGATGACTTCGCTCATGCTTGGGGAATCAAAAGAGATATGACACCGCATTATTTCAATTATGTTCCAGGAAGCACAGCATGTCAGGAAAGAGCAAGGTCTGCAGTGTTGATCAAAGGAGAGTGATAAACTCAGACCGCATTTACAACCTTAGCATCGTGTCCTGACAGAGCTGGAAAGACCTTCAACATCATTTAGTCAACACCTTTCACTTTAGAAATCCAGGGCCCAGAAAAGGGAAATGACTATCCCAAGATCACACATTCATAGGCAGATTCAAGAATATTTGAGGCTTTTGAAAGCTAGTCTTGTGAGCTCTCCACTTAATCCCATTACTTTGCGTCCTCCCTCCCGATAACTGTGGTTCACTTGTTGGATGTGACAATGATTATGCTGATTGAAAAACTTTGTTTCTTTTCTAAAACACATACTTTAGAAAAGCTTTCAAAAATAGAAAATATGAAAAATAGAAAAAATAGAAAAATAGAAAAATTATATATATATATAAAATTTTTCAGAAAAAAGAACAGAGTCGATACCCTACTACTTAGGAGGATGTGATTGATATAGCATTTATGTAGTATAAACAATCAAAACTGTTTCACCTGCACTACAGCTGAGTTTCCAAAGGTCATTTAGCCCTTGTTATGGTCTGAATGTTTGTGTTTCCCCAAAATTCATGTGTTGAAGTGCAATCTCCAGCATAATGCTGGGAGGTGGGTCCTGTGGAAGATGATTAGATCATGAGTGACTTTTCCCTTATGAACAGAATGAATGCCCTTATAGAAGAAGCCAAGGGACTTTGTTTGCCCCTTCCACCATGTCAGGACACAGCTAGAAGGCACCATCTTTGAAGCAGAGAGTGATCCTGAAGTATTTTGTTATAGATACTTCTCTTGTTCTCTGAACTTCTGAGAAGCAGAAGCTATTTTAAAGCCAAGTTCTTACATCAATATATCTATTCAGGTTAAATTCTTACAGATATATACGAAACTGTCTCCCTTCTCCCTCTCTCTCTCACACACACGTGCACACGCGCATGCCACCAAATCAAATATGAGGTGTTATTCGACAATTGCTAAATAACGAATTCACTAAATACTACAGAATTTAAGCAAGTGGATACATTTCTTACCCTTGGAAAGATTTCTTAGAGTTGGTGGGACTTGAATTGGATATTGAAAGATGAGAAAATTTCGATAATAAAAGAAGAAAGAAGGAACAATTTCAAGGGAGAGAACAAGATGTGGGACTGAGTGTGACATATGAGTGATGGGGTGGTGCTGGGGTTATGAAAACTGATTGGGTTGGTTGCACTGGCCTCAGGGGCACATACACAGGCAGAAGTGAAATATGTTTTCAGGGAAGCTCAGTAGGTTACGATTATAGAGAAGACACACTAAGATAACACACTCAAAAGTTGAAACTCAATACTACGTGTAAGTACACTGAGGTGATGCATACGATTAGTTGTTAAGAATTAAAACACACTAGATTTTATGTAAAATACAGTAATTCTCTTTCATTAGTGACTTAGAGAGGGAGCTCTCTCTTCCCCAACTCCCACATCCATCTGGCCCCAACCTCATTCCCTGCCAATCTAAGTCAAATTTAAAGTAAGGAAAAAAAAAATCTGTAATTGAAGTTGTCTATTTTTGCTAGTTATGTCTATCTCCTCAATGCTGCTTATGATTAAATCAAATGTTCCAATAACTGCTAATGGTAACAATTTAAATGAAAACTTTTTAGTTTCAATCAACATATAATTGGCAAATACTTATTATTAAGTCTTACTGTGTGCCTGAAATTGGGCTGGTGCCTGAGACTTGGAG
Source organism: Papio anubis (assembly GCF_008728515.1). Taxonomy (NCBI): domain Eukaryota; kingdom Metazoa; phylum Chordata; class Mammalia; order Primates; family Cercopithecidae; genus Papio; species Papio anubis. The sequence goes on from NC_044989.1 coordinate 21,277,944, forward strand.
AATAATAACAAAATAAGCTCTTGGTTCTCAAGTGGCTGGAAATCAACTAGGGGAACTTAATGCTGGAAAATATTCCAGATGTGATTTTAGAGATCTGTGCAGTGAAACTTGGCACATAGGAGGCATTTAATACATGTTTGGTGAATTGACAACCCCTCATCTTATGCCCTAGATTCCATTCCTTCTCGCCTTTTCAAGGACTTTGACTTTTCCACTCCTCAACATACGTGATGTTTCCTTTTCGATAGGGTCATTCCCATTAGTAGATAAACACGGTATCATCATTCCTATCTGAAAAATAAAATGTAGTCAGTAAAAGCCTCTTTTGACCCCACGTCCCCTTCCAAGTCTTGTCACTCCCCCTACTCTCTGCCCCTTTTATACTCATGTCTACTTTTCCAGTGAGCATCCTCCCATGAGTTTATTCCAACGAGGCTCCTTCATCCAGTCCACACTACTTTATCGACAGCACAGTTGTAAGGGGCACTGGTGATCCCTTTGCCAGAAGTCCGAGTTACTTCTCTCTTCTTGTTTTACTTTATCCCCCAATAACATTAGCAAAGAAATTCCTGTCTTCTCAGAGTTGTGTTTTTCTCTTGGCATCATGGCACTGGACATGCCTGGTTTTCCTCTTCATTCTTCAATGCTGGCTTCTCCCACTCTGCTCGATCTTTCTCCTGCTTTTCTCTCTCTTTCCATTATCCTTAGGTGATATAACCCAAGTCCTGGTTTCAATTACTATCTCTATGCCAGTGACCCTCGAACTGTATCTCTAGTTCTTATTATTCCCCAACAATCCAAGTGTGAATATCCTTACAGGTGAATGTCGTGTGGGTGTTTCAACTTTAACAAGGCAGGTATAATTTTTTCAATTTCCCAGCCTAGCTTTGCTCCTACATCAATTCTCTACATCTCTGTTTTTGGCATTAACATATACCTAGTTTCCCAAGCCAAAGCTCAAAATTTTTACTTGGTTCTTCTTTTCTCCTCAATTCTTACATCAAATTCATAAGTAAAAACTATAGATTCTACCTATAGTCAGGCCTAACATTATTAAGTTTTCTTCCTTTTATGTGTCCCCTAGCAAAAGCCACTGCCACTTCTAACTCAGTCTAATGCAATAGCTGATTTTCCTGTTTCTCTTTTTACCTGTTTACAAAGTGTTCCATAATGTACTCAGAATTATCCTTTACATATGTAAATCAGACCATATTCATTTCCTACATAAGACCCACTAATGGCTTCCCAACACACCTAAAATTAAAATTCCTTTCTCTGCTTTATAAAGCCTAAGATGATTGGTTCCTAGTTACTATTCCAGCTGCTGCTTATACTCACTCTGTGGTATGCAAGAAAATACTCAGTAACAGGCTTTTTGGATGGGAGTAGAGGGCTGGGGACAAAGAGCGAGTCCTGATTCACAGTGTTTGCTGATTTCTCTGGTATGAATATTCCTACCATAACCAATTATAAGCTACCAGTGTCATATCAGTTGGCTTACAAAATCCCTGAAAATGCAACAATTGTCTCTCACTAGGAATAAAAGCCAGCCAGCTCATGGTATAAACCTTCATCACAATGCTGTAGCCACCCTGATCTTCATTTATTTCCTCAAAAACATTATTTAAGTACCTGTTTCAGGCCGTGGATCCCATTTCTCCCTCTGCCCGAAATCCTCATCCTTTTGATTATAATACAGAACAAGAACCATTCTTGCTATTTGCGTCTCATCTAAGCGTAGAGACTTCTCACTGAGGTTGTCTTCGACCATCCCATATAGTTACCATTTAGTCATTCTCTAGTGCATGCTCCAACAGTAACTCTCTCCATAAGACCCCAAGCTATCTGGCGTTCACCTAATGTGTATATTTATTTATATTCTGTTTGCCTCACTACAATTTAATCTCCATGATTGCAGGGTCCTTGTTGATTATATTCACAGCCGTATCCCCAGTGCCGAGAGTAGTGCCTAACACACACCAGATGCTCAATTTGGAAAACAAATGGATGGATAAAATAACACTTCTAGCACAATTGGTCTCTGCTTGTTTACATGGTCTTTCTAATAACCAAAAAGTCAATTTTCCCAAACACAACTTGATTTTCTCCTGGTCTGCCATTTTGAACTCCCACATTTTCTAGCCTGCAATGCTGTACCTGTCTCTCTGTTCTTCAAATATTAAAATCTCTTTACCCTGAAAGGCTACAGTCATATCTTTTTGTTAAAGTAAATCTTTTATGGTCATTCCAGGCCATAGATTCCTTCACCTTTGAAGGCCAGCAGTACATTTTAACTGCATAGGTGTCTGGTAATTAATTCCTAATGTACTGCCCAGTGACACCCTCTGTTACTCTCTTCTCCTGTGATTTATTACTTGTATTTTCATTTAATGTTTTCAATGCCCATATCATCTTTCTGCCGTTTGACTCTGAGCTTCTATAGGTCCACTTCAGGTTTGTACTTCCGTCCATGTCCACTAAGATTCTTGGAGCCATTACATGAACACAGTGCATGTTTAGTAAATGTCCATGAGTTGGATTTGCTTTATGGATCTTCTTTTATTTTCCTTTGTAGGAGCATGCTCCATTTTTCTTTACTTTGGTTTGTGTCCTGGGAAACTGACATGTATGCACTTCATTAAAGAGCTCCCATCCTTTCTGGCTGTGATGAGGTTGAGCCAAGGGAGAGCAGGAGTTTAGGATCTGGTGGGAGAAAGGAGAATGACGTCAGAGTATGCATTTCTTCCAGCCCTTGCCCTCCCTGCAGGGTTATTGTGAGTTTGCTTTACCTTTTGTTGTAAAGCATCAACTTTCATCAGGTAATTTATCTACGTAGCACTCTCTCTCTCTCTCTCTCTCTCTCTGACTCCAGGGGCCACTTCCTCTTCTCAATTTTTCAAGTCTAAGGGTGTTTACTAGACCTACGGTACATCACCATTCTTTGGAATTTCTGTACACATTGCTCATACTTTTGTAAGTAGTCTCTTTATTGAACTGTTCTCAATTTACCCAATTTGAGGGTGTCTCCTATTTCCTACTAAATCCCACAGTAATTTTTCCTCTTTTCATAGAACCTGACCCATTCTTTAGTACATAGCTTGGGTCCTACCTCTGCTATGTAGCTTTCTCTACTTACTTCTGATAGAAATGAGACTCAACAAATTTTAGCTCAATTGTATTTGGCCAAGTTATGTTTTTATATATTCCAGTCCCCCTGTCTGTGACAAGGAAATTCCTGCCTCTGATAGGAATTACATTTCTTGAAAACAGAGATGGGAATATACACCTAAATATCTCTTTTCTCTAGCTTCATCACCATTATCCCATGATGAGCTACCACCATCTCTCACCTGGCTTGTGCCCATTCCAGAGGCCTTTCTAATTAATTTAGCTGCATCTTTTCTGGATCTTCTCACATCTGTCTATGTTCCATGGTCAGTGTATTAGTCCATTCTTGCATTAATATAGAGAAATACTTGGGAGTGGGTAATTTATAAAGAGGTTTAATTGACTCATAGTTCTGCAGGCTGTACAGGAAGGATAGCAGCATCTGCTTCTGGGGAGGCCTCAGGAGGCTTCCAATCATTGTGGAAGGGGAAGAGGGAGCAGTGACATCACATGATGGGAGCAGAAGCAAGGGTGGGGGGAAGGAGGTGCTGTACACTTTTAAATGACTAGATTTCATGATAACTCACTCACTATCGCAAGGACAATACCAAGGGGATGGTGCTAAACTATTCATGAGAAATCCGCCCCCATGATCCAATCACCTCTCACCAGGCCCCACCTGCAACATTGTGGATTACATATCAGCATCAGATTTGTATAGGACATTCAAACCACATTAGTCAGGGTGATGCTTAAAACATTCAAATCCGATCATACTACGCCACTCATATCCCAGACACACACGCACAGAGACATTCCATGCATGTCCATTAACAGCCCTTCCACACTCTGAAAAGAACAAAATGCCTGAACTTGATTCACAAGGTGTCTCATACTCTGGTCATCACCTAATTCATCAGTTCCCTCTCACTCGATAGCTCTTGGCTCCTTCCAGTTCAGTGACACTGGCTTTCTTTCAATGTCCCAGATGCCCCATATCCCCCTCCTGACATGGAGCGTCTGATATGCAGCCTCCACTCCCTGGAATGTTCTTTCTTCCTCTCTTCCTCAGTTACCTTGTTCTTCTCTCCAGATCTCATCTTAAGTGTCATTTTTCTCCAGGAAGTATTCCTGACTTTTCTAACTAGATCATATTTCCTTATTTCCAAGTTTCTTCTCTTCATAGCAATCATCACAGTTGCAACTTTACATTTGTTTGAGTGATTACTGATTTGTCTATATCTTCCACCAGTTCAGAAACTTCACAGACACGGAGTCCAGGTTTGCTCATTCTTGGCCAACAGTGCTGGGTAGTACTGGGCACTCAATAAATATTTGCTGGAAAAACATACGATTCTGACCCAGTGGTAATGGATGCCTCATATCTACTGAATTTCTCCACAATTACATTTGTTAATCTTTTGATAAGTATTCTTTTTTAATCAGATAAGTAGACAAATCATCATGACAAAAAGAATAAGTTATTATGAAAGTACATAAATATTTGAGGTTCCTTATAAAGCAGAGGTAAATGCAGATAAGTAAAAGAAAAAATCCAGAGATAAGTACTGTTAATATATTGGTGTATGTTATTCAAGAATATATTTCTATGTTATTCAGGAGTCCTTTGGATATAAGCAACAGTAAGTGAACTAACAGAGGTTAGATAAGAAGTGAATTTATTGGAAGGACATCTAGTAAGGTCACATAATCAAAGCAGAAGCCAGTATTTGAATTACAGGAAGTCCAGGAGAGTAACTGTAACCCGAGTTGGAAACTTCATTAGCAGTCTTCCTTTCTGCATCTCTGACTGTCCTTTCTCTCTGGCAGCCAGTATCATTATTTCTTTCTGCAGTACAGCTTCATCCATGTGGGGCAATTTTGATTCTGGAGTAGAAAATACTTTTCTATTTCCAATTTGAAAATAATTACGAATCTGGGAAAAAGTTATTTTTGGTCTTATTAACTTGATTTGGGTCCCGAACAAGAGTGTCGGCATCATGTAAGAATATGGTTGCATGGGACGGGTGCAGTGGCTCACGCCTGTAATCCCAGCACTTTGGGAGGCCGAGACGGGCAGATCACAAGGTCAGGAGATCCACACCATCCTGGCTAACATGATGAAACCCCATCTCTACTAAAAATACAAAAAAAAAAAAAAAAAAATAGCCGGGCGTAGTGGCGGGTGCCTGTAGTCCTAGCTACTCTGGCGGCTGAGGCAGGAGAATGGTGTGAAACCAGGAGGTGGAGCTTGCAGTGAGCAGAGATCACGCCACTGCTCTCCAGCCTGGGCGACAGAGTGGACTCTGTCTCAAAAAAAAAAAAAAAAAAAAAAAAAAGGAATATGGTTGGACCTGGGGGAGAAACGATAACAAAAAAGATAGAAGTTTGAGGAAGGTTAGTAAGAGGTAACCATTACAGTATGTGTGCAGTGTGTATGTGTGTGCATGCATGTGTTTGAATGTGTGCATGCATGTATGTGTATTAGGCACATTGTTTCCTAGCCTCTTACCTCATGCAATGATATATCATGACCATCTTTAAAAGGATGGCACTGAAACTGTAGCATTTCTGTCATCCTGACAGGCTTGACAAAAGCAGAGCTTGGCCTGGGCTTGGCAGGAGAAAGCAGTTTTGCTCAGTCTTTTCATCATTTCAGTGGAAGCACCACTGAGGAATGAAAAGTAGAGGCGAGGAAACCACAGGGCAAAGGAGGAGGCCTAGAGGGAGACTGAGCAAAAAGATCCTGGATTTAGGCCACAAGGAGGAAAAGTCATTCAAAGAAAAGGCAAGCAGACCAAATGAGCTCATTTCTGAGAGAGGAAATGGGAGTTAATGAATAAAGATAGAACTAGAAATCTAAGGAGATAATTGGCCTTACTAGATATAGGGTCTCTTGCCAGAACAGTACATCCTCAAAATGCTAATTCGGAGCCCCAGAAGATTGGAGCAGCATTCGATCAGAACAGACTCATCAGACCGATTTGCAGGAAAGTCAGGAGGGCTTGGAGAACAGGGATATAAGTCAGCATCTAAAGCAGGAGAAGGAAGATGTATGTCACTCATTTTCCCTGGCCTGGCCTCTTTCTGAAATCTCCTGGGCTTGGCTGCTCCCCTCCTTTGCTCTGCACACAGGTGGAGGTAGAAGATGAGGCCCCTCCCAGTGGTATCTACTGAAGATGTGTCCTTCTGTCCTGAGGCAGCTGTGCTCCCAGAGCTGTGCATCACAAAGTTTTCCAGGAGTTCTGAGGGTGTGTGCACAGCTGTCTGTCCCAATCGCCCAGTGATGTTTCCTGTCCCAGGGGCCTGCAATGCCGACTCTTTGGATTTGGCCAGCACCAGCGACCTACTGAGCCCTGTTAGCATTATTTAAATATCATTTCACATTTTATATTCTCATGGCAGGTAACATGATCTCAAATTCATGCAACATCTGCTCTTTCCTCATTCATCTACTCTGGAGATAATTTTGAAGAGATTTTTTTTCCCTAGTGACTCCAAATGTAAAGCTTTTTTAATGTGGAAGTTGGGGAGACTCTGAAAAGTCATGCTCAGCAAAAAAAAAAAAAAAAAAAAGTAATTTATACTCTCTCTAGTTAATAACCTCTTATGTGCTTCAATAATTTAAGCCAATTATCAATGGGAAAGTCTATAGTGTATACTTCAATGATTGCTTTTTGTATATTTCCTTCTTTCTTTCATGTCGCATGCCACTTGTCCTCAATGTGTCTCCGGTGCCTATTATCGTTGTTACACACATAAAATAACTGCCTTAGCCAGGGGAACATGACCTTGACACTGAGAAGAGCAGTCCTTTAAAGGATAGCTCAATTAAAACCTAAGGCCTCTGCTCCTGATTGGATTTCATTACTATTCATAAGACTGTGTAGTGCTGAGCCACATGTTCAAGGGGTCCTCAAGGCTGGTTTCAGATAAGGTGCATTAAAGTTATCAGTGGGATGCCCGCTTGGAGCCTGCTGATGCTGAGTCACCACAAAGCTCATTACACGGACTTGGCTTACGGAGGTTTTCGTCCTCCAAATGAACATACGTAGCTCTCTCTTAGGTGGGGAACACCTTGAGGGAGGCTGTGCAATGGACTAGTTAGGAGCATGGGTTATTACATTCACACTGATCTACGTCTGAATTACAGGTCTGAAATTTAAAAGCTCATGGTCTTGAACAATTTATTTAAATTCTCTGAACTCAATTTACTCATCTATAAAATAAGAAGAATCATATGTTCCTTGTAAAATTGAGACAGTGCATATAAAATGCTTAGCAGAGTTTCCAGAATACAGTAAGCTCTGAAACTATTAATAATACAAGGCAATGGCTTACTTTTCTTTATATATACCCAGTGTTCATAACGACCATTCATTGCTGAGATAAGACTTGGATAGTGAAAACCCAGCTAACACAAGGTGGGGTGATGGGGAAAATGCCACAGTCAGTGCTTCATTGTTTAGGAAAATAAGAGAAATGCAAACAGGAACAGCATGGGGAGGCTTTCTTGCCAAAATGGAATGTGAAGTGAGTTGCAGAGGTGGGCTACGGACATGGAAACTCTTCAAACAAGCAGGACTAATGATTTGTGCCAAGTCAAGAGAAAGTACTTTATGAGTGAAGCATGTTTAATTCAAAGGTTAAGAGAGCTGAACTGTTCAGGAGGCCAGAGAGAGGATCATCAATAGAAACTGCCTATAAATTATCTGAAGGCTGCAGAAAGGAGGCCCAATCTGAATTATGTGCTAAGTTCCAAGTAGTAACCTTAATATTTTAAAGGCAAGTCTTGATGATTTTTATTCCCCCATACAACTGGCTCTCCTGGCCCATCGAGAATACATAAAATGCAAGGCAAGGACATATTATAGAATGACACAGGAGCCTTGTCATAGGGTTGAGGTATGAGTGAGGGAGAGGACTTAGAAGAGTATCAAACACCTGCCACTTTGGGTAGGTTATGCTGAGTGTCATTCCTTCTAACTATACTTTGAAAATCTCAGCTCTGCAATATTCTAGTGATTCTAGGGTAGGATTTCTCAACTTCAGCACAATTGACATTTTGTGCCAAATAATTCTTGGTAATGGAGGGGTGTCTTGTGCAGTGTAGGAGCCATCTCTGGCTTCACCTGCTGGATATCAATAGCATTTTCACAATAGTGCCAGCTGAAAATGTCTCCAAATATTGCCAAATTTTTTTGGGTGAGGAGCAAAATCACCCCAGTTGGCAACCACTTCTCTACAGAAGTGATACTTCTCTGAGGAGACAGGAACACCTAGAAAACTCAATAACTAGTGCCTGAAATCACTGATCCAAACTCTATTTTATGCTGAGGGTTAGCTCTGGCATTTGTGAGTCTCGTTGCTGTTGGTCTGTTGGCAGGTGGTTAGGTACCATGATATGACATCATTTGCTTTGGTCTAACATAATCAAGGCAGGGTTGGTTATATATTTTTAAATTTTCAGATGGAAAAATAATCTCCAAATTTAATTAACACTTTTTGGCAAACAGCAGCAAGATTGGCCTATCTGTACTACCATACATCAGGGCCAGGCCTGTTTTCAGTATGGTTTGCTGGTTTCGTGACATCACAGCTTTGACGTGCATCACTGGATCTTGTGAACTTCTGCTCCTTTCAGACTATGCATAACTCAGAGACAACTCTGTAAACACAGAGATAATCATATATGGAATAGAGTGGGGACTGAATGGAAGGCTTTTTTTGTTTGTTTGTTTGTTTGTTTGTTTTGAGATGGAGTTTTGCTCTGGAGGGCCAGGCTGGAGTGCAGTGGCATGATCTCGGCTCACTGCAACCTCCACCTCCTGGGTTCAAGCGATTCACCTGCCTCAACCTCCCGAGTAGCTGGGATTACAGGTATCTGCCACCTCACCCAGCTAATTTTTATATTTTTTAGTGGAGATGGGTTTTCACCATGTTGTCTAGGCTGGTGTCGAACTCTTAACCTCAGGTGATCCACCCACCTCAGCCTCCCAAAGTGCTGGGATTGCAGGCATGAGCCACCATTCCCGGCCGACATTTTAAAGGCACAGGCTTTAGGTAGTGTTGAGGAAGTTTAAATACAAACCTCATATAATCGTTCTAACTGATCCACATTTAGTGGGGCTATTTGAAACCAAGATCCTGGCATTTTCTTACAATATCCAGGTTCACGATATGCACATAGAGGTGAACACATGCCTCCTAAAATGCTTTTATAAAGAGTGGAACAAAGTTGTAAAATCCTAATCATTCACTAACCACACATTGTTTCATCCCTCCTATTCATATCAAATGCTTACACAATTGTTATTCTTGCCCAAAATCATTTGGAGGTTGTCCTCCTTGCTTCTTCTCAACAGGGTCAGGGTCAGTTCCATAACTCAGATGAAGTGTGACTGCCTGGGAGCCCACTGACAGCAGCACCAGCTACCAGCTCTCAGAATGCCCATTCATCTGGATCATAACTAGAAGACCTGGCACAAAAACAGAGAGCCAGACGAGCCTTCCTTTCATGGGGCTGGGATTATCCTTTGTGAATTGCTCTCTTTCTCTTAACTCATCTTTTTATTTCTCTGTGTTAGCAAGCTGTTTTCCCAATGTTTCTGACACGCTAGTCTATATTTGGCTTTCTTCTTAAGTTTAGTATCTTAGTCAATGAGCCAAAATGATATTCAAGACTAAATGTCAAGCCCTACAAAGACTATAGGTGAAGTAAAACTTCTGTAGCTCAGTGTACATTCTGCTTCAGCCATGTCATTTTCTGATATTCTAAGTTCTTTGAATTAATTTTCCTCCCTTTGATTGCCAAACCAGATGAGATCCTTGAAACAAGAGTTAAAACTCTAAAAGACATAATTTTGTGAGTTACTTAGATCTGGAGAGGGCAACTTCAGAGTGACAAAATATTCCAATGAAATACTGTAAAGTGTTCCAGTGTTCACAGCAAGTGCAAGTTTCCAGGTACCAAATACGTTGCTCTTGAACTCTGAACTTACAAAGACTGGAGGATGGTTGACACTACATGACCTCATTTTTAGCTTTCAATATTGATTTTCAAAATTTCTTACTATTGGAAGAGATAGCCCATCGGTCCCTTAAGACATTAATGGCTTTAATGCCATGAGTTTTAATGTAAAGTTTCATTTACCATTGCTGTTATTTGGCATAAATAGAATAAAAAACGTAAGTCCTTTCTTCTGACTGATTGCTCCATAGGACCTACTTCTGTCTTTTGCTATTTAATATGGACAGCTGCAGAGCCTAAGTGACTATTGCCAACACAGAGGAGAAAGAAAAGGGTGGTAGTCATAAAAATTGTTAAGTTGACCAAGAACAAAAGCCCATTATAACATTATCTGAAAGAGCACATTATCTGAAAGACACATTTTCAGAACGAACATTATCTGAAAGAGGGTCTGAGTACTCCTCACAATATATATGTGATCAGATCTCTCTCCCACCTGAGCAAAGCAGTTTCACTTGCTTACCACTCAGTGTTTTTTTACATGTCAACATTGATTTATTGACAGATGGAGGGCATACAAGCACCATGATGCTGTGAAATTTGCTGTAAGAATAAAAAAACATTCTCAGCTTCACAGACAATGCTTGTTACTAATCACCACATTGCTGGTCATCAGATCCAGGGGAGAGGGTAACTAGTGGGCAGTGTTAAGCCATTTGGCTCAAGAGTTCAAAGGATGAAAAATCACAGCTGCTTCCCTTATAAACCATAAGGGCCAGATCGCTACAAAATGCAACTTATGAGAGTTAAGGGAGGACTAAAATGAACATGGAAAATTGGAGCTGCCTTAATTTGCTGAGCCAGCATATGCTGCAGAATAAATAAACTGTGCAGGCAAAACCCAGGCCACACAGAGGATCCCCTCCCTTCCCAGGCAAGGGTCTTGAAGAAAGACTTGTTCATCTGTTGACCTATCAGCTGCTGGTGTGAGCCCACATAGGTTCCTGTGCCTGGAGTATGGGCTTGTGGCTCTCTCTGGGCAAAAGCATCTCCCTGGATTGGGGAGAAAGTCGGCAGGGGATGTTACAATGGGCAGGATTGCATGAAAGGCCCAGAAATGCAACGGATTTATCTGATGCTCAAGATGCATCTGAGCCTTGTGTTCCTGTCAGTGCTTCCTCCTTTTGTTATTATTAATACACAGATGATCACTTACCAACTCCCATGAGCTTCCTGACTCTAAGGAAAACGTTTCTTTCATCATCAGCTAATGAGAACATTTTGTCCCTGTAATCCCTAAAGAAGCGTACTCCTTTCCTAATTAATCAACAAATATTTATTGAGAAGCTTTGGCACACAATCTCACTGCCATTCCCTTGGAGTCCCTCCTCCGCTCCTCAGTGTTCTCAGAGAACTCCTTTTGCCTGCACTTCTGAAGCATGTTTGTTATGCCGTGTGATCATTACATGCCTACATGTCTGATTCTCTCACTAGGCCGAGAGCTCTCAAACTCAGGAGCCCTATATTCATCTCTGTAAGTTCAGTAGCTAGATTGAGTCCTAGCAGAGAGCAGGTGCTCAATACGTAGTTAAGGAATAAATGCATGGATAATGCATAGATGGTTCTCATCTCCTTGGCACTGTGAAAGACATAAGAACAATGCAAGCCACATCCTCTACTCCTGGAGGAGCTCACAGTCAAGATGTGGGTCCCATGGATATAAATATAGCCGATGATTAGTTACTAAATAGATTCAGGTAATGGATCTATCAGAAAGGTCTGGAGCGGGTGATCAGGATATGCTGGAGAAACCGTGCAAGATGTACAGGGCAATGGAGCTTGAGTTGCATTTGGAAACTGGAAATCGTGGTTTTGGATTCCTGGAAGATGATAAGGAGACACAGCCCTCCCAACTTTCTGGTCTTTCTTTCAATGCAATCAGAAATGCAGGGCTCGTATCTGAAATGAAAAGTCCGTAATGTTCTTTTTAGTGGCATACAGTCTTTTGGATTAGGGAAGGTCAGAAAAATAATGACACTGTGAATTCTATTAGGGAAAGTTGTCCCCTCATCTGTGGAAAGACAGCCTCTAAGTCACCATGAATGTTCTGTTATCAGGCTTTGACCCCTTCTCAAACCCCTGTCCTTTTCTGTTTTTTATATCACTGAGCTGGGGAGACCCAGGGCGGGGGGCACTGTAGCCAAACACTCTCATTTGAGACTATAAAATTCATGTACATGGGGAGACCGTGAAGGTGGCAGCAGAGAAACATTTTTTAAAAAAGGAAAAGATGGCACATGGTCTGTGATTTAAATGGAGGCCCGATCTAGCTTTCCCTTCCACAGCTACCCTTGCTACGTGCTCCTCCCTCTTGGAGATGCCACTCAAATGAGTGTTCTAAAAGTCCTCCTGGCTGCAATGTCCACTGAGAGCCAGGACTGCCTGTGCTGCTGTCTTGTCCCACATCTATGTCAGCATCCTGCATCTGGCCTGCCCTATCTGACCGATGCAGCCAGGATGCCTTCTCTGTTTCCTTCCATTTATCCTTATGCATGGACTACACCCAGCTCTGCTCCACCTGGCCTAGGGAGTTCATGGTATGTCCTAGGCCACATCAGTCACACCTAGAACCTTATCCCTCATCAAGGCCTGGCATCACCCAGTGAGAATTCCCCACTGTCTTTCTTTCAGAATGTGATGGGTCTTATGGGTGTGATATTTGCAGGAATCCTTCAAGAAGGAAACTTGAAAAGATATAAAGAAAACTTGTAAATAACTGATTGAAAGAGAGCAAACTTACTTACCACTACTCTTCATGGTGCCTTCTATGTGGCTCCTAGGGATACCTTGGGAACCAGGCAAGATGCAGAGGAACATTCTCTTCTGGCTCCTCTTTGTAAGGTCAGTACTTTCCCCAATTCCTAGGCAAGGGTGGTTTCTGGACTGGTAGCCAGAACTGCCAGGCTACTATTAGGTGTGGTCCTTGGAGTTGTGGGAAAAAACAAACTTTTCAGTTTAACGTTTACTTTTACTCAGAAGAGGTGTGCCTCTCTTCACACAGCCTGGCCCCCACTCTTTTTCAGTGCTGCCCTATATTCGAAATGTGTACTTGGACTAGTGCTTGCAAATACGAGGGCTGCATTAAAGGAAGTCAGGCAGAAAGGTAAAGCCAGGCTATGGACCTAAAATAAGATATATGGCTTCTGCCTCATGCTCATTTTCATGTGGTTTCTACGGGGATCATCATCTGTGGGGCAACATCGGTCACTGTCAGCAGATTCTGCTGTTTTTTAGCTAAGGGGTAGAGTGAGCGTAGGGCCATAAGCTTGGAAGGGAAGAGACAGAGTCAGAAGAATGGCCTTGGGACACAAAGTAGACTGACAGCCGACACTCTTATGGCTCCAGGAACACCTGTGAAATGTTTGTGAACATAAGGAACAGCCTGGAAAACAAAAGCACAAACACACAGTAGAGGAAAGCCTGCCATGTGACCACTCCTCCTCCTCCAGAGATGGGATCTCTGGTCTTCCCCTCACCCAGGGAGAGGCATGCAGAGGCCTCTTTGGTTTTTAGAAGAAGGAGATGATCTGGACATTTGAAAGAAAGAGCTTCTGTCTAGAAGTCAGAAACCCTGGGTCCCAGATGATGTTGAGTCACCTCCATCCTTATCTGCTGAGTCTTAGTGTTTCTCGTATACAAAATTAGAGACTTAAAGAAAGTAGTCTCTAAAGAACCCTGTGACTATAATGATCTGTAAATCTATGGAATCACATTAAGTGGTCGAGAAGAGAATTCTAATGAGGCATATTTTTTATTTAAAGTGTGGATTTCCCATTATAGAGGGAGAGAGTTCTAGGCAGCAGCTACTTCAGCTTCTCCTCAGGGCAGCTGACTGGACATGAGGCTCCTGGCACCCATGTTCACTGGTAGAGCCCAGTCCATTGATTTTAGGCAAGGCATATTAGTAAAAAAGATGAGCACATATTATTCATTAATTTACCTATCAATTCAGTAAATGCTCTTCAATGGCTCTTACAAACTGGCTCCGTGTTGGGGATGTAAGAGAAACAAAAGCAAACACAAGACGCAGTCTTTGGCCTCAAGGAGCTCACATCCAGTGATGGGGACAGGAGTGGCAGCTCAGGAGGGGCTCCAGCCTAGAAAGGCAGCAGAGAAGCTTCCCTGGCAGAGGATTTCCAGAGCTGACTTTTGAAGACTGATTGGACTTTTGACAAGATGGAGGGTGAAGGTGGAGGAGTGGGCAGGTAAGAGACGGAGGGTGTTGAAGACAAAGGGACCTGCTTATTTGATTGTCCTGTTGGGAGGAAGTCTGAACAGAGGTAGAAGGAGATGAAACATGGAATACTTCCTATTTTTGATGCCCCTGCCTTACACAAAGGAAAAGGCAAACAGTGAGATTAAAGGAACCTGAATCTCAGAGCCATCCCTGTTTCTGCCATCCTTTGTGGCTTTGTGCATCTTGCCCGGGGTGCGTTCTACAGTTTGTGGACGCTTATTATCCATAATAATCATAATAATTAATAAAACCTTTTAAAGGGGGCTTTAATCATGCTTGTGCTTTGCTTCCAAACACATAATAAAAAAGAATTACTTATAAAAGTGACAAATTTATTCCTAATTATACCATTATTTTGTTATGCAATACAAGTAAAGCAATCTTTGAAGCTGGAAAAATGTCTCATGCAGAATTAATTAGAACAGTACATGGTTTGGAATTAGGCAATTATTTTATTGATATTTCACAACTAGAACTTTATAAGAGCACCTCAAATATTTTCGTTATTGCCAGTAAATAGTTATTTTAAACACTTACTGGTATGAGTTCCAGAGATAACCTCTGGACTGCTTTTGGACCTTATAAAAATGTTTTTAATCTGAGAGAAAATTTAGAGAATGCACGAGTCATTGTGGCCCCAGGGAAGTTCTGAGGAAGCAGATGGTAACATTCAGGGAATTCACTTGTTTGATGTGACACAGCAAGAGAGGGGCTGCTGAGGGTCCCACCCACTACTCAAACAGAGTCCAGATATCACCACTGGGCTAACGAGTAAATCCACAGAGGGAGGACAACAACCAGGTCACATCATAAGTCATGAGCCAAGACTGTAATTCTCATCTCTGGACTCTCGTTCCATTTTCTTTCTTTTAAAAATATAATCTTGTTTTTCATGATATAAACGTAATACCTATTCATATCCAACGCTCTTTCCTACTGCCTTCTGTCCCAAGCCCACACTGATGTCTTTATTTCACTTTTGCTGTAGATTAAATAGCCCGTGAGTACTGTCATGCATTCTTACTTTGCCTCATGCATGTCAAACCTTCCTCCTTCCCCATGGACTCCAAGTCTGTAAATAAATCAAAGGCTAAGTTCTCTTTTAGTCTTCTGCCTTAACCAGTTCTTGTTCAGGGCTGGGCACATAGCCTAGGCACTTTGGGACTTACCTAGAAGATTTACCTAGCCCACAGCACCTGACCAGAGCACTAGAGACTCTACTTACGAGGGTCCTGGGGTGGACATCTGGGTTCAGAGACAGGTTATGGGTTGGAAGGCAGCCATGCTTGAGAGACTCTCCCATCCAGAGGTGATCACCAGCCATCCCAGGCCTCTGCTGGGTGTGGAAATGCCCATGTAGTGACCTCTCCTAGGCCATTGTTTTGGAGCCCTCTATAGAACAGAGGGCCTCTTAGTTTCTTGGGTTATTAAGAAAATAACTTCTTTTTTTATTGGATGCACATAACCTTATTGGATGCATAAAAGATGTTATACACTCTGCCTAAAAACATCCGTGCAAGGTGTTTTCAGGCAGAGCAAACACTTTGGTAGGTGAGGGCGTGGGCAGTTGGATCAGTGGGTTCCACACTCCAAAGGAGAAAGAAAAGGTTGGAGAGGCAAGAGAGAATGAGCAAAAGAACTTTGAAGCCTCTGTGGTTCCCAGGGAAGACTGTGGACACTGTGTTTGCTGACCTCAGCTCTAGCCTGAGGTAAGACTAGAGCCGAAGTACTTTAGAGTAAGTACCTCATTTTGCACTTGAAAGTAGGGCAATATCTGCTTCAGGCCTCAGTTTCCCAAATTCTAAAATGAAGGTGTTGGCCTGGCAGGCACCTAGGGCTTGTGTGTGGTGCGCTGTACTTATCAGCCCCACCCTGCAGGTGACATCTTTTCACTAGAGACAAAGGCACCATGAGCTTTGAGTAGCTAAAATCATAACTATATTCTTCAGGCTCCCATGGCAGCTTGCTCAATCATTACAGCTCTCTCACAAGTCAGATTTGCTACCTAATATGTAACCTAAACCTTTTCCCTGCTTTTGTTTTAGTTCATCGCCACTCGCTCAGTTCTATCAATCTACCTATGCATTTCTATGCCCCCTCTCACCATAGTGCTTAGCACCTGTCCTTTCTGAGCAATGAGGTTAATATTGAAGGTAAAATCCATTTCGTAGAGATAATGTACTATAGACCTTTCAGAAAAGCTCTGTATGATAATGAGGAATGAGTTACCATGCTGAGGTTGTTTAAATGTCATTTATTTTAACAAGTGACACTCTGAATTTATTTAAAGTTGACTACAATGAAGGAAGGGTGGAAAGTTTTAAAGTTTCATGAAACAATAATAGAACTGCAAAGCAAGGAGTCCTGAAAGATGGATCTGAACTGCAATCCTGATTACAAGCTCCATGGGAGGCTGGTTGGGTTGAACGCTTCCTGAGGCTTGTGAAAAACTCCAGGCATGTGAATAAGGATGTGGCAGAGAGAGCCCTGGTTTGATCACTGAGCTTTGCTTTCTTTTCCATTGTGTGCATATATGTGTTCGTGTATACACAGATGTCTCAGTGGTTGTATGTGTGCAATGGGTGAGCTAGAGTGGAAGCATTCTCTTGCCTTCTGATTGCACTATTTAACACACTTTCCACCACCAAATCAGAGGCTAGGAGTAGTCCTGAGGCAGCTACCACTCAGTTGTGAGTTGGCTATTTGGCTCTCTGAGAATGAAGGTCTTATTTTGTTATCATCTTCACCAATAGGGGCTCACAAATTTAGACATAAAGCTCAATTCTTGCTCATGGAAAAATGGAGTTTGGAAGGTAGGTAGTGGGCAAAGACATCGGTCTCCTTGGGGAAAATATGAGAGGGGCAGAGGCTTGATTTGCCTTTATCTGAATGAGCTAAGAGTTGTCAAGCTTTGAGGAGATTATTTTTATTGCAAGAAACAGAAACTAGTTAAATCTAAAAAAAAAAAAAAAAAAAAAAAAAAAAAAAAAAAAAAAAAAAAAAAAGGGAGGTGGGAAGGAGGTGTGGTATCCCTTGTAGGACATAAAGCAGCTGGGCCTCTCAGGGCATGGAAGGAGGGAAGGGAAAGTCAGCAGGAAGCCGTGCAGTAAGGACTCTCTCCCTGTGTCTTTTGTCTATGCCTCTCTGCTCATGTTCTCTTTTCATTCTCCCTCTCTCTGGGACTGGCTTTCTTCGTCTCTCGCTGGACATATATTGGGCAGAAGATAGATGCCCAACAACTTCCCAAAGTATATCCTCTCAGTTCCAGTCATATGTAGATAATGTACTGGCTAAATCTGAATCCTAATTTTATAACCCTAGGGGAGACAATTTGATGAGTTTGTTTTAAGCCAAAAGTCTGCCTCCAATAGCTAACTGTTCATTCCCCTTTCCTCTGTGGTCCCTGGTATAAATAAACTACATCTCTCCATTGGTAAATAGTAAGAATAAGCTTTAAAAAAAAAAAAAAAAGTAAATCATTTGTGGCCAAGGAGACAAGATTTTTTATAAGTGGTCTTTTAGGGGCTTGTTCCTGCATATAGAATAGGCAGAGTTCCTGGAAAGCAACCATTTGATGTGAGCAGATATTGCAAAATATTTTGACTGTACCAGAGAACTTCAGAATGTGCATAAAGCTGAGCTCAGCATCAACTGCAATCTTGTCTTCCTGGAGATGGGAGATAGTATATGGTATATGGTAGTTTGCCAATCTAAGGGAAATGCCATCTGAAGGTGGGTGATTTTACGAAAGCTGAATTATAACAACATTTTTAAAGTTAAATAAGTTATTTTCTTTTTACTTCAATCAATTTCCTTATTTGAGCATTTAAGATAATTATAGGCTACAGATAAATTATATATTATATACATGCTAAATTATAACTCGTCTCCACCAATTAATATTTATTGAGCAATGAATGGGCCAAATATGCCAACTTGGGGATTCAAGACCTGAGTGTAATTAAGCATTTCGGCTGGGAAAGATCATAACTGTATCTTCCCAAACAACCCTCCCTTCTCTCCCTAGTGTATGTGAAGGGAAATGTAAGGATAATCTGCTAACCCTGAGCTTATCTCTAAAGTTGTTTACAGAGAAAAAAAAAAATCAATTACTTTAAATATTTTAGAACCTATTTCCTAGTTACTAACCAATGACAATTTATGATGGTCTTAAAAGACAGGCAGAGGAGTCAAATTTAAATGTATTTATTTCCTAATTCCCTAGGGCTTCTCCCAGGTCTCTCACTGGCAGGCAGGAAGGATACTACAGTGGCCCTCCCAGATTGGTGCTCAGGAGTTTGGAATCTCATGTGGTTGCAGACTAGAAACTAGTCTAGTCAGTATTGCCAATGGTGTAGCAGGGATGTGCAGGGAGGAGGGCTACGGTTGAGCAGAAAATAGATATCAATTTGCAAACTGGTTGTGAATAAAGCTGAAAAGTTGTTTAGCTCATGATAAATTTTGAAATCCAGAATTTGAGCTTCAAACCATGGTGCAGATATTTATTTTATAAGAATTATTACTATCTTGTGGAAGGATAGCACGATGCCCGTCAATTCTGCATTTGCCAACCCCCGGATGACTAATTCTCTTTACAAATAAGATTGACACATAAACCTCAAGGATGATCTAAATCTCTGGGAACTCTCCTGGCAGGAAGAAAGAGGAGGGCAGAGGGAGTCTGAGAGGGAATCAGAGAAATCTAGAACCTAATTGACAGTATGAGTACATAACCAATGTGTGCAAGGCATTCCCCATTTGTGCCTGTCTGCATTTAAATGATGAATTATTTTCTCTCCCTACTCATTACCGGCATTGGCTTACATAAAGGTTTTAGGAACCATCAAGATGTATGTGTTCATGGATTCCTTTCTAAGCCTTGTAAGCCCCATGTTTCATCCTATATTTGGATTTCTGATAGCTCTACATATTCCTATTGTCATTAGAGATCCTCACCTTTAGAGCGATTTCTACTTTCCAAGCTCCTTTCTATAGGTTTTCTCCCTTGAATCTCAAAATTATCCAGAGAGAGGCAGAGCCTGGGCCATTACTGCTTAGAGATATTAAAGTACTTGCTCAAGGTGATCACGGTTGTCAGGGGCAGAACCCAGACTAGAACTCAGATTTCCCAATTCCCAGGCCAGTGCTTTTCCTACCATAGGAAGGGCAAAGCTATGTACACACTGAGATCTCCAGGCCAGAGTCCACATCTCACTCATCTGGACATTCCCATGACCCAGCACAATGCCTGGTATGTGGTCAGTGTCTATGATGCTTATAGACTCAGGACAGAGAGGATAGAACTTTGCATAAGGCAACCTAAACTATAATTCTACAGCCAAGTGACTGTGTTACATGGCCTCTTTCTCCCCTGGCTAGGTCTTTATCTCTCTCCTATAAAACCGGGGCAATACGATAAGCCCTATCTACTCAGGAGCTGTAATGACAGACATATATGGAAAGAGTAGGGTAATGTTAAGAAAAGAGAAAATACTCAATGCTCAATATTTAAACATAAATAGGTGTAAAAAAATGATTGATTTGGAGTCCCAGAAAAAATCTTCAGTGGCCTTATGGAGAATGGTACCCTGTAACCTTTGACCACAAATCCATGTACTGCTAAAGCCCTGAGAACTCACGGTCTCTGCATAGGCAGTAGAAGTGAGGGTATGCTTGGTCAGGGAAAAGGGAAAGTGAATATGAGATGCAGCAGGTATAAGCCAGCCAGGCTTGGTCTTTTTAAAAGAAGATTGAAGGCAAGTCTTAGGCATAATCTCCATAATCCATATTTTGGAATTGAGAAAAGTATATTGTGCTTCTAAAAACACTTTTTTGAGATAGAGTCTCACTCTGTTGCCCAGGCTGGAGTACAGTGGCACAATCACAACTCATTGCAGCCTTGACCTCCTGGACTCAGGCAATCCTCCTACCTCAGCCTCCCAAGTAGCTGGGACTACAGGCCTGCAACACTACACCCAGCTAATGCTGTTTAAAAAAACTTTTTGTAGAAGTAGGGTCTCACTATGTTGCCCACGCTGGAATACAGTGGCACAATCACAACTCTTTGCAGCTTGACCTCCTGGAATCAAGCGATTCTCCTACCTCAGCCTCCCAAGTACATGCATTATATACACCATACCCAACTAATGCTTTTTAAAAACCTTTTTGTAGAGGTAGGGTCTCACTATGTTTCTCAAGCTGGTCTCAAACTCGTGGGCTCATGCAAACCTCCCGCCTCAGTATCCCAAAGTGCTGGGACTACTGGTGTGAGCTGCCGTGCCTGCAGATGCTTGTGCTTATTAGACCATATTAAAACTTGCTGAAGTGGCTGCGGTTTTCCTTTCACTTCCTCACTGGAACTGTTGGGTGTGCTGCTGTTTTGTACTAGAGAAGACATATCTGAGTCAAAAGGAAATGCCAGCAGTTTAATAGAAGATAAAAGGATCCAACACGGCTCACACACACAATAAATGAAATGAGAGGAGACAGACTTATAATGTGTCTTTAATGTAATCACAACTGTATTCCAAGGATGAAGGTGTAATCTCAATTTGTATGGATGCACACAGCTTTCTCATTTGCAATCATCATTAGTGGGTTGTGTGCACCCTGTTGGAAATGGGAATCTGCCCGGTGCAAATCTAATACCCTCTAATGAAACTAGAAAACATCAATTGTGACAGAAGGGACTCGGCTGAGTCAGACCACCCACGCAGCTCAGTGGCTTGATTTCCAGTGGTCAATACCAGAAATTCTTAATTCTGCCCCTGATTAAGAACAATACAATGCAATCCCTTTAGAACACTCATGTTAGAAGGAGGACCAAGCCTCCATCTGTGCTGACATCAAATAAAAGGCCTGTGTGGGCACATCTTGGGTTGGGTGCTTGGGGTCATTTGACATCTCCAGTGTATTTGATTTATAAAGTGGATTTGATCCTTGTTCCTATCCCTTAGCAAAGGAAAGCTATTTACATTTTAAAGAATGAATGCATTGCTAGTATTTCCCACTCCCCTGGATTACCATGACTTTTTATCTGTTTCTTATCACATTCAACCTGTCTCATAGTTATTTGTGTCTGAGGTTTATCTTCTCCTGCAGACTGTGAATGTCCGATACTAAGGTCCACTTTGTAATCATCTTTGTAATCCCTCCTTGCACTTAGCACAGGGCCTGGAAAGGAGATGACTTGAGCTGTGCTTGGTGAACTGAATTGAAACTCTTCTCTTATACCTGCAAGAAGGACTGTTCCTCTGGATTAAATCTATGTAGGACTTAAATTAATCAATTTCCTTTATTTTTCCTTTGTGTTAGCTCAAACCATAATATTTGTATTAGCTAAGAGTGAATTCCAGTAAAATACTCTCTTGCCAGACTTTCAATTTAGCTTACAAATAAGTTTTACATTTGCCAAAAGTTGCAAACATTTCAAACTGCTTAACAAATTATACTTATAACTAAACATAGAATATCTTGATCTAAACTTAGTCACTAACTGTAACTGAGAGATTTTGAGGATCAGTGTGATGGAGTAAAGTCTTAAGAACTAACAGATAGCAGAGCTCATTCAGATTGTGCAACTCATTTGTCATATGGCCTTGGGCAAGCAGCAACTTCCTGGATCTCAGTTGCTTCAGGGTTAAAACACTTGCATCGATACCTGTGCTGTGTATCTCATAAGGTTTTAATAAAACGAATGAAGTGATTGATGTCAAAGCACCTTGCAACCTGCAGAGCCATATATAAAACATAGGAAATATGGGAAATGAAAATGGAAAGAACTAGAAGTGCTAATGTCTCTTCTTGCTAATAAATCAAGGGGAGAGAGGGAGTCTCAAAACGAACCTGGTGGGTGTTCACTCAAGGATTCAAGGACACCTAAGCAAGACTATCCAGTGCATGGGGTGGGGCCAAGGGAGGTCAAATTGTATAAATCACCCAAGAGCTTTCTGGGAAGAGAATGCAATTTATAAAAAAGTTAAGCACACAAGCGTCTTCCAGTGACAGTGGGAGAAGGCCCAAGTGGGAGGGGCAATTGTGAATGTGTGACTTCCAGCTTTTGGTCTCCACCTTTTCCCCTAATTCCTTAACCCACTGAACAATTCCACTGAAATCTCTGTAAGACTCTGTGTGGTGAGGAAGCTCTGTTCTAGTTGCCCTGTGACAAAACATCACTCCAGCAGAGTAGAGGCCCTTTTCCTGCCTCAGCATGGGATACAGATGAGCTGGGATACAGTGAGAGTTCCAGAAGGCATAGCGTGGCCTAGTCATATTGAGGTTCTCATATTCCAGCTGCAGCAGCAGTGCCCAGATCCTATTACAGCAGTTGTGGCCCACACCTCTGGAGGCAGCAAACACCAATGACTATGAAAGCAATGGGAGCTAATGGCCTTGCCTAGGACATCTGCATCTGCTTTGAAAATAGCAGGCAGCAAAGTGGCATCCCTGAATGAGAGGCACTGTCACACTGTAGGCTTGGTATCATGCAGTGTTTTGGCATGATTGACAGGGACTTGGAGGAGTGGCAGTGGTATCATCTAAGAGGATTGGTATTGCATCAGTAATGTTGGAAGAATTTCCATGAACTAATTGGAAAACACCAGTAATATAAATTATAGAAAATTGAGAGAGGGTATTTGTTATGGTGCAAATGGTAGACAGAATCCAGTCCAAGAAAGCACAGATGACACAAAACTGGAAAGAACTGAAAGTTGCTCAATTCTTATTGTTTTAAAAAGGAAAGAACTGTAGGCCACTGGCCAGTGTAGCTCCGGCAGCATCTCGTGGTTTTAAATAGGGGGATAATACACAGCTAGTATGCAATAAATGCTCATAAGTAATGCTGGAGCCCTCAGAGCCTCAGGGAAAATTATCCTCAGTTGTAAAGAGAATGAGAGTATGCTTGTTTCTTCCATTTACCATTCCCCAGAACCACAGCTCTCTTGAGCTCCAGCGAATGCCTCCTCATTCCTTAGAATTTACATTTGACAATGTTAAAACAAGATCTGTTATAGATAATTTAGCCCCAGGAAGCTTAAGCCAGGGACAGCCAAGCAGGGCTTCAGTAACAGAACACCAGGCCTCTTTATTTCCTTACCCTGGGACTTTTATTTCTGAGCCAAGAAGCTAACATATCTTAATAGCAAGCAGCTGAGTTAACTAGATAAAAGGTTTCATAAACAGTTAGTGAAATCTTGAAATCAGAGAAACCGGAGATTCACAGCCTTACCTTGCTTGACTGGATCTAAATGTACATCACAGAAAGCAACACAGAAGGCGATGGTGAGATACTAGGCAGTGCTCCCACGAGCCGAAACACACTGGTTTTCATTCATTCATTCTACAGATGGATATATATTGCATTCTACAACACAGTTTCCTCTTGGCTTAAGACTGAGGATAAAGGATACAAAAGAATCAATCAACTAAAACAGATTTAATGATATAGACACTAACGATTACATTAAACTAATGAGTACAGGGAGCTAAAATAAAGGCCAGTTTTATATACTGGTGGATAGTTCAGAAATACAAGACCTAAGAAGTTTAAATTTATTGTAAATAATGGCATTAGGAGTTTATATAAAAATATGAAAAACGAGTTAAAATGAATGAACTGACATGTATTAGCAGATAGTAAAAGGATCAGAATTATAAGTTGTGATGATTCTATGATGATTAAGGAGGAATCATAGGTGCACAAAACCAGAAAAACTCAACAAAGGGGAAGAAAAGCTACTTGGTGAGAGGGAAGAGCTCAGAGAGCTTTTTAGGATATTGACTTGGGTGGAGGAAGGAGCTAGAACTGGCACTGGAGGTGCCAAAAGCCTGGGGCATTAGATTAGGAGCTTCAGACTTGTGAACGGCTGGCTCCCGGACTGACCACCCACAAGCAAAATATTTTAAATAAAGTACAAATTCAAGAAAATTCCAATTACTGTGGCAGCAGTAGAAAAAGGAATATCAAAGGAAGTATCGAGGGGAAAAATGATTGATTCTGAACAAAGAAAAATTAAAGATCAAAAGCAAAAAGATAAAGGAAATCATACTGGTTTTGGACAAAGACTACATGCATTCAAAACCTATAAATAGATAAATAGGGAGCAATTTTCTGAATAAAGTTAATGAAATGGAGCAACAACTGAGATATGGAAAATAATGATTATGTGACGATGGGAATAAAGCCAGTCAAATGCTACCACATCAATTAAGGAAACAGCAGGCCTCCAGAGCAAAGACAAAAATAATACAACTTCTGAAGACCCAACATTTACGAGACAACATAAAAGAACCAAGAGAAACATGTGCCTTTCATTACTAATCTGCCTTTACATGAAATATTACAAAAAAAAACTTTTAAAAACATGATTATGATTCAAATTGCAAAGCAAATTCTTCAAAGCCCTGTGTACTTCATCGGAGCAAATTTCACTCAATCTCCCATGTGATCACTAAGCCATGTGCCCTCATTTTTGTAGGTGACCAGTCTGTAGGTGACGTCACCAACTTTGTAGATTGTTAAAACCCTTCAGTAGGGACAGAAGGGCCCTGTGGGCTTCATGTCATGAGCATTTTTGGCAAAGTTGACAGGGACTAGGAGAATGCCTCTGCATCCCCTGAGCTCCTGCATTGACTCTAAGCTTCCTTTAGAGCCAGGAAGGATGTTTTCAGCCATGCCTTTTCTGGCTCCCCCCGCCCAACTTCTGACACTAATGAGTAATCTGTCCATGGAGTCCGTCTTGAGACACACCTGCTGAGCACACAGTTGGATGAACAGTTGGACTGAAGGATTCAGTGTCCCTGATAATCTCTCTCTTCCAAGTTACCAAACCAAGGAAGACACTAATGTTCTTTCTGATGTCATTAATTAGCTGTGCTTGACTGGTTGTAGATGGCACCATTGAACTTTTGTTCTCAAATGTTCTCTCTTTTCGTATATTCTCTACTGTTTGTTTTGACATCTGTTTATTTCCTCTGCATCTTCAGACCCTAGCAAAGCACGTAGCTCATTGTCAGTGTCAAGAATTAAAGAACTGACCTTCCTTCATATGGAATCCACTACACCAGCCTCTGCCTCCACCGTCTCTTCTCTGCCCACTTCTCTGACTCTATTTCTTGTACACTCCAGTTTCAAACTATGGGGGTCTCCCAGGATATCAGGATATCCTCTTGACCTTTCTTCATTCTACTTTATGTTTTCATTTCCCTTTTTTACTCCCTTCGCTTCTCTCTCTCTTTCTCTCTTTCTCTGTCTGTCTCTCTCTCTCTCTCTCTTTCTCTTTTCCATTTAGAAAAGAGAGTCCAGGCATGGTGGCTTACGTTTGCTATCCTAGCACTTTGGGAGGTAGAGGTGGGAGGATCACTTCAAACCAGGAGTTCAAAACCAGCCTGAGTGACATGGCAAAACCCCATCTCAACAAAAAATACAAAAAATTAGCTGAGTGTAGTGGCAGGAGCCTGGAGCCTGAAGTCCCAGCTACCGGGGGAGCTGAGGTGAGAAGGTTGCTTGAGCCCAGGAGGCTGAGGCTGCAGTGAGCCAAGATCACACCAATGCACTTCAAGCCTGGGTGACAGAGTGAGATCCTGTCTCAAGAAAAAGAGAGTAAAAGAAAAGATACATAGTTCATTTTAAGACAGTGGATAGATCACCAAAAGGAAAAAAAAAAAAAAATCAGTGAATACCATAGTATTTCTTGTCTTTGTTTTATTTTATTTCATTTCTTTTTATATATGTTGGCCTTGGTAAAGACAGAACTCAAGATCTCGTTTAATTCCTCCTAGGCACTTCTTTGAGTATGATTTCTGAGATACAGGATTTTCCATGAGCTTATTTTAAAACAACAAACACAAATTAAAAACCATACATATTTATAAAACATATAAATATATATCATAAATATCACAATTTAAACAAAACTGAAACACAAATCTGTAGTTACAATGGAGTATGATTTCTACTCATTTATAACTATTTCTAGTAATTCAAATCCTGTATTGCCCTCCATGCTTCTTGTTATTGCTTTTTCGACTCATCTGAATTTTTTAAAATTTGAGTTGTAAACTTCTGGTAGTGGGCTTAGTAACTCTGAATATCTCATACTGACTTTGCAATTACTCTTGTAAAAATTGTTATTAAGGTACACATAAATGTAATTTAAAGAGTTAACTATTTCTTCAAAGTTTCTCATGAAAAATCAGTCTCTCCTCTCCTGCCATGATTTCCCATTTCTCCTGTGTATTAGTTTTCCAATGTTTATGTAACAAATTACCACGAACTTAGTGGCTTACAACACAGATTTATTATCTTGTAGTTTTGTGGGTCAGAAGTCCAACCTGGGTCTCAGTGAGCATCACTAGGCATCACTAGGGCTCTAGAGGAGAGCCCTCTGGAGGACCGTATACCAAGAAATACTATGGTATTCACTGATTTTTTTTTTCCTTTTGGTGATCTATCCACTGTGATCTGTTTCCTTCTGGAGGCTCTAGAGGAGAATCTGCTTCCTTGTCCACTCAGGTGTTGACAGAATTCAGTTTCCTATGGTTGTAGGACTGTTGCTGGCTGTCAACACAGGACTGTCCTGAGCTCTAGTTTTTGTACACAGTCCCCACATCTGAGAGTTAGCATAGGACAGTGGATCTTTCTCTTGGGGACATTTCTCAACTTCATCTTCTGCCTTTCTCTTCTACTTTTAAGGATTCAGGTGATGACATTGCCCCCCCCCATCACACCCCAATAATCTCCCTTTTTCAAGTTCTTTAATCTTTGTCACATCTGCAAAGTTCCATCTGCAAAGTTCTTTCGCCATGTAAGGTAACATTCAGAGTCCCCAGGAATTCAATCTTGGATATCTTTTGGGGAAAGAGTATTATTCTGCTTGCCACACTATGATACCCACAGTCAGCTCTTTTAAATAGTTGTTTGGTATTTACTCCAGTGTCTCCAAACAGTATTCTGAATTAGAGCTTGTTTGTTTTGAGTTTTTGTAATTACTCTTTGTTTTCCAACTATAGAAGATGATGATTTAAGTACCTTTCACACTCAGCCTCTCATAAAATATCTGTTTCTTATTTCTTTGTCTTCCTAATTAAATTTAGATCAAATATAATTTTATACTACTACGATTATGTAAACACTCCATAGCTGAGCTATGTATTATAATGTTGATACTTTTTTTCTGGCAAAATTTTTGGTTGTTAAATTTCCTATTATTTGTCTCTCAGTTATCCCATACTGTCTTCCAGTAGTGTAAATTTTTTCTCATCTTCTTGAAGAGCACTTGCTGAGAATTTTCTGACCTGCTCCAATCTGGATTTGTTGATTTCTAAGCATGCTGCCCAACTGCTTCGTAGGAATCTCCCTGTGATTTCTACCCTGAAGATGCCTCTCACTTCTTACTCTGTTTCTTTTTTCCCTATTTTCTCCCTCATTTCATTTGAGCACATTCTTCAGGAGCTGCTTGATGAAAAATGTAATGGTTGATATATTTTAGACATATAATATATTTGCATGCATGAAAATGTATTTTTCCTGCCCTCACACTTAACTGAGAGTTTAGCTGTTTGGAATTTCAGACGGATATTATTTTTCCTCAGAATTTGCATTCAGTTGGAAATCTTGTGCTTCATCGATCCTCCCTGTTTACAGTGCCTTTGTAATCCCTGCCCTTATCTGCTGGTCCAGAGACAGACATTCTGTTTTATTCTCTCCAGGGAAAAACCTTTTAGGCTTCTGCTGTGGAAAAGAAGTTGCATGGAGTGGGAGGAGGGACTGGGGGTGTAACTGCTTCATAAAAAAGACTTCCTATGAATCCTCCTGCTTTTAACCCAATATTTTAACTCAGCCTCCCAAACAACACCTTTCCTGGGTACCTGGTTCTTCCAATTCCAGAGCCTTTGGGGATTTGGGGGTATAAATGAGAGTGTTGCTTGGCTTTCCCCAGAATAGGATTTAACATTCTCCTGTCTGCTAGGACAGTTAACGTCAACTATTTTCAAGCCTCAGCATCATTATTGTTGTTCCCATTTCTGTTCTCTTTGCTATTGTGTTTAAGTGCTTGTGTCAGTCCGTTTTTGCTTTGCTTGAAGAAATCCCTAAGACTGGGTAATTTATAAGTAAAAGAAGTTTAATTGGCTCATGGTTCTGCAGGCTATACAAGCATAACAACAACATCTATTTGGCTTCTGATGAGGGTCTCAGGAAGCTTCTGCTTATGACAGAAGGCGAGGTAGGGGCCAGCACATGGCATGGCAAGAGTGAGCAAGGGGGTGGGAGGTGCCACACGCTTTTACATAACCAGATCCCACGTGAACTCAGAGCAAAGTGATAACTCACTCATTACCACAAGGAGGACACCAAGCCATTCATTAGGGATCCACCCTCATGACCCAAACCTCCTATCAGGCCCCATCTCCAACACCAGGGATTACATTGCAACATGAGATTTGGAGGGGACAAATATCCTAACCATATCGGTCCTTTCATAGTTGCTTTACCATTGTTTCTTTCTTTGCTTATTTATTTTTGGTGGTAACTGAATCCCATTTGCATGGCCAACCTGCTGTTTTTAACTGGAAGTCCGCACAGCCTCTAAGAGCTCAGTGATCTTTATTTTGTTGTTGCTGATGTTATCAAGATCAAAGTTTCTAGATGTACCAGCTTCCTTATGGTCTACTTTTAAGTAGAGTCTATAAAGGAGAGTTTTATCTAGATATTCTGCCACATTGCAGCTAAAACTCAACTGGAAAACACTAAAACATTCCTGTAAACTAGTGCTTCTCACACCGGGGCCTATTGTGGGGTGGGGGGAGGAGGGAAGGATAGCATTAGGAGATATACCTAATGTAAATGACGAGTTAATGGGTGCAGCACACCCATATGGCACATGTATACATATGTAACAAACTTGCATGTTGTGCACATGTACCCTAGAACATGAAGTATAATAAATAAATATATAAATAAACAAACCAGTGCTTCTTTCTGGCCTATCCCTTGTAACTATGGATACTGCCATTTTCCAGATTTTCAGGCTGTTCTACTATATTCTAATTTGTCCCTTGGAGCCAATCTATTAGTAAGTCATATTGATTTTTTTTTCATGACATCTTTCAAATGTGCCCTCTTTGCCCCTGGCCTTTTCTTTCTTCCTAGTCTAGGCTCTCATTATCTCCAAACAGGATTATTGCAAAACAACCTATTGACAGTTCTGATCACCCATTACCCACTTATTTTTTTCTATTCTGTTCAACCTTTCTCAACACCACTGTCACCATGACACCTTCTAGCTCTATACACAGGGCCTCACCAATCACCTCGCTCTTTAGATCAAGTCTAGACTGCGATGTCAGTGCCTGAATACGAAAGCATTCAATAAATGTTCATAAAGGGAGGAGCTGGATGATGTCCAAGGACTTCAGTAAGAGCTTTTCACCATATCTAACAAAGTTTTTCTCCGAATGAATAACATCGATCCTTCCTGCCTCTCATGACTTGTTTCCTCCGTGTTTCCAGTCTTAATCCTACTTGTATCCCCAGCTTTAAACTTACACTTTCCTTGGGCTTTTTCCTTCCCCATGTAAATCTGCATTTCCTGGGCCAGGCATGGTGTTTCACACCTGTAATCCAGCACTTTGGCACTTTGGGAGACCGAAGCATGGGATCACTTGAGGTCAGGAGTTCAAGACCAGCCTTGCCAACATGGTGAAACCCCGTCTCTACTAAAAATACAAAAAATATTCAGGCGTGATGGTGCGTGCCTATAATCCCAACTACTCGGGAGGCCGAGGCAGGAGAATTGCTTGAACCTGGGAGGCAGAGGTTGCAGTGAGCTGATATTGGGCCACTGTACTCTAGCCTGGGTGACAGAATGATACTGTGTCTCAAAAAAAAAAAAAAAAAATCTGCATTTTTTAAAGGATTTGCTTTAACTCTAACTGCTCCTAGAAACAAGCCGTGACTAATCAAGGCTACACAGTCCCCATCTTCCTGTGAACATTAACAAGACCTGGTGCTAGCTGTCTCAAAATCACTCATGTGTTGTTTGCTCTTTTGCCTGTATGTTCATTTTCTTCCCCAATTTCTTTAAGAGTAGGGATTATATCTAACATTTATCTCCAACTCTTTCTGGTGCTGGATATGTGACTTGGCATACACAAATTAGTAAGTTTTTAACTCTTGTGTAAAAAATATTCTGAAGCAAAGAAGAGTAAGGACCTTACCCTGAGACCTACATAGAAAGTTTGCCATTTTCTTGACTTATCACATGAAATCCTATTTTTTTGTGTATGAATTTTGCATTTTAAGCCCCGACATGTTTATATCAATAGACTGAGTCCACAATTTGACTTCACTACTTACTACTGCACAACTTTGGTCCAGTTACTCAGCTTCTCTGTACATCAGTTTTCTAATTTTAAAAACAAGGAATACAGAAATTCCTATCTTATTGTTGAAGTGAAAAAATAAATTAGTTCACATAGAACACTGAATAGTGCCAAGCAGTTAGAATACGCTCAGTAAATACTAGCAGTTTTAAGAAAGATCATTTAGATTAGTTTTCCTCCAATACTTTATATTCAAGTTGCTCCAGAAATATATGTCATATCTATCTTGTGGTCTCAGAGTACCAGGAGGAAGGCACGCAGCAGACTCTTACACAACAGACTTGGGAGCCAGCAGGGCAATCACGATATATTCCTTCTTGGAATAGCCGAGAACCAATCATCTCAGCCCTGTCCCACATCATGGAGGAACTAAAACCCACACCCCCGCACTGTGGCACCCTCATGCATGGCCCTCACAGCACACAAACATTCTCCACTCTTTACAACAGATGGACTTGGATGATCTGTGTCTCTCAAAAGATTTCATATAATGGAAACCCCTACATGTCTATAGATCTGGTTTTTGTTTTAGAATTGCCAGAGTCCCTGCAATAAAGAAAAACTTATGTCCTGAGATCAAATGTGACTCTTTTCTTTATTATTCCTTATGGACCTCTTTCAGTCTATCTCCACATAATGGTACAGTTTTACCCTCCTGTAATCTTCAGGAGAGACTGAAGCAGAGTGAGTTTTAGACCAAATCTAGGCATGCTGGTGTCACACTGAGAAGTGAGGAAAAGAGGAAATAGAAGGTCTAAAAAAGAGATGAAGATGTGCTGTGATTTAACCTAGAGTGCTGTAAATTACTTCCAGTTTGTCACTTGGCAGATTTGCTCCTCAATCCATGTCTGCTCTAAATATAAGTGCTCTGGGTTCCCAAAATACTTCTCCCTTCTCACCCCCTTTGATCATCTCATTCGTTGGCAGATTTCAGACTGGTATGAATCAGTAAGTGTCCATTTAATTCTCTAAGGCTAGATTCAGTGGTGTCCTTTAAGCAGATGGACAGATATTTTAGGAAGTGCTGGAGGTCTTGGTGTTACCTACTCAGTTGTGACACATGGGGAGACCACTTGATTATGAAGCCAAATAATAATGTAGGCATATAATATATATGCCTTTTATAATATATATAATATATATTTTATTATATATATTATGTATATAATATATAATGCCTTTTATAATAATGCTATCTACAGCCCTTTCAGCACAGCGTCCACTTGGGTGAAACACTCTCCCCCAAGTAACTTCTGCCTGTGTAACTCATGTATATCCCTGAAGGTGCTGTTCAAATTTTCTCTTCCAGGAGGCTGATGGCGATTCTCTCCTCCTTGCTCCTTCGTCTTTTTACTTGTGCTAATTTTGTGATACATAGCCCTGTTCATGTAGTGGGTTAGCATTATGACAGAACTCAGAAATCATCACCAAGTGATGAGTTTGTTTGGCCAAGGAATGTGTCCATTTTCCATTCATCGTCTTGAAATTTCATAGCAAATTTCCTGAAGCAGTGAAGGGGCCAAATATAACTTTGCAGAAGCCAATAGGCAGTGTAGCTTGTTTAGAGAGAAGAACTACTTGAATAGATGTTCTCTCAGGGTGCTTGGTACCAAGGCCCTTCTGTAGGCCAGACCTTGAACTTAAGAGAGGGACAGCTCTTCTGCGGTGCCCTTCCTTGTCTCTGTATTCCTGGTGTCCTAGTGACCTCACCTCCTGCTCAACCAAACCTGCTGCTCCCAGATCATGGCCTAACCCTCCTTGTATTCTTCCGGGCTCTTCTCTCTGTAAGTTATCTTTCATGAGGAAGGAGTTAATTTTTCTTTCTTTTTTTTTTTTTTTTTGCCAAGAGGGTTTAAGGAAGTAGAACAAAGCTTCCAAAAGAAATTAAAGAAACAAAAAAAATGGGGTGTCTTTGTCTAAGATACTTCCTCCGCCTGCAATAAGGTGGTTGTAAAAGTGACAAAACATAGGTCTTTGGTGGATTGCTGTTTTTCTCTCAGTCTGAGAGAAAAACAATGACTATTTTTTTTCCCAGTAAAGCCTCCCCCTTTAAAACTGGTTAACAATAGGCGCTATTGAGAGCACACCTGAAGCCTTCTGTGCATATGAAATCAATGGAGAACTCACAGCAGACTCCAAGGACTCTTTTTAAAATCACCTTGGACCTGGTATCTCAGAAAGAGAGTAAAAGAAGAAGCTAAATATCATTGCCATGCACAAGGCATTTCACTACTTGCTACTTTAATTTCTAAAAACTCTACAGCTCTATTATAAGGAGCACATAGTCTATTATCTCTTGATAATAACCTTAAATAAATGCCAAACACAGAGGTCTAAAATTATTTCTGGCCTCATGCATCACTTACATTCTATGTAATGGCCCTGAGATTGACTAAAAATAATGAAATGTATTCAGTATGCAGAGTTTATTTATTTATTTATTTTTATTATTTATTTATTTTTGTGTGTGTGTGTGTGTGTGTGTGTGTTCTATAGACTCTTCCAGAAATTAGTACATGGATATCCCCCCGATAATGTTAAGCCTTTGCAAAACATAGACGGGCCCTAAGTGAGCCAAATTTTTCTTTTAATTTTTTTAAAAAATGCCTTTTGTGTATCTCTCTCCTTTCCTTGACTTGCCACTTCCAGTTTGTTCCCAAGTCCTCTTAGTTCATCCTCTTATCAATCCTACCTAAAATCCACACCTTTTTTTTTTTATGCTTATTATCATCACTTTCCTCCAGGTCCTCATGACCTCTCAATTTTATTTTTGCTGCAGCCTCTCCCTGGTACTGCCTCACTCTGGTCTCTCCACGCTGCTGTTAGAATAATTTTTCTGACCTGTAAAATTGGACTTTCACAGTGTTGCTTATTTTTCCAAGTTAAAGCTAAACTTCTAAACACTTCGAGTACAACCTTTGGTTGATACTGCTCCCACCTGGTTCTGTAAATGTTTTTCAGTATAGCCCCAGAAACAGTCCCCTTTTTGTAGCTATAATATTGTAGCTGCTCAAGTCTCCATTCTGTTTCATCCCTGGACTTCTGTTAATTCTGCTTTATCTGTTTAGAATTCCTCTCTCTTCACTCTCTTGCTGGCTAACTCCTAGATATCCATTCAAAGCCAGTAAGTTGTCACCCTTTCCAACGAGGCCAGCAACATTCTCCCTGAGCCTAAACTCCTCCTTAGTAATCTCAGTGCCCTATGCATAAATCTATCCCTGTGAGCCCGTTACTCTGCTTTCTTTTTCCCTGGCTACATTTTAAATTCCTTGTGGGAAGAGACCTTGTTTTGTATCTTCAAGATTTAGCATAATGTCTTTAAGACCCCTTGTATAAAATTGACGTGTTCGGGCAAATTAATGAGGTTGACATGTTGTTAGCAAATAAACAGGAACTTACGACTTCAAATGAATGCTGCCTTTTCTGAAACTATTTTCTTTTTTAGCCTAAAGTGTAGGCTTAATCTAGTGGAGAAACTCCTCTTTGGGGACAGCTTTTGGAGCCCATTTACGTGTCACATAAGGAAATTAGGCTTAACTTCATAGGCATGTTGCCATATGTGACATAAAATTATCCCTCTGCTTCATCACCCGGCTTATTCATCAGAGTTGACTGAATGGCTTCTGATGAGGGTGAATTGTATTTTTTAGCAACAAAGGACACAATTTGCTACCACTGAAAATTTTAAAAAGAAAAAAAAAATGTTCTCACCAGCTCTGAAATCCTGTAATATATGTATTATCACCTATGGGGACTGTTCGGAAGAACGGGTTTCAATTTTTGCCAAAGAATTGCTTATTTCATCAGGCCTGTGACATACAGGCAGCATGGGCTTAGTAACAAAAGCACAAATTTTAAAGTCAAGTGCTTTAAACTTGATTTCTCACCCTGACTCCTGCCACTTCGGTGGCCTTGGATAAGTGATGGACTTTGGGGAAATGAATAGAGTTCAGATTATTGTGCTAACATGAGGTCATAGATGCTTAAGAATGTGGGTAATCCTTAAATAATAACTGTTATAAAATGTATTTTTATTGATTGTTTACTATGCATTGAACTGAGCTAAAATGTTCCTAATAATTTTATGTAATTCTCTCAAAAAAAACCAATTTGTATATAAGGAAATGGAAGTTCAGAGAGATAAGAACTTTGCTCACGGTGACAGAGCTATTACAGGGTAGAGAAAAATCAAAGTTTTCAGTGAAACAGTTTGACTCGGTAGCCAATTTTTTTTTTCTTTTTTTTTTTTTTTGAGACAGAATCTCACTCTGTTGCCCAGGCTGGAGTGCAGTGGCACGATCTTGGCTCACTGCAAGCTCTGCCTCCTGGGTTCACACCATTTCCTGCCTCAGCCTCCCAAGTAGCTGGGACTACAGGCGCCCGCCACCATGCCCAGCTAATTTTGTTGTATTTTTTTAGTAGAGACGGATTTTCACTGTGTTAGCCAGGATGGTCTCTATCTCCTGACCTCATGATCTGCCCACCTCAGCCTCCCAAACTACTGGGATTACAGGCGTGAGCCACCGCGCCCGGCCTGACTCTGTAGCCAATATTTTTAAGCACCTTTTCCCCGTTTCTTACAAAACTATCACCAGTTCCAGATCCTCTAGCAGTACAGACTCAACATGTTGATGAATTTTAATTTGGGACTATTTCTATTTCCTTATCAAGTTATATTCATATAAACACAGGTTTTTGGTGACTCTCATTTACGAACATCTCACTTCAAATACATATAAAATTGAACACACGCACACACACACATGCACACTCCTCTACTCTAGATACTCTTCAAGAGACACTATATAACTCCCCAGGGGCTTGACTGAGGATCACTTGTGAAGCATCATTTTGGTGAATGATGTATCTCCAAACAGAGAGAAAATCTTTCTGAAGGGCCGTCACATGTAAGAGGGTGCAGACAGTTTGTATGGCCTCCAGAAGTCACCAGGAAGACAAATGGATGGAACTTACAGGAAGACACTATTTCAGTTTATTGTGAGCAGGAAGCAGGTGACAATCAGAGGAGCCCAAGAGCAGGGCAAGCTGCCTTGTAAGGCACAGCACTTTCTGTCACCAATGGCATCCGAACAGAAGGTGAAAGACCCCTGTCAAGAATGCCATAGACAAACTCCCTAGGAGGATGTTGGGTCACATGTCCTGTACAGTTCCTTACAGCCTTCAGGATTTGACATTTCATAAAGGATCCAGGACGGTGGTGACCCTAACCCTGCTCAGCGAACCATAGAGCTGCCAGACCAAGTACTCCATAACTCAGAGTGAAAGGGGCTCTGGGCAGGTCTCTCAGGGCAGGGACAATGCCAGAGATGACATCTCAATGTCTTTCCTAGCTTCTGTCTGATACAGAATGTCAGTGCTTAACTCTGTGCACAAATTAATCATCAAGTAGAAAATCAGTAGTTTATTCTTTCACTGATGTTTTTCAATTTAATATTTGCAATATTTATTGGACAATATCTGCTGAAAAGATATCTAAAGATCTGAAAGGCTACTTTTAAATAGGTATTTACAATACCTGTCATTGTGTACAAACTGTCTTATTTAGTTCTCTCAACAGTATTTTGGAAATAGGTATTATCTTCATTTTACAGATTCGGAAACATAGGCTTAGAGAGCTGCATAGTCTTCATAACCAGAATGTGAAATGTCAGGCATGAAGACCACCACCATGAGAGGAGGAAGATTTATTTGATACAAAGAACATGCATAGAGCAATAGATGATGTATCTCCATCTGTAAGAATGGTTTCTCAGGTGTACCCATTCCAGATGCTGGGATCCATGCTTTTGATCTCAGCTTTCCTTACCAGTAACTCTCTTGATTCAGTGGTTTCTTGTTTCAGTTCCTTGCAGGAAAACTCAGTATCTCGGCTACTTAATGTGGGGGGCCAACAGAAGCACCCAAGGAATTATAGGTTTGATCAGTGTGAATTGAAATTCATTTTCAATCTAGTGTGCCAAATGGTCCATACTGAGTAGAAAGTGAAATACTCTACTGAAATAATATGTCCCTCATGTCAATAAAAAATCATTATAATTTTGTGTTAAGAATAATCCAGACTGAATTTCTAACATTGTCTCCTTCCCCCACATTTTTCTCCTATTTCCTCAAATAAATTAGGTCATTAGAGTTTGACATCTTTGCATGTCAGACACCACTCTGTTAAACATAGCAGGTTGGTTTGAGAACTGGTAGGAAATCCATACAACAGAATATTACACAGCAATGAGAAAGAGAATGAATAAACTACTGCTACATGTAACAATATAGATGAGTCACAAGGAATAATGTTGAACAAAAGAAGCCAGGCAGAAAATTTACAGTTCAATTTGTATAAAGCTAAAATATGGTATTTAAATTAGAGTGACTGGTGTATTTTGGGGTAGATATAGGTGAGACTTCAATAGGAACTTTGAGATGTTAGTGATGGTTTTTATTTTTCTTAAAGCAGGATTGAAAATTTCACTGTCACCAACATTTATGCTTATTTGTGCACTTTTTAAAAAGGCTATATTTCAATTAAGAGTTTCCAAAAAAAAAAATGCTTAGAAGAAAGAAACCACATTCAGACCTCTGCTCTGTTCCAGGAAAGCTAGTGATTTGAGAGAGCAGAATAATAGAAGCAGATGAGCATCTTTCTCCTCACTAGCGTCTTTCTCCCTTCCCCATGGAATGAGTTTCTGCAAGTGCTTTCTATGCAGGTAGTTTCTGACAAAATTGAGAAAGGAAATGAACTTTTGCTGCACCCTTTTACATACAACAGCAATCAAAAAGCCATTTAAGGAAGGAGGTTCAAACATCAGGCAACTGTGAGATCCTTGCAGTGTCCAAGATTCCATCATCTGGAAACCTGGAAAGTCTGGATTTGGAAAAGATATTTGCCCAAGGTCACTCAGCTCAGAAGAGGCTCCCATCCTTTACGTTCGTGTTTTCAAAAGTGTATTTCTTATAACATTCATGCCATATGATGGCAATGGACGCCACACATAAAAGGGTTCCAGAGGCAATTTAATGTCAGAAAGGCCATGCTACAGAATGCCTCATAGCCTTTCATATACTGGCTTATCTCTAGTGGACTTGTGTTGAGATCCATTGCATCAGACACCCTTGTCCCCATTAAAATGAACTTTAGTTATCTTGGGAGGCAGAGGGGAGGAAGTTGGAGCAAGTATAAACACAATGCATAGCTTGGTCCAGATCGTCAAATACTAATTTAATGTACTCAAAATTCTTAAAGGAAAATCTGCCAGGGATTGAAGTCAGCATTCATGGAGAATAAGAGTGTTACCAAAGGAAGAAGGAAAAATGAAAGTTGATAAATCAGGTACTGTGGATTCAAATCCCAACTTTGTCACTTGTATCTTATATAAACCTTTCCCTCTTCTCCCACAGATATTTGTGTGGTTTGCATCCTCCATTCTTTCAGGGCCCAGCACAAATGCTACTTTCTGAGAGAGATCTCACCTGAGCCTCTTCTATAAAATAGAACTCCCATCACTACCCTCTACCCCTGTCCTGCATTTCATTGTCCATAACATCAATTATCTGTTTATATGTTTATTTTCTGCCTTTCACAACAAGAGAGGGAGTTTTATGAAGACAGAATCTTTATCTTTTTTCATCACAACAACGCTCTAGTGTATAGAACTATGCCTGCAGCATTAGGGCTCAATAAATATTTGAAGCGCCTTTTAAAATAGAAAATATTTGTGCAGATCTAAGATAATATTAGCATTTACTGTTCGTTATTCTGTCTGTTTATTCCCTCTAGCTCTAGATATCTATTCTTGAACTTTAGCCCGGAAAATTTGCCCTTGAATGTGCCAAAGTGTCCTCTATACCAGCTAACCCTGTCCTGAACTTTGAACCTACTCAACCAGACTACATGGTACCAGCATAGATCAGCTCAGAAAACCTGCCCCGGTTTCCAGGTGTCTGGCTTCAGTAAATCACCCTTAGCCCCCTTGATGTAATCCCAAATCACAGACTTTTAGAGTGTTCTTGGCTCTCCTTCCAGCATTCACAGCTACTGGATGCGAATGACTCCTCTGGCAGATAATTATGGGGTACACATGCTAGAAACGTGGTCAAGACTCCATCCCAGAATTCTCCCTGAATCAGTGCTTCTGTAGCCTTTCATGGATTTGGCCAGCCTGTATTATCCTCAATATGTTCTGCTGCTGCCAGAAAACTTCAGTACTGTCGCTGGCTCAGAGGCTGTGAGCCTAACGTGGGGTTTGAGATTATTCGCAGATAATATTGTTTGTCTTTGGGCTTTGTCTTCAGGGTCCTCCCACCTGAAACTTGCTTGCATGGACCATAACAATTAGCTATAGTGCCCTGAGAGTCATCTGGCCCAGGATGGACTCCTGCCATTTTGGTTAACACGTGGATTGGTGGACACATTCCTCTCACCTTTCTTAGGTTTTGACCGTAAACATCATGGTAAATTAATTCTAAATGTAACTGGATTACCTTTCCTTCTGGTTTGGGAACTTATCATATACTTCTTTCAATATTGGAGCCAAGGCTGTAATGCTCACTTTTTGGATTTAATAGGAAGTCTTATCCAAAGGCACCTAGTCCCTTCCTGCCCAGGAACTTTTTGAGCTCACTGATGTCTGGTTGGAGATGAGAAGTCCAGTGGGTGTGTTCTAGCCTCAGTGCCATGGCTGCAGTATCAATATGTCAGTGAGGACTTGATAGGAGAGGCAGAACCAACAAGAATGATACATAAAAAAGGATTTATTGTAGGGATTTGACCTTATACAATTATGGAAGTTGGTTGAACAGTATTTTTAAGGTTATTGCTTCTGTGTCTACTATAGGGGTCTGAAATCAGAATGGCAGAAAGTTAAAAAAGAAACATGGACATAAAGTAGGGCAGAGCAGCAAGAAACTGAAATTTGTGAGAATAAACCAGAACCCATGAAGATAGACTTGAATCGACATAAGTTGTCACCGTCTTCAGTGATATGGGTGATCTATGGTAGAAGCTTGCTCCCTTCCTCATGATGTTAAACACACATGGCCCATGAGTCAGGGTAGCTGAAGGAGGGAATGGTTGACAGCTGGGGGAGCAGCAAGGCTTGCTGCTATTCTATGCCAATAAGGTGAGCCAGTAGATAATCAGCAAAGTACCTACCTGGCAAAACCAGACGCCCTACACTGATTTTTGAAGCCTAAGAGGAATATGACTGCTCCTTCATTTCCAGTTTCCAAATCTCATGTAAAATGTCTCCACTTGCCTGTACTGACATAGAACTATTCAGGGTAAGGAATTACAAGAAACATGCTCCATATTAGCTGAATGGACACAAGACGAATCCACCATAGTCTACCTCTTTTTAGCTTGGCATTCATATCTTTATCATCATCTTTAAAAACTTTATTTAATTTCCAAATAAATACAGTGGCAAAAATCATGTTTTCATTGGTCAATATACAAATATCCTTTGTACAACCTAGGGTACAAACAAGCTCACTCTTTCCCCAAAGGAAGATACAAAATCTGTTTATCCATATTTGGGTAATGTATTTATCTTCTAACTAAGTTATATTTATATTTTTGAGATCCTATAGGTTAAATAGTAAGATGTGAGGTTAATTACTTGCAGCATAATAAAAAAAAATAGGAATTTTTGTCTCTGCCCTCAGTTCTTGGTGCAGACCTCCTAAAACCTTTGTGCTGGGTGCGTGTTTTGTTTTTGACCTTACTTCCTACACAGAATTCCTAATTCCTTGGCATTTCCTGGTGATGAGAGCAACTTTTGTTCTAATGAGATGGCTCGGTGGACTCTTGGGTGGAGGCCGACCAACAGAAAAATGAAGCCATAATTAGAACCTTATAACTTTCAGGTCTACCTCCTACTTTCTCCAGGAAGGAGAGAGGGGCTGGATAATGAGTTAATTATCAATCATGCCTACATAGTGAAGCCTCCATAAAAATTCCTAAGGTACAGGGTTCAAAGAGCTTTTGGGTTGGTGAATAAGAACACATCCACAGGCTGGGGAGTAGGCACACTTCAACTCCAAGAGGTTCGAAACTCCTATGTTTGCTAGTCTTCTGAACCATGCCCTGTGAATCTCTTCATCTGGCTGTTCAATTGTATGCATTAAGAAATACCCCATAATAAGCCGACAATAGTGAGAAGGAGGTTGTCGGAACCTCCAATCTGTAGCAAGTCAAACAGAAGTTGTGGTTGGCTTGGGAACCTGCTACTTCCAATTGGCATCTGAAGTGAGGGCCAGTTTTGTAGGATTGAACTCCTACTTTGTGGGGCCTGCACTAACTCCAATTAGTGTCTGAATTGAATTGGCCAGTGTGGGGACATGGACACACACACACACAACACAAGTGTTCTTTGTTGTTTTTCTCTCTACTCACTATCAGCATACATTATGTTAAATGGTAGAGAAATGAGAGAATAAAAATTCTATGATATATACACAAACATATTGGTATGAAAGCAACAAATAAACGTAACTGTTACAGATCTCATTTCTACAATTTGTCCCTTGATCATAGTTAGTTTTTATAATTATCTTCTTCCACTGTCCATTGCACATTCCTTTTGCCTTCAGTAAGCTCCTTGGCTATTTTTGGTTCATTGCCAGTGAGGTGACTCAAATCTTTGTACCTGAAAACTGGGTCATTAGCAGCCTTCCCTATTGATATTTTTTTACATTAATTTTCTTTGACTTTAATCAAGGGACATGGGAGTATTCAGTGGACCTCACTCTGCATTCTATACATATTCTTTCTTAACCCCATTGTAAAGATGTCATCCAATATCCTCTTG
Source organism: Papio anubis (assembly GCF_008728515.1). Classification (NCBI taxonomy): domain Eukaryota; kingdom Metazoa; phylum Chordata; class Mammalia; order Primates; family Cercopithecidae; genus Papio; species Papio anubis. Next base: position 21,319,525 of record NC_044989.1, read on the forward strand.
ATAGGATAAATTATGCATATCTATGCATAACTCCCTTCTTTGCCCGTTGATTCACAAAACGGTCAGGGGAAAGCTTAACCTTCAGTCAGCGAAACCACCTGAGTATCCTGGTAGAAATGACTATCAGTTTAGAACTAAGAATTCTAGACATCTGGCATATCAGAGCCCAAAGCTGTGTGGACAGGAAGCCAGCATTTCACTGTGGATCACTAGGAATGATAGTGAGAGGAGCTACTTCCATTTCTACCCCTTGTTCCCTGAGCTTATGAATATTGACAATAGGAGAAACACACCATTTGTTGGTTGCCAATTTAGGTCTGTACTGCATCCTTGACGACATTATCCCAGCAAGCACCCTGAGTTTTCAAAAGGTCATTTTAGGAGGATTCTTGGAAAATGTCAGAGCAGGAAATACTAGAAATGTGTGTCCCCACTCAGATAATAATTACACTGGTGGAATCTTCTGATACAACTCGTTTGGAACTCTGGAGACAATTGAAGGCTTCCAGGGAGAAGGCTTAAATGGTAAATTGTGGATAATTTTATTTAATTTCAGTTCTTAGCTAGGCAGTAACTACTGACCTCTCAGCCTTGTAGCAGGAAGCTGTGCACATGTTTCTAGAGCAGCTGACACAGAGCTTCTGGGAGTCGGAGCGGGCACTAAGGACACCCAGATATTAGGGATGTAAGTTCTGATCACTAATTGTTATTCCTGATCATAGAGTTTCAGACACAGAGTTGGGGACACATTGTTGCACCTCCTCTCATTTTTGCAAGCCCCTCCCGCTCCAGGTGGTATGTCTTCCAAGAGAATTAAAGGGCTATCACCTTTTTATTTGCCCTTCATTTATTTATGTTTTTCCCATTGGAAGTCATACATTAAAGATTAGGATATTCAAAGCAGCTCTGTATATGGGGGACGTTAGAAAGTCACCATGCATGCCCAAGGAATGGTACGGGGCCAAAAGAATGCCTGAAAGGAGCTTAAATGGATACCTATGGCTTATTCTTGGCACAGATACATCATATAGCAATCAAATCAATCCAAACCAACCAACCAACCAAACAAACAAAACCCCAGAAAACCCCAGGGAAGGAGTAGGATCTGATCTATGGAGTTACTACATTATTAGATGCCAATGTCCAGTTTCAACAAAAATGTCACAAGGCATGCAAAGAAACAGAAAAATATATCTCATTCAAAAGAAAAAAGAAACCAACAGAAACTGTCCCTCAGGAAGGCCTGATGCCAGATCTACTAGACAAAGACGTTAAAATAACTGTCTTAAAAATGCTCAAAGAATGAAGGAAATACATGAAGAAAGTCAAGAAGGCAATGTATGAACAAAATGAAGATATCAGTAAGGATACAGAAAACCTTTTTTAAAAGCCAAAAGGAAATTCTGGAGCTGAAATATGCAATAACTGAAATAAAAATTCACTAGAAGGATTCAAAAGCAGATTTGATCAGAAAGACGAAAGAATCAGTGAACTTGAAAATAAGATAATAGAAATTATCAAGTCTGAGGAACAGAGAGAAACAATAATTGCAGAAAATTAAAAAGATTCTAACGGACCTGTGGGGCACCATCAAGCAGACCAACTTAAACACTGTGCTAATCTCAGAATGAAAAGAGAAAGAGAAAGGAGCACAGAGGATATTTGAATAAATAATGGCTCGAAATATTTCAACTTTGATGGAAGACATGAATATGAACATCCAAAAAGATCAATAAAGTACTAGTAGTATGAAATCAAAGGGATTCACACCAAAACACATTAAAATCAAACTGTCAAAAGCAAGAAAAAAATCTTAAAAAGCAACAATAAAAAAGAAACTTGTCACAAACAAGAAAATATCCTTAATAAGATTATTAGTAGATTTTACATCAGAAAATTTGGAGGTTGCCAGAAGGCAACATGATGACATATTTGAAGTGCTAAGAGAAAAAAAAATAATGAAAACAACCTCAACTAAGAATCCTGTATCTGGCAAAACTGTCCTTCAAAAATAAGAGAGAAATTGACTCTCAGAGACACAGAAGCTGATAGAATTTGTTACCACTAGTCCTGCTCTGTGAAAAATTTTGAGGGGAGTCCTTCCAAGTGAAATGAAAGGACGCTAAAGAGCAAATAGAAGCTGTATGAAGAAATAAAGATCTCAGTAAAGGTAAGTACATGGACAATTATAAGAGCTAGTATTATAACAACTTTATAACTTCACACTTTGTTTCTACATAGTTTAAGAGATTAGTGTAGTAACAAAGAGAATATTAGCTTATAAAGATGCAATTTTGTGATGTCAATATCCAAAAGGTGTGAGATCAGAGCTGTAAAAGAATAGTTTTGTATGGTAAGCTGTTATAAATTTAAATTAAAGTTCTATAATTTTAGTGTTACATGTAATACCCATGGAAACATAGAAAAATCTTTAGAATATACACAAAAGGAAATGAGAAAGGAATTAAAACATGTTATTACAAAAAATCAACTAAACAAAGAATATGTAGAAGAGAAATACAAAAAATGACAAAAGCTATAAAATACAGAGAAAACAAATAGCAAAATAACAGTCCCTTTTATCAGTAATTATTGTAGTTGTAAATGAATTAAATTCTTAGTCAAAAGACGTAAATTCGCAAAATAGATTTTTAAAAGCTATGATTGAATTATATTCTGTCTACAAGAGACTCACTTTTGATCCAAAGGCACAAATAAATTGAAAGTAAAAGGGTGGAAAAAGGTATTCCATTCAAATGGTAACTGAAACCACAAGAGTAATTATACTCTTATTAGACAAAATAGACTAGAAATTTTAAAAAAATTGCAAGAGACAAAGAAGCACATTATATGTTAGTAAAGGTACAATACAGCAGAAATATATCATAATTATAAACATGTTTGTGCCTAATAATAGACCATCAAAATATATCAGACAACAGACAGAATTGAAGGGAGAAATAGAAAGTTCTACAATAATAGTTGGAGATGTCATTACCCAATTCTTAATAATAAATGGAATAACGAGACAGAAAATAAGTAAGAAAATGAAGGGCTCAACACAATAAGCCAACTGGATCTAACAGACATATACAAAACATTCTCTCCAATAACAACATCATATACATTCTTCTCAATTTCACAGGGAAATTTCCAGGAGAGATCAAATGTTAGGACACAACATAAGACTTAATAGACTTAAAAATAGATACCATACAAAGTATTTCCAACCACAATGAGATAAAATTAGAAGTAAATAATAGAAGTAAAACTGGAAAATTCACAAACTTGTAGAAATTAAACAATACACTCTTAAAAACCAGTGGATCAAAGAAGATACCACAAGAAAAAATAGAAACTGCTTTGAGAAATTAAATGAAACACAATATACTAAAATTTATTAGGTGCAGCTAAAGCAACTATAAATGAAATTTATAACTATAAATGCTTACTTTAAAAAACATAAAAGTTCTCAAATCAACAATCTAACTTTACATCTAAAGAAATGAGAGAAAGAACAAACTAAACCAAAAGTTTGCAGAAAAATGGAGATTATAACCAAATTCCACATGTTCTCACTTATAATTGGGAGCTAAATGATAAGAACACATGCATAGGGACACATAGAGGGGAACAATACACTCTGGGGCCTATCGGAGGGTGGAGGTTGAGAGGAAGGAAAGGATAAGGAAAAAACAACTAATGGGTACTAGGCTTAATACCTGGGTGATGAAAGAATCGGTACAAAAAAATTCCCATGACGCAAGTTTACCTATGTAACAAACCTGCACATGTACCCCTGAACTTAAAATGAAAGTTAAAATGAATAAACAAATAAATTGGACGTTATAAAAATCAGAACAGGGAAAAAATGAGAATATAGAATAAAAAAGCTATGGAGACAATCATGAAATCAAAAGTTCACAGCAGACACTGGGGACTACAAGAGGTGGGACGGAGGGAGGGAGGGGAGCAAGGGTTGAATAACTATCGGGTACTATGCTCACTACCTACTTGGGTGATGGGATCAATCATACCCTAAACCTCAGCATCACACAATATACACATGTGACATGTACCCCCACCCTGAATCTAAAATAAGAGTTGAAATTAAAAAAAAAAAAAAAAAAACTACATGAAAATTTGTTCTTTGAAAAGATCAACAAAATTGGCAAACATGCTTGATGAATTAAGAAAAGAAAAAGAGGTCTCAACTTACCAGAATCTTAAATGAAAGTGGGGACATTATTACTAACTCTACAGAAATTAAAAGGATTGTAGGGGAGTACTGTGAACAATTGTATACCAAGAAATTTGATAAGATAGATGAAATGGATGAATTCATAGAAACACAAAACATAAAAAGATTAAATTATGAGAAAATTGAAAATCTGAATAAACCTATAACTAGTCAGAGATTCAATCAAGTCTCCCAAAACAGAAAAGTCCTGGACTTGATGGCTTTACTGGTGAATTCACCAAACATTTAAAGAGCTAACAGCAAGCTTTCTCAAACTTAAAAAAATAAAATAAAATAAAGAGGGGGAAATACTTTCTAACTTATCCTATAGATCCAGTATTGCCCTGGTACCAAAGCCAGACAAAGACACTAAAAGAAACTACAGACCAATATCTCTTATGGACATTGACAAAATCCTCAACAAAATACCATCAAACTGAATTCAGCAGCATATTAAACTGATTAAACATATTAATCTGAAATAAACACCATGACCAACTGTGTTTATTTCAGAAATTCAAGGATGGTTCAACATAAACATTTATTAATATGATACACCACATTAACAGAGTGAAAGGAAAAAAACATAATTAGCTCAATTGATGTAGAAAAAGCTTTTGACAAAATTGAACACCATTTTATGTTAAAACATTCAATAAACTAGGAGTAGAAGAAAACTATCTTAACATAATAAAAGCCAAATATGAAAAACCAACAGCAAATATGATTTTCAATGGTAAAAGACTGAAAGCTTTACCTCTAAGATCAGGAACATCCCTGCAAGCAAGAATGCCTGCTTGCAGCACTTCTATTCAACATGGCTTTGGAAATTCTATCCAGGTCAATGATGCCATGAAAAGAAATAAAAGGCAACAAAATTGGAAAGGAATAAGTTAAATTATCATGTGTATTTGCAGATGATATGATCTTATATGTAAAAAACCCCAGAGATTTTCTACAAACAATTTAAAATTAATAAACAATTTCAGCAAAGGAGCAGGATACAAACTTAACACACAAAAATTAGTAGCATTCCTACATACAAAGAATGAACAATCTGCAAAGAAAATTAAGAGAATAATTTAATATACAATAGCATCAAAAAGAATAAAATACTTCAGAATGAATTTAAGCAAGGGGATAAAAACTTGTACAATGACAACTATAATACATTGTTGAAAGAATTAAAGAATACATAAATACGTGGAAATGCACCTTGTGTTCATGGATCAGAATAATATTGCTATCAATATCATCCAAAGCAACCTACATACCCAATGTGATTCCCATCAAATTTCCAATGGCTTTTTTTGCAGAGTAGAAAAATCCATCCTAAAATGTATATGGAATCTCAAGGAACATCAAATAGCCAAAGCAATCTTGAAAATGAACAAAACTAAACAACTCACACTTCTGGATTTCAAAACTTACAACAAAGTTACAGTACTTAAAACAGTGTGATGTTGGGATAAAAACAGACATATACACACAGAAACATAATAGAGAACCCAGAAATAAACCTTAATATATATGATAAAATAATTTTGGCAAAGATGGCAAGACCATTCAGTGGTTAAAGGGGAGTCTTTTAACAAATGGTTCTAGGAAACTGGATATCTTAATGCGAAAGATAGAAGTTGGACCTGTACTTAACACTATATAAAGAAAAATTAACTCAAAATGGATCAAAGCCCTAAGTGTAACACTTAAATCTATAAAACTCTTGGAAGTAAACATAGGGTGATAGATTTACAATGTTAGATTTTGCAGTGATTTCTTGGATATGGCAACAAAGGCACAGGAAACAACCAAAAAAATAGGTGATTTGCATTTCTCTGATGGCCAGTGATGATGAGCATTTTTTCATATGTCTGTTGGCTGTATGAATGTCCTCTTTTGAGAAATGTCTGTTCATATCCTTTGCCCACTTTTTGATGGGGTTGTTTGTTTTTTTCTTGTAAATTTGTTGGAGTTCTTTGTAGGTTCTGGATATTAGGCAAACTATCACAAGAACAGAAAACCAAACACTGCATGTTCTCACTCATAGGTGGGAACTGAACAACGAGATCACTTGGACTCAGGAAGGGGAACATCACACACCGGGGCCTATCATGGGGAGGGGGGAGGGGGGAGGGATTGCATTGGGAGTTATACCTGATGTAAATGACGAGTTGATGGGTGCAGCAGACTAACATGGCACAGGTATACATATGTAACAAACCTGCATGTTGTGCACATGTACCCTACAACTTAAAGTATAATAATAATAAATAAATTAAAAAAAAAAAAATAGGTGAGTTACATTTTATGAAAAAAAAATTTTTAAATTGTATATCAAAAGACACTGTTAACAAAGTAAGAATGCAAACTACATGAGAAAATATTTTTAATTATGTATTTGCTAAGGGATTAATATTAAGAATATATAGAAAAATTTTAGCATTCAACAAGAAGCAAACAACCTGATTAAAAAATGAGCAAATAACTTGAATAAACATTTCTGCAAAGAAGTTATACAAATGGCCAATAAACATATGAAAAAACACTCAACATCCCTAATTATTAGGAAAATGCAAGTCAGAACTACAATGAGATACCACCTCATACCTCATACCTATGAGGAAGGCTACTATCGAAAAAACAAAAAAATAACAAGTACTAGTGAGGATATGAATGAACTGAAATCCTTGTGTACCATTAGTGGGAATGTAAAATGGTACAGCTGTGTGGAAAACTGTTGTGTTTTCTCAAAAAAATTAAAAAATAGAATTGCCATCTGATACAGCAATTCAGCCCTCAGTACAGCTATCCAAAAGAATTGAAAGCGGGATTGCTATGAGATATTTTTAGACGTCTCTTCATAATAGCTAAAAGATAGACACAATCTAAGCATTCATCAATAGACGAATGCATGAGCCAAATGTGATATATACATGCAATGGACTATTATTCAGCTTTAAAATGAAAAATATTCTGACAACATAGATGAACTTTGAAGACATTATGGTAAATAAAACAAGCCAATCACAAAAATACAAATACTGAATGATTCTATTAATATGAGGTACTTAGAATACTCAAAATCATAGAGACAGAAAATAGAATGATGATTGCAGGGCTTTTTGGGGTGGGATGGAATAGGGAGTTATTGTTTAATGGGTATAGTGTTTCAGTTTTGCAAGATGAAAAGAGTTCTTGAGATGGTTTTTGGTGATGATTGCACAATAATATGAATGTACTTATTACCACTAAACTGTATAGTTAAAAATGGTTAAAATGGTAACTTTCTTGTTTTTTATATTTTATAACAATAAAAAATTAAGAAAAATAAAGTCACTCCACTGTTCCTTTGGGTCGGCTACTTCAGGGTGATAAAGAATAAGGTAACTCTTATGGAGTTCATAAGAATGAGCCAATGCCACATATTTGCTCTCAAATGAGTTCCTTAGTCAAAAGCAATGCTATGTGTGATGCCATAATGACAAATAAGGATGGTGAGTTTGGAAAAAGTCTTGTAAGTAGTGAGGAAGGCAAATCTGTATCCCAGGTAAATGTATCTCCAATGATAGCAAAGATCTGCTTAAGCCTAATCTTTTTACCATTTCCATTTGATGAGCGAATGCTGCTCTGCATACCTACATTGATGACTGTGTGGGTCAGAAAACATCAAGTTCATGATAGGTTGCTCAGATTGCCTGGTAACTAAGTGGCCCATAGCTAAATATTCAGTCCTCACTAAGGGTGAGTAGCAATCCAGAAGCTGCTTTTTAAAAGGAGAACAGTTATCTGCAGTGTATGGCAAAGCTTTGCTTCTAAATCCCAAGGCTGTGTGCTAAAGTTCACACATAGAAGTCTGACAAAGACTCTTTACAGCATCCTTATCTGCCACAGACACTTCAAGCACTATACGATCTTCCAGGTCTCATGGACTAAGTGGCAGAGGAGCTTGCATGGCTCCCTATATCTGTTGCAGTCTTTCTTGTTCTGGGCCTTTGTGCGGGCAGCTTCTTAGGTTGCTTGACGAATGGAATAGCATGCTCAAAGTATATGTGACCTCCAAAATCCAAAAAGACACATAAGCATTGTAATCCTTAATTAATGGTAAGAGGGGCAGGAGGGTACAACTTACTCTTCTCAGAAGGCGTATATTGATATACCGCAGACCACTAGACACCTAAAAATTTCATTGAGGTGGCAGGTTCCTGAATTTTTGTAGGATTTATTTCCTATCTTCTGGAACACATCTACTTCCAAGATAAATAACCAACATTTACTTAGCAATTATTAGGTATCTGCATTCATTATCTCATTTAATTTTCTCAACTACTCCGAGGGAAGGACTGTTAGTATCTTCATTTTTCTGTATAAGGAAAATAAGTCTCATTAAGACTGTGTCTTGGCCCAAAGCTGTAAAGCTAGTAATTCTTCACGTGGTTAGAATCTGATAAACTCTGATGTTAGAAGCTAAAATAGCTGCCTGGTCTGAGATTAGAGAAAAACTATCACTTATTCCCTCTATACTACCAGCTCCTAGTAATAATATAATAGACCTGCATCATGTACTATGGAAGAGAAAGACTATCAGAGACCCTAAGAACGAGATTATGACATAGGGCAGGGAGGTTAGTCCTGGGCAGACTAGCAAAGTTTATTGTTGGCCTTATCAGCTAAAGGTCACTGTTTTTGACTGTCTCTACTAATAAGTATAGACAACAAGCATTTGTGAGATCAACTGCTACATACAGGTTACCAGGGGATGTGTTGATTTGCCCCCAAAATAAAGCAACATACACAGTTGAAGTTACCACAAGATTAAATTTTCAATAATCCACTGTCATTCTCCAAGATTAATTGGTCTTTTGCATAGGCAAGTTGAGTGGGGACATAGAAGGCATCACCTATTCTGCATCTTTCAATCCTTGATAGTGATATTAATCTCTGCAATTCCTCCAGGAATGTGGTATTAAATTTGGTTTACTATTTTGGCAGGAGGAGATTGTGATAATCATTTTCACTTGACTTTTCCTATAGTAATAGCCCATATTCCACAGGTTAGAGAGCCAAGATGCTGGATATACCTATGCTAATTATGTACTCTAAAACAGGGGAAATAAACACAGGGTGTGATTGGTGACTCATTGGGTCCACTGCAAGTCAGAACTCAGCGAAGTTCCATTAATCATTCTACCTTCCTCACTATTCTGATTAGTGGACCAAAGCAGTGTTCTGGGTATCTGGGAATTAAAGTAAGTTCATACCTGTTTCAGTAATCTCTGAAAAGTGTGATTAGTTTCTTTTCTCCAGTGCAATTTCCTCCTGGTAAATAGCTAAGCCACAAGTTCTTTTGGGAAAGGTTAAGAGAAAGACTTGCAGTATAAATTTTGGCAATGTGGCAGCCTCTTTCCTCGAGGGGGCTCAGCTGCCCCATCATTCAAGAGGTAATGCACCTGTGATTGGCTCCAAACTGGGAATTGGTTGATGGGCCATGACTCTATTTTGTACTCATTCAAGTCAGACTTTGCTTCTCAGACCTAGAGATTTTTACTAAGACATATCAAGTAAGATTTTAATAGTCTGCCCATTGATTTAAGTTCTAGGGACCCCATTATCAACTTACCAAAAATAAAGCTGATCACTGCTTTGACTCTGCAGTTGGTTAAAACACCCACTACCACTTTGATCTTGGTGATGATCACTCGGCCCTGCTGCTCTTGGAGCCCATCAACACCAGTGGCTTTGGGGAGCTTAGTTTCAATGGCAATAATTTCCTCTGTCGATCCTCATGTACTTAATGGATCTATCACAGAGTCCTTCAAGGATGCAAGGGGACTGCTCGTCAACATATTTTTCAAAGCACTGGTGAAGAATGTGTCCTCTAGGGGATACACTAACAGGGCATGTTTTTACATAATAAAATCTACTCTAGCATTCTAGTTTTCCTAAGCCAATAGATATTTTCCTTTACAATATGCCAGGGGATTTTTAGCATTTCCATTTAACATAATTTAGGTCAATTTCATGTCCAGCTTTTAGTCAGCTCAGCAAACAAGCTAGCAGGATCGTTCCCAGATCCTCAGTCCAATATTATATTCCTTTCATCATTATCCAACAGCCTTAGGATCTATTCCCACACACATGGATTCTATTGATATAAATTGGAAAAACCATGCGATTATTTTGGTGTGTACTGTAATTTTTTATAGGTCTCTTTGTGAACCTCATCTTCTGGGAGTCACTTGCTAGGACGTGATACTGGTTATAGCTGAGGAAGAGAAAAACCTTGGTGGAGATATGTCCTGAGGAGAATCAGAAGCCCTTTGTAAGGCAAGAACGTGGCAGGAAAACCATTATAAATTCACAAGAAAGAAAAAATGAACCTCCTTAAACAGGAAGGAAAGTTGCTTTTACTGAAAAAAATTTAGGCCAACCATGAATCTCATTTGTCACTACATCTTTCTGTTTTCTGGACATTTCATACAAAGGGATCATATACGTGGTCTTTTGTGACAAGATTCTTTCACTTAGCGTAATGTTTTAAAGGCAAATTCATGCTGTCGCATGCATCAGTACTTCATTCCTTTTAATGGCTGAATAATTTTCCATTGTTTATTTCAATAATAAGCCACATTTTGTTTATGCATTTGTCAGTTGATAGACATTTGGGTTGTTTCCACCTCTTATCTATAGTGAATAATGTTGCTATGAACATCCATGTACAAGTTTTTGTACACATTTTGCCTATGTTTTGTTTTTATTTCTCTTGGGTAGATACCTAAGAATAGAATTGCCAGGTCCTGTATTTCTACTAATCCTAAGAGATAACTAGTACAATATCTATTTTACTGATAAAGAAACTGGGATTCAGAGGAGTTGGACTACTGGCCATGTCATAGAGCAAATAGAAGATGATATTAACACTCAGCGCTCTTTAAGTCCAGAGCTCACATTTCTCTTATGCTTCTCTGCTAGGTGAGAGCACTGCAGATGCATCAACATTCATGCATGCCATGCACACAACCCGCAAGTGCAGACACACACAGTGATTGGAATGACATCAGTTGTGGTTTAAGACAAGCCTGACTTCATCATAACTATTCTCTCCCTCATACCAACTCCCCTGCTAGAAACACACTTTTTAGCTGAGTCTACCTCCGTTCTATGGATTTTTCACCATATGAACTCCAGCTTGTCTTTAGAGAGCAGAGGCAGAATTACTTTTCATATGAGCTAGCCTTAGGGGCTGTGCAGGGGAAGACACAACAACATCCCTAACACTGGAATCTCTGTCTAAGACCCACAAGGAATGGACACTCCTGAATATTGCCTGATATACAGGCTTCCATCAGGCAACTCACTCCCCAGAGTCCCTACCTTTATTTCTCAGTATGGGCCACTACCTCTGTGCTTATATGTAAGGGACCGAGGACTCTACCTGAAATATAGCTCTTTAGGATTAACCACCATCTCCCCAACTAAGATGCAGAAATTGTGCAAACTTTTATATATTTTGTAAGAGCAAGCAGTTCAAAATTGGATTACCTTTCCACATTTTCATACAAAGTAGATTAATGTGCCCCTGTCTTTATTACATTTTCCACCCTTGTCATTTGTGATTAAGCCAATACTATGAAGATGTATTATGGATCGGCATAAATGGGAACATTAAAACATTGGCTATATATCAGAGAAGCTCAAGGCAAGTTGATTTTGTGCTACACACACCCTTGGTGCAATATGTCTGGAATATTTCACATCTTTTTGGACAGAGAAATCTTTCTACAGCACCAAAAGTAATAGGAAGTACAAAAGAAAGAAAAGAGAAGAAATAGGGGAAAGTACTAACTTTTGTTCTAGGTAATGGAAGAGGTCTATTCTCCCTGCAGTAATTTTGATACAGAATTCTCATAGATGAGCCTCTTAAACCAAAACAATTACGTGGGTTCAGAGAAGAAGGAAAAACGTGGGCTATAACCAAGATTCCTAGTTCACATAAGGAAGGGTGTTTGACCAGGCCCCCATCTTATTGTCTTGAGCTTACATTCCATCTCTTCTAGGTCATTCCTGCCCTGAGAATACCTTAATGGCTCAGGCTTCCTGTAGAAACAGCTAAACAGCTGAGAGGCAAATCATGTATCTGTACAGGTGTCATCTCATTCTTAGTCACATGATGGATAATCTGCAGGCTCAAAGGCTCAGGCAACAGGATTAAGCAGTTCTGGTAGGAGAAAGAAGGGATCATGGCCAGAAGAGCTATTTCTAAGAAGAGGACAATCTTATTGTTCCCCAAAAAAGACTCCTACCTGTAACACACTCTTGCCTCTATTTCATAACTTCTTTCCCAAACATGTTCATGAAAGTGATTCTGGAGAGCTCTGAGACCTGCAGCTATAGTACCTTTCCATGACAGGTTGCCCAGGCTGCAGCACCATACTCTTTCTGGTCAGCTGTCACCTCTCCTGCTCTTCTGCCTCCCCCAGTGCCTTGAAGGGAAAAATACATGAATAGATCAGAGAAAGTCTCCAGCTTCTTGTCATTTTCTTCACCTTGCAAACATAATTCCATGAATGTATCTTAGCTTGGGCCCATGATCTGGGTCTGTGTAGGATGGTATGAATGCATTGGAAAAGGCTTCTCTTTGTTAATATTAGCATGGTTAGAGGAAACCAAAGAGAGCACAAAGCGGCTTCAAATTAAGCCAGGTTTTGTTGATGATGTTATGATGATCCTATATCTCTCATTCTAGTCTGGTTTTCTCCAGTTGTACTTTGTGATTGAATGCAGTGGAAACAACAGAGGTAGGTCCCTTATGCTAAAGAAATTTGTGGAGGAGCCAGACAAATAATACCAATAAATTATTAGTTATGAAGAAGAAAATAAAACAGGGAGATATAATGCAGTGAATTGAAGAGGCCAGTTTATCAATAGCAGGGAGGTGACTTTTGATATAAGTCTCAGCTAGATCCAAAGTTGACTGTGTCTGGGGCAGTAACCTGGTGGAGCCAACATTCTGGACGTGAATCCTTAGATCATAGTGGGCAAGGCTGAAGAACCTTGTTTCTAATGTATGGTAGGAATTACAATTTTTCAAACATCAGATGCCATTTCAATAGAGAATGCAAGAATTTGCTAAAAGCCTACTTGAAATAAGGGATTGAATCAGGAATTCTGCACTTTAACCTGTTTTCCAACTGTATCTTTGAGAAGAGGACACAGAGATTCAATAATGAATTCAACAAATGTTGATTGAAACAGAAACAGTCACTATGGCATAAGGTTTTTAATGAGATGAAAGACACTGACAGTGAAATAATGGCAGGAGTATAGTTGACACTGTGAAATGTACTATAAGGGAAAATGAGAGTGTAGTCTAGGAACAGGTGAGAGGGGCATTGATTCTTACCTCGAATCTCAAGGAAGTGTCTTCCCCAAAGTATGTCATTTGAACTGACAGACTGGAGTCTGTGTGTTAACAGAGTGTTTTGTATAGGGTGGAGGTAGGGAGCTTCCTGGCAGAAGAAACTCTAAATGCAAAGATCCTGTGGCAGAAAGGAACAGGTTCTATTTAGGGGACTGGGAAAAAGCTCAGACAGGGAGAGCACCAGATGGGTCTGGTGATTGGAGCAAGTGCTAGAATATAAAGAATCCTGTAGATGATGTGAAGTTAATTGATTTTTCATCCTAAGAACAATGGCAAGTTCTTGAAGAATTTTCACCTGGGGAGCCAAAAGTTCATTTGCAGTTTTAAAAGGTCGTTTTGGGCAAGAGAACAGTAGATATAGAAAAACAAATTAGGAGACTACCTAGACAGTTCAAATAAGAAATCATGGTGCCTTAGATTATTATGATGGCAGGACAGAAGTGAAGATATTAATGATATATTTACAGGGTTAAACCCACAGGACTTGCTAATGTATCAGAATATAGCAAGAAAGATGTATCAAGGTTGATCCTTGATATGGTTAGGCTTTGTGTTCCCACCTGAGTCTCATCTTGAATTGCAATCCTCAAAATCCCCACGTGTCAAGGGAGAGACCAGGTGGAGGTAGCTGAATCATGGGGGCAGTTTCCTCCGTGCTGTTCTCGTGATAGTGAGTGCGTTCTCATGAGAACTGATGGTTTTATAAGGGGCTCTCTCCCTTTGCTTGGCATTGCCTCCTTTCACCTTGCGAAGAAGGTGCCTTGCTTCCCCTTCAGCCTTCTGCCATGCTTGTGAGTTTCCTGAGGCCTCCCCAGCTATGGTGAACTGTGAGTCAATTAACCTCTTTCCTTTATAAATTACCCAGTCTTGGGCAGGTCTTTATAGCAGTTTATAAAACGGACTAATACAATCCCTAAGTGTTCTTAATTTTTTCTAATTTTTTAAAAAAGTCTTAATACAGTTGCAATGGTAGTAATTCCTTTCCCTTGATAGAGAATAGGCAATTATAAATTTGGTGAAAGGAGACAAGCTGCATATTCTGTTGACAAATAATGGCTGTGAATTATTCTTGACTGGCTCAAGGATGAGAAGAGGAGAAATTGTGTGTGTGAGGAAGGTTCTTTATGCAGCCAAAATAAACAACTTCAGACACAGGAGAAGCTAGGGAAGATTTCTGAAGATATTATATTCTAAGTTCCAGAAGAAAATTGTAGGAAACTGTCTTTCTTCTTAGCGTGAAAGATTACTCTTTATAAAACAGAAATTAAAACTATAAGGACAGGGAGTAATGTGATGTGCTGGAGAGGTAACAGGTAACGTCTTATGAAAAGAGAGATGAGGGAGATTCTCAAGAAGTCTGAGAGCACAAAGAGGGTCATGAGGCAGAGGAGGTAGGTGTGATGATGCAGCAATTTAACCTGTCATGTAGAAAAAACAATTTAGATATCTCAAAATGAGGTTTGGGACGGTGGCTCACGCCTGTAATCCCAGCACTTTGAGAGGCTGAGGCGGGCAGATCACTTGAGGTCAGGAGTTCGAGACCAGCCTGGCCAACATGGTAAAACCTCGTCTCTACTAAAAAAAAAAAAATACAAAAATTAGCCTGGCATAATGGCATGCACCTGTAATCCCAGCTTCTCAGGAGGCTTGGGCACCAGAATGGCGTGAACCTGGGAGGCAGAGGTTGCAGTGAGCAAAGATCGCACCACTGCACTCCAGCCTGGGTGACAGAGTGAGACTCCGTCAAAAAAAATCTTAAAGTGCAAAGCCATAGGGTAACAAAATTAAAAAAAAATAAAAACGTGATAAATATGGTAGGCAGGGAATGGCAACACAAGATAAAACTAATTAATTACCAAACAGGTAGCAGGGAGGGCAAAATACAAACATATTTTTTCAACTAAAGAAAGACCTACGTAGATTGAAGAGTCTCACAACATTACAGGCATGATCAGCTAAAATACCTACAAACTTATTAACCAAAATTTGAATTCATTAGCGGGGAAAAGACAAAACTAGAAATATAGTGTCTTAAAGTAACGAAATTATTGAATTTTTGCTCTTTAACACCAACAGTCAGATAATAATAGATGAGACTTGATAGGATTTTGAAGAAACATTTTTGTAAATTGAGATTATTTTACCCAGACTTCTTGATTTTTGCTTTATGTAGAAAGGTATAGGAAAACATTTTTAGATGTGCAAAAGCTCAGATCTTCCATCAGCCAAGTACACTCAAAACATACAGGTGCCTGTGTGCACATAAACACGCTCTTGAAGATATAGCCTTCTGATAAGGAGATGAAGAAGACATAGAAGCCAAAAGTAAGAAATGCAGATGTTACAACATAAAGAGATGGAAGAAAACCCATTTCCAATAAAAGTAAAAAAATTTTGTAACTAGTTAAAAAACTAAGTCTAAGTCTTAAAATACATTGTCAAATCAATGATATATTAAAAATGGCATATTTATAAATTCCAAGATTACACAGACAAAAAGAGAGATAGAAGTATAGGACAAAAGAAGATTCCATGTTATAAAAGGATGGGGAACTAAAAACATTTTATTTTACCACCAATATCAAACAAATGATTGAAATGACAGGGCTTGATTTTATTTTCCTGTCTCTCTTTTTGGAGTAGGAAAAACACTGCCCTTCTCTCCATTATGTTCTTCGGTTTAGATCCTAAATTATGCTTCTAGGAAGTTCTTGACTCGTATTGAGCTATACTGATAGAAGGTGAAACTAGAAAGTTAGACAAATACAATTTATATGCTGAAGACCAGCACGATGACAAGACCTTTATAATATTAATAAATTATTTTCATATCAATTGTAGTAAAGAGAGGCCCCATGACCTCATGCTTGTTCTGACGTTTCATAACTAAAATATAAAAAATTACATTTATACTATTTTAATTTATTCTTGTTAATTTCAGCCTAGTGCTCCCCCCTCCATCAAGGCTCCCTTATCAGACATTGGCTCCATCCCTCTTAGATTTGAACCATCTGGAGATTTGGCCAACAGCCACTTCTGCCTTCATCTAAACTCCTGTTTGGCAAACTTTAATCACTCAGGGAACAAAGTCACAATTTTCACACAATTTTTGACATATTTTGACATATTAACATGCAATAAATTTAATATTTTTCTTTAAATAATTTGTATTTACATAAATTTATTTTAAAATAAATTTTATAGCATAGATTTTATGTAAATCTCTATATAAACTCATTTTGGTCTGTGTGTCAAAACTCTCATCTGAGCCATTCACCAATAGTGCAATAGTACCTTTTAGGAACACATTGATTCTAGTTGTCAATATAGTGGTAGGTAGGACCACAATGAAATGCATATCTCATTTGTGATTCCACTTTCTGTACTAAGGCCAGAGCACCAGATAATATAGGAAGCCACAATCTAAGCCCATTGACTGATATAGTGAAGGCTGTGTGAAAGTTCTGTCACTCAGAGACATTTTTTAGTTTTGGCATATTTGCATTGGCTTTAAAAAGTTCATATTATTTTACATAGTTTATTTGGCTCTTAGTTAGCATCTGATGCTATAATTATCTCAGCTGAGCTTATATCTGACTCTACATTTCAATGGTCTTTCTGGAGATGATAAATTTTCTGATTTAGGTGCAAATATGCTTGGAGCATATCATCTGAATCTATTTGCATTTTTAGTGAAAATTTCCAGACTCAATGATTTATCAAATTCAGTAGTAGTTTTGATCAATATGTGTATCACTCCATGCAATTAAAACAAGATGAAATATAATTTAATTTGTCATGCCAGTGGGGCATGAAAGAGTACTTTTTCTTTGTTTTAAATTCTGTCTTTGTCACCCCAAACTATCCCGTATACATTAGGCTACAAGTTATTCAGATAAATTGATGAATACAGTTTCTTTAAAATGGATTTAAATCTTCGGTAAGGATAGAAATGGTAATATTCAATGCAGAGATCAAAATGACAAGAGATAGTCATCTTCATTCTCCAGGGTACCATCTGATCAATCACCAGCTGGGGTCAGAAAGAAATTTTTCTGGCCAAAGAAAAAGTGTCATATAATTCATTCCAACTGGTGCCTAATGCACACACTTTCCTCGCTCAGACCCAGCAGGTGTGGGCTACTCTTAACGATGCATCATCCTATTCTTCTACAGTAATTTTTCTCCATTATATTATTGTTCCTTCCTCTATCTACTCCCTGTCTCGATGTCTCTTTCTTTCATTACTTTTCTTCTTCATACCCTGCCCTTTTCCTCTCCCCCTTAACTAATGAATTGGATATGCATTTGGGCTTGGGAACTCTCACTCTCAGAAGCTCTGTCTGTGCCTTCACCCCTAATGGTGTGTTGGGCACCCACATCATCATGCCACTATTTATTCTGCCCAGCTATTAATTCGCAGTAAAATTCCAGTGTGAATTGCAGAAGCCAGCTGCTGTTTGGACAGTACTGTCAATGAGAGTGTAAAATGCAAAATGACAAGTTCCGTTCTACCTAATGGGAGGCATCAGCTTAAACAGTGTTTTCAATGTCTTGAAGTAGAGGTCAATTTCAGGAAAAATGTTTTCTCATAGAAATTCATATGTTCATGGAGCCTAAAGATAAATAGTCAAGGTTCTATATATATGCTACAGAAATTTAAATCCATATTGAGATAGACTATCTCATGTTTCATCACATGCCTTACATGGTACTGAGACATTTGGAATGTTATATTTAAGATTCCATTTCAAATATCGTTGACGAAGACCAGCAGGCTAGTGGTAGTAATAGTGGTAGTAGCAGTAGTAGTAATATATTAATGCATTAAATTTTTTCTTTTGCATAGCTTCTTCAACGTTTAACATGTTATATTTAGTAAACTAGTATCCAGTAAGCATTTATTGTATGTTTGGGACCATGCTAGGTGAATTACATGCTATTGCCAGTTTTTTATTTTTTATTTTTTGGTACATAGAAAATGGCTGAATATTAGGCATTTCATGTGAGTGGACAGTTTCCTATTTAATTGTCACAACAAAACTGTGAGGTAATTATTAGTCCTATTCTATGTATGAAGATATTAAGGATCAGAGTGTCTTTTGTGGAGTATGTGGCAGAGTAGGGCTTCAGACTCAAGTTGTGCACGTTTTCCCTACCCCTACACAAAGCGCTCCCCCAGTCGTCTTTGGTTACTCATACATTTGTTAAACTAAAGCTTCAGGAAAGCACTCAGGGTCCTTAATTTGCTGCTAATCCAGCACCATGCAGATTGTGAACCTTGAACGTGAACTCCTTTCATTGTTCCTGAACCCAGGATATTTCTTTCTTTTCCTCTTAAAAACATAACTTCTAAGCACATATGTTCTAACAACAGGAGGTTTACTAGAGCCATTATGCTCTTACTTTAGGAATTCCTATGAGACAGGAGGTCTATATTGAGAACAAGGGTGCTTGGTCCCTTGGTACCAAGCAGGCTTGTGGCAGATGGGCTATAGGTATACTTGGCTCACCTTTGATGATATGGCCCAGAGCAAGGAAGATGCCTCCAGCACAGAGGGCTTTTCATCAGTGAGCAAAGGTAGTACCTGGAGAACAAATCCTTCAAGACTGGTAAAGCTCTGTGTTCTTCCTGGTTGGCCTCCCTGTAACCAAGCTGGATGTTCTCCTGGCCAGTGAACTCTCTAGAGCTTACAAGCCATCAGCACAGGGAAAATTGGAAAACCTTTTCACTGAAGCATTCACATACTACTGAAGCTCAGTTATGTACAGCTCAAACCAGGACTTGAACCTACCAGTGTCCAGAAACCATGCCCTTAGAGCCTTGGAGTTGTCAAAGTGGAGAAAAGACAGGTTCATACATCTAATTATTCACCTTCTAGAAAAAGCAGTCTCATTAAAATCTCTTGTATTATTTAACACAAGGTCTTGGCCAAATATCTACCATCGTTCCACACTGCCCCTACTCTTCATCCTGTGTGGATTAGGAACTCTCAGTTTGCCATCATCTCCTTCCATGACAGTCTCAATCATTGCAGCCAAACACTTTAGAACCATTGTGATTTTTGTAGCATACTCAGTTTTCCAAATGAATAATAAATATAATTCTGTCAACTATTTCGGGAACCCATGTATTATTTTTATTTTTTTTTCTGAGGGAAACAAGAAATCTATTTGCTTTTGCACAGTATATGGCAGTCAGAAGTACCTCATTCATTCACTTTTTATTCATTTGATGCATGAAAAAAAGGCATTAAATGTATTTCAGTGTGTCACCTCAAATTCTCTGCAGCCAACAGTGATGAATATGCTTGGTTCCTCAGCTGGGGTACTGTTTCATTTTTTTTGTGACAATATCATTTGACAAGGCGATTCTGCATTGGCAATATTGTATCATATTTTTGTCTGCATGTAAATTATGTTGACAGTCTCATAAACATAAATTGGCAGGCATACTGTCCCAGAGCAATGTTTGTTAAAATACACTAATGGAATAGAATAAATAAATTTTTCCAAAGCATTAATAACACAGTGGTGTGTCACTGCATTGTGCAAGAAGGTCTATGGGATATGATACTGTCTATGCTAAATTAATATTGCATATATTTCTTTATATATATTTTATTCAATCTCATGCTTATGTTTATAGATTAGTCATTCCATTTCACAGAGCTTTGTATAATAGCGGTCACCCACTTGTGATATTTTTTAAGAAGTCAGCATTGTCTGTGGCAGATATCTATAATGGAACATGTGTAAGGTGTAATTCATGTCTGGCATTGTTATTACATTGCTTTGTTCCAGATAGGGCTTCCTCTTTCTCACCTGCCAACCCAAGGACACTCACTTAGCAGGCCTCTGCCCTGATGGAGCAGGCAGATTCTAGAATGGGCAGATCTAAAGCAGGTCCCTAGAGTACCAAACGACTGGGCACATATTTCATTTATATTTTTGGACCACAAAGATAATTTCCCTTCCAGATGTCTGTGGACAGACAGGATGGGGCATTGGCAAAAGTATGAACTATTCTATACTTTTTCATTTCTTTAACTTACTAGAAATGTGACCTTTGGTAAAACTCAAAATCTCTTTGAGTCTCAATTACTGTATAATTGAAATAATCATGAATAAGGATAGATGTCAACATTGAGATGTTGATTGTAACTGCAATTGATATGGTGTCTGGTTCATAACAGGCAAGGAGTATCTTAAAATAATGAATGGAGGAAGATAAAATGAGAAAAAGAAACAGAAATACAATGAATTTAGCAATTTTATTGATCAAACAGATGATGGAAAATTTATATGCTGTGTCTCCAAACATGTAAATGCTTGGAGCATAGAGAAATTGATACACTTTTGAATTTTTGCAGAGTCAACTCAGAGTGTACATTGGATTCCACACATACCCTGACTCATCTGCCTCCTGGATGGTAGCACATGTACCTCTCTTTGGGTTTTCTAAGTATCATCTTCCCTATTAACAGAGAACTGACACAGCTGTGGCTTCTGATCTTTGGGGAGAAAAGCTGAAGAACTAGGATTTTAAGAAGAAAATTATAGGAAAGCAGTAGGGTTGGTCCCTAAGGGCCATACCTCTTGATCAGACTTGGGCCAGAAAACTTGTATGGCTGTTGCCCCTAATATCTATTGCTTCAGCTTTATCTGGTCTCTCAGCTTTTACCCTGAGACTTTACATGAAGCACATTCATGTAACTATTCATCTATAAGACCACATGTTTGTACATCAGTGCTAAACAAAGAGGGTTAGAGAACACAGGCCTTGCATCAGATGCATAAAACCAAATCATGTAAATATGTAGGTCATATAAGAGGAGAAAGTTCCTATTTACTACGTGGCTTCACTATAAGATATTATGTTTAAAGTTCAGTAACCACACTGATTAACCGTAAAGATATAGTCTACCATGTTTGTGTTATGCCAGAGAGATTTTATCAAAGAGGTAAAATGTAAGAATTATTTATAAGATTCAAGCAATAGTCCAGGCAAGAAATTATGAATGCTTAGATTCATACGGCAGCTATAGGTGAGAAAGTAAATGTGGGGACAGGTAGTGCTTCATAAAACTAAGAGGCAGGATTTTGTCAAATTAAACAGCAGGTATTATTGAGCAACTAATACTTATGAAACATTATGCTAGACTTATGAGTAAACAGAAGTTTAACATATCTTCTGTAGTTGTCAAGTGTTTACAATTCAATTGATGATATAAGCTTTGGACATAAGTTCTTTGTTTACATATATATGGTGGTTTCTCTTTATATTTTGAGCCCAAAGCATTTTTGAAAATCAATTTTTATTTTAAATTCCAGGTACATGTGCAGAATGCACAGGTTTGTTACATAAGTAAACGTGTGCCATGGTAGTTTGCTTCACAGATCAACCCATCACCCAGGTATTAAGCCCACACCTAACAGCTGCTCTTCCTGATGTTCCCCAAGAACCAGAGCTCAGCTCACTAATCCAAGTTAGCATGGCTTCTCAGATTCTGTCTCTTTAGGGTCTAGGTATCAATTTCTCAAGAGTGTTGCCCTCTGATTGCTCACAGATGAATACTCCACAAGAATTGTCCTTGGCCTAAGGTAGTTGCCTTGTTCAAAGTTACTCTGTCTCTCTGGGGGCAATATAAATTCAATGACTGCTCCATGGGGAGATGCAGAATCCCAGCCCCCTTGCCTCCATTGAGTATACCTCTGAAAGGCTATTCTAGCTATAGAGCTCTCTCTTTGGGACTGGCTAGCACCCCTGTTGCAATGCATCACCATTCAACATAGCCCTGTGCCCAATCTTACTTTCCTCCCTTGGTGATACTTGTTTTTCCTGAGAGCACTCCCCAATAAACCACCTGCACACAAATCTCCATCTTGGAATCTGTTTTCTGGGAAACTTATCTACCTGCCACAGCCTGTGTGTCTTAAGGTTGAAGGAGCAACACACATAGTAAATTCTGTAGAAATATTGAAGAGAGAGTATACATTTTGTATAATTGAACATCTCGTTATTTCCCAAACCTTGCAAAATGCTTGTTGCGTGGTCAGCCCAATATATTTTTGCTAGATGAATGGCTTATGTGGTCAGGAAAATTGACTAGATGTTGACAGGCAGGAGGGAAAATAACTATAAAGTGATTGACTTGGGTAGCAGAAAGAATATTGTATCATTCTCAAAAATAAAGAATTGAACCAAGGGAGGAAATGTGAACTGATTGTTCCTTGTTGTGTTGAGTCTCAGGATGTTTAACAGACTGGAATTTATGGAACTGAATTAAGTTCAGTTCAGTGTTCATTGTGTCCTTATGATATCTGACTCTCAGTCTCTGAAGGAATAGAGAAAAAGTCACTTATTGGTCCCAACACTTGTACTCTGAGGTACTATAAACCTTTCTCTCCTAGAGAGTTCTAAAGAATTTTCAAAGGCAACTTATCAAATATATATGTGTATATATATTTGAAAATACCAAATATATATATGTGTTTATATATACGTAAAAACTTCCTAGAGCACAATTTGTAGTTAAGATGTGCTAACCCTTTGATATAATTCTACATTTAGAAATGTATTCTAAGAAAGTAATTCAGATATATGAAAGATTGAATCTCAAATTGATTATTAAAACAGCATTTAATGAGAGCAAACAACTGATAACATAAATGCATTAGATACTTTAAATTATTTTTATTGTAGAACATAAATTTAATAAATTATTTTACTTCCCTCAAATGCAATATTATATGTTCATTAAATCAATGCTAGTTGAATATTTATCAATTTGGAAGAATAGTCACATACAATTTTAAAAGGTATAAAGTATTAGCTATAGTATAATATTCTTTTTTACTTACAAAATAAATATGTATATTGTACATATGTGAGTGTATGTATTCGTATATATGTACACATACATATATCTATGTCTTTCTCTCTCTTCCTATGTAATATTTTATTTATATATACACACACACACACACACATATATATATACATATATACACACATAACTTTTAAGGACTCAGAGGAAATACACCAAAGTGTTGTAGTGGTTGTTCAGAAGAGAGATTGTGAAATTTTTTAATTTATATTTTTCTGTTTTACTATGGTCTTTCTGTCCTCCCTCTTACATTTTTAGTTTCCTCTCTATCCAGATTAAGTTCTTGATCTATTACTTTAGCTATTTTCTTGTCAATATGCTAAAGTAACTTGTGATTATCATATATGACTGGCAAAATCTCAACTGTGATTGACTCTGTGGAAATTTGTATAGTTCTATGTCCAAGTCTGGGCTGCTGATAACAGCTCAGCAAATTACACCCAGGTCAACTGGGAATGCTAAAAATAGAGGTTCACACTCATGCACACCATACAAACATAACTGCTTGTTTACCCATTCAGTTCTCATTCTCACTGCCCCCAGCAACCATTTCAAACTTTCTCTCTTGTCTTCAAATTTCTAACCATCTTGACCTCCACATTCTGTTACCTTTCTCAGTCTTCGAGTAGTCAACCTGAACTTCAGATTTATCTAGAAAATAGAACTCATCGGATGTGAAACTTCTCATTCTACAGATGAGCCAAGTCGATATGCCTGCCTCTTTCTATTCCCTTTTTCTTTTCAGTTCCACTCATTACAGTGGAAGTCCAATTCTTCCAGTTCCTTGGATCCATTCCTTAACATGTGATCAAGGCCAGGGTACCACATGCTGCCCCCTTTCAATTTCACTTCCTGTATGTCCTTCTCCAGTGGCTCTTTACCATCCCTTTTCTTGCCTTACTTTTATCATCCTGTTCACATTTTGAAAAATATTTTTGTGTTATAGGAAATATCTTAAATTTATACAAGGTCAAGTATGTAATGTTTTCTTGTGGGTAAATAAATAGAGAGTAACATGACAATATCCGTGTACAAATTACTTTAACCTGCTGCCATATTTGCTTCTGGTTATTAAAAATGCAAAAAAAGGCCCCAAATATTAGGAATCCTGTTAAAGAATTTTCTAATTTCCTTCTTCCCTCTCTTCACCCCCACCACCAGAGATAACTATTATCCTGAAGTTTGTGTGCGTTATTCCTGCTTGTATTTTTTATACTTCTAGGACACATAGTCTATCCAGTATAAACTATGTAGTATTTATGGTTTTTAAATTAACTCTTAATTAAAATGAATTAAGGGTGGCGATAATGTATGCATCATTCTACTAGCTGTTTATTTTCTTACTCTTCATTATTTCTGGAATCTATCTAATTTATACGTGTAGATCTTGTTCATTAATTTTAATTGTTGCACAGTATTTCATGGTATGCATATACTGTAATTTATTGATCCACTTCCACACTTATGGGCATTTAAGTTTGCTAGAATGTTCAGCTATTACAAACAATGATGCAGTCAGTAACATTGGACATGTCTCCCTGTCAACATAAGTACAAGTTTCTCCTTTGAGTAGATTTTGTTTATTCACAGATGAAATTACAATAAAAGTGGGGGATTTGTTCTGCATACATCTGTTATTTTTCTGCCATCTTACTTGTATTCTCCATTTATCTTTTTATCCCTCCTCCTTTTCCTCCAGGTTCCCTGACTGACTTTCTTCATTCATTTTTCTTCTCCAGGTTGATTTGCAAGTTGTGCATGCTATTTCTATTGTTTAATGATTATTCTTACATTTTAACAAAGTTATTTAGTTTATATATCTCGAACATGAGTCCTTAGCTATTCCATATCTCTCTTCCTTCCCACAAAATAAGACAGAATTTTAAGCATAACTTCTGTCCAAAAATTCCACCTCACCCAGTTCTTTTGTTCGACTGTTGTTTTGATGATGACAGCTTTTGAATCTCATCAGTATAACCTTGCATGGATTATGCTTAAATAAACAGTAAAATTATTTTCTCTTTTACGGTATGCAAGATGAACATCTTCCATGTAAAAGTTAGGACATGGAAACAGTGGACAATCCCATTGGTTAAAAAAAAGTCTGGCTGCATTTTTTTTTATGCCCAACTGCTGACAGTTTGAAAGCCTTATCCTTTTTTTCCTCCTTCTTCCCCATATCTGAGAAAGCTGATAAAAAAAATAAAATAAAATAATTTAAAAAGCCCTGGCACTCCCTCCTTTGTCTCCAGACGGAGGTTCAAATCACATAATCCCTTTCCCTTGTGTGGGAACCTTTACCCAAGACCAAGCCCCTAACCACAATGAAAAATTTGAGCCTAAGCATGGGGCATTTTCTGGCTCTCAGATCATTTTCAGATCTGTCTGAGGGCTTTCTGCTTGCATTAGAAAGTGTTTTTATGTGAATGTTAAATCTTTTTATATTCTCTTGTTGCAAGAGTGGCACAACAGTCTAGATACAAAGCAAATTTGGGATGGAGGTCCATCCTGTTTCTCTGGAGTGGTGACAATACCATACAAGTCCAACTGAGCCACATTAAATTTTCCTTCCCAATAATTCCTTAGAAATCACACCAGAAGTTCTCATGTCACCTCATCTTCCACTTTTAGGTCAGAACTAAATACAGTCTGCATATTCTAAGACAAACACTGGTGATAGATAAAACTGACACTGCTCAAAGATTATAACAAAGTTCAGGTTTTATTATAAATATAAAAATAACGGAAAAAGAACATGAGGTTGCAGAAGTAAAAGGGTACCATTGGTATAGATTACTATAAATAAAAGATAAGAACATTCTGTAAACCATTATTCATGAAGCTAATTCTGTGAAAATATGAGAACTATATGAGAAGTTCATGAAATCAAAAGATGACTTTATGAGGAATGAATGGGCTGAAATGAAAAGGAAACAGACTGGGATGAAAGGTTCCAGCTGAGATGATGATGATAACAACTATGCCAATGACACCAGCAACACCAATGATGCTGCAATGGACTGAATGTGTCTTCTCAAAATGTATCCTTTGAGTTTAAATCCTAACTTCCAATGTAATGGCATTTAGGAGGTGGAGCTTTTGGGAAGTGATTAGGTTGTGAATTACCTCCCTCATGAATGGGATGAGTGCCTTTGTGAAAGTGACCTAAGAGAGCTCTCCAGCACCTTCCAGTATGTAAGGACATGGGGAGAGGATAGCAGTCTGCAACCTGCAGTCCCTTACCAGAACCTGATCATGCTGATACCCTGATCTTGAACTTCCAGCCTCCAGAACTGTGATGCATAAATTTCTGTTCTTTATAAGCCACACAGTCTATGATACCTTGTTATAGCCACTGAACGGACTAAGGCAGATACTAAGAATCATGTTCACTATTTAGTTTGATTACTATGAGGAGTTTGAGATGATCCAATAAATGATACTCTCCTTCTCCATTCAAGTTTGAGTT
The DNA here is from genome assembly GCF_008728515.1 of Papio anubis. Classification (NCBI taxonomy): domain Eukaryota; kingdom Metazoa; phylum Chordata; class Mammalia; order Primates; family Cercopithecidae; genus Papio; species Papio anubis. The sequence continues at coordinate 21,346,542 of NC_044989.1, forward strand.
CATTGTTAAAATATATAAATGTGTGTATTAATATTAATACAAATAGGCCAAAATATTGTGCTGCTTACAGGTAAAATTGGTAACTGAGGGTGTAGCTTTCCTTACAGGCAAGGATGTACTAATACTAATGCTGAATCTCAAAATTAGACTTCCCTAGTCAACGGTGCAGGCCCAGGAAGACCTGGAAACATGGAGCAATTAACCCACTTATGACCAGTGTTTCATTATTGAAATGCTAAGCATGTGGGAGTTATTTATATCCTACTGCTCAAGGTCATCACCAAGGTTTGATTTTTCACTCATGCAAAAATTCAAAAAATTGAAACCTCAGGCATAAATGGGTTAAGGGGGTGGTAGTTCTAAACAGACAACTTGCAAAAGGAAGAGAGTAGGATGAGCATGCCAAACTCCTTAAACCTAACTCCTAAGCAAGGCGAATGCCTCCTCTTCACAAAAGATAGGAGTGACTGAAGGCTTGGAAGGAGGCCAGTGTTACAAGTGTTGGTGACTCTCCATAGGAGAGTAAACCTTAGTAATACACTTTTTCCCCAGTTACCCCATCATGCCCATAGGCGATCAGAGGTGTAACCATTCCATTTATAGGAAGAAGTCAACAGTTGGGAAAGTCATATTCATACTTCATGATATCACTCATCTAATAATAAACATGGTTCTTTGGGTATTTTCCTGGGCTTATCAGTGGGAAATATGAAATTTTGTCCCCACAAGGCACCTAAAATGCTTCTGAGAAACACACCAATTGATTAAGTCAAAGTCTATTCTGTATACAAAGCTTGATTTCTATAATTTTTCTATCCAAACTAGACATAACTAGGTTTCCCAACATAGTCTATCAGAGGTTCTGCAGAATAATAAAGACGGAAATTACATACAGTTGTTTAAAATTTGAACATACTTTTCAATATCAAATTCTGAGCAAGAAATTACATTTCAAATATTAAACCCCCTTGCATTTTACAACTCGAAATAAAGATGGAATTTTAAAAAAAATTTTCCTATTAAGAAACAAGTCCAAAGAAATTTAACTTTGAAATGTATCCTACAGAAAGGAGTATGGTAGAATGAACAAGAACATGGGCTTTTGGGTCGGGATACCTGAGTTTTAATATGTGTTCTATCACTTAATTGGTATAAAATATGAGATATTAAATGCTTCTCTGCTTTGGTTTTCTCAATAAAATGAGGAAATTTTATTCTTGATATTAGTATGAGGATTAAATGGATGACTATAAATCAGATTGTTAGTGCAGTGCCTGACATTGATACTATGTGTTGATGATTAATATTGTAGTATTCTAACTGTATCATGCTGCTCAATTTAAGTTAGAATAACTCTTGTGAACTAGATAGAGCCTAGATTCTTTCAGATTTGTGTTAGTTCAATTCCGTTCTCCTATATGTTTCACTTTTTTAATTGTGGGAGATAAAAACATAACATTGATCTCAAATAATAGAATTATGAAAACAAGCTAATTCCTGCCTCCTAGTGCAATTATCTCAATGTAAAACATTTTTCTAGGACCCATTTGAGTAAAGCATTTGTGTTTTGAATCAAATACACCCTGCCTCCCTTCCGCCCTTGATTGCCCACTGTTTCCTACCATCTAGGATGTCAAAAAGTTGATTTCAGTTGCCTATAATTCATAGGAAAACTAAGGAGACACTTTTTAACAGGAGGTTACTTTTGGCTAATGCTGGTCACTTGTTACCAATTGCTCTACCAATGCTTGCATGAGTAACTAGATCTGCCACTTGAAGAGATTTTCAGAGAACTTCAATATCACCAGCTGCTCACTATTACTTTCTCATATATTGTAAATGCCTTAATTCCTGAGATCCTTATATATCCGTCAAATTTTAGCTCATCTATGTCCTGTGGTAAACTCAATTGGAAAAAAATTCTCAGCAGAAACTGATTTTGGTATTATGTATTTACCATATTCTCCTAACATCTTCTTTCTGTGAAAGTAGCATTTAAGGTATTGAGACCTTCATAGTAAAGTCAGAAATTTGCAATAATAACATTTCCAGTCACCAGGGCTTATTCGAGGTGCATTTGTTTTTCAGTTAATATATTCAAAACTTCTTCAATTTTATTTTCATTTTGGAGTACAGAATTGAGGGCAGGCTATATCTAGTGACACAGCATCTGTAATCCTATGCCACACTCTTTCCACTGCCTCTTGCTATAAATTTCCTTGACCTGAAGACCCTTGAGTTATCTCTTAGGGAATCTTCTCACACATACTATATTAAACCAGACCAGAGCTGACTTGATACTAGCTATTGGGCATGACTTTTGAGTCTCTGGAAAAGACACAGAAAGTCCACTAATGATCTTTCCTTGGCCCTGGATGCAGAATGGAATTTGGCAACTGGTCTAGGACTATTAAGCTAGTTCTGATCCTAACAATATATAGCTAGAACCTCGCTAGTTTCAGAAGCATATGAAAAGCTCAGTTATTTTGTTGGTTAAAAGAAGAAACCTTTGTTACATAAATTCAAGCAAATGTGTGCAAATTAGCTTGTAATACCAGACCCGCTGCATCTATATAGTTTGAAGTCAAGCTTCACCAGGACCATTAGGCTACATGAGGTTGCCTGGACCCACTGGAGCCAGAAGTTTGCCTGTTAGTATCCTCACAGACCACTAGCCTTGTCAGCACTGGGCTGGTTCCCATTATCTACCTAGTTCCCTGTGCTTTTTCTGAACCTGTACATCCTATTCAAGTTTGCTAAGTAATATGTTGCTTTGCTTAGGTGGGAGTGTTCAACCTTTTGACTTCCCTGAGCCACACTGGAAGAATTGTCTTGGACCACACATAAAATACACTAACACTAATAATAGCTAATGAACTAAAATTAAAAATCAGAAACTCATAATCTTTTGAGAATGTTTACATATTTGTTTTGGGCTGAATGGAAGCCATCCTGGACCACATATGGCCAGCAGACCATGGATTGGACAAGCTTGGCTTAGAAGCTGGTGCATACAGTTCCACTGCTACAGAAACAACCATTTGTCCTTAGGTAAAAAAGTTGGCAGTGACAAACCAAGGTCAAAAATTCCCTCAAACATGTGATGAATGGATAAACAAAATATTGTATACCTACACATTTGATTATGATTCAGCCATATAAAGAATGAAGACATGATTTATTCTAGAACATAGATGAACCTAAAAATATTATGCTAAGTGAAAGAAGACACAAGACCACATATTGGATGATTTGATTTGTATTAAACATCCAAAACAGGAAACTACATAGGGACAGAAAGTAGATTAGTGGTTGTCACAGCTGGGGACAGGGTGAATGAGGAATGACTGCCAGTAGGTACGAGGACTTCTTTCTGGGCTGATGGAGATGTTTTAGAATTAGTGGTAAGGTTTGGACAACTTTGTGAATACACAAAAAGCATTGAATCAAATAAATTTTATGGTATGAGAATTGCATCAATAAAAAGAAGAAAGGCTTAAAACTACATAACACTGCTAAAAACCTTCTAAATTGATGAGCCACATGAAAAACAAGTGTACAAGTTTACAGAAGATTTTCTATCAAGTATCTGGCATTCTCCATGGGTTAAGCCATTCCCCAGCATGTCAGCAAGGCATAAAGCATCAATGATTACCTCAAGCTCAGAGAAATTCTCTACTATAAGTTAGGCATATCCAAAGAACAATATAGCAAGGTATGCTATATGAGATATCATCTTTACTCATTGTTATTCAAATGTCAGCAAGAACCGTAGACAACACAATAAAGACAATAAATATTTGAACATGGAATAGAAAGTAGGGTTAGGTTCCCATGAAACAAACCATCCTTTCTTCTCATTTTGGAATGCCTAGTTTACTCTTTGAAGCATTAAACTCGTTTAGAAGCATTTACAGAATTTACTCTTGAAGTATTAAATATATATTACAGCTATTGTGAAAAAAAGGAAAATTCCCACGTGGCCATTGTCTAGCATAGCGCCTCCCCAGCTGACAGCCTTGCACATCAACTGTACCATAAGCCTCAAACTCCAGACATAATTTTTATCTCTCACAATGCATTCCAATTTCTTTTCTTTAAGATGGCCAGCCTAATAAACCAGATACTGGGAATTTAAGGTGAGCCAACAAACATACTGCTTTTTTTTTTTCCACCTGAGTTTGAACCAAGGAAAAGGTAGTAGAAAAAACAGTAAGTAAACCAGAGTAACACATTAAAAACTTAAACTATGACCAAGAGCAATCAAGAAAACGTGTCTGCTCTCTTCAAGTAGGCAAGGAAATTCCAAAAGGAACAAAGAAAAGGGGATGAGAATTTATCCCTAACCAATCCTTCAGGCAACTGGAAGGGAGGAAAAAAAGATGGAGAGGAAAAGGGATGGAAGTATTTCTCTATTGGATTCCTGTTTAAATGGAAGAAAACATCAGCAGTGGGGTTATATGTCCTTTCTTCCAACGTTATAATGTGCTTAGTTTCAAGTGCTTTTTACATTTTGTTCAATTTAATCCTGACAACAAACCCATGAGGTAGGCGCATTTAATGTGTCCATTTTACAGATAACTGAAGCTTGGCCAGGGCAAGAGGTCACACAAAACAGCTGGTCTCTACCACGAAAGTGGTCTCTCTCCAGATAAAATAAAATAAAAAAAAAACCCCACTAAACAGATCCTGGGGGAAGAAAGTAAAATTAAATCCACGTAAGAAAGAATAAAGCATAGAACTTCCACTGCAAAAGCATCAAATCAGTGTTGTATAGGTAAACATCGGAATGAAGAAAAAGGTCACAGGAATGAATATGAAGAAAGAAAAGAATAGATGGGAGAGCAAAGAGCTAGTAGATGAATAATATGGATCTACAGAGAGGAAAGCAGAACAAATGAAGCTGAAACAGCAAAATCAGAATATTTTCCTATGCTGTAAAAAAATCACAGTTTTCAGATAAAGTCTTGCCATGTTTTGAAGCAAAAATACATTTAATAACATTGAGCACTTATATATTGCTAGAAAGTTATATATATTATATATATTGTTTAGTACTTTGATAAGAAAGAGATAGCAAAATATAGTCCTTTCCCTCAAGGGGCTAGAAGTGTATTGGAAAAAACACATAAAAATATAATTACCTAATATATGGCAGAGTCAGCAATGGACATAATGATGCAGGTTTGTTGTAGCACCAAAGCAAGGCAAATTATTGGTTCAGGGGCTTAATGTGTCTATGGGAGCAGGCATTCAAGACAACATGAGATGTAAATCATGAATTATGTCCCAGCACTAGATGTAGGGAGATGGAAAGGATAGCTATTCAAGACGGCAGGACAATATGGAGGAATATATAATAATCAGATAATATGCTATGGGAAAATATACAGTTTCTTGTTTCTGGATCAAAGAAATCCAGGTTGGGAGCTAAGAAGCTCAGGGCCACAAAAGTGAGCAAGAATGAGTTTCAAAGACTGTGTGTGCCATGTCGTGAAGTGGACACTTTATTCTGTGGTGACAGGACATCATTGAAGAGTTTTATGTAGGGTAAGGAAAATTTTCATGTAACATGAAGCACTGTTTACTTCTCAGAGGGTGTACTAGAGGAAAGGAGACTAGTTGAAAGGCTATTGTCAAAGTCTGGGTAAGGAATAAAAAAGACTCAGGATAGAAGGGAGTAGTTACAGCAGAAAACAGGATGGATGTGAGAAATATTCAGGTGTGAAAATAGAATTAAATAATTCACAGATGGGCTGATGGGTAAGATGGGTAAGAAGGGCTCAATGATGCCTTCCATATTTCTAGCTTGATGACTGTATTGTAGGGCTGGAACATGAACAGAGAAATAAAATGTTGCATATTAAATTTGTAATCCTAACAGGAGATGCAAAGTTATTGTTTTATTCTTAATTCTGATAATTACTTAAATATAGGTTTGACTGCCATTTAAAAAATCTGAAACTCATAACTAGGAGAATTACATGTTTGTCTGCATTCCAAAATCCCATGGAAAGTTATTTTAAAAAATAGCCCATGTGGTCAAAGGTTGAGCCAGATGAAAGAGCAAAGTGGTAAAAACAAAACAGAAAAAGCACAGCCAGAAAGTGTGAAACAGGATTACAGAATTTAATATAGGCAGAGTTTTGAAAATAAATGTACTTTAAACACATTCATTTAAAAAAAAAAAGAAAAAAAGCAGCTCTCAAATTGGGTTAACAATATACGACTTCCTGGATATTATGGCAGCAGCCTGGTCATGCCTGACTTACCTTTCATTGCTTTCAGTTAAACACTCCAAAGTGTCCAGCCCAAGATAAAAGCTGACAGCAACACAGCTGGTTGATGAAAAGAGAAACCCATATTCAAATTCCAGTACTAAACCCGCTGGCAGAACATTTGATGAGATGTTCCCAGAAGCACAAACCTTACCAGAGAACAGTCTTCTCTCTGGAAAGAAACTGACTGTGAAAGTCACCTTCCACCTTCCACTACCTGTCTGTCTCCCACCTCCACATCCTGGACACGTTTCAGTGTATTCTATCTCAGTCAAGGACACAATGATCTATCCCGTTTTTATACCCAGTTCCTAACACCTTCTGTATTAGTCTGTTATCATGCTGCTGATAAAGACATACCTGACACTGGGTAGTTTATAAAGGAAAGAGGTTTAATTGACTCACAGTTTAGCATGGCTGTGGAGACCTCAGGAAACTTACAAATACGGTGGCAAGGGAAGCAAACATGTCCTTACCATGATGGCAGGAAGAGTGTGAGTGCAGGGGACTGCCCTTTACAAAACCATCAGATCTCGTGAGACTTATTCACTATCATGAGAACAGCATGGGAAAAACCCACCCTCATGATTCCATTACTTCCTATCAGGTCTTTCCCACAACATGTGGGGGTTATGGGAGCTACAAAATTTAGGTAAGGACACAGCCAAACCATATCACTGTCGCTTTCCTTATGCCTGCTATCCAATCTGTCAGCAGTTCTAACTATTTTACCTCCAAACTCTTTTACATTTGATTGCTTTTCTCTCTATCATTATCACCATAGTCCAAGCTACTTTCACTCCTTAACTTCTTAAGCAATTCCCCCGCAATTTATTTCTTGCCCTTTCGTTTATAAAGGTTTTCTCTGAGTGCCAGAATTACATTATATGTGCGTGTCACTCTTTTTGGCACAATACAGACCAAGGTGCTGAACAAGACAAGATCCCTGGTCTGAAAGAGCCTACCTTTTAGTTAGACTGACAACTAGCATGTGCTTGTGTTACTTGATGGTAAGCTACTTGATGTGGGGAAAACCAAACAGGATAAAGGCTGGGTCCTTTGTGAAGAAAAGATCTTGGAGAAAGTAGAGTACAGAGACGATGGCTGAAGTCTTGGAAGAATATTGGTGTTTTTTATGGGGCATTTAATAGATATGGTAAGAGAAGGATCAGCTCAGAATATATTTTCAGAGAAGAGCCATGGAATTTGAATTGGACTTGGAATGTGAGGAAAAGAGGACTCCTTATTGAATGAAAGAAAGGTGATACTAAATTGGAGCTATTTGAAGTGTTAGACTTGGGGAAGAAGTTTGCTGCACAAGTGGAAATAATTCAATGGTATTCTTGAACTTTTTTTGATAATAGAGATACACTAATATTTTGTACATATTAACTTTTGCAGAAAGTCTTTTAAATGTCTTAATCCACTTTATGCTTTATTAAGTGGAGTATAATGAAGAAATTGAGTATTTCTTTTCTGCCTGATGCTCTTGTGAGTCATTATTATCATTCTGAATATCAGTTGTCACTATTCAGGCCTCTGACATGAGATATGCAAGATGGAGACTCTAGACAAATAGAAGAACCACAGTGCTTGATTTCAAAATTTTAAAATTAAACAATATATATACGGTGCACTGTGCTTGCTGCCAGTAAACCTTGTGTAATTTTGGTGATTTTTTTCCTGCTTTTTTGCTACTTTGCATTTTCCAGGACTCCCAATGATAGCAAAATCTATGGGTTCCCAAGTCCCTTGTATAAAATGGTATAGTATTTGCATAAACTATGACATAATCTCATATTCTAAGTCATCTCAAAGTTACTTAAAATGCCTAATGCAATTTAAATGCTGGGTAAATAGTTGTTATACTGTATTGTTTCAGGAGTAATGACAAGAAAAAAATGTCTGTACATGTTCAGTACAGATGCAACCATCCATATTTCTTAATATTTTCAATTCACAATCGATTGACTCCAAATAGATGTGGAACCCATGGATACCGATTGACTATTATAGTGTAATAATTTCGCGTGCTTATTCAGCTATAATATGTCAATACATTTTTCGCTGTTTAAGATCCAGCTACTACTTAAATATTCAAGAGATGAAAATGCCTCCTAAGACTCTCCTTAAGATACCCATGTCAGGGAGTTCAGATGTTCACATTTCACTGTAAATTGTGCAGGGGATTTTCCCCATGCTTTTAAATATGTCTATCATGTCTTCTTAAGTTTTTCTAAATATCTGTATGTACACAAATACACATCTTTTCAATGAGCTCACATGATATGCACTATTATAAAACTTGCATTTTTCACTTGATAATATGTCTGGAATTTACTTCCGCATTGAAACGTATAGTTATCCTTATTTATTAAATAGAAAAATAGAACAAAATCTGCCTCATATTTCATAGAATGGGTTAAGCATCATTTATGTAACCATTTCTCCATTGATTTATAGTTCTTTGTTTCCTATTTACTAGTAAAAGTAGTGCTGTAAATAATATTCTTAACTATAAAATATTTATACATGTTGAGTATTGTTTTTGTTAGTTTCCAAAGAGTGTTAGATCAAAAGGTATGCACACTTTCAATGATTACCGGTACAAACAAGTTGCCCTTCTTAAAGAATTAACAATGTAAAGTCTTATTAGTGCACAAAAGTGTTCCTTTCTTCAAAGTTGGTCAGTAGTTGATTATCAGAGGTTAGTTTTTTGTTTGGTTATTTGTTTGGTTTTAGAGCATATGTGATGGAAAGTGTAAGAGAGTGCAGAAATCTAGATTCCCATAAACCCCATCAGGGTCTTCAAACCTGCTATTTGACATAGGCAGAGATTTTTCTCCTTCTTAAAGTGATTTACAAATAGAGTTTTGAAGCTCCCTTTCTAACCAGATTGCTTTTTATATTGCCTTTTCAACTCAATAGTTATTTAAAAGACAGTGTAAAACTTCCCAAGTTAATAGATTCTATGGTAGTCTAATTTATATTTAATTTATATTTTTTTGGCGGCCTGCACTTGAAGAATATGGTTATAATTTACTGAGCTCTTTTTTAAGCTATCATACATGAGAATATGTTTCATGTGTATTTGAAGAAATGTCTATTTTCCATTTGCCAGGGTATGGCGCTTTATTTTTCAGGGTAAGACTTTTTATTGCGATGCTGTTGTTTTAATTCTTGATATCCTTATTCACTTTTATTTATCTATTTGTTTTGTACAATACAGGGAGATGATACTAAATTCCTCAGTACTGATTATGGATTTTGCATTCTCTTTTTGTGTTTTTTTATGACATTGTTTGAAATATTTCAAAGCTATAATAGCAATTTTAAAATATCTTAAAATATTATAGCTTTTTGGGTGAATCCATTTGTATGTTTTATTTTGTCTAGTTTACAACCCTCTATTCCTTTGCATTCTATTTAAACTTATTTTAACTCTATCATATCATCTTTTTTCCCTTATCTTTTGCTTGGCATATCTTTCTCTAAACCTTCATTTTCAAGACATTGAAGTATCTACATATGATCTTTAAAAAAAAGTCTTGCTTGACCTTTAAATCGGAAGATTTGTATCTTTCTTCAGTTATTTTTTGATGCTTTCTTTCTGTTCTCTTTAGCTGGAATTTCTGAATCTCTCCTTCATGTCTCTTAAATTTCACTCTCAGACTTTCCACCTACTTTTCCTTGTATGCATAATTGGAGAATTGAGGCGAATCCCTTGGCTATATCTTCCCAGTAACTAATTTTCTTTGTATCTGTGTACATTCTGCTTCTTAGCCTGAGTGTCGTGACTCTGATTATGGAAGTCATGTATAGTGATACCCCAATGTACATCAATATGACTGTCAAGAATTCTCAAAGCTCGGCTAAAGAGTGTTGCTTTGCATTTGAATTGTGTAGACTTCATGAGTATCTGATTACCATAAAAGGATCTCAGCTTTATAGTTGTTGTGTGTTATATTTTGTGCTTGACTAAGAATACTCAAATTTTCACAATTTCCTGCGATGGTAATTTCATGCAGAATGATCATTATGATAAAAAAACTCTTTGAAAGTGTGATACAATTTATATTATTTCTGTTGATTCATTTTGTACTTTAGAAATTGATTCAGATTTTAAATGAAAGGGTGACTTCACAAACATCGGGTAAAATGTTTCTTCTTTGTTTTTTGTTTTAGAGACAGAGGCCTCCCTCTGTCACCCAGGATGGAGTGCAGTGGCACAATCATAGCTCACTGCAACCTCAAATTCCTTGCCTCAACTAATCCTCCTGCCTCAGCCTCCTGAGTAGCTGCCACTGTGCTCCATGGGTCAAATGTTTTGTTAGTATTTAAGTGTACAGTATCTAGTATCTACACAAGTGTTTACTGAAAGTAAGTAACCAGCTAGATTATAGACTAAAATACAAGAAAAATGCCCTGTTATTTTATGTATCAATAGCTAATACAAACTATCAAAGCAATTATCTCCACTTTAATTTGATGCTATTTTAGTATAAAGGTATGTCAAATTGGGAACTCAGGAATACAGACTTTTTTCACTATTGAAACAAAAAGAATTATCTACAGATTTTAAAAATAGAGTCAATTACTCCCCAAATATGGGAAAAGACATCTCTGGTTGTCTTCTCACTTTTGCTTTTATGATTCTTGCTCTGCCATTGAGTGAGGGTTAATTTTGAAATTCCTGGTCTGTCTTCAGTGACTCCAAGGGAAGGAGGAGCTTGTCAGAGATAGTCGATAGTGATCACCCAACTACTTTTTATGCTGACACCTCTCTGGAGATTAGGACCTTTCAGGGACAATGCTCTGTTCCTGGAGCACCATTCTTCTTGCCTTGGTAAAGGTGGAAATCTCTCTGCATCCCTGTGCTGCACGCAATCCAGAAAAATCCAGCTGGCTTGGCTGTCGAGTTCTCCAAATCATCCCCTATTTAAGTTCTCTCCTTCCCTTACTGCCCTGGATTCTATTAAGCCTGGGTTTAAAGTTCCTCAGAACTGCCCTTGGCTCTGCAACAGTATTCCTCTATGAGTTTGGCTATAGTTTCTCTGGGTTTGCTTTTACATAGATCCAATTCTGCTTGTCATCTATCTCTTACGAAGTCCTGGAACTTTCTGGTTTGTTAACAGCACTGGGATAGTCATTTATTTTAGAAGCACATTTTCTACCCTTTCATGTGATTTGTGTGTGGTTGGATCAGGGTAGACATAAATGCTTAGAGATCAATCTAAGCCAATCTCTTCCACATAAATATGATTTATAATTTGAAAAATTGCTTTATCGAAAGATGATTATAATTTTTTTAAAAAATCGTAATTACTATTCTCCCCTTCCAAAAGTTAAGTAAACTCTAACTCAGCCACTGCCTGCTGCCAGAGAGGAATCTGACTGTCTGTGTAGAGCTGATGAATATTTGATATTTGTGATAGAGGTTATAAAATGCTTTTTATTAATAACTAATTAATGACTGCTCTGCCATTGTCATCCTTAGCAAGTAGAGAGCAGTGGGAAACTAACCTGAGTGAAATGTGAATAGGAAAGAAGACTTGGAGGTGACAGATTTTATTTTTAGGCTTTCTGTGTGCTTCTTAGCACTACAGACTATAGCCACTGTGAGGTGAGCTGCAAAGGGCTTGCTGGGCCCACTTTCCCCAGTTGCACTTAGAACAAAGGCAGCACCGGGAAGTGCTGGCTGTATTCTCTGTGCTTACTGTGCAGAAGGGCCTCATAATGGCATCAGTAGTAGCTCAGAAGCCTAGGGAATTTTCTTCTCTAAAATATGTCTCAGAGTCAAGGAAAACTTAATGCTTGATATTCTCCAGGTCCTGCAGGCTGCTTTTTTCCAGGCATTATTTGTAACTCCTATTATTTTTGTTAGGCAGAACTTCATGGAAGATGTTTTATTTTTGACAACCTCAATTAACCAGAATTGAATAAAACAGAACTTTCAGTTCAGTGGCTTTGCTTTTGCCTTTAGCTATATACCCATTTTGGGATGAAGAGAAAGTCTTGGCAAAAAATGCATGATTTGGTTCAACATAATATAACACCACACGATATACATCCGCATCCACATTGAAACAATTGATGTAGCCTGACAGGTACATTTCAATGAAATATTCTATGATTTTTGTGCCTTGAGCAGTAAAAAAAATGATCCTCAAAATGATGCCCTTAAGAATATGCAAGATAGTCAACTGATCAAAAAATAAATATTAGATATTGTTCATTATAGTCTCCTTACTCAGCAGGGATGTGAATAAAAAGAGTTGTACCTATGGAAGGCTCTGCCCAGTAGAAGTCTAGTCATAGAAACACTGTCACTAGCAACTAGTGACCTGGCAAGAAGTCAGCCAAGGGGATAACTACTTTGACCTCTCTCTTCTTTGCCCTTCAGTTTCCTGGTGGTGTCTCACAATGGCAGAAAACAACCAGAATCCAGAGGGCAAGGGATCCTGGTGTTGCAATTCACAGATGCCACCATCTCAGAGCCTTGAGCAGAGTGAAGGACTGTGGAGGTAGGGTCTGATGTACACAAGCAGGGGATGCCCACCTCAGCATGGGAGGATCTGATGTTCAAGCAGAGGATACCCACCTCAGCAAGGGAGGGGATGATGATCTCTCTTCACCAATACTTGGATATTCTTTCTTTCGACTTCAGTGAATGACGGGTTTGCTGGTGCGTGTCATTTCTATTAGAAGCACTTCTTACCTGGACACACTGATTCCGACTTCTGGTGATTCCCTGGGATCCTTTTGTTCTCAGCTCTGACTTGGAAGCACAGAAGACTTCTGTTTCTGAATCATGTGATAGTAGCTATTTGCTTTTGTGAAAATTAAGCTTCTGAATGATTAGTAAATTCAGGCCAGGTTACAGCTAATATGTGGTAGTAGATCTGGAGTTAAAATCACTGTCTATTTGGCTCCCAAGTATCTGCTTTTTCACTTGTCTTAAAAGTCAGTCTTTCTACTTTATTTACTTAGTATTCACACGCTTCATTTTTTTCCTAGAGTCAATCTCTTAAAATTTCTTAGTGGAATGTTCCACTCCACATTCTCTTACCCTTCTTCTCCATCCATTTATGATACTGTAACCAGTCCTTCTCCCAAATCCTCAGTTCTTTCAACTACTTGAACCTGAGCATGTGATAGATCCCCAAGTTGGGGCCATCAGACTGTCTTTCTTCTTTGGAAATAAGTCATAAAATCAGATGTAAATACCCTACAGCAATGCTTTCTCTTCCCATCTGTATGTACAGAGCAATTTTAAATGCCCTTTCCCCCTTTTCTATTTTCGATTTCTTTTTGTACCCTCTGAAGCCAAACCTTTACTGACTTCCTTAAGAAATCCACATAATTGGCCGGGCGCGGTGGCTCAAGCCTGTAATCCCAGCACTTTGGGAGGCCGAGATGGGCGGATCACGAGGTCAGGAGATCGAGACCATCCTGGCTAACCCGGTGAAACCCCGTCTCTACTAAGAAATACAAAAAATAGCCGGGCGAGGTGGCAGCGCCTGTAGTCCCAGCTACTCGGGAGGCTGAGGCCGGAGAATGGCGTGAACCCGGGAGGCGGAGCTTGCAGTGAGCTGAGATCCGGCCACTGCACTCCAGCCTGGGCGGCAGAGCGAGACTCCGTCTCAAAAAAAAAAAAAAAAAAAAAGAAATCCACATAATTTGTTTCTCTCCCCTACAATAGATGACTTGCTTCCCATCACACTGAGAAAATAATGACCCTCGGCCATGATTTTTTTTTACTTTCATTCTACCTAAAATTCATTGATATTTTCATCTGTCCTTGTCTCCTTGCCTATGGATTCCGTTCAATGAAATCCAATAAACCTTTATTTGAGCACATACCGTGAGCCAATCAATGTGCAGCATCCTTGGGTATAAAGATTAATTGTGTACAAATAGCAGAAACTCGGTCCAGTTGTTCCCTATTTGATTTGTGTGGAGCAGAGGAAGTGGGAAGACAAAATTGAGGCAGATCTAGGTACAAGAAACCTAAAACACATATACTAAGTGCTGTTCTAGGCACAAGGGCAAGGTACTGTTGACTCTGGGGACAAAGCACTGCCCTCACCTGGGGGAGTTGAAGGATGATTCACAGAGGAAGGGATATTTTCTCAGTCACTCATGACATCTCCACCAATCCGTTCCAATTTCTTCTCTACTCCTCTCATGGGAATTATTATTATTTTTTTTCCATTTCACTTGGAAATTGTAAAACCTCTACAACTTCTGTAAAATAAAGTCCAAACTCTTTGGCATGCCTTTAAGAGGCACTAGTTACATTGCCACCCTTTTGCTTTCCATCTCTACTCCTCACAGTTTCCTTCTTGCATTCTGGACTCCAGGCATCCTACAACACTCTCAGTCTTCCAAATATCCTTATTGTCCTTATCTGGTGTTCTTTGCATATAATTCTTTCTCCCTAATTTTTCTACCTGTACAAATTATCTTCTCCCAGGGCCAACTAAAATACCTCTAAAAAGATTTACCTGATTTTTCAGCCCTAGGCACTGTTAGTCTCTCCCTTGTCCACAGTCTTGTCACACTTTATTTACATCTCTCTTACAATACAGGTGACTGTAATGACTTCTTACCTGGTTTTCTGCTTAATTTTTGAGTGCAAAATCCACAACTTATGCATTGCTTCTCTATACATTTCCTGGTATATTGTGAGTGTTCAGAAAATGTGTATTGACCAACATTAAAACATGCATAACCACAAATACATACACATACATACATTTTGAAGTAAAGACTTGCCTCCAGTACTGGCTGAGTAGTATTCAGATGATTTGTGAATCCTTTGAGTCTCAATTTTCTTAGCTATAAATGGGCATTATAATCCCCTACCAACTTTACATCACTGTTGTGCAAAAATCTATGTGAAACTGCTTTTAAAAAAGGTAAAATAAGTATAAATAAGCATCCTTATAAGAGATGTTTGTAGCAGAAAAGAAAACTTAGGGAACCCACAAATAAAACTTCATTAATTTTATGCAGTGTTATCCCTTTTACTTATTCAGTAGCTACTTGGAAGTGTTGCCCGAGTTACACTGTTGCAATTGCAAAAAAGCACAGCAAGAGAAGACAAACATACAGTGCTTTGAACAAGAGTACGCATTTGGGTTAGTGCAAATGAAATTAAAAGGCCTTGGAATTGGAAAGGAAAGTTAACTTTAAATCTTTCATTCATTCACTTTTCAAACATGAAAGAGGACAACCATATCTCCTGCAATGGACAAGGAATTTTTAAGCAAAAGTGTGCAAGTTCACAAATTAGAAAGTTAACTTTTCCATCAGCTAACTGTATTATGATGTGTACATTAATGTATGCATGTAGAATGCATTTTACATGTATCAAAGCTTACACCCACA
This sequence comes from Papio anubis, assembly GCF_008728515.1. Classification (NCBI taxonomy): domain Eukaryota; kingdom Metazoa; phylum Chordata; class Mammalia; order Primates; family Cercopithecidae; genus Papio; species Papio anubis. The sequence goes on from NC_044989.1 coordinate 21,362,213, forward strand.
TTAACATGTATGTGCACAAATGTCCAATGTTACTTATTTGCTGAATATAATTAGAAGAGTGGTTAGAAGCCAGTCTGGGATGACTATCTAAAGTCTTGGCTCTGCCTTTTCTGAACCATTCTGACCATTCTGAGCATGTTTTTGTTTTGTTTTGTTTTGTTTTTAACTCAAGAAATGCATGTAGAATTATTTGATGAGTTTGTTACAAGAATTAGAGTAGAAATGTGAAGCACTTTATTTTGTACCCGGCTCCTACTATAGATTATTTGATGGGCCCTGGATCAAAACTAACCTAAAAACTTCACACATCAGCTCAGACAACTGACCCTCTTCAGTCCTTTTGCCCACAGAGTCAGATTCACAACCAATTCACAGCCTATGTGACTTAAATCAAATGCGAGTTTCCTCATTTGCTCATCGCTGTGTTTTCAATATAAATCCCATTTCCATTAATTTGTCAGAGACCAAAGTCACATCCCATGTAACTCGACTGGGAAATCTGGGCCGAGCGAAGCTTGGGATTTACTTGGTTTCAGCCCTGCGCAACGGCTCTGTGTGTGTGATGTGTGGTGTGTGACGTGTGGTCCTGCCCCTCAGGGGCAGCCTGAGGGGGGTGCTTCCTGAGTGTCCCAGGATGTCAGCTCCCTTCTGTAGAAGGGGGGTTTGAACTCCCCTGAGGATATCTGAAACTCTTACTGGGTGTGCTTCGTTAATCTTTTCCTGACTTCCCATGCCTCTGTTTGCTGTGCTTAACTTGCTGTGACTGGAGTTGATGGAAACTGAAGAGCAGAGGCAATTTACATCTTGTAAACCATAGAACACTGGACACCCTCCTTATGGCACATCTGGAGAGACTTGCATTATTTAGAGCCTCTGTTCTTCCCTACTGTCTCTAAAGTCTTCAAGCATGCAGAGCAGCTGTCTCTTAGACTTGCACCTGATTATATGCTGTCTTTTTATTTTTTAATTGGAGCATGAGAGTCACCCTTTTCTCCCTGAAGACTATAAACCTCTCCTGGACAGGCCCAGGGTGTGACATTTCTTTCACTGCCTGCTGGCGGCACTAGCCTCAGTGCCACCAGCAACTGGGTTGATGTCGGTGGCTTAATTGGCCAGAGTTAATACGTAGTAAAGCTGTAAGTTTTGAAAAGTTAGATGTGTTAGGTATAGGAACTTCTCTAATAACTTCACCAAAAGAAACGGCAGATGTCCTTAATCTGGAATCTCTCTCACCTTGTCTTAGGCAGGCTGGCCTCAAAACCAGAGGCTGAGACAAGAACTTGAGAGCAGGTACTTTCTTTAAGTGGTAATCTCTAGATGAGGGAGGGGCAAAGGTGACAGGGAAGGGTACAAAGCCAATCAAGGGTGCCTTAATAAGCAGGTTACCAATGAGGATTCCATCTGTCCAGGGATCCTCTGAAAAATTGCATAGACTGAAATTCAGTATTGTCAGTATTGTCTCACTAAGGAACAAGGCACTGAAATGCACATGTATGGATTTCTATCTCTTGTTGATTAAGGCTTACCTTTAGAGAGGGGAATCTTCTAGCACTCTGGACTGTAAGATCCTGGCTTCAGAGAGGGCCCTCAAGCAGAGGACCTGAGATCTGTGTGTGTTTGGAGTAGGCAGCTCTTTGCATGTTTGAAAAGTTACCCGAGTGTAGGTGGACTGACAGGTAAGCTGAGGGTCTATGGAGTGGGATAGCAGTGGCATTTGCCACTCACCATCCCCTTACAAAAGGGGCGGAGAAAGGGTCAATATTCCCAACAATCCGAGGTGTGAGAAACAGTGAAGACTGTTCTAAGCTCCATGTAATTCTCAAAATACATTTCCCCAGACTTGCATTTTGCACATTTGCAGGTCTCTTCCCAACATGTCAAAGGCAAGTTTGCCTTTTTCATTTTCTGAGCTTCTTCAGTACCTTTGTCTATTTTGAACCCAGTATCCTATACCCTGGGCACTGGTGACATCTGCCCTGGCTTGGGTGGCAGAGAAGTATCTATATGAAATGGGTTATTAGAGATCAGTTACCAGATCTCAAACAAGCAAGAAAAACCTAGAGACTTTTTAGTTGGATAGTCTGATTCAGTCCAGGTTGTGTTACTTATTATTGTGTGATCTTAAACCCAGGACTTGTCACTCTTAAACCCTATTTTCTTCATCTGCAAAATTAGAATTATATTGTAGGAATATTGTTGGCATCCAATGAAATAGTGAAGATGAAGCAACGTTATTGTGTCTGGTACACAGTAGATGCTCCAAAAACCATACCTTTCTTCTTCTTCATCATCATCATCATCATTCTTTAGCATTATGTCCTTCATGGAATAGATCTCAGAAAATAGTTTTGCTGAATCAATTTATTTAATCAAATTCAAATCAATTGGTTTTGCTCATGGTTTGAAGACGTGGTGAAAGTTGATGATGGAGTAGTTGAACCCTAAGCAGTAGCATGAGCTGCTGGGTAGAAATTTCAGACCTCCAGGTGATCCTTGTGTTCCTCAGAATTATCAGTGAAGTTAGCTGCTGTATTGTATAGAGGAAGCTGGTCCAACCTGTGGCCCATGAGCTGCATGCACCCCGGGGCAGCTTTGAATGCCACCCAAAACAAATTTGTAAACTTCCATAAAATGCTATGAGATTTTTTGTGATATTTTTGACTCATTAGCTATCATCAGTGTTAGTGCATTTTACGTGTAGCCCAAGACAATTATTCTGTGTGGCCCAGGGAAGCCAAAAGATTGGACACCCTGATGTAGAGGCTGAAGCCCTTTGTTCTGGTGTTGACACAGCTTCCTTGTGGTCCTAGCATCTCTTAAACAAAAGGGGAGACAGTTGGAGAACAGGAAGTCATTGGAGAAGTCTAAAGATCTATCGCTTAATATGAAAGATAGTAATTACAATATTTTGAGTGCTTATTCTCTACTAAAAACTGTGCCAGTATTTTACATACATAATTTAATAGTTAAAACAGACTTGTGAGGTGGAGGCTCCATTTAAGAATGGCTTGGAGGGTTTGGGATTATCTGGGACACTCAGTTACTTAGTAGGACAAGAGTGCATTTGAGCCATATCTTAATATGACCAGAAGCTCAACACACTTAGCCACTACTCAAATGGGAAAATGGAGAATACACAAAACCTTTTTGAATACAGCCAAAGAAATTGATTAGTATACTTGTCTTTTCTCTCAGAAAGTTAGTCTTGTGTTGAAAACCTGGACCAAAATTCAGGAGAGCTGTCCTGAATCCATTTCTACTAGCCAGCTTCATAACAATGCATGGGATAAAATGGTGGTTAGGATCATAGACTCTGGCACAAGACTGGGCTTGAAGGAGGCAACCTTTGCTTCTTTGTAGCTGTGTTAGGTGAGAAAGGAGCCCCATTTATGACATAATTTTTTTCCCACTGGAATTATGAAGTCAGAGTTTTCTCTGTTTTGCTCAGTGCTATACCTGAAGAACTTTGAATAATGCCTAATATGTAGTGAACACTCAAAACCTTTACTCGGTGAATGGGCATATCATTTTCAAGTCTCTGGGCCTCTGCAGGCTCATCTGTAATTTGGAAATAGTAGCACACGGCTTACAGGGTTCACCATGTTGCTGTAATGGCCAGAGAAGCCTCTGGTTGCCTGAAGCCCTTTAGAAAGGTCTCAGGGGCTAGATCAATGGGAAACTCTGCAACCTTTGTTTCAGTAGTTTTCAGTAGAAGGATAGCCCAGGAGAGAAAGTGTTAATAAGAATGTCCTGAGGGTACAGATGGTGCTTATGAAGAAAAAGCCTATTTTTCAATTTGCAAAAATGATTAGTTAGGATCCTACTGAGTTCACTGCATGGGCCACTGCTAGTTTTAATTTGTACAAATAGGATGGAGGGATGGCCTTTAATGAGGATCTGTGTTTTCTAGTCATGGGCAATGTTTGAGGAAGTGGCAGAGGGGGCAGGGAGGGTGAAAGATAATTGGGAGATTCAGAAGATGGGGCTGTTTCTTGGGGGTGGATGGATGCTTTGCTACCTTCCAAAGCTAGAATCCTATCATAGTGATTCTCATCTGCCTGAAGGATGGGGATGGGGAAATCATCATTACACAGAATCGGGTAGCGTGAAGATTCCAAGCACATGCTCCATGATGAGATATCTGGGTTTGCCACTTTACTATGTGAGCTTTCAGATTCTGTTTCCTTATTTGCCAAGTATGGAAGACAATTATATTTATGTCATAAAATGATTGTATTAAGCATGATTAAAAATAAAGGACTAAGAATAATGCCTTGCATGTATAAAGTTCTCCATAAATTTCTGTAACTTAATTTTGTGAAATTATTTTAGTTATAAATGCCCACCCATCTGAAGAAAATAGCTCAGTATTCCCTAGCCCTAGAAAGTCACTTCTTTCAATATAGCAATACCCATTCCTTGAATGTCCCTTTCTCATGGAAGAAGAAAATGGCATATATGTACTGTGATAAACGCCTACTGAGTGACTTTGTTATTATTCTCCACCTTTAATATCAGTTGAGAATCATTCCATGTTAACAGTGGAGAGGTCTGTGATGAGTGCATTGCTGGTGCGATAGCAACACATTGATTCAAGCCACCAAGGTGAATTTCCTGCAGAAGTGATTTGAATTTAAGCAATGGTCTTAAACTCTCACATCCAACATTTATCTACATACGTATGTGGTGTTCACACAGTGGCTCTGTGTGCTGGAGTAGCCCATGTGTTCTTTTCCTGTGAATTTCAGAGGTAAATATTTGCAACCTGAAGACAATAGTGATCATTTTCCTAAGAGATACAAAACACAGCAAGATTTTGCTGTACTAGAGTGGAACTCAAATGCAAGACCAAGATTACCTTCAATTGGTTGGCTTGTGTCAGAATCTGATGACTATTTTGGGCAATGAGAGCAGAGGAGAAAAAGTAAAAGGATTCTTCTGAGTAAGTGTATCTGTTTCGAGGAGCAAGAATAGTCTATATGCTTCCTACAATTTTATGAATTTTTAATACATGCACTTCATTTAGGAAGGAATCAATAGACTCACCTGAGTCTGAGATCCAGATGGTTCAAGGATTACTGACTTAAAATTCAAGCAAAATATTTTCTTATTTTCTTTCAACTAGGCATAGAGATTGGAAAATGAAATAATCCCTTCCTTTAACGAGATCCTTGTCTAGAAGGGGATAAAGAAATATCAAACAAATAATCACAAGATAAGTAAAATAAATGCTATGGGGCACAGAGTCCCTGAAAAATCAGAGGAGGATTTAAGACGTTTGAACAGAATAAAAAGGTTTTTTTTTTTTTTTGGACAGAAAGTTCCCAAAGGTATTCTGCAGGTGAAACCATGGAGCATGGTGGTTCCCTGCCTCTGACATAATCGCTGGCAAGCCAACAGCCCCCCATAGCCTAGTCATCTGTGTGCCTCAGCTCAGGAGCTATATACTTCATTCTAAGCCACCTCAGGGAAATGTCCCCTCATCAGCCTCACTCAGCAGGTTTTACCCTTCAGGGCTCTGAGTCTTCCTTTGAGGACACTTCAATTCATTTGCTCTGGAGACAGGAGTGAAAAGAAAATATAAAACAATCCTCTAAAACACATCCAGGAAACATATTGTTGTGCAAGCTAATTAGCTTTTGAAAAAGCAATGCTCTAATCAAGATTTCTATATACCGTGCATGGCCTAATTATAGAGACAATAATACCCTGGATTTACAAAAAGCCTTTCAATATCTATCTCTGCAATTATTTCAATTATTCACCAAATATCCTTAGGAAAAAAAAGGAGGTAGATGAAAGAGTTGAGTTTTGCAGGGAACAGTGTAGCATACATTCTTTTCAGGGTTGGAGCTACAGTCTTGATACTATTGCATCCTCAGGATCTGAAGCCCTGGTTGCAAAGAAAAAAAAAGATGATAATACTAGAGATTATGCTACAATTTATTATTTTTTGTTGCTGACTAAAAGATTCCAGGTTATGGTCTTGCTCATGCTTATCTCTCATTTTCTAAATGAAGGAATAACTTAATAAACAATTTAATAAATCAATGAATAATATGGACTCAGATTTTGACAGAAAAAGTCCATACAAAAGCAGTGGTCCGGGAGTCCAGGCCAGATATATCAGATATGAATCAATAACAAAATGATTAATGTTCAAACTGGCTGACATGATAGTTTAGAAAGGGCTTCTTGGAAGAGAAGGAACTCAAAGACAGTATCAGGAAAAACAAGTGGGAAATTGCTTTACTTGTTTAAAGTCATAAGAAAAAATCTGAGCAGTGAATATGAGATAATGAAGGAAAATTGTCAAGCACATAGTAGGCACTTAATAACATAGAGGCTTACACATGTCTTAGCTATGTCTTTTCTAAAATGACACCTGTGCAACTATTTTGTCTTTAGAGTATGGAGTCTCAGTAGCTTCCAGGAGAGTTCAAAGGGATCCATGTTTCCTGAAGTGTCTCCTCCAGCTTGCACTCAGCAGGTTATGCAGTAGTTTCTTTCATTATTTTCATTTCTGCCATATTTATGACTTTGAGGTGACTCTTTTTAGTTAAACATGGCACATAGGAATACAGTTCTTCATTTTCTGATTTCAATCAAAGCCCTTGCTGTCAGGAAGACTTCTCTTGGTTTGATACTATTAAGCCCACCCTTTTTTTTTCTTTCAGAGACGACATCACAAGGGGGTATGTTGATAGTTGAGTACAGATACTCGGATTGAATACTAAGCTAGGTAGCAGAGTCAAGTCAGCCAAAACAGAACAGATAAAGTAGTCGAAGTTTCAAGATGTGCCCAAGGATGGCCACAAGGATCAGGCAAGGATCAGCCAGGAACAGGACTGAGTTCCTGCATTCTTCATGATTTATGTTTGGTGGATATAGACCTGAAGGTGCACACTAACAGCCAAATATGGCATATGCTTCAGTGAAGGAGAATTGCTCCATATCAGTACAGATATAGACAGCCAGTTCCTCTGGAGAGTCTAACACCCTAGAAATTATAGGTAACAGGATGAAGAATATAATGTGTCAGGAAGACCAGCTATGGAATGACTGTCTTTACATGTGCGCACCTGTACTCTATAATACTGCAATACAAATATTATTTTCCCTGCCAAATAATCTCACAACAGCCTTTCTATTTTTCACATTGAGTATGTATATCCTAGTTACATTCCTAAATTCTGGGTCTGCAAAGTATTATTTTCAACTTAAACAAAAAGTAATGTATCCTTTCATAGTATCTATCCAAAGTAAGTTAAAGAGAAATGAAGGCTATGACACAGATGAAAAATTATCAGGAAACTTCAATAGAGATACTCTGTTATGGAACGAAAATACCAGCAGAGAAAACTATTCTTACATAGAGTGATTCTGAGAATGATTGATGGGTCAGTTTCCAAGATATTTGAGACTCTGCAAACTGTTCAGAAAATAAATTGTAAATGAGTACAATTTTATGGATCTGGAGCTTCCAAAGTAAGTTTTGATTTTGACTGTTCATTAATGCCAAGAAATAAAATTATAAATTGTCAACAATTCACAATACCAAAAGATTTTCCTCTAATTATACTCATAGTAATTTATTTTGCTGTATTAGATAGATACATCCCTGGTAAGTTGTTCCGTGACATTTGGCTTAAGGCAAGTGATGCAAGGTAATCGTGGGCAGAAAGGCTGCCAAAGAGAGAAGTAATGTGATCAATAGGCTTCTTTTGTTGTTGGCAAACACTGTCGGGATGATCAGCGTCAGAGCTTGGAGCCAGAGAAACCTAATAAGATGAGTGGCATGTTTCCCACAATATGCTCCAAGTATTTATGTGCTGTTCAAAGCAAGATCTGTAAACACAATGAGGACAAAGAGAATACAACATTATTGATGATATCCTCGTGATTTATGTTTACAGCATCTGTGGATAATAACTCCATTTGTCAGGGAGACCCTCATGAATACTAATTTGGGGTGGCAATTCAACCATGACCAGACTGGCTTTAGGTGATGCTCTTTCACTCTTATGTGTTTTGCTGGGAATGTAGTACTTAGAGTGTCCTTAATCTCTCTCTCTCTCTTTTTGTAAAGGCACACTGGATTTGGGAGATTTGAGGTATAGTAATTTTTCAGAAGTTTGCAGGTGCTTGCAAGATCACATTTAATAAAATAGAGGCTGTGCAGCATTTTTGAAATCAAATCTGTTCTTGAAAGAGATTCTGAGTTTAATTCTAAATGTCTCTGACTACCAAAAAGAAAAAAGTTCAACTCCAACCTCTGCATTGGATGAAATATGACAAAAGAGCAGTCCTTAAACTTATTTTCTTTAAAGCATAAATACCTGATCTTGTTTTCTCCTAATGTTTGCTATAGTACACTTGTTAGGCTGTTAGAGACAATGTCTTAGATCTCAAGAAGGTACATACTGTAAAGATAGAGAATAGAACTAATAGGTCATTAGAAGGGGTGAAACAAATAATTTTCTATACTGCCTGTGAATCTGCCAGAAGATATCCATTCTCTTTTAGAATCTTAGCCAAAATTTAAGCAACCTAATTTACTATCTGTGGTTCTGAAAATTCCCTTACATTTCAACATTCTCAATCCGTATTAGAAAGAAATTGTTCTATAGAGTGTGCTATTTTCACTAAAAACTTTAGCATTTTTTTTTTTGTCCATGCATAAGTACACTGCCTCCTGCCAATCCTACCTGCCAGACATGGTCCTCTCTGCACATGCCCTTGCCCTGTTACTTGATGCATGGTTATGATAGTAAAGTACACTGATCTTGTTGGAGTAGGAGAAAAGGAAAAATAAGGTAGGAATTCAGATCACAGGGAGGCCATCCTAGAGGCGTCAGCCAAGGAGGAAGTCAGCATTCCAGGTACACTGGCCTTACTGGGCACTTAAGTGGTTCTCTGTTCACTGAAGAAATATATTGCTTTTGTTTCTCCTTTAAGCTTGCTCAATAGAGTTATTTTTACTAATAATCTAGATAATATTTATAAATGCTGCTATTATTCATGTTTTTATGTGATTGATTTTTCTCAGGTGGGATTTCCACCAGCACTCTTTGGAAAAATACTACCCAAAACATTCATAGGTTTTCACGTTTATTCAAGTTACTATATTACACCTACTGACCCACTCTACCTTTCTCTCTGGCTCCCCTGTTCAGTTTCTAGGAGAACCCTATACAACTCTAAGTGCTCTGTATTCTTGTTAATATCTTTCTATAAGGAAATTCACTGATGAGACAGAATGGGAAGGGTCCAAGTGTGAACACTCTCTCTGAGATTTTCCAGTCTCTTGACCAAGTTTTCAAATTCTAAGCCACATGAACTAAAATACATTCTTATAATAGTTACAGAAATCCAGGCCCAAGTGAGATTATTTTAAATTTCAAATTACACTGGAGAATGCCAGTATCACCCACCCCATGCAGGCCTGAGTTAGGACTGAGTTATTTTGGAAAGCTGCTGCTTATTGCATCTCCACAGGAAATAATTATGCTCAGAAAACATAAGGAATTGTTCATAATGCTGGGTTGAGTGATCTTGAGTCAAACTGAGATATGTCATTTCTCATCTGCTAAAGAAATGGCCTTGGATAATAATGGATAAGATATCTCAAGTACCTTGTCTGAAAAAGGAAAGCAAATTACATGTTTTCTGAAGAAGGAAATCTTATTAGCGCTATTATGTAAAGGCTTACCCATTTTTCTTGTGACTTCCTCTGTAACATTGCTCCTTCTTCCTTCTAGTCCGTCTTAAGGACACCTGTTGAGTCCAGAGCTGTTAAGCACTTACTTTTTCATCCCAGTTTCAGTCCTTGATTTATCCAGTGGTTGGTTGGTGGCTGTGATTTCCTCACAGCTGCTGCAGCTGTTGCTACCACAATAGAACACATTCTACCAACAGCTAAACGCCAGGGAGGTAGAGATGTTAACCTAAAATGGTTTAACTGTCTACAATTGCTAATATCTCATAGAACAACTCTATTCCAATTTCAAGACTAACAACAGTCCTGTTCTCTTCTTCTCCTGACCCTAAATTATATTGTAATTGAGTCAAAATCCCAGAGACTTGGGTAGTACATTGAGAAGAGAAAAATGACGATAGCTCTGGCATTTTGTTGAACTTTATAGACTTTATCTGACCCTGACTGAGTAAAAAGATGATATATTATTGTCTTCCTGGGGCTGGTGTTAAGTCAGGTGTGGAAATAGTAATAGAAATATGATCTGTCTTCCCTCCAACAGTTTCTGAGCTGGGAATGGGCCCCTGAAACCCAACTCTATATTCATCATCTCAGCCTTCTCTTTAAAAACATGTATTACACCGAGAAAGTTGAGTGGTCCACAGGTTACTCATAACTTCCAATTTTAGAGATTGAAAAGACCTCAGGGGTCTAGTCCAACCTCCCACCAAGAATAGGAATCCCTTTTACAGCATTTATAGTCAAAAATGTTCAAGTCTCTGAGAATGTCCGGTGGCAGACAAAATTTCCTTAAAAATCAGCCATACTCCAAAAAGATTTCAGAACACTACTTTCTTCCTAACATCAGTTGCAAGCCACTGCAATAATGAATGGGGCTTTGGTTTGTAAAGGGATAAAATATCTGTCGTTAGGAGGTGGGTGGGGCAATCCTAATTGAATAGATATTTTAAAGTGATCTGGAGGTTTTCCCAGTATGCTGACTTTTTGGAGATTGGTGAAGATTCCAGAGGACCCAAAAGAGGGACATGAGGTGTGAATTGAGGGTCAAAAACAACCCCCCAAAAACAAAATACAAATATTATGCTTTTAAAATCTGCCATGAAAGAAGAGATGCTTCACACGGCCCGTCTACTCAGGGTGAGTAGTGGCAATAAGGCGAGAGGTCTCCAAGGACTTTACTGGCATCTCTTATGCCTCTGTGAGTTGCTACTAAAGCTGAAGTGCTTTCTCACGGCATCATTGAATCCAGGTAGGGACTAGATCTATGAGATCAGAGAGAAGTATTGCTCTACATTAAGAGATTAATTGATATCAGTGCTATATATGCTAAGATCAAAGGATAGCCTCCACTGGCAGCTAAAGATGAGTTTTAAACTTTCCAGTTCCTCTTTTGGATTGATCATTGTATTTATATAATTCTCTTTATTTCTCTATCTCCTGTAGGAATGAATCAATCCAACATATGAACCATATTGGCTTTAATGATTTCACTTTGGGTCAGGTCCACTGGAGTATTAATCATGCCTAAGGGCTGAGTTAGGTCTCTGTAGATATAAATGGCTTTTAAAATTCTATTTCTTTTTTATTTATTTATTTATTTATTTATTTATTATTATTGTACTTTAAGTTCTAGGGTACATGTGCATAACGTGCAGGTTTGTTACATATGTATTTGTGCCATGTTGCTGTGCTGCACCCATCAACTCGTCAGCACCCATCAACTCGTCATTTACATCAGGTATAACTCCCAATGCAATCCCTCCCCCCTCCCCCCTCCCCATGATAGGCCCCGGTGTGTGATGTTCCCCTTCCCGAGTCCAAGTGATCTCATTGTTCAGTTCCCACCTATGAGTGAGAACATGCGGTGTTTGGTTTTCTGTTCTTGTGATAGTTTGCTAAGAATGATGGTTTCCAGCTGCATCCATGTCCCTACAAAGGACACAAACTCATCCTTTATATGGCTGCATAGTATTCCATGGTGTATATGTGCCACATTTTCTTAATCCAGTCTGTCACTGATGGACATTTGGGTTGATTCCAAGTCTTTGCTATTGTGAATAGTGCTGCAATAAACATACGTGTGCATGTGTCTTTGTAGCAGCATGATTTATAATCCTTTGGGTATATACCCAGTAATGGGATGGCTGGGTCATATGGTACATCTAGTTCTAGATCTTTGAGGAATTGCCATACTGTTTTCCATAATGGTTGAACTAGTTTACAATCCCACCAACAGAGAATTTTAGACCAATATCCCTGATGAACATCGATGCAAAAATTCTCAATAAAATCCTGGCAAACCAGATTCAGCAGCACATCAAAAACTTATCCACCATGATCAAGTGGGCTTCATCCCTGGGATGCAAGGCCGGTTCAACATTCGCAAACCAATAAACATAATCCAGCATATAAACAGAACCAAAGACAAGAACCACATGATTATCTCAATAGATGCAGAAAAGGCTTTTGACAAAATTCAACAGCCCTTCATGCTAAAAACGCTCAATAAATTCGGTATTGATGGAACATACCTCAAAATAATAAGAGCTATTTATGACAAACCCACAGCCAATATCATACTGAATGGGCAAAAACTGGAAAAATTCCCTTTGAAAACTGGCACAAGACAGGGATGCCCTCTCTCACCACTCCTATTCAACATAGTGTTGGAAGTTCTGGCTAGGGCAATCAGGCAAGAGAAAGAAATCAAGGGTATTCAGTTAGGAAAAGAAGAAGTCAAATTGTCCCTCTTTGCAGATGACATGATAGTATATTTAGAAAACCCCATTGTCTCGGCCCAAAATCTCCTTAAGCTGATAAGCAACTTCAGCAAAGTCTCAGGATACAAAATTAATGTGCAAAAATCACAAGCATTCTTATACACCAGTAACAGACAAACAGAGAGCCAAATCAGGAATGAACTTCCATTCACAATCGCTTCAAAGAGAATAAAATATCTAGGAATCCAACTTACAAGGGATGTAAAGGACCTCTTCAAGGAGAACTACAAACCACTGCTCAGTGAAATAAAAGAGGACACAAACAAATGGAAGAACATACCATGCTCATGGATAGGAAGAATCAATATCGTGAAAATGGCCATACTGCCCAAGGTAATTTATAGATTCAATGCCATCCCCATCAAGCTACCAATGAGTTTCTTCACAGAATTGGAAAAAACTGCTTTAAAATTCTATTTCATAAAGTTTTATCTCTCTGAGTTAAATAGAGCCTTATAGCAGCATTACCTACGGTGAGGACAATGACTTAAGTGTGGCCAAACTCAATTCCCCAAAGCTTCATTTCCTCTTTTCTGCATCTTCATACTATCTTTCTTTTGGGTCATTCTTATCAATCTTATGTACTTGTTTATCTCTGATCTTAACATGTACATGCATATGAACTCACACTCAGGGACTCACCAAAAATCTCTCACTTAATACTGCATCTTCTTCTAGCCACTCTGTTTCTCTTCCCCTTTATAAAGTCAGACCTCTTAAAAGCAAGAAAATCTGCACACTGACATTTTTGCAGTTCTTCTGCTCACCCTTTCTACTTCACGGAGGGTAGGCAGTAAATGTGTGAGGAGTGGGGCGATGACATCACAATTGGAATAGTAGCTAAAAATAGAAAAGTTATGCAGAAGAGTGGCCAGACTGAGACTGCAAGTGGTTACAGAAGTACATCTCTTCTATTTTCACAAAGTAGTTATTAGTATGATTACCACTGATTTGGAAAGCTAAAAATTTACATGCTGAAAAAGCACAGAAAATTCAGAGTCCTCTTTTAGAGCTAATTATCTGGGAACATTAAACTAGACAACCCTTCAGAGCTGGCATTGTTGTTGTTTTTGATTGTACAGCATCGTCTGGTGCTTTTTCCGACCTGCAGCACTTAGGGGCCCAAGGAAGTTGTGGCTTAGACTTTGGCCAGCAGGAGAGCAGTCCAGCTCCATACTTAACACATGTGCCCTCTGTTCCACCTACAAATGCTTGATCATGGCTAGATTTAGCTTTATAAGAACTTTATGGGACTTTCACAGAATATTTTCTGATTTTCTTGATAATGTGCCAAGCCATGAACTAAATGATGAACCAATGTTCCAAGCCCTTAGGTAGATAAATCAGGATCACGTCCTTATCTGAAACTCTGCCGCCATTTCTAAAAGGTTTGAATTAGTTCTGTCATATCAAAAGCAATGTGTCTAGTCATTAAAATGGAAAGAGATAACAAACTACACTTCTGATATAAGGAAGAATACTCAAAGCCCAGCTGATGACTTACTTCTTAAGAAAAATTATAGAAAATAATGTGATTTTTGCAATACTTTAGAGTTTATTTGATCATGACTTAAGCTTTAGTAATAAAGAAGTCACATTAAAATTATAACATGTGACTTCAGGTCATTTGCTTGATTATATTTCTTTATTTTATATAAATGCATTCAATGCTTATTAAATGCTCTTCTGTACCTGTCTGTGCCTGTAAGAGACAACAGAGAAACAGATATTAACAAGTGATTTATATGTTTGTGTGCTTTAACTTGCATATTTAGTGTTAGTTGAATAATGCCTATTCCACCAATGCTGCTTTGGGAAATGCTCAATTTACAGAGAACAGAATCAACTGTAGCTAATTTAAGAAGACATAGGGTTTTTAAAGGTTCTTAAATGACTTATACAATTGTTGACAAGGCTAAAAGGACATTCTAAGAGTAATTCCTGGAGTTATACAATAGAAATGAGCCACGAAGGGGGTTGATTATTCTGCCATAATCCGGACATTTGCCTGTGGGATTGGCAATCCATTGATGCAGCTGCTAGCTCAGAACTGTCACTACTTTTATGATTTGGACAAAAAAAGTGGGTGTCCATAGTCTGTATTTCTCCTCTGTAGTCCTAATCTCAGCCTCTTGCTTGTGCTTGTGATTCATGGGGGTACATCATCTCTGAAACCACAGCTGCAAGAAATTTTAGAGATAGTAAATTTAGTTTTAGCTTTTACATTATAGGAATATATCGTAGGAATAGACATGTGAGCAAACCCACGATATCTGCTATGGATACACATCTCTACAATTGCTGGCCAATAGCACTATAATGCAAACCATATATGTGAGGAAACAATAGACACTGGGGTCTACTTGAAGGGAAGGGTGGGAAGAGGAAGAGGAGCAGAAAAGATGATTATTGGGTACTGGGCTTAAAACCTGGGTGAGGAAATAATCTGTACAACACACCCCCGTGATACATATTTACCTATGTAACAAACCTTTGCATGTAACCTCAAACCTAAAATAAGAGTTTAAAAAATGGTCTGATAGCCACGTGAGAAAAGTAAAGAAAGACAATCAATCGTGATAATGTTTTACTTAATTCAATATCTCTCAAATATTATTTTAACATTTAAAATTATAAATGGCATACTTTATGCTATTTTTACACTGTCTTCAGAATTACACGTATGTTGTACACGTGCAACACACCTCAATTAAAAGCCACATTTCAAGCATTCAACATTGACTTGTGGCTAGTCACTACCCTGTTGGACAATACAGATATACAATCATCCAGTGTTTGTATATGCATTAGTTCCTTCTCATGCTCCTATGAAGAAATACCCAAGACTGGGTAATTTATACAGGAAAGAGTTTTAATTGACTGACAGTTCCACAGGGCTGGGGAGTACCTAGAAAATTACAGTCATGGCATAAGGGCAAGCAAACATGTCCTCCTTCACATGGCAGCGGGATGGAGAAGAACGAGAGACCCGTAGAGCAAAGTGGGTTAAAGCCCCTCATAAAACTATCAGATCTCGTGAGAACTCACTATCAGGAGAACAGCACAGGGCACCTGCCCCCATAATTCAGTCACTTCTCAAGAAGTCCCTCCTGCAGCATGGGATTATAATTTGGATTACAATTCAAGATGCGATTTGGGTGGGAATACATAGTGAGATCATATCATTATATTACACGTAAACTCAGGGGAAAAATTTTCCACTAAGTTCATCTAGGCTTGATAACTTTTTTTGTGTGTGTAAAAAGGTTCCTTAAGGCAATTGGTTTCTCAAAGTAAATTTCTAGTCTGTGTGCCCTTGGCCTCTGCAGAACCTCAGAAACCTTAACATTAAGGATGATGATTGATAAGTAACATGTGCCTTTTACACCATCATGCCCATAATAAGTGTTCAGTGCCTATTTTACTGTATAATTGAATGCAGTGATGAATCAATTAATGCATGGGAACAAACAGTGAACATTAGCTATTAGTATTGTACTAGCTTAATAAATTAAATTAAAATTATATAACATAGATTATGCCCAGTACCCTTGAAGAGTATCATTCACTCTAACTTCATGAAATTCTTGCATCCGGTTGTTGATTCCAGGCTGACATAATGCAGATAATTCACGCGATATGTGATATTTTATTTCTTTAAGTACAATGCCTAAAATTAAACATAGAAACATTAAAAATGAGGTTCTTTGGGTGGGATTCAGATTTCTGAATATCTGAGTTGATAATGATAGCAGAGAGATTTTTTTTTTCAAATGCTTAAACAAAAACTACTGATTTCCTTGTGGCTTGTCAGATAAATTAGCCCTTAATAACAGGGTGACTAAAAGACTGTACGTTGAATAATTTTCTTCATCATTCTCAAGCTTGCAGTATCCCTTATTAAGGAGTAACTTAAAAGCAGAAGACGATTAAGCTACTGTTAGAGCCACATTCAACAGTATCCCCACCAACACACTTGGGTTTACTGCTGACCTCAGTCCTCGACGAAGATTAAAGATAGAGAATAATTTCTAAATGGTGTCAGTAATCTTGAAGAGACCTTGAGGTTCATAAATTTATGATTGTCAGTTTGTTTCATAGTTGTTTGTATGTATTTCTATGGATGTAAAAATCCACAATAAAACTTACATTTAAAAATATTTTCTTTAAAAGACAACAAAAATCCAAATAAGCACTGCAATAAATGAAGAGACAAGAGCAGAAGAACTACATGGCTTGAATAGCTCTTCTAATTCTGAGAGTTCGTGGTTCCCTGGCTCCAATAACAGCCAACCTAACAGAATACCCAGACATTTGGATAGATTGCAATTTATTCTCCCACTCTGTAGGTTGCCTGTTCACTCTGATAACAGTTTATTTTGTTGTGCAGAAGACATGCACACGTACGTTAATTGCAGCACTATTTACAATAGCAAAGACATGGAATCAATCCAAATTGATTGGTGGTGCAGATACACCAGGGAATACTATGCAGCCATAAAAAGGAATGAATTCATGTCCTTTGGGAACTCCAGGGACATGGATGGACCTGGAAGCCATTATCCTCAGCAAACTAATGCAAGCACAGAAAACCAAACACTACATGTTCTCATTTATAAGCGGGAGTTGAACAATGAGAACACATGGACACGGGGTGGGGAACAACACACACTGGGCCCTGTTTGGGGGTGGGATAAAGGAAGAGCATTAGGAAACATAGCTGATGCATGTTGGGCTTAATACCTAGGCGATGGGTTGATAGGCACAGCAAGCCACCATAGCACACGTTCACCTGTGTAACAAACTTGCACATCCTGTACATGTACCCCACAACTTAAAAATAAAGAAGAATACCCAGACATTTAGGGAAACAGGCTTTTCATCATTTTCACAGAAAACAAACTATTTTTGCCTTCTATTAAGACAGCACAATGCAATCTTGAGATAGTGCAAGGAGACGAACATGGAGAGTAGAATACATGATATAACTCAGTGAAAAAAATTCTTAGCAATTTTCTTAGCTCATTTCAAAAAATGAGTAAAAAAGTAACTTATAAAACAGACATGGATTACCTTCTAAGGTGAGACATGCCATTGGTCAATTGGTGTAAAATAGTATGTGATCCCTGAACTTCAGGAAAAATAAAACATAGTCTAGAGTGGGAAACAGACAAATGTATAGAGAATGTAGTGTTGATAGAATATTATAAAGGAATATATTTAATTACATGGTGTCCAAGATGAAAAGAGTACATTTTGGTATCATGGCAAGTTGTGTGGAATAACTGTCATATGATCTAGGGTATTAAAGAATGTGGTGGGAATTTACAGATGAAATTGAGGGAGAATGTTTTAGAGACAGTAGACAGCATGTAAAAATACTTCAGAGTATTATAAAACAAATTGTGTTCAAGGAGACATAGGGTCTTTGATATGAAGGAAGATAGGGCACCCACTGGTGCTTTCTTACCTCCTTATTGCTGTCTTCCAAACTCTCCATGGAGAGTAATAAGGAGGTAAGAAAAATGACCAAAAACACTATGCTGAGTCTAGAACATTTTCTCATATGTCATTCCAAATATGTTCACTTATGTTATACTATTGTGTCCCAAACAATTCTGCAGAAAATATTAATGCATAATCCAATAAAATCAAATGAAGGTAAAACTTAAAATACTTAATTCTGTAGTTAAATAAAAGTGGGAAAATCTGATTAAATGAGGTGAGGTTCCTTCAATGCAAAATCTCTCAGAGTTTAATATACTAATATTATTTACATTACAAATGTTAAGTGAAATAAATGCAAGAAACATTTCCAAAATACATATCACCATAAAAAAGCAGTTTTGAGCATGTAGATTAATAATCTAAGAGTTCTAGGGCTCTATGGAGCTCAGTTTAGGAAATGCTGTTCTATAGGCCATAAAAATCGTATCTCTCATACCTACCTATCATATAAATTCTGTTGATAGTGTACAATGTGATTTGTGTAAAAAGACTATTTGCCAACCCATTGTAATATTTCAAATCTACATTTTCTACAGAACACTACTTCCTTGAACAAATTAAGTACTATAAGAAACAAACAACAAAGTGTTTCATATTTAAGTCAACTGTGAAAAGATGGGATAAAGGGCTTTATTATTGCAATTCTCCTTGGAGTGAGATTGATTACCCAAGACAAAGGAAATTACTGGTAGGGGGAGAGCTTGGATGAGGGGAAGTGAAGTGGATAAAAGTGGATGATCTATACCATTAGGTTATTCTCCAAAGGAGGGACCCTTTTATATATACACAACATTGAAGAAAGCAAAACCATGGTCAGTAATTCTGTGATCTTTGGTCTGTTGCTGTTTAGACCAGTAGGATCTTGCCTGGCCTCATTTAGATGGTACACAGAGATAAGACTCTGACTATCTGAGTTGCTTTAAAGAATTTTGAGAAAGAAGTAAGACATAAAAGGCTGCTTTAAAATGGATGGCTACCGACTGGATATATCTTGCAATAAAAGCTGACAAGAGAATGAAATATGGGCTAAAAGACAGTGCAATTTGGTTGATTTGTAACTGGTTGAAAGACTATACCCAAAATGTGATTATTCATCCTTTCTTTGTTCATCATTCATTGATAGATAGGCAAGGAAAATGAACAGGTGCTTCACAAAAGACAAACCCTAATGACCAGAGCACATACAGACAAGAAGTTTAGCCTTACTGTTGGCTGCACATCCTATATTCTGGTAGAAGTCAGTTCTTTCCTACCACAATCTGTACCATCCTATCTTACTCCCACTCCTGACCACTTCTACCTTAGGGAAGGAGAAACATTGTTTCTGAGCAGGAACATTGGAAATAACAATTTGGCCATAATACTGAGGGTGGTGTGGGTGTGGGTGTGGATGGGGAGGGCAGGAGGAAGCTGTGTGTGACAAAAACATTAAAGGATAGTTAGGAGCCATCCATTTTTGGAGTGGTGTGTCTGATGCAATATGCAGAGTGTAGAGCTGCAACCCAACTGGAAAGTGTCATCATTCTAGGGAGACTAAGTAAAGGAAAGACTATTTTTGTTTTGATTTATTTGTTTTTTGAGACGGAGTCTTGTCACCCAGGCTGGAGTGCAGTGGCACAATCTCGGCTCACTGCAAGCTCCACTTCCCAGGTTGACGCCATTCTCCTGCCTCAGCCTCCCGAGTAGCTAGGACTACAGACGCCCACCACCACGCCCGGCTAATTTTTTGTATTTTTAGTAGAGACGGGGTTTCACCATGTTAGTCAGGATGGTCTCGATCTCCTGACCTTGTGATCCACCCGCCTCGGCCTCCCAAAGTGCTGGGATTACAGGCATGAGCCACCGTGCCTGGCCAAGGAAAGACTATTTTTAAAAGGACCTAAACTTAACTTATAACAAAGAAAATAAAGATATAAAAAAAAAAAAAACTCTTCGGTTTATAGTCTCACCAGTGCCAGAATTTCTGCTTAAGGCTGGTAATGAAAGTCTACATTTTCCTGGCCTTACCCTTTAAACATATATCTCCTTTGTGGACTTATCAGAAAGTGGTTTTATGGCCTCAGTAAGCACTGAACAAGGATTCAAAGACTCAGGGCACTCTTTCTTACTATTAATCCAAAAAATGCAAATTAAAACAGCAAGCTATCTTTTTGGTCTATCAAATTGGCAAATATTTAAAATGAAGATATTATGCAGTGTTGATGAGGGTGTAGGGGCATAGATACGCTCATACTGCTGGTAGGAGTGTAAATTAGTTCAATCATTTTGAAGAGTAATTTGACAAGCTGTATCAAAAGCTTAAAAAAAAACCCATGAGGCATTCCACTTCTAAGAATTTATCCTAATAGGATAATTCTAGGTATGCTCAAATATTTATCTATATGCATATTCATTGAAACATTGTTTAATAGAAGAAAAGTTGGAAATAAGCTAAATGCTCAATAATAAAGAAATGTTTGAATAAATTGTGTTATATCTGCAGAGTGAAAATACGGTGAACTCTTTGAAATGCTGCTATACAATATGATGGGGGGAGAAATAAAACAAGATGAGCTGATTACAAGATATTTAAGAAAAAAATCAACCATGTTCCATATTAAGACTTTGGACACTGATTTAACAAACCAACTCTAAAACAATCACTATGAGGCAATCAGGAAAATTTATTCACTGACTGGACATTTTATTATGTTAAGGAATTATTTTAAATATTCTGGTCTGATAATAGCATTATGACATGTGCCTTTAAAAAGGTCATCTTTTAGGCCATGCACGGTGGCTCACAGCTGTAATCCCAGCACTTTGGGAGGCCGAGGTGGGCGGATCAGGAGGTCAGGAGATCGAGACCATCCTGGCTAACACGGTGAAACCCCGTCTCTACTAAAAATACAAAAAAAATTAGCCAAGCATGGTGGCAGGTGCCTGTAGTCTCAGCTACGCGGGAGGCTGAGGCAGGAGAATGGCGTGAACCCAGGAGGTGGAGCTTGCAGTGAGCCGAGATTGCATCACTGTACTCCAGCCTGGGCGACAGAGCAAGTCTCTGTCTCAAAAAACAAACACAAAAAAGTCATCTTTTAGAAACACATACTGAAGTATTTGCTAGTGAAGTAATATAATGCCTAGAATCTGCTTTCCAAGAGCCCAGTGTGGGGAGTGGGAAGGCTGATGGGGATGTAGACAAAACACAATTGGCTAACTGTTGATAATTATTGAAATTAGATGATAGGTAGATATGGATTTATTATGCCTTTATATCTATTGCATATGGGTTTTCAATTTTCATAATGAGAAATAGATAATTTTGTTGAATGATTATATAAAGTATTTTTATGATCATAATATAGTGTTGTTTAAAAATGTCAAACAAAATATATAGAATAACCCAATATTTTCATATAGGAGATCGACATATACAATGTACAGTCAAATATATATATTGAATGAAGTGATAGACTCTTGACTTTTTTTCCCAAATGAGTGTTTTCCACATGGCTGAGAGAAGAAAATATTCTTGAAGAAGCTTTGTCTAAGTAGTAGTTTGGGAAAAGATAATGGTTGATGTTTAATGAAGTTTCATTGAACAACTATTGAAGGTTTAATTAATGAATTTTCAAAAACAAAAGTTTTCAACAACAAATTTTACTTTATTTCAAATAAAATAATACAAATTTTGAAAGATAACTTTGATTCTTTAAAAATATTCCATCAGCATGACTATATTTATTTGAAAGATTGAGGTATCGGAGCACCAAGAAATGACAGTTCTTCAATCTCCAGAATGTTACAGATCTAGGCAATGGGAACTATGGTGGTGATGAGTGTATCTTTAGCCAATGTCTTTGAGAGAGAGGCATCCAATAACACACGGGTAGCAACAAAGACAAGATGAGTATGGGCAAAGCTGAAATCATTGAACGTATTTTTAATGATGCACTAACTGTGTTACTTGCTTGAGTTAATAAAAGCTCGTATTAAATCATTGTTTCTACGAAATTTCAAGGTTTTTTAAAATGAGAGTAAATACATAGGCCTATATAATATGTTACGTCCAATATCCTATCACAATGGTTTAGTTTTCAATAATAATTTATTTGAGCACGTCTCCCTACATATCTGCCCAAATTGGCTGATAACTTTTCTGAACTTCATTTTTTTAATTTGTAAAAGATGTTCATAAAAGTAAATAAAACTGGGTTCATTTTTAAAAGTTATATACAGTTTATGCAAAATCCCTTAGCATAATGCCCCCAATGTTCTTTCTTTTCTTTCTTGATCCACCCTTTCTTTCCTTCCTCCTATTTCTCCTTTTATCCTCCTGTTCTTTCCTCCTGTTCTTTCCTATCAGGAATTTACCATTATGTGGTATAATGCCTTTACCATATAATAACTTGATATATAATTTTTAAAAGAAGCCTCTGAAAACAAAAAGGCAGGTACTCACAAATAAAATACAGAATATTTACTATGTGGAAGAAAATTAGATCCCTTCCTCACATAATATAGCAAAATAATTTCCAAAGGATCTAAAGGCTTAAATATTTTTTAAAAAGTTAAAATACTGAAAAATATGGGAATATTTGATAGTAAGAAAGGAAATTTAAAAGGTGTCTGAACAGAACTACCTTTAAAACTTGCAAAATGTTTATGCAGATTTTTGACTGCAGAAAATTCTGCATGCTCAGTTATTCTGGACACCAGTCTTCAGAAGTTCTTCCTCCCACATTTCAAAGTTTGTAAAGTTGTTTGCATCTAAACCCCTTTTCTAAAATGGCAGTTTATCCAGAATTGTTCACAGAGTTTTAGTATCTTTCAAAATAGTTAATTCAAGCCCTTGATTCAGAAGATCTGCCTCATTCATATGGCCAAAAATATCTTCCAAGGCTTCTATGAATAAATCTCTCTCTCATAAGTGTTCTGAAAATGGGCTTTCCCTTCACTCACAAAAAAGCAAAAAAATTTTCCTGAAGTTCAATGAAGTACTCTAAGTATTTTTTTCCCCTAGGAAGCCAGTACAATTCCGTGTAGTAGAGAGTAACTTAGTATGGGGTTATGACTTTAAAAAAAAAAAAAAAAAAAAAAAAAAAAAACAACCTGTAAATAGTCAGTAATTTAAGACCCTGGCTTTGATAAATCTCATCAACCTGCATGGGCTTACTCACTAATTCTACTAGGACTATGGGAGAGATTTTTTGCACGCTGAATACTGATATATGAAGCAGTGAGTCAAGGTGAATTATGTGACTCCATTCTTCTTCCAACATAATAACACTACATTGCTGTCAATAACTAAAGTTGCTCCATATGTGCTCCAATAAATGAAATTTTTCTGCCAGTTGGAGTTTAGTTGGCAAGGAATATTTTCCATAATTCAAAGATCTCAACAGCCTGTTCAGTTTTCAAAAAGACCTCTTGATATATTAAAACCAGGGACTTGCTGCCCTTAGAATCATCCATAGTTTTTATCAGTTGTGTAGTAATCATGGACAATGTGGCTTCCAATCTTCCAGTACCTGCTACATGGTTTTGAAAGGATGTCACTGATTCTGAACAACCATGGAAGAGCTGACTCAGCTTTCTTCATTCTGACCCAAGAGACAGCTCCAAAATTTCTAGGGCATGTGGTTTTAATAAACTTCAGTATTTGTTTGTTTGGCTTGGCAATGTGGTAAGAGATCTTCTAGACTGTTTCAAGATAAAAATTTGTGTTGTAGAAACTTGAGTATCAGCACATTTCAACTTCTTACAATCCAGGTTGGAGTTCATGGAAAAGATGTAAACTGTCTTCTTCCTCTTTTAGATAGAAGAAAGTACAGCAATATTTTAGATTTATATGCTCTATGCTTCCTCTGCTGAAAAGTTGCCTTGTGAAAACTACCATCATTTTTATGTCCTAATACACCAAGATTCTGATTAAAAATGAGAAATGAACAGTATTTCTAACTTAAGACATACTTGTTATCAACAAAGCTAATAACCATAGTTGTAAAGACAGGATATGTTTTTATTGATTCCTAACAATGAGAAGACATACTAGGCATCAAAATAATGCAATGTTAGTGATTCTACATTCTCCAATCATGCAGAGTATAATCTTATGTTTTAATTTGCTTATTATCAAATATTCACCAATTGTATAATTTTATATGGATCAAGAGTCTTTTCTTATACCTAGCGGTTCAGAATTTTTCAACTGACATTGCACCTATTTGCAAATATATGTACCTCCGTCACATTTTAGTTCTGGACTCTGATGTCCTAGATGGCTTTAATTAGGCTTTATTCTGGTATCTGATGCAAAGCACAAGCTCTGAATCACAGTAAGTATCAATGAGTGTTTGGTATGTTGAATTGAATCATAGGGAAAAACAAAAACAACAAAAAACATAGGAGAAGGCTTCTGAAATGATCATAATGGCAGCTTAGTTTTTCATTTTCTCATTTCTCTAGAAAACGTAAATGCATAGAAAATGAAAATAAATGAAAAGAGTCTCATTTTCTATGAAATTAAGATGTATATAAACCTTGTAAACTCCATTATTGTTAAGTACTTTTAAAAGCAATGGGATCAGCAGAGACAGGCCATACTTGTGCCTTTTGTGAGAAGGAGAGATGATGGAGCAATGGAAGAATAGTGTATGGAGGAGGTGTTTGGAGTACAGATTTCAAAAGTCCCTGGAAATTATTTACTTCTAGAAAGAGGACCCCACCTAAGTTGAAACCACTATATGAGGGACTTAGATCAAATAAGTTGTTTTGTTTTGTTTTGTTTTTTGAGACAGAGTCCTGCTCTGTCACCCAGGCTGGAGTGTGGTGGTACAATCTCAGCTCACTGTAACCTCTGTCTCCCAGGTTCAAGTGATTCTATGCTTCAGCCTCCCAAGTAACTGGGATTACAAGTGTGCACCACCATGCCTGGTAATGTTTTTGTATTTTAGTAGACATGGGGTTTTGCCATGTTGACCAGGTTGGTCTTGAACTCCTGGCCTCAAGTGATCCAACCGTCTCAGCCTCCCAAACTACTGGGATTACAGGCACAAGCCACCATGCCCAGGCTGATCAAGTGAGATTTTTGTGCTACACAAAATGGAAAAAGAAGTAGCAGATCTCACACAACATCATTAAAATAATATATAAACATTGTAAATTAATGGGTCATTTAAAATCCAGGAGCGGTGTATTTTAGTGACTACAACTGGTATTGAATTTAACAACAGTAAGTGAACCATAGGATTAATGATAGAGACCTAAGAAAGTAATATTTTAAAATGCTGGCATACTTTAATAATCACCATTCTGGTGCAAATTGATATTGTGGTTTTGATTTGCAATTATCTGATTATTAGTGATGAGCAGTTTTTCTATGTTTGTTGGCCATTTGTATATCTTCTTTTGAAATGTGTCTGTTCATGTCCTTTGCCCAGTTTTTAATTTGATTTTTTGTTTTTTGCTTATTGATTTAAGTTTCTCGTAGATTTTGGATATTAGGCCTTTATCAGGTGCATAGTTTGCATATATTTTCTCCCATTCTGTAGGCTGTTTGTCTACTCTGTTGATATTAGCTTTTGCTGTGCAGGAGCTCTTTAATTAAATTAGGTCCTGCTTGTCTTTTTTCATTTTTGTTCCAATTGCTTTTGGGGACTTAGCCAAAAATTCTTTAACAAATCCTATGTCAAAAAGGGTATTACCTAGGTTTTCTTCTAGGATTTTTATAGTTTGAGGACTTACGTTTAAGTCTTTAATCCATCTCTAGTTAATTTCTGTGTAATGTGAGAGGTGGCGGTCCAAATTCATTCTTCTGCATATGGCTAACCAGTTATCTCAGCACCATCTATTGAATAGGAAATCCTTTTCCCATTGCTTATTTTTTGTCAAATTTACCAGAGATCAGATGGTTGTATGTGTGTGGGTTTATTTTTGGGTTCTCAATTCTATTTCATTGACCTACGTGTCTGTTTTCATACCAGTACCATGAGGTTTTGGTTACTATAGCCTTATAGTATAGTTTGAAGTAAAGTAATGTGATGACTCCAGCTTTATTCTTTTTACTGAGAATTTGTGGCTATTTGGGCACTGTTCTGGTTCTAAATGAATTTCAGAATAGATGTTTCTAATTCTCTGAAACTTTTGATAGTGATAACATTGAATATGTAAAGTGCTTTGGGCCGTATGGCCATTTTAACAATACTGATTCTTCCAGTCCATGAGCATGGAATATGTTTCCATTTGTGTCCTCTCTGATTGCTTTCAGCAGCATGTTATAGTTCTCCTTGTAGAGATGGTTCCCTTCCTTAGTTAGATGGATTCCTAGATATTTCATTTTATTTGTAGCTATTGTAAATGAGATTGAGTTCTTGATTTGGTTCTCAGCCTACTTGATTGTGGTGAATTGAGTTTTTGATGTGCTACTGGATTCAGTTTGCTAGTGTTTTGTTAGTAATTTTTGCATCTATGTGCATTAGGGATATTCGCCTGAAGTTTTATTCTTCATTGCATTTATGCCAGATTTTGGTATCAGGATGATGCTGGCTTCATATAATGAAATTATTTATATATAAAAGAGATATACAAAAGAGATTGTTTCTATAGCAGCCAGTAGGGGCGACTCTTCCCTTCCCTGCATTATCCCTTATCTCTTGAAAGTAACTATTCCAGTGAAAATCTAACTTATTGGTATTCTAAATTAAAGGAACCAGTTTAACAGCTATAGAAATATGTTATAAGAAAAACGTGTAAAATAGCAATAAAAGTTTCCCTACCAAAAGAAAAATAAAGAAATAAAACAACACACTTAAGGCAAAATGTGGCCAGAAAGCAGAAAGAAATGTGTTACTTGATATTCCAATAAAAATCTTAAAATATCAAATGAAGAATCTTAAACTATCAATGGCAGTTAAGAAGGAAAATACTCAGCAGAAGTAAAGAACTCAGGGAAGAGAAGGCCTGCCATCAAAGCTAAGTAACAGAAGGAGATGAAATCAATTTTGGAAAAAATATAGGGGAAAAAAGAAAAATAAACTAAGAAATGAAGATTACATTCCAAGGAGCCAAAGGGAGATGGTAAGTAGAATAAGGAACTCTTTTGTCTGTTATATAACAAACCATCTCAAATCTTAGTCATCTTAAATAATGAGTTTTGTGTGTGTGTGTGTGTGTGTGTTTTTTTTGCTTTGTTTTGTTTTCTCAGTTTTCTGGGCTGGCTGGGCAGTTGTTCTGCGGGGCTTGCCTGAGTTTCTCACGAAGCAGCATTCAGCTGTGGGTTTTCTGTGTGCCGAGACCCACCAGGGTGGCTGGTACGGTTGGGACATTGTCTCAACATGTTCTTTCACTTTTAACGAGTCCAGACCAGACTTCACATAATGGTCAAGACAACATGACCATTATCTATTTGAACAAAAAGGAGTTCATATATACAAGTACTTATTATTCTCCTGCTTATGTCATATTTTTTGGTATTCCACCAGCAAAAAAACAAAAGCAAACTAAAAAAAGACCCCCAAAATTTAAAAAAGAAAAAAAAGAAATTTAAAAGGAAAGAAAAGCCAAAAAATCACATAGCCAAGTCCAGAGAAGTCTATTTGGTCCTAATGATTTTTTGTTTGTTTGTTTGTTTGTTTTTTTTTTGGAGACAGGGTCTCATTCTGTCACCCAGGCTGGAATACAGTGGTGCAATCACAGCTCATTGTAGACTTGACCACCTGGACCCCAGCAATCCTCCTACCTAAGCTTCCCAAGTAGCTGGGGTTGTAGATGCATGCCACCACAACGAGCCAGTTTTAAAAAATTTTGTAGATCCTCCCAGCCTGGCCTCCCAAAGTTCCGGGATTGCAGGCATGAGCTACCTGGCTGGCTCTAATGATTTTAGGTTGGAGTCCATTCAGGCTCAAAGACTATGATTTTGTACAATACATCCGAATACAGAAAATGATCCTCAGATGTAGTTTTTTGATCCTGGTGTCTGATGCAAAGTTTAGCACTTGCTCTGAATCACAGTAAATATCAATGAGTGTTTGCCACCTTGAATGGAATCTTAATGCCAAAGATACGAAGCCATGGGGTAAGGACTTCTAATATAATCAGCTTCTGTTGCTCCAGAGACCCATGAACAAAAAGACAAGTTATCTGCTCCTCCTTCCCCCACAGATCCAGCACAGAATAGTGGAACAGGAACAGTGTAGCCACAATAGACGTTCTCGTCTAGAAAGAAGATAAATTGGAAATTTATAGCAATCACTGGTCCATAATGATTCTGACGTCTAACTGAGCCTATGTTTTTAGGAATCCTTACTTGGGGGCAGGGAACGCTCCTTAATTAAGGCTGGTTCTGCTCTTCTGAAGTTGTTTTCTAATCTATTGTTGCCCATGGGCCTTGGTTCTTCCCAGTGGGCTCTTGGCTCAGTTCTCTTAGAGATTATTTTTAAGAAATATAATAGCTGAGTAATTTTATCAGTCAGTTTTCTGTATGTAAAAAGATGAAGTCCCAGAGATCTCTTTTATTTTAACCTCTCTTCTTTTTAATCCAAACTCATACAACTACCTGAAAAATTCTGATGATTTCTTGTGTGACTGGGATTCACATATATAACTCTTTTTTAAGATAAACTTCACTCTAATTTGGGCATGTCAGTATGCTATGGGATAATGTTTTTAAAATTTCTAGAAGCCGATTTGTCCAGCTGAGAGAGTCTACTAAAAATCACTTTTGATTTTTCTGAGATCTTAAAAAGAGGACTATGTGCAATGGTTCATTCACAGGCCTCCTGGTACTTTGGGAGGCCAATGTAAGAGGATCCCTTGAGGTCAGGAGTTTGAAACCAGCTTGGGTAACATAGCAAGACCTTGTCTTTACAAAATATAAATAACGGGATGTGGTGGCATGTGCCTTAGTCCTAGCTACTCAGGAGGATGAGGTGGAAGGATTGCTTGAGCACAAGCGGTAGAGTCTGCAGTGAGCTATGGTTTTGCCACTGCATTCCATCCTAGGCTGTGTGACAGTGTCACCAGTGCACCACAGTGTAGCAGTCTTATTGCCTGAGTACCCAGAGTCCTTTGTCTCATGACCAAGAAAGTTAAAAGGAGCATGGACACCAAGGGTGAGGTTGGAGTGAAAGTTTAATAAGCAAAAGAAGAAAGCTGTCCACTGTGGAGAGGGGAACCAGAAGAGGGTTGCCATTTTACAGTTGAATGCAAAGACTTTTATAGAAAACTGAAGAGGGCTGTGTGTCTCATTTGCATAACGTGCAAATTTCTGGTAGCTCCACCCCATCCTCCCAATGAGCATTAGCCCTTAGCATGAGTTACTCCATATTGTTGCTTTGTTCCCCTTACTGTGCATATGTCAGAGGATGGAATTTTCCATTTTAGGGTATGTTTGGGCAAGTTACCTCTCTAGACTTTGTTATCTCTGTGGGTGTGGGCATGTCTTAGGCAAGCCTCTAAGCAAGTTCTCTTATCTGTGCCTGCAGGCTGTTCTTTAGTTTGAAAGAATTCAACCGAGAACGCACCCTACCTGCCTGCCTGACTGGTTCCTTTCTTTCTCTTCTCTCTACAACAGATGAGACCCCATCTGCAAAAAAAAATAAATAAATAAATTGAATAAAATAAACTTTTTAAGATAGGTCTTATATCCATAATATTGATTTTATTTTTTTTTCCCCGAGGCTATTTACCATGCTGAGAATAGTTTTCCAACTGGAAAATCTGGAAATGTGGTCATTTTGTTTTCCAACCCTTAAATGTCCACCACTTCTTCATGCCTAATTTCCTCTTATAAACTAACCAGTCATCTCTTTAGCATGTCTGTCTTACTATGCATTGATATATGTATGAAAAAGAAGCCAATTGACACTTGTAACATTATGGCAAAAAGTCTCCTTAGCCAGAGCTAGCATTTCATCAGGTATAATTTTAGCTTCTATGTAATCACATGTGACAGGTTTGCCAAATGTTTTGCTATTACAAAATATGGGCTGCTATTTTTCCTGCTACTAATAATTTCCCAAACCTATTTCTAGCCTTTGCCAATAGTTTTTGTTGTTGCTGCTGCTGCTGTTTTGGTTTGATTTTTTTGCTATGTTCTGTTTTTGCCATTCCTTCAGCCATTGCCAACAGACCCCTCACACTTCTCAAGCCTCCATCTGTTGCCTATTTCCAAAGCCAATGCCACATGTTTTGGGTTTTATTACAGTCATGCCACACTTCTAGGTAACAATTTTTCTATCAGTCACCTAATAGTGCATAACAACCCTAAAATTTAGTGACTTAAAGCAGTAATTTACTGTTACTTATGATTCTGTGGGTTGGATAGGCAGTTCTACTAGTTTCATGTGGGCTCATTTGAGTGGCTGACTGACTCCCTACATGTAGTCTTTCATTCTCTAGAAATGTAAGCTAGGATTCTTCACATAGTGATGGTAGCATTCCCAGAGGGCAAGCCCCAGTGTGAAAGTGCTTATTAAGCCTCTATGCTTGTCAAGTTCACTGATGTCCTGTTGGCAAAAACAAGTCACATAACTAAGCCAAGAGTCAGTATGGGAGGAGACTGTAAAAGAGTGTAGATATCAGGAAGAATTATTAATTGGGAAACATTAATTAACAATATAACACATGAGCAATCAAGATAAAAATGAAAAATAGAAATAGAGAAATTAGAGAAAAAATGGCTTTAGAATATTGGGAAAGGAAAATAAAACAGATATTACAGATATTTGAAAATATAAGACACTTTTTCTGAAATAAAAGGAAAATGAATCTACATATTGAAAAATTACTAAGAGAAAATTATAAACACTAAGATAATTTATATAAAAATGAGAGATGAGTATTTTTGTTTAGAAAGAAGATGAATATAAAGTGAAGAAGAAGAAGAATACAATAGATAAGATGATTTTGAAAAGGCTGTTTCAGGCGACCACAACAAAAGATCAAGCCATGCATACTTGGGGAGGCCATATGG
This sequence comes from Papio anubis, assembly GCF_008728515.1. NCBI lineage: Eukaryota > Metazoa > Chordata > Mammalia > Primates > Cercopithecidae > Papio > Papio anubis. The sequence continues at coordinate 21,393,171 of NC_044989.1, forward strand.
CCTTGTTACCCTGGAACAGTTCCAGTTTATGCCTGTTGTTCTAAACTAAACATAAACAGTAGCCCCCTTCACTCTCAAAATGTGGTTTCGATGACAATTTATAGTCAATGTTGTTCTAAGGGAAAAACAGTAAGAATTCCGACAGACTTTTTACTGTAATATTCACTATCAGGAGACAACGAAGCACCAACTGTGATATGTTCCAGAAAAGGGCACTTACCTACAACAAAACTTTTCTTCAAATTTAAATCTACAAATAGATGTGGCCCATGCTGGGTGAGGTGTCAGAGCCCTGGCAATGGAAAGTGGTGGCTTGTGAGTAATAAGAAGAATTTACCATCAATAGTATAGGTTTGAAAAAGAAAGTTTTGTTAAATAGAAAGAACAACTGTGGAAGAATGCAGCAAGACATGTCAGCAAGTAAAGACTGAGCTCTCCACGGCGTACTTTTTTTTTACGGGTATTTATAGACCTTAAAGCAGGAGTTTAAAGGTAATTTGAACCATATTCGTCACATAGGTCATGAGAAACGATTACATTTGTTAACATTTGGGTGCCTTGATGTCAGCAAGGGTTGCACAATGAGTTTCAACAAACATGCATTCCAGAAATCTATAGACATTCTAGTTACTTAGAAGTTTGTGGACAAGAAGCCTGGTACCAGATGCTGCCTTTAGATAATAGGGAAGTCTAATTACTTCTGAATTCCTCAGATAAGGAATTTTGCCTCTGGATGATCTACTTGATGGCCATCAGGTGATCTTTGCTCCCCTCAACCCAGGGAATTTTGAATGAAGAAATGATATCTCACTTAATATTTTAATAAGGAGATGATATCTTCTTGGGGAGACTTATGAAAGATCAACCATAACCAAAATAAAGACTTCAGAGGAAACTTCAATAAAAGGACTTGTCCTGACCATTGAATATCCTTAACTGTAATTGAGTCGAACCAAAAAGTATCAATAGTGAATGTTTTACATGTTTTTTAAAAAGCAGAAATTGTAATACAAATATGGAGAAGAACAAAATGTTTTAAGAGGGATAAATTTACTGATTGACTCCTCTGTGCCTCATCTAAAAAATCAAAGAAACTACTTTCAAGTGGATAAATCAAATAGTAAAAAAATTAAGCAAATTTATCAACACAGGAAAAGAATTAAGCAAAATAATTGTGTGGATTAAATTTAGATGGTGGAGGAAAGCAAGGGAAGATGGGTAGAAGTGTCAGAGCTGTCCGAACCAGAGCAACTTCATCCTGAATAGCAACTGGGTAAAATAAGGCTGAGACTTACTGGGTTGCATTCCCAGGAGGTTAGGCATTCTAAGCCACAGTATGAGACGGGAAGCCGGCACAAGATACAGGTCATAAAGACTTTGCTGACAAAACAGGTAAAGATGCGATAGAGAAGCCGGTCATTCCCACCAAAACCAAGATGGTGATGAAAGTGGCCTCTGGTCATCTTCACTAGTTATTATACACTAATAATAATGCATCAGCATGCTAAAAGACACTCCCACCAGCACCATGATAGTTTACAAATGTCATGGCAACATCAGGAAGTTACCCTATATAGTCTAAAAGTGGGAGGAACCCTCAGTTCCTGGAATTGCCCACCCCTTTACCAGACAGTTCATAAATAATCCACCATTTGTTTAGCATATGTTCAAAAAATAACTATAAGTATCTTTAGTCAAGCAGTTCATGCCACTGCTCTCCCTATGGAGTAGACATTCTTCTATTCCTTTACTTTCTTAATAAACTTGCTTAATAAACTTGCTTAATAAAGTTTACTTAATAAACTTGCTTCCACTTTACTCTATGGAGTTGCCCCTAATTCTTTCCTGCGTGAGATCCAAGAACCCTCTCTTGGGGTCTGGATTGGGACCCCCTTCTGACAACAAAAGTGAATACAGACATAATAAATTGCTGCTCATGGTAAGGAGTTAGTAGACATTGTCTAAAAAGAAGGGGCAGAAGTATTACAAGGAGACATGTTAAAAATAACCACTGTAATCTAAAACGCCTTTAAAATATCTGAAGAACTGCATTCAATACAAAGAAAACATACTCTATAGTAAACGTAAACCAAAAGAAACCCCAAATAATATGACAGTAAAAGGAAATGTACCGGTTATATTAATAAATATAAAAGAGCTTAACTCACTTATTTAAAGGAAAATAATTTGTACATAGAATTGCAAAACAAAACTCAACTCAACTCTAATTTGCACGAGACACACTTAAAGCAACTCAGAAGGACAAAAAGACAAAATAAGGAGGGTAAAGTTATATCAGGTCAATGCAAATGCAAAAAAGCAGGAGTTTGATCTTAATTTCGGATAAGATAGACTTCAGGTCAAAAAGCATTATCTGACATATAGAAGAACAGTTTAGAATGTTAAGGGGTATAGTTGACAATGAAGATATAACAGTTACAAACATCTTTGCACCTGAAAACATAGCAGTAATTTTCATAAATCAGAAATCATGAGAGATACCAAGAACAGATCTAGAAATAGTCAGAGACTTTGTTCACTCTCCTCAGACTAAGATGGAACAAATACATAAAAGCACACTTAAGAATATACTATTTCTTAACAAAGTAAGCAAGAAGATATATATATATATATAAAACTTATTACTGTAACAATGAGAATATACCATTGTGACAATTTAAAAAAATCGGCTATAAAGAAAGCCTCTATAAATCAAAAATTGAGGAATAGTATAGATAATATATTTTCTGATTCTGATGTAATAAATCTAGACATTGTAGCAAGATATTTAAAAATACCTAAAATTAAAATTCTCCTCAAATATACTTAGGTTAAATATTGTTTTAAAATACACACAAATCACAGAATTTCTGGATAGCAACAATATACCAACCTATGAGACAGAGTTAAAACGGAGCTCAGAGGAAAATTCATAGCCCTAAATACTTATATTTACACAAAAGAAAGAATAAAAATGTAATAAAATTCTCCAACTAGATTTGCTTAACAAGGAAAGCAAAACTTATGCATATTTAATATTTTATATTTTTATAACTATATATGTCATTTTTAATAAAACATGCCTGGTTAGGAATTCTCAGAATCCAATCAGAGTAGACTGATATAAATAAAAAATCAGTGGGCCTGGGGAGTTTTTGGAAGGTCAAAATACTGTATGTCTATTTTCTCTTATCTGTGGAGAAACTAGCCAGAATTCATTTCAAAAACTCCCCAATTCTCATTCTTAATTAAAATCCTGCTTTGGGATTAGACTTTAATAATTCAAAGGCAAGTCAAGTTTGTAAACTTTACTACAATACATCAAATACTGTATTTGAAGACAATTTTGAAAATGGCCAAATATTATTAGTGTTAATGTATACTTTGTATATTAGGTAGATTTTTAACATGGGAAAACATTTAGTTAAAAGAAACGTTTTTCTCCCTTTATATCAAAAGTGTAATCAGTCCACACTGGGTAGTCTGAAAGTCATCTGAACAGTTATTGGTAAACTTGGTATGTTTTAATTTAAATTATTGAGAAGCAAATTGTCTTCTGTATCTTCATGCTTATTCTTTGTGTCTGCTGTTCCTCTACTGGGGTCCTTTCTCTTCCCAACAGCTCCTCTCTTTCTGATTATCTAAATCATATTCCTCCTTAAAGAGTTATTCAAGTCCTTTTGCAGAAAGCTTTTCCAAAGTATTGAGGATCTAATATGTTTATTCACTGATCTTCTGTGCTTTTAATCTGTACCCTAAATTCTGCCATTTTATCTTATGCCATTGTCTTCTATGCTTCATAATCTGCAGTATAAAATCCTGACATTGTATGCCTATCAGAAGAGACATGATACATGTAGGCAACGAGACAATGACGTGGTAATTTTAGAACTGCTAAAGCTCTTCTTCTTTGCAGATGGTTGTTTCTGGTGTCTGAAGACCCACCAGAAACAATTATACCGTTGAGTCAGAGTGCTTTCTCCATTTGGTTCAAATGAAACTCATATCCTGCTAAGAGTAGAACATATTAAAGTTATTCTCTTATTGGTTCCTTTCCTCCCTCATAGTGAGGGTGACTGGGGGTTTTGAGCAGCATTATCATTTGATGATCTGGAGATTTTCATGATTGTCATGCATAGTGAAGAGGGAAAAAAATACTTTGAGAAAATCAGAAAAGAGTACAAAATGGAATTTAGAGACATTAATGACAGTCTTTATCAATTTCGGAATTTCCCAGTAGCAAGCCTGTCTGCTTTTATGTGTAGTCCTATAATATTTATGTTTTTCTCCCTATAAACCTGAACAGTCCTTATAGAGAAGAAATGTATCCAAAGATTATACTCATTTACAATATCTCATAGAATCTTAGACATACAGACATTTCTGAGAATATGACTGTTGAAATAAAATGTTTTTCATTATTTCTATTTTATTTTATAATGGAAAAATGTTTAGTTTTCCTAAATTAAAATATTATAAATAGAAGTTTACGTAATCTTAAAATTGCTAAAATTTTAAAAATATAGGGCAAAATACAAATTGAAAAAGAAAAAAAACAGCAAGATTTAGTATTTGGGTAAGAACCTGAGGGATCGCACAGTGTCAATGTCCACTCAAGTAACATTCATTTAATGACTCTGGTGCTAATTAAGTCTCTTTTCCACTGACCTTTATGGTAGAAAGTGTGATGGGGAAGGTTTGGTGTGTTGCACAGTTCTGGATTATTTGCAGCTTAAATGATAAGACTGGAGAATGCATTGGCAATGAATTATTCATGGGAGTTTTCTATGTGGCAATTCAAGTGCTAAGCACAGTTTCAGTTGATATTGTCAAGGCTATGCTTAACAATATCAAAATTTTTATTTTATGTAAAAAATTCTTCCTTTGGCAAGAAACAATAGGAGAAGGAAAGAAGACCTGAAGGAAATGGCCAAAGCAATGCTGTCCATTCTTCCCAGTTGTATTTGTCATTTCCCTTATCCCTTTACCTTTTGGTGCTTTTCTTTCCAGCAGAGAGGTGATCCTCCTGTTTCGCACTGCCATTGTGCCAGTACTTACCTCTATCACAGTCCTCAGCACATTGCATTGCACTTACTTGATTCTGTCACTTCTATAATATAGTATGCACCTTGTAGTAAAGGCTATGTCATATTCATCTCTAGATCCTTAGCACCAAAGATAGAGCTTGGAACAAAGTAAACTAGTTTCCTTGAGTAAATAAATAAATGCTGGTTTCTTGAATAAACAAAGACTACACAGAGAGATAAAATGATTTATACATAGAAATATAAGGTTCCTCTTCAACTGTCAAATGTTGCTATGTATTCTGTAAAAAAGATTCAAAATTCTGGGGTTTTAGGCTCAAGGGACACAAGTCATAAAGACTAAGAAAGTGAAACACAGCTTCCCCATCACTTTGTGAGACTTTCAGTTTAAGAGGCGGTGTATATTGAGACAAGAAATGGTAAAAAAAAAGTGTTAAGGAAATTAGTGGGTTGTCTACACAGAGTTATTTAAAAATCACTGGCATGTTCCAAAACAACTCATCTCTCTACTTGGAGGCCAACTTCTTGCAGAGAGAAACATTGTTTTGGTCCCAAAGTGCTGGACTCTCTCCCTGCCTCACAGAGGACTCAGTTTCATGAGAGGGTTCTGGGACACTAGTAAAATCTTTTTCCATTCTTTCCTTTTGTGTGTGTGTAAAATAGTCTTTCCAGAGCTGCCCTCTGGTTTTCTTTTTGTGTGTGGTTATTTCAGAGTTAGCTCAGTGCAGTTAGTAATAGTTGTCAAGATGAGAGAGAATTACTCCTTAAAAGACTTAGATTTTTTTTTCTCTTAACCTTCCTTTTCACATCAACTATTTTCATAGCTAATAAATTTTAAACTGTGAAAATTGCTTTGATCAATTATGTATTTAGGTTTTTCATAAACATGCTGTTTTATTACTTATGGAAACGATTAAGAACACATTTGTGTAGGATTTCTCTTGTACTGTCCCCAAGTGAATTCTTTATGTTTGCGGAGATTGTCCTATTTAGCGATTTTATGGGGATCTTGCAGATATTTTTATTTTCATGAAATAAATAAGGATGTTGGTATTGTTTAAAGAAACATTTTCAACCCACAAATACCCATGCTGACAAATAATGGTTAGATATTCAGCAAAATTTCCATTTCAAGGTAAACAGGTAATTCTACACCTACCCCCAGACATCACAGGTGGTACTCAGGGGGTGCCTGTAGGTGGCAGCAAAAATGTTGCAAATTGTACTTACAAAATAATACCAACAGCATAATTAAAAGGAAAGGACAAATTAAAAATAACTTCATTGTCATGTTCAAAGTACTGTATATTTAGCTTTAGGCAGCAGATTTATTTTAAAGACAAAAACAGGGCAGGCGTGACGTGCATCTGGGAATGGAAATTAGATAACCTCACAACACAAAGGGCAAAAGGCATACCCTGTTACTTTATGAGACTGGATTTTGGAAGCAGGCAATAAGAGGTTCTATAAATGCTTCAGTTGGTACTGAGGATGGCTCAAAGGCACATGGCAAAAGCTTGATATTTCAAATGTGTTTTGCCTTACGTCGTTTCAGTTTTATTTTCCATAGCAATGAATTCAGAATGCTGAACACACACGAGCCACAGATTTGGGTTGCCCAGTACATTTTAGAAAAATCAAGCGCAATATAAATTAAAAAAAAATACCTGTGATATTTTTTAAGCTTGTTTTTAGGCATGACTTTAGGCGAGAAGGAAACAGCCCTCTTCTTATATCACGTGTCGGGAGAGGTACAGCCCTCTGAGTAATGAGAGACTAAAACAGCTTCAAACCTTGATTTCTATTGACCAGATGGTGCTCTTTGGGAAGGTAGTCTTGGGGTAAATGGAATGTTAACTCTTAACTACTAACTTCAGAGTGGATCATGGCATTATTTTCTGGAGACTCTTTGGTAAGTTGTGGGAAATTGACTTCTGAAGTGGTAAGATAGAAGGAAAAGTTGCTGAGAAAATAAGTCTAGAAAAAAGGAAGATACTAAACATTGGCAGCCAAGAGGTGTAATTATTCCAAGTTATGGTATCTACTGCGCTTCTATAAAGTGTGCATCTTGGGGCCTGACACAGTGGTTCACACCTGTCATCCTTGCACATTGGGAGGCCGAGGTGGGCAGACTGCTTGAGTCCAGGAGTTCAAGACCAGCCTGGGCAACACGATGAAACCCTGTTTCTACAAAAAATACAAACAAACAAACAAAAATAGGTGTAGCAGTGGGTGCCTGTAGTCCCAGCTACTCAGGAGACTGAGGTGGGAGGACTGCTTGAGCCCAGGAAGCAGAGGCTGCAGTGAGCCATGATTGTACCACTGCATTCCAGCCTGGGAGACAAGAGACATCCTGTGTCAAAAAAAAAAAAAAAAAAAAAAAAAAAAAAAAAAGCATCATCTTGGTATGGATGATGATTTAAGACATAATAGAGGATCAAATGAGCTATTTGATTTCAAGGATAGCTTCCCTGCAATTTCCTGAATTTCAACCGCTTATTCTATGATCAAATTGTATACCTTGTAATTGCTGATGCTGTTCTCCAAAATGCAACCCAGAAATCATAATGTTGTCTCAGATAGATTGAGAGTGGCTGTTTAGTCACAATAGATATCATTTGAAGATACTTTTCTTTCTTGAAATTTGCCATCTTTGGGATATTTGTAATTACAGCAAAGGAAGAAAACAAACTCTTGTGAGTTCTGAACATGAGTGAGGAAGCGTTCAGGGGAGCAAATGTTGAAAGACATTGTGCACTTCCTATCCCCTCTCCTCTTTTCCAAAAGGTCAAAAGGGTTCAAAGGCAAATGGTATCATTCCTGGCTCTTCATCTTGGTAGATCTCTCTGTTCTTAATAAAGTCCTCTCTGTTTTGGTGATACGTATTGAAAAGTAGCAATAAGAGGTTGCTAAATGATACAGGAAAAGTATAATCAAAGTTGGAGGGGCGATTCAGTGGGTGGAGTGACTTATTTTCTTTACATAACTATTAATAGAATTAATACCAACAGGGATTCCCAACTCCCGGGCTGTGGGCCTGTACCAGTTGTGGCCTGGTAGGGACTGGGCTGCACAGCAGGAGGCAAGTGGCTTCCAGCATCACTGCCAGAGCCCCACCTCCTGTCAGATCAGAGGTGAGCCAGTATTACCACCTGAGCCCCGCCTCCTGTCAGATCAGCAGCAGCATTAGAATCTCATAGGAGCACAAACCCTCCTGTGAGCTATGCATGCGAGGGATCTAAGTTGTGTTTTCTTATGAGAATTTAACTAATGCCTGATGATCTGAGGTGGAACAGTTTTATCCCAAAACCATTCTCCTCCCCTCTCACTGTGAAAAAATTGTCTTCCACGAAACTGGTCCCTGGTACCAGAAAGGTTGGGGACTGCCACACTAGAGGACAGAAAATGACAAAAAACTTGAAAGAGAAGGTGGTATAATTCTTTTGTGTTACCTAGAAATGGTGAGTCACAGCAATGTAGTAACAAGGAGAATGACCCCCAGTTGCTATTGTGGTAAGTTGTTTTGCCTTGTTTTGTTTTTGCATTCGTTAAGAGTGATACTGTTGGATAACTGATATACAAAGAATGGCACATATTTAATGTGTACAATTTGTTGAGTTTGAGCATATGCAGACACTTACGATACCATCACCACGATCAAGGTAATAGACAATAAAGCTGTTACAAAAAGGACTACGTTCACATTTGGTTCTAGCTTGTAGCTGCTCTCCTATTTTCTTTCTACATGAACATTTTCAATAAATGTCAAATGTTCTATTAAAAAAATGAATCAAGATGTTTTAGTTCATTCTGGCTACTATAACAAAAAGACCATATGCTTGAGTGGCTTATAAACAACAGAAATTTATTTCTCACAGTTCTGGAGGCTGAGGGCCTCTATAAATGATGAGGGCCAGCTTCCTGCTTCACAGACAATCGTCTTCTCTCTGTGTCCTCACATGACCGAAGCAGCGAGGGAGACCTCAGGTTTCTTTTATAAGAGCACTAATCCTGTTTGTGAGTGTGAAACCTAATTACTTCCCATAGTTAGGCTCCACCTCCTAATACATCAGGTTGGAATTAAGATTTCAACATTCTAATTTTGGAGGAACAAAAACATTCAGGCTATAGCACAAGGTTATGCTGGCCTGATAAAAAGTAAGAAATAATTCCTTTTCTATTTTGTAAAAGAATTTATCAAATATTTGTTTTACTTCTTCCATAACTGTTTTGAGAATTCACCTGTGTGTCCATTGAACCTGGGGATTTTATTATGGGAAAGATATCTTTTAATGGATAACCTTTACAACAAACATAACACTATTCAGAAAATAAAGATAATCCCTAATTCCATCACAAGGGAGTCAGGGAGGACATAGCCTTGGCTTTATACAAACTCTTGGTGCCAGGGCTTGGTTTCTGAGAATATCACAGTAAAGGTAGTATAGAAGAGTCTGGGACCAAGTTCAAGTTGGAGTTTGATAGGGCAAGTTGCTAGTTAGATGCTAAAAAGAAGAAAAGCCCAGAAGGCAAGAGGGAGTATTAAGTTTGAAGAGTGCAGCCAGGAGCTCTGAGTTGGCAGAGATGGGATTGGAGAGAGAGCAGGTGGGGAGCGAGTGAGGAGGGCTCTGAATAATCACAGCAAATAGCTTTGGGCAAATACAACTTGCTTTATCAGCTGGTGGGTGGTGGTGCAAGAGAGTCTGGCTGCCTGAAAGGCCAGATCCCTCTCTCTAAGCAGCAAACACATTAACATCACATGTCGAGCTGAGAATTTTATCCACTTTTGGGAACTGTGGAATTGCATTTCCACCTTGGCACAGCCTCCTATTTTTGACACATAGTGATTTGATATAAATTGTCATCTCCCGGAGACAACCTGACAACAAATACTGCTAATCATTTCATCTGAACTGCGCCTGGATGGCGGAGAGTAATTAGACACATGCCTGTTGGAGACTTTGCATTATGAAGTGTATGGGAATTTGCTTTGAAGGGGAGAAACAATTAGAGATGGAGATTTACAGAAGACTGTAAGAGGCAGGGGGTCTCTTATGTTTTATTTCCTAAAGCCAAAAAAATTCCTATAAAATCCCTGCTTAGCTCACATTCTTAAGCTAGAGATCAAGCCTTTTGAAGAATAGGCATACCTTAAAATCAATCCACATGGCATTGCTAGGATCAAAGAAAAGAGAATGCTCCAGGGGGCCCTGCTGCTTGAATTGTTGACCCAAGTAAACCCCAACTGACTTGCAGGAGTTAAGGTAGTCTGGAAAAAAAATTATCTGGAATCCATCCTCCTCCTTAAACATGTTTTTGGGGTCAGAGAATGGAATCTCTTCTATAGCTGACCCTGGGATTTTGCAGATCCCTGAATCATATTCTAAGGAAAGTGAGACCCATGTATCCATATTATAATTGATATTTTGCAATTATATCTTCATGGCATTCCAAGAAGTCATTGTTGGGGAAAAATACTTAATTTCTTTTTTCTCAGATAAGGTAAAACCTGTCACAAATCTAAGGAAGTGTTTGTGCAACTGGTGATGGAGCACCTACTTCCTGGGGCGTGGGTGACACAACTCCATGTCCCTAAACGTGCTTTAAATGGAGACTCCAGTAACTGCTCTCCTTGTCTTTTACATCACATTTGCATGATCCCGTGGATGGCTGGCCACAGAATATTTGTATGGTCTTTGAACTTAGAAATCATGCTTTGTTTCGGTGTCACTACTACTAAAGATAACTAGAAAACTTTCAGGTTTTCAGAGTTTCTGGCATCCCTTTTCCTCTAAAATTCTAAGTATTGAGTCTCCATCCTATCTGTCCAGAAAATTATTGTATTATTAAAATTATTATTTCTTCATTAGCATATCTAGGCATCCTTGAGGGGAAACTAACATATCTAGGATGCTACCTGCCACCTTTTGCTCTTGCCTAATGCTCTTTCTTTCTCCTGATTACCTCTAGTCTGGTGGTCTCTGAACTTGTTCTAGTCTACTTTGCTCCCAATACCTGAACAGGCATATGACAACTTACTTCCAAAGCATCACTAATAAAAGTTGTTATTGTTAATTTCTAAGGTATGTTATGAAGATTAAAAAAAGGGAATCAGAATGCAGAAAAGATATTAAAAATAGGCATCACTGGATATGACAGCTCCTAAAATTTGCCATCCAGTCCTCTTCACAGAAACCTCAACTGTCATTTTTATGACATAGAACATAGAGTTGCTCTTAAACATGCTCCTCCCTCAGATTACAGCTCCCTTCTTGGTCACCGTTTGCCAAATTCCAGGGTCCTCTGTTGTGGACTATCCCAAATCCATAGCTCCATACCTTGAAGCAAGTATATTGTTGAGAGTATTTTCTCTTTTCTTTTTCTTTTCTGCTGTGTTGTCGTAGAGCCATTCTTTCATATAGAAAAGGCCTATGAAAAATGTTTTTCCAAATCAGAGAAAGAAGCTAAAGAGTAATTATGCTTTCACCTCTAGACCAATAACATCAGTCACATGGCTTTAAAAACAAGCAAGTTTTGCAACTCTTCTGATTAACACTAATAATGACCATGTTAAATAATCCTCCAATTCCAGCAGAAACTTCAGTAATTCTGACTGGCCTTTTACTCTGCAGCTGTTGGCTTCCTTTTCCATTTCTCTAAAAGCAATCTTTAGATGTTTACTTTGCAGCTGTTGGCTTCCTTTTCCATTTCTCTAAAAGCAATCTTTAAATGTTTACTACTTGAGGGGAATGATAAACCACATTCAACTCAGTCGAACCCACTCAATAACCCACTCAAACCACAAACCCAGAACTTGTAGTGCAAAATCTCTCTTTAATTTGGGGAGGGTGGTTGAATAGCTTTTGCATCATTACCCTCAACTTTCAGCCCTTCTACAGTGTATTTAAACTCACCTATATTCCCATCACAGTTACTTCTTCCCTTACAGTTTTAGAGAATGAGCCTCTTCTCTTCCAACCCAAGGATACATCATCCTCTATGTGTGCTCTGGAGTTTTTTTTTTATTTGTTTTGTTTTTTTTCTTCAACTCCATTAGCTTGCATCTACATTGTGTACAATCTTTCTCTTATTTTTTTGGTCTGTATCACTGCAATGGTTACTTCCTCTAATGATTAGCCACACTGTAGGTGGTGGTTGTGTTTTCAATCCTAATATTGACCAGTACTTACATTCTTGGGTTGAATGCACTTGGTCTCAATGTATTGTTCTTTATGCTTTATTCCTTTATACATTTATTTTACTGCCAAATTCTGTCCAGTATTATTGTATTTAGCATTTTTTTCATTTACATTTTTAAGCGATAGTAGATTAGAGCTTTAACTTTTGGTACTACCCTTACTGTTTCAACATCATAGTTTTGCCAATCTTATAAACTAACTTGGGAGGCTTTCCATCACTGTATTACCCAGGAATTAACTGGATAATTGGATGAGGATTTGGAACAACTTGTATTACATAGTAATACACTGTTGCCTAAAAATTTGGCAGAACCCAGCAGCAAATGTACATTTAGTGACATTTTAGACATATAGTTGACATCTTTAGAATATTTTAGTTATTTTTCTATTTAGTTTTATCCTTCTTGAATACATTTAAATCATTTTTTGGTTGTTGCTTTTCACTTTAAAAGTTTTTTTTTTTTTGTAGTGAAATCTGTATCTGTTTGCCTTTTTTTTCTTGCTGCTTGTCTTTTCCTGATGTAGCTATTTTTTGCATTTATTTTCACATACTAACCGACATATTGTTTCAGGTATCACCCCTGTAATTGGAATACATTTTTTTCTTACTTTGACTGTGGGTCTCTGTTAAGAAAAAAAAGTCTATTAAACCTGTGAATACACTTTATGTTTATCATTTTTTAATTTCAATTTACCCTTTTTTATTATGTTGTAATTTCTTCTTTCCTCTCTTATTTTTCACATCAACATAATTTTTCTGGCAGCTTAACATACTAATTATCCCTATAGTGATTATCATAAACATTTAACATGCATTTTTAATCTTATATTTCCTAAAAATTGATCTTTGGTCTATTTTTAGACAGATACTCCTAGATAAAGGCTTCAAAAGCTTATAATTACCTCTTACTTCCTTCCCTGATAACTTGCTATGTTAAGATTATTTGGCATTTTCTTTCAATTTTTTATATATCACAAAGTTTTACTGTGTTATTCATGTCTTTACTCTTATATTTCATATTTTCTCATTCTTCAATTTATTTTTAATTTTAATAGAATATACAGGCATGCCTCAGAGATGTTGTGGGTTAAGGTTCAGACCACCACAATAAAGCAAATAGTATCATAAAGTGTCATGTGAATTTTTTGGTTTCCCAGTGCATACAAAAGTTATGTTTACACTATCCTGCAGTTAATTAAGTGTGAAATAGCACTATGGCTAAAAACCAATGTACACATCTTAAAATATTTTATTGCTAAAAAATGCTAACAGTTATCTGAGCCTTCGGTGATTCACAGTCTTTTTGCTGGTGGAAGGTCTTGCCTCCATACTGATGTCTGCTGACTGATCAGGGTAATGGTGGCTGAAGGCTGGAGTGGCTGTGGCAACTTTTGAAAAGATGAGAGCAATGAGGCTTGCCACGTCAATTGACTCTTTCTATCACAAAAGATTTCTCTGCAGCATGTACTGTTGTTTAATAGCATTTTACCCACAGGAGAACTTCTTTCAAAATTGGAATCGGTCTTCTCAAACCCTGCTGCTGCTTTATTGACTAAGTTTGTGGAATGTTCTAATACCTTTGTTGTCATTTCAACAATGTTCACAGCGTGTTCACCAAAAGTAGATTCCACCTCAAGAAACTTTCTTCGCTCATTTCTTAGAAGCAACTTTTCATTCATTCAAGTTTTATTATGAGGTTGCAACAACCCAGTCAGTTCTCCACGCTCCACTTCTAATTCAAGTTCTTTTACTGTTTCTCCCACATCTGCAATTAGTTTTTTTCCACTGAAATCTTGAACCCCTCAAAGTCATCCATGAAGTTGGAATTAGCTTCTTCCAAATGAAACTGGAGAGTTCCCTAACCTCCTCATGGGACTTCTAACAGGAGTGAGGCTCATTTGCTTTGCTTCCTCAAAACCCTTATGGGAGGGGGAACATGAAGACAGATAGGTGCAGGTGCTACGGCAAGTGCTTTTGGGCTCTGGCCCCATAGTAGAGTCTAGGGTATGTTGCAATTAATGCTCTTTTAGCAGTTGCCATTTGCAGATGGCTGAATGTTAAACCAGCTCAGTGGAGAGTCAGGGTGACAGCCTTTTACACCCTGCCCTCTTGATATTCAGGTCCTTGTTTGGCATCCAGGAAGAATTAGGTCACCTGGACTTAAAGGATGGTGAATACTGGGATTCCACTGAGTGGTGAAGGTGGTTCTTAGTGGGATGGATGGGGAGCTGGAACAGGGTTGGAGTGGAAACATGATCTCCCCCTAGAGTTCGGCCATCCTGCGTCCAGTCTCCTCTCAGACCATCCCCAGCCGAACTCCTGTCAATGTTCAGGTGCTCCTTCTCTTCTCTCCTCTGCCATGCCACTCTGCAGGTCCTCTGCTCTTCTGTACCTCTGCTCGTGGAGCTTGGGGTTTATGGGCACAGCATAAGGGTGTGGCAGGCCAGAGTGGTCTAAGAAAAGGCAACATTTGGGTACTAAAACAGGAATGCCTGTTCCCAGTTAGGGCCAAAGTTTCCAGGCTTGAGGGTAGGTGTTTGCCAGGGTACCACCCTCTTCTATCCAGTATTTCACTGCCTCCTGTCTATATCACAAACTCCTGTTAATGTTGACATTTTGACTTCTTCTTATGAGTTATAAATGTTTCTAATGACATATTGAATGGTAAATTCTTTACAGAAGGTTTTCAATTTACTTTGCCTAGATCCATCAAAGGAATCTCTATCAATGGCAGTTATGGCCTTACAAAATGTGTTTCTTAAATAAGAAGACTTGAAAGTCAAAATTACTTATTGATACATAGCTACAGAATAAATGTTTTGTTAGCATGCACGAAAATAACATCAATCTACTTGTACTTTTCAATCAGAGCCCTTGGTTTATTAGGTCCATTGTCAATGAGAAGTAATAAACTGAATGGAATCTTATTTTCTGGGTGGTAGGTCTCAACATTGGACTTAAAATAATTAGTAAAACATGCTGTAAACAAATGTACAGTTGCTCAGGCTTTGTTGTTCCATTTTTAGAGCACAGGCTGAGTAGATTTAGCATACTTCTTAAGGGTCGTAAAAGTTTCAGAATGACAAATGAACACTGGCTTCAGTTTAAAGTCACCAGCTGCACTGGCGTCTAAAAAGAGCGTCAGCTTGTTTTGTGAAGCCAGGCATTGATTTCTTTTTAGCTATGAAACTCCTAGATGGCATCTTTTCCAACAGAAGCCTGCTTCATCTGCATGGAAAATCTACTGTTTAGTGCAGCCACTTTCATCATTAGTCTTAGCTAGATGTTCTGGGTAACTCAATGCTGTTTCTGCATCAGCACTTCTGATTCACCTTGCAGATTTTTGTTATGGAGATGGCTTCTTTTCTTTTTTTTCTTTTTTTCTTTTGTTTTTTTTTGAGATGGAGTCTCGCTCTGTTGCCAGGCTGGAGTGTAGTGGCACAATCTCGGCTCACTGCAACCTCTGCCTCCCAGGTTCAAGTGATTCTCCTGCCTCAGCTTCCCGAGTAGCTGGGACTACAGGCACATGCCACCATGCCCACCTAATTTTTGTATTTTTTTTTTTTTTAGTAGAGATGGGGTTTCACCATGTTGGCTAGGATGGTCTCGATCTCTTGACCTTGTGATCCACCCACCTTGGCCTCCCAAAGTGCTGGGATTACAGGCCTGAGCCACCACGCCCAGCCGGCTTCTTTTCTTAAACTTTGTGAACCAGTCACTGCTAGCTTCAGACATTTCTTCTGCTGCTTCCTCCTTCTCTCTATCTTCATATAGTTGAAGATAGTTAGGGCTTTCATCTAGATTAGGCTTGGGCTTAAGGAAATCTTGGGGCTGGTTTGATCTTCTGTCCAGATCGTTAAAACTTTCCATATCAGCAACAAGGCTATTTTGTTTTCTTATTATATGTGTGTTCACTGGAGTAGCTCTTTTAAATGTTCTCAAGATCATGTTTTTTGCATTCACAGTTCAGCTAAATATTTGGTACAAGAATCCTAGCTTTCAGCCTGTATCACCTTTCAACATGCCTTCCTCATTAAGCTTAATCATTTTTAGCTTTTGATCTGAAGCAAGAAATTTGTGACTCTTCCTTTCACTTGAACACATAGAGGCCATTGTAGGGTTGTTAATTGGCCTAATTTTCATATTGTTGTGTCTCAGGTAATAGGAGGACATGAGGAGAGGGAAAGAGACAGAGAAATGGCCATTGATGGAATAGTTAGAACACACACATCTATCTGTTAAGTTCACTGTCTTATATGGCTGTGGTTCATGGTGACCCAAAACAATTATAATAGTAACATCAAAGATTACTGATCATAAGTGATAATGAAAAAGTTTGAAATATTACTAGAATTACCAAAATATGATGCAGAGACATGAGGTGAGCACATGGTCTTGGAAGAGTGGGACCTATGGACTTACTGGACACAAGTTGCCATAAACCTTCAATTTATTAAAAAAATGCAAAATCTGTAAGCAAAATCAAATGAAGTGTAATAAAATGAGGTATGTCTGACTGCCTAAGCAATGTCTTTAGAGAGTATGTGTAGGTGAAAACCTTTTATGACCATACACACATAAAATTTCTGGGTTTGGTTCTTTCTCAAGTTCTTTTTGCCTAGGTCTAAAATTTTAGGTTTGAGATCATTTTCTCTTACATTTTTATAGAGATAACTCAAAAAACTTCCAATAACTGTAATGCTAATAATTATTTGCTTTATATTTTCAACTTGAATGCTAATTCTTTTCTCTATGAACATGTTTTAGGCCTTATCCTTTGATTAATGTTCTAAAATTTAACTTACGGGCACGGTGGCTCATGCCTGTAATCCCAGCACTTTTGGAGGCCAAGGCGGGTGGATCAGCTGAAGTCAGGAGTTCAAGACCAGCCTGGCCAACATGGTGAAACCCCATTTCTACTAAAAATACAAAAATTAGCCAGCCATGGTGGTGTGCACCTGTAGTCTCAGCTACTTGGGAGGCTGAGGGAGGAGAATCACTTGAACTTGGGAGGCGGAGGTTGCAGTGAGCCAAGATCACACTATTGCACTCCAGCATGGATGACACAGCAAGACTCCAGATTTTTGTGTTTAAGTACGATCTTACTTTATTTTCCCCTAATTTTTTCTTTTGGAACTAAGTATATTTTTAAATTCATAAGTTTATATTTTCATTCGATTTTGAAAAGTTTTTTCTTTTATCTTTATTATACATCACTTATAGTTGTTATTTTCTAGAAATCATATTAAATATATCATAGAACTTTTACATATATCTTCTATGGCAATTAACTTTCTGTCATGTAGTTTGTTTAACATGCTGCCTTCCAGGGGAATTTCTTTACTCCTTCTTCTAACTCGATAATTCATTCCTTAATTGTATTGGAGAAATATAATTAAAAACAAAAACTCCTCTCCACCCCAGAAAACCTCTCCACAAAAATAGAAGAGAAAGATATTAGTTTAATTATTGAACATGCGTTAAATCATAATGTGATTTGTGTTACAATATTCTAAGGGCTTCAAAAACAAAGACAAAAAGAAGTGTTACCATTTTATACAGTCCAGAAGATACAATACATTACATATGAGTTCTTAAGTTAAACAATAACTAGTCCTCAAGTAAGAGGATTTGATAGCACCATTTGTCACACGTATTTCAGGTTAAATTAACTTGGTAGTTTGGTTGACTAGGTATGTTATGCAAAGAAAAAATATACTCTTCATGTCTTTATGACAGAAGGTCGTGATGCAACTTGGTGGATCTCAGCCTACCTAAGTTATGCTCCTACCCTTCCACAGAAAATAGGAGAAGGGGCATCATCATTCTCTGGATGATTCCATTAAAAAAAAAAGGTTTCCTAGGTACTTGATAAATATATTCCTAGGTTGTAAAGCTGGAAATAATCTTATTTACCTTTTAGAAAGATTTACACACATTTCAAAAAGACAGAACGATTACTTGCAAGTAAAGTTTTCTAAAGTAAACGCTGTAATAAATGGAAAGGGGGAGTCTATTCCTTTATTTTCAACAGGGAGAATTAAGCCTTTTTGTATTAATTTGTATTTGTCCTTACAGTTGTCTTTACTTTCATTTTCAATATCTCTAACTGATTGTGTTTTTCGTTTTGGTTTTTCTAGAAGCCTGTAATCATTTTATAAATGTAATAGTTATTTGAAGTTCTTTGACAATAACACTTTTACTTATTTTATACTTATCTGATGCTTGTACACTTCAACCTAGTTTTCAGTTCATTGGGTTTAGTTTGGTGTTTCTCTTCCATGGTTCTTTAACCATATTTTTTAATTGAGGATCTCTGATTACCTCCTTGTAAAGGGAAGTTCTGACTCTAGGAGTTTTCCTTTGGTTATGTTCAATGGGAAAGGACATGCTGACATGTGGAATTTGCTGAAAATTTATAATATGGGCTTCAGATTCTCTGTACTTCTTCTTGGATTAGGAAACCATCGGGGGCATACTCTACCAGTCCAATTACTTATCTGGCTTATCTGGTTCCAAGCACAAGCAATGACCACTGTTAAGCACAAGCTGGAGAGATGGAAAGGATACATGAACCTCATTATTTCAATGAAGTTCTAATAACAACCTTCCTGACAATTATTGCTAGATCATGTCCAGCTCCTTCTGTTACTTGAATCTAAGTTTGAGTCCCATATGCCCGGCACAATTAGTTACCCACTGTCAGTTGGTGCCCTTTATTTCTTACTATGAGAAACTTCATTTTTGAGGAGCTGCTGTATCTAGCCCCAGAGTGTAAATGATTACTTGTTCACTTCTTCATGGTAGGCTCTTGTCTTTGTGTTTGGTCAAGAAGTGAACATGTCGTGTGAATCTGGCTGTAAAGGACATAAGTACTAAGAAGTATGCTGAGGTTTTATGGGAAGATTTTTCTCCTTCTTCCCTTATAAAAGAAAGAGCTACATAAGAAGAAGATCTTTCTTCCCTGCTTCCTTTTTCTCCTGCCTCGGGGGTTTTATGTGAGGAGATAGTGTTTGGAGTTATAAGAAACTTTCAATGACCTTGATAAGATGAAGATGTTAGCAGAGAAGTAATGCAGCAAGAGCTTGAAGGTCCTTGATGCTGTAGTGAACCCACAGAACAAACCTTGGAATGGCCCATATCCAGACACTGTTGTAAGTGAGTTGATGATGTAACTTTTTTCAATGCCCTTATTTGTAGCTCAACACGCTCCACTCCATTCATTGTCACTACATCAACAGCTCTTACTGTTGTGAATGTGTTTTGAACTATCACTGTCTATTATGTTTCTCTATAGATCTGATATGATTTGATTTTATCATTCAGGAATCCCTCATCCTTCATCTGACTGGGAGTACTTTTTAATGTTTTCAGTCTTTTTTATAGATTTATTCTTAATAACAATTATACAAAATTTGTGTATGCAACTCTTCTGACATAAAAGGGGTTTGGAGCAGGGTGGGATAGAAAAAGAGACCTGGTCTGTGTCTTTCTACCATTGTTTTCAGAAAACATAAGTTATTTCCTTTGATCCAGCTATGTTATCATCTTCTCTGATAATATTCCTGTGATCTATCCAAATTTCTGTTGTACGTTGTGTATGCCTCTATGGGGTTTTACCACACAGTATTGAAATTGTCTTGCCTTTGGATTATGAAGCTCTCCTATTACACCTTAGGTGTTACTTATATTTTAATTTTGCAAAATGGCTTATTCATTGGCATCTGTCCAAACTTTTTATTGAACTGAACATACTGTGGTTCTTGAGAGATTTATTTTCTACAAAGAGCTTAGAATCTACAATGGCACTTCTTATCAAATTCTGAATTTTTTCTTCTTGACTTTATCCTAACTACTTGAATCTAAGAGATTTGTACTTAGATCTTGCAGATAAAACTTTCATGGAGAATTTCACAAAAACAACTATAAAGTGACCTTTTTTTTCTTCTCTTATTTTTCTTACTTAGTCCCTCTTTTGTATTTCTCTGTTTATAAATTAGATTAAGTCCAGAAGTTTTTATTGATGTGATATTAAATGATTTGCAATTATAACTTCCAGCCATCTGTATTGAATCTGATTACGTTTTAAGTTCAAGTAAGTTCATAAAAGCTCTATTGGAACCTATTACGTTATCACATAGTAAGTTTGTGCCAAATTTAAGTACAAATGTCAATTTCTCTTTGTTAGGGAACACATCTATATTTCTATCTATCTCTACACCTTTCAATAGATATTTGAATAGATGCATTTATATCAAGATTTTGATGCAAGTACTCTCACATGTGATTATAAGATTTTTCTAAGTCTTTTTTTTTTTTGAGACGGAGTCTGGCTCTGTCTCCCGGGCTGGAGTGCAGTGGCCGGATCTCAGCTCACTGCAAGCTCCGCCCCCCGGGTTTACGCCATTCTCCTGCCTCAGCCTCCCGAGTAGCTGGGACCACATTTTTTTTTTTTTTTTTTTTTTTTTTTTTTTTTTTGTATTTTTTAGTAGAGAGGGGGTTTCACCGTGTTCGTCAGGATGGTCTCGATCTCCTGACCTCGTGATCCGCCCGTCTCGGCCTCCCAAAGTGCTGGGATTACAGGCTTGAGCCACCGCGCCCGGCCGATTTTTCTAAGTCTTTTTCTAAAAAGGAAAAAACTATGTGTATCCCTTCTATAGCTAAAAAATCTATTAAGCGGTATATCTTAGTTAAATTAGCATTATCTACGGTAATAGTTCTTGAAATCTGAGGCACTTAATGCATAAACATTTACTTCTTCTCATTTAAAATTCAGTCGGTGAATTTATTTGGCCATGCAATGCAGTGACGCTTATGAAGTCATTCAGAAAACAGTCTAGAAAAGTCTGCATATTTAATATGTGGTTTATATTTCACCATGAGCGTAATAACTTAGTATAGATTACAAAGCAGATAGAGAGAAGGTGAGAGACAGGGAAGGAGGGAAAGAGAGAGGGAGAGAAATTCATGTCAGATATGAATTATGCATGTTTTATTGCTTATATCTAAAAATAGCATACATTTTTCTCGGAGAGATGAAAAGCGGAAGATGGAAGCTGTTTGCAGGGAAGGCTGGGAAACGTAGCCTAGCTGTGTCCAAGAAAGCAAGCCTTGTTTACAGAATACACTGAAGTCTCTGCCACACACCTCTACCAAGTAGTCACAACACCTGGCCAAAGGCAAAGATTGTGTATCGTGGAGCGGGGGCTCAGGCTCAGCTTCTGTTTTTCTCTGCTAACTTTAAATCTCATCTCCATTTGTTTTAATAAAACTTTCCTAATCTGGCCAGCTTGGGGAAATTGACCAGACTAATACATACAAAGTTAGAAGCGAAAATGGATACTTTACTCAGCAGGTGGCTCTCTTCAAATTCTCTGAGCTCCAATGATCAGTATATGAGAATGTATTTTCTCTTATTAGCCTCTGTAATGAGCTACCAGTCAACAAAGATAACGCTGTATCTGTTTATTGTTTTTCTCTTTAGTTTAATGAGGAAAGAGAGAGAAGTTATTTTGCTGATGTTGTCACCATTAAGCAACTGCAAAAGTTTTCCAAGATAAATTGAAGAGGACAGGAGGAGGTGGTGGTGACCGGCTATGTGAATTTTCCTTTTTCTCTGATTTTTAATAAATACAAGTTACCATGAGGTATTGATAGAAAGGCATCAAAGTAATAAACTAACCACTTGAAGTATCAGGAGTGAGGGCAATTAATCATATGCAGTTTTGCTTCCTAGCAGAAGAGTCAGAATTTTATTTCTCCTCTTCTCTAGTTTTATAGCATGGTGGTATGGATGGATCATGGGTTTTATGTTTAAGACATAATTAGATTCAAAGCCTTAGTGTTCTTCTTCTTACTATTAAACGTTTGAGAAATGACCTATATTTCTTGAGCCTCCATTTCTACATCTGTTATATTGGTATAACTATACTTATGTATATATTCATATAATAAAACTGCTTGGAGGATTGGATACAATAAGTTGGAGCACCTAGCATGCACCTGTCTCCCAGCAAGCACTCTGGAAATGCTAGTTCTTTTTGGCTGGAGAAATAAAGAACAGAGTATCTTTCCAGAAAGTATTCTACGTGAAATACTGGGAGTGTAAAACTCCTCAAATTATTTCTTCAACATTTATCGAAACACTACCACGTCCAGCAGGCATTCCATTCTTGGTGATCCCAAAGCACTTGCACATACTTCTCTTAAGATATTACACTTTTACACACCAGCCTCTGAGCACAGGGTCTCTTTAACTAGACTGTGAAATTCTAAGTGAGTAGATCACGTGTTCTCTTCTTCACGATTCCCTCTTAATTCAGTAAGAACTAAGTAACAGCTATAATTTTTTATTCCAGGCACTGTGCTAGGCACCATAGGGGTGAAGACTAGAAAGGCAGGTATCCACTTTTACAGAGTTTATTTTCTATAGCACCTTGCTCAGCCCCTTTTCTTAGGTAAGTTTGAACCTGGCCCTAGAAGCCTGGGATTGTTCAAACGTATCTGGTTAGAGAAATTGTATTTATGTCCAACCCACGAAGACAAAGAAGATGGAAACGAATAGATGAGAACCCCCTTCTTCACTCTACGACTTCAAACCTGGACCATGGCCAAAGGGAACAGAGTGGGGGAGAGGCAGTCCATGGGAGTTTCCCAGCCAGCCCCCTAAATTGTTCCCAGTGCAGAATAACTGTGCTCTTGGCCTCATTGCTTCCTGTCACAGTTCCTAATATGCCATGCATAGATTCATAGTGTGAGCCACTGTGGACATTACAGCAATTACTTTTTATACCACTAGTTGGAAAAAAATCCAAAATACATCAAGGAATATTCTCCATAAAAAGAATAACCCTTTAGGAAAACATAGAAAGTGGGGCCTCCTAATGAATATTCCTACCAAAAGCCCATCATATTTAGCTTAAATGTGGGCATTTTTAAGGTGCCTGGAAAATTCACTCACACCTTGTGCATTGTGTTTGTTATGGTTTTGAAGCACATTCCTGCAGGCACCTCTATGAAAACAGAACAAGGAAATAAGTTGGCAGATAGAAAAGAAACAGGAACTCGGAGGTGAATCAGGGCTGCTTGCTCAGGCCCAAGCAGTAGCAGTGGAATATTTATATTTTTGAAGTTAATTTTCTTAAAAAACTGCTTATCTGCACATTAATTTGTAGTTTCTGTCCTTTTTCTGCACCACATGCACCAGATTTGGTAATTAACTTTTTAAGCCGAGTTCAGCAATTTATTGGGCTTAGTTTGCAGTCTGGAAACTGATCACATACCTACCCTGACAAGACAGTCTTAATGAGTCTGAAACCAGGAGCTCAAGCCCTAGATGAGCTAATTCTGCAACCTGAGGCCCTGAGCCAGTTGCTGGAAATTATCCCAAATGAATTCTGAATCTTCCCGCCTGCAGCACAGTTCCCCCATGCTTGCCCTGCCAGAGTTGGATGGTGTGGCACCACTGAAATGTCTTTAGAAGACTTTTTTTTTTTTCTGTATTTTAATTGCATGTTAGGATAAAATAATGTACAGGTCTGCAATATTTATTGCTCTGTTCAAATGGAGAAAAGAACCCTACATAATATTGAAGAACTTACAAAGGTCAAAAGATTCTCTCTCCTCAGGCCATTTTATGATACAGAGAAGCAGTGCTTCTGAACACATAATGAATACCACAATCTCCGTTTGGATTGGAAAGAAACCCCCAGCTCCCAGCAAAGGTGTTCTAATGAGATACTGTATTAGTATAATACTGCTTTCAAAGCAATCACCAGCATGCTAATGGTTCCCTGGGCAGGGCTGATCCATGAGCCTTATTTGTAACAAGATGAAGGCATATTTGACAGGAAAAATTGGTTTTCAGAAAGAAAGAAGTCACTGGGATGTGCACCACTGAGCCCAAAGAACCACTGCCCCTGCCTGAGGCTTTTAGAAGCTTTGGAATAGATAAAATAAAAAATCAGAAATCAGAAAGATAAAGCAAGATACCTTGACACGTTTCAGCATATGAGGACACAAAGATACCAGCTTTTCCTGTGACTCAAATCTTTATGAACAAAATCATTACAACTGGAACAGAGGCTGTACTGGATCCAGGACCACCTCTGGGGCCTGGGAACTTTAACCTGACAGCCTCATCGGAGTTGTGCAGTGCCTTCTCACTCTACCCACAAAGGGCTGGAAGTTCAGGTTGAAGAATTCTACCTTCATAGATAGAGAAAACAACAGACAAAAAAAAAGGGGACTTCTGTCAGCTCGCATAGTCAGGGGCCTAGAACCTGTTCTTTATTAAAGAAAAAGGGCTAATTGACTGTCTCCAAAGTATTTATTGAGCCTATATGTGCTCAGCATGGTACAAAGCATGGTCAAAAACCGGAAAAGTGTTTTGCCCCTGCTGTAAAGGGAAGAAAATAGCTGCTTCAGTGCATCAGTCATGATAGAAGCATTTGATAATGTTACGAATGACACAGGTGTGATGGAAATAACTGCTCTAGGGGCCAGTTTAGATAGACGTAACCCTGTGGTTGGCAAGGTGAGACTGCTTGATTTGCAACAAAGTCTTGAAGGGTAGGTAGAATTTAGGACCAGCAAAATCACAGCAGGGGTAACAGGAAAGATACATAGAAGTGAAATGAATGTGGCATATTTATAAGTTGGCAAAGGCATTATCAAGCTTATTGAGGTAGCTCTTCTCCTTTGCTTTATTTTCCAAGCTAAATATTCCAAATTTTAAACCATCCCAGTTCCCTTACCTGCTCCTCTCCCTATGAAAAATTATTGCTGTCTCTGTGCCCCCACGGGGCTCCATAGACGATTCCATCCTGATACATAATATTAGAAGTATTTGTATTTCTTCCTATGCAACTGCTCTTCAGGGAAAAAACTGAGGCTCATTCTTCTAGATCTTTATGATTTCATAAAATCATAAGTAAAAAGTACTTAGAATGGGAAGGAATTTTTGATGAGTGACTGGGCTTCCTTCAATCACAATTTGTTTATATAATTCTTCAGACTCATTGACATCATTGGCCTCTCCAGATCTCCCTGTCCCCTTCCTTCTCTGCTCCATGCTTCTTAACTGACCAACATGCTTGTAAAATTATGAAATTGAAAGTCCAAAATTCCTAGTGCGGGGTTAAACTTTACACTATGACTCAGTAAACTTATCTATAAATCCAAGCAAGTTCAGTGTTAGAACGCAGTAGGTATATGAGATCACAGGCTCATATTGGCCCTGTTTTAAAAATAAAACGTTCAAAAATTGATGTTCTCCCTCGTTCTTTACTGATGGAAATGAATTTTTTGACCCTAAATATGGAACTTCATGCATTTATAACTGTCAGATTTCATCGTATTCACATTACAGATGTTCATGATAATTTTGAGCCTTGATTTTTCCATGTATGATACTTAGTTCTCCCTTCCAACTTTACCAAGAGTTCCATTTGACAAATACATATTCTACTCTTTCTTGGTCAGTTAATGAGTTAACAATATTGACTAAGGGAGGAAAAATAAAGCTAAGGGAGGAATCCAGAGTGGCATCCCTGGAAGTTTTGTCCAGGCTGACAAGAAGCCAGTGAGTTATCTCACTTTACACATATTGCTCAAGTGGTTCCATAAACAGTTCACTAACATGGATGTGCTCTGGCTAACATTCTTTTCAGAGCATCAATGAAAAAATCATTTTAGAGACTTTTCTACAGCCAGGATAAACTTACCTCAACAGCCTTCATCTGGGTAATGAGAAAACAAAGTTAGTGTGATGTAATGTGATGTTTTTCCTCAAATTATTCACCAATAGTCACTGCCACCTTACTCTTCATAATTTTGAAGCCATCAGCCCAAACTTGTCAGATATTTCCGCAGTATATCTTCTACCTGCTTTTGAAAATCCAGACAATATCTTTCTCATGTTCTCTCATGCATCTCCTGTGCTTCAGGGACTGTCAAAGATTTTTTAAGGATCACATTTCTAATTAATAAAATAATCATGTTGAGCATCATAAAGATATTGACACAATAAATGAATAACTGTTGTGCATCAAGAATTCTGAAAGTTCCATTTTTTGGTGGCGTTTGTCAAACCAACTACTTTTCTTAAATTTTAGTTTCTTTTTCACAAAATGTAGTAACACTAAATAGGATAGTTATAAAGTTCCATTTAGTCTTGAAATTTTATACTCTGCGTTTAGCAACTTTAGACAGCCAGGCAGTCCTTTATAACTTGTTTTCTGTAGTGCGGAGATTTGCCACTGACATGGAACTGAATGCACATTAAGATCTATTACCTTCAAGAGTTTTAGTTAGAGCTGCTGCCTCCTTTATATAGAGGGCAGAACCAGTCTAAGAAGGAAGAAATGTTACTTCTTAGCCCGGGCATAGCTGTCAATCAGAAAGACCATTTGGGGATTTGATCCTAAGTTATTACTGGTTGATGATACCACATGCCAGAATTCTCACTGATATTTTTAAACCCCTGCAATAAAGTCTCAGTAGAAGAAACTGCAAGACGAATTACATGCGCTTATAGATCTGTCTCTGACAAACTTCAGAGTTTCCATTCATCTTAGTAATTTCAGCACTTGGTGTCCCAGTAAATCTCTGGGGAATCGAATTGAGAAGAAAAGCAATGATCTCACCCCACAAAGTGGTAAAGGCCGGGGGTTAAATATATTGTTTTTCTAATTGAAGGCAAGAAAACAAGTTTCCAAATCCTCTACAACAGTTATTTTCCTTTCAATTCCCTTAGGCTTTAGTTGATGAACTATTTTCTAAAGAATTTCCTTCGGAGATGCCTTTTTATTTACTGAAAAGAACTAATTGTTTTCACAGTGATGTATAAAAATACAGTGTGCCCAACTCACCATTCTGTATCAAGGATTAGAAAAATATTGTTCTCAAGGCACTGTCTATTCTGAGGAAATTTGCTTTTATAATGTGCACTAACAGCAGAGCTGCCCTTATTTAAGCAATCACTAGGAACCATTTCTATGTGGTATCTAACTCAGGTTGATTATTCACACCCTATAAATTATCAGGAGGAGGAAATGAAAATTTACATCCACATCTTTAACCCTGCTGTGAGCGGTGTTTCATTTTGCTCTTGAGTCCCTTGACACTGAGGTCAGGTGCTGTGTGTTTATTACTCAGACTATGTGTAACCTTTTCTGCCTGAGACCACTCTCATCTGGGGAAAACAATTGTGTAGCCGAAAGCAGCTTTCTCCTTCCCTTGCCATTCTGTCCCCTCCAGGTCGGGTTGCTTATTTCAATGATTCCCAACCATTTTGGCACCAGGGACAGGTACATGGGTTGGGGGTGGGGCAGGCATGGTTTGGGGATGGAACTGTTCCACCTCAGATCATCAGGGCATTAGATGTGCAGTTCACAATAGGGTTCGTGCTAGTTATGCTGACTCTGATCTGACAGGGGGCAAAGCTCAGGCAGTAATGCTTGCTTACCTGCTGCTCATCTCCTGCTATGTGGCCCAGTTCTTAACAGGCCACAGTACCAGTTCTTGGCCTGGGGTTGGGGACTCCTGGCTTATCTGACTGTTCACTTTTCAAGATGCTAGAAAATCTTCATTTACTAATAGGCAAGATCAATGTGCATTGAAAGGATACATGTGCAGGTGCCTCATCCTCTCTACGCTGTTCAGCTCAAGGTTCAAGATTTGAATAAATAGCTCTTTTGTTTTCTTTTATCCTTTGTTCATGAGGTGTTGGGATCCTTGCTTCCCAGGAGAAGGCCTGAGATGGTAAGGTAGGGGCCTTCAGGTGAAGAACTGAGCCAGGCCTTGAGATTAAGCCTGTGCTCCAGACCTGTCTTAGGCAGTATTGTGTTGTATAAGGTGCATACTCAACTTACAGTAAAGGAACAAGTTGATTTCACACTGCTGTTGTCCCTTTGGCTTTTAACTTTCTTTGGAAACTAACAAAGAGAAAGGGTAAAAGGTCTGGCAGTGGCAAAAACAACAATAAACAAGAAAAATAACCTGTCTGATGAAATTATTAATAAAAAAGCATAACAATGGGGAAAATCTGCAGCAGCACTGTAAATTTGGAGGGGTGATTTCCTGGTAACTTAAAAAAGATTCCACTATGTATAGCATACTTTGATCAGGTCGAAAGAAGGAAAAAAGAGCTCTTTTTTTTTATGAAAAAGCAGCATTATCAGGCAGTCTCCCAGATGACTATGGTTTTTAAACCCTTTAGTATTCATTATGTTGTAAATTTATATTTTGCTTTTTCTTGCCTTTCATTAATATACTTGATATGTTTGCATACATATTATTGGTGTTTTGTTTGAAAAGCTTTCAGATGCCTTTGAAACTTTCACTATTTTCTAATTTAATATTTACTAATTGATTAAGTTTATTTTGATGGGAAGTTTCCAGTTTCTGGAGTTGAATATTTATTTCATTTAGTTTTATTCTTTCTTATTTAATGAAAAATATAATTAAGTAAATGAATTTTGCTCTTTGTAAAGCTTCTGCTACACCTGTAAGTGAATAAATAGCTACGATGAGATTACTACGATACATAACAATCTTATTGTAGTTAATTTTAATAACTTGTAACAGAGCTTTGATTTATTTTTTGATCTAAAGATTATTTAGCAGAGGATTTTATTTTTATTTCCAAGTGATTATATTAGTCATCTTTATCATTTTGCTATAAATTTTTGGTTTTATTACATTGTGAATAGAGAATTTATTATTATGGCTATGATATTTTGTTCACAAGTGTATTGAAACACTGTTAGGAAAGTTCTATATAAAAGATGTATTTTATATCATCTACTTGACTTAATATGTTAATTGTGTTATTATAATACTATATATATCATTTTGGTCTAATTGAACTGTAAAAAATGTAACAATACGTATCAGTCTACCCAAAGACCATGGTTCTTTTTCGTTTTAACTGGTTGTGTTCCTGTCTTTTCTTATACACTTTGGAGTTAGTGAATTCAGAACCAAAATCTATGACAGATGTATCTTTATTGTAAATTATCCCATTTAGTAAATAATTTCCTTTTTCAGAGTTAATGCTTGCTGCATGGTTTTGCTTTTGTTTATAATATTACCATCTCTGCAATATCTATGATGTATACATATGCACTTCTCATTATCTGCCTATTATTATCCTTCTGTGTAATTTGCATTTCTTGCAAAACTTATAAGTTAAACATTTTTTTAGTCTCGGTGTTGATCTTAATTAGGAGGATTCAACCTGTTTTCATTTATTTTAATAATAGATGTGGTTGTTTTATTTGTTCAACCTTTTCTTAACTACTGAAAAAAGTCATAACTACAAAACTCATGATATATTTCAAGGTGAATTATACTCATGTAACTGTCATCTGGATTAAGATATATTACTTAATGCAACTACCTTCAGGCCACATCCCAGTCATTACATCACCTGAATGTAGTCATTCAGACTATTATTACCATAGATTACTTTCCTTGTTTTTGAAGTTTATGTAAAATAAATCATACAGTATATAATTATATCTGGCTTCTTTTATTTTTTTTTTTTGTGCCATTCATCCATGGTATTGCAAGAGCAAGTTTGTAGTTTCATTGCTGGATAGTGTTTGATTGTATAATTCTCACAAAGCATTTTGATCCATTCTATTGACGGATATTCAAGTTTTTTTTTTTTTTTCCAGTTTAGGGCTGTAATAAATACCACTGATATAAACACTAATGTACATATCTTTCAATGCACATTCCTTTGGGGAAGAGATATAAGGAACATGGGTGTACCATAGAACAAATAGATAGATAGATAGAACCCTAGCAGGTTTGATAATTCTTTCTTGGAGTCTTGACACTGTTTATTTATCTAGGAAGACTTTGCCATTTTCTGCTCTAGGGATAGATGGAAATATATCAGCGTATTCTGTTATTCCAACCGTACACTGATTATGGATGAATTGAAAGACTCAGTCAACCTTTGGTTCATACAAGCGCCCAGGGTAAACTCTCTAGGGGACCCAACTGAAAGACATGGATGTTTACTAGGACCTTGGCAGGCCCTGGACTGCAATTTTGCCTCCTCAGGACGATGATACTTCCAAAGCCTCAGCTATAGATTTCAGTGGTTTTATGATTAGCCTCTTAACTTCTACCCTGCACAGCTTGAAATTCAGCAAATGCCTGAGAACCACCAGTGTTGTGCTAGGGTCTCTGCACCTCTCTCTCCTCTGAAATCTTGGCTTTTCATATCCTGCCATCCTTTGTGGGCCTCAACTGTCTTCTGTCATGTAAGATTGCTACGTATCAGTCGTTTACTGTGGATTTATGATTAGTCTGCTATCCTCTTGCTCTCTAAAGTTAGGAACAACCCTGAGGAGGAAAGTGGCTTGCAGAATGTTGACTCATTCTCTCTACTTTTTCTCTTCTCTTGGACGTTCAAGTGCTGATAGCCTCATCAGCACACGTCTTTATACAGATGATTTTTTTCCTCTATTTTATCCAACTTTACTAATTGTTCTTGATGGAAACAAACAACTGGAATTGGAAGTCTGAGTCTGACGTGTGCTTTGCCTTTGTTTCTATGCTATTCTAGATGTTTCTTTTTCTGTCATGTTACTTTTGTTTAAATTTTTTCCTTATTTTCTTTCCTAGCTTTAAAATTACATGTCATATTTTAGTTGTTGTGGTAGCTTCTTTCATATTTTAAGCAACATACTTAAGCTTATATTTCTATATCTATCATGTCATGAAAAATAATATTTATGGACCTCTACCCTTCTTAATCCGTCAAAAATCCCTTGGCATTCTGCCATTGCCTTTAAAATCATGTCTACCAATACATTTCTTTTCCTCTTTCAGGTGAGATTTGTTTTCTGTGCCTGGATGCTTATTAAAATTTCACAAAATTTTTGTAGGATCTGAGCCTTTTGTTGTTTGTCTTCATTTGCTTCTTTCAGGTTTCCCAGCTTACTTGACTAAACTTGTAGTGGGCAATATTTACATGTACCTGATTGTCAGTTTGAAACACTAAATCATCATAAGTGTGAGTGTCTTTATGTCTAAGCTGACGTTTTTAAAAAGGGTCCCGTTGTGTTGCCCAGGCTGGAGTGTTGTGGCATGACCATAACTCACCACCACCTCGAACTCCTGGGCTCAAGCGATCTTCCTGCATTAGCCTCCTGAGTAGCTGAGACTGCAGCTGTGAGCTACAGTGCCTGAATATGTATGTATGTATGTATTTACTTTAGAAATGAGGTCTTGCTATGTTGCCCAGGCTGGTCTTGAACTTCTGGTTTCAAAAGCGATCTTTCCCCCTTGGACTCCCAAATTTTTGGGATAATAGGCATGAGGCATTGAGCCTGACCTGATTCCTTTTTAATTTAAATAAGTCATCAGGTGTCATGGGCCAATTCCCTCTCACTTATGGTCAGTAAAGGCAAATGAAGATATGAAAATAAATAAATAAATAGATAATGTGAAGGAAGTATGGAACTTCGTTTCTGCTTTCAAGGAACTCATAAGTATTTAGGAAAATATAGCCAGTCGTTAGTTGCCTTCCCAGGGTCCAGTTACCCTTTTTAACTGATGGAGAGAACCCCAGTCTCCAGTGCCACAGGAGTGGCCACATGACACTTTTTCCATTGAGATATAAGTGAAATCTGCTGAATGTCCTAGGAAGATGTTCGCTTCTTAGAACCAATGCCAATAAATGCAATTGACACTGTGATATCGTATTCCCCACCTCTTTCCCCACCTGTCCTGACATGAACATGAACTCTGAAGTTATAACAGCCACCTTGAAACCTTATTGTATCTGTAGTAAGACAGATGTTGACAGAATCATGAGGAAGAAGACCTGGATTTCTAGAACTATGCTTCTAAACAAATGTTAGTGGGCCCCTTGGATATAAACTTCTTGAGATCTAAGAGAAACAAGCCTCTACTTGTTGAAACCACTGTGTTAATCAAGTCTTCAGTATATGTAGCTAACTGATACATTAGAAAAAATCAATTTACATAACTACACAGGGCACACTGTGGTGAAGAACAGAATGTGTGATATGGGTGAAAATGGTTGTGATTTTTCTTGGCTTCTTCACATGCAGGCCAGTCTTTATGCATCTCCCTGGGAAAAGCCCTATCTGGCTGGGTATTTGCACAACTGCATTTCCTACTGCTTGCAGTTACCTAAGCAGCAAAACCAGAATCAGGAGCTGGAAAGCATGTCCTAGGGGTGCTGAGAAAAATGTTTTCCCTTTGAATCATTGAAAAGAGTTCATTGTGAGATTCTTCTTTTCCCTAATAAATTACCAGAGTGAAACATAGATGGTCATAACTGCTAGAGGGTGTGTTTTCAGACAGTTTTCATTATAGAGCTCCCCCCCAAATCCTGAGTAAACACTAATGTGGAAGAATGGAGAAATTAAATTCAGGAAAATGAATGAATATAAAATTTCAGTAATCTCTGGGACTTCATTTTTCCCCCAGCACTACATAATCCTAAAACATCAGAGCTGATAGCACTAGAGGAATCTGCGTTAAGTACAAATTATTTAATTAGATTAATTTTACCTTAATTGTAATTATTGGCCCACAATGACTTTAGACACTTTGCTGAGCATTTAAAACAAAACAAATAGATAAACTGGACACAGATGTCTTCGTCTTTATAGTATTGGGAAGTTCTATAATCACGTTGATGAGAAGAAATTACAGGAAAAATTGTTCCATAAAGTCTATTTGGGAACTACAATGATGCCTAACTCATTTGGAGGTACTTTTAATGAAAATGGAATTCATTGGGAAAAGTGAATCCTAATGACCTTATACTTTCAACATGTGTATATGATGATGTTTCTCATTTTTGGACCTCTTATTCATTCATTTATTGCTTTGAAGATGTACATATATTAGACACTGATTTTAGTAAATGAATTCCCCCAGTTTACATCCCACAGTGAATACTCCAGTTTTCCATGCAATATATGCATTGATTAGATCTCTTCAAATGTCAAGGTTAAGACCTTCCAAGTTCATCAAGTTTAAGCACACAGAGATTTCTTGGCTCACATCATATAAAATAGTAAATGTTCATGGCTGAAATGAATAGGAGTCAGGGCTCAATACTCACCAGGAGTTATTTCTCAAGCCCTTTGCCACCCCTTTCTTATTTAGGCTTCTCACAGAGTGTCATCATTTCATCTCCCGGAATTCTCAATGTATGGTTCTGGGTTAGAACTAGATGCCAAAGAAACTTCTGCAGGCCATTTTTATAATCAGAAGATGGTTGTAGGCTCAGGTGCTGTTGAAGTTAACACAGGTGGACATAGGTGTGCTAGCTCACTGTGTTGGCATGGGCAGTAGCCAGGCCTGCAGCTCCTCATCTGGCAACCACTGGCTCTCCTTCATGAGCATCTCCAACTGCTGTGTTAGGTACATGTTTAGCTCCATGAGGAAGAGCACCAGCTGCTTCTTTATAGTAACTGGATTATCGAAGTTGAAGGCTTGGAAGCAGTGAGAAATTAATAAGGGTGCCTGTTTATCATTATGGGTTCTGGAATATTCTATGATTCCCATTTGTTCTTTCTCTACAGAGCTTCAAATCCATCTTTCCATCCTGAATTCCTGCCATGTGGACTTCAGGCCCCAGCACCATGTACAAAAGCAACAGTCATACATAGACTGGTTAACCAGATTGCAGTCTTGTAGTCAGCTCCCTATAATCAACCCTTTAATCTGCATTACTCCAAGAGGTTCTGATTCTTTCATTGAACCCTGGCTGATAAATTGACCACATGAAATTATTTTTAAAAATTTACTTTCAGTGTTTGTTGAATGAATGAACGAATGTGATAAATGAAGTTATTCTTAGTACACAACCTTCACTCATTCACTCTCCCTTTTATGAATATAATAATACATCCTCCTTTCTATCCATAAGACTAGTTAAATGAGTTAAGACATGTAAAGTACTTAGAGCAGTGCCTCACACATAGTAAATGTTAGGTAGGTCATTATTACAACAGGTTTAGCAGTATGATGTGGTTGCTAAAAAGGTAAAGGAACCTTTGGGTGTAATGATAGAAATGAAGGATCAGGATCAAGGGAGGCTCATGGCCCACTGTATTTTTCATTGCCAAGATTTTTGTTCAATTCTGGATGTCTCTAATTTAAAAAGTGTTTATACCTTATGGGGGATTGAGTGCTGAAAGTGGTAAAGTGTGTAGACTCATGCCAAGTGAAGAACATGGAAAGGACGGAGATGGAGAATATGACTTCTCTTGGAGACAGATTCAGAAGCTGAAATAAAACTTTCTTGAAAAATTTGAAAGGCTGTCATGTGGAAGAAGAATTAGAGTATCATTTTAAAAGCATCCATGAAAGCAACTGTAAATAATGTACAGGACTCTCTTACACATGCACCTGCACTCAAGTGGAAGATGACAACAGAACTGGGTCAATAACATTTTGCTACCGACTTCCAACATGGGGAAATAAAGACTAGCTTTCCAGCTGAAAGTACTGGAGAATTTTAGGTTGATAAAAAGTAATTACCTGGGCAATGAAGCAGCATGAAGCACTATAAATGGCTGCATTAGAACACTGATTGGGAGTCAGCTAATTTCTCTGGTGAATTTTTCCGTGAAATCTCAGCTGTAATATAACAAAATTTAGGGCAATTTTCTTTTTTTCCTCCAACCAATATCCTTCATAGAACCTCTGTATTTATTTATTTTTCTCTATCTCTTGTCAAACTAGACATCTGCCTGATCAGATTTATCCATCCACATTCTGTTTAACTCCCTTACTAAACCATCACTGCAAGTGTTTGCAATGAGGCATGGGCCTTAGCTCCATTTACCACTGGACTGTAACTCACACGGAGGCTCCTGTAAGGCTCAAGGTCACGGCCCATGAGAGGGGAGAGTCAGTTTGCTGCAGTCTCTCTCCTGGTCTCACCTGCCAAGGTGAGAAGACTCTTCTTCCAGTCTTTGTGTTGCTTTTTCTTGCCAAGAACGAGGAATAATGCTCCTACTCTATGAATATCTTTCTCCTACATCCTCTTCAGAGATTGCTCATATTTCTGTGGCTCAGTGATATCTTTCTCTGACTTTCAGGCACACACCTTTGAGTAAAACTGCCAGAAGCAAATGTCATTCTTTTTCTTTTATCAACAGTCTTTCAGAGTTTGCACAAGTGACTTGCTTCTCAACTGCTACTGTGCAGTAGAGAGAGCACGGGGGGATTTTATGTGGAAAGAGCATTTCAACTGCAGAGAGCCCCCGCAACTCTCTGAAACACGATTCCCTGGGTGTGTTGCCTGGGAAGCTTGTGCTAAGCATGGAAATTAAGTTGTGGCAAGTCGAGTGGTTGTTCTATACTTTGAATAAGAGTTTACAATTCTGGGTTAAACAAGAGGAAGGATAAAGAATGACTTCACTGAATTGTGCATTCATTAAATAAACATTGAATCTCTAATTATTTGGGGATATATGAAAAAGACTTGCTGCTTGACCTTATGATGCTTGTAGTCTAGAAGAAAAGACAGTTATAAATAAACTAAAAAATAATTAAATATTCTAATGCAGTCTAAGTAGGTGTAGTGAGAATAAGGTGGCAGGGAGAAAAAAAGTGGAATCTACTTTAGTTAGAGTTACCATGGCTGGCTTCTAGAAAAATGTGAAACTTAGTGGAGATATGACAAATAACTAGTCCAATGATCACTAGTACAGGCATTCCTCACTTTCCTTTTTCTGAGCCTGGGAAGGGGGCCATATAATACAGATTTCTCTAGGACTGGCTCTGCACTCTGCCTTCTGCCCCATCGGGTAGGCCTGCAATCTACAGCCAGAAAGCTGTAACTAAATGTTAATTATATTTTTCCAAAGAGACAAATATTTTTGTTGTTAATGATGTACATGCTGTGGGCCTACTGTGTGCAACTCACTGAGCTAGCGCATTGATAAATGTAGAATGGGTATGAACTGCAGATCCTGAGCTCAACACATGACCTTGATTATTCCATAGCAGGAGGAAAGGGAACCAGGATATCTCTGAGAAGCAAAAATTCGAGATTTGTTATAGCTGATGAGTAAAACAAAGTACTTTCCTAAGAACACACCACTCACTTGGAAGTGTTAAAAATATACAGTATTAGCATGAATCAAAGGGTAATGTGTATCGGCTGACTACTCTGCGCCTATTATGATAGGCACATGAAATAAGAGCATATTTACAATGATGCTTCTATCTTTGAAAGACTTATCAGATGCACTTCATTAATGACCATTTATTCAACAAAAGTGTAATATTACACATATTGTGGCTTCACTTGGAAACTTATAGATTCACACACATTCATTTTCTGTGATGTCTCTGCATAGCTTTCCCACCCTTCTCATGCCCAGTACTTTTTTGCTTCAAAGTAAAATTATTGTTCAGAGTCCCTAGTGTTACAAAGCAGTGTGCATGCTGTGACATTGATCGCCTGAACACAATAGGTATCTTAGGCAGAAAATACTGAATAAATAGAAAGTCAGTGAGAAGGGAAATAAGATGTTTATTAGACACTGTTGAATGAGCAGGGAGTAAGAAGAGAAATCAATGAAAAGTGGCAGTGTTTGAACCAAGTATCATAATAGTACCATGTCTTAAACACTTTCCACCCACATATGCATCTACACATAAGCAGGTACCCACAAGTGCACATGTACTACACAGCTTTGCACCCCTTTAGGGAGCTGGCCCTTTTCTGTAGATCTTATTGATGTTCATGGGAGATTGTTTGGTGACTGTAAATGGAGTTTGGAGATGGGCAAACATTGGTTTTAAATCCCACCTCTGTTGAGCTCTGTTAGTTAAATGTTTTTCAGAGAATAATTTGTCTCCTCTGTGTCTCAGTTTTCTCATCTGGGAAATGTGGAGAGTAATGCCCAATAAGTAATAATAGTGTGAGGAAGAGCCCATGGCACAGAGTTAGCATTCAAATAAACAGTTCACTGTGAAATTCACCTAAAACAACCAATTACAAAGTCAGATACTATTTAACAAAAATGCTGTTAAACATTTGAAGTATAGAGATGAATTCTTAAAGAAATTAAGATTTGGTAAAATCTGCTTGAGAACGTAGATGCTTTCTTTTACTCCATGACTTTAGGCCACTAAGCCATCCCCACCCCAGAAGAAGTCTGGAAGTTGATTCTCTGGGGATAGTAAAAGGAATGGTTCCTGTAATAGGGGTATCCAGGCACAGTCATGGGATGAACAGGAAAATGTACATAAAGAGTGCTCCATCTAAGTCCCCTGACCGCCTCTCCTAATCTGGCTTCCAGAACGTTGGAGGCCATGTCCTCACCCAGGCAGAAGATTGGGAGGCTTTCTCCTATACCACCTAAGTAGCCCAAGAGGGAAGGCCTGAAGAGAGTGTGAGGTGATGACAAGGCTGATTCCCAGATCACCCTGTGTGATGATGGAGCCAACACCCTGTCCTTGCCCATCAGTGCTTCTGATCAGCTTTACAGTTCTCCACCCTTTTATTCTTAATTCTGAGAAGACAATGAAGATTTATCAGACATTGAGAAGATCCTCCAACCAGATAAATGTACCAAAGTAAAAAGAATCAGATAACTTGGAGGAAACAGGGACCATATAGAATGGGGGGGGGGGGGGGAACAAAAGAAAATGAAACCATTATGAATGCCCTCAAAGAGATCAAAGAGGATATTGCAGCCTTGAAATGGGAATAAATTGCAACAAAAAGGAACATAGGATTCGAATAGAGTGAAAGAAAATAAGATATATTTTCAGAAAAATAAAGTCGGAGAGACTTTACCATTCACAGACTCTTATGGAATGAATTACTAAATGAATGCACTTCACGAAGAATAACTGAAAAAAAATCAATGGATGAAGTAGAATGCAAAAAAATGATGAGCAAGTAAATTTGTAAACAAATGGTTAATATATATATATACATTTTTATAAAGAAGAGTAAAATTATCTTATAAAAATAAAGTGAAATTATGTCAGTAGAAATCATTACCAGAAAGCTGGAAGGAGGCTGATCAGAGTTAAAGAACCCAAGGGTATGTGCTTCATTCAGGAGGTGGGTAATGATGTGATCAACTTTAGATTTTGGTAAGCATGCACGCTACAGAACAGGAAAAGCAAATATATACATATATGTGTGTGTGTGTGTGTGTACACACATCTATATGTATATAGGTGATAGAATGGAAAGAGGAAATTGAGGTAAAACTGAAGCAAAGAGAAATCATGGTAAATGAAGAGAACAAAATAGAAGGGAATAGATTCCAAACATACACATGTGGGTTTGCATGTAAATTAATTTATTCATAATATTATGGATATTCATAAATTTTATATGTTAAATCAACTATAACAAAGAAAAGACAAACTAGAATTTTGAACAAGAACAAAAAGTGTCAAAAACCAATGTAAGATACTGTTTCATCCATTAAATTTACCGAAATTCCAATACGATAAAAATAAATCTTAGAAAAATTATGTGGAAATTGGAAACTTTATGTCGAGAGAATAAATTGACACAATTACAGTCATTTTGGAGAGTAATTTGGTAGTAGCTAGTAAAGATAAAAATGTACATACCAGATACCTTGGCAATCCCAACTAAATCAAAAGCGTGTTCTCCAATTCTCAACCATGCACAAAATATATGCTGCCACACGATTGCCGAAAAAATATTGATAAGAGTAAAAAAATAAAATCCATCTCACTAATGCACAGTAAAATAAATTAACAAACTAATTAGTTCATGCCTTGGAGTACTCTATTGCCATTAAAATGCATGACCTACAACTTTATGAACTGACAGAAACATAATTTGGAATTTGGTTATGGTGCAAACTGTGATAGTTTGTGAGTCTGGAACACAAAGTATATGTTCATAAACACATAAAGTATTATATGTTATATGTCTAATATTTATAAATACATAAACTGTATTAAGAGTATAAAACAATGAATAGTACCTATCTCACCCAAAGAAGACTAGTTATCTCTAGGGAGAGATGAAGGGAAGAGATCCAGAGGCAGGTATTTTGCTGAATCTGTAAAATTTTATTTCTTTTAAACCAAAAAGAAGAGCTGAAGCCATTTGACAAAATATAAATATCTTTTTCATTTTGGTATTGAATGTACAAATAGCTGTGATATAATTTCCTGTGATTTTCTGTATCTTTGAAATAACTCATTATTTAAAATGTTTAAAAATACATAAGTGCATGAAAAGGTAGGCATATGGGTGGAACTGGCATCATTCAAATCATGTAAATTTTATATTAAGCCTATTTATTACACTATTTCACAATAATGTAATTAAAATTAAAACTGTCTAACGATTCTTCCTTTGCCATGTTGCTATACATCAGAAGGACTGTCTCTATAAAAATAGGGTAGATGCTATCAGGAAAACAGCAAGTTACTCCTGGAATTTAGAATTTGGAGACGCACAGGATTTTCTGAGTGTGATCTGGGATTCTTTCTTAAGTGCTTTATTAAAAGACGCTTGAAGGTGAATCTCTGTTAATATCATTTATGCATTTATTGGTGACTTAGTTCCCAAATAGTGTATTTTAAAATATTTTGAATGAGAGTGCACTGTTGAATTAGCCAAATTCTTCCCCAAGTGACTTTTTGGAAGAGAGCAAGCCCCATAGCCACAACTCTTATATTTGTTAATTATCCTGGCATCCCCTGTCTTGAATAGGTTCTTAATGTACAAGTAGGAAATGTGCCTGGGCTCCATTTTAGGACAACTATAATGCCTAATGAGGTGGTGGTGTCCTTTCTTTGAGGTTCACAGCCCCCTGAGAAAAGCTCTATTATAGCACTGACAACAAATACTGTAAATGTGCTTCATTTATCTTAATATTCCATTGATTGTAAAATTCATTTTTCAAAAGTAAACTTTTTAATGTAAAACATTTACCTAGAATCCACAGTGTGTGGGCTATGGATAAATAAGATATGATATTTACTCACTAACAATCTACAGTTTAGAACAATCGTTCTGAATACTACCTGCAAATTGAAAATTTGTGGAGGACATAGACACACACACACACACACACACACACACACATACATACATACATACCTCAGAGCTATTGCAGATTCACTTCCAGATTACTGTAATAAAGTGAGTTTCCCAATAAAGTGAGTTACATGGATTTTTGCTTTCCCAGTGCATATTAGTTTAAACTATATGGCAGTTTATTAAGTTTGCAGTAGCATCATGTCTAAAAAATGTACATTTATTAAAAAATACATTCTTGCTAAAAAATGCTGATGATCATCTAAGCCTTCACTGAGTCATCATCTCTTTGCTGGTGGAGGATCTTGCCTCAATGTTGACGGATGCTGACTGATCCAGGACGGTGGTTGCTGAAGGGTTGGGGTGGTTGTGGCAGTTTCTTAAAATAAGACAACAGTGAAGCTTGCCACAGCAGTTGGCTCTTTCTTTTACAAAATATTTCTCTGTAGCATGGAATGATGTTTGATAGCATTTTACCCACAGTAGAACTTAATAGGGGTCAATATTCTCAAATTCTGCTGCTTTCTTAACAAGTTCACATAATATCCTAAGTACCTAGATGCCATTTCAACAATGTTCACAGCATCTTCAACAGCATGGATACTCTCAAGAAACCACTTTCTTTTCTCATCCATAAGAAGCATGTCATCATGCCTTAAAGTTTTATCACGAGGTTGCAGCAATTTAGTCACATCTTCACGATCTAACTCTAGTTCTCTTATTATTTTCCCCATATCTGCAGTTACTTCCTCCACTGGAGTCTTCAACCCTCAAATTCATCCATGAGGGTTGGAATCAACGTCTCACCTCCTATTAATTTTGATCTTTTGATCTCCTCCCTTGAATTATGAATGTTCTTAATGGCATCTGAAATCCTTTCCAGAAGATTTTCAGTTTGCTTTGCCCAGATCCATCAGAGAAATCACTATCTATGGCAGTTAAGCCTTATAAAATGTGTTTTTTAAATAATAAGACTTCAAATTCAAAATTACTTCTTAATTCCTAGCTGCAGAATGAATGTTGTGTCAGCTGGCATGAACATATCATTAATTTCTTTGTTAGTCTCCATCAGAGCTTTTGCTTTACTAGGTCCACTGTCAATGGGAAGTGATATATCGAATGGATTTTTTTCTGAA
This sequence comes from Papio anubis, assembly GCF_008728515.1. Classification (NCBI taxonomy): domain Eukaryota; kingdom Metazoa; phylum Chordata; class Mammalia; order Primates; family Cercopithecidae; genus Papio; species Papio anubis. The sequence goes on from NC_044989.1 coordinate 21,434,618, forward strand.
CAGTATGTTTCCATATAGTGCTTAAAATAGTCATCAGTACACCATGCTGTATACAGATGTGCCATCACCTATGCCTTTTTGCCACATACATAGAGCATAGGCAGAGTAAATTTACCATAATTTTTGAGGGCCCTAAAATTTTCAAAATGGTAAATGTGTGTTGGCTGCAACTTAAAGTCACCAAGTACATTAGCCCCTAACGAGAGAATCAGCCTGAGCTTTGCAGGGTTGAAGACAGGCTTTGACTTCTCCTCTCAAGATATGAAAGACCTAAAGGACATCTTCTTCTGACAGAAGGTTGTTTCATCTATTGAAAATTGGTGGTTTAATGCAGCTACTTTTATAAATGATCTTAGCTAGATCCTCCGGATAACTTGTTGTAGCTTCTACATCAGTACTTGCAGCTTCATCTTGCACTTTTATGTTATGGAGATGGCTTCTTTCCTTAAACCTGGTAAACCAACCTCTGCTGACTTCAAACTTTTCTTCTATAGCTTCTTACCTCTCAGCCTTTATAGAATTAAGGAGAGTTAGGGCCTTTCTCTGAATTTATCTTGGGCTTAAGGGAATGTTGTGGCTGGTTTGATCTATCCAGACCATTCAAACTTTCTCCGTATCAGTAGTAAGGCTATTTTGCTTTCTGATCATTTTTGTGTTCACTGGAGTGGCACTTTTAATTTCCTTTAAGAACTTTTCCCTTGCATTCATAATTTGGCTGTTTGGTGCATGAGACCTTGCTTTTGTCCTATCAGGATTTTCAATATCTTTTCTCACTAAGTGTAATCATTTCTAGCTTCAATTTAAAGTGAGAGGGGGGTGACTCTGTCTTTCACTTGAACACTTAGAGGTCATTGCTAGCTTATTAATGGCCTAATTTCAATATGGTTGTGTCTTAAGGAATAGGAAGACCTGAAGAGAGGGAGAGAGACAAGACAGCAGCTGGCGGGCAGATTAGTCAGAACACACTTAACATTTATTGATTAAGTTCCCTGTCTCATATGGGAGCAGTTGGTGGCACCCCAAAATCATTACAATAGTATCATGAAAGATCACTGATCACAAATCACCGTAACGGATATAATACTAATGAAAATTTTGAAATGTTGCTAGACTTACCAAAATGTGACACAGATATGCACTTGAAAAAATGACACCAACAGATTTCCTCTATGCAGGGTTGCCACTAATCTTCCATTTGTAAAAATTTATAAAAAATGAAATATCTACAAAGTAGAATATAGTGAAGTGTAATATAATAAGGTGTGTGTGTATATACGTATAGTCATACACTATATATATATGACTATGTATACACACACACACTATATATGTATATTACTATATGTATATACACACACATATGTGTATATATACCTTACACAAATGTTTCACCTCCTTAGAGTATTCTAAACAGCACCCAGGATTGAGAAAATGAATGAATTAAAATAGGAAATTGTTGCAGGCCGGAAGAGTGAGGGTCGCGATCAACTCCAGTATACCACTGGAGGCTATATGAGTAAATAGCAAACTGTTTCTCGTGAAAGCAGGATGTTGGCAAACTGGCAAACTGCGTCTGCCACCCAGAAGGAATGCTGAGGGCAGTCATGACCCAGGCACAAGTGTTTCTTGTGATTATGCACATCTGAAACCTGTTAGCAAAAGCTTGAACCTGTGATCAATTAAGCAGCTGACCAATCGTTGCCTCCTCCTCTTTGCTCTTTCTACCCAGTAAATACGAAGGGCTGTGGAAGTTCAGAGCTGCCTTTGCTCACTAGAAGCAGGGAGCTGTCTACTTCTTCCCCTGTACCCTTCCTTTAAAACAGTTTCTTTTGTCTTAAGTTTTCATTTCTGCATTTGTCCTCCTTTGTTCAGTCTCCTAATAAGGGTCTCAAGTAGTAATAGTAGTAACTGTCATAGTGATGGTCTCAAGTAGTAACCGTGGCAGTCTACAAGAGGAAATATGTATGAATTGGCAGGAGTTGTTAATCTGCATTGAAGTGAATAGTGTCCATTAAGGATAATTTCAGTTATCCCCATATTATACCCATATACCCCCTAAATATACCCATATTTGTGATTTTATCAAGCTGATATATAATACTTTACCCTATTTGGGGCACTAGCTTCACAAAGACAGTGAATCATTCTGTAATATTGCACAGGGCTCTGAGGAACATGAGAGCATCTACTCCATATTCTTTCTTCCACGTTTGACAGTTTTTCAAATTCCCTAGGCCAGTCACTTTTCTTTTATTTCAGGGCGTACAGTTCTATGATGATCTTGTCTCTCTCATGCAGCTGGGATTTCTGGGAGAATAGCAATGATTTGAAAAAACGAGCCAGTGGGATTAAGCCAGAATGACTGCATCTTCCCATACAACTGTGGATAACTATGATGCCCTCCCTTTTGTTCCTGTCTTTTCTCCACCCCACCTCATCATTTTCACTTTGCCCTATTGTCCTCCAGACCTATGCTTTTGGAATCCTTGTGTAGTCAGTCTGCCTTCTCTTAGTCTCATTCCTGTTTGTCAGCCATCAAAGGCCTGTGTGCTTGTAACAGGTTGATCCTGGAGTTTGGCTCCTTGCAGAGACTGTCTAATGGCCTCGTTTATTGATTTGCTGCTGGAGGCATGGCTGGCCCAAAGATTAACTGGGTTCAAATCTTTTCTACTTCTAATGCTCAGTCACAGAACAGTCCGTCCGTCCTTCCTTCCTTCCTTCCTTCCTTCCTTCCTTCCTTCCTTCCTTCCTTTCTTCCTTCCCTCCCTCCCCTCCCTCCCTCCTTCCTTCCTTCCTTATTCACTCCCTTATTCCCTCCCTCCCTCCTTTCCTCTCTCCCTCCTCCCAACTCTTGCTTTCTTTTTTGCTTTCTTGCTTTCTTTTTTCTTTCTTCATCTTTCTCTCGCTCTTTTTTCCTATGTGCTTACTAAATGGGTGGCATGAAGTAGAACAGTTAATAAAATGCCTCTTCTCTGTGTCCAGCATCTATGTCTGCACAGCTGTGCACTGCACAGCACCAGAAGAGCAATTCACATAGATCCTGATGTGAAGTGTCCCTAGAGTTGTGGACTATGATGCTTATGTTTGGAGGCTGTTGGAGGGGCTTCTACTACCTTTTAATTATGTGCAAGCATGTCTAGAAAATTCAGACCCTTTACATTCTCACATTTTCATAACATGCAAAGGATCCAATGATAAACTACCTTACTATTTCCTTTCCAAGGTGACATATCCGTATTCCACATTTAAATCCTGTAACAATAGAATGTAAGGACTAAAAAAGTAATGGAGATCCTCTGGTATATGCTCTTTGTTTTATAAATAAAGGCAATTCTGTAAATTGCAATGAATATTATTTTTTAAGTTACACAATCACAATGTCTAAGACCAAAGTACTTCTTTTTCAGTGGGGTGTTGTGTCACTGCATGAAATGTAGATTTATAGATCATTTTGAAATCTTGAAATAAAAGCTATAAGGCGTGTATAAAACTATTTCTCTTTAAAATAAGAAATAACGTAGATGTGATGGAGTCCCCATAATTATAGTGGCAGTTTAATATGAAAAATGTGTTCTTAAGTTATTTTATAATGGACTAACACTGAACCTAGATTCTCTACAATTTCTGACTGTTAAAAACTGACCCTAATTTTGACTAGATACTTCATTAATATTCATTTGTGTATAATTGCCTTAATTTCAGTGATAATGACTTCAGCTACCAACTGTTTGATTGATGGGTCTTGCATCTTCTCTGGGAAGAAGCTAAGATATAAAAATCACACCATTCATGCATGTCTGGTATTTTTAGCTGCCTTTAATTACTAACCAGCTAAATAAGCATGCAAACCACGCTGTGATTGATAGGATCTCTTGGTTGAAGTGATTTTTTTTCTCAGAATTTGGAAGATGCTTGAATCAATTGAGTACTAAAAATAACCACTGAAAACTGAATCTTCCATGATCAGGATGCTCTTGAATAAAAGCATCTAGCAAGAAGGAGGGATTAACCTGTAGCCTTTAAGACATTCTGATTGTAGAAAGAAGCAACAGAAAGTTCTCACTGAGTGCAGCTGTATGAAAAAAAAAAAAAAAAACTGTAATATTCCAAATCTTTATTTACTGAAGACATGCTAAGTAGCAACATGCCAGAAACAAAAGGAGACATGAACTTCAAGTCAGTGGGGGCAAAGAAAAGAACAAGACAGAGAACACAAAATATGCAATTGAGCCCGATGACCTAAGGCTGAGAAAAACACATTTTAGCTCAGAGCTGTGTCTGCCTTGGGAGGATGATAGCATTTCTTATATCATACAATGCTGGTAAGCAAAATTTCGAGGAAGGAGTTCAACAGAGAGATATTTGAAAATATCACCTATGTGAAAACAAAAATGCTTTCAAACCAAGCACATTGTAATAATAATAAAGCAAAATGCAACAACAACCGAAAAAAAATGCACAATAAATCTGGAAAAGGCTGCTCTAGCCAAGAATCAACTTAGCTAAGAAGTGTTTCTAGATACTTTCTTTGTTAATAATGAACAGTATTATCCTAAAGAAACATGATAATTAGAATGCTGCCACTCTCTGAAAGTGTTTTTATTGTGTTGGATATCTGACATTGGATAGGCAGAAGTTGAATTTTGGCACCCCCGTATTCCTTTATGTTCTCTCTCTCTACTGTCTGACCCTTGTTTATCAAGGGGAGAGCACGCTCTCACTTCTTTTTCTTGGCTGAAGTCCTAGACTCCAGTGGCATATCCAAGTCCCAAATCTCCAAAATAACCCACAACCCATAATATTCTTTCCTTCAGCTATTCAAAACTCTGTCTACATGGTGCTTTTGAAAGAGTTAGGAGGAAAGCAAGCTGATGATTTAAATTCACACTCTTGCTTTTCTTTCTTCTTCAACAATATCTAGACTTTTAAAGAAAATATTTTATAATATCTATGAATCTGTAATGGCTGAATTTAGGAGACATAAAAGGTAAGACAAAGAAAAACATTTGGGATGATTCTTTTCTTAAATACATCATCCAAGTGACTTAATCAGGTAACACAGGGACGGAGAAACAACAGGGAGTGGAGAAGATAGCTCTGCTTGACACATCAGTCTCCATTTTATATGTATCAATTGTTTATTTGTACAAGGATGTGGACATTTATTAGCTTTTGGGGGAACCTCTCTAAAGGCTCTTAGGAAAACACGATGAATAGGTAATAAAGGCATCACTGGTCTTCTCAGTAAGTAGTTTTCCAGCCCAATGGCAAACAATGACTGTCTTCTCATCTTTGATCCCGTAAAAGTGGGAATACATGACTATCTTTCTCCTTGCCTCAGAGAAACTATGAGACATAAGGATGTTTTTGTTTTTCTGTTTTTGGTAGGAAAAAAGGGGGATAAAAAAAGAAGCAAAACAAACAGCAGAAGTAAAACTGTACTTATGATAATCTGCAATATATGGCTTTCAAGGCTTGGTTCCAAGGAAATTGACCCAGTGAAAGAGGCTCAGACACTGCTCACTTTGCACACAGGATGACGCATTCTCCCAGGGACCGCTCGGCAGTGGCTTTATTTATCAGACACTTTCGCTGACTTCCTGCTCCTTCCACTGTGTGTCTGTCTTCTGTGTAGTAAAAATAACCCCATTTTCTTCTTTCTCTGTAACATATACTAGAAAACAAACAAAAACAAAAACAAATGATGAGATGTTGCATTTTAGAGGGTCTGAGGCCATGTGGAAAAGAACGAAAGCTGCAATTATGATAACATATGGAGGAAAGTGAGTTGCTAATGCACTTGGTTTCTTTTATTATTTTCTTTCTTCTGTTCCAAATAGCGTTACTGGGCTGTGGGCACCTGATGACACCCCTCACACTGTGCCACAGTGTGATTTTCCTGGAATCGAAGCTGGATTATGCCGGTATTTTCAAGTCGCAAATAAAAATGAAAGTAAATCCCACAGTCAGGATCTATTGTCTACATTAGTTCAGAGCCGGTTAAGTCAGGAATCTTCTAGCCTGGTAGAGCTAAAATGGATAGAGTGTGGCCACTCATTTCAGGGTGTTCTTCCTTCCCCAATTCGTTTGCTTATGCAAGACCATCACTAACCTCTGCCTCTTTGGTAGGTCACTAGTAAGCCCTAACCCATGACTGCAGTGACTCTCAGAACTAGGAAAGGCAGACCACACAACACTTCTCTGTTCTTTAGGTAATGATTATGTTGAAAATAAATGCAGTAGAGGTTAGGAGAAGAAAGCAAATGATACAGAAATTGCTCAACAAATACTTGTGGAACAAATGAATGAATAGATATGGGCTGAAGGTCTTATTAGAGGTGGGAGAATGGGATTTGCTAAGCAGGGAAAAGTGAAGCAGACTACAGGAGAAGAAATAATAAAAGTCACTTCATTGGCCAGATTCTGTGCTAAATACTTACATACATCATTTCATTTAATATTCAAAATATACCAATTAGGTTAGTTTTATTATTCTCCTTTTACATGGGAAAATTAAGGCTTAAAGAAATTAAGTAAACTTCGTTCCATCGCACTGTTAGACAGCAGTAGAGCCAGGATATGAATGCATTTATGACACCAGCTCTTGCTCTGTTCACTGCTCTGTTGTCTCCTTGAAGACTGACTGAGCTCATTCACAGCCTTCCTTTTACACATTCTAAATTCTTTTTCCCCATCTTCAGGTGTTGAAGTTCTTTCTATGCATTTAGTCAGGTGCAGCTAAAGTATCGACTGTTTAGGAAGCCTTTCCTGATTCTCCAAATCACACATGAACTCTCTTTTCTAAACACATAGCACTTGTGATGTATACCTGTAACATAGGCACAGGAGACCTAAGCCTGTCATATGGCACTAACTGTATTTTGCCTTGCATCACCAATTCAGCTATGGTCTTATATTCTACAGTAAACTGTAACTTCCCTGAGAAACTATGTTTTATTCATCTTTACCTCTATTTCCCTAGAATGTCTACAACTAAGTTGAATCAATTAGTTTTTTTTTAGTTGAATCAATATAGAGAATCTTTGGCAATTTTCTTATTGCTTACATTATTTGCTTATTAGATTTCTGGATTTGAATTTTATAACTCATTTTTTCTGCTTTAAGTACAGATTATAAAATTATCTCAATTGTTCTATGTCCATAAATTTATGACCGTCCTGAGAAAATATTGAAACTATCACTTTAGAGAACGCTTATATTTATAAAACTCATGAATCACCTGTGTCTGTTGGTGCCATGTGACGTGAAATAGGACAAGCAGCCTGAGGGTGTTTTTAAACACTGTTTTGAATGAACAAATAGTTGTTGCAAGAGCTTCAAGAAAGCACAGATGATATATAGCTATATTAACTATAATATCCCCTCCTATTTAAAATCTATATTTTTTATTCATATAATAGTACTTAGTCACAGTTATCTGAGTAGAAAGAAGACATAAGGACTTACTTTTCAGGGGTAAGAGAAGGTCATCTTGATTGAAGTGTTTAAGTCTTTTTTTTTTCCTCTTCCAATCTCAGTTATGGAGCATAATAAATTACCTTTCTGTCCCCATAAGAATTATTAGCATAGACATACTATTACCCCCTCTAGCTTCCTAATACACAAAACAGCTAAACAAGTGTTTCACTCTCTCACACACTGTATTACCATGGGGGAAAATGTTCTTGTGAAGTATATCCTCCTATAGAAATGGAGATGGAAAGAGTCTTGGAAAACCATATTTATTCTCCATGACAGGCCATTGTCTACCTTTAGCCTAGGGAGCATGCGTGGAGCACTGCTCCTAGCATAATGAAGAAAGTGGTGATTCCTCTAGTCAGTCAACTCACGAATTCAGCCTGATATATCCTGGGGTAACTGAAGTTACATTTAGCACCCTCTTATGAACACCAGGACAATAGACTATTTCCAGAACCTGAGATATGTCCAGCTCCTTGGGTTATCGTCCAAAGATTTTGCCATCTCTAAATTTAAAATCTTACCTATGCCCAGCTAATTGCTATATTCTTTTTTGATCACTTGTCTTCAGAGAGAACCACTCTTCTGCATTCCTGACCTACAAACTTTTTGTTATGAAGTTAGTCATTTCTAAACTTCCATCATCCTTCATTTGTCTTTCCTTAAATGTTTATCACTTTCCACTTTCAGTTATAGTTATTTGTGTTCATGGCTTAGCTTCTTTTTGTAGACAGGAATAATAGGATATGTTCTGAGTCAGCTTTATGTCCTTCATAGTTGCTCAAAATATGTTAAAAAGAATGAAGAAAAATGAAAAAAGAAGCAAAAGGAGAAGATAGAAGGAAAGTAAAGCTTGCCAAATGAAGTCTTTCTAAATATTCTTTTCACTGGGCTTATTTGCCCTAGAAACAAGATGCATAAAAATATAGGTGTTTTAAGTTAGGTATCCTGAATTCATATTCCAATGCTGTTCATTACTAGCTGTGTGATCTCAGAAAATTTACTTAACCTTGTTGAAAACTAGATTTCTTCCTAGAAAAATGGGTTCAAGGAATACTAAATTGTAGGGTTATTTTAAAGATTATTAGCTTCTGGTGCCTTATGAAGCATGCAGGATAGATGGTTTTCAGGCAATAATGGTAATTGTATTGCCTTAACCTTTTCTTAATGGACATGCTTTCTATCAAACCCACAAACTGATTTCATTTATTCTTTCTCTAAAGCACACTTCCCTAACGGAAAGAACTTTCCCAGCTCCCATTGTTAAGAAATCAAGATCCTACATATTTGTATTAGAATACATATGATAAATGAGGTAAGCTTCACAATAATACTAAAACCTGATTTTTCTTTGAATGTCACATTTTAGAACATGTGATAATTAGACTCTGACGCGAACTTATTTTATTTTATAAAAGGAAGGAGGAATATGCCAGCTGGCTCATCGGGTTGTGCTACTTCTAAAGAATTATCATGATCTTTTTGTAAGGATAGGCTCTTACCTCCTTCCTAAAAGCAAAGTGATTCACTTGTCTCTCTGCTCCTCTCATGCTTTTACTCCTAATGTAAGCTGTGAATAGAGTGGCCTTTCGGTTTCTCCAGTATATACTTTTTCTCAAGTGGCTTTATCAGGATCCATTCACAGAAAATAATATAAAATCCCAGTGAAAATTGGCTTTCATAACAGGGAAAACTGTGGCCTCAAATAACAAGAAATCCAGACATAGTAGCAGACTCTGTACATAGAAGGTCATGGATTTGGCTCTGAATCTCTGTGTTACCTGGTAATTTTCCCAAGTTCTGACTTCAGTTTTGGGTAGTGTTGTGACTGTTGCAATTTCAAGTATTATATCTGGTTTTAATAACATTGGGGGTGTTGGTACAAAAGCATTTCATCTGATTGTAGTAATATCCAGTGGGAGGGTAGAACTCTTTCTGTATCTTCCAAGAAGGCCTTTGGAGTCTTAACTTCAAATTTCATTGACCAGAGTCAGGCCATATGCTCACTCTAAGCACATCCCTGGTGAGGGGAATGAGATGACCATGATTAACATAGATCACTCAGGCCTGTTCACCTGAGACACATGGCATGTGAAACACAGATATCAGAAGCAAAAGTGTTTTCTGTTATAAAGGAGAAAAGATATAAAAGAATGTGGGGCAAGCAGCTAACAGAATGGCTGTAGCAGATTTTTGAATATCAAAATGACTTTTTACAACTCTGAAATGAGAGTCATTATCTTTTGATGATATAGTGGGAAGATCAATGTGGAATTACACGTCATTTTCATGCATAAGCAAATCACGGGTTGGTTTAGTTTTGGTTTGGTTTTGTTAAGATAAAATCAGGAATATTTTGTTGCAAATATATATTTTTTTCCACTTTGAAAACAAATCGTGGGCCAATTTACCTCACCTAATAGATATGGGTGAGTGGAAAAAAATGTTTATAAAGTTAATTCAGTAGCTTTTTGATGTTTAGCTATCTTTAAAATCTACCTCAACGACAATTTTGAACTTTGGATGATTTTTGGGTTTTCTTTTTATCTGGAAAGTGTTACTCTTACCTGCATGGCACAGTAGGAGTTGTCTTGTTTTATTTCTCCCTATCTCCTTTCTTTTTGCATTTACATGTGTATTTCTCATTTTTGTTTTAGCTCCATAGGATTTGAACACTCTCCTTATTTGAAGTCATTCTCTATTATGGACTGAATATTTTCATTTCCCTAAATGTATATGCTAAAGCCCTAACTCCTAGGTGACTAGTATTTGGAGATGGGGCATCTAAGAAAGTAATCAAGGTTAAATAAAGCCATAAAGGCAGGACCCTGATCTCATGAGATTAATGTCATTGTAAGAAGAGACCCGAGAGAGTTCATTCTCTGTATCCTCCACACATAGGCACCAAGGAAAGGTCTTGTGCTGACATAGGGAGAAAGTGGTCATTTACAAGCAGGGAAGAGACCTTCACCAGAAACTGAATTTGCTACCACCTGGATCATGAACTTTTACCCTCCAAAATGGTGAGAAAATAAATTGTTGTTCTTTAAGGTACCTAGTTAATAGCATTTTCTTATGATAGCCTCAGCAGACTAATACATTCCCTAAAGTGGAATTACTGTGGGAGGCAGTGAGTCTTTCTTTTTACAGAAGCCTTAAAAGGTCCATCAGTCAGCCAACACAGGAAAATGTGTGGTCTGGTTTGGGATCAGCTAAGTTAATGCTCCTGCCCAGGACTGGAAGAAGCAATGGAAATATCCAAATGCAGTTAAGGAATTAGCCACAGGGCAGTAGGAGTGTTGAGATTCTACCAAATGAGTTATTAGGGGCATGACCTAAGCTGCTCCCTGTCACCTTGCTTTGCTTGATTCTTGCTTGTTTTCTGAGTCTGGTTCTCCAGACTTTTGTTCGTGAGTTGTTTCATACCTTTTGCTACTTAAATGAGCCAGATTTTGTTTGTGTGTTTGCATGCATGAATACTTTATAATATGCCTTTCTTCATAAATAAGGGGGTGGTGGGTATTTAGAACCAAAAGTTAATGATCACGTGACTACTCCTTTCACTGTCTAAGGATCTCAAGAATCATGACTATTTTTTAGCCCCACATTCTCGGTCTCCCAGATTGGCTCCAAACCATTTCCTAACTCCAGAGCCTTTTTTTCATCAAAAAGAAGTTCATTGCCATGTGGCATGAGGGATAAGATTATGGTCCAAGAAAATAGTTATCTTGGATCAAAAATTTCTTTTAAGGCTATTCTCATTCTGGAAAATAAAGAAAAGATTAAGAGCCTCAGTTATTTTGTGACTTTAGCAATTGTGTTCAGAAATCTGTTCTTGGCAAGGGAGGCAAACCTATCTGCTGGAGGAAAACAGGAGGCCTGCTGGCTTTGCAGAAGGCAATGGTGTTTTGGTTCCTATTGAAATTCATGTGTTTTGTTTGTATACAAAGCAGCATTCATATAAAATATGCTCTTCATCCTTTTTTCTGAAATGGAAATAACTGGAAATTTTTTTTTTACATTCTCCACCAGGGTGTACATTTTTTCCAACTGCAGAACTTACACTGGCACATCATTGACTCAGGGTCCATAGTTTACATCAAGGTTCACTGTTTTGTTGTTGTACTTTTTGAAACAGCATCTCACTGTGTCATCCAGGCTGGAGTGCAGTGGCATGATCATAGCTCACTGCAGCCTTGACTTCCTGGGCTCAAGAGATCCTCCCACCTTAGCCTCCCATGTAGCTGGGACCATAGGTGCATGCCACCATGCTCAGTGTTTTTTTGTTGTTGTTGTTTTTGTTTTGTTTTCTTTTGTTTTTTGTACAGACAGGGTCTCACTATGTTGCTGAGGCTTGTTTTGAAGTCCTGGGCTCAAGAAATCCTTCTGCCTTGGCCTCCCAAAATGCTGGAGGCATGAACCACAGCCCTAGGGTTCACTTTTTATCTTTTTATTCTATTAAATTATTACCTACAATTGCTAAATATTTTCTTCTTCAAAATCAAACAAACAACAAACCAAATATTGTCTAGTGGAGACCAAAAAAGAAATACCTTTAGCATGTATAGATTCATTCAGTAAAAATTTACTGAGTGCCACCTGTATATAATTTTCTGTAACATTGTTCTTCATAAAACTGGCTGGGGGTGGAGGTCAGGAGCAGCTCTGATTTGTAGCATTTGCAATGTCCATGGTGCAAATACTATACTTTCACCACCATGGCTGTTCTCAAGCTACCAGAGTGATTTCACTGAACCTGGAACTGGAAAGGGTACAATCTCCAGCACTAGAATTCCAGTATAGAGAGTAAAAGCAATCACATTCAGCTGGTAGTAGCAATGAAGACGTCAAAGAGGAATAGTCTGGGAAGGCTAACATTAGTTAAAGGATTATATATGAAAGGAGATAGAAGATGGTGGTGTGCATCAGAGAATGGCAGGAACAGAAGGTGGGTAGAAGGGAGCAGAGGGCTATAATGGAGGACAGTTGAAAAGAGCATATGTTGAGAGAATGAGAGTAATAAGAAGGGAAGGAAGCAGCACACCAACAAGGAGAAAAATGCTGAGTTGGTGTTTGACATATAGATCTTCTCTTGTATTAAGTCAGGCAGGGATATCATCACATAAAAACCAGCAGCCACACAGGTCACATTTCCTGGGAAGGACACTAAGTAAACCAGTGGCAAAGGCATTAAGCATTAAGCTTTCCAAATATTATTCCATCAGCACTTGACTATCAGTGCATTCCATGTTTCTGCGCTTGCATTAGGTTACAGCTCTTTTGTGTCTGTGGAAGATACCAGGAGATCAGTGCAAGAGCCACGTGACTGTCATTGAGCCTGCACCGTGACTCCAGAATGTGGATATCACCAGAGGGGTTTCATTAGAGAAAAACAACTTTAAATGATCTATGTTTCTTAGTCATTTTGGGCCTAGCCGGGCAGCCAATCTCCCTGCAATGCCAGGCTAGTAATTGTGTGGGCTCAGAATCTCAGGAAAGCAGACATTTATCAACAAGGTGCTTTCTGAGATACACAACTCCCTGAGCAGGGGAGAGGCTGTGCTTCCAGGCTCAGTTATTCCTTCTGTTCTGCAGACACATCTTTATTGAGGAAGAACAGGATAATGATGATGCTTTCATGCTCTCTATGGAGCCCAAGGCCCGTGAGGAGGCATTCAGCTTCTCCTTCGTTTTTCCTGCTTGACTGTGCCTGAAGATAGGAGAAGCTTCAGGACGCATGGCATGTTTGCTACTTCTTTTCTCTTCCCTCCCTCTCTCATGTGGCACTGATGTTAGGCTGATTCCTTGTCATCATAAAATTAGATGCTGTCTTTGAATCAATATTTCTTTTCAGCTTCCCTGGAAGGGATCTCTCCATCTGCCGTGTCCTCAGGTGATCTCATAGGAAGGAACTAAGGTCCAAAGAAATTCATTGGCCCAGGTTCAAAAAGCAGAATTAGGTTATATTGATCATCTTTAAAAGTTCCACCCATGAAGGGTCATAACTCATAATAACTCATCATACAGAGCATAGGGGATACCACCTGCAAGACATGGAGAGGAACTGGCCAAGAGAGGGCCCAGGTGAAAGCAGAGTAACAGCCATAATAGAAGCAAGTGTCCATAAAACTGAGCTGTCTTCCTTTGCGGGCACCATGCCTATTTTTAAACATAGCCTAAAAACATAAACAATGAAGCAAATCTGTTTAATGTCCACTTATGACTGATAGATATACTGCTTCCAGCACACCAGAGTCCCTGTCTTATTTTTATTCCTCTGTGGAGGAGGAGGAGGACCTCAACATTCTATGCCAAGTCTCCTTAGTTTTTACAATAGCTGTTGATTTGTTTGGGTGACAGAATCCTGTTAGCCCCATATCTAGTTTCTGGAGCATAAACTAAACTCAGACTAGGAGATGACCACGACCATTGAATTCTCATTCTACTGCTTGTGTCTATGAAGGAAAGACCACTTGACCTGTAACAATAGTCCCATCTCCTCAGTTGTATTCACTTACTGCTGAACACCGTTTCTTCCTACTCAAAGCTCTGGGAACACTCCATTTCCTTACCTGGGAGCTTCATTTGCAGTCAGGAATGAGATATCTGGTCTTGGTCTCCCATACTGAGTGACTGTGAGCTGATTCTCCATCCTACTTCTATGATGGTACTACATTGCTCTGAAGTTTTCTTTTTACATGTTTGTCTCTTCCTTACAGGCAGGGAATGTGGTCCATTCATTTCTGTATACCTGTCACCAAGCACAGGGTGTGACAGACATTAGGAGATTTAATAAGTGGTTAGATTCCATTGCCGTGAACTAGCTAGAAAAAAAAATTATTTTTATTAATTATTAATTATTAAATTAAGTTTAATAAATAATAAAATAATTATATAATAACCTGATATAATTATATAACCTGATATATTTTATATATAATTGTATATAATTTATCATTATATAATAACCTATAATAATTATATAATAACCTGATATAGTAATTATATCAGGTTAAGGCTCTGCCTTGCAGTGTCCTCCTTGCTGGTCTTTCAGTCCTGGGCAGAAAAGGGCAATAATGAATTAAAAGCCCCACACCTCCTATCAAAGACCAGCTAACAGCAATCCCTACACAGAACAATAAGTCTGTTCTCTGTCATTTGATCTCCTTGTTGCCTGGATAGCCTTCTTTTGTCTTTGTTTATTGGGAGATTTTCTCTGTTTACCTGCCTCATATTCAGACCTATGGAAACTTTGGGTCCTGATGCCTATCAATAGCTAGCTTGTTCTATCTCTAGCCTAGCCCAAGAATAAGCTTGTGAAAATCTGGACTTCCAGACTAAATACAGGAAGAAACATGTGGTGTTTGTCTGCTATTTGTCATTTTTGGTCCAGTCTAGCATCCTGTTTTCAAATGGCTTTACGAAGCCCTATCTACCTCATCCTTCTCCTGTGCAATATAAACAGGGAATAGGCTTCAGAGCTTACCAAGTGCTTGGAGACAGTGTTGTGTAGCAGAGGGAAAAATACTTTGAACATAGAAGATCTAAAAACTTTTGAATATTGGTTTCATCTTTCCCCCAATTAGCTGAGCAATTAAAGAGTCAATTAACCCTCTCAGCCTCAGTTTCTTCATCTTTATATGCAAGTAGTTGCATTAGATGATTTTTATGCTATTCTGTAGTTCCACATTTTATAAACCTTAGATTTTAGCTCTTCCTCCATTAGCAATACAATTAGGTTATTTGGATTTAAATCAGCCCATCCTGACCTATCCTTGGACACATGTCTTAGTGCTGGCAACTGCTTTTTCAAGACTGTAAAATTAATATCTTCTCTGAACTACAGATACTGGTCTCTTAGGGCCATGAGTATAGATTTGTAAGATGTTCCACCAAGATACACTATGGGATCCATGCCCAAACCAACCATTGTTATAGTCTAAAAGAAATAATTGAGCAATGCACATTTGTGGTGGCCAAGCAGAAGAGAAACCAGAACTTTTATGCACTCTTTAGATAGTGCTGACTTATGTGCCAGTAACTAAAGTTGCTCTTTACACTGGGCTCCCAATCTCAAGCACTATTTTTAATTCGCAGAGTTAAATCCAGCTGAGTTTGAAATCTGTTGCCACAAGTCACCAGAGGGACTATATATCTTTCCTTTTCAGAGAAGAAGCCAAGCGCAGCAGTTCAATTAAACTAGCACTAAGTCCTGCACTCCAAAGACTGAAGGGCCTCAGGGAAAGGCATCAAGGGGAGAGTTATATGCTCCTGTTCACACCTCTTGGCTAGAAAAAGCATGGTGTTTGTGACCAGAAAATTGAAAGAGAATAAGATTCAAGATGGCAGCCACAGTCTCCTTTTCTATTAACCTCCAGGCTGGACTGTTCTGTAGAAGGAAGGGAGACCAAGATAAATTACCTCTTGATTCTTATTGCATTGTTTTACTAACATAAGAAGCCTATCTGAGATGCATTCAGTTCTCACCAAAAAATGCCTAAGATTGTAAAACTTATTAGGACAGAAGCTCTTAGATCAGCCAAGCAAACCGGGTATTGGGAAAAAAAAAAAACAAACTAAAAAACCTAAAACACACTTCCAGGATTTCAGAATAAATGAGAGATGAAATGGTAGAACTGCTATGATAATTATTGGCTCTCGAATTAATGGTGATAATTACCTTAGCAAATTGCCATGTAACTGTTCAGTGAACAAGTTCATAATCTAATCCTACATTGTTTTTTTAACCAGTTTCTTTCTGTTTTTATGCTTTGAGGCTAAAGCTTCTTGCTTTAGAATAATTCTTTCTTTAATCCCTGCTAACCTAAGCCCTTGCTATACATAATGAGAGTAAAGTAGTTGAAAATTATTTAATGAATGTCAATCCTATGTCCTGCACAAAAGGATCCTGGACATTTCATCCAGACAGACCTGTCTCCACAGTGTTGTGAGGGCTCTTGTTCTTTAAAGAATTAATTGTGATCTCTGGGCCCCATTCCGGCCTTCCAGGAGCCCAGAGAAGGTGGCTGATATGAAGCATAGCTGTTTCCCTTCACTTCATGTAACAAGGACTAAGTGGTTTTTCTTCTCAGTCCCAGCTGCAGCCTCCAGTTAGAGGAGATTTTTTCTAATATAAAAG
The DNA here is from genome assembly GCF_008728515.1 of Papio anubis. Lineage (NCBI taxonomy): Eukaryota > Metazoa > Chordata > Mammalia > Primates > Cercopithecidae > Papio > Papio anubis. The sequence goes on from NC_044989.1 coordinate 21,451,236, forward strand.
TAGAATTACTGACTTTACTCTCCCCTGAACCCTTTATGAGTTCTTATGCTTTTATTGGAATTATTCCTTTGGCTTTGATATATGAGTCCAAAACTTTTCGAATATTTTTTAAAAAATTATTGCTATTTTTTAATTTGTAGTTGTCATCGTGGTTTTAAGTCAATCTTTAGGTTACTTATTTCATCATCTGATCATAAGAGAAATTTGCCAAGCTTAAACTGAGTATCCAGTTTTTTATTATTATTATTATTATTATTATTATTATTATACTTTAAGTTCTAGGGTACATGTGCATAACGTGCAGGTTTGTTACATATGTATACTTGTGCCATGTTGCTGTGCTGCACCCATCAACTCGTCAGCACCCAACTACTCGTCATTTACATCAGGTATAACTCCCAATGCAATCCGTCCCCCCTCCCCCCTCCCCATAATAGGCCCCGGTGTGTGATGTCCCCCTTCCCGAGTCCAAGTGATCTCATTGTTCAGTTCCCACCTATGAGTGAGAACATGCGGTGTTTGGTTTTCTGTTCTTGTGATAGTTTGCTAAGAATGATGGTTTCCAGCTGCATCCATGTCCCTACAAAGGACACAAACTCATCCTTTTTTATGGCTGCATAGTATTCCATGGTGTATATGTGCCACATTTTCTTAATCCAGTCTGTCACTGATGGACATTTGGGTTGGTTCCAAGTCTTTGCTATTGTGAATAGTGTCGCAATGAACATACGTGTGCATGTGTCTTTATAGCAGCATGATTTATAATCCTTTGGGTATATACCCAGTAATGGGATGGCTGGGTCATATGGTATTTCTAGTTCTAGATCCTTGAGTAATCGCCATACTGTTTTCCACAATGGTTGAACCAGTTTACATTCCCACCAACAGTGTAAAAGTGTTCCTATTTCTCCACATCCTCTCCAGCACTTGTTGTTTCCTGACTTTTTAATGATTGCCATTCTAACTGGTGTGAGATGGTATCTCATTGTGGTTTTGATTTGCATTTCTCTGATGGCCAGTGATGATGAGCATTTTTTCACGTGTCTGTTGGCTGTATGAATGTCTTCTTTTGAGAAATGTCTGTTCATATCCTTTGCCCACTTTTTCATGGGGTTGTTTGTTTTTTTCATGTAAATTTGTTTGAGTTCTTTGTAGGTTCTGGATATGAGCCCTTTGTCAGATGAGTAGATTGCAAAATTTTTCTCCCATTCTGTAGGTTGCCTGTTCACTCTGATGGTAGTTTCTTTTGCTGTGCAGAAGCTTTTTAGTTTAATGAGATCCCATTTGTCAATTTTAGCTTTTGCTGCCGTTGCTTTTGGTGTTTTAGACATGAAGTCTTTGCCCATGCCTATGTCCTGAATGGTACTACCTAGGTTTTCCTCTAGGGTTTTTATGGTATTAGGTCTAACATTTAAGTCTCTAATCCATCTTGAATTAATTTTCATATAAGGAGTAAGGAAAGGATCCAGTTTCAGCTTTCTACTTATGGCTAGCCAATTTTCCCAGCACCCTTTATTAAATAGGGAATCCTTTCCCCATTTCTTGTTTCTCTCAGGTTTGTCAAAGATCAGATGGCTGTAGATATGTGGTATTATTTCTGAGGACTCTGTTCTGTTCCATTGGTCTATATCTCTGTTTTGGTACCAGTACCATGCTGTTTTGGTTACTGTGGCCTTGTAGTATAGTTTGAAGTCAGGTAGTGTGATGCCTCCAGCTTTGTTCTTTTGACTTAGGATTGTCTTGGAGATGCGGGCTCTTTTTTGGTTCCATATGAACTTTAAAGCAGTTTTTTCCAATTCTGTGAAGAAACTCATTGGTAGCTTGATGGGGATGGCTTTGAATCTATAAATAATCTTGGGCAGTATGGCCATTTTCACGATATTGATTCTTCCTATCCATGAGCATGGTATGTTCTTCCACTTGTTTGTGTCCTCTGATGAACATCGATGCAAAAATCCTCAATAAAATCCTGGCAAACCGGATTCAGCAGCACATCAAAAAGCTTATCCACCATGATCAAGTGGGCTTCATCCCTGGGATGCAAGGCTGGTTCAACATTCGCAAATCAATAAACATAATCCAGCATATAAACAGAACCAAAGACAAGAACCACATGATTATCTCAATAGATGCAGAAAAGGCTTTTAACAAAATTCAACAGCCCTTCATGCTAAAAATGCTCAATAAATTCGGTATTTATGGAACGTACCTCAAAATAATAAGAGCTATTTATGACAAACCCACAGCCAATATCATATTGAATGGGAAAAAACTAGAAAAATTCCCTTTGAAAACTGGCACAAGACAGGGATGCCCTCTCTCACCACTCCTATTCAACATAGTGTTGGAAGTTCTGGCTAGGGCAATCAGGCAAGAGAAAGAAATCAAGGGTATTCAGTTAGGAAAAGAAGAAGTCAAATTGTCCCTCTTTGCAGATGACATGATTGTATATTTAGAAAACCCCATCGTCTCAGCCCAAAATCTCCTTAAGCTGATAAGCAACTTCAGCAAAGTCTCAGGATACAAAATTAATGTGCAAAAATCACAAGCATTCTTATACACCAGTAACAGACAAACAGAGAGCCAAATCATGAATGAACTTCCATTCACAATTGCTTCAAAGAGAATAAAATACCTAGGAATCCAACTTACAAGGGATGTGAAGGACCTCTTCAAGGAGAACTACAAACCACTGCTCAGTGAAATTAAAGAGTATCCAGTTTTATACTCAAGGAGGATATTAAAATATATTCTATACAATGTTATGACTCAGCATGAGCAAAAAGACATATGGCTCAAATTGGCGATTGCTAAGTGAACAGCAAAGCGACAAACGTGGAAGAAATTTCTGTAGGTTTGGGTAGTAAGGAGAAGCTCAATGCTGAGGTGAGACTTGAGTTTGTCTTGGAATAATTTTTCATGGCACTATTGATGAATACATGGAAGAATGAACAAATACACACTACCTTAAATATCAAAAGACACGAACCAAGAGCTAATTGTCAGAGGGAGCCTGCTCCAATGTTACTGATAGTATACAAGTGGAACTACATTTCCATTTACAAATACAGATGGCTGTGTCTGAAGGGGTTTGAGGAATGTGTGTATGGTTATAAGTATAGATAGTTGAGAAGTCAAATAGCTTGGTACTTGGCACACTATTAATAAATAGCTGTCGAATTAGTTGATGTATCAGGTAATATTATGGAATGGTTAAATGCATGGACTTTGGGATCAGAGATATTATACTTTGGAGTCCTTGCTCTGCTATTGTTGGGAATTTGAGAGTTATCCAACCTGTAAAATTCAACTTTCTCACTGTTAGAATAGATGTAGTTAATGTAATTATACCTATTAAATAAGATTTTTGTGAGGCACAAGTGGGATAATATACATAAAATGCTTGGTAAGTTGCTTGGACATTGTAAGCACCCTATAAATACAAGTTACTAATATTATGCTGTTTACTATTGTTGTTATTATATACTTATAAGAGGGTTGTGATTGCATATATGTTGGTGAATGTACGTAAAGTGTTGTTGGAAGAGGTGTATAAATGGGGTCGTATGGAAGTGAGTATGCATGGATAGGGAGGCTTAGGGGTGAAGTAGGTAGTAGTATCAGTCAGGACAGGAGGCATAAGCTGGTACCTCTTCACACTGAAGTGCTCAGAAGCCCTTGACTTAGTAACACTGGCTTTGGGGAAGGACTTCTTAATATTAAGCAGCAATAATGGCACTCACTTTGGGCTTACCAGTGCATCAATATCCTGACCACCTCTTTTCCCAACAATTAACACCTGAGAGCCACCCTCACTGAATTTACCCAGTTAATTGTTCACAGGATGGGATCATGAATTAAGGCATTATTTTCCTCAGAGTCATTTCAATTTCTCAAATGTGTTATAAAGAGGAACAGTTATTCTGGCAAATGCCATTTTATCCATATTTGCTAGATAACCTTAGACTTGCAGGTCCTTTAGACAGCTGTAAACTTCTTGTACGATAATTCTAAACAAGTTTCTTATCTTTTTGACACAAGAGAACCCTCCACTGAAAATTAATTTAGGGAAATTGAAAGTCCTTTTTCTGTGTTCACCTGTTTGTAAATGATAAGGACCATAAACAACAGTTTTAATAATTCGGTCCTTTGCCCAGGAGCAGCAGTTTATGATCCCAACCACCATCTCATAACCACATGAGCCGATCCTCCATTTCAAGCCAACACTCACTTTCTGTGATGAAATGCAAGGGCTCATCCCAATTTAATACATGGCTTCCTTCATATGGAACATGAGAAGCAGGCTGTCTGCTAGAGACCGGGCTGGGAGTATTTCTTTTGCCACCAGCCTGCAGGGGAGAAAATTAAATGGGGAAAGAAGTTGAGCTTATTATTGTCTTCTAAAACAATTTAAATTTTTTTTTAAAAAAACCTCATTTCATGGGGAAGCTATGGCTACAGGAATGTGAGATGAAATGAACAGTAACAAAGGAACCAAGATTAATAGTACTAGAAGGACATATTAACACCGAACATAAGTGAAACTTGAATGATGAAATAAATGTATAACTTAAATGTAGAAGTCACTTAGGCAGAAACAATTGCTGTTTTATGGAACAAAAAGTGTATTCCTTTGTAAAAATGAAGACCACACAAATCAGTATTTTACTAATGCACATATGGAAGCTCCTACACATTACATTTTCACCAAAAGCTGGAAAGTTCTGAAAGCAATACCTGGGTATGAACTCATTTTATCCATCTTTTCTCTCCTCCACTTTCTCTGCTTCGGGATCTTTCAAGCAAAGCATGTGATAATTTCTGTGCCTTGATCATGCTGGCCCCTCCATCCCTGCAGCTTACCCAGTCACCATCTACGATGGAACAGGCCAGTCTCTGTAAGGATCTTCTCTCTACGGCTGCTTAGAGCACTGTTACACCTTTGAGGGGGATTACATCATGCTTGATTTCCAAATTAGAAAATAAAAATCACCTACATTGACATAAGTTTATTTTAAAAAGTAATGGAAGGGGAGAGTTTCTCATGGAATACTCTATACAAACCTACAAGTTCTCTCTGAGCTCAGAAACAGGTATGGAACTACAAGAGATATCCATTGATTAAATTTACCATTGATGAAACCACCATTCCCTAATTTCTCTACTGAAGTTCTCTAAATCAGAATGTTTATCCTTGGAAGAAAATCATCCCACGAAAATTATGTCTCCACCATTTTTATATAAAAATTACCTTCTGAGAATCCATCTATATAATTTATAATAACAGAACAAAAAAGAAAAATCATATAATCATCTCAATAGTTGCAAAAAATTTTAAAAAGTTAAACACTCATTCATGACAAAAAATTAAGAATAGCGTAAGTAGAAGAGAAATTCTTTTGAGAATGTGCCCAGTAATGCAATATTTTCTTTTTTCTTTTCTTTTTTTTTTTTTTATTTTTAAAAATCTTTTAATTTGGCATTTTTGTGGGTACATAGTAGGTGTATATATTTATGGGGTACATGAGATATTCTGATACAAGCATGCAATGTAAAATAATCACATCATGGAGAGTAGGGTATCCATCTCCTCAAGCATTTATCCTTTGTGTTACAATCCAGTTACACACTTATTTTTAAATGTACAGTTATTATTGACTACAGTGCCATTGTTGTGCTATCCAATAGTAGGTCTTAATTAATTTTTTTTTGTTCCCATTAGCCATCCCCACCTGCCTCCCAGCGCCCAACTACCCTTTCCAGCCTCTGATAACCATCCTTCTATTCTCTATGTCTGTGAGTTCAATTGTTTTAACTTTTAGATCCCACAAGTAAGTGAGAACATGTGATGTTCATCTTTCTTTGCCTTATCTCATTAACATAGTGATCTCCAGTTCTATCCACATTGATGCAAATGACTGGATCTCATTCTTTTTTATGGTTGAATAGTACTCCATTATGTATATGTCCCACATTTTCTTTATCCATTCCTCTGTTGATAGACACTTAGGTTGATGCCAAATCTTAGCTGTTGTGAACAGTGCTGCAAGAAGCATGAAAGTGCAGATATTTCTTTGATATACTGATTTCCTTCTTTTGGATACATACCCGACAGTAGGATTGCTGGATCAGATGGTAGCTCTACTATTAGTTTTTTGAGAAACCTCCAAACTGTTCTCCATAGTGGCTGTACTAATTTACATTCCCATCAACAGTATACAAGGGTTCCCTTTTCTCTAAATCCTCACCAAATGTTATTGCCTGTCCTTTGTATATAAGCTATTTTACCTGGGGTGAAATGATATCTCATTGTAGTTTTGATTTACATTTCTCTGATCAATGATGTTGAGTACCTTTTCATATGCCTGTTTGCCATTTGTATGTCATCTTTTTTTTTTTATTCGTAATGTTTCTTCTACTTCTTTTTTTTTTTTTTTTTGTACTTTAAGTTCTAGGGTACATGTGCACAATGTGCAGGTTTGTTACATATGTATACTTGTGCCATGTTGCTGTGCTGCACCCCTCAACTCGTCAGCACCCATCAACTTGTCATTTACATCAGGTATAACTCCCAGTGCCATCCTTCCCCCCTCCCCTCTGCCCATAGTAGGCCCTGGTGCGTGATGTTCCCCTTCCAGAGTCCAAGTGATTTCATTGTTCAATTCCCACCTATGAGTGAGAACATGTGGTGTTTGGTTTTCTGTTCTTCCGATAGATTGCTGAGAATGATGGTTTCCAGCTGCATCCATGTCCCTACAAAGGACACGAACTCATCCTTTTTTATGGTTTCATAGTATTCCATGGTGTATATGTGCCACAATTTCTTAATCCAGTCTGTCACTGATGGACATTTGGGTTGATTCCAAGTCTTTGCTATTGTGAATAGTGCCGCAATAAACATACGTGTGCATGTGTCTTTATAGCAGCATGACTTATAATCTTTTGGGTATATACCCAGTAATGGGATGGCTGGGTCATATGGTATTTCTAGTTCTAGATCCTTGAGTAATCGCCATACTGTTTTCCATAATGGTTGAACCAGTTTACATTCCCACCAACAGTGTAAAAGTGTTCCTATTTCTCCACATCCTCTCCAGCACCTGTTGTTTCCTGACTTTTTAATGATTGCCATTCTAACTGGTGTGAGATTGTATCTCATTGTGGTTTTGATTTGCATTTCTCTGATGGCCAGTGAGGACGAGCATTTATTCATGTGCCTGTTGGCTGTATGCATGTCTTCTTTTGAGAAATGTCTATTCATATCCTTTGCCCACTTTTTGATGGGGTTTAAGCTGATAAGCAACTTCAGCAAAGTCTCAGAATACAAAATCAATGTGCAAAAATCACAAGCATTCTTATACACCAGTAACAAACAAACAGAGAGCCAGATCATGAATGAACTTCCATTCACAATTGCTTCAAAGAGAATAAAATACCTAGGAATCCAACTTACAAGGGATGTGAAGGACCTCTTCAAGAAGAACTACAAACCACTGCTCAGTGAAATAAAAGAGGACACAAACAAATGGAAGAACATACCATGCTCATGGATAGGAAGAATCAATATCGTGAAAATGGCCATACTTCCCAAGGTAATCTATAGACTCAGTGCCATCCCCATTAAGCTACCAATGACTTTCTTCACAGAATTGGAAAAAAAAACTGCTTTAAAGTTCATATGGAACCAAAAAAGACCCCGCATTGCCAAGACAATCCTAAGTCAAAAGAACAAAGCTGGAGGCATCACACTACCTGACTTCAAACTATACTACAAGGCTACAGTAACCAAAACAACATGGTAGTGGTACCAAAACAGAGATATAGACCAATGGAACAGAACAGAGCCCTCAGAAATAATACCACACATCTACAGCCATCTGATCTTTGACAAACCTGAGAAAAAACAAGAAATGGGGAAAGGATTCCCTATTTAATAAATGGTGCTGGGAAAATTGGCTAGCCATAAGTAGAAAGCTGAAACTGGATCCTTTCCTTACTCCTTATACAAAAATTAATTCAAGATGGATTATAGACTTAAATGTTAGACCTAAAACTATAAAAACCCTAGAAGAAAACCTAGGTAATACCATTCAGGACATAGTCATGGGCAAGGACTTCATGTCTAAAACACCAAAAGCAACGGCAACAAAAGCCATAATTGACAAATGGGATCTAATTAAACTAAAGAGCTTCTGTACAGCAAAAGAAACTACCATCAGAGTGAACAGGCAACCTACAGAATGAGAGAAAATTTTTGCAATCTACTCATCTGACAAAGGGCTAATATCCATAACCTCCAAAGAACTCAAACAAATTTATGAGAAAAAAAAGCAGTATTTTCGTATAACAAATCTGCATATGGATCCTACACATCTAAAATAAAAGTTGAAATTTTAAAAAAGAAGGGGAATTCTATGAACTGATTTTAAAAAGTACCCCAAATCCATAGCTAATATTATGCATAATATGAAAGAATAAGTGTTTCATCCCCTAATGCCAGAATCAATGATAAGATTTTCTGTGTCTCTAATCCTATTCAACTTTTTACTGGAAGACCTAGCCAGTGCAATCAAGAAAGAAAAATAAGTAAAAGACATACAAATATCCACAGAAGGTATAACTGTCTTCAGATAAAAATCCAAATAGTCCACAAAAGTATCTGCTAGAACTACATGAATCTGGCAGGATTACAACATAATCTAGAACAAACCATTTTATTTTATTTTTTATTTTTTATTATGCTTTAAGTTCTAGGGTACATGTGCACAATGTGCAGGTTTGTTACATATGTATACATGTGCCATGTTTGTGTGCTGCACCCATTAACTCATCATTCACATTAGGTATATCTCTTAATGCTATCCCTCCCCCCTCCCCCTACCTGAAAACAGGCCCTGGTGTGTGATGTTCCGCTTCCTGTGTCCAAGTGTTCTCATTGTTCAATTCCCACCTATGAGTGAGAACATGTGGTGTTTGGTTTTCTGTTCTTGTGATAGTTTGCTGAGAATGATGGTTTCCAGCTGCATCCATGTCCCTACAAAGGACATGAACTCATCCTTTTTTATGGCTGCATAGTATTCCATGGTGTATATGTGCCACATTTTCTTAATCCAGTCTGTCACTGATGGACATTTGGGTTGGTTCCAAGTCTTTGCTATTGTGAATAGTGCTGCAATAAACATATGTGTTCATGTGTCTTTATAGCAGCATGATTTATAATCCTTATGAACAGAACCAAAGACAAAAACCACATGGCTATCTCAATAGATGCAGAAAAGGCATTTGACAAAATTCAACAGCCCTTCATGCTAAAAACTCAATAAATTCGGTATTGATGGGACATATCTCAAAATAAGAACTATTTATGCCAAACCCACAGCCAATATCATACTGAATGGGCAAAAACTGGAAAAATTCCCTTTGAAAACTGGCACAAGACAGGGATGTCCTCTCTCACCACTCCTATTCAACATAGTGTTGGAAGTTCTGGCCAGGGCAATCAGGCAAGAGAAAGAAATAAAGGGTATTCAACTAGGAAAAGAAGAAGTCAAATTGTCCCTATTTTCAGATGACGTGATTGTATATTTAGAAAACCCCATCGTCTTAGCTCAAAAGGCCCTTAAGCTGATAAACAACTTCAGCAAAGTCTCAGCATACAAAACCAATGTGTAAAAGTCACTAGCATTCTTATACACCAGTAACAGACAGAGAGCCAAATCATGAGTGAACTCCCATTCACAATTGCTTCAAAGAGAATAAAATACCTAGGAATCCAACTTACAAGGGATGTGAAGGACCTCTTCAAGGAGAACTACAAACCACTGCTCAGTGAAATAAAAGAGGACACAAACAAATGGAAGAACATTCCATGCTCATGGATAGGAAGAATCAATATCGTGAAAATGGCCATACTGCCCTAGGTAATTTATAGATTCAATGCCATCCCCATTAAGCTACCAATGACTTTCTTCACAGAATTGGAAAAAACGAAAGTTCATATGGAACCATTTTATTTTTATATATGAGCAACAAGCAAATGGAATTCATTAAAAAATACCACTTAAAGTTGCACCAAAAAAATATAGTAGGTATAAATCTAACAAAATATGTGAAGAATCTATATACTAAAAACTACAAAATAGTGATGAAAGATGATCTTCTAAAAAGTTCTTTGTAAAAGCTTTAAAAGCTTTGACTAGTTATATGGTTTTGAGTCAAGTTACTGACTTTTCGTCGACCTTGAAAGCTAAACTATTAAAGTCTCCTGCAATGCTATGGGTACACAACTGCTTCTGTGTGATGTCAGTAAAGGATGATAATGGTGCTTAACATTTATTGGATACTTACTATATGGCAGGCACTGTACTAAGTTGTCAACATTCAATATCGAATTCAATCATTACAATAAGTCTGGGAGGTTGATGTTATTATTATTCCCAAATTACGATTAAAAAACTGAGGCTAAGTGAAGTTTTATAATTTGCCAAAAATTACACAGTATGTATCAGAACTAGGTATCAAGTCCGTATGTTTCTGGTCCTACATGCCGAGCTCTTACTGCACACCATTTGCATGGTGGGATAGGCTGGCAGGAGAAGGAATGGGGCCTTTTAAAGCACATGCAGAAGGAAGTACTTCTGCCACTTTGGGAATCATTGGATTTAAAGTCAATTATCTTTCTTCTTCCTCTTGGCACACTGGTTTGGGACCATTATCAACTTCTATATTTTGTGTCTGGAGGAGGTGTTATGGTCTTCATGTGTGCCTTCTTTGTGGGGCCTTCATCTTCTTTTCCCCATCAAGTGTCTCACTCACTGATTATTTCACATTCTCCTGAACTGCCTTTCTTTCAGACCTTTAAAATTTAGAAGAGCTGGAGTCATCTCTTCTCTTAGCAACTGATTCTAAGTCTGGCATCTGGGGACTGAGCCTGCTGCTAAGATGGGAATATCTGGGTGGCCAGCCAACCTTCCTTCCTATCACCCACCCCAAAGCTGCACAAATCCCCTAGGGAGTAGCACGAGACTGCTAAGCAGCACATATATTTCCTGTGGATGCTGCTGATCCCCACATTTATTGTACCGTGGTTGGTGTTTGTAGTCTGTTTTCCAGCCTTGAAAAGTGAAGTACATTGTATCGAGAAACTGACAAGTAAAGATTTTTCTCCATTTACTGTGTCTGGTGTGATAGCACAAGCACTGTGTTTTATACTTAAAACACAGCCAGTTTTATATACAAATGCAAGCAAGTAGAAAGTGTGAGCCTAGGGAAGCTAGCTGATGAAGGTATCCTGGTAGGCAATTAAGAAAGGGACAAGACAATGCAGGAAAATTATATTTCTCTCATTTTGCACAAGAATCAGTGCCTTTCCCTTCTAATATATCAGCTACTTCTATCCCTGTGCCACATTGGAATTTTTTTTTGAAATTTATGGGTGCACGTTGGCTATGTATCAATGCTCTTATTTAATTTCATGGCAAACACAAGTACATCCACATTCCCCTCTAAGCTGCACCTTGCTGCAATCAACACATCGCAGAAACATATGCCTTCCCTTGGAGGATAAGATAGGAAAATAAACATTGTTCCAAGGAGAGGTAGCCATCTTCAGAACCCTTTCTCTGGAGCAGACAAATTGGATATACAACCTACTAGGCCTTCCAGAGTTTACACGGGGTCCACTGAAATTTTGATGATTGGAGGGTTACTCAAAAAATAGTTTCTCTAGATATGATAATACATGCCAGATTCTCAGAAGACTGGATATGGTCTGGAAATTTAGCTACTTTCAACTGCAGCATATATTTGCCTCTTTACAAGTATGTTCCAAATCTCTCCTGTAGGGATTTCACGAGACTTGGGTTTTAGCATTGGTCCTAATGCTTTCATAGAATCTGTGGAAACAGCTGCTCTTCAGTAAGCAGGAGTGGCTGACTGGGGTAAGCAGCTGATGTAGTTTGGATATTTGTCCCTGCCCACAGCTCATGTTGAATTAAAATCCCCAATGCTGGAGGTGGAGCATGGTGGGAGGTATTTTTGTCATGGGGTGGATCCCTCAGAACTTGGTTCTGTCTTTGTGATAGTGAGGTCTCACGAGATCTGGTTATTAAAAAGTATATGACACGCCCCCTTCTCCCCTGCCTTGTTCCTGCTTTCACCAGGTGATGTGGCTGCTTCTGCTTCCTCTTCTACTGTGAGCCCATTAAACCCATTTTCTTTATAAATTGCCTAGTCTCAGGTTTTTTTTTTTTTTTTTTTTTTTTTTTTTTTTTTTGAGACAGGGTTTGGCTCTGTCGCCCAGACTGGAGTACAGTGGCACAATCTTGGCTCACTGAAACCTCTGCCTCCCAGGCTCAAGTCATCCTCCCACCTCAGACTCCTGAGTAGCTGGGACTACAGGAGCACATCACCATGACCAGCTAATTTTTGTATTTTTTCTAGAGACAGGGTCTCACTTTGTTGCCCAGACTGGTCTTAAACTCCTGAGCTCAAGCGATACACCTGCCACAGCCTCCCAAAGTGCTGGGACTACAGCCATGAGCTGCTGCCCTCAGCCAGATATTTCTTTACAGCAATGCAAGAATTGCCTAACATAACACCTCCAACCCAAGTCTCTTTCATACCAACCTCACACTATTTCTGACATTCTCATGGAAAATGACCCGAATGTTTATACTCATCATCCCCAAAAAATTGTTTGTAAGAATCCTAAACCCTAAGATGATGGCATTAGGAGGTGTGACCTTTGTATGATTAAGTCGTGAGAGCAGAGCCTTGATGAATGAGATTGCTGCTTTTATGAAAGAGCCTCTAGAGAGTCTCCTTGTCTCTTCCACCACATGAGAACACACAGAAGGACGGTGTCTATGAACCAGAAAAAGGGCCCTCCCTAGAAACAAAATCTGCTGGCACCCTGATCTTGGATTTTCCAGACTCCAGAACTGTGAGAAATAATCTTTTTTTGTTTATAAGCTACCCAGTTTATGGCATTTTGTAACAGCAGGCCAAATGGACCAACACATAATGATATTCCACAGCTTTGCATCTGGTTTTCAAGGATACACGCTAGGACTTGGCACACTCGTTTTCTGAGAGTTGAGTACAATATACTGCAAAGGCAATAATAATTAATGTTGACAGATTTATTAAGCAATTATTTTTACCAAGGTATTTCTAAGTATTTAATGTGCACAATCACATTTAACCCACATAGCAACCTTATGTGTTAGATGCTCATAATGTCCCATTATAAAGTTAAAGCAACTGAGTCTTGAAGAGATAAAATTACCTTACACGAGGTCATTAATTTATGAAGAAGCTGAGATGGGACTCAATCCTGGATCTTTCTGACAAATCCTTGTGTTTAGTCAAATGATTGTACTACCTTCATAGAAACTATCCCTTCCAGAGCACCAATTGTCTGTCCCAAATTAGACTTCAGGCATCTGACAGGATCAGAAGAAATGATATAGCCAATGGCAAGCTCTGATAGGTAAGGTTAAAAGAAATTGTTTACCTGAACACTTTTTACATTAACATGATTTGAACATCTCATGTGTCTCTCAGGTAGAGAGCAACATATAGAGGATCTAATCAGGCAAGAGAGTGAGACAGTAGTGTGTGCTTGGAAAGAGCACAGGCTGTGTCTGCATGGAGCTTGAATCTTGTCTTTTCCAGCTTTTCCCCATAAGTCATATCTGAAATGAGAGGAGAATGTACATATATATGAGCACCAAGTGGAACCTGGGGCAGGGGAACCTGTCCTGCAGGGCATGAGTGCTACAGTCAAAATCCATGTTGAAGCTTAATTTCCAGTGCAATGCTATTAAGAGGTGGGGACTTTAACAGGTGATTAAATCATGGAGGAGGAGCCTTCATGAATGGAATTAGTGTCCTTATAAAAGAGCTCCGGGGAACTAGCTAGTCCCTATTTGCCCTTCCATTTCCCCTCTGTTGGCATCTTGATCTTAGACTTTCCAGCCTCCAGAACTGTGATAAATCTATTTCCATTATTCATAAATTGCCATGTCTAAGATATTTTGTTATAACAGTAGGAACAAACTAAGAAAATGGGAAATATCATTGTTCTTAGGGGTGACGTTTAATATATTTAAGAGTGTACACCACGTTCCATAGAACAGACACTGTCCTTGGTGCTGAATAAGGGTCCTAAACATTCCCTGCCTCCTTCCCGATGACGGACACCACAGTCCAAGCAGACACAGAGACTTCAAGGTAGGGTATGCGATTATCCTTCAGGCTTCAGTCTTGGATCCAGGGGACTCCTGATGTGACCTTTCTCCCCTCACCCCTGCAAGCTGGCCTTGTCTCCATGAGTCCATTGCCTGCTGAGTGTTGGAATTCCTTTCTGGGTACCTGTAATCTGTCCTCATTCAAGTCTAGTGGCATCCTGACCCTATGAGAAATGGCCCTTGCTGGCCTAATCTCAGCAATCCCTGGATAATAACAAGAAAAAATTATAAATAAATAGATACATAAATAACTAAATTAAATTTAGGTTGTACCTGTACCGATTAAGCTACATGGCTCAAGTCTTGGCTCTACCACTTTCTAGTTAGTTATCCTCAGGCAAGTTACATGTTTTTTCTTTCTTATATGCCATACTACTCCACTTTCACAGTGAGCTGTGGTTTGGGAAATAGCGTTTTGTTTTTATCATGTACCTATGATAGTCACATATTAGTAACTATTCCCTGGGAATCAACCACTCCAATCTAGTTACAGTAGAAACAAATGATTTATGAACTGCTATCTTTTTCCTTTGAATCTTCATTCATCTGCTAAAACATGCCTGCCCTCTGAGATTCTCTCCCAGCATCACCTTCTTCAGGAAGTCTCCCTAGCAACAACCTATACCCACAGCTCTACCATATCAGACAGGCCCCCCATCACCCCCAAGCTTAGCCCTGTCTCAGAATGCTTCACGACTTAACAAGTTGTGAGGTCCTTTGAGACCAGTGACTGTACCTTTTCTTTTCTAATCTCGGCTTTCCTAAGACTCCACATAAGGGTCGGCACTCAATACATATTAGAAAAATGAATGAATAAATGAAAACAAATTAACTACTTTGAAAAATTCCTATTTATTCTTCACATGAAGCTTGTAATCAGAGCAAAAATTAGTTTCAGATCATGAAAGAACTAAGGTCCAGTTAGGTGAAATGATTTGCTTGGCTAAGATAAAAGCAGAAAAATACCTGCAAGATTCTGGGTTAGATCCCAGGTCTTCTAAGAGTCAGGTCTATAACCTGGGTCTTATCTCCCACTTCTATACTCTTTCAGTTGTATTTTCTTACTAGGTATGTTGCCTGAAATTTGTGGGTTTTACAGCAGTGATACTTTACTGATCTGCAATATTATCTTGAGCCAGATATAGGTCCTTGATATCATGAAATACTAATTATTGCAACATAAGGAAAAAGAAGTGTGCACTGTGTTTTTGGAGGTTTGTTCCCTGTTATTAATTCAGGTGCTGAAGGTTGTGACACTTGTCATCTGAAAGATAATTTTCCTCAGATTTAATAATTGCAGTTAAGTCTCAGATTTGATTTTAATTTCAGACCTTGATGTCATGAAGTATTAATTATCTCCATTACCTACTGATAATATTCCTGCAAACATGCACTTGTTTGATTGGCAGGAATTTTTATTAATTTACAAGGATGAACTCAATTAGAAAAGCTCATTTATCGGCACAATTCCACTTACCTACTTACAACTTAGAATGGAGCAAAATCCTAGCCAACTTACAACTGCAAACATAGGGGGTCAAGCCATGTGAGTAGGGTGGCCACAGCTGACTGACTCTAGCAGAGATTGATTGACATACATTTCCTTGTCTGATCTACCTGATTTTGCTTTAAAATGAGTGAGTAAAACCTTTGGGACTAATTAAGATTCTTATAGTGAAGTAATGAGAGAGATTTTCCATGTCGACTTGACAATTTTCCCCCTCCACTTCCATGCCTAGGATTTTTCTTGGGGCTGGCATAGTCACACCTCATTTAAGGAACTACATTTGTTTCAATGGTGCTTTAATCATACGCACCAAAAAAAAAAAAAAAAAAAAAAAAACCTTGATGAATGCTAATATTTTATGTTAAGTGAGTCGGTTCCTCATAGCTACTCACTGTACATCCAAGAAAGAAAAAAATAACTAC
Organism: Papio anubis; assembly: GCF_008728515.1. Lineage (NCBI taxonomy): Eukaryota > Metazoa > Chordata > Mammalia > Primates > Cercopithecidae > Papio > Papio anubis. The sequence goes on from NC_044989.1 coordinate 21,467,417, forward strand.
ATCAATGAGGTGTCACACTATCCCTTGATGGGGTAGAACCCTTGGGATTTGAGGCAGCTAACCCTGCCCTGTCATTTACAGGAGTAACATAGTTTGACTTGGATAAATTCCTCCTGATGAAATTAATATTTATGACATTAAAAGAGAGTGATTTACCCTGAGCTGGATTCTCGAACTCAAGAATATGGTAGGCATTATATCTTGACCTTCCTACTGAAGCATATCTTTATTAAATGAGTTTGTGGGAACAGTACATTCTGGTTCTGCATCAGTAGAACCAGAGAAAACCCCATGCTTAGAATCGGGGAATAACAAAGCAGAATAATAAAACAAACAAACAAAAAATACCAACAATGCCTTTTACTTACAGAGTTCCTCCCAAAGGAGTACAGCTGCATTGTATGCCTACACACAGCCAAGCCATAAAACCCTACAGAGTGCTCAAAACAAACAAACAAATATAATAAAAATTCAGTCCTCCTCTATCTACAGGGCAAACGGGAGTTTGGGGGATAACGTCCAGCTAGAGTAAAAGCCCTATCTTAGAGATTCCTAAATCAGTTTAGAAGAGGGAACAATTGTTATTTATGATTTAGGGCTACAGCAAACATCATATTTTTACTTTAAATATTTGCCTTCAAAATCACTTTAGACTGTGCTGTAATAAAAGGAGCTGAATTATTTTTCTACAAAGGTAACTATAGGCTTTACAACAACAACAGCAAAATCATGTTATTAGAGTCATTTTCAAGCACCTTTAAGGACAGTTACAAGGCAGTTGCTGGAAACACAGCCCTGGAACAGAGCTTTGCTCTCTTCCACTCCTTCTTCTGTCAATCTTCTTGCTGTACTGGCCAAACTGCCTCTTGGGTCTGTCAGTTACTGGTTGCTGTATTTTAAATCTTTGTGTCCCCTGCAAAATTCATATTGAAACGTAATCCCCAATGCAATAGTATGAAGAGGTGGGACCTCAAGTGAGAATGTCTAGTGGCAGAATTATAAGGTAAATTAGGCCCATATGCCCATATCCCTATAAAGTGTTCAGTAATATAATGTTAAATGTTTCACAGATTTCTCAGTGTCTGCTTTTTTTTTTCTTTTTTTTTTCTTCTTTCTTTCTTTGAGATGGAGTCTTACTCTGTCACCCAGGCTGGAGTGCAGTGGCACAATCGTGGTTCACTGAAGCCTTGACCTCCCCAGGCTCAGGTGATCCTCCCACCTCAGCCTCCACACCTGGCTTTTTTTTTTTTTTTTTTTTTTTTTGTGGAGGAAGTGTTTTGCTGGGTTTTGCCAAATCACTCAGGCTAGTCTTTTTTTTTTTTTTTTTTTTGAGACGGAGTCTCGCGCTGTGTCACCCAGGCTGGAGTGCAGTGGCTCGATCTCGGCTCACTGCAAGCTCCGCCTCCCAGGTCCAGGCCATTCTCCTGCCTCAGCCTCCGAGTAGCTGGGACTACAGGCGCCCGCCACCACGCCCGGCTAGTTTTTTGTATTTTTAGTAGAGACGGGGTTTCACCATGTTAGCCAGGATGGTCTCGATCTCCCGACCTCGTGATCCGCCCGCCTCGGCCTCCCAAAGTGCTGGGATTACAGGCTTGAGCCACCGCGCCCGGCCTACTCAGGCTAGTCTTGAACTCCTAGGCTCACGCAATCCACCCACCTCCCAAAGTCCAAAGTGCTAGGCTTCAAGTGTGGGGCCCCAAACCTGGCCTCAGTGTGTCTGAAGCATTAGATTTTTTGTTGTGGTGAATATCCAACGATAGATTGCATACACATCTCTCTACTAGAGCTAAAGATTACTCACAAAATTTGTTCAACAACACTTTAAAAAATGTTGCACTGCTTATGATGTTATTCCCACAAAACCTAGGCATGATTTTGTCCTTGGTTTAAGGGAGTATAAAATATTTAAGATAAATGTATTTATTCATTTATTACACTTATTCATATAATATAGATTACTGCAATGCTAGGTGCCCCAAATCATGTAAAATACAGATTTAGTTCTTGCCCTTGCAAAGTTGGCAATCTCCCTGATGAAACAAATTGTATACATAAAAGTAGAATTCAGGGTATAATTAGAGCTCTATTTCATATGCTGGTAGCATCTGTAAGACTGGACAAACAGAAAACCAGGTTTTGACTCTCTAAAAGACACTGGAGGCCGGGCGCGGTGGCTCAAGCCTGTAATCCCAGCACTTTGGGAGGCCGAGACGGGCGGATCACGAGGTCAGGAGATCGAGACCATCCTGGCTAACACGGTGAAACCCCGTCTCTACTAAAATATACAAAAAAACTAGCCGGGCGCGGTGGCGGGCGCCTGTAGTCCCAGCTACTCGGGAGGCTGAGGCAGGAGAATGGCGTGAACCCGGGAGGCGGAGCTTGCAGTGAGCTGAGATCCGGCCACTGCACTCCAGCCTGGGCGGCAGAGCGAGACTCCGTCTCAAAAAAAAAAAAAAAAAAAAAAAAAAAAACCAAAAGACACTGGATTCTGCCAAATGTTGTTGGCCTATACTAAGTTTATCAAGTTTCTGTCTCTTTGATTCCCACTTTCCTCTGAATTGCTTAATATGAGCTTCTTCCTAGTTCTTACCCACTGCCATGATTCTGAGATATGTTTCCCTAGAATTTAGGAATAGTCAATAAATACTTAGGTAATCAGATTTAATTTCACACTCCAAATCTATTTCTGCTCCTCAATTTTATATTGCTGATATTCCACCCTTAACCTGTGTGTGATCGTCTGTATCAGTGCTTGTATGGTAGAAATATGAGCCATATATGTAGTTCTAAATTTTCTAATAGCCATATTAAAAAGTAAAAAGAAACAGCTGAGATTAATTTTAACAGTATATTCTTAACTCAAAATATCAAAAATGTCATTTCCACAAGTAACTATTTCAAAATTATGAAAATGGTATATTGCATTTAGTTTTGTGCAAAGTCTTAGATATCTAGTATATATTTGACACTTAGGGCACATCTTAATTCAGACCAGCCACATTTCTGGTATTCAGTAGCAATGTGTAGCTAGTGGCTACCTTGTTGGACAGCATAACTTTAGAACAATGGTTTTAAAAGATGATGCCTAGACTGCTGAGAGTTTTTTAGAAATACAAATTCTCAGTATCCATCTAACAGATTCTAGGATTCTAGGACTGGAACCCAGCAATCTGTTCTGTGTTTGTTTGTTTGAGATGGAATCTCGCTCTGTTGCCAGGCTGGAGTGCAGTGGCATGATCTCAGCTCACTGCAATCTCTGCCTCCCGGGTTCAAGCAATTCCCATGTCTCAGCCTCCCAAGTAGCTGGGACTACAGGTGTGCACCACCACGCCTGGCTAATTTTGTTTTTTAATTTTATTTTAGTAGAGACAGGGTTTCACCATGTTGACCAGGATGGTCTCGATCTCCTGACCTCATGATCTGTCCACTTTGGCCTCCCACAATGCTAGGATTACAGGCGTGAGCCACTGATCCCAATCTGTTTTTACAAGCCCTGCAGGAGATTTTGACTGCTTTGAAAATTTGAAAAGCAGATTTTCAAATTTCTAGATTTGAAATTCAGGAAAATTCAGGAATTCAGGAAAACTCATTGTAGGTAGGGTACTTAGGCAGAAGAGTCATTTCCATATCATAATGTCTCACTGAGATATTTCACCAAAACAACTGAAAAACAGAGGTCTTTTATAATTTACAGCAAAAATGATTGAATTAACAATATGATTTTTTTTTGTTTTTAAATTTAAGGTCGTTTCACTCCTATTTTCTTAAATACTGATACTTACAACATTGGTCTTTATTTTGAACAAGAAGTAAGTTCAGCTCAAGGGCAAGGAACGTGTTGTGCATTTGTGGAAAGTACACAAAATCAGGCTGGGCAGGACCACCATGTGACAGGCTGGGCATGCCAGGCTGGAGTGTTTGGATTTTGTCCTGCAGAGAGAAAACGACACTATTTCTGCTCCAGTCAGTGGTTTTTTGCTCTCTGCCTGACACCAACTCCCTCAGAGGGCAAAATCTCTCCTGGGAAATGCAAATAGCTTTGTTTTCTTTGAGATAATTGCTTATTTTGAATAATGTACGCTGTGCATAAGTAATGAGTGGAGAGACAGTGTGCAAACACGCCTTTGCTTTTCTTCAACTGCCTCCTACTCGGGCACTAGAAGAGCGATGCTGGGGTGGACAAGCCCACCTCCCCAACAGCAGTCCCATTGTCTCTGCACTGACACATCAGCATTGCTACCACACAGTCTCTCTGCTGGGCTGGGAACAGCCGGCTTCAACCTGCTGCCTTGTTTACTAAATGGAATCAGCAGATAATTTCACGGTGGTATAGACAGCATGAAAATCCCACTCAAGATTCATAAATCCTGCTTTAAATTCGGCCAGCTTGTACACAAGCTGCCCTCTCAGCTCTTTCCAGTTGGAAGCTGTAGTCACACCAAGAATGGAAGATGGAGTTAGAGACAGAGAAGTACATGCCTAGTCTGACTACCTAGTCCCAGGGAAGGATGCAGAGACAGAGATGATTTGGGCCAGGTAAATGGAGAGAGAGACGTTCATCACAATACTCAGTCACAAAGTGGAGGAAATGCAAGTCATAGTACAAACAGCTGTGGTCTGAGAATCAGGATCTTATTGGATAAATCTGAGGTCTTATTGGATAAATCTGCTGATCAGGTGTCACAGGCCAAGAGGAGGGTAAGCTTGTTCTCTCCTCTGAATTTATTTAACTCCTGATAAAACATATGCTTTAGGGGATATCCCAGAGGTTTAGATGAAAGTTCTGAATTTGGGAAGACAAAAGGAGTGAAGGTTAAGATGAGCCAATTGGAAAGAGTCACGCCATGAGAAAGAAGAAATGTAATGCCAACTGAGCTCCTGAAGTGCGGACGTCTGATCTATATCCATTTTTAATCTTTGAGTCTCCACAGTTTTCATCATACAGGATGTTTCGTGAGTGCTTAAAAATCACATTTTCAGGCTGAGTATGGTGGCTTACACCTGTAATCCCAGCACTTTGGGAGGCTGAGGCAGGTGGATCATGAGGTCAGGAGTTTGAGACCAGCCTGACCAACACTGTGAAACCCCATCTCTACTAAAAATATGAAAATTAGCCAGGTGTGGTGGCGTGCACCGGTAATCCCGCTACTCAGGAGTCTGAGGCAAGAGAATTGCTTGAACCTGGGAGGCAGAGGTTGCAGAGAGCTAAGATCACCCCACTATACTCCAGCCTGGGCAACCAAGCAAGACTGTCTCAAAAAAAAAGAAAAAAAAGAAAAAAGAAAAAAATCACAATTTCAGTGAAAGTCTTCTAGTTCCATTGAAACGCACACACACTTTAAAAAGACATGACCTATGTATTAGGAGTCATTATTAGTATGTTAGGCAAAGTATTCTGTTACTTCCTTGGACTGAATGGAAGTTTTATTAAGCAGCCATTGCAATTGAAATGGGTCCGTTTTGCTGGAGAATTTCTTGAGAAGCTGTGGGCAGAGTGACCACAGAAGGGCTAGCATCGTGTGGCAGTGACTGAGGTCCTGCTCCATTTTATGCTCTATTCAATGTGTTCACTCTTCTTAGGCAAGCATAGCAGTCTAATCAGCCTAAAAATTGAGCTCCATAAATTTGGGGAAAAAATCCATGAATTTAGAAAAACAAATCAATGGAGAATTGGTGGTTTTAACCCATGTTAAAAGTGAGTATTTAGAGATTCAAGGACAGATGGGCTGGCATCATATTCTTACCTTGGCAAAATCTCTGAGCTATGAGATATTGCCATTGGACAAAGTGGAAAGACCACTGATTGAGGAAAGTTTCTTTTTATTTCCTTTTTGGCCATTTTGTGTTTTTTCAGAATAGTTCATAGAAACAACCTTCAAATTTTAAAGCAAATATAACCATGAGCATTTTCCTGAAGCTAAATCCAAGACCACACATCTACACATCTTTATTTCTCAATTGCATAACTTTGGAGATGGTGTTTTCTGTGTGGAAAAGGAGTCCAGACTGATCTGTGACTTTTCTTGAAAAACTGCAAAATGATTGAGATGGTTACTACAATATATTATTCTTACTAGTCTACATTAGCCTGTTTGGGCTACCATAACCAAATACCACACACTAGATGGCCTTAACAACAGAAATTTATTTCCTCACAATTCTGGAATCTGAACATCTGAAATCAAGGTGCTGGTCTGATTGGTTTCTGGTCAGTCTCTTCCTGGCCTGCGGATGGCTGGCTGCCTTCTAGCTATGTCCTCTCATGACCTTTCATTGGCACCTGCATACAGAGAGAGAAAGAGTATGAGAGCTCTCTGATGTATATTCCTATAAAGACATCAATTATATGCAATCAGGGCCCCATCTTTATGATCTCATTTAACCTTAATTAGTTCTTTTGAGTCCCAGTCTCCAAATATAGTCACACTGGGGGTTAAGATTTCAACACAAGGATTTTGGGAGGAAACAAACATTGAGCCTTTAACGGGATATATTCATATGTCATGGAAGGAGCAAGAGCTTGTCCTAATACCATACTGTATGTGGTGGGTAGACTTTAGGGTAGGGTTACTCCATAAAGTGAAGATCATTAATGTTTATCTAGGGTCACAGTTTCTAAAATATCAGTGATAGAGTATAAGAACATGAAATCTGCTGACTATGGGTAGTGATTTCCAGTGAAAATGGTTGCCCCTGACCTCAGAATAGAGGCTGAGCTAGACTGGATTTCAGAGTTTCTATCCACCCTGTCTTGGGATCATACTATTGATCAAATAAGCCTTGCTAGGAGAAAAAACACTAAGCCCTAGCAAGTCTGCCGAACTCTAATCATCAGGGAATGGATTAAAGCCAACAGATGAAGATTAAAAGACGGCATTACCATTCTTAGACATTCTTGGGTAAATTACAAAATTCAATTTAGAGGGACTCAAGGGCCGATTGTCATACACCTATTGGTTACTGAACACTTATTCTTGTGGTAGAGAAGCTTTCACCTTGCCTCCAAGGGACAGGGTGAATCATGCATGTTCAAATTGCATTGCTTAGTTTACAGGCAAATGAATTTGTCTGCCAGCTGCCTGGACTAGAAAAAATGATGTGTCTCATTTACATAGCAAAGGGAAACAGTGAAGGGTCTTGATGAAATATAGGTGCTATTGCCCAGGTCTGAGTGCAATAGACATGAAAGAGACGTGGCTGGTGATAAGAGGTGACAAATTCTAGGAGAAAAATATTTATTTGGAAGATACTAACTTTCTGCAAAAAGGTTAGTTTAAACATCCGAGCTAATGTACTGTAAACTGTTAAACTATTTCCTAAACAAAGGGAGTGCATAAACGGCACAATGATTGTTTTTGGTTGGTGCATTGTGTATTTTAGGTTACAGCTTGTTTGTAACTGAAAGCAAACTGTAGCAATGTGATGCATTTGCCTATGTGTGAAATGGATCTTCAACAAGGGAATCACAAAACGTTTACACTTCTAGACATGAGCACTCCCAACACACCATAGTCTGCCTTTCCAATTTCATCCAACTGTGATGGAAGGAAGAAAAAATTCCGTAACATCAGTGTGCACTTAATTGTCAGAGGGAAATAAAATTACAAAGTTTAGTAATACCATAAAAATCTGTGCTGTTATGCAAGAATCTAAAATTACATGCTCTCTAAAGGAAAATCATTACACTATAGGGACTCACAAAGGCTTTCCAAACAGAGCTGCATAATCTCACAGTTAAGAGCAGTTCCTTCTGGTTGAAAGAGACTAAAAACAAAACAACAAAAAAAGCAGTCATTGTCAGGTTGTAACGGTGGAACGATTCAAGGTGACTGTGGGTCATTTTGCTGTTTTGAGCCTGTGGAGTTGGGAATGTAAGGGTGAAGATAATGTGTTTTATATGTATAAATTTAAACTGTGCTCTATTATTTGATTTGAACTCCAATTAGCACATTCTTTTACATTCTAATAAGTGGTTCAACCATCTTTTTTTTAGAAAAGCAATGGGATTCTCTTAAAGGTGGCCATAATTTGGGGGGTGAGGGGAAGAAACAACACAAATAATTAGCTCATATAATTAAGGTGATTTTCCTAAGGATAGAAGCCATGTATCTTCTCATTTAAAGGAGGGTGGGGTGAAAGGGCACTGGGTTTTGTTAATGCATCTTCTGATGTAGAATTTAAGCTTTGTTCTATACATGGGGATGTAAAATGACATATTCTGGGTCTCTGGATGTAGGGAAATGCTAATGGGGTTTCAAGGTACTGCTTTGGGTTTCTCTTCTATGCAGCTTACAGAAGTACAGGCACCACCATTACCAACATAATTATCTTAAATTCTTTGACAGCATGTCTTGCCTCAGTCAAGGCTCCTCCATCTGTGCAAAAATTTTGCCCTGCTCACGTATCTCAGTGTGATTCAGTGGAGAGAAAATGGCTTTGGACTCAGACTACACTGGGTTGTAGGATTGACTCCACTTGTTAGCTCTAGGATGTCAAGTACTCTTTTGAATTAATGTTATCTTAGTTTTCTCCTCTGTAAATTGGAGAAAATATCTATTTTATTAGAATCAAGGAAAAAAATGCACATTTCTTTCCTTTGTCTTGGCAGTAGATTTAAGTCTGCGGGCAATGAACAGTTACCAGAAGGAGGAAACTCAATTCTGGCAACAGTGAGTACAAAGAAAAAAGTACCAAGTATTAATGGCCATGGCGTTTAAGGTCAATTTAATACAGAATTACAAGTAGGCCTGCTAGGTTTTTTATAAGTATATCCCATGCAATATTTGGCACACACTCATAGTTTAAAAAATTGTTGTTTATCTGAAATTCAAATTAAACTCTGTGCCCTGGTATTTAATTTGGCAACACTAATCACAAAGTAAGTGTCATGGATATGTGGCAAAAAGGCTGAATATCAATGTGAAGGTCAGCAGGCCAGGTTGATACACATGGAGAAACTGCCAGCTGATTATTACTGGATTGAAGCACTAAATACAAAGGTACTTGCTGAGATGCTTGCAAGAATCAGGTTTAACTAATCAGTATGACATGTTAGCACTTAGCCAGATAAAGAATTGATAATTGCTAAGAGATCATAATTATGATATTGTGTTTAATCGGAAATTAATTTGTAGCAAGAGATTACTAATGTTGATTTATTATACCCAGTTACAAGATGTATGTGGATTACCTTGAACCAACTGTTTGTAGCTTAGGAAGGGAGAACCTACCACATGAAGGATTTACTCTCACCTTGGGAAATAAACATGAAGGGAACAGGCCACTTAATTACAGGACATCACTGGGCAGCATTAGAGCATGGGGACTCTCAGGTGGACAGGTTCTGTGATCCTAAGATATTCTGGATCTCTGAAGGCTTGCCGAGGCCTGGGCCTCTTGGATAGCCACTGGGGGACTAGATGGGGCCATCCTAACAACTCTTCTGCAGGAAGTGGTACTAGTGTCTTTTCTCTTTCTCTCTCTCTCTCTCTCTCTCTCTCTCTGTTTGATAAATTTAAATTAAAGCACACACTGAATGCCAGCCCAGATCATCCAACACCTATTTTGAGAACTGCGCACTTACTGTGTTTCTACTGGTGGTATGTGTCTTTCATCTGGGATTGTGCCCTCATTAGATTAGTGCCAAGAGACCTGAATGGCTTTTGGGTATTGCATTCTCACTTGCAGTAAACAAGTAGGGACATCTGTCCCAATATGTGATATTGATTTTTTTTTTTGCCTTTCTTATGGATATAAAATTGTATTTTATTGTTTTCATGTCCATTTCTTTGTACACTGGTGAGTTTGACAGTTTCTTCTTATACTTATTAGTCATTTTGTCCTCTTCATTTATTACCTGTGAATATCTTTGCTCTCATTTCTGTTGCGGCTTCTGACCTTATATACTAGATATTGTCTTAAAACTTTTAAACCTGATACTTATCTTCTCCCTGCTATCATGTTTCCCTGTCTTAATTGTGCCAACAATGTCTTTTAATGAACAGAGTTCTTCATTTCTATGTAACTATATCTATTAATATCTCTATATTGTATAGGCTTTTGGCATATTGTCAAATACCTATCTCTCCACTCCTGGGTATTACAATTATTTTTTTTTCTGTTACATCTTAGATGTTTTTTCACCACATTATATATTTAATCTGTACCCCACCATTATATATGATGTTAATCAGGATACATGATTTTTCTCCTTATTGTAAGTTTGTTTCCATTATGCCATTCTAAACAATATGCTGCTTTCATTTTCATTATTTATCAATTAAGCATGCTATTTCTGAGCTATTTTAATACACTGGTTCCTTTGTTGCTGTGCCAATATCAGCCTTTTAAATTACTACGGCCTTATAATAAGTCTTAATAACTGATGGAGTTAGCATTCTCTTTTTATTTTTATTTGATAAAATTGTAATAGCTGTTCATGGGCCTAAATTCTGGCATAAACATTTTTAAAATGAGTTTGACAAATTTCTCCAAAATTCAACCCAGAAATTTTAATAGAAACCATTTTTATTTGTAGCTTAATGTGAAGACTTTCTATTTTTGTAACAATTTGTATAGAATAGGAATTAACTCCTTCATGGAAGTTCAGTGGAGTTCGCCTATAAAAACACTTGGACCTGCAGCTTTGAGGAGGATGGATTTTACCTACTGTTTTGTATTTTAAATGTCTATGATCAGTTGAATATTTCTATTTTTTCTAATGTCATTTATTTTGGGAAATGTATTTCATCTTTTTTTTACTACTTTATTAATCTATTAAATGTATTTTAATCCATTTTTGTCGTTAGCAATTTTGTTCTTTTCAATATATATTTTTAAAATATGCAACCTCTTTTTTCTTGAATTATATCAGAAGTGTACAATATTAGTGTTTTCCAAATATCAGTATTATTAACTTTATTTTCTTAATGCACTGTTTCATTGAAATCTGCCCTTAGATTCCTTTTTTTTCTGATTTGATTTTACTCGTTGATTGTTTTCTAACTACTTATGTTGTCTTCTTAGCTCATTTAAAACATGTATTTACTGACAACTACAATTAAATTTAGTGCATAAATTGGGTCTTACAAATTTTCAAATTTATTTATAACTGTTCAGTTCTAATTTTCCATGATATGCTTTATGAACATAGGGTTATTTACTAGTTTACCAGCATGATATTCTGCTTGCAGACACATGGAATTTTTAATGCTATCTGTTGTTATTAATTTCTGCTTTTGAGGGGGTCATAGGAAATAGTATGCATGGGTTTACTGTCTTTTTTAAAATTTGGTTTTATCTTTTTCTCCATTTCTCTCTTTCTACTTGTTTTAATAATTTTTGTGGTTTTCTTTTTGTATTGCATCATCAATTCTAACTGTCATATGTGTACTCAAAAAGAATATGTATTGTTTCTTGGGTGCAAAGCTCTAGACTTGTCTCATAGATTGATTTGATTTCTATATGATGTTATCTGTGTTTTTTATATTTCTGTTCCCTTTTATATTTCTGACCCCTCCTGGGTCTATCGATTTCTGAGAATAGTGTGATAAAATATCTAGCAAGAATTCACAGGGTCTCTATATCTTTCTCTGGTTTGGCTTTATGTATTTTGAAATTGTTATAGTCATAACTATTTACAATTTATTTTCTTGACCAATTGTACTTTTTACCACTATGATGAACCCCTTTGATATCTTGTAATTTTTTGTCTCAAATTATATTTTGCTAGATATTAATAATACTCCTTCAGATGTCTTTTGATTATGTTTACTTGATGTATTTTTTCCATCTTTTATTTTCAGTTCTTATTTTCAAATCATTACAGATAGTACATTTTTTCATCTTTCTTTTTAATTTCAGTCTGAGTTATTGTCTTTTCATTTGTGAATTTGATCCGGTAATATTATAGATTAATATTATATTAGAATTTGTTTCTGTTCTTTTATTTTACATTTTTCCTTTAATGTCTTTTGTTTACTTTTTTCTTTTTCCCTTTTTGCATTGGTCATGAAAGGTTTTCTTCTGATGGTTTTAAAATTATATATTCTACTTTTGTTTTTATATTATCTTTATGTAAAGAACACTTCTCATGTTTATGTCTATGTTAATCTCTTAAATTTATTATCTGTATCTCTTCCCTAACCACTCAGGAAAGGTATCAGACTCTCAAATCCTTTTGGCCTTTCCACCTACTTCATCTCTACTGAATTTTAGTTCTGGGTTTGTGTCACAATATAGACTACTATTCTTCTCTCATCCTAGTTTCAAGACACAACTATGATCTTTGCTAAAATACTGAAGTATCCTTACTTCTCATACAGGTTGCCGTATCCACCTGACTGTAGTTTTCTTATTTGAATGACTCTCTCTAGAGTATTTTTCCAAGTGGATTTTTGTATCCCTAATCTTCCGAGGCTGACATGCTTGAGAATATTTTTACTAACCTCCCTGTCACAATTTAGCTAAAGAAATAATAATTCTGAAACCTGAGGTTGATCTCATTCAATTTCATTATAGAGAACCAGAATTTTTTTCTGGAGATGTCTCTGTGTTTACTATTTCTAATGTGTTTAGGTAGGGATATTTTCTTATTCATCCTAATTAGAACTTTTCAGGCCCTTTCAGTCTGAAGTCTCACATCTTGTTTTAATTTTAGGAATTTTATCCTCATTCGTTTTTGCAAATATTTCCTTTCCTGTGTTTATTACTTTTTGTTCCTCAGAAACTCCTACAGAGGTTGGGACTTCTACATTTATCTCTGTATGTATCGCTTAACTTTCCTCTTGCATCTTCTTTTTCTTAATCCTGTTTTGTATTCTGAGAGTTCGTCAATCTGATCTTTGAGCTTGCTCATTCACTCTTTCGTTATACTCATCCTATTTAGGCCATTTAAAATATTTCAGCTACTATATTCTGCATACTTAATATTTCCAACTTTTTATGATTTATTGCTTTTGCTTTATATTAATACCCTCTCTCCTATCTTTGAGAATATTTATTGTGCTTATTTTATATTCTTAGGCCATCTGTTCCAATAAGTCTGTTTTATATACCATATGCTGTTTAGTTTGTAGTATTTCATGTATAATAATAGTATTCTTCAGGTGTGTAAAAATTTGGCATGCTACTTCATTTTCCTAATAGTTACCTTTTATGGCAATAGCCAGGCACAAATTTGAGACCATGTTGGACATCTAAAGGGAGGCAATAAGCCTCAAATTGGAAAAACCTAACACTTATGGTGGACATAGCTTAGATGACCCCCAATAAGTCATGTCCTTATAAATATCGTCCCTTCAAGTGCAAGCAGAACCTATGACTTGCTTTTAACCAATAGACCATAGAAAACATGATGGAATGATACCCCTTACTCCATGATTGCTTTTTGTTATGTATTACTCCATCCTAGCAGACTAGAGAGATAGATTCTCCTGCTTGTCTTGATGGAACAAGTAGACATGTTGTGAATTGCCTATGGAGAAGGCCACGTGATAGGAAACTGCAAGTGGCTTCCAGAAATGGAGATGAGCCCTGGACGAAAGCCAGCAAGAAAATGGGAACCTCAGTCCTATAGCTTCAAGATGACTTCTTCCAACAACCTGATGGAGATTGGAAGTGTACCTTTACCCAGTCAAACCTCTGATGAGACTGCAGGCCCAGTCAAATCTGGATTGCTACCTGATGAAACTCTAGAGCAGAGGACCTATTTAAACTATGCCTGTACTTCATGACATGCAGATACTGTGAAATAATGAATAGGTGCTGTTTTATGCCTCTAAGTTTGCAGCGATTGATTATGTAGCAATAGAAAACCAGTACAGCACCCACCCTCTGTTGAGTACTCTTCTTGGCTCCCATACAACCAGTCAACTCTTCTGAATAGGTGGTGCCTTTAAATCATTAGAGGAAAGCATCATTAGGAGAAAGAAGTTGTTTCAGACTGTAATCCATTAGCCATAAAGAGTTGAGAAAATGGGGAGATTGGGTAGATGTCCTCAGATGGATAGCAAACTCCCATCTGTTCTTGTCACTACCACTCAGGTATAAATTCTCAAAGTCTTCATCATGTTATTCATGTTTTAGACAACACCACACTTTACTGGGGTATTTGCTTACCCTTATTTTTCAGATTTCATGGAATATCATATAGGATTTCTTTTAGGGTTTTTAAAGAAGGGTTTTATTATTGATGCCATCATCTGCATCCTAAAATTAAAAAAAAACCAATATTACTTACTGTTGGATTGAAGTTATTTTCCTTCAACACTTTGAAAATGCTAATCTTCTGTCATCTGTGTTTTGTGTTGATATTGAAAAGTTTTGTATCAATCTGAATGTTTTTCACTTAAAAATAACTGCATTATCAGAAAGCAGTTAGGATATTATCTCAAATTTTCCTATAATATACATACATGTGCATTTTTCTTTATACAATTTTGTACTTTTTAAGGTCTCTTAACTTAGGTGTTCAAATTTTAAATTCTGAGAACTTTCTTCTGATTCTACTTTTATCTATTTCTACCTCTTAATTTATTTGTTTGACTTTCTGGTACTGTTATGATTGGTTGGTGACAGTTGTGTCTCTGTCTTCCATATTCAAAAACTTCTTTGTTATATTTGCCATTATGTCATACTTTTCTGATGCTTTCAAAATAAGTTCTTAAATACAACCTTTCTATTAACTTCATCAATTCTGATAATTATTCATCCTATAATATATTTTGTGTATTTATGTTATATATTCAATAAATCTACTTGTTTCTTTTTGATTATTGCTTAGCTTATTATTGATTAATGTCATCAGTATATCCTGCCTTATCTCTTTTAAGATATCATGTTTATTTTAAAATGGTAATCTCTGTATTACATTTATTCAGAACCATGGAGTATACACTGTTAGGTATGTTGCCATTCCATTGTAAAGATTGTGCTGAGATGATTTATTTTTCTCTTTAAGATCATTTACCTTAGCCATTTGTAGTTCCCAGGGGATAAGGACCTCTGTTCTATTTTATTGACTTTAGTGTTGTTGGATGGTGCTGACATATCCATTTACTGTGTTACCACCAGTCTTTTCTTCTTGTTAGGAAAACCCTGGTACTTCTCCAAGAATTTCTTTCCTTGGCTGTAACTACCTACCTTTAAGGTTTAGAAGAGAAGATGATTATGCTCAGCACCTGCCATTTCTCAGAGCATTTTATCCACTCCTAACTCAGCAAGGGCTTCTGCGCTGTGTTGTTGGTATCTTGTGAACAGAACAATACTTAGCATAATTTCTTTTTTTCATAAGTTATTCAGGTACAGGTGGTATTTAGTTATATGAGTATGTTCTTTAGTGGTGATTTGTGAGATTTTGGTGCACCCATAACCTGAGCAGTATACACTGCACTCCATTTGTAGTCTTTTATCCCTTGTCACCCTCCCTCTCTTCCCCCCAAGTCCCCCAAGTCCATCGTATAATTCTTACGCCTTTGCGTCCTCATAGCTTAGCTTCCACAAATCAATGAGAACGTACAATATTTGGTTTTCCATTCCTGAATTACTTCACTTAGAATAATAGTCTCCAGTCTCATCCAGGTCACTGCAAATGTTCTTAATTCATTCCTTTTTATGGCTGAGTAGTATTCCATCATATATATCACAGTTTCTTTATCCACTTGTTGATTGATGGGCATTTGGGTTGGGTCCACAATTTTGCAATTGTGAATTGTGCTGCTAGAAACATGTGTGTGTGTGCCAGTTTCTTTTTTGTATAATGACTTCTTTTCCTCTGGGTAGATACCTAGTAGTGGGATTGCTGGATCAAATGGTAGTTCTACTTTTAGTTCTTCAAGTAATGTCCACACTGTTTTCCATAGTGGCTGTACTAGTTTACATTCATTCCCACCAGCAGTGTAGAAGTGTTCCCTGATCACCGCATCCACATCAACATCTACTGGTTTTTTTTTTTTTTTTTAATTTTTTTTTTTTTTTTATTATGACCATTCTTGCAAGAGTAAGGTGGTATTACATTGTGGTTTTGATTTGCATTTCCCTGATCATTAGTGATGTTGAACTTTTCTTTTCATGTGTGTTGGCCATTTGCATATCTTCTTTTGAGAACTGCCTATTCACGTCCTTAGCCCACTTTTTAATGGGATTGTTTGTTCTTTTCTTACTGATTTGTTTGAGTTCATTGTAGATTCTGAATATTAGTTCTTTGTCAGAACTATAGATTGTGAAGATTTTCTCCCACTCTGGGTTGTCTATTTGCTCTTCTGACTCTTCCTTTGCCATGCGAAAGTTCTTTAGTTTAATTAGGTCCCAACTATTTATCTTTGTTTTTATTGCATTTGCTTTTGGGTTCTTGATCATGAAATCCTTGCCTAAGCCAATGTCTAGAAGGGTTTTTCCAATGTTATCTTCTAGAATGTTTATATTTTCAGGTCTTAGATTTAAGTCTTTAATCCATCTTAAGTTGATTTTTGCATAAGGTGAGAGATGAGGATCCAGTTTTATTCTCCTACAGGTGGCTAGCCAATTATCCGAGCACCATTTGTTGAAAAGGGTGTTCTTTCCTCACTTTATGTTTTTGCTCACTTTGTCGAAGATCAGTTGGATATAAGTATTTGAGTTTATTTCTGGGTTCTCTATTCTGTTCCATTGATCTACATGCCTATTTTTATACCAGTACCACACTGTTTTGGTGACTATGGCCTTATAGTACAGTTTGAAATCAGGTAGTGTGATGCCTCCAAATTTTTCTTTTTGCTTAGTCTTGCTTTGGCTATGAGGGCTCTTTTTTGGTCCCATATGAGTTTAGAATTGTTTTTTTCTAATTCTGTGAAGAATGATCATGATATTTTGATGTGGATTGTATTGAATGTGTAGATTCCTTTTGACAGTATGATAATTTTCACAATAGTTGAGTCTACCCATCCATGAGCATGGGATGGGTTTCCATTTGTTTGTGTCATCTGTGATTTCTTTCAGTAGTGTTTTGTAGTTTCCTTGTAGAGGTCTTTCGACTCCTTGGTTAGGTATATTCCTAAGGAATTTTTCTTTTTTTTTTCTTTTTGGCAGGTATTGTCAAAGGGGTTGAGTTCTTGATTTGATTCTCTGCTTAGTCATTGTTGGTGTATAGAAGAGCTACTGATTTGTGTACATTAATCTTGTATCCACTTTGCTGAATTCTTTTATCAGTTCTAGGACCTTTCTGGAGGAGTCTTTAGGGTTTTCAAGGTAAACGATCATATCATCAGCAAACAGTGACAGTTTGACTTCTTCTTTACCAGTTTGGATGCCCTTTATTTCTTTCTCTTGTCTGATTGTTCTGGCTAGGACTTCCAGTACTATGTTGAAGAGGAGTGGTGAGAGTGGGCATCCTTGTCTTGTTTCAGTTCTCAGAGGGAATGCTTTCAATTTTTCCTCATTCAGTATTATGTTGGCTATGGGTTTGTCATAGATGGCTTTTATTACACTGAGGAATGTCCTTTGTATGTCGATACTTTGCTGAGAGTTTTAATCATAAAGGGATGTTGGATTTTGTTGAATACTTTTTCTGCATCTACTGAGATGATCATGTGATTTTTGTTTTTAATTATGTTTATGTGGTATATCACATTTATTGACTTGCATATGTTAAACCATCCCTGCATCCCTGGTATGAAACCCAGTTGATCATGGTGGATTATCTTTTTGATATGTTGTTGGATTCAGTCTTGCTGCAGTTGAGTATTTGGGGTGTCTCCTGGGTCCTGCAGGAGCAGTCTGCTTTCTTCAAAGTGTCTCTACTTAGCATAATTTTGAAATACAAAAGCCTAACTTGGAATTCAGGCTCTGAGACATACTAGCTGAGGAACTTAGACAATTTTCTCAGCTTCTCTATGACTCTATATTCTTTATATTGAATGGGATATAGTTGCTAATTGTTAGGATTACTGTGATACTTAAAAGAGGTAATGTATATAAACCAATTAGAACAGTACCTGACACAAATTAGGGCCTAATAAACATTAGCTATAAGTGTGGTTATAGTGCCCAGCACTTGTACATGTTAAGTAAATGTCATTTATTTTGCATACCATTTACACCTATCTACAGAGCCTTATCTGAATCAGTGCACCCATTACTATAAAGATACACCAACATTTCAAATCTCCAGGACTCACATGTTCTTCTTGTCAAGCTCTAAGATTCTAGCCATCTTGGCAATATGGAATTTTTGGAAGAGACTGTTCATGTATATGAGATAAGATCTTGGTGTATGTATGTGTGTATATATGTGTGTCTGTGTGTATATATATAATCTGTAGTATCTTATACCCACTAATTCTTGACTTTAAGTCCTTAAACATGTGAACCCAAATTCCCCTGTGTACAGGTTAGTACTTCACAGGTTAGTAGTCTTTCACAAGTTACAAAGAAGCTTTACATCCATTATCGCATTTGATCTTATAGTTTTTTTTACAAAAGGTGAGAAAAACTTTATCCAAACTATTTTTAAGGGGAAACAAATTCTCAGTCTGGCAGATAAAGTGAAATAAATTCAGGCAGCTTGGGTGTGGCAGACATGCAAAGTCAACCAAGATGCTTAAATTTCTAGTCCAGTGCTCATCTTTCCTGCTCTACTCTTTTCACAAAATGCAGGGAGAAATAGACAGGAACTTTGCTGGGCCTTCTCTAGAAACTTTATGTGTGGATAAATGTAAATGGAATTTTGGATGTTCATCATTTGATTCCATTCCATCATAGCTGAAGCTTAGGTTCATGCTGTTCCCTGCCTTTTCTGCAAAGAAGAGTTCTAGTGCTAATTTGTTTACCTTGAGTGGGCTATACTTGGTGCTGGGCAGTAACGGTGGAAGTAGCCATCACAAAGGACATCAGGATTGAGTGTCCTTTCCTGAAGTTCAAGCTCTAATCAAAGCATCTACATATGTACATTGTGCTGTGAGTCATTCATAATTCATAATACGGTTTCTAACATTTTCTAGTTGCTTATTGCTATTGATGCCTAAGTTTGTGCTAAGTTAGGTAATGAATATGGTTCCTCAGAGCTAAACAATTCTATTACCATTACGTAAGTTAGCCCACTAGGTTTTTGTTTTTTACACTATTGACATTAGGGTGTACTGTGTGTTTATTGGAGAAGTGGGATGTCTATGTCTACTGAGAAAATATACCCTTAAGCATCAGTAAGTATGTATTGAGCTCTAACTGCTCAGCCCTATGCAAGACATTGTAGAGGAGAGCCAAAGACTAAGTTACGTGAGGCCATTAGCAACTATGTGTACATTAAATGTGTTTTTCAATGTGTGTATGCATGCAAAAGGAAGTTGAAGTCATAGATTTCATTCCCTCATTACCTGGACAATAACTTGTCACATGAGGCCATCAATGAATGCTTGCAAAATAAAGACGGCAAGATCACTCTGAGCAGATAACTATAGCGGGGTCAGCCTTTCTGGAAGAGATAGAACTTGAGATATTTGAATAATGTATGGGGGTGAGGGCAGGCATTCTAAGTGAGGTGCAGAAATAAAAACAAGAAGGGAGTTTAGAAAGAAGGAAGGTGAATAATGTGGGCAGAATATCATCCATTATCAGAATATAGACATTGTATAAAGCACCATTACATTTACAATAGTCACATAATAACTTCATAGAATCTGTAAGCCGTATCTATTCCACTTTGATTTTTGAATGAATGACAAAGCCCTTTTGTGCTGACAAAATATGGTTATTTATTTTTCACTTTTGAAAACTCTAACTAATTCTTTTTATAGCAAAGTATATACTCTATTGGAAAAATGTTTACTTTATTTTTGCCCCCTGCGTGTTCTAGTACATAAGCTGAATGGGTTCTTTTGGAAAACACTGTCATGAAGTGACATACAGCAACCAGCGTTTCTTGAGCTCACCCACCCAGGGCCATTCTAAGTATGACATTATAAAAGGGGTTGCTACTTGTCTAGGGGGATGGTGTCATTGGCACCCTGTGGAGGGGTAGAAAGTAGAAGACAGGGCAAAGCTTTCTGCCGTAAAGAAACCTAATGACTCATGGAGGGGTATCAAGTGGGATGAGTAGCTAAAGAGTGTGGATGGCAGGTGTTTTAGCTAAAGAAATGTGAGTTTCATAGTCTTTAAGAACAGACTAGAATGTGTCCATGACCTAGATCAAACAAGGATGTACAGAAGAGAGTAGAAGGATGGTTACCAGAGGCTAGGAAGCGTAGTTGGGGGGCAGGGTGGAAGGGAGGTGGGGATGGTTAATGGGTGCAAAAGTAAGAATGAATAAGACCTACTGTTTGATAGCACAACAAAGTGACTATAGTCAATAATAATGTAATTGTACACTTTAATATAACTAAGAGTATAATTCGATTTTTTGTAACACTAAGGATAAGTGCTTGAGGGGATAGATACCCCATTTGTCCTGATGTGAGTATTATGCAGTGCATTCCTCTACCAAAACATCTCATGTATCCCGTAAATATATATGCCTACTGTGTGCCTTCAAAAAATTAAAAATTAAAGAAGGCTATGCTTCAATTTTAGCAGGGGCATCTTTGATCTTAACATGCATCTGGAATAGGAAATGAGGAGATTGTTAAGAAGTGATTATAGAAGGTCTGAAGGGCTCATGGCATCATCCAAGATTCAAGCACAGTGCAGAGAATATAAGTTTGAGAAGAAACAATGGTCTTTCGAGTTGGTGATCCCTGGCATTGCCAACATGTGCAGTTCCTTCTCCTTGGAAGTTCAGGAGGAGAGCCATGTACAGGTAGCCTTGAGAACTGATTATAATCAGACCATTATGAATATAAGCGAGGTGTATTATTTATTTTAATCATGGTTACACAAATGCTGAGAAAAATCAGGGTTTTTATTAGGCTTCTTTCAGACTCTAATACTTATTCTCAAGACCCACTATCATTTTCTGTGACTTCCCACTTCGAAGGATACCTTATCCTAGTGATGAATATTGGGTATATGAGGTGATCTTATCCTTGGGGTTTATACACAGAGCTAGATGAAACTAAAGAGACACTAAGTGATGTTAGGAATTATTCAGGGTAGGGGAAGGGTGGCAGAGGGTGGGAGAGGTGGCACTGATTCAGGGATTCCCATTGGCATTTCATCCAGAGCCCTTTCGGTTTATTCAGTTTAATATATTTGCTTTGGGGTATTATTTCAACTGAAGAAATGTATCTGAGACAAGATAGTGATAAAAAGCCAGTGCTGTGGTGGAACCATCTATTGATTTCAGACCTTGTCAGTTCAATCATACAGTGGATCTGATATCTCATTTAATATTTTCTTTCAATTGCTAAAACTGACCAACTGACTTGCAATATTTTCAAAATATGTATAGACAGTGTGGACTCAATCTGCAAATATTCTGTGAGTGGCTGAGTAAATGTAACCGAGCTGGCATTTTAAACTTGATGAGCATTTTGCCAAGCATGGAATAAGAGTAAGTGGAAGCTGAGGTGCAGATGCATCTTCTCTTTAGGCTTCCGTGGGAACATCATCCTATAGCAGTTTACACTGAGAATTTACCCAGACTGTTTTTCTTTTTTTTAATTTTTTTTTCCTTTCTGAGTCCCGAATAAGGTTGGCTCGTGGCCTGGAAGCTATGCAATTTTTCTTGTTCTGGCAACCTAGGAAGAGAAGGTATTTTGCAACTTAGCTGAGTTGTTTCTTAATGTTTGCAGAGAAATATGTCGTCTTGTAGAAATTTTTAAGTTGAAAAGAAGCATGTTTTCTCAATGTATAGAAATGCCTATTCCATATCTATACTAGATTTGTATTTGAGTTCAAAAGTAAGACAATGATTTTGTTCCCTGATAATTCAAGAATTCAAAAATTGGTGACAGCCATACTCCATATGGGACTCCAGTGAAAAGTTGGATTTGCAATAACTAGGGGCGGGGCGGGGGACACAATAAAACCTTCAGTGTAGAAAGAAAAGATTTATCGTCCATATTTACCTTTATTGTATGTCCTGGGGAATAATCATCTTTGACATTTGTAAACTACCTTTCGTGGAACAGTCCCGCAGGTCTTCCTCATTCAAGAGCTGCTTTCTGAATGTCATTTCTCTACTCAGTGACTCATTAGTATGCCATGGTGGGAGGCCAAGGCCTTTAAATTGGAGAGTACAGTATGATGTGCTTAAAGGAAAATCTAAAAAACATCCCTTGGTGGGGAAACTTTGGTACTGGGAGTTCTTGTGCATATAAACTATATTGCCAGCCGGCATAGCTAGTTGGGAGAATGTGCCTTGCAGTGTAACTTCACTCCAGGGAAATTATTAAGTATACTTGTGGGTAATTTCAAGCTATTGGGAACAGTTACTCAAAATCCTGGTTAAACTTCAAACTTTGCTGGTAAAAGAACAACAGCTTGTGGCTTACCACAAAGCAAGAGTTTCTTAAAGTGATAATCCCTTCTTGAACAGGAATCACATATGATAAGTGTTCCCAACAGTTCTATTTTTGGAGCAGCTTCCAAAGTGATGAATACAAATTACAACAACCATTATCCCAGCTTATTCATGGTATCATACTGTCCTGAGAAACTACAGTTATGTAAATCAAGGGAATATTGCTTAACATTACTATTAATAAATTACATGCTAGAGCAGCAGTGGCAGTAGCTCACCAAGTTGATGTAACAGAATGTATAAACATGCAGATGATTCATATTCTACAGAACGCAATCTTACTTTAAAGTCATTTATAATAAAAGAAGTCCAATTTTAACTTTCTCTTTTATATACTTTCAATTATACCAGCTTAACTATATGTTTGTCAATTAAAAAAAAACTTCATATATGTGTGGGTATATACATATATAATCACTTCCCCCCCACACCCTGCTTAAGTTTCTTTAACTAAAAAAAACAGAATTGATCATGGTGGATAAGCTTTTTGATGTGCTGCTGAATCCGGTTTGCCAGTATTTTATTGAGGATTTTTGCATCGATGTTCATCAGGGATATTGGTCTAAAATTCTCTTTTTTTGTTGTATCTCTGCCAGGCTTTGGTATCAGGATGATGTTGGCCTCATAAAATGAGTTAGGGAGGATTCTCTCTTTTTCTATTGATTGGAATAGTTTCAGAAGGAATGGTACCAGCTCCTCCTTGTACCTCTGGTAGAATTCAGCTGTGAATCCATCTGGTTCTGGACTTTTTTTTGTTGGTAGGCTATTAATTATTGCCTCAATTTCAGAGCCTGCTATTGGTCTATTCAGGGATTCAACTTCTTCCTGGTTTAGTCTTGGAAGAGTGTAAGTGTCCAGGAAATTATCCATTTCTTCTAGATTTTCTAGTTTATTTGCGTAGAGGTGTTTATAGTATTCTCTGATGGTAGTTTGTATTTCTGTGGGGTCGGTGGTGATATCCCCTTTATCATTTTTTATTGCGTCTATTTGATTCTTCTCTCTTTTCTTCTTTATTAGTCTTGCTAGCGGTCTGTCAATTTTGTTGATCTTTTCAAAAAACCAACTCCTGGATTCATTGATTTTTTGGAGGGTTTTTTGTGTCTCTATCTCCTTCAGTTCTGCTCTGATCTTAGTTATTTCTTGCCTTCTGCTAGCTTTTGAATGCGTTTGCTCTTGCTTCTCTAGTTCTTTTAATTGTGATGTTAGAGTGTCAATTTTAGATCTTTCCTGCTTTCTCTTGTGGGCATTTAGTGCTATAAATTTCCGTCTACACACTGCTTTAAATGTGTCCCAGAGATTCTGGTATGTTGTATCTTTGTTCTCATTGGTTTCAAAGAACATCTTTATTTCTGCCTTCATTTCGTTATGTACCCAGTAGTCATTCAGGAGCAGGTTGTTCAGTTTCCATGTAGTTGAGCGGTTTTGATTGAGTTTCTTAGTCCTGAGTTCTAGTTTGATTGCACTGTGGTCTGAGAGACAGTTTGTTATAATTTCTATTCTTGTACATTTGCTGAGGAGTACTTTACTTCCAATTACGTGGTCAATTTTGGAATAAGTGCGATGTGGTGCTGAGAAGAATGTATATTCTGTTGATTTGGGGTAGAGAGTTCTATAGATGTCTATTAGGTCTGCTTGCTGCAGAGATGAGTTCAATTCCTGGATATCCTTGTTAACTTTCTGTCTCGTTGATCTGTCTAATGTTGACAGTGGAGTGTTGAAGTCTCCCATTATTATTGTATGGGAGTCTAAGTGTCTTTGTAAGTCTCTAAGGACTTGCTTTATGAATCTGGGTGCTCCTGTATTGGGTGCATATATATTTAGGATAGTTATCTCTTCCTGTTGAATTGATCCCTTTACCATTATGTAATGGCCTTCTTTGTCTCTTTTGATCTTTGATGGTTTAAGGCTTCATCCCTGGGATGCAAGGCTGGTTCAACATTAGCAAATCAATAAACATAATCCAGCATATAAACAGAACCAAAGACAAAAACCACATGATTATCTCAATAGATGCAGAAAAGGCTTTTGACAAAATTCAACAGCCCTTCATGCTAAAAACGCTCAACAAATTCGGTATTGATGGAATGTACCTCAAAATAATAAGAGCTATTTATGACAAACTCACAGCCAATATCATACTGAATGGGCAAAAACTGGAAAAATTCCCTTTGAAAACTGGCACAAGACAGGGATGCCGTCTCTCACCACTCCTATTCAACATAGTGTTGGAAGTTCTGGCTAGGGCAATCAGGCAAGAGAAAGAAATCAAGGGTATTCAGTTAGGAAAAGAAGAAGTCAAATTGTTCCTGTTTGCAGATGACATGATTGTATATATAGAAAACCCCATTGTCTCAGCCCAAAATCTCCTTAAGCTGATAAGCAACTTCAGCAAAGTCTCAGGATACAAAATTAATGTGCAAAAATCACAAGCATTCTTATACACCAGTAACAGACAAACAGAGAGCCAAATCATGAATGAACTTCCATTCACAATTGCTTCAAAGAGAATAAAATACCTAGGAATCCAACTTACAAGGGATGTAAAGGACCTCTTCAAGGAGAACTACAAACCACTACTCAGTGAAATAAAAGAGGACACAAACAAATGGAAGAACATACCATGCTCATGGATAGGAAGAATCAATATGGTGAAAATGGCCATACTGCCCAAGATTATTTATAGATTCAATGCCATCCCCATCAAGCTACCAATGAGTTTCTTCACAGAATTGGAAAAAACTGCTTTAAAGTTCATATGGAAGAGTGTAAGTGTCACTCTTCCAAGACTAAACCAGGAAGAAGTTGAATCCCTGAATAGACCAATAGCAGGCTCTGAAATTGAGGCAACAATTAATAGCCTACCAACCAAAAAAAGTCCAGGACCAGATGGATTCACAGCTGAATTCTACCAGAGGTACAAGGAGGAGTTGGTACCATTCCTTCTGAAACTATTCCAATCAATAGAAAAAGAGGGAATCCTCCCTAACTCATTTTATGAGGCCAACATCATCCTGATACCAAAGCCTGGCAGAGATACAACAAAAAAAGAGAATTTTAGACCAATATCCCTGATGAACATCGATGCAAAAATCCTCAATAAAATACTGGCAAACCGGATTCAGCAACACATCAAAAAGCTTATCCACCATGATCAAGTGGGCTTCATCCCTGGGATGCAAGGCTGGTTCAACATTCGCAAATCAATAAACATAATCCAGCATATAAACAGAACCAAAGACAAGAACCACATGGTTATCTCAATAGATGCAGAAAAGGCTTTTGACAAAATTCAACAGCCCTTCATGCTAAAAACGCTCAATAAATTCGGTATTGATGGAACGTACCTCAAAATAATAAGAGCTATTTATGACAAACCCACAGCCAATATCATACTGAATGGGCAAAAACTGGAAAAATTCCCTTTGAACACTGGCACAAGACAGGGATGCCCTCTCTCACCACTCCTATTCAACATAGTGTTGGAAGTTCTGGCTAGGGCAATTAGGCAAGAGAAAGAAATCAGGGGTATTCAGTTAGGAAAAGAAGAAGTCAAATTGTCCCTGTTTGCAGATGACATGATTGTATATTTAGAAAACCCCATTGTCTCAGCCCAAAATCTCCTTAAGCTGATAAGCAACTTCAGCAAAGTCTCAGGATACAAAATTAATGTGCAAAAATCACAAGCATTCTTATACACCAATAACAGACAAACACAGAGCCAAATCATGAATGAACTTCCATTCACAATTGCTTCAAAGAGAATCAAATACCTAGGAATCCAACTTACAAGGGATGTAAAGGACCTCTTCAAGGAGAACTACAAACCACTGCTCAGTGAAATCAAAGAGGACACAAACAAATGGAAGAACATACCATGCTCATGGATAGGAAGAATCAATATCGTGAAAATGGCCATACTGCCCAAGGTAATTTATAGATTCAATGCCATCCCCATCAAGCTACCAATGAGTTTCTTCACAGAATTGGAAAAAACTGCTTTAAAGTTCATATGGAACCAAAAAAGAGCCCGCATCTCCAAGACAATCCTAAGTCAAAAGAACAAAGCTGGAGGCATCACGCTACCTGACTTCAAACTATACTACAAGGCTACAGTAACCAAAACAGCATGGTACTGGTACCAAAACAGAGATATAGACCAATGGAACAGAACAGAGTCCTCAGAAATAATACCACACATCTACAGCCATCTGATCTTTGACAAACCTGAGAGAAACAAGAAATGGGGAAAGGATTCCCTATTTAATAAATGGTGCTGGGAAAATTGGCTAGCCATAAGTAGAAAGCTGAAACTGGATCCTTTCCTTACTCCTTATACGAAAATTAATTCAAGATGGATTAGAGACTTAAATGTTAGACCTAATACCATAAAAATCCTAGAGGAAAACCTAGGTAGTACCATTCAGGACATAGGCATGGGCAAAGACTTCATGTCTAAAACACCAAAAGCAACGGCAGCAAAAGCCAAAATTGACAAATGGGATCTCATTAAACTAAAGAGCTTCTGCACAGCAAAAGAAACTACCATCAGAGTGAACAGGCAACCTACAGAATGGGAGAAAATTTTTGCAATCTACTCATCTGACAAAGGGCTCATATCCAGAACCTACAAAGAACTCAAACAAATTTACAAGAAAAAAACAAACAACCCCATCAAAAAGTGGGCAAAGAATATGAATAGACACTTCTCAAAAGAAGACATGCATACAGCCAACAGACACATGAAAAAATGCTCATCATCACTGGCCATCAGAGAAATGCAAATCAAAACCACAGTGAGATACCATCTCACACCAGTTAGAATGGCAATCATTAAAAAGTCAGGAAACAACAGGTGCTGGAGAGGATGTGGAGAAATAGGAACACTTTTACACTGTTGGTGGGATTGTAAACTAGTTCAACCATTATGGAAAACAGTATGGCGATTCCTCAAGGATCTAGAACTAGAGGTACCATATGACCCAGCCATCCCATTACTGGGTATATACCCAAAGGATTATAAATCATGCTGCTATAAAGACACATGCACATGTATGTTTATTACGGCACTATTCACAATAGCAAAGACTTGGAATCAACCCAAATGTCTATCAGTGACAGACTGAATTAAGAAATTGTGGCACATATACACCATGGAATACTATGCAGCCATAAAAAAGGATGAGTTTGTGTCCTTTGTAGGGACATGGATGCAGCTGGAAACCATCATTCTTAGCAAACTATCACAAGAACAGAAAACCAAACACCGCATGTTCTCACTCATAGGTGGGAACTGAACAATGAGATCACTTGGACTCGGGAAGGGGAACATCACACACCGGGGCCTATCATGGGGAGGGGGGAGGGGGGAGGGATTGCATTGGGAGTTATACCTGATGTAAATGACGAGTTGATGGGTGCTGACGAGTTGATGGGTACAGCACAGCAACATGGCACAAATACATATGTAACAAACCTGCACTTTATGCACATGTACCCTAGAACTTAAAGTATAATAATAATAATTTAAAAAAAAAGAATAATAAAAAAAAACCAGAACTGTCTACTTCCAGGTTCACATTTTTCATTCTACAGCTCCTAAATTGGTAAAACTATTCTGCATTGCCTGTGGTTTCTGTGTATGAAGAAAGAATGATTTTTCATCTTTCACTCAAATTCTCAAACTTTTTTAAGGGGAGAAACTTACTTTTTTTTTTTTTTCATTTGGAAACAGCATTCTTTAAAGATACCTTTTCTGTAACTTCTTCAAAATGTGAAATGTGCCTACGTTTTTCCTCTCCTTAAAGTTTTCAGTTAGAACCAGTTCAAACCTACAGACTTGACACTTAATAAATAAAGTCAAACGTCTTATACTTTTGTTATAATACAATGAACACAAAAATGTGAAGTTAAAAATAGCATGTTTTCAAAGATAAATTTGAGCCAGGACAATTTAATGCATAAATTTATAAAGTGATAATATTTTTTAACTTTATTTGAACCAATTGCTTTTCAGTTGTTTGAAGGTGTTTCAAAATTAGTGTTACTGTTTTAAAACCTCAACTAAATTGAGTTAGATCAAGTAGCTCATCTGGTTTTGACCTTTTCCACATTTGGGATTTGGAAGGGACTAAGCCCAATATGTTTCAATCCAATGCAGGAACTATCTGGTCAAATACTCACCTTTGTCTGTCTTCAGTATTTAATCAATTGTATTTATGTAGCTTTAAGTAAACATCTTATTCTATAAGGGAAGGAGAAGTAATCAGGCAAGTAATTGATACTTATTTTATCTTTTACATCCCATTGAAACATACCCGAAGCACTAAAACTCTCATTGGATAGGTTATGGTAGGTTAGATAAAATATCTGTTCCAATACAATGTCGAATCAATTTCAAGATTTTCCTCACGTTTTAAAGTGAAAATTAGAGTCTGAGACCATAGGAAGGAAGCACAATTTCAAATCCCCATGATGCTTGTAGTCTTGATATGAGAAATTAACTTTGGGGTAAAGTAGTCATTTGCAACTGATACTCCTGGGTGTAAAATGAGTAAGTTATTATATTCACTTCATTATTTGTTGCACAAATATAGTCAACTACTTTAGATTCTAGTTTTGAGGCCCTGGTAATAGCAAACATGCAAGAAAAGAATAAGAGAGTTTCTGCTCTTAATGCATTGATGACCTAGAGTACAAGATAGAAGTATAAACATGTGATTAAAATTCAATATAATACTTCTACATCTTGTCAAGCTAGAATAACAGTAACTAGATGTACTCATCAAACATTTAGAAGAAAAATAAACTATATAACACAATTTTATTCAAGGCACTGGGCATCAGATAATAAAGCACAGTGATACCTGAGATATAAAATTACCACAAATCAAAATTCTAGAGATGAATATTATAATGTCTGAGATGAAAATAACTGGTATAGGGTAATGGCAGGTTAGGCATTCAGCATGTTAGGTTAGTAAAGTTGAAATCATAGCAATAGGAGCTATCTGAAATAAAACAGGAAAACACGTAAAAATAAAATAAGAATTAGTAATCTTTGTTACAATTGAAAGTGGCCTAATATATATGCAATGGAGTCAATAAAGAAGGGGAGACAGAACAAAAATATTTGAAGAAATAATGATAGAAAAAGTTTCAAATTAGGTTACAACTATCAACCAAGAGATTCAAGAAGTGCAGAAGAACCAAAATAAAAGAAACATAAAGAAAATCACATCAGAATGTATCATAATCAAATTTCTCAAAACCAATGAACAATTTAAATTTCTAAAAGCACAAAAAAGGAAAGACACATTAAAGAAAGAAGAATAAATATAAGAAGGACAGCAGATTTCTGGTCAGAAGTAATTTAAGAAGATGATGGTAGAGCAACACTTATTAAAATAAAACTATCAATGTAAATTTTTATAAACTGAAAGTATCTTTCAAAAGTCAAGGAGAAATAACCTCCAAAGCTGTGGAAAACAATCATCAGGGTCTCTTTCTTTCCATATTAGCATCAACCTAACTTTTTCTGAGCTAACTCAGTTCTTAGTTAAAAAAAATATATATATGTAATTTTTATTGGAAATAGTCTTTCTAGGGCCACTTCTTTTTTTTATTATTATACTTTAACTTCTGGGATACATGTGTAGACGTGCAGGTTTGTTACATAGGTATGCATGTGCCATAGTGGTTTGCTGTAACCATCAACCCATCATCTATATTAGGTTATTTCTCTGAATGCTATCCCTCCCCTAGCTCCCCACCCCATGACAGGCCCTGGTGTGTGATGTTCCCCTCCCTGTGTCCATGTGTTCTCATTGTTCACCTCCCACTTATGAGTGAGAACATGCCATGTTTGGTTTTCTGTTCCTATGTTAGTTTGCTGAGAATGATGGTTTCCACCTTCACCCATGTCCCTGCAAAGGGCATTAACTCATCTTTTTTTATGGCTGCATAGTATTCCATGGTGTATGTGTGCCACATTTTCCTTATCCAGTCTATCACTGATGGGCATTGGGGTTGGTTCCAAGTTTTTGTTATTGTGAACAGTGCTGCAGTAAACATACGTGTGCATGTGTCTAGGGCCACTTCTAAAGATATTTCAGTTCAGCCATTCTTCTGGTGTCAGCATCCCAGGCTCATACTCTATGCTCCTTTCAAGGGACATGCAAGTAACTATTTTTTAACCATTCAACATTTTCAAAATCTGACTTGAACCTCTTACCCTAACAAGTGTGGCTTTTATTAAACTGCTGACATTTTAGTCTAGAATGTCACTGAAACTTGTGCAGAATAAATGGCTATATTTCCATCTTTTTATACCATGTCTTCTTATGAGCATACATTGGGATATTGTTTTCAGGCAGCTAATTGATATGGTTTGGCTCTGTGTTCCCACTCAAATCTCATCTCAAATTGTAATCCCCATGTGTTGAGGGAGGGAAGTGGTGGGAGGTGATTAGATCATGGGAGCAGTTTCCCCCATGTGATTCTCCTGATAGTGAGTGAGTTCTCTCACAAGATCTGATGGTTTAAAAGTAGCAGTTTCCCCTGCAGTCTCTCTCTCCTGCCACCATGAGAAGACACATCTTGCTTCCCCTTTACCGTCTGCCATGACTAACTTTCCTGAGGCTTCCCCAGCCATATAGAACTGTGCATAAATTAAACCTATTGCCTTTATAAATTTCCCAGTCTCAAGTATTCTTTATAGCAATGTGAAAATGGACTAATACAGAAAACTGGTACTGGGAGTGGGGCACTGCCATAAAGATAACCTGAAAATGTGGAATTGACTTTGGAACTGGGTAACAAGCAGAGGTGGGAACAGTTTGGAGGGCTCAGAAGAAGACAGGAAGATCTGAAAAAGTTTGGAACTTCCTGGAAACTGGTTAAATGGTTTTGATAAAAATGTCGATAGCGATATGGACATTGAAGTCCAGGCTGAGGTGGTCTCAGATGGAGATGAGGAACTTATTGGGAACTAGAGTAAAACTCACTCTCACTATGCTTTAGCAAAGAGACTGGTGGCATTTCACCCCTGCCCTAGAGATCTGTGGAAGTTTGAACTTGAAAGAGAATTTAGGGTATCTGACAGAAGAAATCTGTAAGCAGCAAAGCATTCAAAATATGACCTGGATGACTCTGAAAGTGTTCGGTCTTATGCATTCACAAAGAGATTATCTGAAACTGGAACTTTTAAAGGGAAGCACAGCATAAAAGTTTGGAAAATTTGCAGCCTGACTATGTGGCAGTAAAGAAAAACCCTTTTCTGGGGAGAAATTCAAGCTGGCTGTAGAAATTTGCATAGGTAACGAGGAACCAAATGCTAATCCCCAAGACAATGGGGAAAATATCTCCAGGGCATTTCAGAGACCTTCAAGGCAGCCCTTTCCATCATAGGCCCGGCCTAGGAAGAAAAATGGTTTCATGGGCTGGGCACAAGGCACCACTGCTTGATGCAGGCTTTGGATATGACGTTCTGTGTCCCAAACACTCCAGCTCCAGTCATGACTATAAGGGGCCAATGTACAGCTCAGCCTGTTACTTCCGAGGGTGCAAGCCCCAAGCATTGGTGGCTTCCATGTGGTGTTGGGTTGCAGGTATGCAGAAGACAAGAGATCAGCTTTAGGAACCTCCACCTAGATTTTGGCAGATTTATGGAAATTCCTGGATATCCAGGCAGGAGTTTGCTGCAGGGGTGAAGCCCTGATGGAGAACCTCTACTAGGGCAATGCAAAGGGGAAATGTGGGGTTGGAGCCCCCATACAGGGTCCCCTCTGGGCCACAGCCAAGTGGAGCTGTGAGAAGAGGGTCACCATCCTGCAGACCCCAGAATCCAGACCCCAGTAACAGTAGATTCATTGACAGCTTGTATCCTGCATCTGGAAAGGCTGCGGCCATTCAACACCAGCCTGTGAAAGCAGTCTCATCGGCTGTACCCTGCAGAGCCACAGGGGTGGAGCTGTTCAAGGCATTGGGAACTCACCTCTTGCATCAGCATGCCCTGGATGTGAGATATGGAGTAAAAGGAGATTATTTTGGAACTTTAAGATGTAATAACTGCCTTGTTGGATTTTGGCCTTGCATGGCACCTGTGTCCCCTTTGTTTTGGCCAATATCTCCCATTTGGAATTGGAACATTTACCTAAGGCTTGTGCCTCCATTGTATCTTGGAAGTAACTAACTTGTCCTTGATCTTATGGGCTCATAGATGGAAGGGACTTGCCTTATCTCAGATGAGACTTTGGACTTGGACTTTTGAGTTAATGCTGGAATGAGTTAAGACTTTGGGGAACTGTTGGGAAGCCATGATTGGTTTTGATGTTTAAAAAGGACATGAGATTTGGTGGGGGCAAGGGGTGAAATGATACGGTTCGACTCTCTTTTCCCACTGGAATCTTATCTTGAATTGCAACCCCCATGTATTGAGGGAGGGAGCTGGTGCAAGGTGATTGCATTGTGGGAGTCGTTTTCCCCATGCTGTTCTCCTGATAGTGAGTTCTCAAGAAATCAGATGGTTTGAAAGTAGCAGTTTTCCCTGTGCAGTCTCTCTCTCCTGCTGGCATGAAAAGATGTACCTTGTTTTCCCTTTGCATTCTGCCATGATTGGAAGTTTCCCGAGTCCTCCCCAGCCATGCAGAACTGGAAGTCAACTAAACTTTCCTTTATAAATTACCCAGTCTCAAGTATTCTTTAGAGCAGTGTGAAAATAGACATTATACACTGATGCTTTGAATTATATACCCTTTTCTAATTGGTGGTGATTTTTTAGTCTCCATTTTGTCTTAAGACTTCACTGGGATCTTTTCCTCTCAAATCCTTATTTCTAGCCCATCACCTTGACTCACTATTATCCTACCCTAAAATTTTGTTTGTGGTTCTTCTTCTCTTACCTTTTATTCCTTTCTCTCTGTCCTGCAATGGTGTTATTACAAACAATATTCAAGAACCCATGGATTGCAGCCACATAGAAGTGTCTTGGTCCTTATTTTGCTTTCATTTTGAGACTAATTATTCAAGGAGTCAATTACAGAGAAGAAAAAAAAAAAAAAACAGGATATGAGGTTAAGATGTCTATATTTTAGGGGATCTAATTTCTTGTAGTCCGTAAGCAATAGTTTTACTACATTATCTATCATGTCCCACAAAAGGTAATAGGTAGAGTTATTAAATACACATTAAATACACACACATTAATCACATATATAATGCATTGAACATACGAGTATGTAAAGAGAAAAGTTACAATATCTCATTCAATACAAAATACCAAACCTGATTTGTAGACACCCTGTTGTATCTGAACCCATCCAAATGGGGCCATTTTGGAATCATACCTCATAGAATATCTCTACTGTTATCCTGAAAGATGCAAAATCTTTACCTACTTTTTGTAATTTTATATCTTCCTCTTGAAAATTTTCTTCAGCTAGAAAGAAATTTGATGGTTGTAAGGAAAAGTGGAAGGTTTTAACTCCACTGCTAAATAACTAGATAAATATCGTCAGGGTGACTCAACTGAATACACTAATTTCAGCTGAATAGAAAGATCCAGATGGAATTGTGAAGAAAAGGTTCATTCATTTCCCAGAGTTAGCATAAGGCTACTCAGCTCAGGATGGCAGATTTTATATTTAGTTTTCACTAAGAAAATATTGGTCACGTTTTGTGTGTGTGTGTGTGTGTGTTTTTGTGGGATTGCTAAAGAAATGAACACTGTAGAGACCACCCTTTTTTTCTTAATTCCTAGAATATAAGAACAATAAAAAAAACTTAAAATCTGTAAAAAAAAAAAATACAAGTATATCTAAGTTCTTTATACTAAAGGGGTCATAACTTACAGTGAACTCAGATTTAGTGCACACATGCACACACCAAAACTTTTCTCCTATGAAATGCTTATTGAGTCCCTAGTTGAAGCTCTTACAACCAAATCTTATAAGCTTTCCTTAAGAGAGTTGAATCTAACCTTTTCTGAGCCTGTCACTGTTTCTTCTTTCAGTAAGGAACCAAGGGGTTCTGGTAAGTTTAGTGTAAACACCATGAGGGGTGGGTTTTTTACAATTTGATTAAAAGTTTTAATGGTTTTTTAATATCGAATTGCTTGGGCAATTCACTTCTATGTCTCTGCAACTCAGATTTCCTATCTGCAAATGGAGAATAATAACTGATTTAATGTTGGGAGGACCATATTAGATGATGTCTATAAGCTGCTAACCCTTGCCTGGCCTTTGTGATAGATGCCCAAATATACCTGGCCCTTTGTTTCTTTTTTCATCTCTGATGAACAAGAGTGTGAAGCTGAAACACCGAGGCTTAAAATGAAGAATATTCCATCTCTGGAAAACAAGAGCTTTCAAGATGTAATAAACCAGCTTTTATCCCTTGGGAGTAGTAGAAGTCATTGAAAGGTAAAGAAAATAATGAAAAAGCCATGACTGTGACACTGGGAAACTTAAATGGCTAATAACAAGAGGATGCATAAGCCACTCAAGACCATAGGAAAGGAAGAAAATGAGGATCTGTGTTCCATATGGTGAAGATGACAGGAAGTTCAGTGGCATCATTGTGATTTTCCTTTAAGCCTCATGCATTCTGAGGAAGCCAGGGGAAAGTAGTTCTACTTTCTCCCCTTCTATTTTCCCTTGCTTGGTCCCCCTATCCCTGAGGCAGTTCTTTAAATAGTTGATTCAGACAAGATTAAGGATGAGAAGTGAATGGGTGCTCATAGGGTAGTCTGACTGATAGCCTACTTCATGCTAACTCCGTCCAACAGTGTGTCAAACAACATTTGATCTCAGGCTGATGGAAGGGGTCTGAATTCAGGAAGTGGTAGATAGCAATATTATGGAGGAACTAGTCACAATTTGCTTAAAATAAATAACTTACAGTATACATAAAATATGCTTTGGCCTATGCAATTCCAAAACCATTGAAGTATTTATATATCAGAAACTCTTTACCAGCTTCTCTTATGTATACCCAGCTGCCATTGTCTTCTGAAATACACCTCGATTAAGCACTAAATAGGCCAAAGCACCATTCTAGGTTCTAAGAGAGACAGTGAAAAATAGGCAAATATTGACAGCTATTCAAAATATCTGTAACAGTAGGTTGCACTGTATAATTTATTCTTAATGCTTAGCAGATGTTCTATACATCATAGATACTCAGTAATATTTGCAATGGAATGGAATAACCTCTTATTTATTGTCATAATAGATGGAGTAGTGTTTTCCTCCCAAATAATTATTACATCACAGAAGGCAAAGAAAAGTCATAATGTTCATTCTGTATTCCTAGTGCCTTAGAGTTGACTGCATATTAGATGCCCAACAAAAACTTTTTATTTGGCTCGGAGGGACTGTATCTCCTCAAGAGAAGAGCTGTGGAGATGTCTGTTGCTGCTTCTGACTCATCTGAAGGTACGAACTAGGGTGTTAGCTTACATGAGAACTAGGTTCTAGGAGTCTGGGACATTTGTTTATCACTAATTCACAGCCAAAGTTATTTTTGATGTGTTTTGTTCCATATTATGTAACACACTTTATCCTTTGAATACAAAACAAAACAAATTTTTACCGAAGCCACGCCCTAAGTGACTTATCCACTTCAAAGGGCTATTTATCTTTCAGAGGGCAATGAAAATCATGACAATGTATAGTGACTATCTACTCACCAGCTCAATTAATGATTGATTAATTTAATTGGAAGATCTATAAGCACTGAAGGTGAGTGAAGCAAGTTGTCTTGCTGGGATTACTCACATGCTTTAACACATGCATTGTGAGTAAATGGGAGAGGTGCAAAAGGAGGGTACTCCACATGCCAGGAGAAAGGAGGATTGAAGCAAAGACTTGGAAGCAGAGGTGAACATGCATATGAATAAGGCAATGACAACTTCTAGCCATGTTTCGGGTATTTGTTGTAGAGACAAACACCTGAATCATACTGTAGTGTTTTTTGTTTGTTTGTTTGTTGGTTGGTTGGTTGTTTTTTGAGATGGAGTCTTGCTTTGTTGCCCAGGCTGGAGTGAAGTGGCACAATCATGGCTCACTGCAGCCTCTGCCTCCTGGGTTCAAGCGATGAGCAATTCTCCTGTCTCAGCCCCCTAGTAGCTGGGTTTACAGGCGCACACCACCACACCCAGCTAATTTTTGTATTTTTAGTAGAGACAGGGTTTTGCCACGTTGGCCAGGCTGATCTCAAATTCACAACCTCATGTGATCCGCCCGCCTTGGACTCCCAAAGTGCTGGGATTACAGGCGTGAGCCACCACACCCGGCCCCTGTCATGGTTTTTAATCTTACTAAAACTTACAGTCAGTCAGCTTTTAAATTCCTCATTCTGTTCTTCCTCTGGCAGACCTCACTCAGTTTCCAACCCCTCCTAGAGAGATTGCCATGGATTCAGAGAGACACCTCTATTTTCAGGTGATAGTCATTTTAATTTTCGTTGAGCATCTACCATGAGCCAGGCATTGCACATAAAATATAAGATAAAATGCTCACTTTATGAAGGTCAGAGTCTATTGGGAGCAATGCAAGCAAGATGTCTTTGGCATATTAGCTAAAACGTGGTAAAGGCTGGTGTGTATGAAAAGAGAGTGAAGAAAGATGTGTATAAATGTGTTTGTGGAAGGGTTAGAGAGGGACAGTTTTTCTTAGCTCCATCATGAGTTTGATGAAAAAGTTTCATGAGAAAAGGTTACCACAGGTGTTAACCAGGCAAAAATAAAAGAGAATTGTATTCTAGGCAACAGAAGCTTATGCACATGCAATTAGGAAGAAACTGAGAGTGAGGAGTGGATCTTCTTCTTTCTGTTTAACTTTCTGTATTACATGTTGGTTAGATGTCCATGAATATTTATAAAAATATTGGTAAGATATAGAAGACAACAATACAATGAGGACTCTGTATCCCCTGCACATTTTAAAAGTGGCCATTACTTTTGAACCCTATGGTGTCCTTTTCCCTTTTCCATCTCCTTTTCACTCCATTCAGGGAATACTGTTCTAATCTTTGCATTTGTTATTTTCTTGATTTTCTTTATCTGTTGATGAAGACACCAAAAGCAATTGCAACAAAGGCAAAAATTGAAAATGGGATCTAATTAAACTTAAGAGTTTCTGCACAGAGAAAGAAACTATCAACAGAGTAAACAGACATCCTACAGAATAGGAGAAAATATTTGCAAACTATGCTTCTGACAAAGGTCCAATATCCTGCGTCTCTAAGGAACTTAAACAAATTTACAAGAGAAAATCCAAACAACTCCATTAAAAAGTGGACAGAGGACATGAACAGACATTTTTCAAAAGACATACATGCAGCCAACAAGCATATGAAAAACATGCTCAATAACACTGATCACTAAAGAAATACAAATCAAAACCACAATCAGATACTATCTCACATCAGTTAGAATGGCTATTACTAAAAGGTCAAGATTAACATATACTGGTGAGGTTGTGGAGAAAAAGGAACACTTACACACTCTTGGTAGGAGTGTAAGTTAGTCAGCCATTGTGGAAAACAGTATAGCAATTCCTCAAAGACCTAAAAGCAGAACTACCATTTGAGAAAGCAATACCATTTATATACCCAGAGGAATAGAATTCATTCTACCATAAAGACACATACATGTGAATATTCGTTGCAGCACTATTTACAATAGCAAAGACATGGAATCAACCTAAATGCCCATCAATGACAGATTGGATAAAGAAAATGTGGTACAAATAGACCATATTATACTATGCAGCCATAAAAAAGAATGAGATCATATCTTTTGCAGGAACACAGATAGAGCTGGAGGCCATCATCCTTAGCAAACTAACTCAGGAACAGGAAACCAAATATAGCACATTCTCACTTATAAGTAGAAGCTAAATGATGAGAACTTATCAACTGAATATAGGGGGCAACAACAGACACTGGGGCCTACTTGAGGGTGGAGGGTGGAAAGAGGAACAGGAGCAGAAAAAATAATCATTGGGTACTAGGCCTAATACTTGGGTGACAAAATAATCTATACAACAAATTCCCATGACGTGAATTTACCTATATAACAAACCTTCACATGTACCCCTAAACCTAAAATAAAAGTTAAAAAAAATTACCACACATGTTCCTATCTTTTAAAAATATATTGTTTAACCTGTAGTCCCAGTACTTTGGGAGGCCGAGAAGGGTGGATCACCTGAGGTCCAGAGTTCGAGACCGGCCTGGCCAACATGGTGAAAACCTGTCTCCACTAAAATTACCAAAAATTAGCTGGGTGTAGTGGCTGGCACCTGTAATCCCACCTACTCAGGAGGCTGAGACAGGAGAATTGCTTGAACCCAGGAGGCAGAGGTTGCAGTGAGCCGAGATTGCGCCATTGTACTCCAGGCTGGACAACAAGAGCAAAACTCCATCTCAAAAATATATATAGTTCAATTTTCCATTCAGTTGGAAATTTATGTAAGTGGAATCATACTATGTATTTTTATTTGCTTCCTTTTGTGGTTTCTCCATATTTTTGCATTCCATTAATATATTGCAATATATTTACTCATTTTTATTGGATGCCTATTTACGTTATTTCTACCATGGGACTATTACATCCAGTGCTGCCATGAATATTCTAAGACATGCTTCTTCATGCACATATATGAGAGTTTCTCCTATTGAACATGTGTATGAGTAGAATTTGGGCTCAAGTTTGTGTGCATGTCCAACTGCACTGGACCGGGTAATGCCAAAATATTTTCTAAACTGGTCATATCAATTTACAACCCCATCATTAGTTTAGGGAGTGTCTATTGGTAACAAATTTACACTTTGTTTGTTATATCTCATTATTGAAAGATATATTCAGTTTGTGTACAACTCCACATTGACAGTTACTGCTTATTGGAAACTAAATATTTTATTATACTGTACTCCGGTTTTTATTTTTGCAGTTGAGAAATCAGCTATCATTTCAACAATTGTTCCTCCATAAGTAATCTACCCTTTGACAATGGCTATTTCTAGAGTTATCTCTATGTCTTTGGTATTTAGCATTTCACTGTAGTACAAAATACATATGTGATTTTCCTGAAATTATTGACTTTTACCTGTTAATGGTTCTAGAGAAATCTCAGCCACTGTGTCTTAAAACATAGTTCCTTTAGATTCCTTGTCTATTCTCAAATATGCCTGGTATTTTATATTTTCTTACACTTAAAATTTAATTTTTGAGTATATTAAACATACTTATTTTGTTCAGTGTCTCATAATTCCTAAAGTTAAAGTATTTGTATATCTGATTCTATGAT
Source organism: Papio anubis (assembly GCF_008728515.1). NCBI lineage: Eukaryota > Metazoa > Chordata > Mammalia > Primates > Cercopithecidae > Papio > Papio anubis. The sequence goes on from NC_044989.1 coordinate 21,507,155, forward strand.
CTATTGTTTCTGCCTGTCCTCATTCCAATGCCTTGTTTTCTTGGGTATGTTTTGTTAATTGAATGAGGTTTCTGAGTTCAGATGGATTGTGTTTGCTTCTGTCAGTGCCTGGGATATTATTCCAAATTGGTACCTTTTATTATCGATTATGTTGTACTACAAAAAATAAAATTCTTGAAAATGATAAAGCTCATAGCAAAGACTGGTGACAAGGGTCATGGCATGCTGAAAATATGACACATTATCCTATAAGTAATCAACAGCCTTTTAAGAGTTTTAAAGAGAGGAAATAAATGACAAGGTCATTATTTGTGTTTTAGGTAAATTTTCTGGGTTAGAATATAGACAGTAGATTTAAGACAGGGCAAAGACACAGATAGGATTGAGTATGTGGCTGTTTACTGTGCTATGTCAGGCAAGAAGTGATAGCCTAAACTAGGGCAGTAGAGGTAAAATAGTAATGGGGGAAAGGGGAATGAATTTGGGAAATACCAAGAGGTAGAATAAACAATATTTGCTGATGCACTGGAATATGATTCAGAAAAAAAAGACAGGCGGAGTCTCAATAACTCTCAAATTCCTGGTTTGGGTAAATGGCTATATAGTATGGCCGTTCACAGAGTGAGAGTAGGAAGATAGAGGTTTCTGCCCCTCATCTTGTTAGATTAGTTTAAACCTTTGAGGCAGATCTGGAGCATTGAAATGCTGTAACTAGCAGGCCTTGCTTATTTATTTTTGTACAAATATTTATGCCCATATATGCCAGGCTCTGTGCTGTTAGTCTGATGCTGAGGATATTGGTCAGGGACATAGACATAGATTTTGAAGTTATCACTAGAAACATTGTAGGTAAAACCAAGAGTATTATGAGGTTGACTAATGAGCATTTTTAAAAAAAATTTTACTTTAAATTCTGGGATACATGTGCAGACTGTGAAGGTTTGTTACATAGGTATACATGTGCCATGGTGGTTTGCTGCACCTATCAGCCCGTCGTCTAGGTTTTAAGCCCCACAGGCATTAGGTATTTGTCCTAATGCTCTCACTCCCCTTGTCCTCCAGCCCCCGACAGGCCCCAGCGTGTGATGTTTGCCTTCCTGTGTCCCTGTGTTCTCATTGTTCAACTCCCACTTATGAGTAAGAACATGCGGTGCTTGGTTTTCTGTTCCTGTGTTAGTTTGCTGAGAATGATGGCTTCCAGCTTCATCTGTGTCCCTACAAAGCACATGAACTCTAATGAACATTTCTTGAGAGAGAAAAGCAGCATTTAAGTGACAGAATCATGGGAATGCTGAAGTTTTAATCATTCTATAGAGCAAGAATCTGAGAAGGAAAGGCTGCTAGGGTAGTAAGCGCAGATAGAAAGATGAGAGTGGAATTATAGTAATCGAAGCATAGGAAGTACAGGCTTTACAAATGAAAGAATGAATAAAATAAATATAAACAATGTAAAATAAGTCATTATAATATATAAAATTTCACAGAGAAGTCCAAAAATATGTTATAAAAATATTTTGTCAATATGAAACCCATTGATAATTTTAGTTAAAGCAAGATTCAATGGAATGGGGGAGTCAGAAACTATTGGGTTATATTGAGAACTGAAGATACAGCAGAACAGATGGATACAACAACAGGAAATTTAGTTAAAAGTGGAAGGAGAAAGAACTAGCAGCTTGAGATTTTAAAATGATCTGGGGAAGATTTTCTTTTTCAAAAAATATTAGAAATTTGAATATATTTACAACCTCTGCTGGAAAGATAATAAAGATGGGCTGGTGGTAAAGAAATGAGAAAGGAAAACATGAAATATTGTTCAGGATGAGAAGGAATGAGGATAAGAATGTAGCTGGAGTGGATAAGTAGGATACCCTGTCATCTAAAATGGAGATCACATTTGTAGAAAAGAGACTGGAAAGCTGAGGAAGGGGCTGGGTGCAGTGGCTCATGCCTGTAGTCCTAGCACTTTGGGAGGCTGAGGCAGGTGGATCATGAGGTCAGGAGATTGAGAGCAGCCTGGCCAAGATGGTGAAACCCCGTCTCTACTAAAAATATAAAAATTAGCCTGGTGTGGTAGCACATGCCAGTAGTCCCAGCTACTCAGGAGGCTGAGGCAGGAGAATCACTTGAACCCAGGAGTCAGAGGTTGCAGAGAGCCACTGCACTCCAGCCTGGGCGTCAGAGTGGGACTCCGTCTCAAAAAAAAAAAAAAAAAAAAAAAAAGAAAAGAAGAAAAAAAAGAAAGTTGAGGAGGTTTACACTTGACCAGCACTAGATGCTTTGACTGTATTTAAATGATGTCATAAAATGTTCAATATCTAATAATTATTGAGAAAATAGCTAACACATTTGAGTAGATACAATATGGCAAGTAATGCTGTATGAAAGTGCATGTATTATCTCACTTAATCCTTATATCAACTTTAGGAGGCAGCAGCTCCTTTTCCTCTTCTTTTTCTCTTTTACATGATGAAGTAAATGAGGCACCCAATTTTAAATAATTTTAAATAAATCACCACATTTATTTAAATTTTAAATAAATCACCTAATGTTGCAGTTAGTAAGGGAAAGAGTCAGAATTTGATCTCAAGCGGTGTACTCCAGGATAGGGCTCCTGAAGTTTTCCATACATCATCTCATTAAATTTTCAGATCAGTTCTGGAAGATATTTATTGTTGTTTCCCCAAACTATTCCTGCCTCAAGTATGACTCAGTAGGAAACAGTTTCTTGTGACCCGGAAGTTATGGATCTTCTGGATTTTAAGGGAGATAGTGAATGATGACTGCTAGAAGTAAACACCAGCCCATCACAGGTCTGGGATTTTTCCCCTGCCCAGGAATCAGCTCTTTGAGGGTCAAAGGGAACCTGATCACTCTGGATGGAAGGTGTGGGAAGGAAGCAAGCAGAAGATAGGCTTCGGGAAGGATCCTGTTAAAAGGAAAGCAATACAGTGGGAGGAAGCAACATGTAACTGAAATAGAAAATTCTAGATAATAAATACCAGTAGATGTGTGCAATGACATTTTTTTCAGAATGAATAATAAATTATATGTTTTGCCTCCCACATACAGATGGTATAAATGTTTTAATTACTGAGAAGTTGATGTAGCGATTCAAAAAAATGTTTGAATAAAGAAATTATCTGTCATTTTACCATTTCAATAAAGCAATTGGTTTCATTTTTGTATATTATATATGTATAGTTAATGTAAAAGAAACATTTCATTGTCTGCTTGTATTAAAATATTAACATAAACATTCCCATGTAGCATGTTAGTATCTTTTCAATGACTTTATTATACCCAATTAAGTAAATGTAAGTTTATTGTTTGGCATTTTGGTGATTTTCTTTTTTACTATTGTAGCTAATGCTGTGATGAACATGTCCATTTATGTAACCTCCTGCCTCTGTTGAATGAATTCCTTAGGATAAATACTCATGGAAAGGATGGTTAGATTATATGGTATTAACCTTTGAAGTTTTTGCTGCAGACCAGATAAATTAAGTATTTAGTGTTTTATTCAACTGATTTTAAGTGTTTTAATTTTTTCTTTCCTCTTGGAAAGACACTCCATGTATCTTACTCATTTTTTGGATGCCAGGAGTTGAGAGTTCAAGGGGTAACATGTTATGAGAAAGAATTTCTGAGACTAAAGCAGAAGCAAAGAAGAAATCAAAATAGGCAGAACCTTTGTAATTCATCTATGTTGGCACTCCTCCCATGTATTTCTCTCTTCATTTTCTCCCCTCACACACATACACTTTTCCAGTACCCTAGATGTTCTTAGGTGTGGAAGATGGAATTGCAGAAGCTTATCTGCAGCTCTCAGGCATGATAAAGATCAGGCACTTAATAAAAGTGAACGACTGGGGGAATTTATAGATGGGGAACATTCTTCCTTGGAAGTTTCCTTGTTGAAACAATGTAATTTCCCTTGGAGGTCTTGTCATATTCTACCATTATTTTGATGGTATATTGATGGTATATTTCTCCTAGGAAATCCCACCCTTTTAAAGTTAAACACAGTCACTTTATGTAGCAGAGATGGGCTCTTCAATTCCATTTTCTCTTGTTCCATAATATTGCAATTTCTTCTCTTTCCTAGTTGACTGAGTGAATGTAAACAATTCAGTGAAGGCACAAAGGAAGCCCCTTAAATGTGGTGGCTACACAAGATGGGAAGAATCAGGACTCTACTTGATGAAAAGTCACTGGACTGTGACTAGAGTGGGAATATGCCTCTAATGTGTTAAGCCACAGAGATTAGAGTGGCAGTTTCAGAGCTGTTGTTCACGATCCTGACTGATACACTTTTTACAGTGATGAGAATAAATCCACAGGACTTTGCTGAACACCTCAAGATAATCATCCCTAAGGTAGAAGGTTGAAGCAAATCTTTAAAAAGCTCAGAATCTGGGCCCATGTCTCTGACTTTTTCGCTCAGTGCTAGGGGTACAGAGCTATAAGCCTAATGAGGTTGTCATTTATTTCCAAAGAACCTGAAAGATCTGGGGTGTAGTATTCTGAATATGCATTGATAATTCTGCCTAGGTAAAAGTGCATAACAGCTTTGCCTTCAGAAATAAATCCCTATTCTAGGAGATTTTTGTTTGTTTTTTAATATCAACACTCTTTGGCACAGTTAAACGGCCAAAGTGATTAGGTGCTAAGAGTGTGGACAAGGTCTCTAGATTATTAAACCACTACACTCATGCAAAATGAATAATTTGAATTCAATATCTATAATGCCATGAGAGATAAATGACCGTGAGATCTCCCGTGTATGGTTATTCAGATGCAACTCTGGGGGAAATCCACCTCACATGGAGAGATATCTGCCTGAGGTGATTAGGCTGGAATTTAATTTTATTTAAATGTGTGAACACTTTTAATAAGGCTCTGGAGGTATTACAAAGTTTGCAGAATCCTTATATTTGAAAAATGTTTTATTTTGCTTGATAACACGTAGAAAAGCCCTTATTGTGATTAGCATTTGAATAGCAGGATCATCTTAATACTCTTGTTATTAATATGACAGATTTGATTTTCTCAAAGGTGACAATTGAACCCAATTCTCAGATCAGTTAATCCATGTATTTATGTAAATTGAACTTTTCTACCTTGTAATTTGGTCCTGGAGTACATTTGGATTTCCTTCTGCCCTGTGGGGCTCATACATCAATTTAAATCCCTAAGTTACTGGCCTACTTTCTGCTGGATATGAAGATTTAGGTTTCTTTCCCTGAGTTTTGATGATTGTTCATGTGTTTTATGCTGCAATGGACAGTCTAACATCATTCGTGGGCTCTTGAATCTCTGTGAATCTGCATCTGCTTCTGAACCTCATGCTTCAGTTGGGTCCACATCTGCTTTAAGTTAATGATGTTACCTGTACACTTGCTGGTGCCTTTTACACAAAAGTGGGAAGGCGAAGCAGAGGGAGAAGATAAGATTAGCATGTATTTTTACCTCTTGTTGTACTTCCTGTTTGGTATTAGGCTCCTCAAGTTCCCTCTGTCTGAACATATCACTGTTTCTTTTCCTCCCTGAGAGTTGCCCCTGCTCATTTGCATGGCTCCCAGCTTCCTTCTTGCATTGGTCCATGTTATACTACTTCTGTCTTCACTTGGAGCCATATTTTAGAACATCTCTGGATTCCACACCTATGGTTCCTGAGTCTGCACCATGTGTTACCGCTCAATCAGAGCCTCTTGCCTCTCAGAAAAACCACCTTCCCACGTGTGACTACCGGCTTCATTTAGAAGACACAGGGAATGTTCTTCCACCTCTGAATATAGCAAGGGTGCAAAAATCCTGATTGGTATTATGTGTCAGATATAAATCTGGACTGAAATTCAGATTCTTAAAAAATATCACAGTATCTTTCATTGCCAATGGTCCCTGTGTCTTGACCATTCATCCAGACCTGCTGTCACTAGTCCATTAATCAGCATCTCCTTTCCAGTAAACTTCCAAGAACCCCCACATTTGTTCCTTCTGATTTTTCCAGCCTTTGTTGCCAATCTGTCTTCTGTATATAGTGGTATGCTTATTTCCCCTGGAAGGTGCCCATTTCTTTCTCCTCTGGGAACATTATTTGAAATGCTTTTCTATTGTTAGTTTGGCTAAATCTCATCCATTCTTCACAGCTTAATTCAAGTTTTACCTCCTTCAAACCAACATAGAAATCTCTCTAAACTTCCTGACAGGAGGTGTCCGACTACTGTTTGGACATCTCTAGAAAGACAAAAACACAGCCCTTCCAAGGTATAGCCAGCTTCCCGTGGCATTTGGAATATGAACTGTGTTGTTAAGAACCAATTAGACTGTGTCATTGTAGTCAGACCTTTGCAAGATGAGAACACAGCAAGAAATGAAGTATCAGTAAATCTGGATTCTAATCTCCTCTCAGTCACTAACCTGATACATGACCTTGGGAACTTAATTCTCCTTTTGTGTTTCAATTTTATTTTTCTGCAAACGAGAATGCTACATGAATAAACTCTCAAATATAACTTCCATCAGAAAACTGAATTCATTATAATTTCAGATAAATTGTTATAATTTTCATCTCAAACAAAATAAGAAAATATTTTTAACCAAGTCTTGTATAGAAATCATAGTGTGTTCTCCAAACTTAGTAAATGTAATAAAGTTATTAGGTGATGCATTTTTTTTAAAAAGAATTCCACCATTAGGATGTATTTGTAAAGTATACTTTAAAATCAGTGTCAATATTTTAGAACCATTCCATATATTCATCCTTTAAATATATGGCAGTTTTCCTATTATTTTGATAGCAAATATCCTTTTTTCTCTCATTTTTTTTCAACAAATATTTTTCTTCTATGCCTGTACACTGAATATCAAATGAAAATACACCTAAAGATAAAATGTATGATAAAACTTGTATTGGTGAAAACAGTGCAAAATTTATATAGGTGTTATGTTGGTAGCTCTAGGTTTTTCCAAAGGAAATCCAAAGGCATGCCCATCCAAAGCTCATAGAAAAGAATTATACTGTACACACTGCAGGGTACTACTGAGAACTTTGTAAGTTTGAATATTTCAGGGTCTGAGAGGTTGTGGCTGCACTCTCCAGTCCCTTTGGGGTTTGTTAAGTTCCCTTGAGAATTGGAAAGCAGTAGTGTTGGTACACGAATGATAGCTGAGTGAAGAGATAGAAAGTCTCTGCAGTGAAGTTTTGATAAAATGATCCTTGCAAACAGCCAGCAGCATTTCTACTGGGCATTTGGAGAAGCAGGTGGATTCATCTTTCAAACATTAAAGAAAGAGAAATTCTTTCTTCTAGGTTGGTCTGAAATGAGAGTGAAATGGCCCTGCCAGGGCTAGAGAGGTAGGATCACAGCCTCATTGCTGACAGTGACTGCTAACAGGGTGCAGCTTTTGTCACGTCACACTGCTAGAATGCACCCTATTGCTGACAAAGACATTGACCTTTAGTAAATCAAGTGATTCGCTAAAATGAGAAGCCAGAAGGAAATGCATTGCATAATGTAAAGAGTGTATGTGTTACTGTTGGAGATGAATGCCACGTATAATAAAAATGCTAAGCATTCTGTCCTTCCTAACTAAATACATAACCTCAGGGTCAGTCATAAACAAAGCACACAACCTCAGAGCATAAATTGGATGTAGATCTGATAGAGTTTTTAGTCTTCTTAGGCATCTCTGCAGCCCTCCTTGGTATAGAAGAAGGAAGATGATAAATGTGATGGAGGAGTTTGGAGTTAAAAGGCAGATTCTGCTTTTGAACTTGTTTATTGTAGTCCTTAACATAAGTCATTCTTTCTGAGCCTCAGCTCTGAACCCATAAAATGGGGATAAAGTTGTTACAGGGGCTGAATGATGCAACAATGTAAACAACTTTTAATATTATGATCAGTCCACCTCCATACAGTTTTTCATAATGGTTGTGCTACTTTATATTACCACCAGCAGTTTGTCAAGGTTCTCTTCTCTATATATCCTCGTCAATACTTGGTGTTTTATGATTTTTTAATTGTAGCCATTCTGATTAGAGTGAGCTGTTATCTTCTTGCAGTCTTGATTTGCATTTCCCTGATAATTAGTGATATTGAACATTTTTTTCATATATCTTGGCCATTTGTATGTCTTCTTTGGAGAAATGTCTATTCAGATCTTTTGCTCATTTTAAAATTTAATTGGTAGATATATACATATTTTGGGGTACATGTGATCATTTACTACATTCATATAATTTGTAAGGATCAAATCAGTGTGATCGGAATATCCATCACCCTAAATAGTTTTCTATTATTTATTCTAGAAACATTTGAAATAACTCTTCTGGCTATTTTGAAATACATAGTAGATTATTGTAATTTTGCCCATTTTTAAATCAGGTTTTTTTTTTTTTTTATTGTTGAGTTGTAAGAATTCCTTGTATATTTTGAATATTAACCCTTAACTAGATGTGCAGTTTGCAAGTATATTTTCACAATCTGTAGGTTCTTTGCTTTTTTGATTTTTGTTGTTGTTGTGAAGTAGCTTTTTTAGTCTGATGTAATCCTATTTATCTGTATTTGCTTTTGTTGCTTATGCTTTTGTGGTTTTGTTAAGAAAATTATTGGTTAGGCTAATGTTATGGAAATTTTCACCTATGTTTTCTTCTAGTACTTTCATAGGTTTAGGTCTTACATTCAAGTTGTTAGTCTATTTTGACTTAATTTTTGTATATGCTGAGAGATAGGGTCTAGTTTCATTCTTCTTCATGTTGAGATCCAGTTCTCCCATGACCATTTGTTGGAGAAGCTGTCCTTTCCCCATTGTGTATACTTGACATGTTTGTTGAAAAACACTTGATTGTAGATGCTTGAGTTTCTTTCTGGGCTTTGCATTCTGTTCCACTGATCTATGTCTTCTTTTATTCCACTACCATGCTCTTTTGTTTACTACAGCTTTGTAGTATGCTTATAGCATTTAATAAGTCAGGTAGTGTGATGCTACCAGCTTTGTTCTTTTTGCTCAAAATTGCTTAGGCTATTCAGGGTCTTTGTGGTTCCATATAGATTTTAGAATTTTTTTTCTTTTTTTGTAAAGAATGACATTGATATTTTGATAGAGATTGCATAAAACTAGCATATAATCCAGCAATCCCACAACTGGGTATTTATACAAAGAAAATGATATTATTACATTGAAGAGCCATCTGTACTCCAATGTTGACTGCAGCATTATTCACAATAGTGAAGATATGGAATCAACAGTTCATCAATAGAAGAATGGATAAAGTAAATGCGGTATGAATATAGACAATGAAATACTATTCATCCGTAAAAAAATTCTTTAATTTGTGGCAATATGGATGAACCTGAAAGACATGTTCTGTAAAATAAGCCAGGCACAGAAACACAAACACTACATATTCTTACTCATCAGTGGAATCGTAAAAGCTGTTCTCAACAAAAGTAGAGAGTGAAATAATAGTTACCAGAGGATGAAGAGGGGAGAAGGGAGAGGGAATGATGAGAGATTGGTTAGTGGCTTCTGGTATTCTATTGCATAGAAAGATGACTAGAATTAATAATAGTATATTGCATATTTCATAAAGTTAGAAGAGAATTTTTTGAATGTTCTTATGGCAAAGAAATGATTGTTTAGTCAATTTAAATGTACTAACTAGCCTTGTTTGATTATTATACAATGTATATATGTATCGAAATGTCACATTGTATCCCATAATTTGTGTAGTTACTGTATGTCATTCTTAAAAGTTATGATCAGTCTATACATTTTTGAAAATTAGGTATAATCTCTATACTTTTAGTCTGGCTTCTCCAAGAAGTGAAAAGGAATAAGGTTTTAACTGTGCAAAGATTTTACTGTAGAAAATTGATGTGTAGGAGAAAATAAGGAGAATCTGTAAGAGGCTGGGAGAGCTGACAGACCTTGATACAAGCGGGACCCTGAGTGAAGGGGAGAGGAAGGAAGGTTGAGTAGATGGACCATAGACTGCTGTGCACTCTAAGATTTGGCAGAATCAACCAGGAGTCTTTAAACCAAAGATGGCTCTCAGGAAACAGAGATGGCTCTCTGTGTCTCTTAAAAATGAGTTCTACCTTAGTATCTTTGCTAAACTTGGGCATCAACTAGGATCAGCATGGCTTTGGTGCAAGCACAACGACGGGTACCAAAGCGCAGCAGCTGGATCACTTCGGCTCCTGATTGTTGGTATCTGAAAAGAGCATTCTCACGGCTGCCTTGTATATTTTACACACAAGGACGGTTTCTCCGAAAAATGGATCTAGATGATAAGGAACCTGCCATAAAGAGATGCAAGGCACAGTGGAAGGCAGAGGAAATCACTACTATACAAGTTCCAAGGCCAGATGAGCCATGTTCAAGGATACCAGTGTGGCTGGAACACAGCAAGTGAGGGGAAAACTGCAGGAGGTGATGGCAGGAAGGTAGCCAGAGACCCTTACAGGTCCTGGGAACTGTTTGTTTTAGCTTTTTTTCTTTAGCATGAAATACAAACTAGATTGTTTTGTTTTTGGTTATTATTATTATTGTTATTTTTTGGCAGGAGAGTAGCCTGTTCTAATTAAATTTTTTTAAAGATTAGTCTGTCTGAAGTATTAGAAATGGGTTGTCTGGTACAAGGGCAGAAGAAAGAAAATTAGATAGAAGATCAAGTCCAGGCAGAACAAGAGGAATCAGGACTTAGACTGGGAGGTAATGGTGGAAGTGGGAGGGAGATAACTGATGTAACATATGTTTTAGAGTCAAGGATTATGCCTATGTCTTTGGCTTTAGAAATCCTGTAGAGACCAGTGTATTTTATTAAAGTGAGAAAGTCAGGAGAAAACTGATTTTAAAGAGGGAAGATTTTTTTTTTTGAGTTGGACATATTTAGCTTCAGATACTTATTAGACATTAAGTAAAATATGTAAAGAAGGAAATTAGTTAAGGAGTTTGGAACATAGGGAGGAGATGGGATCTGGAGATAGGAGTTGCTGATATATACATAATATTTAAATCTGTGGTACCAGATAAGATTACTTACAGAAGAAATGTGACTAGAGAAGGGAAGATGTCCTAGCACCAAGTCCAACTTTGAGAGATCTGGAATATATGGAAAAAATAGCAAAATATACTGTGAGGGGGCAACCAGTAGACTAGAAGAACCAGAAGAGTATGGGGTGGAAACTTAAGAAAAAACCTGTTTCAAGAAGCAGGGAGAAATCAGTGATATTCTATGACACTTTAAAGTTAAGTAAAAAGATTGAAGAAGTGGCCATTTAATACTGCAACACAAAATTCACTATCGTTCCCCTGCTATAGGATAATAGAGATTTAGTGATTGCTCAAGAGCCATGGTACTAATATACAGTAAATCCAGGACTCACATGAAGCTCTGCTGTTAAATGAATATACTTAGATTAATTCAGTATTCCTTCCTCCATTCATTTTATGATTGATCTCTCTAGGTTAGTAATGCTGAAGTTTTAGTCTCATCTCAATTACGTTGGAAACTCTTTAAAGAAGAGACAATGGTCTACATCCCTGGTGAATCTACCTTAGCGTTTAACATAGCACACTCTACTCAGAGAAGGTACTTGGAGTTAGCTAGCTGGTTGCACAAGAGTTACATTACGTGGTAATAATCAATGCTGACAGTGCAAGCAGGAGGAGCAGCAACCAGTAAGAGCCATATTGTTGAACTCATGTAGATGTTATTGAGAAGAAATGTTTCCCTTTTCTACCTCAAGTGAGTCCAGAGGTCACTTCTGCAACAAACAGAACTTAATTGGAGAAATTTGGTATTGTGTGGGTCCCTAAAGCAATTCTTTATTCCCAAGTTTTCTGACATAGAATTTAGGAGTACAAAACTAACTTAATTTTGTGACAGAATAATCTTTAGACACATTTGCTATTTCTTGGTTCAGTTCACTTGACCTACAAGGCTTATAAAATCAATTTTAAACTGGTAGTTACCAATTATGAAACTGTAATTATAATTATTTAAAATGAAGGATGGGTTGAGTGGCTCGTGTCTGTAATCCCAGTACTTTGGGAGGCAGAGGTGGGAGGATTGCTTGAGCTCAGGAGTTCGAAACCGGTCTGGGCAACATAGTGAGACCTCATCTCTAAAAAAATAAAATATAACAAAACAAACATGCAAACAGATAAAACCGTTATATAAATGGAGTATAAACTATATTTGCTGTTTTAACAGCAGAAGTGGAGTATGAGTTCATCAGCACAATGGTAAGACTTTAAAGGTGAATCATTTTCTTCTCCATATGCAGATCTGTCTTATTATATGCCAAGAAACCCCAGGAGTAAATTCTGACCAGGATTTTATGTATTTTACTACCATTTAGTATGTGAAACAGGTGTTAGTGGCTTTGTAAATGAAGGATACATCATCCGTGTTGCCATACTCCATCGATTTTGAGATGGTGGGGACCTAAGGGAGTTTGGCTTGGAGAAAACACTGATGACATGTGAACTGTCAATAAATATTTGATGTGCTGTCATGTGGAACAGGAAGCAGACTTGTTCTGTTTGGCTTCAGCAGGCAGAACCAGGACTAATATATGGGAATTATATGGAGGCAGATGTAGACTCAAGTTTAGAAAAAACTTTCTAACAGTTAGAATTGTTTGAAATTGAAGAGGGTAATTATCTGAAGTAGTCAGTTCTCCAGTGCTTGGGGCATTAAAGAAGAGATTTAAACATTTTTTTTCAAGGATGTTTTAGAAGTGTTCTTACATTATACACATGCTGGGAGTAGGTGATCTCCAGGGCATCTTCCAGATCAAAGTAACTGAGGTATTTTAAGGTTTATGTAAGATTGGAGTTATATTATGAAAGGATGACAACAGTTCTCCCTATTTCTCTCTCATTTCACATGTATACCATTATCACTATGTGCCACTATTTTCAAGTACATTGAAAAATGTGGCCCCCAAAGATAATAATCATGGTACACTCATGTGGACTGAGATAGCCGCAGAAGCTCAGTTATCCTTGGCTATACAGGTTGAGTATCCCTCATGTGAAATGCTTGGAACCAGAAATATCTTGGATTTTTGATGTTTTTTGGATTTTGGAACATTTTCATGTACATAATGAGTTGTCTTGGGTGTAGGACCTAAGTCTAAACATAAAGCGCATTTACGTTTCACATATACCTTATACACATAGGCTGTAGGTTATTTTATACAATTTTTTAATACCTTTGTACATTAAAGTTCATGTACATTAAACCATTAGAAAGCAAAGTTGTCACTTTCTCAGGCAGCCATATGGACAATCTGTGTTTGGCACTACCATAAAACTTGACTCTGGATTTATGCTACTGATAAACAATCATAGTCTTACAGTTATTCATGTGTAAGTGAAAAATAATGTGTTCAAGGTAACTTGTGGCATCGAATCAGCATCCAAAAAGTTTCAGACTTTTGAGGATTTTAGATTTTGGACTTTTGGATCAGGGATGTTCAATCTGTATCTGAGGTTTTAGTCCCTCTGTATGTTCACGCTTCCTATGTTAACTCTTCTCCTCTAATGCTACTTCCTTTTACTCCTCCCCTTATCAAATCTTTCAGATATAGCATGCTCTCTGGCATTTTTAAAAATTAAAAGACATTTTCTATATTCCTAAATGTATTACTAAATATCTTTTCTGCCTCCTACTGTTACAAAAATATAACTCTGTCCTGCACCTTCTGATTGTCTTGCATTCTTTCAAAGTGAGGAATCCTTATTGATTACAATATATTTGCCATATTTTGAGAGATGAGACCTTTCTGTGTTTCTTTTTTCACAATTTTAATTCCAAATTATTATTTTTATCCCTGTTCTCTTAAATGCTTGCACCATGTCTCATGCTACCCTATTAACTTTCTCAGGGTAGCTTTATCTAGCAACTCTTCCATTCTACTTTTCTGTCCACTATAGCTCAAATGTTTTATAAAGTTCTGTTCTTATGTGGAGGGCATCCAATATTCATTTAAAAATAACTTTCTTCTCTTTGGACATATGCCCAGGAGTAGAACTACTGGATCATATGGTCATTCTATTTTAAATTTTTTGAGGAACCTCCATACTGTTTTCCATAGTGGCTATAGTAATTTGCATTACCACCAACAATGTACAGGGGTTCCCTTTCCTCCTCATTCTCTCCAACACTTATCTTTGCCTTTTAGATAATAGCCATTCTATTGGATATAAGGTGATATCTCATTATGGCTCATATTTACGTGATGATTAGTAATGTTGAACATTTTTTTTTCATATACCCGTTGGCCATTTGTATGTATCATTCTGAGAAATGTTTACACAGATACTTTGCTTATTTTTAAATTGAAATATTTGATTGGTTTTGCCACTGAGTTTTTTGAGTTATTATATGTATTGAATATTAAATCCTTTCAGATATATAGTTCACAACTATTTTCTCACATTTTACATGTTGTCTCTTCCCTCTGTTGATTGTTTCCATGGTTGTGCAGAAGCTTTATAGTTTGATATAATCCTCATAACTAACTTTGTGTTTGTTACTTGTGCTTTTCCAGACCTATTTTTAAAAAAGTATTGCCAAGAACAATATCAACAATGTCTGTCCTTTTTTCTCTGGTTTCACAGTTTCAGATGTTATGTTTAACTTTTAAATTCATTTTGAGTTCATTTATGTATACAGCGTGAGAAGAAGGGCTAATGCATTCTTCTGCCTGTGGATATCCAGATTTCCCAACACCACTTATTAAAGAGACTGTCCTTTCCCTGTTATGTGTTCCTCACAGTGTTGCGAAGAACAAATATGACCATACATATGTAAATTTATTGTGGGGCTCTTTATTCTTTTCCTTGGTCGATATGGCTGTGGCTGTTCTTAGTCCAGTAACATGCTACTTTGATTATTATTGCTTTGTAGTACATTTAAAATCAGATAGTATGATGCTTCCAACTTTGTTTATTTTGCTCATGATTTGACTATTCAGGGTCTATTTTGGTTCCAAATAAATTGTAAGATATTTTTCTATTTCTGTATAAAAAGTCATTGAAATTTTGGCAGGGATCACTTGGGATAGTAGGGGTGTTATAACAGTATTAATTCTTTTAATCCATGAACACAGGGCATCTTTCCATTTATTTGTTTCTTTTTCACTTCGTACATTTATTGAAACAATTATATTGTTTTTGTCTTTCATTATGTTAGTGTGGTATATCACATTTATTTATGTGTGTATGTTAAACCATCCTTGCAGTCCTAGGAACAAATAACTCTGGTGAATGATATATTTTTTATTGTGTTGTTGAGTTTGGTTTACTAGTATCTTGTTGAGGATTTTTGCATCTATGTTTATCAGGCATATTGGTCAATAATTGTTTTTTTCACTTGTAGTGTCCTTGTTTGGCTTCGGTATGAGATTAATGCTACCTTCATTAAATGAGCTTGAAAGTGTTGCTTTAAAAAATGTGTAAGATTTCAAGAGGGATTGGCATTAATTCTTTACATATTTGGTAGCATTTACCAGGAAAGTAACCAGGTCCTGGAAATTCCTTTGTTTGGGAGGTTTTTGAAACTGATTCAATATCTTTAATTCTGATTATTCTGTTCAAATTTTCTATGTCTTCATAGTTGCATCTTGGTAGGTTGTATGATTTTAGGAATTTATCCATTACTTCCAGGTTATACAGTTTGTTGGTATATAATTTTTTATAGTAGTCACTAATGATCTTTTTCTATTTCTGTGGGCACCAGGCCCACACACCTACTGGCTCAGGCACTGATGCTGCTCACTCAGTAACTCACATAGCAAGCCTGCCTTCAGATTTTGCCAAATGACTTGCTTGGAATCTCTGGGTGAACTGACTGGTATAGGGTTTTCCCTGCTATAGCCAGCCTATAAAGACTGGAAGAAGTGCCTTCTTCTTTAAATGTGCAGATCCCAACACAAAGCCACAAGGATTATGAATAATCAGGGAAAATAACACCATCAAAGGAATGAAAGAAACACCAGTTACTGATCTTGAAGAAATGGAGATCTACAAATTGCTTGAGAAGTAATTCAAAATAATGTTCAGAAAGCTCAATGAGCTACAAGAGAACAAAAATAGACAACTAAGTAAAGTTATTTTTTTTTTTAGATGACTGAAAATCTGGAAGGGGCATTAAGATGGCTGACTAGAAGCATGTGTTACTTGCCTCCTCCAGAAAGACAGACCAAAATAGCAAGTAGATAATTATACTTCAAATAGACCATGTAAGAGAGAACACTGGAATTTAACAGAGAAAAGACAGGAAACATCTTAAGTAAGAAAGAAGAGAGATGTGAGGCAGCCTGCTTAGTTGAGATCTGGTGGGAGCCTGGACAGGCTTTCCCATGCAGGTAAAGGGTCAATGAGAGAGCCCTGGTGATCTACCATCCCACAGCAGACTCCACCAGTCCTAGCCATGGGAGAGCCCACAGATCTTCACAGGCTCTGAGACTAACATAGGGAGCTGTCAAGAGACCACACAAAGGTATTGCTCCAGAGAGGGAAACTCACATTGGGTCAAATAGCCTCTGAGTCTTAAGTAGCTACAGCAAGGCATGATATTAAAAGCCCAGTCCCCACCAGACTAAATCCTGCTTGAGTGCCTGGTGGCCCCTTATCTCCATATTTCTGGAGCCCCATTGACATTCCTGCCCTTAGCCACTGACGCAGTTGACTACTGTTGCCAAGGCTGAATTACCAATCCTGCTACCCCCAGCAGCAAAGTTGCCATGCATTTTCATGTTTACTGAGAACAAACCCTGCTCCCTACAGCAGCAGTTGCTACAGACTTCCACTGCCGGGGCCAAAGCACAAATGAAATGCATGCTCCCCAGACATCTGCATATGCCTAAGACTACTGAAAGCAATCCCACCCTATGCTACCCCAACTCTAGCATTCTACCAAGGGCTTAAGTATTACCCTGCTTACAACAGCCAGCTCTTGCGTGTGACACTGGGGTGGGGGGTTGAGGGTTGGAGCTAAGGACGGGTTTGCCCAGCCCAGTGTCATCCCCTGAGTCACTGAGCAAGTTGGCTAGAGGCCTGGGGACAACCCAGCTTAGTCTACTACCATTGGCCCACCTGTGGGACTGGGGAATGGCCCACCCAGCCCATTAAAACCACCAACAACAGTGTGGATCACTTGGGAGTCATAAAGTTGTCCTGCCACTGTTACTGACATTATGCATGACATGTCTGCTGCCCAGGGGCCTGAGATCCTGCCCACCCACATGACCCACAGCTGCCACTACTGGCACCTGAGAAAGCTGCCTGGAAGCCCCAAAATTGCTCTGCCTGAACCCACTGATACCAGTGCTAGTCGATGCCACCCTGGGGCTCAAGAATAGGTATGCTCAGCACACCTCTGCCACCACTGAGGCCCACAGACAGGCCCACCCAGCATCCTCATTCCCAGAAAAGCTGTAACAAAGTCTCCACTAACAACTTCACCCTAAGTTACTGAGGAAATTACAGATACTACTGACGCTGTTTACAGCTGAAAAAAATCATGAAGTCTACACTACTGCATGCATCCAGAATCCAAGCCAAAGTACTTTACTCAAAAAAATACCATAGATACATCGTCAGAAAAAAAGTCCTGTTCTACAAAAGCAAATTCAAAAAAATTGCAATAAGTTCCTGTTGCACCAGATGCACAGATATCAATGATCAATGTAAAGACACAAGAAAGATGAAAATTCAAGGAAATATAATACCTCTAAAAGAACAAAATAATTCTCCAGCAATAGATCCCAATGAAAAATAAATGTACAAAATCCTGGAAAAGAATTTAAATTAGTATACTGAAGAAGCTCAGTGCGATGCAAAAGAATACAGAAAAAATAAGAGAATACAGAAAAGTAATAAATCAGAAAAAAACAGTTCCACATATAAATGAAAAATTAACCAAAAAAGAACCTGAATAGCCATACCATTCTGATAAAAAGAACAAAGCTGGAGGTATCACACTGCCTGGTTTCAAAATATATTAAAATGCTATAGTAACAAAAACAGCATAACATTGTTATAAAAACAGACACATAGGCCAGTGGGTGAAAATAGAGAAACAAGAAATGAATCCACATATTTACAGACAACTAATTTTCCATGAAGGTACCAAGAATGTACTTTGGGAAAAGGACACCCTCTCTAGTAAATGATGCTGGAAAACTTAGATATTTATGTGCAGAAGAATACAAGTGGGCCCCTATTTCTCACCACGTACAAATATTCAAGATGGATCAAAGACTTAAACATTAGACCCCGAACTATAAAAATACTAGAAGAAAACATGAAAAACACTTTAAAACATCAGTCTAGGCAAAGATTTTATGGTTAAGACCTCAAAAGCACAGGCAACAAAAATGAAAATAGACAAATGGGACTATATTAAACTAAAATGCCTCTGTAGAGCAAATGGAACAATTGACAGACTGAGGAGACAACATGTTGGATTGGAGAAAACTTTAGCAAAGTATTCAACATGGGGCTAATATTCAGAATATACAATAAAATTAACTGGAAGAAAATTACATTTAAATGTGAGCAAAGGACATGAACAGACATTTCTCAAAAAATACATATAATTGGCAAACAGGTATATGAAAATATTTTCAGCATCAGTAATCATCAGGGAAATGTAGATCAAAATCACAATGAGACATCATCTCACCTCAGTTCAAATAGCTGTAACTAAAAAGACAAAAAATAATAGATCTAGTAAGGATATAGAGAAAAGAGAGCTGTTATACACTGTGGTGGGATTTTGACTTAGTCCAGCCACTATGGAAATCAGTATGAATATCTCTCGAATAACTAAAAGTAGAAGTACCATATGATTCAGCAATCCCACTACTAGGTATTTATCCAAAGAAAGAGAGATCAATAAATTGAAGGGATACCTGCACCCCCATGTTTACTGAAACACTATTAACAATAGTAAAGACATAAAATCAACCTAAGTTTCCATCAGTGCAGAAATAGATTTAAAGATACATACAATATACACAAAAATATACACACAGTATAATACTATGTGACCACAAAAAGAGAATAAAATGTAATTTGTAACAACATGGATAAAGCTGGAAGGCATTATGTTCAGTGAAATAATCCAGTCACAGAAAGACAAATATAGTATGTTCTCACTTATATATGGGAGCTAAAAACATTGATTTCATGGAGGTAGAAAGTTAATGGATGGATATCAGAGACTGGAAAGGGTTCCTGGGTGAGAAGAAAAAGACAAATTGGTTGATTAGTACAAACATACGGTTAGATAGAAGGAATAAATTATAACGTTCAGTAGCAGAGTAGGGTGACTATAGTTAACAATGTATTGTATATTCCAAAATAGATAGAGGACTGAAAATGTTCTCAACACATAGAAATTATAAATATTTGAAGTGACAGACATCCTGAATACTCTAACTTGAATATTACAGTCTATGAATATAACAAAATACCACATGTACCCCATAAAGATGTACAAAGCTTATATACCAATATAAATGAACACATTAAATACGCTTAAAAGTAATTAACAAAATTAGAAGTTCAATAAAAAGATAAAACCCATAAAAATGGAAAATTCCAGACAAAGAACACAATGACTGAAGTGAGAAATTCAATAGAGTTTCAATAGCAGGCTTAATGAAGCAAAAGAGTCAGTCATCTCAAAGCAAGTTATTTGAAATTATCTTGCCAGGGGAAGAAAAACTTTAAAAACAAACAAAAAAGAATAAAAAAGAAAAAAGAATGATTATGGCCGGGCGCGGTGGCTCAAGCCTGTAATCCCAGCACTTTGGGAGGCGGAGATGGGCGGATCACGAGGTCAGGAGATCGAGACCATCCTGGCTAACACGGTGAAACCCTGTCTCTACTAAAAATACAAAAAACTAGCCGGGCGAGGTGGCGGCGCCTGTAGTCCCAGCTACTCGGGAGGCTGAGGCAGGAGAATGGCGTAAACCCGGGAGGTGGAGCTTGCAGTGAGCTGAGATCTGGCCACTGCACTCCAGCTCGGGCGACAGAGCCAGACTCCGTCTCAAAAAAAAAAAAAAAGAATGATTATGAACCTATGAAACACCACCAAGCCTACCAACATATACATTATGGGAATATCAGAAAGGGTGGAGAAAGACAAAGGGAAGGCAGTTTATTTTAAAATGTGATACATGAAAACCTCCCAAATTGGGAAAGAAAAATGGCCATACAGATCTGTAAAGGCTGAAGAATCCCACAATGATTAAATATAAAGAGATTTTCACTGCAAAACATTAGAAACAAATTACAGAAATTCAAATGCAAAAAGAATTTTGAAACCCTCAAGAGAAAAGCAACTCGTTACTTATATGAGACACCCCCTCCCTCCTTAACACTGTCAACAGAATTCTCAGAAGAAATCTTGTGTGATGGGACAGTGGGAAGATACTCAAAACGCCAAAAAAAAAAAAAAAAAAACCCTAAAAAAACTGTCAACCAATAATACTATTCCTAGCAAGGCTGTCTCTTCACATGTCTAGTAATTAAGTAATTTTTAATAATATGCCACACATTATATGTGAAATAACTGTAGAGGCCCTTCATGATGATATGTTTAATCAGAGATTGCTTCATTTTTCTGTTATGAAGAGAGAGTGAGGGTCGATCTGAGTACTCAGAACAGCCAAGGTTTGCACTGTATTGGTTTGATTTTGGTTTAAAAGATTCAGAATATTTCTGGTTGATTTCTGTTTCTATGAAATTACTCTCCACAAATTGTTTATTGAAAGTCTTGTGAATGTTTATCTCCTTGGCCATGAAAACTGAAGAGATTCATTCCTCATTTTCAGGGGTTTACAGCTCATATCTTTGGCCTCCCCCCAAAAATGGCTTCAAAATTTGGAAAATATCTTGAGCGAAATAGCAGTGTTTCAGGGGTAGACTGCTTCTTTTGGAAAATTTTTTCTCTAAATAATAAGATGTGGATACTTTTATTCTGTTTCTAAAAATGTATCAGTCTTCTCTCCCCAGCCTTGATGTAGCCCCGACATTCAGTAAATATTTTGTGGAGAAAACTAGCCATGGATTTAAAGGCTCTAGGGTTTTCAACATGGTGTCTATCCCTGTGTAGAGCTACTAAACACTTTTCTAGTTACTCTCTTTCATAGTAGAGTCTCTCTCTTTGGCTCAATACTTAGCAGACTCCCCAAACTGTCAAATGCTATGTCAGTCATAATCACTTTATTTCAAGATAGTTCTCCCCATTCTGGAATTTTAGTTCATTTAGTTTTTGTGATTCATGATGCATGTGAGATCTTATGAATTATTATTTCTCCACTTTGGGATTATGCTTAGAAAGTTCTTCTCAGTGCTAAGATTTAAAAAGTAAGGCACCTTTATTTATTCCTGGAACCTTTATGTTTAAATCTCATATTTATATACTTATACAAAATTGTAATAATAATCCAGATTCCTCTCCTCACTCAAATGGCTAATTATCCCAACATAATGTCTTAAGAATGTTTTTACTCACTGATTTAAAATACCTTTATTTTTACCATGTATTAAATTCAGATGTGCACTCACATATTATTAAGGACCCTATTGTTTTTATTTCTCTATTTTTTTCAGGATCTTAAAATATGTATTTTAATTATCAATTTATGATATATTTTAGTATCCAGAAACATTGGTTTTCTCTTTTTGGCCAAGTTATTAAAATAAATTAGGACTTTTGGATGGTATTTTTCTATGGTTTGGCTCTGCGTTCCCAAACAATCTCATCTCAAATTGTAATCCCCATGTGTCAAGTGAGAACCTGGTGAGAGTGATGAGACCATGGAGGTGGCTTCCCCCATGCTGTTCTCATGATAGTAAGGGAGTGCTCTTGAGATATGATGGCTTAAAAGTGTCAGTTTCCCCTGCACTCTCTCCCCGTCTCTCCTGCTGCCTTATGAAGAAAGTACCTGCCTCCCTTTCACTTCCACCATGATTATAAGTTTCCTGAGGCCTCCCCACACATGAGAAACTGTAAGTTTCCTTCATAAATCACCCAGTGTCACACAGTTCTGTATAGCAGTGTGACCACAGACTAATTCACTATTACATTTAGATTCAGAGTGATATATTCATAAAAAGATAGCAAGGAGGATGAAGAGACACAATATTCCAAGTGTAATTGGCTACTTATTTGTTTAGGTGTTGATTAAGGAAACAGTAAAGCAATACAGGTATAAAAATGCATGGACTTTATTACCAGAGATAATATTAAAAAGGTATGCTAAGATTAGGAATGAGTAACATATTTGGCCATCTGTCAGTAAACTCAGTGTTGGTTACACTGGCAAATTACCCCAAACTGTAGCATCCTAACACAAGTTGAATCCTTATCCTTATTCAGGAAAAGTTCACTGTGGTTCCTATGGGCTTTCCTGGGGTTCTCTATGATTGGTGAACTTGGCAATCCAAATTCTTTCCATTTTCTGATTTTACTCACTTAGCATCCTTCAGCTGCTCAGATATGGTGAAGGAACAAGAACATGGGGGAGTTTGTGAGGTATTTTAGGAGCAAGTGTGGATAAAGCATAAACCTCTGATTCTCAACGATTTACTGAAAATAATAGAAGGGAATTAAAGATATACACACTATAAATCCATTTTTGTATTTTTTGTATTTTAGATTTCATAGACATAAAATTACTTTATTAAATTGTGATGAAAGTTTTTAAATTCCTACTCTCAATTGTTTTTTAACTTTCAGTTTCACATGTGCAGGTTGATTCTATAGATAAGTTGCAAAATATGGGGGTTTAGTGTACATATTATTTCATCACCCAGTTAATAACCATGATACTCAATAAGTAGCTTTTCAGTCCTCACCCTCCTCCAACCCTCCACCTTGAAATAGGCCTGGGTGTCTATTGATTCCTTCTTTGTGTCTGTGTGTCCTGAGTGTTTTGCTCGAACGTGAAGAACATGTGGGGTTTGGTTTTCTGTTTCTGCATTAGTTTTCTCAGAAAGATGGCCTCCACCTCCATCCATGTGGCTGCAAAGGACATGATTTTCTTCATTATTATTACTGCATAGTATTCCATGGTGTATATATAAACATTTTTCTTTACCCAGTCCACCACTGATGGGCATTTAGGTTTATTCCATGTCTTTGCTATTGCAAATAGTGCTGTGATGAACATACATATGCATGTGTCTTTATAGGAGAGCAATTTATACTCCTTTGAGTATATACTTAATAATGGGATTGCTGGGTCAAATGGTAGTTCTGTTTTATGTTTTTTGAGAAATTGCCAAACTCCTTTCCACAGTGGCTGAATTAATTTACATTTCTATCAGCAGTGTGTAAGTGTTCTCTTTTATCTGCAGCCTTGCCAGTACTTGTTATTTATTGACATTTTAATAATAGCCATTCTGACTGTTGTGAAATGTTATCACCTTGTGGTTTTGACTTGCATTTCTCAAATGATTAATGATGTTGAACATTTTTTCATGTGCTTATTGGCCACATATATGTCTTCTTTTGAAAAGCATCTGTTCATGTCCTTTGTTCACTTTTTAATGGACTTGTTTGGTTTTTGCTTGTTAATTCATTTAAGTTTCTTACAGATTCTGGATAGGTGACCTTTATGAAATTCATGGTTTTCAAAAATTTTTCCCATTTTGTGGGTTGTCTGTTTATATTGTTGATAGTTTCTTTTGCTGTACAGAAGCTCCTTAGTTTAATTTGGTTTCATTTGTCTATTTTTGGTTTTATTTCAATTGCTTTTGGCATCTTCATGATAAAATATTTGCCAGGGCCTAGGTCTAAAATTGTATTTCCTAGGTTTTCTTGAAGGGTTTTTATAATTCTAGATTTTACATTTAAGTCTTTATTCCATCTTGACTTGATTTTTGTATATGTTAGAATAAGGAGGATTCAGCTTCAATCTTCTGCACATGGCTATCCAGTTATCTCAGTGCAATAGAGTGAATATAAAGTCTTTTCTCCATTGCTTATTTTGGTCAGCTTTGTCAAAGAATAGATGGCTGTAGGTGTGCTCTCCATTCTGTTCCATTAGTCTCTGTGTCTGTTTTTGTACCAGTGCCATGCTGTTTTTGTTACTGTAGACTTGTAGTATAGTTTGAAGTTAGATAATGTGATGCCTCTAGCTTTGTTATTTTGTTTAGAATTGTGTTGATTATTCATGCTCTTTTTTGGTGCCATATAGTTTTCAAAATAGTTTTTCTAATACTGTGAAAAATGTCATTGGTAGTTTGATAGGAATAGTATTGAATCTATAAATTGCTTTGGGCAATGTGGCCTTTTAAACAATATTTATTCTTCCTATACATGAGCATGGAACATTTTCCCATTTGTTTGTGTCATCTTTGATTTTTTTCAGCAGTGTTTTATAATTATTATTGTAGAGATCTTTTACTCCCCTAATGAGCTGTATTCATAGGTATTTTATCTTTTTGTGGCTATTTTCAAAAGGACTGCATTGTCAGTCAGCTTGGGCATTATTTGTGTATAGAAATGGTATTGATTTTCTTACACTGATTTTGTATCCAGAAACTTTTCTGAAGTTTTGTACAAAAAAAGATAGTTTGACTTCCTTTTTTTCTTTTTGGATGCATTTTATTTCTTGCCTGATGGCTCTGGTTGAGACTTCCAACACTATGTTGAATAGGAGTGGTGAGAGTAGGCATGTTTGTCGTATTTCTCTCAAAGGGGAATGCTTCCAGCTTTTGCACATGCAGTATGAAGTGGGTTGTGGGTTTATCATAAAGGGCTCTTACTATTTTGAAGTATGTTCCTTAAATACCTGGTTTGTTGAGGTTTTTAACATGAAGGAATGTTGAATTTTATTGGAAGCCTTTTCTGCATCAATTGAGATGATCATGTGGTTTTTGGTTTTACTTATTTATGTGATTAATCACATTTCTTAATTTACATATATTGAACCAGTCTTGCAGTCCAGGGGTTACACCTACTTAATTGTGGTGGATGAGCTTTTTTTTTTTTTTTTTTTTTTTTTTTTTTTTAGTACTTTAAGTTCTGTGATACATGTGCAGAATGTGCAGGTTTGTGACATAGGTATATATGTGCTATGGTGATTTGCTGCACCCATCAACCCGTCATCTACATTAGGTATTTCTCCTAATGCCATTCGTCCCTTACCCTTCCCCACAAAAGCCCCAGTGTGTGATGTTCCCTTCCCTGTGTCCATGTGTTCTTATTGTTCAACTCCCACTTATGAGTGAGACTATGTGGTGTTTGGTTTTCTGTTCCTGTGTTAGTTTGCTGAGAATGATGGTTTCCAGCTTCATCCATGTCCCTGCAAAGGGCATGAACTCATCTTTTTTTTTTAATGGATGCACGGTATTCCATGGTGTATATGTGCCACATTTTCTTTATCCAGTCTGTCATTGATGGGCATTTGGGTTGGTTCCAAGTCTTTGCTATTGTGAATAGTGCTGCAATAAACGTATGTGTGCATGTGTCCTTATAGTAGAATGATTTATAATCCTTTGGGTATATACCCAGTAATGGGATTCCTGGGTCAAATGGTATTTCTAAGTTCTAGATCCTTGAGGAATCGCCACACTTTCTTCCACCATGGTTGATATGCTGCTAAATATGGTTTGCTATTATTTTTTTGAGAATTTTTGCATCTATGGTCATCAAAGGTATTAGCCTGACATTTTCTTTTTTGTTGTGTCATTGCCAGTTGTGGGTATCAGGATGATGCTGGGCTCATAAAATGACTTAGGGAGGAATCTCTCCTCTTCGATATTTTGTAATAGTTTCAGTAGAAATTGTACCAGTTATTCTTTATATGTTTTGCAGAATTCAGCTGTGAATTCATCCAGATCTGGGCCATTTCTAATCAGTAGACTTTTGGTACTGATTCAATTTCAGAATTTGTTATTGGTCTGTTTAGGGATTCAGTTTCTTTCTGGTTCAGTCTTGGGAGGTTGTTTATGAGACTGTATCCATTTCTTCTAGGTTTTCTAGTTTGTGTGCAGAAAGGTACTCATAATGTATCTCTTTTTTTTAATTGTATTTCTGTGGTGTCTGTGGTGATGTCCCCTTTGTCATTTCTGATTATGTTTATTTGGATCTCTATTTTTTTTGTTAGTCTAGCTAGTGGTCCATCTATCTTATTTATTTCTTCAAAGAACAAACCTCTGGTTGCATTAATCTTTTGTATTGTTTTTTTCATATCTGAATTTCATCAGTTCAGCTCTGATTTTGGTTATGTTTTCTGCTAGCTTCGAGGTTGGTTTGCTATTTTTTGTTTCTAACATTTCCAGATGTGATGTTAGGTTGTTAATTTGAGATCTTTCTTCTTTTTAGTTCCTGAGACAGACTCTCGCTCTGTCACCCAGGCTGGAGCGCAATGGCATGATCTCAGCTTACTACAACCTCTGCCTCTCTGGTTCAAGTGATTCTTGTGCCTTAGCCTCCCAAGGAGCTGGGTTTACAGGCACATGCCACCTTGCCCAGGTAATTTTTGTGTTTGTAGTTGAGATGAAGTTTCACCATGTTGCTGAGGCTGGTCTTGAACTCCTGACCTCAGGTGATCTACCTGCCTCGGCCTCCCAAAGTGCTATAATTTGATATGGGTGTTTAGCACTATG
Source organism: Papio anubis (assembly GCF_008728515.1). Classification (NCBI taxonomy): domain Eukaryota; kingdom Metazoa; phylum Chordata; class Mammalia; order Primates; family Cercopithecidae; genus Papio; species Papio anubis. The sequence continues at coordinate 21,533,813 of NC_044989.1, forward strand.
AAATTGTCCCTTAACACTGTTTTAGCCATGTCTCAAACTTTCTTGTATGTTGTATTTTTATTTTTATTAGTTTCAAAGAATTTCCTCATTTCTACCTTAATTTCATTGCTTACCCAGAAGTCATTCAGGAGCAGGTTGTTTAATTTTTATGTAATTATATGGTTTTGAATAATCTTCTTACTATTTATTTCTGTTTTTATTGTGTTCTGGTCTGAGGGTGGGGTTACTGTGATTTCATTTCTTTTTTTAATGTACTGAGAATTGTTTTATGATTGATTATATGGTCGATTTTAAGGTATGTGCCATGTGAAGATTAGAAGAATGTGTATTCTGTTGCTGTTGGATGGAACGTTCTGTAGATATATATTAGGTCTATTTGTTTAAGTATTGAATTCTGGTCCCAAATGTCTTTATTAGTTTTATTCCTCGATAATCTGTCTATAAGTGTCAGTGTGGTGTTAAAATCTCCCACTATTATTACATGCTTATCTAAGTCTTTTTGTAGGTCTGTAAGAACTTGTTTTATGAACCTGATTGGTCCTGTCTTGAGTATATATATTTTTAGAATAGTTAAGTCTTCTTGTTGAATTAAAATATTTACCACTATATAGTGACCATTTTTATCCTTTTTTATCATTGTTGGTTTAAATTCTGTTTTGTCTGAAATTAGAATAGCAGCAATCCCTGAACTATTTTTGTTTTCCATTTGATTGGTAGATTTTCTCCATCACTTTAATTTGAGCCTATGAGTGTCACTGCATGTAAGATGGGTCTCTTGAAGACAGCATACAGTTGGGTCTTGCTTCTTTATCCAGCTTGCCACTCTATGCCTTTTTACTGCGGCATTTCGTCCATTTACATTAAATGTTAATATATGCAGATTTGATCCTGTCATCATGTTGTTAGCTCATTATTATGCAGATTTGATTGCATAGTTGCTTTATGGTGTCAGTTGCCTATGTACTGAATTCTGTTTTTGTGGTGGCTGGTAATGACCTTTTGTTTCCATATTTAGTACACCCTTAAGGACCTTTCCTAAGGCAAGTCTGGTGGTAACAAATTTTCTTAGCATTTGCTTTTCTGAAAAAAAAAATTCTTTGATTATAAAGCTTAGTTTGACTGGATATGAAATTCTTGTTTGGAATTTCTTTTCTTTAAGAATGTTGAATATAGGCCCTAAAATCTTTTCTGGGTTGTAGGGTTTCTGCTGAAACATCTGCTGTTACCCTGATGAAGTTCTCTTTGTAGATGATCTGACCCTTCTTTCTAGCTGCCTTTAAAATTTTTTTCTTTCATGCCAACCATGGAGAATCTGATGACTGTGTATCTTGGGGATGGTTATCTTGTAGGAGCTCTTTACATTACCTGGATTTTGAAAGTCAACCTGTCTATCAAGGGTGGGGACATTTTCATGGATGATATCCTCAAATATATTTTCCAAGTTGGTTGTTTTCTCTCCCTTTTAGGGATGCCAGTGAGTCTTAGATTCAATCTCTTTACATGGTCTCATATTTCTTTGAGAATTTGTTCATTTTAAAAGATTATTTTCATCTAACTCATTTAGTTTGGAGAACCAGTCTTTGATCTCTGAGATTCTTTCCTCAGCTTGGTCTATTCTCCTGTTAATACTTGCAAGTATATTATGAAATACTTACAGTGTGTTTTTCAGCTTTATTAGATCAGTTTCGTTCTTCCTTAGAATGGCCATTTCATTCTTTAGCTCTTTTATCATTTTATTTTATTTATTAGATTACTTGGATTGGGTTTTGACCTGTTTCTGAATCTCGATCATCTTTATCTCTATCCATATTCTGAATTCTATGTCTGTCATTCCAACCATTTCAGCCTGGTTAAAAACCATTGCTGGGAAACTAACGTGGTTATTTGGAAGAAAGAAAACGTTGTGGATTTTTTAATTGCCAGAGTTCTTGTGCTGGTTCTTTCTTATCTCTGTGAGCTGATGTTCCTTTAACTGTGGTTTAATTTGAGCATAGTCAGTTGACTTCATTTCTGGATATTTTCGGAGAACAGAGGCTTTGTGCTAGGTCTTTATTTGGAGCTAAATTCTTGTCCTTGATTTCATGGGATGGGTATGTTAGCAAAGGTTTTTGGTATTGAAGTTTGGGCTGTGATCTACTAGATGGCACTTAGATGTGATGGCCAGTAGGTGGGCTCCTGCTCAGCCATGTAGCTTCTGTGTATTTTCTCATGTTTGCAGCCATGTTCTCTCTCTCAGTGCCCTGAGGGCATGGGCTTCTCTTCTGCTTGAATTCTGGCTCCAGATCTTGGCTTGGCATTCCTGGCCTGCATACTGCAGTTGTGAGGGGAGCTCAGGCTTTATCTTTCCTCCTCAGCTTGGAGGCAGGAGGGGCAGTGACCTTGACAGTGGCAATAGCAGAGGACCCTTTATGTGTCTTCTGTGGTTCCCCGCCAGAAAAAAAGAACTGGAGCAATCAACCTTGGGTGGGGTCACTGCATTGTGGGCTCAAGCTGGAGGGTCCTGCATAGTGACACCTCTACTCTCAATTTCAACACTTACATCATTTTGGACCATCAAGAAAGATGGAAAGATAGTATTACACAGACCACACTTTGAGTAGTACTAGCATATACTTCTTTGACATATTTCCCATTGACCAAAACACAATAACATCATCTTAAACTAACTGGAAGAGAGGCTGGTTGTCTGAGTTCATTTGTGTTGTTATAAAGAAATATCTCAGACTAGGTAATTTATAAAGAAATGAGGTTTATTTGGCATAAGGTTCTAGAGGCTGTACAAGCATGGTGCCATCATCTCCTTCTGGTGAAGGATTCAGGCTACTTGTACTCAAGGGGAGGCAGTATGTTCATAGATCACATGAAGCAAGAGACAAAAAGAGTTGAGGGGGGCAGGTTCTAGGTTCTTTGAAACAACCTGCTCTCACGGGAACTAATAAAGGGATCACTCACTCATTATAGCAAGAAAGCCACCAAGCCATTTATAATGGATCAGCCCCTGTGAACCAAACACCCCTCATTAAGCCCCACCTCCAACACCGGGGACCAAATTTTAATATGAAATTTGGAAAGGTGAAATATCCAAACCATGGACTGGGAAATGCTTATTCTTGTGCCTATGAAAAAGAAATAGATTACTATGCATGTAGTCCATCTCTACTATACAACTGCAATAAACTTAAATATATTACACACATTACAGTCTTTCTTTAACAAACTGTTACCTAAATAATACAATCTAAATATCTTTGCATGACTAATTTAGACATGATTTGATGTGTTTCTATAACTCTTTTTAGTTTTTCTAAGCACTTAATATCCTATACTACAAATACTTTTTATATATCTCATTTTTCCACTAAATTACCAATAGGCAGGACCCTTCCAACTAATAATGCAGTGTTTTTGGCACATAGAAAACTTCAATAGATGTGTGTAACCTGGATTATTTATCATTGAGCATGATATTATTGACAGTGAGTGTTATTTGATATTTTAGACACTTCCTTCTACCACCAGGTTGAAGGAAGAAATGATAAGGAAGTTGGCAAGACTAAAAGTAAGAATATCACTTGGGAAATAAATTTTAGTAATACTAATTAAATATATTAGAGTCTTAATTAACAGAGTGTGGGGATAAAAGTGTGGAGTTAGTTTCAACAAAGTTTCCAGAGTTTCATTAAATAAGGACTCTTTCACTCATTGGTAATGTAGAATGAAGGATGGCTCTCAGATTTCTAGTTTTTAGGACTGATTGCATTTGATCTTATTGACATAGAGGAACATAGGAAGATGAATGGGTTTGAGTCGAAAAATTGAATAATGTTCTCAGTTTGTGACACACTGAGCTTGAAGCACCTGAAGAATAATGTACTGTAGCTTTTGTGATCTTCACATTGTAAAGTCTGTGTGGTCCTTTGTAAACAAAAGAGAAGGACTATTATAATCATGAGTTATAATATATTTCCTCCACTTCTGTTTGAAAAGCCTTCTCAAGTTTTAAAATACAATAGTTATAAAAGAGAAATTCTAAACTCTATACTTGAGCTGTAGACCATTGTCCCTTTGAAGGGTAAAGATAAGCTGACCAGGGGTTAAGAAGAAGCATGATGTGGATCATTCTGGCTGCCTTTCCACCCCCACCTCCAGTCCTCTAAGACTAGATGAGGGACCTTTGCCTCCCAGTCCCTTTGTTCTGATTTCTCATGACTCTCATGCCCACTTCTGACTAAGTCCACTTCCCATATTTCCTACATTCCTACAAATTCCCCTCCTGAATTGAATGTTTCCACTCTCTCCTCTCAATTCTGAAAGTTCTTTGTTAACACCTTCATCATTGCATGCACATTATTTTTATTTGTATTCTTGTTATTTATGTGCTTATCAATCCTACTAGTGGGTTATCAAGGGTTTTTTTTTTGTTTATTTATTGTCATATTAAAGGACAAAACCACTGTTTTATTTAACTATGTATACCCAGAAATATCTATAAAAATGTGTAAAAAATGTTGCACATCAATGACTGTATTCTGAATTCACCTAAATTATTCAGGAATTTATTATGTTGATGCCCCAAAGGAGAAGATTTGAGGTGAGAATGTAAGAGTGCCAATCAGAAAAAAAATGATAGGCATTGGAAGAAAGGTAGGGAATTACATTTTCTTACTATTGTATTTTCACTTGAGGGCACTTGTCATGGATTAAACAATCTCTCTTTGCCTCTTATATGTTTCTCCTTGTGGCAGGAGAAGTATGTTATCTAGTTGATAAGTTTTGAAAAAAAAAAAAAAGAAATGAGTCTGGTTCACTCTCAACTCTCCCATTTTGTTTTATTTTGATTTGTTTCTGATCTCTTGCTTTCAGATCTGTTTGGCTGGAGAGAGAGTGAATTCCAGTTTACCCTTCTTTTATGAGGTAGTTTATCAAGTAAGGTTCTTCCTTTACCAGGGATGCCTGACCTACACCATGCTAAGCATGGGGAAAGCAAAGTGGTCTGATTCAGTGAGAGAAGATCTGTGAGCCCATTTAGCCACTGGACAAAGACTACATTCCCTAGTCAGCTTCATGAGAAATGGAGCTGGTATTTTAATAGACATCTGCTATGTTTTATTTTTCACTGATTCTCAATTCAGAAGTGCAAGTATTGTTCGGAGAATTTTAAGATGACCTCTAAGAATTCCTGTTTACTTTCCTGGTATTCATGCTGGGACTTTGAATATGGTGGGCTTTACCTTCCATGATTAGGTTATGTTTTAATATTCAGTTTACCTTAGATAGGAAGATTATCCATGTGGGCATGATTTAATCACACAAACCATTTGAAAGTATAAAGTATTTATTTTTCTTACTGGTAGTAGAAAAGGTAATCAGAGATTTAAAGCAGAAAGATTAAATGTTCCCTCACTGACTTGAAGATGAAGGTGATCATGTGTCAAGCAATATAGATGGCATCTAGGAATTGATAGCAGCCCTCGGTGGGCAACCAACAAGAAAACTGGGACCTCAGTTCCACAACCATAAGAAGCTAAGTTGGGCTCAGAAGATGACTTTCCCCAAAATCTTCCATGTAAGAACTCAGGCAATCTCATGCCTTTATTTCAACTTTGTGATACTTTAAGCAGTGAACTCAGTCATTCCATACTAGGTTTCTGATTTACGGAACTGTGAACTAATAAATCAGTGTTGCACATGTATAGTTTTTAAACATTTAAACAATTTACAAAAATAAGGTTCTGGGACAATAGAGGCCGTAACATAATTTTTGAATCTCTGTAAATTCCCCCATAAAGATGAAGAAGTAGGACAGTCAACCCAAAAACTCATTAACACAATTTACAACAAACTAGGTAACAAGATAACTCCCTGTGAACCAGAAATATACGTTTTGCAAGAACAAAATCATAGCTTTCAGCATCTGGGAACAAGGAAGGAGAAAGATGGCAACTGGGCTTGCAATGGCCCTCTTCAATAGTTACACATTGGATAGTATGGCAGGTCAATCTGAAAACAGAAGCCAAAATGAGCAGGGGATTCTGCAGAATCCAGGATCCAGTTGTGTAGCAGTGAGGTGACCATGATTACATATGGCCTGCCAGTGCTGAAGCATACTAGAGTGCTTTTACCCTTTACATTTTTTTTTCTTAATCCACCACAGTACATATTGAAAAGCACTTTTGATCTAGAACTTAAAGTTCCCTAAATCTGAAAATTTTTCTTGATTTATTTCCTTAATAATTTCCCCTCTATTTTTTCTGTTTGTTCTCTATCAACTCTCTACATTTGTCTATCTTCTTAATTATTTGATACTTTGTCTTTTTATTATATAGTTTTAGCATTATCCATTAAAATTACTGTTGTTTAAATTTCTGTTTTTATATTTTTGATTTCCAACAATACTTTTCATGAATGCTAAACCTCCTTATATGCATGCCATCTTTTCCTCTTACTCCCTCAGGTTATTATACGTAGTTGTTTGGTGGTTGCTGTCATCATTTAATATTGTATTTTTTGTTCTCCTAATTTTCTCTGAGTTCCTTTTTTTTTTTTTCTTTTTGTCTTTTGCGTTAGAAATTTTGGGGATTTAGAAAGACAACGTAGATCTTTTTTTTTCCTTTTCTAGAAATTTAGAAATAATTGAGAAATAAGGTACATGGGGCAGATAAATGGAGATCAAAGTGATAGTTATAATGCTGATAAAACCAACCAGAAACTTTTTATCTCCAGCCAAGACGATTCACTACTACTGTCTGCTCCCTCTACAGTCCACACTTTTGGGTCTACAAGCAGCTGTGCTTCCCCAGAATTGCTGTTTTGTCCAAGTACAGATTGATGGTGGAAAAGAGGAATTTATCAACAACCGATGATTAGTGACATACTACATACTCTCAAACTATTAATGAGGATCAATGGATATCACTCTGCAGTTACTCCAATTGTCATGAAGTATTTTAAAAAATATATATGAGGAGCTACATCTCTTGCTTTTTGGATACCTTTCTACAGGAAAACATTAGGCCAGATGATAGGAAGTCCCTAGCTAATTCCTTCCATATATATGTGTGTGTGTGTGTGTGTGTGTGTGTGTGTATATATATATATATATATATATATATATATATATATATTTGAGATGGAGTCTCACTCTGTTGCCCAGGCTGGAGTGCAGTGACATGATCTCAGCTCACTGCAACCTCCACCTCCCGGGTTCAAGCGATTCACCTACCTCAGCCTCCCGAGTAGCTGGGATTACAGGCGTGCAACACCAAACCCAGCTAATTTTTGTATTTTAGTAGAGATGGGGTTCACCATGTTGGCCAGGCTGGTCTCAAACTCCTGACCTCAAGTGATCCACCCATCTCAGTCTCCCAAAATGTTGGGGTTAGAGGCATGAGCCACCACTTGGCCGAAAGTTTTTTTCAAATACTTTATGATCTTTGCTTTCTATTCTTACTTATGTGTAAAGCACTAAGATGTTGATTGAACCTCACAGTATAAGGGTGAAATTTGGTTACTACAAACTTCACACCAGAGTGATATGGCAGGTCAAATTTAGGGGAAATTCTAAGTCTTGTATTACTATTTTAGCTCAGCCTGCTACCACAATAATAAACCCTTCACCACTTTCAAACAGTTCGGCTACTTAATGTCATAAATGCATCATGACTTTTATAACTATTTGGCACTTTAACTATTAGTTTTTCTGGGGTTCTTTCATATAAATCAGCCTGCCTCTGGTTTAGATTTGAGGTATCTCCCATCTGTGTGTCAGTTGTTCCTATGTATCTGCTTTCCAATGTATAAAGCCGTGTTGCTGCTTTTTTGGCACTATCTTTGTGGGTTGTTGAAAATCCATTTACTGTCACTGTATTGGCATTTCAGGACAGAGGTAAGGTAGATGCATTTGTTCGACCTACCATGTTTAACCACAAGTTTGACCTCAACATTTAGGGTGCAGAGACTCAAGATATTTTTCTCCAAGCATAGAGAGATGGCAGCCCTCTCTCAGAGGTCATTCCTGCAAAGAACACACTTATGTGAAGCATACTTGTTATGTTTGTCCATTGTTTGCTGCTTACCAAAATGATTGTCCCTCTAGAAGTAGCCTAATAGATTTCAGAAAATACTTCCTTGAAGGAAAAAGTTTGGAACAGCATGTGGTTACCTTTGAGAAATGTAATTGGTGGGGGGATATTAGTGGTGACAGGAAACTTTTGTTCTTTCTTGTGTATATGTTTATGTTTATTGCATATCTTTATGATTAAAACTGCATATATGTAGTTAAAATAATTTAAAAGAAAAATTTAACAATATAATATTTTTCCAACTAAAGGTAAGCAGAAAGTAAAGTAGAAATGAAAGAAAGAAACAAGGACTCCTTGTTAATGCAGAGCTACACTCAAGTAACTGAACAGCCATTTCATCTATAGTGATGATGATGATGATGGCAACGATGACAGCAGCAATGAAGACCACTATTGCCTTCAGTTTTACTTTGGATTTGAATAGCATTTGGGTTTTGCTGCTGACTGCCCAAAAATCTCACCTTTTCTCTCAGTTCTAACTAAGCTTTGCTCACGCTTCTTTGCTAAATACCAATGAAATTCAAAGATCTTTGCAACTTTAAGATGTAACAAAATTCAGTGCAAAGCCTGGCTTATATAACTTTGAATTTAGACCTTGACAACCAGACAGGATTTATCTCATGCATATGTATTAATTTTAAGTGCTTTTCTGTAACAGTCATTTGACATTTAATATACCATAATTGTATTATTAAATTTAAATGCATATTTGCAATTCTAAAAGCACTACTGAACTTTATGGGTGAAAAATACATTCTCCTTCACCTTGGTCCCTTACCAACTGCCAGTTCTTCTCTAGGTTTCATTCTGTCTGCTACCCTTACCCCGACGGCATTCCCTCTTCTTTCCTCAACCTCAAATTCTCAACTTAGCTTCTCTTTCAGTTTTTTAATGTGTTCTCTCCTCTCTCTGTGATTCATGGTCATTCACTCTCAACTGCATCTTTCTTCTTCTGGCATGGAAGTGTCCTTTGCTTCTGTTTTCTGCAATAGTCTCTCATGCAGTCAAATCCCTCAGTCCCCTGTGGAGCAGTTTCAGGATGCTGCAGTGACTTTCACTCATCATCCATGAACTTTAACCATAGTCCAGGGGAGCATTTTCCAAACATTAAAATGACCTGTCATTGAAAACGGCTTTCTTAAGTGGTAATGAGCTTCCAATCACAGTCCCTTCAGGAAGGGACTAGAAGGGTTGCTGAGTCTGGGAAGTCAGTAAAGCATGACCTGAGATACCTTTGAGCATCTTTCTTCTTCAGGACATAGCATCTCTCTTCTTAATCCCCTTGCTGTAACAGCTAATTTTAAAAGTGCTGCCAGAGTTCTAGCTCTTCACTAATAACTCTTTATTTATACCACTTATAATTTCCAGTGTGAAATAAGTCTTAGACATCATTAATTCAACACCAGCATTTTTAATAGAAAGAAAACAGAGGCCCAGAGAAGTTAAGTCTTGGCTCAATATCTAGTGGAACAGTGGTGCAGGTGACACCAGAAGCCTGGTCTATGATTCACACTCGAATTCTTTCCTGTCACTGCATCTCCTTTCCCATTTCCATCCTCTTTAGCCACATAAGTCTGGGGTGAGCGCCCTAATTATGACCTTCTATTTTATGTCTCTGTTGTTTCTATGCACTAGCATCTGCTCTTTGCCCTGCAGGTGCAATGTTCCCAACTTTCCCTTAGATACTTAGGTCCCAGTTTTCCTTTAACATGAAACTTAAGAATTACCATTTCAGAAAATCTTTCTTGATCCTCCTCCAGGACTTCTCTCCCTCTGTTTGTCTTAGGAGTCATGCTCCTGTTTTCTATTAGCACCCTGAATTTAGTTATCTTTGTGTTTATTTCCATATTATTGAATGTCCTGTATATTAACTATCACTCCTACTGGAATATAAGCTACTGGAGATCAAGGCCTGTGTATTATTCAACTTTTGATTTCCATAAACTGGCACAGTGCCTGCCATAGACACATTTGAAAATGTTTGTTGAACTGAGAAGTTAATGTTACTAATCTCATGACTTCTCATAAGCCCGTTTTAACACTGCTAAGCTTTATCAGTAAAAATATATTCTCCGTCTTGGTTCCTTATGATCTGCCAGTTCTTCTCCAGGCTTTGGTCTGCCTGCCTCTCTTATCTTCATTGGAATCCCATTTTCTTTCCTTACCTCCAGCTCCTCAGCTTTCTTCATTTTCCCATTTTTTAGTGCTCTTTGTTCTTCTCCTTCTATAATTTATGTTCACCTACTCTAAGTTGCTGCTTTCTTTTTTGTGAAAAAATAAAATTTCCATTCCTTGTAGAAATGTCCAGTGCTTCTGATGACTGTAACACATACTATATTAGTCCTGCCACAGACATATGTTTCACTCACCAGGTAGAAACAATCAAGAGGGACATTGTCCTGTTCTTTTCTGATCCTCAGGATGGGGAAGAGTTGATTTCAATCAGACCCCAGTTTCTCTGATTTTACTGTCACCTTCACAAAACTATTCTGGGAAGATTCTCAGAGGATCTAACGATTTGACCTCGTCCTTACCTCTTTCATGTTCTGCCAAAATTAGTGACCTGGAGACCTAATGAAGATGTGATAAATAGGTACTACTGCTTTTTTCCTTCTTTCTAGAAATTTCCAATGTTTCTGTTCATTGCAAAATAGTTTTTTTCCCAATCAACCCCTCACACAGGTGCATCTTACCCTGTGGGCCAGTTTTATGATGTTACAGTGACTGTCTTCTGCTTCTTTGAGTTTTCAATATAGTATGCAGGATTATTTTTCAAAAGTTCTCTGTTACAGAAAAGATTTTATTTTTCCTCCCACTGGTGCCCCTCCTTAGAGGAAAATTATATTTTCCATGTGCCTTGCTTTGGCTAAAAATATGTGAGAAGAGTGATGTGTTTCTCTTCTGAGTAGGTATTTTCCTAGTTTACCATGATCCCTTTTTCTTCTGACACAAGACTAGCAAAAGTCAAGACAGAGATTGGTCCATTAACGTGGTCCTAGAAGTGAAGATGACATGGAACAGAACCCCAGCTAACCCATTACAAGCATGCAGCATGAGCAAAAAATAACCTGTGTTAATGTAAGCCCCTGGTATTGTGGCTATAACCGAGCCTATCCTGACAAATACATGTGGGGAGAATGCAAGAATGCACTTTTAGCTGATGTGACAAATGGAAACAATTGTGCAGTGCATTTCCATTCAATATGTGTATTTTTCTGTAGTCAGAGAAAGGCCATGATAATTCACTACAGACAGTGTTTGATCAATTTTCTGCTGTAGCCCTCATGTCTGATGGTTCAGGCATTATCAGGGGAGGGTCAAGAGACCTAGTGGGACTCTTGTCTGTGGTATGCTACACTAAGTCTCAAGAAAGAAAGACTACTGTGGAATGATAGCTGAATTGAGGGAAGAAATAAAGAGTTTCAATATTAAACCAAACCAATAATGATTGAGGCTAAGGGACTGGATAATAGTCTTAAAAGTCTAGTAAGCATAGTCTAATTTCTCCAGTTTAGTTTTCCTATAACACATATTCAAATGTCAAATACATTCTGCTAGGACAAGTAAAAGAAGCTTGATATCATATACCATATTTTTCCAGCAGGTCATCTGGATGGAAAAATGTACAAAATGTATAGAGCTTTAATGAAGCTTAGAAAAGTTCATGGATGACACACCAATAGAGAGTGACTAGAAAAAGACCAACTTAACCTGACACTGAGCTTCAGAGATCAAGAACAGGAAAAAAGGTCACCTTGTGCACCCCTTCTACGATGGCACATCCTCCACTAGGTGGACACTAAATGGAAGTTAGGGTGGCATTTATACTGTTCTTAAAATAGCAAAGGAGTTTGTCATTCAACTGGTAGCAGATTTTCTTTCTGCCTTTACACTTGCTACGTGAAAGCTGCCTTTATATGAGTGTCACCAGCTTGTCATTTTATAAATCACTGCTGCCTTGCCAAATAGATATGTGCATCGGTAAGACTGTCCTTTTTTGCATAAGTCTCATAAATCAACATCACTGAACAATTCTCAGCATAGGTAGTCTTTTAAATTTAAAATTGGGATACATAGAAAAGACTGTGATGTGGAAAAAAATCTCTTAAGAAATTATGTGTGTTTGTTTGAGAGAGTGAAAGAAAAAGAGAGATTGAGCCAGAGAGAAAGTTTCCCTCATTCAGATGCTCTGAGTTGTGAGCCAGAAGGCACAGCAATGCTTGAAGAAGAACAAAGGTGGAGTTTTACTTTGTAGGGTGGTAAAATTTGCATTTTATGACCTCTGGAAGGGGTCCTCTTTGAAGTCACCTCAAGTATCACTGAACTCACTAGTCTTCCCTAAAATACATGTTTACAAGAAAAAGAACATGATGAATGTGATGTCCAAAGAAGGTGACAAATGGATTAACTTCAACGAAAAACAGCAATAACTTCAGCTTACTAAGTGCTTACTCTGGATTGCATACTTCCTAAACACCTTTCTATTAGAGCACATTCAGTCCTCACCAGAAATATCCAAGATGGGCACTATTTTCATTGTCTTTCCATAGAAAAGGAAACTCAGGCATGGAGTTATTATTAAGTAACTTGGATAAGGTCACACAGTTGATAAGTGGCAGAGCAGGGTTTGGACACAGACATTCTGACTCCAAGGTTCATGCTTCTCCAGAAGAAAACTACAGTCTACTTATAGATAGGCTCAAGTTGATAAATGAACTCTGTGAGTAGGATCCTGTTTTTCTTGATGACCGGTGTAGACATTCTTAGAATATGGTCACAAATTTGATAATGCCCTTGACCTAAAATAGACTCTATCTTGTATGAAAACCTGAAGGTGATAGAACGGACCGTGACTGTCAATAGTGATTCACGGAGCCACCCAAGTTTAGGACAATAACTGCTGGACAGATCTGTGGCTAACTCAAAAATATCCCTGAAAGCCTGAAATCTGGGTAGTGCAACGGTTCTAAGAACAGATTTTGTGACGAGTCTGTGACCAAAGTGTATTGTCAGCCAATTTGTACATGATACATGATAAAATTGCTTCTCCTCTCCTTAATTCATTTACACTTCTGTAAAACAAGTAAAATGATACTGGTCTCTTAGAGACTGTTGGTGAGATTACATATTCTTGGTCCTTAGTAAACATCAACAAATGATAGTCTTATTAAATTTTGGCTTGAATGGCTGTTGCTGCATCTTTGCTCAGGGGTTCTACATTCCAGGATTTGGTTTTCAGAACTTTGCTAAAAGCCTTGTAGTGACTTGTAGTGACGAGATGGAGCAACACCCAATCCTACACTTCAGTCATCATAAGGAAGAGGACTTATCTTGACGAACCACTTCAAGAAAGAAGAAACACTCTGATTCTTTAGAATATGAACATTTTGAGTCAAACTAGAGATGCAAGTTTCAGAAAAAAAATTATTGAGGTCGGGGCAATGATGTCCATACTAAAATATTTAATACTTTAGTGAAACAGAATGAAGCATGCATATATATATCTCCTTCTCTACCGTTAGTCTAATTAGCAGTGCCTATTACTGAACAAGGTCTTTTTTTGTAAGACACCTGAAATTATTTTTAAAACTAGATTATATATAAATAATTGACTAGAAACATAGAGTTTTTTACTCTCTAAAAATGCATAAACCAGAGTATATGGTAATTTCACATTCACTGAACCCCTTTCCCCGTTCTTCTTTTCCCTGGGACCTCACAGGTGAGTGTCCCTAGAGGTACCTCCCTATCCATCTTGTGATAATAAAATACAACAAAGATTAATTAAGAAGGTCCCTTTCTAGTATTAAAATGAATCTTTCAAGGAGGTCCATTTAAAATGGCTCAGATGTTATGTGCCATGTCAGAGCTTTTCACTTAACAGGTCTGAAAGTAATCATTTCTGAGAAAAGATGAAAGGAACCCAACGTGTGGGGCCTGAAAAATAATGACAAGTCTAGAGAACAGGCTAGATAAAAGGAGGGTAAAGGGCATTGTCAGCGTGTCACACAGAGGTTTTGGTTCAATCGGCACACACTGGAAAAAATGATGAAAAAACACATAAAGCGCACACTGTGCCTTCATTCCCCACGTGCCTTGATAAACAGTGGGCAGGGAGATGAAGGCCCCTGTTCCCTGGATAACTGTATAACTTGCTGTGCAGGAGGAGCACCTCTCCCTCCCTCCCTCCCTGGCTCACTTGCCTTTCTCTCTCCTCAGCTCTCTGTGTTTGTTTTTCACATTCTCCAAAGTATTATCATACTTTCTTCCTTTTTCATGCACCTTTGATATTTCTATTTCATCTCGGCACTGATACATCCAGGTTTTTAGCTAAAAGTTGCTGTGTGCATGTGTGTGTTTTATTTCATCAAGCAGAATTTAGTCTATGGCTTGTATATTTCAAAAGCAGCTCTGTTTCACCTTCTCTTCCCCTGGTACACTGAGCTCCGGCCCCAGGCTCAGGCCGCCTGTTCATGACAGGTATGAGGCCAGCATTCTGTGATTCACCTGGAACACACAAGTCCCCACTTCTTCCTCATTTCTGTGCCTCTCTGGAGGGAACCCTGGCAGCCCTTCCCTCAGTTTCTGGGACAATCCAGGCAGCTCTCCATCACTGGAGAACACCAGATGGAATGGATGGAGGCAATTTTGCAGAAAGTGCTTTAAGAGTGGCTTCCTCAGTGGTCTTTCCAGCTGGAAGCAGAGCGTCCAGAAAGCACCGCGTTCTCAGCCCTGTTTCATTGCCTCAAGAACTACAGATGGCTTCCCCAAGCACCTGAAGTCGGTGCTGCTTGCCTGGATCGAATAAGCTGCAAGCTGCAGAAACTCTTTTGTCTTTTCACAGTGAAACTCAGACTCCAGTTTCTTTCTGCCTTGAGAGTGAAAGAAAGAAGACACAGAGTAGGAAAGAGCCAGAAGGTGGAGAAATTAATGTTTAATGCTTGATACTCCCTGGGCCTGGCCAGCTGCTCAAAAAAGGTACATAAGGGGATATTTATAATATTGCTTCCTGTGGCCACACATAAGCAAGGCTTTGAAAATGGCCCAAGTCTCTTTCTCCGGAAAGATGTGGGTTTACTAGTTGAGTCTGAATTGATTGCATGATTCTTGCATGTTACTAAGTATAGCATTTTTTCCTATTATTTTCCTTGTTTCTTTCTTTTCTTTCTTTCTTTTTTTTTTTTCCTGTTTTCTTACTTTTTGACTTGACAAACAGTGGGCTGAGAGTCAAGGCCCTGTTCTCCTTGGAGAACTTGCTGTGCAGGAAGAGCCCCTCTCCCTCCCTCCCTGGCTCACTTTCACTTCCCTCTCCTCAGCTTCTGTCCATTTGTTTCTCACATTTCATTGTTTAGTTCTGTTAATATCAGCCAGTGGTCAACTTGGCTGGGATCAAGCTATTGTCATAAGAAGCCATTGACATTAGATAGCTTCTGCTGTGTTAGTGATTCTTCCATTTGCTTTCTGTTTTTGCTGAGTGTTGGGAGCTGTGACTGCGGGTAACCGGCTGATCTGGCATGGAGAAGGTTTTACAAGAACGAGTAACCCTGTGACAGATGTCAGAAAGGCAGGCAGAAGTGCCCTTTGGTTTTGCTGAGCTACCTTTTGGAGGCCACCAGTGGTTACTTGGTGTTGGGTCCAGAACTGTTCCGCTGTCAGCTGAGACCTCACAGCTGCTGCCTGTTGTCATGACAATTATTTAGAGAAACTGTTTTTTGATTGATATGATTCACATATTTTTCTTATTACTCCATCCAAAATCAAAGTCTTGTGTTCTTTCTTTCCACATTCTGCCCTGCTTCCTAAGCCTGCTAAGAGCAGACAGACACCAGGACAGGGTCTAGCCAGATAGAAACCATTTCAGGCAAGGGTTGTCCTCTACCCTCATCACTTCTCAACCATTGGGACTGAGGAGCAAAAGGAAAGAGTAGTGCTGATAACCATAAGCTCCCAACTCCCTAGAGGCTGGTGGGCTAGTGGTTACATTGGAGTAAGCTAGCTGGGATGCATATGCCCTTCTTTCTTCAAGACGGGGTACTGTCAGAGGAGACCGACTGCTGGTTCCTGCCACGACCCACACGGTGCCAGGGAATTCTGTTTATGATGCCACGTGTCACTCCAGCTGGTGGCCAGTCTAAAGAAAAGTGCAAGGCAAGCCTGATAATAGGCAGAGGGCTCTCTGTCCTGACATAGCGACAGCCATTGTGCAATCACATATCTTTATATTAAAGGGTTTGGAAATTGTCAGAGTACTTTTGTATTTGACAATTCATTTCAGTCCTGAATAAAACCTCAGATATGACAAAGGAAACCTATCCCAGAACCTATCAGGTTTCTGTCTAAAGCCTGGAAGGTGAGCTGCAGCCTCCGTACTTATCTAGCAACTCACAACTGGGGCTGAAGTCTTTCTGTATTGTGTGAATTCATTCCCAGGGTTTTGGAATCTGTAAAGCAGAGCACTGTCTACTTTTGACTCCAGGAAATCAGGGACAGACATATGCATAAATAGCAAAATAAACTGTGATAAGGAGTGAAATTACATGATTTGATTTCTGCTATGTACTTTTTTTGTTAAACATTTTAACTTTTATTTATTTTTCCTTTTTATTTTAACTTTTACGTTCAGGGGTAATGTGCGGGCTTGTTACTTAGGGAAACTCATATCACAGGGGCTTGTTGCACAGATTATGTTGTGACTCAGGTGCTAAGCCTAGTACTCATTAGTTATTTTTCCTGATCTGCTCCCTCCTCTCACTTTCTACCCTCAAACAGGCCCCAGTGTCTGTTGTTTCCCTCTATGTGATCATGTGTTCTCACCATTTGGCTCCCACTTACCGGTGAGAACATGCGGTATTTGGTTTTCTGTTCCTGTGTTAGTTCACTAAGGATAATGGCCTCCAGCTTCATCCATGTACCTGAAAAGGACATATTCTCAGTTTTTTTGTTTGTTTGTTTGTTTTTAATTGCTGCATAGTATTCCATGGTGTATGTGTGCATTTTCTTTATCCACTCTACCATTGGTATTTGGGTTGATTTCATGTGTTTGTGATTGTGAATAGTGCTGCAGTGAACATACACATGCATGTGTCTTTATGATAGGATGATTTATATTGCTTTGGGTATGTATCTAGAAATGAGATTTCTGGGTTCAATCCCACACTGTGGATCATCACTCTGTTTTTTACAATAGTTGAACTAATTTACACTCCCTCCAACTGTGTTTAAGCATTCCTTTTTCTCTGCAACCTCACCAACATCTGTTATTTTTTGACGTTTTAATAATAGCTATTCTGACTTGTGTGAGATGATATCTCATTGTGGTTTTGATTTGTATCCCTCGAATGATAAGTGATGTTGAGCTTTCTTTCATATGCTTGTTTGCCACATGTATGTCTTCTTTTGAAAAGTGTCTGTTCATGTCCTTTGTACACTTTTTAATGTTTTTTTTTTGTAAATTTGTTTAAGTTTCTTTATAGATAGCTAGTTATAGATGCATAGTTTGCAAAAATCTCCCATTCTGTGGGTTGTCTGTTTACTCTGTTGATAGTTTCTTTTGCTGTGCAGAAGCTCTTTAGTTTAATTAGATCTCATTTGTCAAATTTTGTTTCTGTCGTGATTGCTTTTGGCATTTTCACTGTGAAATCTTTGCTCGTTCCTACGTCCAGAATGGCATTGCCCAGGTTGTCCCGGCACTTTGGGAGGCTGAGGTCAGCAGATTGCTCGAGCCCAGCAGTTTGAGACCTGCTATATACTTGATGGTGAATTCTGTACTTAAATATTGTTTTATTTTAGGTTTACAGTAACAGTTTTATCTTTTCATTAATGTGACAGAACTGACACACAGAGACAAATAATTTACTAAGGCCACAAAGTTAGCAAATGATAATTCCAGAACCTAAGTACGGGTCTAATGGACTACAAATTATATATTTTCTTTATATACTCGGTTTCCTCCAAATAATATCTAAGACTTAAACAATGCTTTCTCACTTATAAAATGTGTTCATACCCTCAATTGCATTTGGCTCTTGGCACCTCTATTTGACCTAGGCAACGTTATAGATGAAGGACTTAATAGTCAAATCGTTAACTGATTTTCCCAGATCACAGGGCCAGGAACTGGTAGAATTAGAACTCAACCCAGTTTTTCTTTCTCCAATTCCTTTTACTATGTTGCATTGCCTTCCTAGTAAATAATACCAACAACCATCCTTTCTGGAGCAATTTACCTGTCCCAGTCAGTATTTGAAGTGTTTTACTTGGCTTCTTCCACTTAACCTTCATAACAAAACTAAGTGAGGCAAACACCATTATTATTCTAATTTTGTAAACAAGAAATTTAAAGAGTCTTTTCCAAGGTTATACAGCTAGTAAGTGGTAAGACTGGGATTTCATCCCAGATACTCTCTGACTTCAGGATCCAAATCTTCAGCATAATACTACACTGTCTCTCAACTTGCCAACCCCTGCATGTCTCCTCCAATGTGCTATAAAATGTATTAGGAGTGTACAATTTTATGGGAGGATGGAAGAAGGAAATGTTGATGGCAGCTAAAGAGATCTCTAGAAGCTTTGTGAAAGAAGTGACATTTGAGCTAGGCCTTAACAGATTAAGTATCTAAGGAACAGATAGGAGATAGGCTTAGTGGCTTGTTTAAAATTTCATAAGTTCTTCAAATACAGGTTTTCTTATGCTCAGGTTCAGATCTTTTCAAGAACGTATAACATAGGCCCATCTAATTGTTCCTTTTCTTTCCATGCACCTTATTTCCGTTTCCCTGAACTGCAAACAAATGTACGAAATTTGGGAGGGCAAAAGCCTCAAATTCTCCAAAGATTATATAAAAAACAATATCAGTGTCATTCCGTGGAGTCTAATGGAAGTGGCACAAATTGAAAGTATATACACATGCCCAAGCTAACTCAAATCCTCTTGGTAATAAATATAGCTTACATTTGCTATATGAGTATATGAAATATAAAATAAGCTGGTGTATGAAAGTGCATGTGAGACATGCCCTAGCAAGGGTTTCATTCATGAACTGATATAAAGCAGAAATAAAACTTGACTGGATAGTCAAACTTTTAAAAGCTGTATTTCCATACAGTTTTCAAACACATGTAAAACTCTTTTTCATGTAAAATAAATATAAGTCCTGAGTGGTTTTAATTAGCGATCTTGGAGACATGCTGCACCTGTTCCAATTCATCTACAGAGATGAAAACCCTTCACCCTTTTCATTTGCTGACAAGTTAATAGACATTTCCAACTCATGCCAGCACATAGAGTTTTGCAGCTTTCTTGTGACAAGTGAATAATAAAGCTGCACAAGAATGTGGCAACTGTACACGGAAAACCCTCAGCGAGTGTAAATTCCTGACCAGTGAAGATACACCCTCCCATTGTTCTGCAGGCCTGTGCATGCGTAGTGGATGCATCATGTTTTTTTATTAACACATTTATTGAGGTATCATTTACATAGCATGAAATCCACCCATTTAATATGCACAATTCAATAATTTTTTATTTATTTTATATACAGAGTGGTTCAACCATCATTATAATCTAACTCAGAACATTTTTGTCATCCCCCAAAATAATCTTGGCCCATTTACAGCGACTTCCTGTTTGCAGAGCCCCTCCGCTCTGAGCAAGCACCAGGAGGCTTCGTTTTCTCTACATTTGAGTAGAGATGATATTGACTCTTCCATACGCTCACTGCTTTGTGTACTGAATCAATGAGGAATTAAATGGCAGATTTATGCAGTGGAGAACATAATACAGTATGGGTATTACATGGTTACATCTGTGTATATGAGCATTTATGTACATGCATCCAGGCACATAGGTTGGAAAAAAATGCAAGAAATCATCCATGCAGAGAAGCAGAGGTTGGAAGTTAGCTTACCCTTCGATAGCAAAGCTGTTAGCAGGGATATTCAAGATGGGTACCACCAGATGCATTTCACTGAGAAAAGAACAAAAATACGATTACAGTGGATTCTCATTATTTGGGAATTCTCTATTTGCAATTTGCCTACTCATTAGCATTTATTTATAACTCCAGAATCAATACTTGCAGATTGCAGTCATTCACAGACATGCTCAAAGCTGCGAAAAATTTAATTTTCACTCACCCACCATGTTCCCAGCTGAGGTGAATCAAGACGACACTCTGCCTTCTTGTTTCAGCCTTGACAAAGAGATGACCTGGGGAGGGGGAAGGTTGGGGGCAGTGCAGTGTAGTGCAAGAAGCTCCAGCTCAGAGCCAATTGAAGGGGATTTGAATCCAATTCTGGCACCTGTTAGTGGTACAGCTTCAGGCAAGTCACTTCAACATCCTAAACTTTGTTTCTCTTTTGTAAGATACAGAAAATAGAATCTCTCAGAATGTATTGCATTTGGAGTTAGAGATTATATATACATATATATATGGAGAGATTTTGTATATATATAAATATATGCATATATATATAATCTGGGAGGATATATAAATATATAAAATATATAAAACTATAAATATGTAATATAAAAATAAAAATATAAATATATTTAAAAATCTCCCAGAAGCACTGTTTCAGTGTTTACTAGTTCATTTTTTCATGGGGCACTGCACAGAAAATAGCTACCATGAATAATGAGAATTAAGTGTCTATTCTTGAGATCGTTGACTGTGAGAGGTGGGAGGGGAAGCTTTCCTCATAGAACAGCTGAAGTTTCCATGGATATTTTATCCTACAAAATAGCTACAACTCTCTTCAAATTTCTTTATTTATTAATAATCCATTATTGTATGTAGAAGTCATTTCTAAAGTTCAAAAGTAAGATAGAGAAGAAATCTTTGGAACCATACCAATTAAGAGCTTGTTTTGCTGCAAGTATTATAAATCTGAGTGATAGGGCTTGAACACAGATGTTTGTTATTCTCACATACTCAGAGGTTTGAGGTGTGAGGTTTTAATATTTGCTTGGGTGCTGGGAGTAGAAACCAAGTCTCCTACCGTTTTCTCCTCTGTCATCCTCACTGGATGGTTCTCACCTTCATGTATTTGTCTCATATACAGGAGACAGCTGCACCAGTGCCTGACTGTGAGAAGGGAGGAGAGGGAGTAAGGCCACGGCATTATATCTCTAAAGTCTATCCTCTCCTATCAGAATCAAGCAAGAAACATTATTCTCAAAAATGAGAAGTAACTAATTCCAGTGACTTCTTCATAGATCTCAGTCAGAAATATGCTATATGGCCACTGAAGACCGATTCAGATTGATTATAATCCATAGGCTGGGCTGGGCATGTTGATATCCCAGAAAAAAAAAAAAAAAACAAGGTTTCATTAGCCATGAAGAAGAAGGAATGGGCACTGGATACTCAGGAGACTAAATGGGGTTTAACACAATTTCTGGGCATAGACAGACTAGAACCCTATGGACTTTCTGATACGGTTTCCTATTAGTAGATCAGGTGCAGAGATATGCCCTAGTGTTAACCCCACACCAGAAAATAAAAAGCTAGTATTCCAGGATTGGGATCTTACTGATCCTTCATTCCACTAGAGCTCAGGGAGCTTTCTTTATGCAATTCTGTGAAAGATTTTGTTCTCTAGAAAAATGTAAGTCTATTGCATGGATACAAAGTTGAAGAATTATTTTTACAAGTTGAATATCTTGTTAAAAATAAGAAAAGAGACATTTTTAAATAAAAATGTCACTCAGTCAGAGGATGAGAAGTTGAAAATCTTTATTCAGTTTCCCATGTATATTTATAACTTTTGAGCCAAAGTAGGATATAAGGGCTGTCCTATGACAATGTGTTAGCCTTAGACACCAGAATTCTTCAACTGAATTCACAAAAAGCACTTGCACATGGTTTTAGGCCCCTTTTAAAACCCATTCATTATTTTATTAAAATATGGCATGTTTAATTTAATAAAAATGTAATTTTAATGCAATACACACATGAAAAACAAGCACTGATTTCATGGAATAATACATTTATTAGTACTCAAGAAGATTGTCAAGAAATTTAGATACAATATTTTTGATTAAAATTTTAAATACCTGTTATCAGTGACTGATAGAAACTCTTCCATGCTCCCATAAAAGTACCAACAAAATTACATAATTTATGAACATCTTATAAACCCCTAGAATTTAGGAGCAAAAGAGAACTCAGGCCAAAATATTGGAAGGATATTCACTAATAATAGGACTATGTTAGGCTTGAAAAAAAAAACCAAACATGCTTTGTATATGGGCTGCTGCCCAAACAAAAACATGCATTTATTGAGGAAAAAGTTAGCAAAAGCCTTTGATTCTCTGCATGGTTTAGCCCTTGTTGGAGGATAGAGAAGGCCATTTAAGTAGAAAGCTAAGTAGCCACAACTCCTCATCCTTACCTGACTTCCACCTGATGGTGACTATTTCCTGTGCTAAGGAAATCATTGTGCAGAATAATATGGTGGTCAGCGGCCTGGTATCTGGGGGTCAGAGGAACCTGAGTTAAATACTAGCTCCACCATTTATAATATCAGCTAAATCCCTTAACTTAAGCTTTCTCAGTGTACATCTTCTATCTGTAAAATGGACAAAATAATAGAGCTCGTGACAAAGAGTTGTGGTGTTTAAATGAGGCAGTACATGTGGCAGAATTCGTGTAAGCATTTCATAGCTCTGCTTACTCATCTATCAAATATTACTATAAAGTTTTGTGCTACCATCTTACACATGCATAGGGAGAGAGGAAAGATGAAAGATAAGAAAAGAGACAGGGAAAGGCAGAAGGAGAGGAAAGGAGAGAAGAAAGGGAAAGAGAGGAGGTAGAGATGATCTACTCTGCCATTAACCCAAAGGGATGGGAAGGAGCCTGTGAGCTGAAAAGTGGGGCACTGTGTTGCTGGGCATGTTCTTACCCTCTTCTCCTTAACAACAATGCAAAGCGAGAGCTGTTCTTAGAAAAGCTTGAAGTATTGAATGCTGTGGTTGCTCTCTTTTGTATAATATAAATGAATTACAGATTGAACTTGTCTCCTTACCCATTTCCATGGAAAGAAATGGGGATGAATGGATGAGAAATCCTAAGAAAAGCCCACTCTAGAAATATTGGTAGACAACAAACAAAATGCAATATTTATTATGAATAACTCTTGGACAAATGAGGGAAAAACTCTTCAGTTACTATACAGCTACCATAAAAATTATTTTTATCAAAATTTGTACAATATTTCCAAAGCTATGCTTAGAGGCAAATGTACAAACAAGCATGTAATTAAAGCATCAATGAAACAAGGACAGGGAGTCCGAGAAAGCAAAGTCTCAGATGAAGATTCATATAAAGAGAAGGTAAGATATAAAAATACTGTCAAAGTCTTAATAAATGGTCCTCAACTGAGGATATTTTGCAATTCCCTCTCCTTCTCCCCAAATGTTGGACAATGTCTGGGGATATTTTTGATAGTCACAACTGCAAGGATACTACTGGCCTCCAGGAGGTGCAGGCTAGGGATGTGGCTAAATTTTACACAATGCACAGGATGGCCCTTCACAACAAATTACTATCTGGCCCCAATGTTAATAATGCTGGTATTGAGAAACTCTGCTCTGAAGACAGGTTAATAGTAAAAATCAGAGGTATTAATCTTTAGAATTGACCCTTCAGGAAATTGAATCATGCAGAGGAGGAGGATAAAACACTCTTCATTCATTCAAAGGAAAAACAAAAAATATCAAAATGGCTAGAAAGCAGACGTTACATATAAAATAGAAGAGATGAGATTTAACCTATGAAAAATAGGTATACACAGAGAAGAAAATAAAGAAATAATGAGGCATATAATGGACAAAAAATTACTTGAACTGAAGGACCAATGGGGTCTATGGGAAAAAAAAAAAAAAAAAGAAAAAGATGTTTGCAACAAAGGTGCTTAAAAATTTAGCTATAAAAAAACAGATAGATTTTAAAGGAACAAAAAGCAAGGTGGTTTCAGATTTCTCTGGCCGAGGTAAAGTGTCAAAACAAACATACCACACAGTCAAACAAACAAAGATTCCTAGGGCAGTGTGAATATAAATTTAAGGAAAAAGTCTTCAACAAAATAAATATGTACCCAATGAAATAGCTATTTCTAGAAGCCCAAAGAGAGGTAATATAATCCCATGGTTTCAACTACAAAAATTTTAATAATCTCAGCCAGGAAAGAAAAAAATTGAGAAATACTAAATGTAGAAAGTCATGATATGAAAATTCTAGTCTTGAGCACTAAAAAGAGATAAAGATATCTTTATAATTATTTAAATTTTGGTAACAAATTAAAATGCAAATATTAAATTTATTCTTGAAATTCAAATGATAACCACATCTGTTATGGAGATCTACATCTAAAACTTCAAAATGAAATAGCAAAGAATAAAGTGACTTACCTGAAATGATGAAGACAAAAATCATTATTTTATTCATAACTTTTATAATCTTAGAAATATTGGGAATTAGTTTTTACAAATCAAACTGTCATTATTTTAAAGACATTTTTATTCTTTCAAAATCATTAGTATGTTTTTTTAAAATTAACAGTATATGTAGAGAGAGAAAAATAGGAACAGAACAAATGTACAAATTTTAAAACAAAGAGTCAAAAAACAATGTGACAGAAATAAGACCAAATTCATCAATATTTTTTAACCTTCACACTACACTGGATGAAGAGAGCAGTTTTTCACTGAAAAATAATAATGCCATAGTGAAAAAGCATTATGCATGAAATATTTTTTCTCAAATAAATAAAACAAAGCCTATTATGAATACAAGGCTAAGTTGATAGAAACACTCAGCTTTTGAATGAATAAGTAGTATTAAAAGAAATAAATTCATGTAGTAGAAAATAATAAAATATTTTAAATTGGAGTTTTATAAACAACACAATTGTTATTATAGTACAGTTAAACTCATTATACAGAAATACATGCCCTATAAACACAGAGTCTATCTTTTTAAGGACTGATGAAATAGTCACTTTAACCATCACTTTTTAGACCAGGGATAAAACACTACAATGTTAAAAAATATGAAAATGAACATTAAAGTCTCTCTGGCCTCAATTCCACTGAGGCCTAAACTAAAAATAAAAGTTTAAAGAAAAAAATGCAGAAAAAATTGAAATGTTTATTATGAATAACTTGGATAAATGAGGGAAAAACTATTCAGTTACTATGCAGCTACCGTAAAAATTCTTTTTATCAAAATTAATACATTATTTCCAAAGCTATGCTCAGAGGCAAATGCACAGCCCTAAATACTTTTATTATTCATTAACAAAAATAAATGTCACTAATCTAAGATTTTCACTTCTATAAAATAACACAACAAGCTTAAGGGCATCAGAGAAAGAAAAAATACCAAAAGTAGTTGATTTGATATATGCAGAAAGGGCATTTGAAAAATAAGTTGAAGAGATGATTCTGTGGAATAATAAAGAGTATAATGAATTAAATAGACACAAAACTTGCTGTTTTCATTAAGAAAAATGTAGCAAACCCATGGATATATAGCGTTAGGATGAAAAGCTATATTTCAACAGATACAGTAATCATTAAAAAGTAGTGAAAATTATTGTGTAAAAATCTAGACTAATGAATACAAGAACTTTGATGAAAATGTTAATTTTACAGGAATTTCTTAAATGATAAAAAAGTGATTCAGGTAATGTTAGAAAATAGGAATCTCTAATATCTATTAGAAAGAATAAAAAATAATTAAAGTCTTACTAGGGTCAGACAGTTTTACTAAGGATTCCTTTTAAATTATTATTTTATAAAGTAAACCTAACGTCATATAAAATATTTGACTACTTGGCAAAATATAGAAAGATTAACAAAATAGGAAGCTAAAATCACTGAAAAAGCAAACTATAATTAATATACCGTGTAGACTAATAAAACTTATGAATGCAGTTGCAAAAATTCTAAATAAATTATTTACAAACAGTACGTTAGTAGAATAATTTATGACAGCCAAGTAGGATTATTTCATTATTGATATTAGGAAATAAATTATTTTTTAAAAGAGCATGGATAGATGTAATTTTCGACATGACATCTATTTTAAACTTACATGATGTTAATTCCCAGTTATTAAGGATAATATCATGGTTACTGGAAAATACTGAAGGCATTTTAACTTCCTTAATGCTTATGAGAAAATTGCCTAATATCCCTATTATTATCTCATATTTTAAACACTGATCAAGATAAAGAGACTTAAACACAAATAAAATCTTTAGCTATTGGTAATGAGAAGACAGGTGTCAATGTATATGAGTGGTTTCTGTGGAAACACAAGATAACTACCTGAAATATGATTCAAATTATGAAGTAAATTGAAACCTTTCCAATATACCAGCAATAAAAAATTGGACAATGGAATGAAAAATATGCTATTCATAATGCAACAAGATGTAGAATACATGAAACAACTTGATAAGAAATGTGGATAACTTAATGGAAATTAAAAAAAAATTACTAGGCATGTGAAACATGATCAGATATATACCGTGTTTACAGATGGGAATATCAAACATTGTAGAATGAATGTCTTCCTAAATCAATGTAGAGATTTAAGATAATCTCAATCAAGATTTATATTAGATTGTTTCATTTGTTCTGGTACGGACAAGGGAGGCTTGAAAAAGTGGTTTGAAAGTGTAGTTGGAAGAAAACATGGATAATTTTAAAACACAAAGCAACAATGAGTGATAAAATTACCAAAGTTTTTATGGATATGTTATTACAAAACTACAACTAAAAGACAGTTGAATTGTTTCAATAATTAAAACACATGTTAACTGAATATGTTAGTTAGCCTTAAACTACAATACAGAGCTTATTCGAATCTAAGTATGAAAAGAAAGCAGCACACAACAGTAGGGAATCAGTTAATTATTCACGGTATAATGTTGAAAAAAATTGTTATGTATATAAGCTAGTAATAACATCAGACTTTTTCCTGTGCAATTAATTAAATAAACATAACCTCCAAAAAATGTACCAAAAATACTCGTGTGTGTGTGTGTGTGTGTGTGTATGTGTATGTGTACAGACCATAGGTTTTCAAAATATAAGTCAGCCAAAAGATATCCAAGACATGAGTTTGGTAAAATATAAGTTGCAAAGTAGATATATGATTAAAATTATTTTAAAATGTAAAAAAAGGAAATATGCATTGTATATGTAAATTTTTAAATATGTAGATTATATTTGCAATGATACTTTAAAAGCTAACAAAAATATATTTTTTGAAGGTGGGTATGGTAAGAAGAATTAAGTGAAGGTCAAGGTGGATTTCTGCTTTGTTTTTGATTTTCAGTATTTTACAGTGACAAATAATTTTTTTTGTACAAGAAAACTTTAAAGACAAAAACTAAAATCAACGGAAAACATACAAAGATCACTGTATTAGATATATGATACATAACATATTGATTAAAAATAAAAATAAATGTATGAAGCAAACAGTAAACTAGGACATTTTTGTAGTGTATATTTTCACCTTGTAAAAAGTTCTTAAGAATTTTGCAAAAATGCCTCAATATAGAAGTGGGCATTCAATATGAACAATTTACAGAGACCAGCAAATGTGTTGAAAAGATCGGCATTACAAGTAATCAGTAATGCAAATTAAAGCAATATCGAGTTTTCACTCATCACATTGCAATAGATTTTTAAAATATAATTCAATACTAGAGGGAATGACTTTTATAAAAGTTTTATACATTTTTAATGAGAGTGTGAATGGGGTAACCTTTCTCTATAACAGTTTGCAAAATTTACCAAAAATCTTAATAGAAATTTACTCTTTGCTCCAACAGTTTCACTTTTTAGAAATTTATCTAAAATTTGAAAAAGAAGAGAGATGGACAAATACCGGTGTAAAATGATGATTATTGCATCAAAATTTATCATAGTGTGAAAAATAAAAACAACCCAAAGTTCCAACAATAGATATTTGGAAAATATAGAATATTCCTATAAGGAATTGATGTGCACCAACTAATTATCATGTTTTAAAAGATTATCCACCATCATGATAACAGGCAAAAAAGTGGGATACAAAACTGTTAAACATTTTTGTTTTGTTGAATGCACACAAAACACTCAAAAATACAGATAATAGAACAAAATGTTAAAAATTCATGCGAATGTGTATATGAGTCTGGAGACCTGGAGATAGGAAGATGCAGATTATAGATACATATCCGTATATATAATTATATGGAATTGATTTGAAGTTTCTGTTTATTTTCTCATGAAACTTTTCTGCTTTAAAATGTTTATCTTTTTAATTAACATCCACTTTTTTTGTAGTCAGAAAAAAGGAAACAAGCATAAAGAAACACACAAAAAGTACAAATGACCTCTCCACAGTGATTATCTGCCTCTTTGCTGACAGAACTACATCCAGTAAACATTCAAAGAATCATCTTCTGTGACACAGTCTGGTGGCATTTAACAAGGAATTTTATGAGCATTTAAGGACCAAATATTTATAAATTCTCACCACACCTCTGCAAAGTAGGTAAGGAAACTTATTCCTTTGAAAGCACCCTGTCCTTTATCAATCTTGTCAAGATTGTCAAATCTTCCCCATGCTGCAAATGGCAGTAGCAATTATTGTTATTTTTCCTTAGTAATAATAAAATACCAGAGTAACCAGAATTAAGTTTATGCAAAGAGGAAACTGATGCCCCTGTTAGTGGTCCAAGTTTTTGTAGGGCCAGCAGAAAGTCATCACAGATTCCCACACTCCGTCTCATCTCCACCAATTTACTGATGCTGGATATCAGACATGATGCCTTTTTTCCGTTCATTATTTAAATGAAGATCTATTAAGTGCCTAGCTTCTAGATGCTGCAAATATAACAGTGTAAAACAAAAATGAAACAAAACCAAAGTTTCCCATTTCAGAGAGCTTATAGTCTAGTGTGTTGTTAGTTACCATTTCTCCCTTCTGACTTGACCCCAGATCTCCAAAACACTTATGCAATGGTGTTCCTAAAGGCTTAGCTCCTTTCAAGTTCCCAGATTAACCAAGACATAAAATAAGACTAATATGGGTATACACATATGTATTGCCGAAAATTAAAGCATACCCCTAACCAATCCTGCAATGCTTTGCCCCATTCATACCCCAGATGTGGTCTGTCTAATCAGCTCATGGACCTAAAGTCACCATAGCGGTGCTGTTCAGTGTGGTAGCCACTAACCACATGTAGATATTACACCAGTCACATGTGGTGAATACAGATATAGAGTATTTGCTTCATTGGCAAAGGTATATTGGGCAGCTCTGCTCTATAGTTTCATTGGGATCCTCCTCCTTCTTCTTCTTCATTATTATTATTATTATTATTGAGACAGGGTCTTGCTCTGTTGCATGGGCTGGAGTGCTGTGGCGTGATCTCAGCTCATTGCAACCTCTGCCTCCCGGGTTCAAGTGATTCTCATATCTCAACCTCCCAAGCAGCTGGGATTGGATGTATGCACTACCACAGCTGGCTAATTTTTGTATTTGTAGTAGAGCTGCTGTTTCACCATGTTGGTCAGACTGGTCTCGAACTCCTGACCTCAAGTGATCCGCCCACCTTGGCCTTCCAAAGTTCTGGGATTACAGGTGTGAGCCACGGCAACCAGCTATTTATTTGTTTTTAATAGAAACTTTCTTAACTCCCAACCTATGTTTCCAGATCTACGTGTCCATGCCTTCTTTTTCAGATCTAGACTCTTCTCCAGATATCCCCAGTCTTCTGCTTGTTAATGGATACTTGCCATGACCACTCCTGAAGTGCCTAGGGTTCTGAGACTCACACAGTCCATGTTTTATATATGTTCTTCCCAACTTGTGGGTCAAACAGGTACTAACTACTGAACTGTGGTTAAGTCTGCCATGCACAGGCCTTTAAAACAGTCTGGCCTCTCACTTCTTCAGATCTCTAGTGCCACTTTCTAGGAAACCCATCATCTTTCCACCATCCATTATCTCACTGCCATGGCCAAGCCTAATCTGAAACTCTCATTTCTTCCAAACACGGAATTGCCTTATGTTTGGACCTGATACTCATTAAAAAAGTTTCTTGTTCTAACTTTGTCTCCCCTCATTCTGTACAGTTTATATTCTTTATATGAAGCTGTTTCTTCTGGCTTCCTTCAAAGAATATCTTTTCCAACGAGGTTGAATCTCAATACTGAAACCTCCAATTTTGCAGGCATTCATGTTGATGCCTAGAAAGTGCCTTACTTTAAGAATTCCCTTGAATCCTGCAACTCCCCTCCCCTTATACTTCTAGAGTCAAAATTGTTTGGCCTAATGAGTTTTCATGGCCCTACAGTGTATTGGTGGCAAGGTGTTTTTCCAGATTCTCCCTCCTTCTCCTCTTCTCATGCCAGAAACTGCTAACATATATGCCTTGCACCTAAGTCTTGAATAATTCATTGAAAACATCAAAAGTGCATATTTCTTGAGCAAGGATTCTATATGAGGCAATGTGCTCCAACAAGGGGATATACAGGGAGGAATGAAATATACAAGAAGATTGCTGTCTAATTATGACAAGGAATTCTTTGACAAGGGAGAAAACCTTTCTTTTCTGCAGTAAGAGATCATGTTCAAAATGCAAGTAATCCTTAGGAAAAGAAACTCGATCAACAAATTTACTTCTGTTATAAAGGCATGCTGGCTCAGGAATGGGAAGGAAAGCATGAATACAGAAAATCAAATAAACAATAAACAGCAACAACAGGGGGAAAAAAACATTGAAAAGTTAGATATTTTTCATGAGATAGTTCTGGTCTTCACATGTTTATGCTCTTTTTTTTTTTTTTTTTTCTAAACACTGAAAAGGATGACTAGGGAAAAGTTTGAAGAGATTTTTATTTCCTTAGTAGCGTGAACTGGTCTAACAAATTGGAAGTATTTTCTAATTGTCTCTCAAATTCAAGCATTTATGAACTGTTTCGACTTTAGATTGACTTGGGCCATTAGCGAGTTTTATATTTTCAGATCAGTCTATTGTGACCATCTGATATTTATTCATTTATTCAACAAATTTTTATTAATTATCCAGGATGTGCTAGCTCGTATTCTGGGTTTGGGAAAACAGTGACCAAGATGGACAAAGTGCTTGTTTTCATGCAAATAAGCAAACAAATACTAAAGTATCTGGTACTGAAAAGTGCTAAGAAAAATCAGAGTAAACAGAGAGGTATATTTGCTCTTAAGGTGTTCTGGGACAGCCTTTTAAAGGAGGTGACATCAGAGCAGAGACTAGAATGGCATGAGAGGGTGAACTCCATGAGTGACTTGGGAAGAGTGTCCCATGCAGAATAAGTCACTCATTAAAAAAAATTCCAAAGCAAAGGTAATGACACGCACTGATTCTTGTCTTAAAATGATTTATCTGGCTTCTGAGTGCATAACACACTTGTGTGGAAAAACAAGACAGAAGCAAAGTCACCATTGGAGACAATGCATCTGTAGCTCTCTGATTCAAAGCTATTCTGAGACCCGAATGTTCATTATCATCTTGGCACTTTAGTAGAATACATTTTTCTTATCTATGCACTATAATCCATTCTCAGGAATGCATACGTTCCATATATGTTATCTCAATGTTAAGCCTTAAAGCTTAATGACAATATTTTGTTATGGGAACACAAATACTTCAATTTGATAGTGTTGAGCCTTCAATTATTGAATATTGCAGTGCTTACTGGAAACTGCATTAGTTGCTCTGTGCTTGTTGTTTGTATTTCTGCATGAAAAGAGTAACTCTAGCGTGACCTTCCTCCCGTTGCCAAGAATTAAATCTCAGCTTTTCCAAGGATCATCAAGACTACCTTGCCACTGATACAGCTTTTTGGCATTTGTGGAAAGCCAATTTTTTTTTTTAATTAAGAGAATGACTGAAGACATTTACCCTTTCCAACTAAAAAGCCTTGGGTAAGGACATAAAAACTACATTCATGCCCATTTTCTTATGGAGAGCAAACATACGCCTTCTTCATTTAAATGACAGAATGGTAAACACATAAAACACATTAGTTACTGTTAGCACCTGTATCAAAATTAGCAAATTTAGGTTATATTTGAAAATTATATGTATGTAAATATACATATATGTACACACATATATACATATGTGTATGTATGTGTGCACATATATATACGTGTATATATATATATGTGTGTGTGTATATATACACACACTGTTTTAATAATCACTTCCCCAATATAAAGTGTCATTGCAGCTTGATGGAAATATCTAAAAATAGATATCATTTGCATAAAAATCAGTTGCAGTGAATTAGCTGTAAGCTTAGAAATCTTAAACAGAAACAGTAATAAAGCGAAAGTGATGTTATTCTGCTTTCACAAAGATGCTATTTTCTATAAGTCTTCAAGGTATTGGTAATAAACGACTAAACTTAGTTTCTTCAATTTTACTTTGATACATTGCTTTGACTTTAAACATTATGGGCTTTGACCTACATATCATGAAAAAGATTTAGCTCACTGTATCATCATTAGTAGAAAGATTTAAATCTAATGTTGACAAATCATTCATTGTATGATATGTCACATTCCCTCATATGTACCTATGTATAAGAATTTTAACATTTTGTACATATATTTATTTTTACTAATGAAAGAAGATCAAAAAGGTGAAGATTATATTCTTAAGTAGCAGGTTCATTTATGGAAAAACGTTGCTTGACATTTCAAAAATATGAAAGTCATTACTTTATATCATTCACATGTTGTAATTAATAATAATTTAATAAAAATTTGTATCAACATATTATTTTCTACCTTATTCTAGACAAACATGTGCTTTCTTACTGCAGGCATTCTATTTCAAATGCTGTTCTTAAAAGTGGATAAAACCGAGGGATTAATGATGTTTGAGGTAAAAGGTGGATAGCTTATTAGCTTCCAGAGTTTACGTATGGCTCCTCATGATTCGAGACTAATCTAGTGATGGGGATGCACGTTGCCCTGGAACTTTGCCATTGGCATGCTGCTAGACTTAAACACTTCCTTTTGGTCATTATTCTCATTAGCTTGGAATATGTAGCAAATGAATTACAGCTGTGTTTTACTTCTGCTGCTCACAGTTGAGGTCAGATAGCAAGAATCCTTCCATGCACCTTTAGGAATCTTTGTATCATTTAATAAGATTGTCAACAACATTTTGCAGTAAGTAGTTGGCTGTAGAAAATAATTTTCAGAGTTCTGACTTTCTTAATTCACATCACAAGATCAATTCAGGAAACCTCTACTGTATCGGAATCAAATTATTTCTGCTGACTTGACTTTTTTCAGAATCTAGAAAACATCATCTTTGTTAAGGCACCTATGTAAAACTAGATGTATTCAAAGAGAAAAAATAATCCTGTATTGAGCACCTGCTATATGGTATGCATTGAGATAGCTGGTTACACCCCACAGTAAATATTTAGTAGGCA
The DNA here is from genome assembly GCF_008728515.1 of Papio anubis. Classification (NCBI taxonomy): domain Eukaryota; kingdom Metazoa; phylum Chordata; class Mammalia; order Primates; family Cercopithecidae; genus Papio; species Papio anubis. Next base: position 21,567,401 of record NC_044989.1, read on the forward strand.
TGGTACATGCATTTGTTATTGGTCTTCCCATTGCTGTGTTATCAAAAATTCATAATCAGCTAACCTGATGGTGCAATATCCAGCAGTAAAGTTATTTCAGTTTCAAGAAGAGAGTTGTGAGAGAGGAGATAATTAAAATAAGGCACAAATCAGAGCCAAGGAGCTTGGCAGGATAGTGGATTCTTATCTGTTTGTCTTCTGGGAAACATTTTTCTATGCTGATGAACCAACATAGAGTGACACCCTGATGTTTTTCACACACCATAATGCTCCATTTGTGTTCTGTTTCCCTGTGAGAAAAGTGAATCCAGAAAGTTGTTACTGCATAGATTATATGGCCCCTGCTACAGTGACTGAGTAAAACCACCCCTTCCATCCTGGCCACCATGTGTCAAAAGTATGATGTATCCTGGACAAGGTAGATAGCATCAATGTCTGAGGCATCAGGGACTGAATTCTACTCAATAAGCTTCCTTTATATTGGCCTGTGAGAATCCAATTACAGTCAACTCTTCTCTTGATGAAAACCGTTGTAGATAAACAGCCAAGAGGCAGAACAACAATCATGAAGCACAGTAGTACTGAGTTCCTCGTCTGGCTGCAGTCTTAAAACACTGGGTTCTGGGTGCTGGAAGAGATGCTGACATAGTTTTATTCCACATATCATTGTGGCGATCTCCTCTGTCATATAAAGAAATTGATACATTTTTGCAATTTAAATACAGTTGATAGCTATGCCATTTTGTTGCAGATTTTTCTAGACAAGCTTACATAATGTGGATGTTATACATTTAACTCAGCAAAGTGAATATTAACAGTAACTCAAATAATTGAACATGTATTTTAGCAAGATATTATTTATCTTTAGAATCACATTCTCATTAAAACCTCTTTAAATTTGACAGGGCAGTGTCACGTCTTCCATTTTTTTTGCAAATGAAAAAACTGAAAATCAACCAGGCATGTTGGCTCACTCCTGTAATCTCAGCACTTTGGGAGGCCGAGGTGGGCAGATCACCTCATCTCAGGAGTTTGAGACCAACCTGGGCAACATGGTGAAACCCCATGTCCACTAAAATACAAAAAATTAGCTGGACGTGGTGGTGTGTGCCTGTAGTCCCAGCTACTTGGTAGGCTGAGGCATGAGAATCGCTTGAGCCCAGGAGGCAGATGTTGCAGTGAGCTGAGATCACACCACTGTACTCCAGCTTGGGATACTGAGTGAGACTCTGTCTCTAATAATAATAATAATAATAATAATAATATAAAAAACCCTGAAAAACAGAGATGTTGAATGACTTTCCTAAAGTCATAGTTATTAAGAGACCAATGTCAGATATCAGGATACACTTTTCTTACTGCCCTTAAATCAGTGACTGGTTGTGTGGGAGTCCTTGGGACCCTCTTAACACTTTGGCTTTACGATGTTGTGGTCTGAAGCTACTCAAGTTTCTTTCTATCTGTATGTTTCTGGAGGTGTGAAGGCTCTACTCCACAGGTCTTTTCACTAACTCAACTCATTTCTCAGCCAAACAGCGCCACGTCTGTCACCAGGGGAGGCTATGGAAGCAAGGGCACATGTTAGACATTTGAGGAACTGTCCAAATGCTGACATTCCCATTTTTAGAGTGCACACAGAACAGACAAGATTTGATTTGGTAACTAGTCTGCCGTTTCACATGATTTAATCACCTGGGAGTGTATTTAAATTCAAATACTGAGAGAGACTAGTCCAGGGGCTGGGTGCTTTTCCAAAGTGTCCATTAAGTAGCAAACTGAGACAAGAGGGAAATAGATGGTATTTCTAGGTAACTAAAGGAAGTCTGATAGAGCCCATTAAAAGACAGTGCACATTCACTTCTTAAACCAGAAAGTGACAGACACTTAAAGAATCCTGGGCATGTTAAGAGGAAACGGGACCCAGCTTGTAGGAACTTGCATTGATTAAATCTGAGACAATTTGTCCCTCGAAATAATGCTAGTAATGGATTATAATCTAATGAATAAAACAACAATTCCTGAGTCCATAAAAATATAAATAAATAACTGAATAATAAATGAAGAAGGAAAAATGTTCTCTTACAGTGGAATGCTATCAATCTAATAGTTATAGAAGAAAGGACGGAATTAGAAAATTAGTAATAGATGCTAAAATTAACATATGAGTTTGATGAGAGACAGATGCATTTACATCATCTCAACCACAAATTAATATCTCTTCATACATTATATTAATTACAAAGGGAAAACAGTGATCTTATAGTGAAGGACACCAATTAACCAAGTGATTAAAACTAATCTCACCAATATACCAAGATAGGGATGAATGAACATCATGTACCTACTCCTGTGTCACATTGAGATAGACACAAATTCACTTATGTCGTACTTCTGTTAAAATGTATAATCCAAACCTAATTGCGAGTAAATATCAAACCAAAATCAAGGGCAATTCTACTAAATAATTGAAATGTGTTTGTCAAAATAGCCCAGGTCAAAAAAAAAAAAAAAAAAAAAAAAAGGCTAAGAAACTGTCCCAGATTAAAGAAAACCAACTAAACATCATGTATAATCCTGGATTAGGCTGTGAACAGAGAAACATAATTAAGAAGATCAATAAAGCTCAATAGTGAAATTGATGATATTTAAATGTAGATTTTGGATTAGATAATAGTATTGCATCAATTCTTATTTTTCTGAGTTTGATAACTGTACCATGACTAAGAGTATCTTTTTATTGTTTGCAAATACTGAAGTATTTAGAAGTAAATGGACATGATGTTTTGAACTTACTGTCAAACAAATTAGAAATAATATACATATTGGAGGCAAGGATAGAGAGAGAATGATAAAACCAATGAGTCAGAATATAAATGGTCAATCTGATCAAAAGCTATACATGAGCTCCTTATACAATTTTTATCAGAATACATATATATGCACATATTAAGTTTATATGTGTATACATGTATATATTATATATGTATTGTTAAAAGTTATTACATAAATTAAAATATATGTATATATTAAAAGTTTTAAAAGTTATGCATATATGTATAATATATACATATTAAATATCATATATGCATTTTAAAGCCATATGTAGAATATATGTGAAATTGATAATATTTGAATGTAGATTGTGGGTTAGATGTACATACAGAGGATATATGTATGACTTTAAAATCTTTTAATTTTGAAAGCATTGTAGATGCATATGCAATTTTAAGAAATTATACAATGAGATCTTGCATATTCTTCACCTAGTTTTCCCTGATGGTAACAAACTTAAGACAGTTTGTAGAACACAGCTTATAATGAGCTACCATATTCATGTCCCAGTAACTGAAACTATCAAGATATATTATCTTCAGTCGTAAAATAGGAACACAATAACTAACTCACACAGGTTTTTGTAGGTTGTATAATATAGTGGATATTCAGCAATTGGGATTGTGCCTGACATAGAAAATGCTCAATGGATATTGCCCATTTAATACCCACACCTGTTGGCTTTCCCAGATTTTTCTCTTTATGCCAAGTGTAAAATTTCTCATATTCTACCTCAAGGACATGCAGCCTCGAGCCTGTGAAAGCCTATTTCTGAGACCCAGGCTACTGTTTCATGACCCATAAGATACAGCTCTTATTATAACCCTGAAGGAAAGAAACATAACACTTGAGCATTAGGATAATAATGAACACTTTTCTTCCCATTTCAGAATTATTCAAATGTATAGTCAATGGATCCCAGTGGAAGCATATTTTTCTCTAATTTCTGCCTGAAGACTTTGTACTGCATTTCTCCTTTAGAACAAACATGGGAAAGTGTTCTGGGAAAAGGAGTATTTTAGTGAATCAATAAGTAGAATGTTTTCTTTAAAAGGGTTACAAATTCTTTCCATGTTTTTTTCCTTAGAAACATGGGTGCACATGTTTAGAATCTAATCAGCCAAATTAATAGACTCCAGTGGCAAAGAAGGGAATTGAGAACTAGGATTTTGGCCTTTTTATATTACTTCAAAAATGGGCATTTCTATTGCTTGGAGATGTTTTAATTTTATTATTGAAATGTAGTGAGTGCCAGTACTGTGCTAAAAACTAAGGAGATTGCCTTTGAGGTGAAGAAAAGCACTCCATCACAAGTCATGCTGTGTGTAAGATATATCGCATATTCAATAATCATTTAAATGCAGTGTGATTTAAAATAATAATGAGTGAATTAAAATGTATGATATAGAAAATCAGAAATTTCAGTGGGGCAAATAGTGAATACAACAAAATTCAGGGATCTTAGTGGAAAGGGAAGAGGTGAAGATTAGAGGTTTCAGAGACATACTAGCCTCCCGGATATTTTAATCTATGTTACCCCCAGTTGTTTCAAGCATTGAAATTTTTCCAAGACAAAGTAATGATAAATGTTTGAGGTGATGGATATCTTATTTACTCAGACTTGGTCATGACACATTGTATGCTTATTTCAAAATATATAGCCCATAAAACTATTATGTATCCATAAAAATTAAAAAGAAAAGAGAAATTGTATCTATAATAATTAAGTCATTTACTCAAATAATTTAGAGGGTGTTTTTATTAAGGGGTGCTTATCCCTGGTTTTTGAGCAAGCTTGGCAAGGCTGTTGTTGCTTAAACAGCATCACTTACTATTATGCATGAAAATGCCCTCTCCGTTATGAAGGCTGCATGGTAGAATTTGCCGCTAATGTCAATCAATTCCAACCACTAGTCAATCAAGTAGCTAGCATGGGGAAAATAAAACTCAGTCATGCATTTAATAAATATTTGCTGAATCAAATTGGCAGTTTCAGGAGAGACAGAATGTAACGTGGAAATAAAGCTAGGCTTCTAGCCAGACAATCGGAGTTTAAATTCTACTCTCCTACTTTCAAAATATGTGACCTTGTTTATTCATCAGTAAAATGGGAGCAGTAATGCCTCCAGAAGCCATCACACAGAACTGTTATAAAGGTGAAATTAAATGCATACAAGTTTACTTTCTAATTTTTTTAAAAAATATGCATCTTCCTTTCTTTTCAGCAAAATAATAATAATCATGATTGCCATTACTAAATCTGCTTATTTTATACCTTTACTGTGCATTTTTAGTTTGCCTGATGTTTGTGACCAACACAAAAGTCTGAATAAGGCATAAAAGAAGTGACACAATTATTTTTAAGAAAAGGGCTGGACACACTCCCAACTCCACTTAGACTGTCATTTAAGGTTGAGGGCAAGATAGACCACAGAGGAAATCGTTCCAAGGTGCAATCTGTCCTGCGGCTATGTTCATAGAGCTCATAAAGTTAAAACCCCTTCCAATAAAGAATCTCTAGGAGGCCTTGTCTGTATAACATTGCAGTAGCTACTGCTGCTTGGGTCAAGTGAAAGCAATTGTCCTGTCCTAGCTATTATTGCCTGAACCAAAGTCAGTTGTGTTTGGTCTGGTTACAAAAAGGCTAAATTTATTTTAAATGAAAGATTACTATAATGTAAGCTAAAAGAAGGTAGAGTGTAGTTCAGAAAACAAAGTAAACTCAGTACCAAGGACAGTGTTTGACACATAATACGTTGTTGAATTATTATAGAAAAAAAACTTCAGGTGAAAAATTCTAATCAATAGGGTAATCAATACTGAAAAGTGACAAATGGATCCCAAAAGATCCTTTCTTTGAAGGTTTGAATATTAGGTGACTCATGACAGAACACTCAATATCATACCATTTCTTAGTTGATACCTCTTTTTTTTTAATTTTACTGAGGATATACATTCTCCTGACATAAACTATTCCATTGTATCTATAAAATAACCTCTTTACTAATGTGACTCAGGAGTATTTTGTCCTTGCAAATTTCAAGAGCCTAATTATTACAAAGAGAAAAACAAATTTTCCCTTGGGTCCTCAGTCTAGACATATTATTTTGTTCCACCTTTCAATACCTTTCATACTATTGCAACATAGAGCATTTTGTATAAACCTATGCACAAGCAATTTGCAGAGGGCATTAGCACAATGCTTGTACTGGACAAGTGAGACCCTCAGTAATTTTTTCTTCCATACACAGAAGTGATAATGCCAGAAGTGGCCCAAACAATGGAAATAGTACCAATGAGTTCTCTTATGAAAACTAAAATTCTCTGTACTTTAAATCCTGGGTTTGGTAACAAAATACTCTGTAACAAAACAAAAAAGATCTTTTATAAAATTAAGTGATCTTCCGAGTGGAGTAGTGATAAAAGGAGAATTACAGAATCAGGACTAGGAAACAGGAGTAAAAATCCAAGTGTAAACCAGTTCATATAGTTAATGCAAATTCACATAACAATTATTTCTGGATGTCACATTGAAAATGCCCGTATACTCAGGCCGGGCGCGGTGGCTCAAGCCTGTAATCCCAGCACTTTGGGAGGCCGAGACGGGCGGATCACGAGGTCAGGAGATCGAGACCATCCTGGCTAACACGGTGAAACCCCGTCTCTACTAAAAATACAAAAAAACTAGCCGGGCGAGGTGGCGGGCGCCTGTAGTCCCAGCTACTCGGGAGGCTGAGGCAGGAGAATGGCATAAACCTGGGAGACAGAGCTTGCAGTGAGCTGAGATCCGGCCACTGTACTCCAGCCTGGGTGACAGAGCGAGACTCCGTCTCAAAAAAAAAAAAAGAAAATGCCCGTATACTCTCAAGTTATGTATTTGGCAAACTGTATATGATTCACATCACATTCAGTAGTGTGTGCTTACCCATTTTCAACCAAAACTTTGCCATCTTAAAGTTGGTATTTAAGTTCTAATTTAAGGAGAGACATAAGACCAAGTGTGCCCAACAGAAAACTGTAATTACAATGTATATTCCAATATTGAGCAACCCAGAAATCAGTACCCTTTAAAAAGAGTCATGTAGATTGGGCCCTCTCTTGCTTGAAAAGGCAATATTTTCCACAGACACAGAGTATACAAATGCTCCCCCTCCAAGCTCTCCTCCTTCCTGTTATCAAAATCTACTTATCTAAGTTTTGACACACATCCCATTTTCTCCCTGAAACCTTCCTAAGCTATTGTGAACCATGTAATGATTTTATGTACCAAACTGCCATAAGTACTATTAGCTACATTACTTTTTGGCTGTTTTATTAACACATTCTTCTTCTTATTATTATTATTTTCATTGGTCTTCTCAAAGAAGGCAAATTATTTGTTTTATTTTGGATGGAGGAGGGCATACCTTATTTAATGTTTAGCAGAGAAGAAAGCTTAAAGTAAGGGATCGATAAGAAGTCCCTGGATGAATGGAAAGAGAAGAAAATGGCATGATGTTTAGGAAAGTGTTTTCTCTGACTGAATAGAAGTGGGAGACAGGTGATAGACGAATAGACGAAGAGTCAGAGTTGGCCTCTGAAATTGCATGGTGAGTCTAGTGCAGACAAAAAGTGCCTATAAAAAATATTGTCTCAGTTCAGCACATGGAACTGAATGAGTCACCTAAGGAGCACAAGGGAGAGATCAAGAGCTCTGTAGGAAGAAGTAGAGCTGGACATGGTGGCATGTGCTTGTAGTTCCAGCTACTCAGGAGGCTGAGGCAGGGTGGATCCCTTGGGTCCAGGGGTCCAGGATTGTAGTGCGCTATGCTTATTGTGTGTCCTCACTAAGTTCGGCATCAATATGGTGACCTCCTGGAAGCAGGGGACTGCTGGATTGCATAAGGAAGCGTGAACTTGCCCAGGTCAGAAATGAAGCAGGTCTAAAGTCCCTTGCTGATCAGTAGTGGGATGGTGTCTGGGAATAGCCACCGCACTCCAAACTGGGGCAACGTAGTGATACCCTGTAAAACATTTTTTTTAAAGAAGTATTAATAGAATGGTTCTCTGTTTGGACTACCAGACTAGAGTTAAAAGGGCAAAGATGAACACAGTACTTAATTGTCTATCACTTAGTAGCAGCTGCTGCTATACATTGGAGAATTTTCTTTATATTTGTGAAGAGTAATTTAATAACTGATTCTGCAATGGGCCATTTCAACCTCTCAGGGAATTAATGGTCATACCTGGAAATGCAGGCTTTAAATTATCAGCCTAGATGAATGGAATTATCGGGGCAGGCTTCTAGGAGAACATCTATTGAGTTATCCCAACTCCTAGCTTTAGTGTCTGTGGTCTGTAAAAGCTGTCCCAAACTAATAGGCTAGAATGATATTCCTCTCCTTTGAACTCCAACCCTTAAAGTTACTGGACGAGGTGGTAAACATGTAATGACATATGTTTTATCTTGCAATGTTTTTCCTGTGAGATTTTTTTTTAAAGAGACAATGTTCACACAACATCGAATTAACCATTTTAAAGTGAGCTGTTTAATGGCAATTAGTACACTCAAAATATTGTGTTCCCACTATATCCACTTTTTAAAAACGTTTTCATCATCATGAAAGGAAGCTCTATGCCAGTTAAATAGTTGTTCCCCATTTCTCCTTGCCCCCAGCCCATAGAATCCTCCAATCTGTGCTTAATCTCTGTAGATGTATCTGTTCTGGATAGTCTATATAATGGAGTCAAACAAGACACCTGGTTTCTTTTACTTAGCACAGGGGTTTTGTGGTTCATGTATGTTGTAATATTTTTCAATATTTCATTGCTGGATAATATTTCGCTGTTTGTGTATACCATATTTTTATATTTATGCATCTTTTGATGGACATTTTGGTTGTTTCTCCGTTTGATTGCTGTGAATGGTGTGGCTATGAATATGAGTGTACCTGTATTTATTTGAGTAAGAGTTTTCCATTACATGGGGATATACTTAGATGTAGAATTGTGGAGTAATAGAGTAATTCCATATTTAACTTTTGAGGAATTGCCAAATGGTTTTTTATATTGGGTAAAAAAATTTGCATTTCTACCAACAATACAGGAAGGTTCTAATTTCTCTACATTCTCATTAACACTTCTTATTTTCCATTTAAAAAATATAGCTACTCCTGTGAGTATGAAGTGGTACCTGATTATGGTTCTAATTTACATTTTTCTAATGACTAATGATTTGGAACATTGATTATGTGCTATTTGCATAACTTTTCTGGAGAACTGTCTATTCAAGTCTTTTGCTGATGTTTAATCAGGCTGGTTGTCTTTTTGTTGTTGAGTTGTAAGCGTTCTTTACATATTCCAGATGCAAGTCTCTTATCAGACAGACACTGAAAAACAATACTACTGAATATAGAATTCTTGGTTGACCTGCTTTTAAAACATTTCTTTCAGAACTTTATATCATTCCATTAAATTTTTCCTACAGTGGTTGGTTCCCAAAGAGAAACCAGCTGCTGATCTTATTGAGAATCATTTGTGCAAGATGAATCATTTCTTTCTTGCTGTTTTCAGGATCCTCTTTTTGTAGTTTTAGTTTGATTATAGTGTGTCTCAGTGTAGTTCTCTTAGAGTTATCTTTTTTGAAGTTTGTGAAGCTTCTTATATGTGTAGATTCATGTACTTCCTCAAGCATGTCAGATTTGGGGCCATTATTTCTTTAAATATTGTTTCTGTCTCTTATTCTCTTTCCCTTCTTTTCTGGGACTCCCATAATGCACATGTTTATGTACTTGATGCTGTCCCACAGGTCCCTTAGGCTCACTTCACTTTTCTTTATACAAAAGAAAAGAGATAAAATTTTCTGATCCTGAGACTGGATAATATTTTTCTCTTCAGTCGTGCTTTTCAGCTCCAGAATTTTGTTTTATTTTTCATAATTTCTATTTATTGATATCTCATTTTGCTCCTACACCATTTTCCTGGTTTTCTTTAAATACTTTGTCCATGGCTTCTCTTAGCTCTTTGGATTTATTGAAGAGAGCTAATTTAAAGTGTTCGTCTAGTAAGACCAATGTCTGGCATTTCTCAAGGATAGGTTCTATTGATTCCCCACCCCCCCCCCTCAGGAATAGGCCACACTTTTCTGATTCTTTGTCTGCTCTGTACTTTTTTATTTTTATTTTTAGTTCTGGAGTACATGCACGGGATGTGCAGGTTTGTTTCAGAGGTAAACGTGTGTTTTGTAGTTTTTTGTTGAAAACTGGACATTTTGAATATTTTAGCATTGTAACTTTAGAAATCAGATTCTGTTTTCTCCAGGGTTTGTTTTTTATGTTTGATGGATACAGTGGTCCATTTGTTTAGTGATGTGTTCAAGCTGTTTTAGCAAGGACTATATTCCTTGTTGTGTGTGGTCAGCAATGTCTCTGTTCTGTTATTTCAGTGGTCAGTCAGTGACCTGACAGATTTCCTTAAATGTGTGGAGTCAAGTAAGCAAATAAAAATAGGCTAGTCTTTGCCTCTTGGTTCTGAGCTAAGGACTTGGCTCAGGGCTAGGGACTCCATTGCTAATCAAGACCATGTGTGACTTTGCCCTAATCTTCATCTCCTGCATATGTGAAGCTCATAGATCTATCAAAGGTAGAAGCCTCTAGTACTTTCAAGTGTTTTCTGGGCATGAATCTAGTCCTAGTTGTACTCACTGCACTTTGCCTTTCCAGTATATGGAATGGCTCTTCTAAGTCATTATTTCCCCCCAGTGATCTCCTTCCTTGAATTATTTCTTCCTGGGATCCTGGGTTCTGTTTACTTCTCATCCCATTCATCATCTCTTGCTCCAGGTGAGCACAAGGTATGTCTGTCTTTAAGTCTTTTTGCCACCCAGAATACCATTCTAGCCCAGGTGCAAGTTGATGTAGGGGAGTGCAAAACAAAAGTCAGCCTCTGTGTCAGTCCCTCAGGGAATGACCAGACAGGTCAAAATGCACAACCATAGTATTTTAAGAATAAGGTCTTCAGGAGACCCTGACTTCAGCAAGTTAAACCAGGAATGCTGGCCATCATCCCCACAATTGAAAGGACTTGAAAACAAATGTGAATATCTAAGTGTGTTCCCCCAACCCTTTAGGAGAAAGGAAATAGGTAATACTAAATTTGATGCTCAGTTATGTTGAGCTTCTTATGACGATTGTTAATGTGCATCCAAATATGCTGTAAGGCATCATGCTAGGAAATTTAGATGTATTTTTACTCAGAACTGAAGTTGGAGTATTGAATTCTGCTGGAAAATGTAAAACGTGTAAAAAGGACCACCCTAAGAAAATTTAATCTATGTTTTTTGTTGTTGTTGTTGTTCTTGTAGTGGTTGTTGTTGTTGTTGTTTTCTTCCTACATTGAATTGCTAGGTTCTGGACTGAAGGACCCCTATTGTGGTAAAGAATTTAACCCAGACTCCCATAATTTGCTGTTTTGATAAGGATACACATTAGAAATAAACCTGAAAATCCAATAAAGCTCATAGCTCATAAGCCTTTCAGGATTCTGTCTTATACTTTATTTATATTCTTCTAAGTATCCTATGTACAAAGCTGTTCAACTGCAAGAAAGAAAAGGAAAAAAAAAGGAAACTGACTACTGAGGAATTTTTTTTCTAGCCATGTTCCTATCAGAGTGTGTGGTACTTGCAAAATATAACAACTAATTATGTGGTCTCCATTGTAAATTTCCCACCATTATTTCAGATGAATATCCCTTGTTATCTTCAAAAGGTTACACAGCATTTGAAATTCAAAAGAAAGGTGTTACCTGCTATCTTGCATAAATCTCTAACAATTGCAAATGGAATATATTATCGTCAGATCCGATTGCTTATATCCATCCAATCTTGCCTGGCCCAGCATTTGTAAAGGTAAATGCATGGTAACTTGCTGCTTCTTTTCTTGGAATTCAAAATTGTGCATATAAATGAGAGTATCCCTCTTATACAATTTCTTGCAGATTGTTTTTTTCCATTACTGCTCTCATACCAAGTACATTGAATGGTGAGAAAGGCTGAAAAACTTTATTAACTGTAAGTTAAATATAACAGCACATTCTTTTTAAATCGAAGTGAGGGAAAATAAATATCAACTTTATTCCACTATTCAATGTAAGCCTTACAGATATATATGGTACTTGTTTGAATGCTCCTGGATTGTTTAAGGTCATTTGTATTGATTGACTATTGTGGAGTTTTACACTGTAATCTCCTTGTTTAAAGTTTTCCAGAATGTAAACCCATTGAGACTATAATTTGCATACTATTAACAATATAGATTAGTATATTAGAATTACCTAAATCAATCTGATATGCATTTATTGAGTACCCACTCTTTACTCTTCACTGCACTAGGTGCTAGAGGAATAGAAAGGCAAGCAGGGCCCTGTCCTTGTCAAGTTCACAGTTGAGTTGGAGACTGAATGAATAACCTTAAAATATTAATATTCGTTGGGTTGCAGTAAGCATAATCTAAAGGGAATTTGGAAAACCACAGTGGTAAGTCTGATTCACAATCAGAATAACTTGGGGAGGCTTAACACAATAGAGATTGCTGATTCTGCTTTAGACTTAGTGATATGGTTTGGCTTTGTGTCCCCACCCAAATCTCATCACGAATTGTAATCACCACCTGTCAAGAGAGGGAGGTGATTACATATTGGGGGTGGTTTCCCCATACTGTTCTCATTACTGTGAGTGAGTTATCACAAGGACTGTTGGTTTTATAAGGGATGCTTTCCCCTTTGCTTTCTCCTCTCTCTCCTGCCACCATGTAAAATGTGCCTACTTCCCTTTCCACCATAATTTTAAGTTTCCTGAGGCCTTCCCAGTCATGCAGAACTGTGAGTCAATTAAACCTCCTTCCTTTATAAATTACCCAGTCTCAGGTAGTATGTTTATAGCCATGTGACTAATACACTCACCAACCCAAAATATCTCAGAGTATTGCCCAAGAATATGCACTTTTAAAATGCTCCCTGGATGACAATGATGACTAGCCAGTTTGGGAATCACCGGACTAGATGACCTTTTATGTCCTCTGAAAGCTTTGGAGTCTAGAGTTCTATAACTGAATTAGAGAAATTAAAAAGGAAGCAACTATGTGGAGGCACAAAGTGCATACATATTCAACTTTATTATTATTAAAATATGAAGCATTCTTTTCCACCCATCCCCAACCAAGTCAATAAAAATCTATGTTTTGGTAATATGCCTATCACCCACAAGAGGGCTCCCCTGAAAAAAAAAAAAAAACTCAACCAAAATATCTTTGTTAAATAAATCTTAGTATGTTTAGAACAACTTCACTGATCTATTTATTCATTGAAAAGCATACTTGCAATGTATTCTGAACAGTTTTTTAACCCCTATGTAGAGGGCCTTATGCTGAAGTATCAAGAAGACCAGTGATTTTGTTTATAACTTTTAAGCATAAGGACAGGGGAGATTATTGATTAAAAATGATCTTATAATATAATGTAACTTGCAATATATGGTAAATAAAGACATCATCTTTATAGTCATGTACATATTCTAATTTTTCCTTAGAGCACCAGTTTATATATAGCTCATTTATTTTCTTTACATTCTATCCTAGTGTACTCAGGTGCTTAGCCAGTGTATAGACAGGGTGTATTCCGTGAGAGTGTTAAAATACTAACATTGCCATCAATGACCTAGCTGAGGTGTCAGTAAGGCCATTGATAGGGGGGTTAATATTTTCTAAGAATCCAGATCTGGTCCTTGTCTTTGATTCCTTGGAGCATCTGACCAATATTTAATCTATTGGAAGCACAAACGTGCAGTCTACTTAGCGACTAGGTAGCCTACCATGGAGATCATTCATTTACAGATCATTTAGGATTCAATGTCCTAACAGTTTTACCCCACTCCCTCTCTCAGTTGGCTGCTCCAGTGTATACAGTAGTAGAAACAAACTGTTTCTTTTCCTAATATGCTGTCACTCAACACAACCCAGAACATTTCTGACACCAGGTACGCATTTTGCTTTGCTTTGTTTCCCACACATCAATTCTCCAGCAGACAGCAACTGGGTGTTCTAAACTTCAGTTAAATTTTGACACAAGCTGTAATTAGTGCAGACCCCACATGTTAAGGACTCAGTCCCACATGGCCCCCCTCACCTCAGATGCCAATTGCAAGTCTCAAATTGTCACCTGTGCTATAGATCTAACATCTATAAATCAGGAGTTTTCATGACCTCCTCTTTGGGCTTGATCATTTGCAAGAATGCTCACAAAACTCAGGGAAACACTTATGTACATTTACTTGTTAATTATAAAGGATTACAAAGAATACAGATAAACAGCCAGATGAAGAGGTATATGGGGCAAAGTATGTGAGGAGGGGCATGGAGTTTCCATGCCGTTTCAGGGAGTACCACCTTCCCAGAACCTCCATGTATTCAGCAACCTGAAAGCGCTCTCAACCTTATCATTTTAGGGTTTTATGGAAGCTTTATTACATATGCATAATTGATCATCATTGGCCATTGGATATCAAATTAACCTTCAGTACCTTGCGTGGGGGGTGGGGCTGAAAGTTTCAACACTTTCATGACATGGTTGGTTCCCATAACAAGCAGCTCCTTCACTGAAGCTTTCCTGGAGCCCTTCGCCCCTAGTCACTTCATTCTCATGCAAGCCAACACTTTTCATTTTATTGCTTCCAAGGGTTTTTGTGTGCAGGGAAAACAGGAAACAGGACAAAGACCAAATATATAAATTGTGTGTGTGTGTGTGTGTGTGTGTGTGTATAATAATAATAAATCATAATATCACAGCTTCCTAATAACATTTTATTCAGAAAAAGTCCATGGATCTGTGTTAGCCTCAGGATATTTGACTTCATGTCATCAGAGTCATTCAGTACCTGAAATCACAGCTTTCCTCAGAGTTGCCCCAACAACCTATACTCCTATTCTCATTCTGACTCTGCATACCTGAGAGAGAGCTCCTATGCTTCCCAGGCAGCAGTTAAGAGCCATTTTCTGACTGGAGGTGTTTCTCCTCAGTGTGGTATCTAGTGCTGTCTGTAGCAGATCCTTCTAGGCACGCTCCTTGTCTAGTCCTCCATCACAGATCTGGCTGTGGGTATTAGAGTCCCATATCACACATTGACTGGTGGCTCTGAAAGTTCTGTGTTGCACCTGGTGATCTGTCTATGGGGCCTTCATATAAACTGGGATGTGGGTATAAACTCCCATATGATTTGGGATTGGAATAATCTGAGTGGAGAAGATCTGATCAATTGACCATTGCTGCCTAATCCCCAAATCACCTGGTTACCTGGAATAGAAATGGCACTGACATATTCAATGTAGCTAATGCTGATATCATTTGCAAGAGCAAAGAATGTAATCCCCTGGCTTCTGAGAGTTCAAATGTCAACCAGCAGATTTAACTGAGAATCGTATTACCAGAATGAGGAAAGAGGGTAAATGAACTGCATAAACTTATTTAGGAGTCTATGGATTCTGTATTGCAATATATATTGATTTTCTATTGTGGGACTTAAAACCTTAGTCTATTTTGCTAACTTAACAGCATGAAAACCTGTTGGGAATATAATTTACTGTCTGTACATAACCCAGTAATACAGGGTAATGGTACCACCTATCTCTGTTTTACATACATCCATGGAGCACCTGTTCTGGGTCAGATTCCATGGAGAATTTAGCAGGGGATTCACATGTGAGTAGGACATTAACTGTCCTAGAGGAGTTTAGAGTAATCTGGGGAAGAGAAGGTCTACAGAGGAAGATCAGTGCAGACAGGGTATAATCAACTGTAGCAACTGTGTTCAGAAGGGAAGTAAAATCAGAAGAAACAGCGTTCATCAAGCCTCAGTGTGGAAACTTCTTTAATGGAAGATGAGGTTACGTGGGAAGTCAAAAGAGTAAGAGACTGGGGCTGGGTGCAGTGGCTCATGCCTGTAATCCCAGCACTTTGGGAGGCCAAGGCAGGTGGATCATGGGGTCAGGAGATCAAGACCATCCTGGCTAACATGGTGAAACGCTGTCTCAACTAAAAATACAAAAAAAAAAAAATTAGCTGGGTGTGGTGGCAGGCACCTGTAATCCCAGCTACTTGGCGGGCAGGAGAATCACTAGAACACGGGAGGAGGAGGTTGCGGTGAACCGAGATCGTGCCATTGCACTCCAGCCTGGGTGACAGAGCGAGACTCTGTCTCAAAATAAATAAATAAATAAAATAAAGAGAGACTGCATAGACAGAGGGAGAGCAAAGGCCTGTGGTTATTTTAAAGAATACTAAGCAGCAGCCACGTAGGTTGTGATAACAAAAGTTACCACCAAATATCCCACTTTCTGTGATTGTACATTCCGCCCCAAAATGCAGGCTTCCTCCTCTTGGGTGCTCCACTTAACCAGAGAGAGTCCTTATCTCATAAGAAAGCCCACAACTTTTCTTTTTTTTTTTTTTCCCCACAACTGTTTCTATCTTTAAATTGAATAGCAGGTTATGTGTTTTAAGCAGAATTTTAAGATAACCCCCCTGATCTTTGCCCACTGATGTTACTTCTGTGATTATACTACCTCATCAGGTAGACCTAATCTAACCACCTGAGCAGTTTAAAAGCAGAGAAATTTCCAAGACTGCAGGCAGAAGGGAAATCACAGGGATTTGAAGGGTGAGGTCTCAATGGGCTTTAGTGGTTTGAAGTTAGAGGAGCACCTGAGAAGAAATCCTATAGCCTTATGCAACTGAAGGGAGGCCCAGCTGACTCTTAACCAGAGAGCAGGGACCTCAGCCCTACAGCCCCGAATAGCTGAGTTCTTCCAACAACCAGAGCAAGCTTGGAAGTGGATTCTTCATCAGAGTCTTAGGTTAGAACACAGCCTGGCAGACACCTTGTTTTTGGCCATGTGATAGCCAAAGTAGAAAACTCAATCAAGTCAGCCTGGACTTCTGACTTACATAACTGGGAGATCATAAATGGGTATTGTTTAAAATCACTGAGTTTGTGGTGACACATTATGCAGCAACAGAAAACTAATATTCTAGGTGTGAGCATGTTTTCACTATGACTAGCTTTTTTATTATATGTTTTTACTTGTCAGTTTCTTTACATGTGTATTCCAAAATTACCAACTACATCTAAAGAAGAGCAGTTCTGTCTTGTGTATGGATAGATGATACTCCTGCCTCTCCATCAAAGCACATTGGCTGCATTTTGGGAGGTGGGAATTACCACACAATCCACCTGCCTCTCTTTGTCTTGCTTCTATGGAGACTATAATTACTGTACATAATGGAGGTAGCTATAAAAATTCCAGAAGACCATGGCCAAAATGCCCTGACTTTAGGTTCAAATTTATATCCTAAATTTGTTCTTTGAAATCATTCTGTGAAATGTACTTTTTAAATTCTTAGTTTTTATATTTTGGTATTTTCCATATGACTCTGGTACATTTGTGCCTCTTCCACTAGAAGAGTTGGTAATCTGCACAGTTTGTTTCTATTCAACTTATTTTTATTCTGTAGAATACTTGAAGTAGTTTTGGGAGCCTGCGAGGACAGTTCCATAAGTTTAATGCTTCCATAATAGACATTCCAGATGGCCTAACCATTTAGGACAGGAAATGCGGATCCCTGCCACAAGAATTTTTGGAAGTCCTGCCATTATCTCAGGATATGGCTGGGATGTGGGCCAGACCCCTGAAGGCTCAGACTTCTGCTAATACCTCTTTTTCCTTGCAGAGCTGCCAGAACTAGAGGAAACACTTTTATTTTTCCCCATCAGAATGAAGACACACTGTCAGCCTGAAACTTTTTGTAGTCTTAGGAGTCTAGTGTAGTGCAGCTGCCTTTTGACTGAAGCTGGTTCATATGTCTTCAAAATCCTCTCTCTTTTCAGTTCTTGCAAAGTATAACTTCTCCCCTGTGATCCTACTTCTACCACAAGAATGAACAAGCACCACTTTGAACTTTTGACCTGGTATTTTCTGTGCATTTGAATCCATCTCATGCAGGGAGAATGGCCTTTACCATCACTAACTTTCTCCTTCTCATCAACTGACTGGTATGATAGAACTGTCCCTCTGGTATGCACCAACATAGCCAGGACACAACTGTCCAACAGACATTTAGACTTCCTTATTAAATACCAGGTAGAGCATCCCAAATCCCCAGACTCCTGAGGGGTTCGCCTAAACAGCCCTGGTCCACTGAGCCTGCCCTGCATCTGGGGCTCAAGCGCCTTGCTAAGAGACTCCCTGGGTGGGCCATTTGTGAATGCTGCTTTTTAAACATCATCGGTGCTTTGGATTTAAAAAGACTTGCTTTGCTCTTTCATAGAGTACAAAAAGGAAATAGGTTGTTTAGCAGAGCAAACGTTTTAAACAATCAGCATTGCCTTGCATATAGCAACTCAACCAGAGGACAGGGAATGAAGTCCAGAGGGTGAAAGAAGGGGACTGGATGCTCTGAGGCTGCAAAAGTGAAGATGAAAGCTAGACAAGCTAGAACCTGAGACTGCCACACACACCTTCTCCTTTTGATAAGAGGGAGAGGAGTGTTCGTTTGCTTTCCGATTTTACAGGTTTTGAAACTGAGGTTCAGAGAGATTGGTCTTGCTTCTGTGTCTTAGGAGTGTTTGGTTAGATTATAATTGCCTATAAAGAGGAGGTATCTATTTTTTGTAGCTTCTATTTATCTTATTCAATCAATTCAAGCTCTGCATTCAATCACTTGCGTGAGTTATAAATAATATTTTTAATGACCACTCACTCACATTTTTCCCCATCTACCAAGAAGTCCCTTGGGTCATCATGCCATTTGAAAAGAGCATCAGTGTATGTGTCTCTTCTAATTGGAGCATTTAGCCCATTTACATTTAAGGTTAATATTGTTATGTGTGAGTTTGATCCTGTCATTATGATGCTAGCTGGTTGTTTTGCACATTAGTTGATGCAGTTTCTTTACCATTTGGCATGTTTTTGCAGTGGCTGGTGCCGGTTGTTCCTTTCCATGTTGAGTGCTTCCTTCAGGAGCTCTTGTAAGGCAGGCCTGGTGGTGACAAAAATCTCTCAGCATTTGCTTGTCTGTATATGTTATTTCTCCTTCACTTATGAAGCTTAGTTTGGCTGGATATGAAATTCTGGGTTGAAAATTCTTTTCTTTAAGAATGTTGAACATTAGCCCCAGAAAACCAAACACTGCCTGTTCTCACTTATAGGTGGGAAGTGAACAATGAGAACACTTGGACATAGGGCAGGGAACATCACACACTGGGGCCTGTCAGGGGGTAGAGGACTCGGGGAGGAATAGCATTAGGAGAAATACCTAATGTAAATGATGAGTTGATGGGTGCAGCAAACCAACATGGCACATGTATACCTATGTAACAAACCTGCATGTTGTGCCCATGTGCCCTAGAACTTAAAGTATAACAACAACAACAAAAAAGAAAAAAGCATCAGTGGATGTGCTTGAATATCTGTTGTTACCAGGGGAGTTAATTTAACATCCTTGAGCATTCTGCACAGCTAGACTTAATGGTGAATTCATTTTTGGTTAAGCTATTTGCTGGAAGAATATATCCAGATTACTGTTTGTATGTTTTTGTCTCTGGATATTTTCTTAGGCTTTTGACTCTCAAGTCAAATTTTAGCCCTTCATCTTTTATTAAAACCTCTCAAAAAATTCTGCTACCTTCGTGAATAATTGCACGCAAAAGACACTCAGCTTAAGACCCATCAGTTCCAAAATCAAGTAAAGAGAATTCCTACTAACAGGTGACAAACACAGAGGAAAGATATTGAAAATAACCTATATTCCAGAAGTTAATTTTCAGATAGATAATCAGGAACAGTTCATGTTCTAATAGTAGTGATTAACTAGGGGAAAAGTAACAAACTTGCTTATATAATTTTGATTATGGCAAATTTATTTAGCACACCAGAGCCTCAGCATTCCCAGCTATAAATTGGGACCAATAATTTTGACCCCAGAGAATGGTTTTGAGGATTAAATATGTGATGTATATGTAGCACTTTCCAAGGCATTTGCCACAGACTCATCATTGATTAAATATAAGCGTCTATCACCTTAGTTCCCACACAAGCCCAATGAACATCAACAATTCTTTCTTGTGCATCACCGGTGAACTGGGTGCTTGGAGGAAAGAGAAAATACTGTATGAATGCCAAGAATTTTCAGTGTATTCAGAGATAAGGAGCAACACAGAAAAATAAAAACCTCTGGGTCAGTTTCTACCCCATTTGTCCAATATGTAAGTTCACCTCCCATTTCCAATGGAAGTATTTTCTTATGCAAAGAGTAATTCCCAGTGGTACAAAAAGAAGGTCAACCTGTGGACAACTTCATTTTTCCCTGTGAACCGCTGGCATTGACCACACTCCCCCAAGTTCTTCTGTGGTGAGTTAAAACCGTCAAGGATACCTTGCACGAAGTGCACAGTAGACACTGCTAGGGTTTTTTATTATAGTACCCCGTTTACACATGATGTTTTTTTGTTGGTATTGTTGTTAATGACAGATAAGGAAAAAAATAGATTCTGGGACAGTTCCAAGGAAAGCTATTTGTTACTACAATTTTAATCATTCAGTTTCTCAATTAATGTTGTAATTCCTGAGGCTTGCTTCTGGAACTTCCTCCCAAAGCAGACAGCTCCTCTGAAAACAGATACTCTCTTTCTCTAGGTTTTGGGTGATTTCTGTAGTTTGCATGACTCTCTCCTATGACAACAAATCAGTTGTACAGAATCCAGGGTCACCACAGGTAAGTAGGTTGAAACAGACAATAATGTGAAGGAATCAGTAAAATCAGTGGTAAAGGAAGATGACCTTCCTGTTTTCTAGCTCTTCCTTTTCATTTTTCTTCTCTGCTTTATTTATTAAAGTCTTTTAAAACTGCTGCTCTAGCCTTGAGAATGTCTATTAGTGCAATACCCATTGAAAGTAACCATTAGAACATCAAAATAATAGAGAAGATACTGTTAGACAAGTCATTGCAAATGGGTTTCCTTTTCTTTCTAAAAATATAAAAGTTTATAATATACACAAACCTCAACCACTCTCATGGAAACCATTCATGGATATTCAGGTAGAAGTTTTGGACAAGAAAGAGGGCATTGGTAAAGTCAGTTTTCACTGCATCTCTAGCTAATAAAAACAGAAAAATCAAAGTAAAATAGAATTATAGAAATAGTATCTATCACTTTGTATTTTTACTGTGTGCTAAGAATGATTCGGAGTGATTTATATTTACTAACTTTTAAAATTTTGTATATAATATATATTCCATTTTATAAGTAAGGAAACAGGCACGGCAAAGTTTAGTACTTGCCCAAGAATATACAGTGGAATATATGTAAGACTGCAGAGGGGGGTTAGGTATCTGTCCCTGGGCTAAATAAATACAGTTTGAAAATAACTATCTGGTTATGTGCAAACATGGAAAAGAATATCATTTCCTGCTATATAAAGTGAGAATTAAGAATGTGAACTAGGACATGAACTGTTTAACATAGACTTGCAAGGACTCATGTGTGGTGCAAATTTAATTCAACACGTAAAATATGACCAAGTCAAAGTCACCAGAAAAAGACTGAATGCAGCCAGACTCACCTACCCCATGCCCCTCCACCATCACTAGTGCACTAAATCTAATAGTGTCTCATATCTGTGACAGGTCTTGCACTTGACTTCTTATTTTGCACTATGAGCTCTTTAAGAGAAGGAGCCATGAGCATCTTTCATACATTCTTCATCATTAAATTATAAGCTCCTTTAGATCAAAGAATATGCCTAGTCATCTTTTGCCTTCCCTTTCTACTGAATCCAGGCCTAGCAAAGTGTCTGAGCGGTGCATATTGAGGGGTCAGAAAATGGCAGATAAAATGTCGAATGCCTTCTATAGATTTGAAAATGTGAAAGATACATTGAAAACAATTTTCTGCTAAATCAAGGAGCATGGGAGGCACACTTGGAGAAACAACACTGAATTTTCTTCACCAAGATCTTCTCTCTACCCTGACTTATACTTCTGATTATGGTGAGCATAGTGGCTGTAAAAAAAAATGGTCACAGTATGTAAATATTTAAAGAAAACATGGAGAAAAATAAGTTGTAATGTGATTAATGGAGTTAATTATCTAATTATATAATAATGGAGCATTATGTCAAAAGAACTTCATTAAAAAAGTAACAATTACCTATAATTAAATTTTAAATTTGATTGAAGAATGTTGAATTCATTATTGCATTGAGGATCTCCCAGGATCATTTCCTTCTTCTATTAATTCTGTTTCTTTGAGGTTGAGCCTCACACTAAAAATCTGTAAACATTTTTTAAATTTTAACATAAATTAGTATTTAAAAATAAGCCTTAACCAAAGGCAGAGACAGCTACCTAAAAAAGTTATGATATTAGAGGATAAAAAATGTGTTCATTGCTCTGCAGTGCTAAGGCTAAGAGCTGAGTGACCTCAGTAGGTACAGCTCTATGTGTTACCATCTCCCTTTAAAATGGGGAAGTATGGGAATAAATAACAAATACCATATTTGAGAGAGTGGAGATACTCCAGCAACCCCTGAGACAATTGAAGAACATGACAAAAGTATGGCCCTTATCCTTGAGTGAATACTCATTTTTAGTAACTCTGTAAACCTAGATGAGATGTACTATGCAGTTGAATCTCTAGATTATTTACTAATATCCAGATTTCTCAGAAAACTGCTTAATTATAGCCTATTGAGAATTGGTGAATAAGTAAACATTGCATTCACAGTTATATTGGTGGAGGTACCCATCACCACCAAGGG
Organism: Papio anubis; assembly: GCF_008728515.1. Taxonomy (NCBI): domain Eukaryota; kingdom Metazoa; phylum Chordata; class Mammalia; order Primates; family Cercopithecidae; genus Papio; species Papio anubis. The sequence goes on from NC_044989.1 coordinate 21,590,077, forward strand.
GGAAGAACAGGAGTCAAAAGAGCTGCACGTCATTCCCAATTCTCCTGTGATTGGCTTGGCCAATGTGCCACCTCTCTTCTTCACTGACACTTCATCTACAACAAGGAGGCCATTTTTATTTCAGTGTTCACTTTACAGGGTTGCTGTGGCTGCCGAATGAGTCACGTGTATGACACTCTATCTTAGGAACCATAAGGTATTATCCAAGTTAGCAGATCAACAAGGCCTAAATGGTAGCTGCTTTGTCCTGGACACCAGGATTCCAGCTACCTGATGTGGATCCTTTCCAAATGCTTAAGACATGAGGTACATGTAATGTTTTTCATAATTCCAATTGCCATCAAGAATTATCGATGACTTAGAGAGAACATTGATTTTTTTCGGGTGGTGTTTACATGCATTTTTTCTGCGGCCATTAGTGGTCCTCATAGAATTGATAGCTTTTTGAACCGTGACAATGAGATTATTGATTCTTGAAAAGGCCCTAATCTAGGAATACTTTTTAAATGTTTGCTATTGGCTTATATTAACATATAACGTAGCAACAGGATTGAAAAATTCAAGTATTGTGTGATTGCCTGGAAATCTCAAAGTAAAAATCAATGTAGTTAATCTATTTAATAAATCATGAAACACATACAAACATGCGCGTGCGTGTGTGCAGGCGCGCACACACACACACGGAAAGTCTGCTAAGATTCATTATTAAGAAGGTAATTTTGTGTGAACATGCTTTGCTGTGCCAGCTAGCTTTCCAGCTAATTTTTTGCCCTTACATGCCCAGCCATCTTAGGTGGAATCTACCAACCAACCTTTACTGGACTCCATTATGGCCTCTCCATGCCCACTTCTGACCCCAATCTCCCTGCCTGGTCACATAAAGCCTCCAAATCCCCCCATCTCTTTATTCTATATCCTCTTTTTATAATAAGCCAGCAGACTGAAATACACTCTTAATTGGGTCTTCATAATTCAGCATGAAGCATGCACTCTACCATCAGGCAAGAAATAGAAGCTGTGATATCTTCACAAACACCAGCTTTAGTGATGGCTTGTAATATCCAGGGCACTGGGCATGGAAAAGTCAGATACAATAATTTAGAAAACCAAGATAATTAACATTTAAATGTCCAAAGTGATAGTGAATCAGACACAAAGTGCTACAGGGCACAGCTTACTTAACCACAAAATTAACAACCAAAAGAGTGACCCACAAGTCTCTCACGCCCTCCAGCACACACTTTTAATTAACAGAAGCGAGTCCACCTTTTTTTCTTCAGATTTAAAGAGACTGAACAATGTACCCTTAAATAGTAATATATATTTTTTTTAAAAAAAGATATAGGCAAGAGAAATTAAAATGTAGCCCAGACAATAATCTATTCACAGTGAGGAAAATCTCCTAAATAATAATTTTGGAATTCCTACTAAGTTATCTAAAGAAGGAGAAAAATTCAATTCTATTTCTCTTTATAAATCTATTATTTTTAGTCCTATGGAAAACAATGAAATATACTATTAAGGCGGATAAATCTGTGTGTCCCTTGGTGCTAATAGAGCCACAAGGGGGGAAAAAAAAAACAGGGCAAGAAAATGGGATCATTTTTCTATCCAAATTTCAAAATGGGTGGCTAAAGGGTAACCAGTGATTATAATGCTCTGATTTTTCAGAAAAGCCTATTGAGGCAATCTTCAAAGTCCTAGGGAGCTAATCTGAGCTTTAGGCATATCATTAATAAGAAGATAAGAAGGTATCCACCAAGCAGCGTATCTATTTATCTGGCAAGGCAATGTCTCTGGAGGCTTTACTAATACATGCACACTCCCACAGAACATATAATTTGGAATATTAGCTGATCAAGGAGTGATTAAAGGCTGCAGTCTCTAGAGTATAGAGGTGTTGTCCAACTTGGCCTAGAGAGTGCTAAGGCAAATACAACTTTGCCCTTGTAGGAGGCCATCTTTCCTCTACTTTGATACACATATACACACACAAGCCCCATACACACAGACATACTCTATATACAGTACACACAATACTCACTGCGAAGAGGAAGAAGAGGCATGGGTTTTGCAGGTAGATTCAAATACTAGGTTTTGTGCATGGACACATTTATTATTATACTTTAAGTTCTGGGGTACATGTGTAGAACATGCAGGTTTGTTACATAGGTATACACGTGCCATGGTTGTTTGCTGCACCCATCAACCCATCATCTACATTACGTTTTTCTCTTAATGTTATTAACAATGTGAGATGTTCCCCTCCCTGATAGACACGTTTTTAAATCCTCCCTGTCAAGCATTCCACCACCACCATCCCTGTAGAACACAGGAAGTTGTAAAGCCATCTGCGGCATACCCTTGGTGCTATCTTTGCACAAGTGTCTATCAGCCACAGATTAGCTAAAGGTAAGGTTTAACCTTCCTCGTGGTTAGAATGGAGGCTTAATTGGGTATGTGGGGCATAGCCTAGACTACACACACGTTAGAAAAGATGACAACTTTCTGAGATGAAGTGAGACCCTAGTGAATGATAAAGTCCCTGAGAAGAGCTTCGCCCTTGCACCCAGGTTCTTTCCTTCTCTTTCCCCCAAATGCCTGAAATTCGATCATTAAAATAGCTCTTCTTTGAGTGGTGCATTGTGCAACAAGAGGAACAATAAGGCATACTCTTAACAAGCTACCAAGTTATTCTATGAAAAAAATTTCTCTTTACAGAGGCAGCAAAGACCAGGGAGAGTTCAGTCAGAGCTGTGACCTGCAGGGTTCCTTATCTGCCACAAACTAGAATTAATTTTGTAATAAAAATTATTATAAACACATTGTGTAGTAATTTTCAAAGTGTTCCTTGCTTTTCTTATCAGACTTAATCCTCACAACACCTTATAAGTATGGTTTTACTTATTTTGCAGGTAAAGCAAGTAAAACTCAAAGTATAGGGGATTTGCTTTAAATAACTCAGCTTATTGATGACAAAGCCAAAACTGAGACACAGATATTTTGAGTCTTAATCTAATGTTATTCTCAGTAATCCCAGAAATGATGATTAGGAGACTTACATTCTAGTTCTGGATGTGATTCTAGATCACTCCCTGGCTTTGGACTAATCACTTACCCAGTCTATGATTCTTTCCATCTTGAACAAGAATAGTCTAAAGTAGATAAGTACCTCTTTTTTTTTTTCTTTCAAATTTGCATTTAGGAGCATATATCATACCAAGAAACTGAAATCAAACCTTTCACACTCTGATTTCTCTGAAGTCACTGGGTATGTTGTAACAGGAATCAAAGACTAAAATTCAGGAGATGCAATTTCTAGGGAAGGATGTCAGGTACTTCCAGCACATCAGGGATTCATTAGTGAATATTACATTTTAAATATGCCCTGGAAATTTGGAAATCATACCAGGAATTTATTTTGGGGAGGCAATACACAATGTAAACATTTTATTTATATATTGAGTTACTAATTATAAGAATTTGAGCAAGACATTTAAAATCATATATTACTGTAAGAGACAAACAGTGAGTGAGATTCAACAATGAAAGTAATGAATGAGAGCTGTGGTACAGGTATGCATAAAGTGCTTTGAGATTTCTATATAAGGACTTGCCAGAAATTTTAGAAAAAGAGCTAATGTTTGAATTAGATACAAAATTATCCGAAGTATTTTCCAATTAGATGTAGATGTGGAACTAGAAACCTGTAGGAAGAAGAAATAGCATATACCAATGCATGGAAAATATGTATTGCTGTAGCTTAGAACAAAGATTTAAAAACCTCAAAAGGTGATTCTAGAAAAGCATGTTAGGATTTGGTTGTTAGATACTTTCTTGCTGTGCAAGAGAGTTTGGTAGTTATCCTATAGGCAACATGGAACTAGTAGGATTTAAAACAACAGGCATTATACTTAAAAGCAAATAAGCTTTCCATAGCATTCATTCTTTTGTCAACATCTCTGAAGTTTCTCAAGGTCATGTCGTCTTCTGGAAACAGAGATAGATAATTTAACACAATGAACACTGTCAGTCGTCCCAACCATCCAGGCCTGCATAATGCAAGAATGCAGGAATTCACATACATGACTTTCAGCCCAACTGCTGAATTTCCCTCGACAGTTATTTTGTCAATAAGAAAATAGTGCAAATATGACCAATTAGAGTGGAAAATAATCAGTAACACAATTAAGGAGATAATTTTTAGGAAATAAAAATGAAGGAGATGCCAAACATGAAAGTGTTTAAGAAATTTTAGGAATTAGGGATTCTCAAGGATTGGTTTTACTGACTTATTGTCAATTTGTAATACTCTAAATAATGGACAAAATCAAATCTACCACACAGAATAGAAATTGTTTGGTGATTCAGTGCCTTTGGTATCAGAGCTTTTAAAGTTCTTGGAACTTTATTTTTAGAAGACTGAAGACCAGGCAGCCTCAGGAATGGCCAATTATAAATGGAAGACTATAGATTGAGTCATTCTCTAGGAAAAATAGTTTGATCTCTCTAGAGACAGGCAATTCTCTGTTGAGTCACCCCTTGCATCAGATGCTCTATAAACAGCTCTGGAACTTTCTTCATGCTCTGGCCATTGGTTTCTGGTAAATGAGTCCTCCACTCCCTCTGAATCCACAGAGGGATGAGTAAATGAGTCATATTTTCATTTTAAAATGAGTGCCAATATTTCAGCTTGAAGTCATAACTGTGTGTAAAGTATGGGGGGCGGAATTCTATTATTCTATTGATTTCTTACATCCTTCCTGAGGCTTAGCAACTTAAATAACAATTTTCAATGGTCTCGTAAGGTCATAGTCCTGGAGGGTGCAAAAGACATCAGGGAATCCTTGAATGGTGCAAGGACCTTGAGCAGGCAAGGACCATGTAGGTGGGAGATGCAGGAGGGTCGGGAATCACTCCCATTTTAGCACTACCATATGCTCCCCATTCTAGGTGAAGAACGCATCATAAAAAACAGTGTGACTGACCAAGGTTCTCTCTCTAACTGCAGCTAGTCTCTTGCCAATTCTTCCCATGCTAATTTCCTGAAAGGTTTTCTACCCTCTTTCCAGTTTCCCCTCCTTCCACTCACTGCTCAGTGTACCTTGCAAGGTTACAGATGATCTTCATATTGCTAAAGCCAATAAACTTCTAACATTCCTTATCTTACGGACATTCTTGTACCACTTGATATTATGCCTTCCTCTTTTTTATTTATGATAATCACAATAATAGAGTAGTAGCTAATATTATTATTAAATATTTACCAGGAAGTATGCTACTAAATGTGCATTAACACTCCTCTTTTTGTTCAGAAATGCAAATTTGGCAAATTTCTTGGTCAGCAGACTAGGGCATGTATATTTTATGGTGGGAGTTCAGTGAAGAGTCCATATGGGGCTTTGTGTACCTGGGGACCCCCTCACTTTCCCAGGGATCATGTTAAAGTGTACTGAGATGGTTTGTCTGTGTCCCCACCCAGATGTCATCTTGAATTGCAGCTCCCATAATCCCAATGTGTTGTGGGAGGAAACCAGTGAGAGGTAATTAAATCATGGGGGCAGGTCTTTCCTGTGCTGTTCTCATGACAGTGAATACGTCTCATGAGATCTGACGTTTTTATAAAGCGCAGTTCCCCTGCACACATGCTCTTGCCTGTCTCCATGTAAGACGTGCCTTGGCTCCTTCTTCACCTTCTTCCATGATTGTGAGGCGTCCCCAGCCATGTGGAACTGTGAGTCCATGAAACCTCTTTTTCATTATAAATTATTCAGTCTCAGGTATTTCTTCATAGCAAATGGATTTCAAGTTGGACTAATACAAGTGCCCACTGATCCCAAACCCTGCCTGCTGATACTGAGGCTCTGATCTTACTCCTTGCAGGATGGCATTGGGTAGATGGAAGAGACCCCCAATAAAGTCCTTGGAGAAATAGGGTCTAATTCACCAGGCAATAAAGGACACAGGAATGCTGTGAAACACCCATGGCCTCACACTTATGTGGTGTTCGTCTGTCTTCCTCCCTCATTCTGCTTCTCTGTTTGATGAACTTTGGTCTGAGTTCCTGTGACTACACAAAGAACAGGCGGAAGCTGAGACCATAATGGCAACAGTTTTCATGAAACTTTACTTGCATTCCAGGGAGCAAATGCCGTACAGATAGTCCCAGGGTGAATCAATAAAGCATAAAGAAAACAGAAATGGATCATGTTTTTTGATGTTGAATGGCCACCAACAGAAAAGAATGTGTTAATTGATACAACATAACAAATGACTATGTTCTTTGGTCGGGAACAGACACACCGCCAGAGCCCCAAACCTAGGAGGCCATTCTGAAACCACGTACAGTTCCCCACATGCTCTGGGGCCTCCTTGTGTCATTAAGGAGGTTTCTTTGTAGTTTTTATTAGCATGGATAATAACTCACTCATGTGTTTCTTATATCCTTTATACAATCTGTTTCATGTTTTCTCTCACTTGTTCCCTAAAGGTATTTAGTGGAAATACCTTCAAGTCCAACTGAAATAGAATTTCATCAGATTTATTTCTATTTAAGGATATTAATTATCCAGAATAGTAATATATTTCCTCTCTACATTCATGTATCAATATGACCATATTATTTTTTTCTTCAATTCTTTATAGCAGTAAAACAATGAGTTCAAGAAAACTAACTTTGCTTAAAGTGCCATAAGTCTTTCCTCCGGCTCTTGAGATGTCTATTTCACAAGATTACCCTTTGAGGAGTCTACATCCTGCTCAGTACAAGTGTGGTACAGTAAGCTAAGGTCTCAAAATGGTCAATGTAGATAAATAAGCATTTTCTTGTTTGATCACCTCTAGTGTGTTATGCCTGGATCTATAAATTTCACGTGGTTTATCTCACTGAATCATCACACTAACTCTGCGAGGTTAATATTGTCACCCCTATTTTATAAATAAGAAAACTGATCTCAGAGAAATTAAAATTTCTAAGACCATGCAGATAATAAGAGGTAGAATCAGTGTTTACACTCATGTATATTTTTCCCTGCAGCTTTTGTCCTTTATTCTGTATGAGGCTCTCTCTGCCTTCCTATCTCTATTGCTGATATACGAGTTTAGGACCTCATGGTTCAGCAGGAGGTCAGTGGGAGGGATGCTTCATGAATTAGGCACAAACAAAAAGATAATTATTAGCTGGGCAGAACACCCCATGTGGTATTCTGCATGGTAAAATAATCAAGCGAGTAGTAGTTCTGAGAAACACGGGAGGGCTTTGGGAACCTGGGCGGGCAAGGAGTTAGGAGGGTTGAACAGAACCTATTGAACATAGCTGTTTCCTTTGTGATCAGTATATGATTATTAAGTGAGTTAATAAAAGGAGGATTACAGAGAGATACCTGATCATGATCATTGGGTATTTACCAAATTCTTGAGCTTTGTAAAAAACATTGCAGGCTTATCCTCAAATCTGAATGAAAAATATGGCAATGGTGTTAAAAAAAAATAGCCCTAGGGTTGTCATTTGCACTAGTGCTTAAACTTGACTGCCTTTTGGAATTATCTAGGCTGTTTCAAACAGATTTTGTGATCAGGCCTTAATCTATTCCAATTATATAGACATTTCTGGTGGTGGGACCCAAGCACCAGTAATTTTTAAAGTGCTCTAGGTGATTCCAATATAGAACCAAATTTGAGATTGTAATAGATCTTTGTCTTTCGCCATAGCGCATGGTATGGAGTGTCCTGTGGTAAGGGCTATAACCTCACATTGGATAGAGACTTATTTGGGGGTCTGAAAACTAAAGAATTTGGACAAAGTTGACTTTTACCAAAGTATGTGAAATCCTGGTTCTATGACATAGTAGTAAGAATTAAATATAGAAAAAACAGGGCCCGGCTGGGCACGATGGCTCATGCCTATAATCCCAGCACTTTGAAAGGCCGAGATGGGAGAATAATTTGAGGTCAGGAGTTGGTGACCAGCCTGACTAACATGGTGAAACCCTGTCCCTACTAAAAATACAAAAATTAGCTGGGCATGGTGGCACACACCTGTAATCCCAGCTACTTGGGAGGCTGAGGCATGAGAGTCCCTTGATCCTGGAAGGTGGAGGTTGCAGTGAGCCGAGACTATGCCACTGCACTCCAGCCTGAGCGACAGAGTGAGACTCTCCCTAAAAATAGAAAAAGAGGCCGGGTGCGGTGGCTCACGCCTGTAATCCTAGCATTTTGGGAGGCCAGGCGGGCGGATCACGAGGTCAGGAGATCGAGACCATTCTGGCTGACACGGTGAGACCCTGTCTCTACTAAAAATGCAGAAAATTAGCCGGGCGTGGCGGCGGGCGCCTGTAGTCCCAGCTACTCGGGAGGTTGAGGCAGGAGAATGGCATGAACCCAGGAGGCGGAGCTTGCAGTAAGCCGAGGTTGCGCCACTGCACTCCAGCCTGGGTGACAGAGCGAGACTCCGTCTCAAAAAAAAAAAAAAAAAAAAAAAAAAAAAAAAAAAAGAAAGAAAAGGAAAAAACAAGGCTTATTTTCATTTTCAAATAAATTTGGAAAATACTAGGTTAACCACACAAGTGTCCTTTTTTTTCTTATTGCTATTTTTTTTAACATAGACCATTTCAGAGCCTTTAAAATTCGTGCATGCACTATAACTATCAAAAAGAGAGTCTCATATGTATTGCTTTCTAAATGTATTCACTATGTGTATTTGAACTAGTGTTTCATGAATAACAACAAAATGATTAATAAAACTAATCACAGCTTATTGAGATCTAGGTAGTCTATAAGTTACTTTAAATATATTACATTGTTTAGTTTGAGCCACAGAACAATAGTATGATTATATCTTACCATACCTATTTTATGGATGAAGAAATTGATGTTTTAGTGGTTCAGTAATTTGCTCAAGTTTACACAATAATTGACAAAGCTGGAATTCAAATTGGGTCTTATAATTCTTGGTCCTATAACATTTCTTTGTATTAAAAGTGTCTATAAATATTTTCCGTAAAGTCCTATGCACAATAGATTTGGTCTAACAAGCAATTATTATACTCTAGCAATACTGACCATTTTCAAGTAATTTTCATTCTTTTAGGCACTGCAATGTTGGAGTGAAATTTTCCCATGAAAAACTCTCTGGATTCTGCTTATTGGACTAAATATACTTTATGTGCATTGTAGAATAATTTCCCACAATCACCTTGAGCCCAGATTTCACACCCCTAAGGAACCCACCACTCCTACCCATGCCTCACATGGCTTACATCCCTTCTCCTGCCTCCCAGAGCTCTTAAGTTCTTAGGTGATGTCTTCAAACAAACAAGCTCTTGTGACACTGACTTTTTTTTTTTTAAATGATTGACTGTGCAGGGTACCATGGGAATATGCATGAAAGCTTAATTATATTTCCTGCCTCGCTGAGTGAATGTTGGATAGAAAGATGGCTCTGCTCTGCCTGTAGTGTAAAACATCACAGAGATCAGATCTGTTCCCCAGCATTTGCACATGGCTGATAATCAGCTCTCCACATAAACAGGCAGACAGATGAAGTCAGTTATCTGAAAAGATATCCATGTCCTGTTAGCATCTGTATCTGTCTTGACTTTACACTCTCATTGCAAACTCAACAGCAGGCTGAGCAAGCCAGAGCCTCTCCAGATCAGGACAAGTCAGTGGTGTCACCTGGAAATAGTCAATACAACACTTTGTTTTTCTGGAATCACAAGAGAATCAATTCCCACCATGAGCATCTTTGTCAGATAACCAAAACTTATGCTTTTAAGTACCCAAGCATTAAGCACATTCATATTTTTCAGATCAGAAACCTCAATATGCACAAAATGCTTTCTTGATGCAGCACTTGCTTGCTGAGCACTAACTGTATTCCAGTGACAACTACTGAAGACAAAAATGAAGCTTAAAAAAATAGATGTTACGTGAACACTCAAGAGTATTTCCTTGGGATAAAGCACAGATTTTAATTCACAGACCAGTGTTACAACCATTCTGACTGTTCCAAAGAGCTTTGCCTTTCCTCTCTGATTCTTGGCTCTGGTGCTGATAGGTTAGGCTGTTGGAGAAGTGACCCCAAGATAAAAGAGTTGTTTTTGTAAATACACTGCCATGATCATTCCTTAGGAGCCAACCATATGCATAGCACAAGTTAGTCACTGGTAATCCTACATTAAATGAAACAAAATGCCTTTCCTTTTAGCAGGAGAGACACAGCTAATCAAATCCTAGATAAAGCTTACGCAGAGGGCAGTGGGAACATCAGAACTATATCTACATTCAAATAGTCATATGTTTATTCAATTTCCAGGTATTCTGCAGGGGCAGAATGGTACACTGCAAGTGGAATCAAATTAAGAGAGGTCCACAGAACCCTCTGATATGCTCCTACTTCAATTAGTGAAGCTTCTTCTATCTCAGAAGGAACTGACATCATTTCTATTCAGTTGTGTGTTCACCAGCCTCCTTAATACAGCGCCAAGGATTAAATGTTTCCCAATAGACAATGCAGGTGTCACTTCTGAGAAACGTGCACACTCTGTTAACACTAAAGGTGGCAGCCAATTCTGGAACTATAATTGGAGCTTTTCTTCTCCATTCCAGTTGCATGATTTCTCTTTCTCTTCAGTGACTTCCCTAACTTTATAAGTGAATACAAAGGCTCAGCTTCATGCTGCAGCAGTGATATTTGCTTAATCCCTTTAGCCATCTGTAAAGCAGGGGTAATACACTCTATCAACTCATCAGTTATGTGTGTCTGTGTGTGAGTGCACCAGCATAATGCAGATATTACATCCAATGAAGCCCACCTGAAAGCATATTTGTGTTTATTTAAAGACTTAAATAATACAGGGCAAAAGTATAGCTTTTGAGTCTAGTATAACCCTCAAAGCTAGATAGTCTTATTGCCCATTTTGCACATAACTATGGTCATTGGTCTTCAATTTTTATTCCAGCTTTGTGATGACATATGCTTAATCCCAGTACTTTGGGAGGCTGAAGCAGGTGGAATACCTGAGGTCAGGAGTTTGAGACCAGCCTGACCAACATGGAGAAACCCCATCTCTACTAAAAATACGAAATTAGCCGGGGGGTGGTGCATGCCTGTGATCCCAGCTACTCAGGGAGGCTGAGGTAGGAGAATCACTTGAACCCAGGAGGTGGAGGTTGCTGTGAGTCCAGATCATGCCATTGCACTCCAGCCCAGACAACAAGAGTGAAACTCCATCTCATAAAAAAAGAAAGAAAGAAAGAAAGTATACTCTATGCAATTCTAGAATTTGCTTTAGCCAAATTCAAATTCTGTGTAAACTCATTTGTTTTTCAGTAAGTTCTTTATTAACAGCCAAATCCCTTGATTATGACACTTCCGTGAACTTTCTTGTTAATCTTACTTACAAGTCACATAATGCCTGAATACATTTCTCTGAAATATTGTTGAGATAAAAGAGCTGACAGTGACAGTAATTAACTTCTAAATAAATATTAAAATGAGAGGGCATTGTAAATACCCCCAGTGTAATGGATACATGACTGAGTTTTTAGGACATTAGGCAGACAGTCTGTCACCATCCGAGCTGAGGGTAGCTCTGCCACTGATTTTGGAAGATGTTCCTTTATACTATTTAGCCTATTTAGCCTCTTCTTTTAGTTCTCGGTTTTAGCTAAAACACATATTTTATAGCTTGCTTTTCACACATTTGGCCACTTCACCATATGTTCTCCTGTCCAATTCTCCACAGCTTACATGCATATCTAAATTCTCTCTAGGTAGGGACCAAATTTAATGGTTTCCTTTTCCCACCTCCCACCCCATCGTGGTGGATCCTTGCACACAGCCAGCTGAAAATCCAATTGGTGCTCCACATGTCTGTGTTGAATTGAGGTTCATTTGCTCACAAGATATTCATCTCAAATCTGTCAAACAAAAACTGTGAAAGTGCCATGTGATTGGCTGAGGCTGTCTGTGCCATAGGAAAGCAGAAATCACACCAGCACAAGTGCCAAGTCTGGCAAGCGACTGACAGGGTTGAAATACTAGCTCCGACACAGATTAGAAGTAACTTTGGACAGGTTACTTAAAATCCCTAAGTCTTAATTTCCTCACACATGAAATGTGGAGCACACAGGACTTTTGTGATAGAGACATTGCAATTATTAAATGGCATAACACAAGTAAAGTGCTTCACCTAGGGCTTAGCAAGTGGTCAACCGTTGGCAGTTATTACAACCCTTTTAGGAGTTCAGATGAGAGCTCTGAGTTATGGTGCTTTGGGGAAGCTTCCTGCAAAGGACAAATAGAGAGCAGCGTTAGGAGCCAAGATTTACCTGTATATTTTGACTGTTTAAAAATGGTAACAGCAGTAAAAGTGATGCAGCTGAAACTGGATTCTCAAGGGAACCTTGTCTTTAGCTCTGAGGGTAATGAATTGCTGTTTCTCTCTGCCCCTCCCCATAACCCACACCCATCTCTTGTAGGACAGGTGCAGCAGTGGGTGGCCAGCACTGCACCCTGCCTGTTAGTTTTGTTACCCCTGTGTTAGTGGTTGGCTCAAGAATCCTAAAGCCCTGTTGGAAGAGGAAGTCAACTCAACAACTTTCTGAACTGGGCAAGTACAAGAAACATGAGCATACATGAGGTCAAAATGCAGAGTAAAGGCAACTAAAATATAAAAAGATGAGATTCAGGAGGAACAAGGCAGATAGAGTGAAAACTTCCTGGATGCATTGTGGAAATGACTATATGCGATGACAGTTTGATGCTGCCTTGTTCCTAGCTATGGGTGTGGTGGATAGATCAAGAGTATTTAAAGGGGTAGACCTTAGTCTGCACCTTTGAACCTCTCTGACCTCACAGGTCAGGCAATTTAATCTGCTTGTGAAACTTAATCAGCTTAAATGATGTGTCTCTGTGTGTGTGTGTGTGTGTATGTGTGTGGTTTATTTGAACATTGTGATGCTGAATATCAGGCAAATAGAATTGGCAAGAGGTCACAGGGCCTCCTCTGTCTTGTTGAATAGCAGCTTAATTAAGCCAAAGTAGGATATGCTGGAGCAAATAAACACATAGATTGATGAGTGCACTGGACATGTAGCATGTAGGGGAAGGGGCACACTGCGGTGGAGAGACCTCTGTGCTGGCTGAGAGGTTGTCCCAGCTTTAGTTCTGGCACTGTCATTCATCATTGTGTAGTACAGAGCAGTGGCTCTCAAAGGGTGGTTCTGAACCAGCAGCATCAGCATTACTGGAAATTGTGTTAGAAATACTAATTTTCAGGTCTCACCCTAAACCTACCAATTAAGCATGCTGGGGTGGGGCCCGGAAAAATATTTGAACAAATAAATACTTCATGTGATTCTGATGCTCACTGAAGTTTGAGAACCACACTAAAGTGTTGAGAATTGAGCAGTCTGCACTCCCGTTCTTTGTATTTGCACTGCATATACAGGTCATTGTGTATTCTATCAATGTGAAATCAAGGAGATCCTTAGAGTCAGAATTTTGCAGCCACAAATACATACATTTTTTGTTGTCTGTTCCCTGGACTTTGATGTCCCTCCACTATATCTAGATCTAAAAAAAAAAAAAAAAAAAAAAAAAAAAAAAAGTGACTTGTTACCAGGGCTTAGAATCTGAATGGGTTCTGTGGGAAACATTCTCAGGCTTTGTAGAGTGCCTTGTTCCTTTCCTTAGAGAGAATGATGATACCAATTTTGGGGGTTGCTGTGATTAGCTAGAGGCAGTGGCTGCTAGTTATAAGACTGAAAGGCTTTCTTAATTTCTCCTACCTTTCAGAGAACTGTCAAGGAGCTATTTTCAAAACTCATCATAAAAATTCAGCCAATGGTTGTTACTTCTCCATCTAAGTCACACAATTATATTCTAGTCATTGGGTCTTGGATTAATCCAGATTGTAGGCTAAGGACTGTAAATGTCCTCTGCAGTGAAATATGTCTGTTGGGTCGTGGAGGACTCAACTTTTTCCAGGAGGAAGTCAGATTGGCACATTTAATATTACAGCTTTCTCCTGTCTCTGCCTGGATTTATTTCTCCATCCATTTTCCAATCTTGTTTCCCTAAATTCAAATAGTTCCTCAGTTCGAACCTGCAATTGTTATGTGCAATCATTTATAATTTTTTGTTTTTCTTCCAACATTTTTCTATCTCTTATGCCATAGACACCCCACCTCTATTTTTCTTTCTGCCATTTCATTTACTCTTCTTTATAATTTATTCTGGAACTGTGCTCTTTGTGATAACCTTATATGAGATGTCATTTCTGTGATAGTAGGCCAATAATTCAGAAAATATTATTTCTGCACCTCTTTGCCCACCCCCGGGAATCACTTGTAAATAATGTTAATTTGCAATCAGCACTTTTTAAATCAGCATTCCATCTATAGCATAAAAATACAATTTTAGATCTTATTGCACTGACACACATTCTTAAAGAATAAAATGCACTTAAAACTAAATGATGGAGGTGCCTTTTCAATGATGTAGAAGTTTTATTTTCAGGTCCTGTATAATTTTTTTTTTATGGTCTGCTCACTTCATCCTTCAATATCTCCAAATAACCTTGAGCAATATATATGGTAAACTCATCCATTGTATTCTATACAAATAATTAAAACTTATCCATTCTTCAAGCTTTTATGTAGCATGGACTGAAAGATTAGGAGTTGCAGGATCAAGAGTGCTGGATAAGAAATAAGGGGTTAAAGGTCTTTCCTGTCTCCTTCTCTTTTTTTTTCCCTTCCTTTTTCTTTTTCTTTTCTTTTCTTTTCTTTTTTTTTTTTTTTTTTTTGAGATGTAGTCTTGCTCTGTCTCCAGGCTGGAGTGCAGAGGCATGATCTTCGCTCACTGCAACCTCTGCCTCCTGGATTCAAGCGATTCTCCTGCCTCAGCCTCCTGAGTAGCTGGGATTACAGGCACGCACCACCACACCCAGCTAAATTTTTGTATTTTTAGTAGAGATGGGGTATCACCATGTTGACTAGGATGGTCTCGATGTCTTGACCTCGCGATCCACCCTCCTTGGCCTCCCAAAGTGCTGGGATTACTGGTGTGAGCCACCATGCCCGGCCTCCTCCTTTTCTTTCTCCTTTTCTGTGTAACTCTTTCTTCCCTCTCTTTCTTCCTTCTCTTTCTTCTTTCATAGAAACCAGTGTTATTTATTTACTTTTATTGTATATATTTGAGTTATGCAACATGATGTTTTGGTATACATATGCATAGTGAAATGATTACCACATTTAAGAAAATTAACATATCCATTTGTTCACGTAATTGCTTTTTTCTCTTTTCTTTCTTTTTGTGTGGTAAAAGCACTTGAAACCTACTCTCTTAACAAATTTCCGGTACACAGTACAATATTGTTAACTATAGTTCCCACACTGTATATTAATTAGATCTCTGGATTTATCCATCCTACATATGAGAGGACTTCAAAGAGTTCCTGAATAAAGGGAATTAAAAGATAAAAATAAAAACACAAATTTTATTTCTCATCATAAGCTCCATCAAGTTCAATTCACTTTTGTAAGCAATGATACCAGCCATTTGGCCCATCAATTCACCCTATAATTGCAGTCTTTTTTACATTATTAACTGAAGAAAAATGAGTACCTTACAAAGAACTTCCACATTCTTACTCATTTATTACTTTCCATGAGAAGCATTCTTGAATTGCCACTCCCCTCCTCCTCTGGATACCATTGCTCTATGCCTTTGTAGTATGCTATGTTTCCCATTAGATTTCTCAATACCGGTTATAATTACTTATTTAAACATCCTTCTCAGGGACTGTATGCTCCATGCAGTAGAGATAACGTCTATCTTGTTCATCATTGCTTCTGCAGAGCCTAATATACTCCCAAATAAACATTTATTGCATAAATGGATTGTTGTAATTATTCAAATATGAGACATGATGTTTTCCTTCAAGAAGTTTAAGGTAATTAAACCTTGATAAATCACTATGACATTAGGAAATATATAATAGGTGACTAGTAATAATAAAGGTAATTATAATAGGGTGATAACATTTATATTTATTCTATTCTAGGTGCTGTATTAACCCCTTATTATGTTAGCTCACTTCATTTGTACAACAACTCCTTAAGGCTCCTAATGTGATCATAGTATTATTTTCATCCTCATGTAACACGAAGAGGGGCTGTGTGACTTGCCCATAGCCACTCACCTGGTACGTGAGGTTTCACATTCCAACTCTAAGTTGTCTGCCTTTGGAGTTCATGTTCTTAACTTCTAGATTATACTGACTCCTTCAGTAAATGATCACTATATGTTTATTGCAGGAAGGGGTGATAAAGGAAGAAAGAAAGTTTGAAAGGATGGAAGAGGGAAGGAAAGAGGAAGAGATAACAGGAAGCAATGAGGTAAATAAAAATGAGTCTATTATGCACTTGAAGGATGGGTTAAATTTGGGCATATGGACTAAGAGACTGTTTATTGCTGTGAAGAAATTGACATGCACAAGGGGGAAGAGGTAAAGGATCTTTTAGTAATGGGGAATGAACAATTATCTCATTGCAACCCAGAGCCCTCACCTGAGTTCTCAACACTTAGGTCAAATGGCCAACTTCATTCTTCACTTGGATGGTTTCTCAACATGTACAAAACCAAGTCCTGATTTTTCCGTGTCCCCAAATCTGTTCTATCTGAAGCCTTCCTATCTCAGTTACTGGTAAGTTCATTCTTCCAGTTACTCAGAAAATTAACTTGGGAAACATGAGTAACACCTCCCCTTCTCTCATAACCCATATCCTATTTAATAAGAAAACACTCTTGTCTTTTCTATCAATACATACATTTAGTCCTACCACTTCTGACTCCCCAGTGATACCTCCCTGATCTGAATAGAGGGTCGAGTTTTCAAGGTCCCCTTTCAATATATAGCTAGAAGCAATGCATATAAAACCTCAATCAGAACATTTCAGTCTTCTGTTCAAAATTTTGCAGTAATGCAAGTCAGCATTCTTACGTAACTTAGAAGATGCTATGTGATTTAGGTTCTCTTATTTCAGTGACTTAATGTCCCACCATCCTGGCCCTCTCTTATCCTGCTGCAGTCACAATGATGCACTCTTTATCATTCTTCAAGCACATTAGGCACTTTAGGGCCTTTACCTCTGTTTCTCCCTTAGCTTGATCAAACACGTGTGTCACATCCCACAAGCCTGGGCTCTGTTCTTTAAGGAGGCCCAGCTCACCTATCCAAGTTAATGCTTCCTTTCCCAAAACTCCTTATCACTGTCACCCAGTTACGCTGCTGCCTAATATGCAATATTATTCCTTTCTCATTATGTCTATCAGTTATTTTCTGTCCCCTATGGCAGAAGTGAAAAGCCCATAGGACAAATGTCCTTGACCAGGAAACAGGGCCAACTCCATCGACATATGCTAGGGCACTTGCACAGGGTCCTGAGCTTATAAGGGCCCTACATACATCTGAAGCTTAATGCTCTGTGGTTTCTCTCTTGGAGTCCTTAGTACATTTATGTGTTTTGTCAGTAAAATCTGTCAGGACAGTGTAACATGAGCTGGGAGGGGCCTCTATGCCTTATTTCACGCTCTGTCCTTACTCTTGCTACCTCCCTGCCTCCCCAGGATCATTTCTGGCTGCATATTTCCAAATTTCTGGTTTCCTGGGTCCTGCCTGACCTTTCCTTTTTTTTTTTTCTTCTTCTTCTTTTTTTTTTTTTTTAAGAGACAGGGTATGTCTTTTTACTTACACTGGAGTGCAGTGGTGCAACATCAAACTCCTAGATTCAAGCAATCCTCCCACCTCAGCCTCCAGAGTAGCTGGGACTACAAGTAAGCATCATCATGCCTAGACAATTTTTTAAAATTTTCTGTAAAGATAAGGTCTTGTTATCGCCAGGCTGGTCTCAAACTCCTGGCCTATAGCAATATTCCTGCCTCAATGTGCTGGGAATGCTTCAACTTTCTTTATCCTCGAAGTTGTTGTGACACTGAGTTCTATATTTCACTATTGCCCTCCATCCCTATAGGGACCTGGGTAGCAGGAGAATGTGGATGCAAGTTCAGAGAAGTCTCAAGGTAGTAATGCAGCAGTGGCTCTTGCCTTGGGTTGGCAATTCACATATGTTGTTTGGGTGGCTAAATGGGGATTTCTTACCCACCCCCAATGTAGGTACTGAGCAGTAATGTTCTTGCACAGATGTTTAAAGTCCATGATCTGGCTGTCTGCAGGAAATTAGCTCAGTGGGTTCCTGAAAAAGGAAGATTCAGGCCAAAGTCCTGAAATTTTGTTTTTTACTGAGCTCCACAAATTATATAGCAGGTCCTACTCTGACAGTAACTGATGAATTTTAATTGCCTATATATGAACCTTTCATCCAGTAGGTATTGAATAAATATTATCGAATGAATATAAACCAGAGTCATACCACAATGCTTCCTCACCTCGATCTCTCAAACCATGGATGAGGGACAGTTTTGATGTAGACATGCAATTTTAGTTTTAAGCTGGATTGTATTGACTTTTATTTTTATTAATTATCAAACCATTTCTTTATTTTTCTTTTTTATTAAAGTTGTAGGGTACATGTGCACAATGTGCAGGTTTGTTACATATGTATACATGAGCCATGTTGGTGTCCTGCACCCAATAACTCATTATTTACATTAGGTATATCTCCTAATGCTATCCCCTACCCACTTCCCCCAACCCCACAATAGGACCTGATGTGTGATGTTCCCCTTCCTGTGTCCAAGTGTTCTCGTTGTTCAATTCCCACCTATGAGTGAGAACATGCAGTGTTTAGTTTTCTGTTCTTGTGATAGTTTGCTGAGAATGATGGTTTCCAGCTGCATCCATGTCCCTACAAAGGACATGAACTCATCCTTTTTATGGCTGCATAGTATTCCATGGTGTATATGTGCACATTTTCTTAATCCAGTCTGTTATTGATGGACATTTGGGTTGGTTCCAAGTCTTTGCTATTGTGAATAGTGCTGTGATAAACATACGTGTGCATGCGTCTTTATAGCAGCATGATTTATAATCCTTTGGGTACATACCCAGTAATGGGATGACTGGGTCAAATGGTATTTCTAGTTCTAGATCCTTGAGGAATCGCCACACTGTCTTCCACAATGGTTGAACTAGTTTACAGTCCCACCAAGAGTGTAAAAGTGTTCCTGTTTCTCTACATCCTCTCCAGCACCTGTTGTTTCCTGATATTTTAATGATTGCCATTCTAACTGGTGTGAGATGGTATCTCATTGTGGTTTTGATTTGCATTTCTCTGATAGCGAGTGATGAGCATTTTTTCATGTGTTTGCTGCATAAATGTCTTCTTTTGAGAAGTGTCTGTTCATGTCGTTTGCCTGCTTTTTGATGGGGTTGTTTGTTTTTTTCTTGTAAATTTGATTGAGTTCTTTGCAAAAATTTTCTCCCATTCTGTAGTTGCCTGTTCACTCTGATGGTAGTTTCTTTTGCTGTGCAGAAGCTCTTTAGTTTAATGAGATCCCATTTGTCAATTTTGGCTTTTGTTGCCATTGCTTTTGGTGTTTTAGACATGAAGTCCTTGCCCATGCCTATGTCCTGAATGGTATTCCCTAGGTTTTCTTCTAGGGTTTTTATGGTTTTAGGTCTAACATTTAAGTCTTTAATCCATCTTGAATTTTCATATAAGGAGTAAGGAAGGGATCCAGTTTCAGCTTTCTACATATGGCTAGCCAGTTTTCCCAGCACCATTTATTAAATAGGGAATCCTTTCCCCATTTCTTGTTTTTCTCAGGTTTGTCAAAGATCAGATGGTTGTAGATGTGTGGTATTATTTCTGAGGACTCTGTTCTGTTCCATTCATCTCTCTCTCTCTTTTGGTACCAGTACCATGCTGTTTTGGTAACTGTAGCCTTGTAGTATAGTTTGAAGTCAGGTAGCATGATGCCTCCAGCTTTGTTCTTTTGACTTAGGATTATCTTGACAATGTGGGGTCTTTTTTGGTTCCATATGAACTTGAAAGCAGTTTTTTCCAATTCTGTGAAGAAACTCATTTGTAGCTTAATGGGGATGGCATTGAATGTATAATATGGCCATATGACCCTGAATGTACCCAATCTTGTCTGTATTGACTTTTAATGACAAGATAGTTAGTTATAGAATCTGCTGAAATATTATTAGAATATGTACTTCCCGTATAGGAAGGAGAGACTTCCATAGCATAGTTGGAACAGCTATTGGAGAAAAATAAGATGGTTTCATGCCTGTACCTCCACTGTTGAGCTGATGAGCTCACTAAAGAAGATGATCATCTTGGTGGATGTGCTACGCCTGGGGAGAAGCAAAATTAGAGCCAAATAACTTGGAATCAGAAACTGAGAAAAAGTTGAGGGAATGAGACTATAGCCAAGCTGAAAAACAAGTTAGAAAGACAATGCAAGAAGTCAAGAGGGGGAAGCTATGGACAGAGACGTCAGAGGGAAGGAGATTGCTGCTTGAATGCCCCTGTGTATAGGCCAGGGCCTGACAGTCTACACACGCTTCAAAAACAAAGACTGGAAAGCACCCATTTTGGAGTCAGCAGAGGGCACTAATTTTTTCTAAAATTGGAAGAACTAGTGATGTTCTACTTTTTTTCAACAGACTTTTTTCAATGCTCAGGGACTAAGTATATTGGGATATAAAAATTATGGTGGAGAGCCAAATTATCCTGGGTAAAAACATGTTTTATACTTGGGACCTATAATATAGTACCAAATATGTCCTCAAAGAAAGATGACTGCCTTCCATCCATGGTAGGGATGGGAGAGATGCCAGTAAGAAAAAAGCAGTCAAGCAGCAGCTCCTGGGTTGGTGGGCATAGATAACTGCATCCCAAGCTGCACATCCTATGAATCTGTTTTGTTGTGTTTTGTTTAATATAACATCTAGTATTAAGTTGTGCTTAATTTTGGGTTCTCTCCAAAGAACCTCTTTAAGGATCTTGATATCATCTTTATTGGTTGTCCCATCTTAAAAAGAATTAAGAATTATGATGAGCACTTCTGGTTGATGGCCCAATCCCTGGAATGCCATTACTGCTGTCATATTTCCATTAGCAGTTCTCAGATTGGCTGTTACTCTGAGAATCAGATGTTACTCCGAGTTTTGCAGCATCCTATTCTCCTAGTCATGGGAGAGTCCTCTAGAGTAGCCCATGTCTCCTGGCTACTGAAGTGAAATAAGTCTTTGATCACTCTATGAAAGAAGCAACAGAAGACAGAGCTAAAATCAAAATAATTTTGATATAATAAGATAATCATTTTAGCTGAAGACATCATAGAAACATCATATACAGTAAATATGGCAGCTGATATATAGAAAAGACTGGAATATTTAGACATAGCATAAACATAGCAAAAACAGTAGGACCAAGGAACTGACCTATTTTCATTCTAAGAATACTACTGGGTTGATATGTAAATAAGTCAGAAACATCATGAACCCATCCTATCCCCAGTGCCAAATATCAACGAGCCCTGAGTGCCATAAAGTTTAAGCCTGAAACAATTATATCTTTAAAATGATTTATGTGCACTCTTTGAATCCTCCAATTAAAGGTCCCATTTATACCCAAACTATTATTATTTAAAAATATCAATAGCTTCTAAACTACATTATAGTTTGTATTTATAGTTTATATTCACATTATAAAATATTTACCATTTTTTTCTCCTCTCATAGCAGAATATTTATTTACACAATAAAGAATGTCATTTAAAATAGTCAACAAATTAAACCACAATGAGAAAGATATAATAAATAAAAATGAAAATATGTGCCAAAACTATTATTAAAATGAACAGATAGTTACAATCCTAAAATTAAAACTGTTTAATTTATAATCAACTCAGAAAAATTTTTAGTGACAAACATCTTAGAAGAAAATTAAATGACATTTCAAGCTTACCAAGTCAATCTCAATGCAAATTTCAAAAGGAGTTTTGTGGACTTTGACAGGGTGTTTCTAAAACAAACTTAGGGAGACAATGCATATGAATAAACAAAAGTTAAAGAACAATAAATATATCTGATCCCTATCAGATGCCAAAAGGTATTATTATCTAAAATAATAATTTCTGAAAAGCACTACTGCAGAGGTAGATCAATGCAGAAATGGGATTGACAGTCTAATAGCAGACTCACTCATAAGCAAATTTTTTACATGTATTATTGAATTCACATGATATAAACGCAAGTAGGAAAACAAAAATAATTGGCAAAAATAAAACCTGTGAGATGCCTTTTATATAAATAAAAATGATAAGTTTATAGGAATATTTTAATTTCCTGAGGAATAAAAAGTGAATTAAAACAAAAATGGAATACAATTCTGGTCTAACATCTCAACAACTTGAGACTACTAAATAAAATAGGTATGTGAATTTCTTTGATATATTTATTTGTTAAGTGAAATATATCAATTCCATGTAATGTAAGGGGAAGTATTTTGGTACAACTTTTCTGGAAATTAATTTGGCAATATATTGCAAGGGATATAATTTTAATACACTGTCCTTTGATCCTCTCTTAAAAGTATTCTAAATAATGATCGTAAACACAGATTAAAAATTGTGTACAAAATGTCCTGTTTTTATAAACAAAATATAAAAGACTTACCAGTTGAATCTTAGATTGGCTAGAATATAGGGAATTTAGCCATCTCATGTTTGATATGATCATATGTAAACTGATACAGTTTGAAGATAAATTAGGGCCAAAGTGTATGAAAGTCTTTAATGTTGCACAGACTCTGTAAGGTAGCAATTTTTCTAGAAATTTACCCTGAAAATATAATTGCAATTTTTTTTATGATTAATGTATGAATCATGGTTCCAAATTTTACTTTATGTAGAGATCAGCATACTTTTGCTTTAAGGTGCCAGATAGAAAATAGTTTAGGCTACACAAACACAGCTACAGATAATGAGAAACAAATGGGTATTGCTGTGTTCCAATACCAATAACATTTTATTTACAAAAACAGCCTGTGATGAATTGGTCTCTGCTCTGTTTAATTACAATGTAACCTACATAAAAATGAAATTTATTTTTCTGTAGAAAATAATAGTCTTCCTCATAAGCCTCTACTTACTATATTTGTTTTAATATTTAGCTTAGTATAATTTTTAAATTATTTCAGGTAATGATTAGTATTTAGGCAAAATATGTTCAGTCTTTCTTAGGCCTATTTCCTACTCCTGCTCTACTCTAAGATGTATTTGGGAACGTGGTTTACATGACCTCTTGCCTATATGGTGAAAGTGTCCTCAGACCAAGATGCCCTCGGATCCACTTTGGGCTAATCTCATCTTTTGCTACATTAAAAGAGTTGAAACTTTCACAGTTCTCTGGGTGCATTGGGCTCAGCTGGGTGGTTCCAGCCTCATATCTTTCAGGATTGCAGCTGTAGTGCTAGAATCATTGACGAAGCTGAGTGTCCAAGATCTCTCAGTCACATGGCTGATAATGGATGCTGTCCATGCATAAAAACTTGCTTTAAGTTGTCAAAGGGAGTGCCCACTCATGGCCTCTCCATGTTTTGGGTTTCTCATAACATGGTGACTGGTATTCTAAGACCCCTACATAGAAGCTTGAAGACTTCTAATGATTTAACCTCAAGAAATCCCGGAACATTACTTTTACCAAATTCTACTGATAAAGTGAATTCCAAAGGGAAGCCCAGATTCAAGGAGAGTAGAGGCACAGCCTCATGCCATGTGTTAAAGCAAAAAGAGATAAAGATGGTGGCCACTTTGGAAACAAGCTACCACATTATCAATTGTCATTCTGCTGGCACTGATATCTTTAGTTTTATAAAATATAAATAAATTCCTCTGATTTCTACTGAAGCTTAATCTCTCCCCCGCTTTCTTAACTGGTGTTCAGTTCTAGTTCAGATTCTAGATCTTTCTGACTCTGTGTCATCTCCATCACGCAACCTACCAAATCAGTCTTCCAGCGTTGTAGGATCACCTTGCCCCTGCCATGCAGGATCCACGCCACAGAGGAATTCAGGAAAGCTAAGAAAAGCAAACTAGAATTCTCTCTAACTGCACAATGTCATCCATTAATTATGCAGGGCTCCTAAATGTTTGTAAAGAACCAGATGAAGAAGAGCTGACTCCTGAACTCAAAATGTTGGTTTGTTTGTTTTTTTCAATCATGACACATTTTGACCTATTTGGGTTAAAGTCTAAAAAAATAACTATTGAGACACCCATCTGACTACTTCTCTTTCCGTTGCCTTCCTTTCTTCTCTTTCCACAGTTATCCAACACAAGTGTAAGTTTATCTTCTTTACTTCACATTCTTCTTCTTCCTGAATCCAGCTTTGTGGTTAAGCCTTTGTGAGGGTAAATACCATCTCTTAACTAAATGAAAAAAATATATTGCTGGCTAAGCTTCTTACATATTACACCAAAAGAATTTCAAGCAGTTTCTTTCTGTAGTAAACATTGTTTTCAAACCAATTTTCTTGCTAAAAACCTCTTTATTCTCTTATTCTGGGTCTATATACTGCTTGACTCAGATTCTGAGGTGGAAGGCTGAGACTGGATTAAAGGAGATAAATTCTTAAAATAACTGGAAGAAAATATCTGAAAACCGAAGAAAGATTAAATAAATTGTGGTACAGCCACTTGGTGAAACATTTAAAGATTTTTAAGTGTTTGCTTATAAAGAAGAAAAAAGATGGAGATGTTAATTATTCAATGTTGAGTCTAATAGTCTACATTTGCAATGGAATGACATATCCCTTTTTTAATGATATCTACTCTGTTTCCATTTGTGCCTTCTTCATTTATTCATATTTCTAACTCTGTAGTCTTAATTAGGAATGATTCTTAATGCTCAGTTTTTGTTCTTTTCCAGTGTCTCTCTCAGTAATCTTACTTGCTTCCATGACAATGACATTGCTGCTTCTATGAAGAAGTTTTTAAGACTCAATCTGTACTCTGGCTGCTCTTGCGTGTTTCAAACTTTGTAACTATGTGCCTGCAATTCCTTTTGAAAATCCCATCTCCCTGACCATCTTGTGCCAAAGCAAAGCTATCATCTTTCCATCATGACTGACACCTCTTTGTTCTTTTCCTATTTCTCTCTATAATAATCTATTTCCCCATTTCCCAGGATGCATGGTCTGTAATAGTTTTTGACTCATCTTCTCTTGCTCTTATCTTCAATCTCTGTATCTGTATCACAGACACTGTTTGCTGCCTGCCCAGAGCCACTTCCCTGCCTTATTCTTGACAATAGAAATTTGCTTGTTGACAATAAAAATTTGTGGTTTTATTTTTTTCAGTAACAGAGGCCAACATGTCATGTCTTGAGGTCTAAATCTTGATAATTATAACATAGTAACAGTAATTTTACTTTTCTTGCCCATGATTGATTAGGGTTGAGCATGCCCACTGAGTTCTGAAGGATATCTGCTGAGGAGTCTTCTAGAAAAATTTTCTTCATGCTTAAAAAGTGACATGAGGAAAAAAGTGACATAAGGAAGGGACTTTTTTTTTTTTTGGTGAAGGGGATGTACTATATATGTGTGTGTATAAATGTGTGTGTGTCTGTGTATGTATTTTGGAAACGGGGTCTCTCTCTTTGTTGCCCCGGTTGGAGTGCAATGGCATGATCACAGTTCAATGCAGTCTCAAATTCCTGGAATCTAGTGGTCCTCTTGCCTCAGCCTACCAAGTATTTGGGATGATAGACACCACCACACCCCACATACTTTAGTGTAAGTATGTGATGCTTGTAGCTACCACAGCCATCTTGAGACCATAAAAGGATAAGCCTGAAGACAAGGGTCAACTTGCTGATCATGATAAGGAGAAAAATAACCAGGGCTCTGGGTCAGCTGCTGAATTAACCTATGGACTTCTATATCTTTTTGATTTGGGTTTTTAAATTCATTGAGTAGAAAGACCTTTAATTGCTATGCAGACAATTTCACTGCTGTGGGAAGACAATTAGTAGTCATAAAAATTTAGTTCAAGCCTTAGTTTGGCCACTTAAATGTTGTTTGATGTTAGGGAAACTACTTAATTTCTGTAAGTTCCTACATGGATGAATTAGGAACAGCAATACCCAAACATTTAGTTGTTTCAAATAAAGGAGAGAATGCATACAAAATAAGTATGAGAAGGTAAAGCATCATATCAATAGAAGATTCATGTTATATTTTTGAGTGTGATAATTGATTGAGGGACATTTCCATTGCCACTACTCTTGTAGAAATATATTCTACTGTATTTTGCAGCAGTGCTACCTTTACATGCATTATCAGTAGTCTCTAATTCACACAGTTTTAGAAATTTAGTTTTCTAAGAAGATAGGTCTTAACTGTTCACACTACATACACACAGAATTACAAAGTAACTATGCATTGACTTGATTGCGGTGAATATTTCACAAGGTATTCATATACAACTTGAATCAAGTTGTACAACTTAAACTATGCCTCAACAAAATTGGGGAAGAGAGTAAAGATATGGAAAATTTGAATCAAGTACTAGACTTGATTTAATTGGTAAATATTGAACTCTGTTCTATAAACAAAGCATCAACATGCTTTTTGAATGTTTTTCGAGTATTTAGGAATAATACTCAAAGAACTCTTAAACTATACACAGTAAATATTTTATACACAGTGAAATACTATGAGCTAGTATGTACTTGTGGATATTCCAATACTAGGAATATGTCAGTAGGAAATGACGAAAAGTGTTTTGCTAAATAATAATTTCATTGAAAGTAATTAAAACAGTTATTGAAATACTATCAATAAGAACTATGAAAATTTTTATTTTAAAACGTGTTTTATAACTGGGGAAATTTTGTAGCTTTACATGCTTTTTTATTTTCCATTAAGATTCTTTTTCTCCTTTTTTATTTCAATAGTTTTTGGGGTATAGGTGCTTTTGATTACACGGGTAAGTTCCTTAGTGTTGATTTCTGAGACTGCAGTGCCCCTATCACCTGAGCAGTGCACACTGTACCCAATATGTGGTCTTTTATCCATCACCTGCCCCTCACAACCTTTCCCCATGAATCCCCAAAGTTCACTATAAAAATACAGAAGCTTAAGTAAGATTATAAAAGAACAACATGGTAAATCTAAGAAAGGTAGAATTACAATTAATAAAATTAGCGGAAGTAAGTGTAAGTGGTTTACTCAATAAGCAAAATTTTTAAAAGATCCACACAGAGCATCATCAGTGAAAGAAGAGGGAAAATACACTGTTTCTAGATTATAAGTAAGATAGAAGCTATATCATAGTTAAAGAGACAACTATCTATCTATCTGTAGAGATACAAATAGATGGCGGGCACAAAATTAAAAACACTAGGAACCCTGCACTTGTTTCTGTTGTAGAAAGTTTCAATAGACTGTAACATTCACCCGAAACACCAAAAGGAAACTGAGAAACTATAATATAGGTTTTGAAAACCCATTAGAGGATTGAGGACACAAAGAAATTGAAATCAACTACATGACAGAAACTGGTAGCCTTTCATAAAAAGGAAGAGACCACTGCTGTCATCCTTGGCAATGCAGAAGAGGAAGAAATCTGCTAGAAAGTGGTAACCCAACGGAACAACCCTCAGGCTGTCAGTTGACCATGTGTGAGCTGACAGGGAAGACTCTGGAAGCACCTTTCCAACTCATTCTCAGGTCCCTTCAAAGAGCATCTGGAGAGCAGGCCAAAGTTTGAAGGCATTAGAACAGCAGTGCTGAGAGGGATTCCCCTTCCCCAGCAATGGGGGTGAGGGAGAGATTAAGGAAGCTAAGAGGAACTCATCATGAGCCCTCTGGGCTTCCAGGCCAAAGATGGGGCAGAAAGACCTAGAAACATCCCCAGCCTGGCATTTCAGGCTTTTGGCTAAAAAACATTAGGACAGATCATGGAAGCTGAGGGACGAACCTGGTGGGTAGACAGGAAGATGCCTCCTTTGTGGTAGTTATGACGTGGGCTTATAGTTAAATAAGTTAAATAAAATCTTAAAAGCTGTACACTTAAGATTCACATACCTCATTGCACTCAAGTTATTCCTTAATGTAAAACAATGCTTTTAGGAACAGGACTTTGGTGTGGATATTTTATGCAGAATGAGGGGGAAGAGCATGAACACTCCCCAGAAAACATATGCTTTAATATCTTACAATACAACGTCTTTCCCCAAAATTTGTATATAAGAATATTATATTATGTTAATAGACTCAATATTTGAAAAATGCCTTAAAATGAAACAATATGTGATTAATTGAATAAATTGTGACACCTTTTTCTGGTGCCAAACTATATCGTTATTACACTTGATGCTATATATGTATATTTAGCTATAAAAATTCTACTATATTGTTGATTTTAAATATTTATTACAAATATACTCTTACCATATGATCCAGCAATCATATTGCTTAGCATTTACCCAAAGCAGTTAGAAACATGCCCACACAAAATCCCACACATGGAGGCAACCAAGATGTATGGCAGTAGGTGAATGGATAAACTGTGGTACAGCCAGGCAATAGAGCCTTAATCAGCACTAAAAAATTATCAAGCCATTAAAAGACATGCAGAAAAATTAAATGCTTATTGCTAAGTGGAAGAAGCCAATACTAAAAGGTGACATACTATATGATTCCAATCATATACTATATGATTCCAATCATATGAGGGTCTGGAAAAGGCAAAACTATGGAGATAGTACAAAGATCAGTGGTGGCCAGGGGATCTGGAGTGTAATGTGAAGGAATGAACGGGCAGAGCACAGAGGATATTTTAGCTGGGAAAATATCCTGTATGAGACTAATTGTTGATACATATCATTAAACATTTGTTGAAACTCATAGAATGTACAACACTAAAAATGAACCCTAATATAAATTGTGTGCATTGTGTTACGATGCATGCATCAATGTAGGTTCATCAGTTGTAACAAATGTTCCTTGTAATTTAAATTTGTCTTCCTTGTAATTTATATTTTGCTATAAACCTAAAGCAACTCTAAAGTATGTTAAATAACTAAATTATCAATTACAAAGAAATATGTACACTATCTTGAAAAATGCATGTTACAAGCAACAACCAACAGATATGGAAGGATATGACTCAAAAACCAAATACTGATTATTACCTTTCTTCTGTTTTTTTCCTACTGTTTGATTTGTTTCTGCAATGAGTTTGTAGTATTTTTGTAATTAAGATCAAGTTATTTACCAAAAAGAAAACAAAAAACGTTCTGATGATTAAGATAAAGGTCTCAGGGAAAAGAGCTAACATATTTAGAACATAAAGTAATTATATAATTCAACGTTACTCAATACCATGAATTAATGTTATGCTTTATGTTAATGGCTTAAAGAAAACAATTATGGTCATAGTGACACTAGTGACTGAAAAGTCACTTGATTAATTTGGGACAAGCAGCTAATTATTTGAGAAAAAACAAAAGCAATCCCTCTACTTTAGATAATTCATTCAAATAAATCAATTTTAAAAAATTAAAATCATAATACAAAATAAGAGCAAATAATTATATAATCTTGAGACTATGCAAAATATTTCTGAGCATCAAACTGAATGTCAATGCGCTGGAGAAAAATATTGATATATTTGACTATAAATTTAAAAGCTTGTTTACAACTAAAGCCCCTAAAATTAAATCTCTAAGGAAAATATTTGCTATAGCAATGGGAGTGATAATTGTACTCTACAAAACACTATTAAAAATATATTAACAATAAGATCACTTAATCACAAAAGAAGAGATATAAATTAAACATATGAAATTATTTAACTTTATTTATAATCAGAAATTCCAATTGAATCTATAATGATTAACATGGAAGTTGTTAAACTGTCAAAAATAAAAAAGATAATCATTTCTCATGAGAATTTAGTTACCATCTCAGTATCTGATGGGGCAATGCATATTGGGAAAAATTTCTCTGGAGAGTGATGTAGGACAGCCTATGTCAAAATCCTTAAAAATATGCATATCCTTTGATCCAGTCATTTCACTGCTAAGAACTGATTTTTTTTCCTGGAGGTGTGTTTGCAAAGATAAAAATTCATGAAGCTTTGCTTATCATAGCATTAAAAAAAATGAAAACAAACTGTTTACCCAAAAGAGAACTGAGTACCTTCTAATATATCCCTACAAACCAATAATATAAAACTATTAAAAGTTATTTTACTGTAAAAACTTTATTATCTAAAAATATACAGCAAACAGATATTAAGCAAACAAAAAGCTTAGCACAGTTTTTAGCTTAGCATTTAGCAGGCTCTGGAGCCCAAATGCCTACGTGTTTTTCCCAATCTTACCTTTTATTACTACGCATTCTTGGGCAAGTTACTTAGCTTTTCTGATTCTCAGTTTGGTTCTCTGAAACAGAAGTAATAGTAGCAGTCTCACTGAATTGTTTTCAAGGATAAATTAGTTCACAGATATAGAGGACCAGTGTCCAATATGCACTAAGTCCTTACAGTGTTTGATGTTATCAATATTAAAACATTATTTTATCAGAACCTTCTTCCATATAAAGGATATAGAGTGACTTCTAAATGTCTAGATGTTGAACCTAAACACTTCCACTAAGCAGAAAACCCACCCTATTGTAAACAGAAAATTCCTTGTATATGGACACATTCAGATGCTTCTGGCTCTCCTGTGGCACCTCTCCCAGGCCCTCCTACTAGACATGGATCCTCCACTCCCTTGCCTTTCCTGGATCTGTGCCCAAAGCTGTTCTTATCACTAGACTACCTATGCCCTTCCTCATCTATTCTGCACCTGGCCTTTAACACTCATAAGTCATGCTTTTTGTGTAAATATTTCTCTCCCCTCTCCAGCTCATGGAATTTTTTTTTTAAGTCTGACATTAAATTCTATGTCATATCCCCTGGTCTTTACCACATATTTTCCTTAGAGATATGACTATCTGATTCCCCCACTCCCCAAAAAATGTCCCCAAGAGTGGATTTAATGCTGCTTCTCTCAGGAATCCTCTTAGTACTCTATAAAGATATGATAGATACAAAATTAGCCATGCATTTAAATTTAAAGCACACCAATACTTAAATGTACATTCAGACTTATAGCATCTGTGGTCCAATCCGCAGGAGTATCGGCTTCTCTAGAGGCAATCTCAGAAGGCTTCCAGACTGACTTTGATAGAGATGAAGAGCCCAGCCTCACACAATAGCAGGAATCAAATGGGAAATTTGTGAAATAAGATGCCTTCCTGAGATTTATGTCACGCTGTTCCTGTCTCTACAGAATGCACAGATTTCTTCATATATTACAGAACTGTGCTTTCACTCTCTCATAAAAACTAAGGCGGAGAACATTTCAGAAGGAGACATGTGCAGTGTGTATTAGTTCCTAAGTTGTCTGAAAGCTTAGGAAGTCAGAGAATGGTCTCAGTTTAATCAGACCAAGTTTTTTCATCACCTTTCAAATAATTGGATGTATCTGGTGGTTGCAGGGGCCCTAAGAATTTCAAAGTCTAGCAAAACCCGATCAGCTTTACAGAGTTCTTGAGTCCCTCTCGAACCAACTACAAATAATTTTCCATTTATCTGAACCTGGTGACAATATCAAATCACTTTATGTTCATGTGGAAAGTAATTGAAAGGTAACTCTTTAGCTCTGAATTCAGAAGTTGGTAAAAAGTCTAATATTTTCAAAAGCTATATCATTTTGAGAAAGTAAAGAAAATTGCACTTTTCTATCTTTCAAAAGAATCTAACAGTATCATTTATTGTATTTGTAAGTTATCATTTATTGTATTTGCTGTGCTGCTATGATGTTAAAGGAACAAATTAAGAACACAAGGTTGAGAGATACAATGTGGCAGATTTCAAACAGGACAGCTGAGTACAGTATTACTTTTGTTGTTGTTCAGGGGTTGACATAGTAGGATAAATATATAGACTGATAAATGCAACTGGAAAAAGAAGGTCAAGTAAAACAGCATTTCATTTGAACAATGGTTAGGGGTCGATTCTCTTACTAATCCATCCCTCCCTATCCATTACTTCATTTTTTTAAGTGTTTTATTAAGCAAGCTTTGTTTCAGATTCTGTTTTAGGAACTGAGCAGCAACAGGAAAAAGGCAGATAAAGTCCCTGAGCTCACAGTGTCCAGTGAATAAAGAATGTGTCTGGTGGTCTCATTCACCAGGAATTAATGAGGAAGCGTCAGATGTCACTAGAATGGGAATGTCTTTGGGGAAAAGGCAAAATTGTTGGCTTCTCTGAGGGTACTTTCATTTTTCTACTTGTGTACTTGTTTTGTCCTTCATAGAAAAAAATGGGGGCTCCTCAAGAATAGGTTCTATACTGCAGCGGTCCCCAACTTTTTGGCACCAGGGAACAGTCTCATGGAAGACGAGTTTTCCATAGACTGGCTGGGAGCATGGCAGGGAGGTGGGGGCAGATGGTTTCAGGATGAAACTGTTATACCTTAGATCCCCAGGCATTCGATTGTCGATTGTCGTAAGGAGCATGCAACCTAGATCCCTCACATGCGCAGTTCACAATAGGGTTCACGCTCCTATGATATTCTAATGATGCAGCTGCTCTGACAGGAGGCAGAGCTCAGGCAGGCAGTAATGCTTGCTCACCTCCTGCAGTGAGGCCCGGTTCCTAACAGGCCACAAACTAGTACCAATCTGTGGCCCTGGGGTTGGGTACCCCTGCTATATTGGATCCATTTCATTATCTTAGCTCCTGGCCCAGTTCCCTGCCTTGCAAGCCGCAAACAACTACAGCCATTAAAGACATTTTGCTATTATACTTTTTGTGTTTCTTAGAGTATATATTTAATAAACATTAATGCAAGATTATGTTATTTCATGTCTTTCTCAAATTCCTGTAATTAATTGGCTCTACTCTTTCATCATTCACATATTTCAGAATTCCTCGACCTCTGGATCTCATACTGACCATTGTGTGACCATTTCCAGAAACTTCCTTTCAGACATTGCTCTGCCTTGTCCTATGTGAATACTTCTTGCTCCTCCTATATTTCTATAACACTACAACTTAACTGTCTTTGTGTTCTTCTAATTCTTTACTTTTCCTCTTTGTATTTGATGCCCTGTTCAACTGCATTCAGTTCAATGCAATTCAATCCAGTTTAATTAATATTTGAACAATTGCTATGTACTCGATACAGTCAGCACCTCTATTTGGAATGCTCTAAAAGTCTGTCCTCTGCTGTGTGATGGATCTAATCCAAAATTGTTTCTTGAACATCATCTGCTGGGTGACTTGTCATCTCCCCATTCTCAGCACTTCTACAATTAAATTTATCCTTTTACTTTAAAAATAAGAGCCTATCAACTTCTTACTTAGGTGAAGGTGATGAACATTATTTAAGCCAGCAGCGTACAAATCATCATATTATATTTAAACATTTCTTCAAAAATCCCCTTAAGTAAAACAATTTTATTTCACATGTGACTTACCACCAACCACAAAGTGCTCTTAACTTGCTTTATCATTTTTATCTCTTCCACTGCAAGATATACAGCATATATGGCTAGATTACAAAGATAAGTCAACTGTAATGACACTCCACTCCTACAGAAGCTCTTGTAGATCCCTCAGTGTGGGGTACAATAGCTTGGGGTGCAATACCTTTACCATCTTTATTTGCACTACTGCCGTACGTATGTTCTACATTCCAGAGAAAGTAGAGGTCTTCCTGATTGCTATGTGAGTTCTTCTGATTTTATCTTTACCTATTCTCCTCCTTCGGTGTGCTTACTACTATCATTCTGAGTAATTTTTAGGCCCTAGTTTAAATCGCATATTATTAAAGATTACACACTATGGTGAAAAATACATTTTAAAAGGGAAATAAAGAGCATGGCTTTTAGAAACATTGAGACTTGAATTAAATTTTAGATCTACCACTTTTTGTGCTATGTGATTACTGAGAAATTGCTTAAAATTGTGACATTGCTCTGTGGGGAACAAATTCCTTATATTCAAAATGAGGATAATATCTACCTTGAACTTAAGAGTTAAGAAGGTGGTTATATAGCACTATTTGATTGAAATAAATGTGAAGATACACAAGGGATGATGGGTTTCAACTATCTTGGAATTTAGGAAATTATTGTTAAAAATTTAAGATGAAATTTAAACATTTAGAGCATGATGGTGATCCTGAGAAAGAAGAATTCATCTAGACAGAAAAAAAGTAGACATTTTCACTGTGACTTGATACATTTGTAAACAAGTTGGCAGGTAATAAACTCTGTATTTTTACCCCCAGAGATCCCTTACTACATGGGAGTAATTTTCGAAGTTTCCAGGCCATTTCATTCCTGAAAACCTCTTCCTCCTACCCTCTAACGTGAACATCACCTTATACATTTATTCTGGAACTGAAATTCCAAGTTAAAATCATGGCAAATGGCTAAAATGGCTAGATGGTGGCCCTTAAATTATTTGTAAAATGTGATTAATTCTATTGGTTTTAGATTTTGACATGTTACTTCTAGAAAAAGAACTACTAAATACATATTCCTTAGGTTTAACTTACATACACTAATTTTTTTTTAAGCATACAAACCAAACCAGATAGTGAGAACAGTTTCCATCAAGATTACAAGACACTGGATATTTGCCAAACTGTTATACCTATCCACTGACCCTCCAGACAATGATCTTAGAAGCTGGACAAGGTAAAAAGAGTGAGTCAAATCCATGCCCCTACTTAACCACGTACTGCCAAATATTAACCACAGATTGACCTGTTTCAATTAAATGACTAAATTTAAAAATAAGTACCTAAAAAAATATTTGACAACATAAAATTATACTCAGATTCTAAAGGATAATCTGGCCTTAAAAATTCTTTACTCAAGGAAGCAAAGGAAATCTTAGCAGCATGTTAGTTTCTCAATAAAACTAAGACATGTACCTGTGTAAACACACATGCATGCACACACGCACGCGCACACACACACGATAAAAAAAATAATATAAGTAGGAGAGCTGAAGGCATCCATATTGTCTGGTTTATCAAAGTTCAGTAATTTGATTATACTATAGGCCTCTAGTGGGTTTGAAGTTGTTATAAAGCTTGGATTTTTCTCAACTTTATATAAAAAGCGTGTTCTTATTTGTATTTGGCAATTTTCTGTGTTTTGATCCCTTTGAAAATTTATCCCAACCACTCTCTGTCTTCCAAAATTTCCTAAAAGTTTCTGCTTTGTACCCTTTCTTACTTTCTGTTATTTATATAAAAGTATTATGTCTGCAATTTCAGTTAACTTGTAGTGCAAAGTTAAAAAAAAAAAAAAAAGGGCTCAGTTTACAGTCTTGATCCAACTCATCTGTTGTATGTTAGTTTTATATATAAAACAGTAAATATTACTCTTAAAATATTGCAATAATTAAAAATAAGGCAGTCTTATGTGAAAAAAAGAAAAACAGCTAAGTAGAACACCTCACTTCTCAGTGATGATCAATATAATGAGGCATTTCTGTGCCATTAAAAAACAACAACTTGCAGAAAATTCCTTTTGAGACTCACATTGTAAATTATTTAATTTTTTACAATTTGTTTTTCTCCTACCCTATGCTACTCTTAAAAGGGAAGTGTGGGTTTAAAAAAAACCCCACATATTTCTAATAACATAGTAACTGTGTGTGACTCTCTTCCCTGGGTATTAGGGTCAACTTTTAATTTAAATATCAAGCATTTATTGTGCCACAATTGAAGAGACAGTAACAAAATATCAGTTCTCATACAGCACTTTAAATCCATTCCAAAGTGAGAAGAACTATAGTGCTAATATTATTTGCAAAACCTTTGCCAAATAAGATTAGAGTGTAAACCATATTAAAGCATTTGATGTGCACTGTAGCTAAATATACCATATCTTTAGAAAATGTTGCATCCTCTGCATCCCAATAAAGGCACATAGCAGGTGTTATTGTTCAGTTCCAGATATATAAAGACAACTAGGAAAAAACACACACCTGACACCTAAGCCTAGCACATTATCACTGTGTATTGTAGTTACTTGTGTACATGTATATGCATGTATATGTATATATATTATACACATAAAAATATATCCTTGCCTTGTTCACCTTTCATTAAAATAACTAAAGCATAATATGCCAAATAGTGTCTGTCTGTATTAAACTCCATTTCTACCCCCTGTTCTCTGTTCCGTATTGAAGAGGTTGGAAAACTAAAAATGACATTCTTTAGACTCTTTTTCCAGTTTGATTCTGATTAGTTCCCATCAGCAGAAGCAGCAGAAAAAGGATGGAAAAATTGGGGCTCAAAAAGCATTTGCACGTAGGGTTGATGCATTAATTCTATTTTCTCTCTTTTGCTTCTCTAGTCCTAGAAGAAGGGTTTCAGATACTTCCCCCACTTTCTGATCTCTGGATCGTACTACCATTTCCTAGTGTTTCCTGTAACCCTTTCTGACAATTTTTACATATATTTCTGTACCAAATTTTCTTCTGTTTGAAATTCTTACAGTGGTTTCTATATTTTTGACCAGATCCTGGCTGATGGATATACTGAAGGCATGAACGATATTAGTTGAACAAGGAAATACACTTGATCCAAATTGTGAAGTTCTCTGCAGTGAAATATTAAAGGTACAGATTGGAATGGACAGCAGTGTCAATTCCACTTGATCTTCTTGAAGCACAACTTAACTGCTTTGTTGTAGCTGTCAGTCCTAGAGACCAAGTGGTAGAGGGGATAGATAGCTTATCTTCACTCTCACACCTAATTACACCTCCTTCAACTGATTTCTTGGGCACACCACCTCTCAAACATTGCCTTTTGTTACCGCCCTGATACTGCTTACTTCTATGCCCATAACAGATGTGGCCTTTACGTGGCCTTCTTATCACCAAAAAGCTTGAAGGATATGGACGAGAGTGATATGCCCTTTGAGTTAGTATCTGCTAAAAGCAGGACTGGTTTCAGATGAGATGTCATATTTGTCATGTGCAGCACTGCCTGCCTGATCCACTGTGTCACATTCCTTCTTCTAGTATGTGTCACATTATGCTAGGTCGTGCCATCAGAGATAACAATAAGACATGCTATTACTAGAACAACACATTGTTGCCATAGATTCAGAAAGCTCTGGTTCTTATATAGTCACCAGAGACACATGAGCCGGATCTTGTAGCACAAAGTCCTGCAGCCACCAAACAAAATATGCATCTTATTTTTTCCAAAAAAAAAAAAAAAAGTCAATAGACTTGAAGAAATCATGAGGTAGTATCCTGGGGAAAACAACCCCATCGATGTTGAATTCTGATCTCCAGTGCCTCTTTACATTCAGCTCTTGTCTCACAGGAATGGCAGTCATTTGGGATAAATTGTGCCTTGACACTCTGGCACCAGACAGATTTGCAGGAGATCTTTATACCTTTCAAAACGATCTTCCATTTAAATAGATAAGATGGTCTGGGTCTTGCCACTTTGATTCATATTTAGAACCGGAACAGATTTCTCTTTCAGAGAACACATTTCTCCAAATCGATGTCTGGAATTGCTAAATAAATTTCAAGGAATAGATTTTTTTTCTGACCTTATTTGAATGTCTAGACATTTGTGGATTATTGAATCTAAACCATCTAAAACACCAGGCCCATGTTTTCCCCAACCAAATTTAACCTGTAGATTAAGAACACAATTATGTGTTGTAAAGTCAGAGCTTCGGGGCCAGGCTTGTTGGAGGAGAACAGAGAAGTAGAAACAAATGAAATGATCACTTAAAAAGCCTGACTCGAAGGAGAAAAAAAATGTGGCATAGACAATCAGAGAACAATCACTGACCAATTTATTGATGCTGATATTAGGGCAGGAAGGGTACAAAGGAGGGAAGGGGAAAGTCTAAGAAAATTAATGTAATTGGAAAAGGGCTAGTTAAACCTATTCACAAATAATGCATATTTACATTAAACATGTTTCATGTTTAGAGGCTACTCACCAGCTTTTTTTCATTTCAAATTCAAACTATTGTAAGCCTGTTATATTCTATTAGTAATTGCTATTAGATGGTAACTTAAGAACAATTATATTATATGCTGGTCCACAGGAGGAGGCTGTATCAACACACCTGGAAATAGTAAAAGGGATTCCTTCCCCATTTGTTCCTTGCAAGGAGCAAAGTGCTGTAGGGACAGTCTAGTGGGAGGGGCCTCTTGAAGGGGCGAAAGTCCCAGTCTGTCGAATACCTTCACAGATTATTCCCCATTTTTAACAAGTATCTCCCTTATCATGAGGAAAAAAATGTGATTTTCCTTCTAGCCCATATTTAACCATCATATTTGTGCATATGATTGCAGCTCTGCTGAAAGGACTTGGGAGTGAGCTGCCAGGCTGCAAGGGATTGAATCGAAAGCCCCCTAACAGTTAAAGTGTCCATTAGCTTCTCTACACTTAGCATCCATCAGAGAGAAGAAGCATCCATCAGAGAGAAGATGGGCTGGGAGCCCCGGGCGAATTTCTAACTAGCCTAATGAGGAGAGAGATTCTGGGAGCAAAAAAAGTTCATTTGCTGAATTTCCAGCAAGAAGTCACTTCAATATTGCTTCTAGGAAACACTGACAGGCTTTGTTGGTAAGAAATCATTATGCTGAGAGAGAAATGGGATATTGTTATATGAGGTTTTTAAAGAAAATTCATTTTGATAGATGTCTAACTGTGCATTCAATTAAATTTCCTTCTCTTAAAAATAGATGTCAGGTAATTGTACTCAAGTTCTGTAAGCTGAAAAGTGTTATCCTTTCCTTCCAGTTATTAAAATTTCTTTATCAATATGTGTCTTTCTTGTCTTAATCCTTTGACTATGGAGGGCCCTCAATAGAAATACATGGAGTTCTCCTTTCCTTGCCTGTGGATGTGTACATGCCTTCCTGAAGAATTAGTAAGGACTGCTTTCTTTTTCGGTGAAAACTGACTTCTGTATTTAAATTATGTAGGTGCCATGCTCCCAAAAATTGTTCTTAAAAATCTATATGCATGACCATTTGCTAGACACAAGTCCTTTTAGTTATACAATCACAAGTCAGCATTATTCACCATGATGCCTCACTATTTCCTAACTAACTATGTATCCTGCCATTTGGGAATGAGGCTTTTGAAGCTGCTTTTTTTTTTTTTTTTTTTTTTTTTTTTTTTTTTTTTTTTTGGTTTCCTCTTTTTTTTTGTTTTTTGGGCTGGAGTTCAATGGTATGATCTCGGCTCACTGCAACCCCCGCTTCCCAGATTCAAGTGGTTCTCCTGCCTCAGCCTCCCACATAGCTGGGATTACAGGCATGTGCCACCCCACCTGGCTAATTTTTGTATTTTTAGTAGAGACAGGATTTCACCATGTTGACCAGGCTGGTCTCGAACTCCTGACCTCAGGTCATTTGCCTGCCTCACCCTCCCAAAGTGCTGGAATTACAGGCACGAGCCACCATGTCCAGCCCTTGTGAAGCTTTTGACAATGACCAACCTGATGTTCAAAGGATTTGTCCCCTTCAACCCACCGTCTTACTCCCAGCAGTTTCATCATTCTAAAATATAGCTTTGCAAATGTATCCACACCTGCATCTGAAACATCTAAACCTCCAGTGGCTATGCATCCCTCATCTGGAACAATGAACTTTTCCTTCTGATTATCCAGTTGCCAGCAATGGTACCCTCATGTTCCTGATCAACCAGACACCTACTCTTGGAGTCATCTTCATTCACCTTCCCATTTCTCCTCACATTCATCAGAGCCAATCACTATATTCCAAGTCATATATGTGAAGTCAATCAGAATTCTCCCTTCACAATATTGGTCTTATGTGCTCATGCATCTCCACAGCAATTGCCATCTAATTAATCCAGACTCAAATATTTTGCCTTGACTATTTTCATAGCCCATTATTTGCTTGCCTTCTTCCAAATAATTTCACAGACAGATAGTCATATACATTTTGGTAAGATTAACTTCAACCACATCCCAATCAAGCATTCCATGACTCTCTGTCTACTGGAAACATACATCTTAGCATTTAACACTTTCCAAAATGTCATTGACACCTACATTGCAGAATTTGCCTAATACTTTTACATCAATGTATGTTTAGTCCTCACAAATTATAACTATGCACTGCCATTGTCATGTCCCACACTGTTTTATATTTGTACCTCCACTCATATTCTCCACTTCAAGTGGAATATCCTCTGTCTTCACTATCACCACCATCAAAATATTAATCTGCTTTGAGACTTCTTTTCAAATTCCAATCATTTCCTGAATCCTTTGCTGATACACCAACCAAGCAAGATTTCTTACTTCTCCAAGAAACAGCACTAATAGCACTTTGTGGGCATGTCAAGTGGAGGAAAATGAAGATTAACAGTAGGTCTTAGTTTCCACAATGGCGAGATTTCTAAACTCTTTCTTTCCAATTCTCACTCTTTGTGAACAAACGGTCTGTTGCATAATAGAGGACAGAAAAAGCATCACTTCAGAATGTCTATCAATGGGAATGAGATCTCAAAAAAGGCTTTAGGGCCTTGGAGAGAAAACCAAGTGAGTTATCAGATCAAGCTAACTTTGCCTAGCTATTTTCCAACTTTCAATATGAAGTTATATAGAAATGATGGGCAATTTGGGGCTTTCATTTAGGAAAGCAATGACACTGGGGTTAAAATGTAGCAGGCAGGCTATTTCCAGAACTGAGTTAGCTTTAACTCATTTCCAACCTTCCCATATAAAAATAACAGACTGACTACTAACCTATACTTTTGTGTTCATTGTCCTATTTGGCAATACCTCCATAAAGATTTTTAAGAAACCAGAGAACAAAGACTGTGACTGACTTATCTCTATGTTCTAAGTCATCAAGAAGAGATAAGTAAAGATATTTGATAAATATTTTACTGAGTTAAAGTCTCCCCTGTCAGGCTACCCTTTAAATATCTCACACTAAGTATTGCTAACAATTTACAGTGCACATCTATAGTAAATAATGTGGCATTCCCTTTTATTTATATAATACATGCAAACATCTTAACATTAATTCCTCAAGCTCAAGGTGTGAAGTTCATTCTTCCATTATTGTAGTATATGTCTCCACATATAGTGCCACAATGCCTAGCACAGAACAGAGATGGATAGGCTCAAGAAAGCTTATTTGATATTTCAATCAAGTTACTGTTTTTAAAAACAAATTACTGTTTTTTAAATCTGTCTTCAGATTAACAAGCTAAACAGAGAAGGATAACACTCAAGAAGCTGCCTATATGTAAGAGATTCCTTTGAGAACTTTCAAATGGCTCCTTCCTACAAAAGACCTGGGAATACTTAACCTCCCACCACCAGCACACTCAAAGCTCAAGGCAAATGCATTTTCAAGATTGACAGGGTCTTGGACTCTGAAAGTCTTTGGTGAGTACTGCACTGCAAGTCTTCATATTCTACCGAATGAGTAATTACCCTATTTTCCAATATTTCAAAAGACGACCTTTTTCTCATGATTCCACTACAACCACTTACCCTCCTTCTTTATTGGCTCTCCTAATAATTCTTCCAACCCAGCAGTAATGCACCGTGGAGTCAGGTGAATGGTATCAGTAACTTCCTTCCTTCTATATCTTTGGCACTATCTAATGTGCAGTTTCTTTCCTGAACCCATCCACCAATAAGCCCAAATAAGTCTCACCTTTCATCTCTCTAGAAACCACAGGCTGATTTAACTGCTATTCTAGATTTTATTTTTAACAAAAGGAATTAAAGTGCAGAGATAATTGCTTCCAGAAATACTAGCCACTGTTATACTGTCTCTGGTTTACCAGAAGGAGACACTTACATATGCAAATACACACCCCAAACTGAGTTCTGAAAAGCTGGGGTGCAGCTTTTCTCATTTCACTCATTTTGCTGGGGGTGCAATGAGTTCCTTCATGTGTTTTTAGTAAGATTGGTCTACTCAAAGTTCTTTCAATACTTACTCTATAAAGCAATTTGTTAAAAACCCAGGGAGATTCAGGGAGTTGGTTGAGGACCACAAGACTTACAGGTCCAATATTATTCAGTATTTTAAATTACACAAATGACTACTGCTTTTAATCTCTGGGTCAGCTGTGACTGAGTTGAAGAGAATCCATTTTTGGATTCATTTCCAGGATGTTGGTAATCTCTGTCTTGTTGAATATTTGTTTCTCCTTTT
Source organism: Papio anubis (assembly GCF_008728515.1). NCBI lineage: Eukaryota > Metazoa > Chordata > Mammalia > Primates > Cercopithecidae > Papio > Papio anubis. The sequence continues at coordinate 21,632,345 of NC_044989.1, forward strand.
TTTCTGTTTAATATATTTCTTGGTTTCTAGAGTGTTCTCTGATGTCAGGTGTTCATAGCAGAGAGATCCCAATTATTTGGCTTCAATGTACCATCAAGAGAGTCCTGTCAACTCTCATTATAAATCCTTCAGTCTTATATTTTAGTCAATATATTGAGCCTCCCCTGGATGGTATCCTTGTTATAGATTTTAATCATCTTGATTAGATGATTCTTCTGTTACAAAGTTCTATATGGGTTAGTACAATCACACAGTAATAATAAGTCTTACAAATTTGCATGACATTTCCTAGGTTTTTAAGTTCTTTAACATACATCAGGCAATTGTTCCATCAACACAACCATTTGAGGTAAAGCAGTTGATACTTTTCTTCAAGTAAGTAGACAAAGGATCAGAAAAATAAAGGAACTTGCTCTAGAACCCATGGATAATAAGTGACATTTAAAATGTAACCTCCAGAGCTTATATATGAGACTTGAGTATAGTAAATTAAAATGAAGAAACATCAAATGAAAATGATATATCGTATATAAAAATAAACAAAATTGGTTTAAGAATATATTCACCAATACCTCATGAGTGAAGCTTGTATGACTAGCAGTACTTAAACTAGTACTGCTAGAAGGAGAGACGAAGAAATATCACGTGAAAAAAGCCGACCTTGGGGATTAAAAAAATTCCAAAAAAAAAAAAAAAAAAACCCACTAAGATATAAGAGATGTTTTGTTTTCAGTTATTGCCAAACTCCAGATCTAATGGTGCATTAGTTCATCTGGTCCTTTATAGCTAAATGACATAATGCACTCATTAGAAGATATGCAGATTTTTATTAGAGTTTTTCATTACTATACAAACTGACCAAATTCTTGGCATTTTGACTAATTAACACGAAAGCTGTTTATAAAAATGGAAGAATCTGTGTCCCGTTGTCAAAACATCAGCATTTTGAATTAGGGAAGACATGTAACATTGAGATCATGTGTTACGAAAAATATAAAATATATCCCAGTATTTCAGGAAACTGCTGGCTTCATCAGTCTGTGTCAGGGAATTAATTTTCAGTCATACATCCCTGCTGATACATCTGAAACCTGAGAAAGTCCAATTTCCTTCCTTCATATGTGTTTAATAGAGTACGAATAGTTCAAGTGTCTGAGGGAAATCAGAGGCCGAGCTAGAGACTCACTTTCTCAGTAACAAGGAGGACAGTGGCTTCAACCTGCTGCTAACAGAGGGGCTTGCATCTTCCTTGCCCCAGGAAAAGTTTTCACACCTGGGTGAGGTGCAAATTGCGGTCAGAAGAGAAGGGCCCAATGGAAATAGGATGGACTACTGGGCACAGGAGGGCTTTCTGCCTACCGTTTCTCCTCTGCAAACCAGAGAAAGGGCAAGATCCTGTGGGTTTCTAGGGGAGGACCCTGGAGCTACAGCTCTTTGTTGGCTAATCTCCTTCTCTTTTCCCTCCTGGAAGAGCTCCAGACATACAAACAGGTCCAAAGGTACAAAAACTTCCATTTAGGACTATGAAAGGAAACAGAAGAGAGGAGGTAATCAATTTGTGGGCCGTCCCAAATTCCCTTCCAGCTAGCCACCTAAGAGAGTGGGATGGGGAGCCTCATCTGACGCATTGATAATTCCAGAAAATGCATGCTTGAGAGTCAGATATAAAGTGATCATCCATTAATGAGTCCTAAATGAACATTTGCTGTGCATCTTGCTCAGGTATTTTATAACAGTGAGCATAAAAACCACTGCTTTTAAAGTATGCTATATTTATGAAAATTATTGAACAATGACAGGGCTCACATCGTAACAGTGACTGCTTTTCATTTAGTATTGAGAAATAATTCACAAGGTGTGGTCCTGGGACCAGCAATATCAACATCACTTCGGAACTTGTTAGAAATACAAATTCTCAGGCCCCACCCCAGATAACCTGAATCAGAAACTCAGGATGGAGCCCAGTTTTCTGTATTTTAGCAAGCCCTCCAGGGGATTCTAATGCACACTAAAATTTAAGAACCACCCTAAAGTGAGGAGCATTTATGAATCTGCACTTACATTCTCTGTATTTCCAATGCATTTACATGTCGTTGTATTTTCTATGAATGTGAAATCAAGGAACGTCTTAGAAGCAACCATCATAAAAAAATTTACAAACACTAAGCAACTACAAAAAAGAAGTCACCTTTATGTAGTAATTAATTTATTGCAAATTGAAAGTCTTTTAGAAAAAGACCAGGGATTAAATCCCAGGCTTGTCATTACACTGTGACTGGACATGTTTCTTACCTTTTTCCACTCTCGGGTTTCCTTATCTATACAGTACTCATAATCAAAGTGTTTCCATTATAGGATTGTTTTGAGGATGGAAATGTAAATGCACATAAAGAACAGGATATTTTGCCTTGAATATAGTTTGTGTTTAATGTACATATACCTATGAATATTATCACATAGTGCTTGCATGAATCTGTTTAACAGTAAAGAATGGACATATACATGCTATAGGTGAAGCATCTTATGTTTAAAGTGTAAATTTTGACCACATGCATATAGAGATTGAGAATTATCCACAATTAGTATATATATCCACTAAGATGTATTATATAAAATGGTATCTTGGTTGGGCACAATCTAAGCTCTGATGCTTCTGACAAGTGAAGTAGGACTCTATGCCACTTAAATCATTTATACCATCGATTGAGGTTACCTAGGGGCACCAGGGACCAGATTTCAGGGAGAATCAATGCAGGTCCCAAAAGGAAACTCATTACCAGGGAAATAAGGAAGACCAAATCTCTTGGGCCAAACTGAGTAACAAAGCCATGCATTGTAAATGTATTACCTCATACTAGAACATATTCTGATCTCTTCAGTGGGCTATGTGTACCGAGGAGGAGGGAGCTAGGTGTGGCCATAAGAAAAGCTGTGTTTCTTTTTTCTTTTTTTTTTTTGGAGACGGAGTCTGACTTTGTCGCCCAGGCTGTAGTGCAGTGGCGTCATCTCCGCCACTGCACTACCGGGCATCCACCACCACTCCCGGCTAATTTTTTGTATTTTTAGTAGAGATGGGGTTTCACCATGTTAGCCAGGATGGTCTCGATCTCCTGACCTCGCGATCCTCCTGCCTCGGCCTCCCAAAGTGCTGGGATTACAGGTGTGAGCCACCGCGCCCAGTTGAAAAGTTGTGTTTCTTAATGCTGTGATACTTTGGAGTGCAAGGAACTTTGCTCTGATTCCCATCTGAGCTTAGCCAAAACACACTATTCCACTCACTTCCTGAAATCAGTGCTAGCATGAAGTGTGGCAGGGCATGTGGGTGTCTAGAGGCAGCAATGATGAGGAATGCAGAATTCTGACCTACCTGAGTGTTCCCAGCATGACTTGGTGTCACTAGCTTGCTGGTATCATCAGACATGAACACCATGTCATCACTACAGTTCTCTTCAGTTTAGACAACTCTTCTATGGAACCCTAGCTACAAGTAATAATGAAAAACTATGTTTTCCCCTTTGCCTGGGTAGTCAAAGTTTTATTTATACCAATGTTCATTTGTAGTGTGTCTTCATTATCAACTTAGGATATTTTTTGGGAAATGTGAAAGTACAAAAATAACGTGAGGTACAAACCCACAGCAGTGCTTTGGAAGTCCGCTTAAGACATGAAGCTTAAGTTACAGCAGTGAATAATAACCAGAGGGCACATCTTTGCTTTGGAGAATACTTGAAAGTCTTGTGGGGAGGTAACCTTATAAAAGCCTGGATTTTGTAGTAAAGCAGTTGGAGACTTGGGAACAATGAATATCGGGTGTAAACGGTGATGGATCTATTTCTGTTTTCTCCATTAGGACCTGAGAAAAATTGTGTTATCTAAGAGTGCAGTTATTCTGACACAGACTCCCATAAGGTGCCCATGACATGAAACACGGAAGAGAATAATAGCATCTACCTTAAAGAAAGACATAGTATATTCTGGACCACATATTTGGTAATTCTTACAGCCCTTTAAGATAATATTCTAGTTATGATTATCTTTATTTTGTAGCTCATAGATGTCAAAAGACTAGCTCATAATTTTATTGCAAGTACATAGCAGAACCAAGATTTGAACTCAGACCTGTCTCATTCCACAACTAATATTCCTTGAAGTCAATAGATGCCACTGATCTCTAAATGATCTGCAAAAGGGGCTCGGAGGTGGAGAGGGGATGTCTGAGGAGCCTTAGGACTACCCCCCAATGCTCTGTCTTTAAATAGAGATGCTATCATAAATAGAGATGCTTAAATAGAGATGCTATCACCAAGGTCTCTTTCACACATACTCCTTCTCTTGCTCATTTCTATTCGTGTACTTGGTTCTCAGTGTAAGATTTTGTTAGAAGAAAGAGGCATGTTGGTAAAATAAGAAATAATATATCAAAAATAAAATCATTTGAAAGTCTCTGCAGTGCTTTAACAATGAAAGAAATATCTATGCACACTTTGTAGTTTGCTAAATACATAATTAAGTTAGAAAACTATGTAGAGCCGAGGCAGGCAGATCATGAGGTCAGGAATTTGAGGCCAGCCTGGCTAACATGGTGAAACCCCATCTCTACTAAAAATACAAAAATGAGCCGGGTGTAGTGGTGGGCGCCTGGAATCCCAGCTCCTTGCGAGGCTGAGGCAGGAGAATTGCTTGAACCCGGGAGGCGGGGGTTGCAGTGAGCCGAGATTGTGCCACTGCACTACAGCCTGGGTGACAGAGCAAGACTCTGTCCCAGAAAAAAAAAAAATTAAAAATTAAACTATGTAGAGTTATTTCTACAAACTGGGTTTAGCCATTGTTATTGAATATTTATTGTTTTTATATACAGTTCTGAGAACCCTTGAAATGATTACTGAATATAGATTTTAGGGTAAGGAGAATAACATGGTGCAATCACAGTCAAATTGTTATGCCTGGATTGGTGAAGAGAGTTGATGTCCTCACTCCAATAACCCCCACCCCAAACACACACATATCTTCAAATACTACTTTAACAAGTCTTACTCCCCACTGTGTGGGTGAGTCACAAGGTTAAAGAGTTCAGGCAAATATAACAAAACAACTGGCCGAACCTCATCACCTAGGTGCGCCAGTAGGACAGAAGCACCGCAACAACTAAGACATCATATGGTATAAGCTGTGTTGTGCACATTGTCTGCATTATGAAGTGGGAAAAAGAAGATCAGTGTTGACTCAAGTGGTCAGAAAAGGCTTCAAGGAGAAACGCATTCATGCGATAGATGACCCTAGAGAAGAGAGTAATACTGCTTACTAAAGCAGGAACCAGGAAAGCATTTGACAAGCTCCTGGGGGTCTTGATGAATTCAGGGATTTCTCAGTCACCATTACTATAATGATATGGTGGGTCTCTGTATTAGCCCGTTTTCACACTGCTGATAAAGACATGCCCGCAAAGAAAAAGAGGGTTAATTGGACTCACAGTTTCACATAGCTGGGAGGCCTCAGAATCATGGCGACAGGTGAAAGGCACTTCTTACATGGCAGTGGCAAGAGAAAATGGAGGAAGGTGCAAAAGCGAAAACCCCTGATAAAACTATCAGATCTCATGAGACTTACTCACTAGCACAAGAACAGTATGGGGGAAACCACCCCCATGACTCAATTATCTCCCTCCACGTCCCTCCCACCACATGTGGAAATTCTGGGAGTACAATTTAAGATAAAATTTGGGTGGGGACACAGACAAACCATATCATTCCACCCCTGGCCCCTTCAAATCTCATGTCCCCACATTTCAAAACCAATTATTCCTTCCCAACAGTCCTCCAAAGTCTTAACTCATTTCAGCATTAACCCAAAAGTCCGCAGCGTAAAGTCTCATCTGAGACAAGTCAAGTCCCTTCTGCCTGTGAGCCTGTAAAACTAAAAGCAAGCTAGTTACTGCCTAAATACAATGAGGGTAGAGGTATTGGGTAAATACAGCCATTTCAAATGGGAGGAATTGACCAAAAAAAAGGGGGGTTAGAGGGCCTATGCAAGTCTGAAATCCAGTGGGGCAGTCAAATTTTAAAGTTCCAAAATGATCTCCTTTGATTCCATGTTTCACATCCAGGTCATACTGATGCAAGAGGTAAGTTGCCATAGTTTTGGGCAGCTCCACCCCACCCATGTGACTTTGCAGGGTATAGCCCCCCTCCTGGCTGCTTTCACAGGCTGGGGTTGAGTGACAGTGGCTTTTCCAGGTACATGGGGCAAGCTGTGGGTGCATCTACCATTCTGGGGTCTGTGGCCCCAGACGGTGGCCCTCTTCTCACAGCTCCACTAGATGGTGTCCCAGTAGGGAATTGGTGTGGGAGCTCAGATCTCACATTTCCCTTCCTTACTGCCCTAGCAGAGGGTCTCCATGAGGGCCCTGCCCCTGCAACAAACTTTTGCCTGGGCATCCAGGCATTTCTGTACATCTTCTGAAACCTAGGTGGAGGTTCCTAAAGCCCAATTTTTGACTTCTGTGAACCTGCAGGCTCAACACATGTGGAAACTGCCAAGATTTGGGGCTTGCACCCTCTGAAACCATGGGCAGTGCTGTGCCTTGGCACCTTTTAGCAATGGCTGGAGTGGCTGGGACACAGAGTACCAAGTTCCTAGGCTTCACACAACACTGGGACACAGGACCTGGCCCACAAAACCATTTTTTCCTCCTAGGCTTTGGAGTCTGTGATGGGAAGGGCTGCCATGAAGACCTATGACATGCCGCAGAGACATTTTCCCCATGGTCTTGGGGATTAACATTTGGATCCTTGTTATGTATGCAAATTTCTGCAGCCAGCTTGAATTTCTCCTCAAAATATGGGTTTTTCTTTTCTACTGCATCACCAGGCTGCAAGTTTTCCAAACTTTTATGCTCTGTTTCCCTTTTAAAATGGAATGCTTTTAACAACACCCAAGTCACCTCCTGAATGCTTTTTTGCTTAAAAATTTCTTGCACCAGATACTCTGAATCATCTCTCTCATGTTCAAAGTTTCACAAATCTTTGTAGAAGGGGCAAAACACCGCCAGTCACTTTGATAAAACATAACAAGAGTCACCTTTGCTCCAGTTCTCAACAAGTTCCTCATCTCCATCTGAGACCACCTCAGCTTGTACCTTACTGTTCATATCACTATCAGCATTTTTGTCAAAGCTATTCAACAGATTTCTAGGAGGTTCCAAACTTTCCCACATTTTCCTGTCATCTTCTGAGCCCTCCAAACCCTTCCAACCTTTGCCTACTACCCAATTCCAAAGTCACTTCCATAGTTTGGAGTATTTTTTCAGCAACACCTCACTCTACTGGTACCAATTTACTGTATTAGTCTGTTTTCATGTTGCCAATAAGGACATGCCTAAGACTCGGAAGAAAAAGAGGTTTAATTTGACTTACAGTTCTACATGGCTGGGAGGCCTCAGAATCATGGCAGGAGGTGAAAGGCACTTCTTACATGGCAGTGGCAAAGAAAAAAGGAAGATGCAAAAGCGGAAACCCCTGATAAACCATCAGATCTCATGAGACGTGTTCACTACCACAAGAACAGTATGGGGGAAACCATCCCCATGAATCAAAGTATTTCCACTGGGTCCCTCCCACAACAGGTGGGAATTATGAGAGCACAATTCAAGATGAGGTTTGGGTGGGGACACAGAGCCAAACCATATCCGTCTCCTACAAACTCCACACCAGAGTCTCAGGTGGCAGTATCAACAGCATAGCTTCGATATTCTAGACGGTACATATTGATAAGGGAGTGTTCTCGGAACTTATCTTAGGCTTTTTATTATTCATTTAATCTTTACAACAATCCTGGAAGGGAGGTATATCATTGGCATCATTTTATACCTGAGTAAACTGAGATACAAGAAGGTTTTATAACTTGCCCAATGTCACTATGCTAACTGCAATGCCATGGTCAGCAGAAATTTTTTTTTTTTTTGAAGATGCCTGGATACTGTAGATTCATGAATCCACACAAAGTCAGGGTTCCATTCTTTGACCTCTTTCCTGAGGGGCTGCCAGTGAAAATTCGTCCTGAACATGAAAAAGGGTTTTGTGAGGTGGGAGAGAACGTGCATGTTGTCTGAGGTGGCAGAACACAACAAGTCCCAGTACAAGGGAGAGGAGGAACTGCCCGGATCACCTGTTTTTTTTTTTTTTTTGGCACAATGCACATACCACGCAAAATCACACCCACATATACCAAATCAGGCACTTTAAGCACAACTCAAGAAGATTTTAACAAAAGACTCAGGGAAGATTTTGCTGATTCTCAGAAAGCACTCACTTTCTAAAAGGGCAAATCACTGGGGATCCATTTAGTGTCGTAACCTATAGAGAGTTCTACTCACTGTGAAACAGCATACCTTCCAGAGGCCTGACGTGGCTCTCCGTACAGTTCTTCTGGTCTAGTTCCTGGGAAGGATTTATGTACTTTAAATCACATTCACATAAACACATGCATGTACAGACACACACACGGGATGGGAGAATAACTTTAACAACATCACACACAATACTCAACATGAAGTGCTTGGAAATGGTGGTGTAGGAACAACCTTAGTAAACAGGGAAACATGACTGGTTTCATAAAAACCCACACACACCTCTCTTTGTCCTGTCCCCATAAAAGAGCAAGACGAATATGCAAATTTAACAGGAAGTTAAAGTCCACTAATTGCAATCATTACAAGCCTACTGCTGTCATTGGCTGTAATACACAAAACGGATGTCCATTTTTTAACCACTCATTCACCACACGTTGATATTTTTACTTTTGTGGAACTCTCAATTTATGTGAAAATAAAGTATTTGAAGATATAAAATATTCAGAGTACCATTAAATTGCTGAATTGACTTCTTCCTTTTCTAAATACCATGTTCATTTTGAACGGACTAAGCAATTTGTAGGAGAACATTTGCCTCCTGACCTCCCTGTATTATTCTCACTCCAGCACCAGTCACACGAGAAGAAAAATATGAATATAACTCTGTTAATCCTGCCATATAGTTTGGCTATATGTGCTAGTCACTGACTTGTAAAACTAGAGGAAAAATATCAGAATAAAATTATTTCTTGAGCATTCCTTTATTGATAAATATTCAGTAATATGAGTTTCTTTGTAGGACTTGCTAGTAATTGGGATATAACAGAAAATAAAAACATAGATCTTGTCCTCAAGGAGCTTCGTGGGTTCAACAAAGTGTGTAACAACCCTAAATTTCAGACAATAGTGTATCGTGAATTTATTTAAAATTCCTTTAATCCTATCTTATATCTGTTTTTAATTCTATCATATATCAAACATCTGTTTTCTCCAAAATTGTACCTTGATTACAGTGCCCTCATTTTTTTTCATCCTTAGTGACTCAATCATAGGTGCTGAAAATGTTTAGTAAAATGAAGCAAAATATGTCTTCTCATAAGTATGAGTCTCTAGAAGAGAAAGATATAAGGCTATTTGCTTTTATTGCAATCTGAACAAGGTTAGGAATTGAAAATATATGATGCATCCTTTCTACTTAAGCAGATGTGGCTTTTTTTTTGACTTCGCAGAAAGTAAGTTAAAAAAGAAGCCATGTTCTGAAATTGATTTACCACTCAAATACCAATCAATCAATCAACATGTCTTTTTGCTGAACCTACGATTGTATAAAGACACTAGCCCAGGCTCAGATTTGGGTCAAAGGATAAATAAGACAGCTTCCAGCCACAATTCTACTTGAAAAGACAAGCTTGAAATATGCCAACATATAATTAGCTGCAGAAGTAGTGAGTAATCAATGGGAAAGTAGCAGCCAGAGATACAAGAGCAGCTGAGATGTGAGGGGCTTCCAAGGAGTAGAGGTACCCCAGTGCTAATCCCTGATCTCTGTAACTGCATTCAAAAGTCAGAGAAAAGGGATGTTGGCTACCCCAATATGACCCGATTGGCTCATACATGACTATTTAAAAATATTTTTCCTTCCCTTTCTTTTTGGTTATTTTTTTTACATTAATGACAGCTGCAGCAAATAAAATGTCCTATGCTAGTTTGTCACTGATAATAACATTTGCTAATTAGAGCAATTAATTTTATAGTGCTAATGTATGCCATAAGTCTTACTAAAGAATAAATGCAATACAAAATATTTTCCAAATTTCAGAAATTAACCTAGTTTTTATTTTTATAGGTAAATGATTAACAGGCCTACATAATAAACACATATGCCCATAATAAGTTTAAATGTTAGATGTGTAGCAAGTATTATATATGATACTAAAATGATACCCAAATCCTCCATGCAGAAGGCTTATCTCTATTTTACATCATTAATCACTGATAGTGACCAAATGTGGGTCGATTGTTTTATCTCAGGATAATGACCTATTATTTGGGGCTACTAATCACCTAGTTCACACAACTCAAGGGGATATGAATTAACAAGCTGAGCAAACCGTAGTCAGGGCTACTGTGGTTCAAATTAAAATGCTGTTTTGTTGTTCATCATTATGTGTGTTGAATATTGTGTCTTTACCTAAGGGATTATGTGAGGTTTGTAATATTTATAAAGAGAACAGCTACTCATCTCAGGGACATTTCAAAAGTATGTATTATTTATTTCCTGATCTACCCCCTCCAATGTTCAATATCTTTAAGAACTGTGATTAATAAAACATTCCAATTTGAACAGCGTGGGTTCTATTCGCAAAACATGGTTATTCAGCCCATTTCTATGCAGACATCAACAGGGAGAGTAGTTATCACCAAAAAAATGCACAATCAACATCAGATATTTTGAATTAATGATTCTGGAGAAGAGGTTCATTAGACTCTTTGCCCATCCCTAAGTGGGACTTCTCAATTAAGTATGAAGAGATTGGGAAACGGAACGAACTTGCACATTAAAAATGGTGTGTCAAGCTCAGTTAAAGCTGTGTTAAAGCCTTTCATTCAAGATCTGTCAAGAAGTCATTATCATCTTCTTTTCCCTTTTTTTCTCTGAGTTTCTTTTTAACTGAGGTTTAATGTATTATTAATAGAAGAAAAGGAATAAGCAACTCTAGACAGTTATTGTGTAGTGCGGCAGCAATTTTAGGATTGGGTGAAAGCACTGGGAGTTATTTCATCCATCTTTCATAAATGTAGGTGCTGTAGAATGAGGTCTGTGCTAATGTGAGCTGAACAAAGCAGGTCAGAGCCACTGTCACGCTATGGGAGGGTGTCCTTAAAGCAATTTACTTGGCCTTCATTTCATGAGATACATTGAACTAAATCTATAAAACTATTTGTGCTGCTATGTTTCAGGCATAAAATGGCATTTTACATTCTATTTAGGGTTGAAATGGAAATGAAGCAAGCAAGTTCATTAACCAGCTGTTACCAAACACCTACCTGTGTGCACTTCTGTGCTCTTTGCTTCAGAAGAGATGAATTGATCCCTGCCCATAAGGCCACCATCATCCAGTAGAGACACAAAGGCAACATAAAAGGTGCCCATATTGTAACATTTCTGTTAGATTAAATATCAAACTTAAAAAAAAGTCTTGAATTACCTCTTTGCTGACCTCAAAATATGAGACTGGTATAAGTAGCCTCTCCCTTGCTGAACTCTTACTGAACCTTGGAATGTTAGGAAAAATTAAATTCCTTCTATCCAGCTTCCACCACAAAAAGGTGTGTTTATTTTCCCTAGTTCATAAAATCAAATTCCTTTAACTCCTCTCTATTTACATATTACTCTGTTCTGAATATTGTAAAAAAGACGCCTTCTAGTATTTTGTGGTCTAATGTCTTATCTAAAATGTTACTGTCTTCATGTTTTTAAAACATATATAAAGTTTTACGATTTCTAAAAAAGTACTTAAAAGTATTATCTCATGAAATACATCGTTTAATAGTCACAATAGCAGGAATTTTTGTGAGTAACACAGATTGTTGTTATAATCATGTTGATATATGAAGACGGGGGTCATTTGACCAAGCTTCATTGCCAGTCAATGGAAGAGGCAGAACTCAAATCCAACCCTGGCCCCTTCATTCTGCTTCTCTAATGGGCCAGCAGCTGTTTTGGCTAATGCTCTAATGAAATAGAAATTTACGTTAAAACAATAATCCTCATGGTTTAGCACAGATTGGATATTCAACACGGATATATATTACATGTAAACAAAGACCTGCCAGGTTAATGCAGATACTATATATGCCAAAACTTCTATAAAAGGGAGAAAGAGGGGATTTTATACACAGATCAATGTCACCTCACTTTACTAGACAGTAACATCTCTGAGAGATGCCCTGGGGCAAACATGTAGCTGACAATACATCCAGTTTTTAAGGTCTTTCTAAGCATCTATTTTGCTAACTGACTTAATTTCAAAAATTTGACATCTATCCTCCCTTCAGCCAGAAAGCATTTTCTATGATATTGAAGATTTAACATAGCCATGGTAAATAAGAACATCAGCTTCCGACCAAAATAAATGTGGCTGGGTAATTGTCATGTGAAATTAATTATGGGTCCAGTTAGTACCACCCCTTGGAGCAGCCAGGAAGTAGAATGAAGTCAGTGTAGCTTTGGAGAGCTTCTGTCTTAAATAAAGTCCAGGGCCCATATCAGATGAATGCATTAGTGGTTGGATCAGAGGTACTTCAGCACTGCCAGAAATGGTGTCAATCACTATCACTAGATATTCGAGAGGTGCAAAGCTATTCCAGTACAAGATTTAATGTATAACATGTATATATCTATGACCCTTTCCCGCTTGATCAAGTTTGCATCACCCTGTCAGGAGGACAGTGTACGCGACTAGACAGGAGGGAGACTATTTCTTCCCTCTGGAGGTTCTCTTGCTTTAACTGGTTTTATCAGTTCAGATAACACTTCTTACCTACCCATGTGAACATGGAAGATTGTGTAAACATTATAGACAGCAGAAGAAATCCAAGTCCATGACCTTAGAGTGTTTTTATCTTACATAACCAGATTCAAAATAAAACAAATTCTAGTGCTCTTTTCCTGTAAGACACTGAAGAAGCTGGTAGTAGGTAGAAGCAAGTTAATAAATATAGACTATGTTGTCATCCTGAGTCATTTCCCCCTCCAGGCTAATGCTTTCAGTGAGATGTTTTCAAGGAGATATTATTTCCCCCATCTTTTCTTCTCTCTTTCCTGGGAATTGCTCCACCCAGGTCCGTGGTCTCATTTGCTTTTTCATCCACACAGTATTACATCTGGGCTTCTGGAAAATACTAAAAACACCCATTCTTGCATCACATATACTAAGCATCAGAGAATATAGAGCCGGGGTCCCCAAGCCCATACCAGTCTGTATCCTTTTAGGAACCGGGTCTGCACAGCAGGAGGTGAGCGGCGAGGGAGCAAAGCTTCATCTACATTTACAGCCATTTCCCATTGCTCACATTACTGCCTCAGCTCCACCTCCTGTCAAATCAGTGGTGGCATTAGATTCTCATAGAAGTCCAAACACTATTGTGAACTGTACACGCGAGGGATCCAGGTTGCACAATCCTTATGAGAATCTAATGCCTGATGATCTATCACTGTCTCCCATCACCCCCAGATGGGACTGTCTAGTTGCAGGAAAACAAGCTCAGGACTCACGCTGATTCTACATTATGGTGAGTTGTATAAGTATTTCATCATATATTACAATGTAATAATAGAAGAAATAAAGTACACAACAAATGCAATGTGCTTAAATTATCTCAAAACCACCACACACTGCTACCCTGGTCTGTGAAAATATTCTTACAGGAAACCAGTCCCTGGTGCCAAAAAGGTTAGGGACTGCTGATATAAAGCTATTAGGCTAGTGAGAAGCCACATTTATTCCTCCCCTTCAACTTTTAGGCAGGGAAAAATGGTAGATCTGATTTTTGAAAGTGTTTTTACACATGCCTGTTGCATTGCATGGGATTAATATCCTAACAAGCATATGGGAAGTATAAAGTTACTTCTAGTTCTTCTAGTTCTGAATAGACATTCACCATAGACAACAGCCCTTTATTAAGGGAGTAGGGGAAATAAACACCAAGATTTTAGGTAAAAATAAAAGGGAAAATAAATTCCAATACTTCTCTTCTCTTGCTCTCCAACCTCATGCTGGTTCCTCCTAATGGTTAATTCAAAACAATTCAAAACAGAAGCAAGAGAGCAAGGAGACTCCGGTTCAACCATTCCTTCAATATCAGCCTCCTGGTGTTAAGATTGGGAAAGAAGAGAGTAAAGAAGGGCACGCTGAGGGTACACAGCACACAAATCCCAAAGGTGCTTGGAAGGCTTGATTAAACCCGGCTGACTTTATAAATGAAATAATTCTTCTGTGATTGTCTCAAATCTCAGTCCTCGAACTTCTTTTTCTACACTCCCTAGATTATTTCATCAAATTCCATGGCTTGAAAGACCATCTATATTCTGATGACTTCCAAGTTTTTCCTAACCTTCCCCTGAGCTCCAATTGTGAATTGTGAATTGTGAAATTCACATTTCCATGAGGATGTCTCCAATGCTACCACCTCCTCCTAGTGATCTTAATCGATGCTCCCCTCATGTACTCACAATACCCAACTTTTTCTCCCATGTTCCCCATATCATTAAGTGATAGTGTAATCTTTGCAATTGCTCAGTCAAAAATCACTGAATTATCTTTAGATTCTTTATTTCTCTCACTTTCCTCTTTCCATTTATTTTCAAGTTTACATTCAAAATACACGCTAAATTTTTGTCTGCCCTCCTGTATAACTACTACCTTAGTTCAAGCCTAATCCTCAAAAATGCCAACAAACTTCTCTTCTACTCCACTCTTGCTCCCTTTCACACCCAACACAGTTATCACTTCATGTATCGGTAACTACAGTTGTCCTTTGTAAGACCCCATGGCTTCCTATCACATTCCAGAATCCATTATAAACTCCTAATTTTGTGCCTACAAGGGCTCCCATGAGCTTGCCTTTTCCTATTTGTACACCTCATCTTCTTTACTTTTCGCTGTACTTATTCTTCTCCAGCTCCAGGAGCCTTCTGTATTAGTTCATTTTCATGCTGCTATGAAGAAATACCTGAGACTGGGTAACTTACAAAGGAAAGGGGTTTAATTGACTCATAGTTCTGCTTAGCTGGGGAGGCCTCAGGAAACTTACAGTCATGGTGGAAGGCACCTCTTCACAGGGCGGCAGGAGAGAGAATGAGCTGAGCAAAGAGGGAAAAAGCCCCTTATAAAACCATCAGATCTTGTGAGAACTCATTATTATGAGAACAGCATGGAGATAACTGCCCCAATGATTCAATTACCTCCCATTGGGTCCTTACCACAACACAAGGGGATTATGGGAACTAAGCTTCAAGATGAGATATTGGTGGGGACACAAAGCCTAATCATATCATTCCACGCATGGCCCCTTCCAAATCTCATGTCCTCATATTTCAAGACACAATCATGCCTTTCCAACAGTCCCCCCAAATCTTATCTCATTCCAGCATTAACCCAAATGTCTAAGGTCAAAGTCTTATGGGAGACAAGGCAAGTCCCTTCTGCCTATGAGCCCGTAAAATCAAATCAAGTTAGTTACTTCTGAGATACAATGGGGGCACAGGCATTGGGAAAATACAGCTATTCCAAATGGGAAAAAAAAATGACCAAAACAAAAGGGCTACAGGCCCCATGCAAGTTTAAAATTCAAAGGGCAGTCATCAAACCTTAAAGTTCCAAAATGATCTCCTTTGACTCCAGGTCTCACATCCAGGTCATGCTGACATAAAAGGTAGTCTCCTATGGCCTTGGGAAGTTCTGCCTCTGTAGCTTTGCAGGATACAGCCCCACTCCCAGATGCTTTCACAGCTGGCATGGAATGTCTGCAGCATTTCCAAGTGCATAGTGTCAGCTATTGGTGGATCTACCATTCTAGGGTCTGGAGAATAGTGGCTGTCTAATCACAACTCCACCAGACAGTGTCCCACTGGGGACTCTGTGTGGTGGCTAGGACCCCATATTTCCCTCCACACTGCCCTCACAGAGATTCTCCATGAGGGTTTCACCCCTGCAGGAAATGTCTGCCTGGACATCTAAGTGTTCCCATACGTCCTCTGAAATCTAGGTAGAGGTTGCCAAATCTTAATTTGAGTCTTCTGTGCACCCACAGGATCAACACCATGTGGCAGCTGCCAAGGCTTGGGGCTTGTACCCTTTGAAGCAATGGTCTGAGCTGTACATTGACTCCTTTTAGCCACAACTAGAGTGGCTGGGATGCAAGGCATCAGGGACTGCACACAGCAGTGGGGACCTGGACCAGGCCCAGGAAACCAATTTTCCCTCCTAGGCCTCCAGTCTTGTGATGGAAGGGGCTGCCCTGAAGGTCTCTGACATGTCCTGGAGACATTTTACCCATTGTCTTGGCGATTAGCATTTGGATCCTCATTAGTTATGCAAATTTTTGCAGCCAATTTGAATTTCTCCCCAGAAAATGGGTTTTTCTTTTCTGCTACATCAGGCTGCAAATTTTTTAATTTTCATGCTCTGACACCTCTTGAATGCTTTGCTGCTTAGAAATTTCTGCCATCAGATACCCTAAATCATCTCTCTCAATTTCAAAGTTCCATAGATTTCTAGGGCAAGAACAAAATGCCACTAGTCTGTTTGCTAAAGCATAACAAGAGTGGCCTTTGCTTTTGTTGCCAACAAATTCCTCATGTCCATCTGAAAATGTATTCATGTCCATCTGAGACCACCTCAGCCTGGACTTCATTTTCCATATTACTATCAGCATTTTGGTCAAAGCCATTCAATAAATCTCTAGGAAGTTCCAAACTGTCCTATGTCTTCCTGTCTCCGGAGCCCCCCCAAGTCTCTAGGAAGTTCTAAACTTTCCCACATTTTCCTGTCTTCTTTTGAGCCTCCCGAAACTGTTCTAATCTCTGCCTGTTACCCAGTTCCAAAGTTGCTTCCACATATTCAGGTACCTTATAGCAGCACCGCACTCCTGGTACCAATTTGCTATATTAGCCTGTTCTCACGCTGCTGTGAAGAAATACCTGAGACTGCGTAATTTATAAAGGAAAGAGGTTTAATTTGCTCAGAGTTCCGCATGGCTGGGGAAGCCCCAGGAAACCTACAATCATGGTGGAAGGTACATAATCACATGGCAGTAGGAGAGAGAAGGAGCTGAGGAAAGAGGAATAGCCCCTTATAAAACCATCAGATTTTTTGAGAACTCACTCACTACTATGAGAACAGCATGGGGGTAACCGCCCCTATGATTAAATTACCTTCTACCGGGTCCATGACATGTGGGGATTATGGAAACTATAACTCAAGGTGAGATTTGGTTGGGGGTACACAAAATCTAACCATATCCCCTTCTTTCTTGCTGTTTCTCCAAAGCACTGAGGTTATTCCAGTTTTAGGTCATTTTCTCTTGCTCTCCCTTTGACCTACTGTGTTTTCTCTCAGATGTCATATCGTTCACTGCACTCTTTCATTCACAGCTCCTCTCAAATGTTACCCCTGGGTCTCTCCTAACCTCCTTTACGTAAAATCACCTTTCTTCACACATTACATTTCTGACAGCAAGTATTACTTTTTGAAATTATATTTTTCATTTATTTATTTAATGTCTATTTCCCATTACAACGCAAGGATTACCACAGACTTTTTTTCTGGTTTTCTTCTGCTCTCCAGGATTAAGTACACAGTCACTGCTCTAAATATGTTTGTTGTCTAAATTGAATAATTTTACATATTTAAAACTTCGTATACTTATTAATATGTAGATATAGACATAGATATTCACAAGGCACTTCTACAACTGCAGCCTTTCACCCCAGCTTCAGCTTGGCCTGAGCCAGATTCAGGCAGCCTGCTGCACCTCCACTTTGTCCTTGAGAAGCAGGGGTGACTGGAAAAACAATGTGAAAAATCAGACCATTTTGTAGACTTATGCATCCCTCTTTTTAGTTTTTTTATATACAACTCCATAACAATATCATATTGAACTAAAAATTAAATCATTTTCTTATTTAAAAAGAATATTTTTACTAGTGCAAAGAAGAAGAAGTTATGATATTCTAGCACTTTTAATAACAAATGCCAAACCTTGGTGTATGCATGTGATTATAATTGGTGAAAAAAACAGGACTGTAGATGTATATTGATAGCAGAGGATTTATGGTCATTTCCACGAGGATAAATGGATCAGAGAGTGGGAATGGGAATAATCAATGCAGTTGTGAATACACAGACTTGGTGAGGATAAACTTAAAGCCTTCAGCTGGTGGAACTAGGTAAGGCTCAAGTTAAAGCCCAGCTTTGATAAGTCTGCTCTGTACAATTATGCCTGTTTCTCACTGAATCATGTAACTAACTCAATTCCACTTTCCTACGCCCTAAGGGACACTTTCACAGTGATACACTTCTTAACCTCCTATTACAGTGATGTCCATTTTTTAGAATCCCCATAATATTTTGTTTGCACTTCTTTTATGACATTTATCACATGTAAATATTTTTATAGTTACATACATCCACCTCTGGCCCAACTTTTTGTAAATTATTTGATGGCCAGAATAGTGTCTTATTTTTCTCCCAATTGTAGAGTAGGAACAGCCATTTTCATTGTAAGT
Source organism: Papio anubis (assembly GCF_008728515.1). Taxonomy (NCBI): domain Eukaryota; kingdom Metazoa; phylum Chordata; class Mammalia; order Primates; family Cercopithecidae; genus Papio; species Papio anubis. The sequence continues at coordinate 21,650,983 of NC_044989.1, forward strand.
GCTCAAAAAACACCTGCCAAATCAATGAATCATTCCAGAGGTATGACTTTTCTATAAAAATTAATAAACATGGGTTGCCTATCTTAGAAACAAACCTACAGTCAAAGACAGAGATGTCAGTTTTACAGAGGCAAAGATTTCAACAATATCTCCTCTTTAAGAAACAGAGAAAGTGGTACTCCATTAGGCAAAATATGTCTCACCTAGTAGGGTGTACGGCCTTGACTCTGAGAGTCACCACTGAGTTTTGGAGGTCTTCAATGTCCACAAGAAGTTAGTCAATATTTCAAGGCACTTGTATTCAAGAATGAAGGCGGTGATTCATGCCTTAGCTCTAGCATTACTGGCTATTTAAGTCAAATTAGATTTCTTATTCTCTTTGAGTCTTAGTTTTCTCATCTATAAAATGAGGATAGTATCCCTTAAATCACAGGAGATGTGCAGGAAATAATTATGAAAATAGCTGTGATTTTATAAAAATAACTACGTAAGCTATGAAGGATACTGCACATATATGAAGGATTACCAGTACAGGGGATAGCTATTATTCTTTAGCACCGCACAACTTCCTTCCTCTTTAATCTAGTAAATAAATCTCTCAATTCAACACCCAATGCTGCCTCTGACCTGCCATGATAGTATAACTTACCATTCCTCCTGAGCTATTTTTTCCCAGCGGAGGTACTTGACTCATAATAAGACAATGTTGTTCTCTAGGATTTTGGAACAAAAATTAAAGGAAAGTATATTCTTCTCTAGATGAAACAAAGGTCATTCAAATTTGCACCCTTATGACATTCGGTTTCTCCATGTGAACTGAGGAGCAGGGAAAATGATCTGATGACAAGAGAGAAAAATGAAGTGATGAAAGGAGAGTAAGGAGTTATGAACAGTCTCCTTACAGATGGAAATAGAACATCCTCGGCCACCCACCTTAATTGGGGCCCTGGTTCACTGGCCCCAATGGTATCCTGCTGTCAAACTTTTTATTTGTTTGCCTATTTATCGTAATCTACTTATGGAATCCATGGGAATTCTAACAAACAACTATTATTTGTATTAGATTTTCTATTCAGGAAAATGTACAAACAAACCAAACTTAGGGGTTACCAGGAGGGGCTCTCTAACCTTATCCTAGCTGCTGGTTTCTATATTCAGAGGCCACAAAATGGAACAAGTACCCAGAACAACAACAACAACAACAAAATAGACCGGAATGTGATTCACATTAGGGTATGTGGGTGCACTGTCTTTGAATAACTACTTTTTCTTCAGTGAGTAGATAGGTGGTGAACACTTGTGAGTAAATGTAAGTGTTATCAGAGCATATACATAGTTTGATACAGACAAACAAGGACAAAAAAATCTCCCCACTTTGGAGAGTTCCAAGAAGACTTCTTGGAGGAAGTAATACTTGAGCTATGTCTTGGAAAATGAACAGTTAATTAGGTTAAAAAGAGCTTATATCAAATAAGAGTTCATTGCAGGCATCAGAACAACATGGCCAGACAGTTGAAACCACGTGGAATGTGCAGGCAACTATGCTGGCTTGATATTGTCAGGGTGCAGTGGGAAAAGAAGGGGCACACCTATGTGCCTGAAGATACAGGACACCCCGAATGGCTAAAAATGTAATAAAGTTTATGTGACTTCATTTTTAATGACATCATGTTTCATCTTGGAATGTGTGTAGAGGAAGGGTGTTAGGAACTTGATAAAAGGAGGTGGGAGGCTGGGTGCGTTGGCTCACGCCTGTAATCCCAGCACTTTGGGAGGCCACAGTGGGTGGATCACTTGAGGTTGCAAGCTCGAGACAAATATGGAGAAACCCTGTCTCTACTAAAAATACAAAATTCGCCGGGGGTGGTGGTGCATGCCTGTAATCCCAGCTACTTGGAAGGCTGAGGCAGGAGAATCACTTGAATCCAGCAGGCGGAGGTTGCTGTGAGCTGAGATCACTCCACTTCACTCCATTCACTCCAGCCTGGGCAACAAGAGTCAAACTCCATCTTAAAAAAAAAAAAAAAAAAAAAAAAAAAAAAAGGTGGGAGAAAAGACCCTGAAGAACAGAGAACAGAGCCAGAGATGACTGTTTTGACTTGTTTTGACTTGGGATTTTGTCACAAAGTAGTTGAAAATTACTGTGAAATCCTGAATTAAGAGATTATTAGTTATAACTGAATAGATCCAAAAGAATGTACAAAGTTCCAATATATGAGACTTGTTTGATTTCATTTTGGGGCTAAGCAAGATGAAAAATTGAAGGATGACTACCAAGTTCCTGGCTGGGAAACTGGATGAAAAATGATGAAATTCAGTGATCCGGGGAACACAAAAAGACAACTACATGTGGGGTGCAGGATAAGTTGAGTTTAACATATGTAATTTCAAAGTTCCTGTGAGATATTTAATTACAGATGTTTACCAGCAATTTGCACATACACATACGAAGCTCAAAAGACAACTTATGGCTATAAATATGTAAGTGTCATTAACCATGTAGGTGGCAGTTAAAATCACAAGAGTGGATTAGATCCCTGAGAAGTGTAGAGTGAATGGATTTATGCATCAAGGATTATGCCCTTGGGATACTAACACTTAAGGCATGAACAGGAAAATAGGTGCCAATGGAAAGGGGAGTGATCAAGATTACCAATTAGAAAGTCACTGAGATCTTATCCAAAAGGCAGCAGCAGTGGAGTGGTGGAGAAGGAAGCCAATTGCTTTGGGTTGCAAAGTGAAGATGAGGTGAACAAATTAATCCAGCAAATGGAATATACTATTTTTAGAAGATTCTGTATAAAGGGCACACAAGAAATCTTAATAACAAGCTTTAAGAGGAAGAGGGGAGAGGGAAAACAGCCTCCTGGGCAGTAGTAGTAGCTGCTGTTGGTGACAGCCAGTACAGGTGACAGCCTGTACTCCCCAGGGTTGGGAGTACAGACGGTGTCAGCTATAGGGCTTAGTGCTTAGTGCCTAGGGTCCTCGCTGGTGGTGATGTCCTCACTATAGCAAGTCGGCAGATGACTTAAGCATGTCTCTAACTCTGTCTCTCCACCCACCTGTCTTTTCTGCTCACATCATCTAGAGTTAATTTATTGTATTTGCAAATAGATACTTTACCTACTAGTTGGTCTCAGAGTCTAGACCAGTGAAAGTTTAATAGCTTCTTAATTTAGGATTAATAAATGCCAGATTCAAACTCTGAGATCTAAGTAATTCAACAACAACAACAACAAAAAATGTGCTGTCACCAGTCTGGGTTGCTTTCTTTTGTTTTTTTCACTGCATTTTCAATTATCCAACTAATGAACCAGTGAACAAATGCAGCTATCAATTATCTACTGACACTCCTCTTGGTCAGTGCTGTGAGAAGTGTAGGGGAATAACAGATGAAAGTTTCCATTGTCCTGGAGTTCACAGTATGGCTAGGTACACTGTTCAATTCATGAGAATAAACTATCCACTCCAGTGTGTATTCTTGACATAAGCCCTCCTGAGGCAGGAAGTGTCTGTGTTCTATGCCCCCTCAGTTTCCTAACACAAATCAAAGCAGCTGCTCCTTAACCCTCTACACCAGGCAACCCAGGGATGGAATAGCAACTAAAGACTTAAAGAAACTAGCTGGGGCAGTCGTATTTGTTATTACAGAGTCTCTAGAAGCCATGTGAGTAGCTTTGGAAAATCTCCTTAAATTCCTAGAACTAAATTTTCAGTGAACTAAAGTGTGTCAGTATAATTCTTGGTGACTTCCAGTGAACTCAGTTCTATTTCTACCACACCTTAATGGGTAATGCTTAAAACTACTGATTACATGCTACCAACAATGATACACTCACATTCTCATTTGATAAAAATAGATTGGGTCTGGCATGGTGGTTCATGCCTGTAATCCCAGCACTTTGGGAGGCCGCAGCGGGTGGATTACCTGAGGTCAGGAGTTCGAAACCAGTCTGGCCAACATGGCAAAACCCTGTCTCTACTAAAAATACAAAAATTAGCTGGGCGTGGTGGCAGGCACCTGTAATCCCAGTACTTGGGAAGCTGAGGCAGGAGAATCACTTGAACCCAGGAGGCAGAGGTTGCAGTGAGCCGAGATCGTGCCATTGTACTCCAGCATGGGCGACAGAGTGCAACTACTCCATCTCAAAATAAATAAATAAATAAATAAGATTGGACAATGTTATGGTAACAGATAATTTCTAACATTGTAATTTCTTAACAAAACAAGGTTTATTTCTCTTTCTTGAAAAAAATCTGCTACAACCTAGTAGGACTTTTCTTCATCCAGTGGTCCAAGGTACCCCATTTTTGACTTTTGCATCTCAACACATTACTTCTGAGGTTGCCACAGGCAGAGGAGGGAAAATTGAAGGTTCATGTATGGTCTATCTAAATGCCTTGGCTCATAAGTGACACATATCACCTCTACTCATGTTTTATTGAATGAAACTCTTTGTCTGTCCCTGACAACAGCAGAGGAGTCTGAAAACTCTGAGGGACACTTGAAATGCCTGATTATCAGTGCTGTCTCTTTCACAGCCTTTTTGGGGGAGATTGAGACTTAAAATTTTTACAAAATGTGAAAAATATTCAACTGCTCTTACATCTTTTCATCTAATCTTTTATAAGCACAATGAACTTGTCTCTGTATTGGTTGCTAAAGATAAAAATAATAAGTAGGGTTTTTCTCCTAAGGTATTTAATGCCTGACATAGTATATTAATCACATAGATATAAGGAATCTATTTGTTTGTTTGTTTTAGAATCTAGGGATTGGAAGTACAATAGCTTCTTGATAAACGTTTAATTATATATCCTTCAGATTTTTGCTTAAATATTTTATCATCCATAAAAGAACCCCTGATCACCCTCTTTACTATTGCACAATACTCAAATATTTCTCTCTTTGTTCCAATTTGTTTTTCTCCAAGGCATTCATTACTATATACGCTACTTTTTTTGTCTATTGTCTTATTCCACGCAATACATTATGTGCTTAAAGGCAGAAACATTTTTACTTTTAAATTCACTGCTGTTTCACAATTTTTATAATATCTGGAATATGCTTGGTAAATACTTAATGAATTATATAAGTACAGGAAATTTTCAAAACATAAATGATGTGGAAGTGATGACCTGTGATTTTAGGAGACAGCATTACTTTCAAAGGCATGGAGGGTGAGGACAAGTTCGACGGGGAAACTGAGTGTTAGACATGCTGATGTGCATGGAGATTTTCCAGGAAGAGCATAAGAGCACACCAAAGCATGGTGTTGGCGTCAAGATTAGTGAGCAAGTGGTTGGCTGAGAGCTGAGTGGACAAATCAGGACAGAGGAAAAATATTCTGTACTGTCTGTGACTGTATAATTTGCTTACACAGTGTGACATTATGTTATTGACTCAGTCAGTCAGAAAAGTTCAGGAGACTCTTCAGGATCCCAGGATAGTGGGATACTGGAATGATGTGCAACCTTCTGCACTGCAGAGGGCAAAAGCTGCAGGAGCTCCTCAGAGGGGAAGTAAGTGCAGGACGAGGGGGCAGGGAACAAAAGTGTTTCTCTACATTGTTTCTTCTCTCCTTCCTTCTTTCATTTTCTTTCTTTCTTTTCGTTCATTTTTCTTTCTTTGTTCCTTCTTTCTTTCATTTCTCTTTCTTTCATTTTCTTTCTTTCTTGCCTTTCTTTCTTTTTTCTTTACTTTCTCTCTCTCTCTCTCTTTCTTTTTGAGAGACACCTCAGTTGAGCTGGTGAAGTAGAACAAGAACATACCAATATGTTGGCTGGAAATAATTAATATCCTTGAAAGGCCAGTACAAATGTCACCTCCTTTTCTGGCCATTTCACGCTCTGCCTCTGAGGCACATGTAGAATCCTCTACATGCTTTTACTTGGGGTATAGGTGAATTTGCCAAAAGTTAACTAACTGAATGCTAATGTGAAAAGTAAATAATTTGTTTCAAATATAAATACACACCTACCAAACGTAATGGGTAGCAGGAATGTATAGTGGTGCTAATAGTTGTTAGTAAATTGTCCTGCTTTTCGTGACCCAGTTCCTAGAACAGTGTGGCCACTCAACAACTGCTCATTCGCTGAAATTTTAAGTTCAAATGTGTAGGCAAAAACATCACCATTATGGTCTTCTTTGAGAGTAACCTTTCTAAATCAGAAGCCTGAACAGCAGTGTTCCATAAGATGGTAATGTACATTGAAAAGCACGAAGTGGCGTGTTCATTTTTTTGTTTCTGATTTATTGTTCATAGACAGTAGATATGCATTAGTTGGTTTTATTTTTACACTAGAATTCCTCACCCTTTGTGCAAGATGTAGAAGTTAATTGTCAGTTAGCTCACTTTGATGACAACCTTGGTGTGCTTGAGGGACATATTTTCATAAATTGCCACATTTTTTGATAGATTTCACCACAACTGGTTTACTTAGATTCTTATTACACTCCAGCAGGATTCACTGCCACTGCCTCTGCCCTGCGTAGATGATGGGGTAGAAACTCATGCTCTCACACTTCTTAACAGCTATGATAATAACAATGTATAGGCAGTGTATGTTTTCACAGCAAAGAAGGAAGAAACCCAAGAGATCCCACACTGCCGTCAGAGCATTTACTATGAAACTAGAACAAAGTACTATAATTTCAAAGATGCTGTTAAAGGTATCTTGCCATACCGAGAGACACTAAAGAACACATCCATTAGAGATGAACTTTTGTTAGATCTGCTAGGAGACTTCTCTCTAACAGAAGTCAGTAATGATGTTTCCAGGCTGCTTTCTGCCTGAAAGCCCTTACAACAGGTTTGCCAAATCCCAGGGAACTGCATTCCCAGTGGTTCCATGGAGCCCAATTCTGAGAGCATGCAACTACTTTTATTTTCAATTCCCAAGCTGACTGGAGACTTTGAAGAGCTGCTATCCTTCTCAGGGCCTCTGTCCTCTAATCTTTAAAAATTAAAGATATTGGCCAGGCACAGTGGCTCAAGCCTGTAATCCCAGCACTTTGGGAGGCTGAGGCAGGTGGATCACGAGGTCAGATCAAGACCCTCCTGGCTAACACGGTGAAACCCTATCTCTACTAAGAAAGTACAAAAACAAGATTAGCTGGGCTTAGTGGTGCACACCTGTAGTCCTAGCTACTCAGGAGGCTGAGGTGGGAGAATGGTGTGAACCTGGGAGGCGGAGATTGCAGTGAGCTGAGATCGCACCGCTGCACTCCAGTCTGGGCTACAGAGCAAGACTCTGTCTCAAAATATTAATTAATTAATTAATTAAAGATTTGATATGTGAAATTTCCCAATTAAATTCCTCTTGGGTAATTATAAAACTCCAAGTAGTGTTTGTGATGAGGAGAAAAGTGTAAGATAAGTATGATGTTTCAAGGTGTTTATGGTAGACTACGGAAGAATTTGCCCTTGTTCAGGCATGTGTGTAGCCATGACCACACAGATCTTCCTAACCACAACAGGAAGTGGGAGAATTGCCAAAATGGCTCCTTGCTCCCGGCCCCCAAGTGTGGGAGAAAATCCTGGAAAGGTGGCGTTTCCTTGTACAGAAGTTGCTTATTCAAGTATTATTATCAAGGAATGAACTCTTATGATAATTAATAGCATTTGTACTATTAATGGTTGTTCTACAATACTTAAATAAAGAACAATTTTTTTGGTTCAAAATTTTAACTAAAAGATGAATCACCCATCTACCTGCCTTCTTAAGAAAAGACAAAGAACACGGTTTAATTTTTCTCAGTAACTGGGGATCATTATTGCCAACACTCACATTGTGTCCTGGTGGTGATCCTGCCGGGTCACCCTTCAGCTTGGCCGTGCACCAGACATTCCCATTCCGGGATCCATTAAAGCAGAATTCTTTATTTCACCCCCACACCCATTTGTTCACAGCTTCTATTGAATCCATGTGTAATTATGTGTATGTGCAAGAGGAACGAGTCCACATTTTCCTCACACTCTTCCAGAGGTCCATATCCAAGTTGTCAGGAAACACTAAACTATGCCAAGGGACCCAGGGGCTTGTGTGACTGCAAACATGTGTAACACACATTCCATCACCTTCATCACCCAGCACAGTTCAAGGCACAAAATTCATGGAAAATAGACCGTTGTAAAAAATATATATATATATATTGACTTGAACTACAGGAGCAATTATCATTCGTGCTAACTTACAGATGCCTTCTGTTAAATAGGATAACTGAAATGCATAGTGCTTAATTTATGAGTTAAAATTCACATGTTAACTTTCTATGATCTTGTTTCTCTTTTCTAACCCCCTGGAATCTCCTTTGCAGCAAATTTTCTGCCTTGGGTATCATTAGTCACCCTGAAGCTTGCCTTATAATCCATCATTTCGTATAACCTAAACTGTGTATATAAACTTCCTTGGGCAGAGGCACAATGTAATATCTGGACCTGACATTTGAAGCTTCAATTTTTAAATTCAATTACATTGTAACTGGAAAGAATAACAGCAATTAGCAATGTAAATGTAAAAGTAATTAATAACCATAAGCATGTGTCAGTTCCATGAAAGGCCAGCCCCCACCCCTAATCACTTTGACCACCCGCCAGACCCTCAATCTTGGTTATTTCATTCCTCTAAATTCTAAAACTGCAAACATGGCACTTACTTACAGTATGATTTATTACTCCAAACCCAAGCTCCACTGAGCCCCTCTGGTTCATTATTAATAAGGTACCTGTGAGGTCACCATCAAATCTCAATAAGATACAAGGCTCCAGAGTGCTAGCAAGAAAAAAACAAATCTTGGCCATAGACAAAAAAAAGAGAGAGAGAGAGAGAGAGAGAAATTCTCTTTCAATTTTTAAGCCCAGCACATTTGGTAAAAATGTATTTTAAAAAGCACATTAGGTTTACGTATTGTCAGCTTTTAAAGTATTTTTTTAAATCCCAATGAAAAATTATGTTGTAAAGCATAAAAATTTCTTTCAGCAAGAAGCTGCCTGTTTTCCTGTAGAATTCCAGAGTTTATGCTTGTTACTAGGAGAAATTAATGCAGTATCCAAGTAATGGAATCCTTCTCTTTAGTACTGGGAGATGTCAAACAAGGTTGGAGATTGGAAAGGTAAAAACACATACAACTGGGAAGATCCCAGTTATGTCCATGTCTTAAACAAAGGGCTAGTCTTAAGAGGGACAACTTAAGTCTTAAAGAAATATAACTGACTTTCAAGAAATATGTCTCATTGAAAATTATTCTGAATTTACTTAATAGATAATATGGGCCCTGTATTGTGATATATTAATGAGGAAAAAATGTTTTATCCATAGATCTTATTGTCCGTAAACTTACAGTCCATATGGAAAAATTAAACAGGAAAATTTAGATAACGGTGAATCACTGGGCTGCATCTCATGTTAAATATCTGAGGAGGTCAGAGGTACCCAGCTCAGGTTTATTGGAAGAGATGAGGCTTCAGCTCCACCTGGAGGTTAGACATTAGGGGTTAAAGGAGGTAAGTGGTCCAGTCAAATGGGCAGAGAGCAGGAAGGGCAATAAAAACCTTGAGGAAGGCGAAGCAGACATAAAAGCAGATGCCACCAGTTCAAAGGTCACGTTTGTGAGTTATTTCAAATAAGAAACCATGATTGACTCATGTGTCTGTGACAGTCTGCTCAATAACTGGGGCAAAGTAGAAGCTAAAGTATACATGGTAAGTGGACAAATTGCTGAATGAACAAAAAGAGAGCTGAATTTATTTCATTCTGATTTATGCACTACTTCATCCTTTCCTTAAATGGACACTGATACATGAATATAAGATCAGGATCCAAGGATTGATATCAAGAATCATTTCCTGGGGTCCAACAGATCTGAGACCAAACTGCAGTTTGTTTGCTTGCTAACGGGCTAACCCTGGGTAGTTCTTTATAATGCTCTAAGCCTTATTCTTTCTCATTTGCAAAATGGAAATAATACTGTATTTTGACCATCTTATCATGAAGAGTGAATAAGAAAGCATTGGCACTTACTCTAGTGCTTGAGACATTATAATTTGATATTAAAGTTACACATAGTAGGAAAGATAATTCTACTAGGAAAAAAATTATGTTTACAAGTGAGTTTTGTTGATAAATGTAAGTTATTTTGAATTATGTAGATCTTCGTTTCAGGAATAATTAGTGGAGGACTCTAATGAGCATACAGAAAGGCAGTGTCTGAATTCTCTCTAAGCTCCTGAGACACTATTGCTTGTGTTAGGGTTTTAGTCATCATGTTTGAACACACAGAGCAAATGGTCATCTAAGTACCCTTTCTTGAATATTCTCCTTTTTTCCTACATTTCTTTTTAGCAAACTTGGAACATGATGCCTGGTCCTGAAATCGTCAGCTTTATCACGAGCTGGTGTGCAGTGTGAAAACTATTTGAGTCACAGTCAGACATCTACCTGTATTAGAGAAGCAAGGTTTTGCTTAACAGTTTGGAATGTTTAGCTTAATGTAATCTAGGAATGGTGTAGATTCACTGGTAAGCATATATCAGAGTTCCTTAAAAAAGTTACCTTATACTGCAGTCAAGGGTGCACAAATCCCCATTCTTCACTGGTTTGTTACCTTTTGAAGGTAAGATCTTATCACCAACTTATCTAAGTGACATTATATCGCAGAAGTAATGGCTTAGATTAAGCAAGCACACTCTTCCTTCTTTCCTCCTTCCTTCCCTCTCTTCCTTCCTTTCTTCTTTCTTCCCTTTCTCAATGTTTACTGATTTCATACACTACCATATCACTGTTCGGTTGAATTGATTGGATGTGCTTAATTATCCTTCTGTTATGACATCATTTCTGGATATACTTGCTACTGACAATTCTGGGAATATTTTAATTGTTTGAAGCAACAGCAGGAATCCAGTTTTAGGGTCTTGATGACAGCTTCATGATGAGGATGTTGGAGAGAAGAGGTGGATGAAAACACAGATATTCTTGAAGGTTATTATGTAGACTAGCACAAGTCCTCTGTCAAGAGAGGAGCACCGAGGAAGAAGCAGAGGAAGAGGGGAGCTTTCTGAAAGATAGAGATGTTCCTTTGTCTCTTCATGTCCATTGTTTCCCTTCAGATCCGTTCTAGGGCAGAGCTTCTTGGGTATTGCATTAGTCAGGGTCTCCAGAGAAACATAACCAATAGTATTTATGTATAGGCACATAGAAAGGATAGCACCAATGGGTTTTGTGTGTGTGCATCTATGTGTGTATACATACATACTACATACAAGTACACACAAATACACACATAAGGGGACTTCAAAAAGTTCATGGAATATGGAATTACAGTATAAAAATTAAAAAGATAAACTTTATTTCTCAACAAATCTCCATCAAGTTCAAGACACTTTTGTAAGCAAGGATATCAGATATTTAATCCATCCCTAAAGAACTGAGGGTCCTGGGAATTTAACCTTGTCAACACATTCTTTTCTATACTAACTGACAAAACATGGGTGCCCTTTAATAATTTTTAACATTAAGATACAAAAAGAAGTGAGAAGGAACCACATCGGGAATGTAAGGTGGATGTCTAGTGATTTCCCATCACAACTCTCACAAACTTGTCTTTGATTGATAAGAGGAGTGAGCAGGCTCACTATTGTGGTGGAAAAGGACTCTCTGGTGATGCTTTCCTGGGCATTTTTCTGCTATAGCCTCGGTTAACTCTCTAAAGACAATCTCATAATGAGCAAATGTTATTGTTCTTTGGCCTTCCAGGAAATCAATAAACAAAAGGCCTTGAGGATCCCAAAAAACTGTTGCCATGACCTTTGTTCTTGACTGGTCCTCTTTTGCTTTGACTGGGCGGACCACTTGCACCTCTTGGTACCCATTGTACTTTGTCTTCAAGGGCATACTGGGAAAGCTGTGTTTTGCTTCCTGTTATAGTTCTTTGAAGAAATACTTCAGGATCTTGATCCCACTTACTTAACATATTCATTAAAAGCTCTGCTGTTGTCTGTAGCTCATCTGGGTGTAATGGTTTTGGCACCCATTGAGTAGAAAGTTTGCTTAACTTGAATTTCTCAGTCAGAATTTTGTGAATTTAACCAGTTGAGATGTTGTGGTGCTGGCTATTGTTTCTGCTGCTATTCATCAGTCTTCTTCAATTAGGGCACACACAAGATGAATGTTTTCCTCACAAATTGATGTAGATGGTCTGTCATCACAGGCTTCATCTTTAACATCACTGAATCCATTCTTAAAATGAATCGCCCATTTGTAAACTGCTGATTTATTTGTGACATTGCCCCATAAACTGTTTGTAAAGCATCAAAGATTTCAACATTCTTCTGCTGCCTGGATAAGTCCCACCCACATCAGGGAGGGCAATCTACTTTCCTTAGTCTACCAATTAATATGTTAATCTCACCCAGGAGCATCCTCATAGACATGTGCAGAATAAAGACTGACTAATGTCTGGGCACTCCCACTCAGTCAAGTTGATTTGACGCATACAATTAACCATCACAGGTATAATGAGGCATGGACATCAGATGATCAGTAGTGGGTGACACAGTGTCCTATAAGCAAATAAATAATAAATTATACTTCTTCATAGTGTGTTTTGTGCCAATACCTTCAGAAGTGTTTTCCTTGGCTCAACATGTTATAAAATACTTCTTCCTTACCATTCACTGTTTATTTCCACCTATGCCTTCATCAACAAGACCTGGATATAGAGCACTAGCATGAAACATTCAATTTTCTCATCTTGTGTCTTATTAATCTTTTGCTGACCACACTTAGTACCTATTGTGAGCCTCAGGTGGAGATGACGAAACCTGACTTAGCAGCAGCTCATTAAAGGCCAAAGAGAAATGGCTATAAAGCGTTATTTAAATTTTATTTAGTTTTGGGGTTGTCATCTGTCAGCCTCCACTTATTACCTCTGCTTAGAGGTTTTCCTTCCTCTGCTACATGGATCTGGAGCCATTGAGATGATGAGAGAAGGCTATCAATATGTGTCTGAGCATATTGTTATCATCCTGACTTCTTTGCCAAAGCTCTTTCATTCACTATTAGCAAAGTAAGAGAGGAAAGAATAGCTTCCTGAAGCCACTTGATTTTTTTTTCCTCCAGAAACACAGGAGGCTAACACAGATGGTAGGAAGACAAAATGTGGTTGAACAAGCTAGAGATTTGGTCTTCATGTTGCTGCATAATTGATTTGACTAATTTCTGAATCTGCCAAATTAGCCAGGAGAGTGCTGCAGATGCTGCATTCTTCAGTGAAAAGTCTCTTTTTTCTTTAAAATATGATCGTTTTAAAAAGATACTCCTTTGCTTCATCTATCAGTAACCATTGCTCAACACTGTGATGCTATGTTAGGACAGCACAGGTACTGTCCTACCACTAATCATAGGACACAAATGAGAACTCAAATGTCCATGCCACAAACTGGGTGGAATGGTTCCCATATGTGAAAGGGCTTTCATCTCAATTTAGCTTAGTGGAATACGATCAGGTTTCAATATTGTAAAACCTACATCGACAAATTGATGAGAAAACAAAACAAAATCCTTTGAAGTGCACAGAATCTGGATGATCTTACAGAACAGTTTTTTCAGTTTTCAAAGTCACAGGATGATCATTTTTCTGCAAAAACCTTGGCTGAGCAAGTGAGCTGTGCTGAAGTCTGCAGAATGTACCTACCAAGATGAAAAGACTAGAAGTACAGAGGTATGAAATGTCTGCTCAGGTAGAATGCAATGAAAAAAAATTTTTAACTACTCCCTCCTCGTTGTAGCTCCTTTTGAAAAATCAATTTCTTTAAAAAATTTGTGCATTGTCTATTTTCATGCAAATCACTGTCACTGTACTCTCCCAAAATGTAAGACCCACAAGTTCAAGAATGTTGCCTCTTATTCATATTTATAGTTTCCAAATCAAGAATGGTTTATGAGGCAAAGTAGACTCTCAGGAAATATATTTGAACTATTTGAATGAAATCATACAAAAATTGGAAAAATATTAGTGCTTGAAAGTATGGAAAACAAAGTGCAAGCTAGTCCAGCTTGAGAAAGAAAAGAATCAATTGACTCAAGACTACCCACAAGTGGCAGGGTGCGGTGACTCAGGCCTGTAATCCCAGCACTTTGGGAGGCCAAGGTGGGTGGATCACTGGAGGCCGGGAATTTGAGACCAGTCTGGCCAACATGGTGAAACCACATCTCTACTAAAAGTACAAAAATCAGCCAGGTTTGGTGGTGCACACCTGTAGTCCCAGCCACTTGGGAGGCTGAGGCAGGAGAATCACCTGAACCAGAGAGGTGGAGGATGCACTGAGCCAAGATCACACTACTGCACTACTGCACTCCAGTAAGGGTGACAGAGCGAGGCTCTGTCTTAAAAAAAAGTATCCACAAGCAAAGAAAGAGTTGTCCCCAGGGTCATATGAATAGGAGGATTACTTAATATTATCCCATTTGCACTCTCAAGGTTGGAAGTCAAGATGTAGCCATGACACATTGATGGGGAAATGTTTAACTGATGACTTATGGAAATTATTCAGATGCATATAAATAAAACAGCAGGCAAGGGTGCTCATTTACAGGTGTGTTTTAGCACGCATGATGTGAATTGAAGTGTAATCCATTTCTATGGCAGTATTCAACAATATCAGGAGCACAAAAAAAGGGAAGAAAGTCTCTTTAGTAACTCACAGCTTCCTCCCTAAAGCTGGAATGTATAAAGCTAAACTCTAGCAGAGCAACATAATCCTGGTGATCCTAGTGTTAATTTTAGGAAGTGGACTCAAATAATATAATCTAAAGTGAATCAAATGGAGAGGATAAATTGAAGCTATTGGAGATAACAAGAGTGAGTAAAGGAAATAAATTTATGAGAAAGGATCGGAGTACAAATTCAAGGGCATAAGTAGCTAGGATTTTCTCATAACAGACATAAAATCATGAAAGACATAAGGACTGATAAATGCATCTTGTCTCTAAATCCCGGGAAAAAGAGGTAAAGGTAGTTATAAATATACAATTTTATCTTGGTGGGAGAGAGGAACTGATAAAGCTTCAATATTTGTCCCCTCCAAATCTCGTGTTGAAACTTGATCCCCAAGGTAGGAGGTGGGGCCTGTGGGAGGCGTTCGGGTCATGGCATCAGATCCCCCATGAATGGCTTGGTGCTCTCCCCACAGTAATGACTGAGTTCTCTCCATATTAGTGCATGTGAGAGCTGGTTGTTTACAAGAACTTGGCACCCCTTCTCTCTCTCTCTCTCTCTCACTCCCTCTCTTGCCATGTGATATGCCAGCTTCCCATGCCCTCTGCCATCAGTGGAAGCTTCCTAAAACCCTCACCAGAAGCAGACGCTGGTGCCATGCTTCTTGTACAGCCTCTAGAACCCCAAGCCAAATCAACCTCTTTCTTTACAAAATGCTAGCCTCAAGCAAGAGCAAACACATTCAAAAGCTAGCAGAAAGCAAGAAGTAACTAAGATCAGAGCAGAACTGAAGGAGATAGAGACACAAAAAATCCCTCCAAAAAAATCAATGAATCCAAGAGTTGGTTTTTTGAAAAGATCAACAAAATAGATAGACCGCTAGCAAGACTAATAAAGAAGAAAATAGAGAAGAATCAAATAGACGCAATAAAAAATGATAAAGGGGATATCACCACCGACCCCACAGAAATACAAACTACCCACGCCTGTAATCTCAGCACTCTGGGAGGCTGAGGCGGGCGGATCACGAGGTCAGGAGGTCAAAACCATCCTGGCCAACACGGTGAAACCCTGTCTCTACTAAAAATACAGAAATTAGCTAGGCGTGGTGGCGGGCACCTGTAGTCCCAGCTACTCGGGAGGCTGAGGCAGGAGAATGGCATGAACCCGGGAGGAGGAACTTGCAGTGAGCCGAGATCGCGCCACTGCACTCCAGCCTGGGGGACAGAGCGAGACTCCATCTCAAAACAAAACAAAACAAAACAAAAAAGAAAGAACTACAAACTACCATCAGAGAATACTATAAACACCTCTACGCAAATAAACTAGAAAATCTAGAAGAAATGAATAATTTCCTGGACAATTACACTCTCCCAAGACTAAACCAGGAAGAAGTTGAATCCCTGAATAGACCAATAGCAGGTTCTGAAATTGAGGCAATAATTAGTAGCCTACCAACCAAAAAAAGTCCAGGACCAGACGGATTCACAGCTGAATTCTACCAGAGGTACAAGGAGGGCCGGTACCATTCCTTCTGAAACTATTCCAATCAATAGAAAAACAGGGAATGCTCCCTAACTCATTTTATGAGGCCAACATCATCCTGATAACAAAGACTGGCAGAGACACAACAAAAAAAGAGAATTTTAGACCAATATCCCTGATGAACATCGATGCAAAAATCCTCAATAAAATACTGGCAAACCGGATCCAGCAGCACATCAAAAAGCTTATCCACCATGATCAAGTGGGCTTCATCTCTGGGATGCCAGCCTCAAGTGTTCTTTTATAGTAATGCAGACAGACTAAGACAGAAAGTGGTTAGAGAGAATATTGATGAAACCTCCAATCTTCAAGAAATAACAGGCAAATTTCTCCACTGAGAATAAAAGAATGTATTTAAGTAAGAAATTTAAAAGAATATCTAAATTCTAAAATAATAATTCACAAGAATCAGAGTCATTCCACCAGGAAGTAAAACAAAAATCATTGCTGGGTGATGCTGAGGCTCTTCTAAGGGCAGGTGGACATGGATTTACACTGTCATCCACACATGTGATGGTGTTTCCTTCAAAAGTTCTCAGTCAGCCAGGCATGCAAATTAGAGTCCAGATTGTGGCATCCACCTGGGACGGGTCTGTTGCGAGAAAGAGGTGGCAGATAGCAAGTTAACTGACAGTTCTGGTGAGAGAGGGGTTCAGATGAATTCCTTCACTCAGTTGACGGCACAACTATTCCCCTGGCCCTCATCACTTCAAAACTGTCACAAGTAGTGCAGAGTGACCTACCCAAAATGGAATCACCCCTTGAATTCTCTTGGAACCTCACTAACAACAAGTTAAAATCCAAGCACTCTTCTACAGACACTATGAGATACATTCCTTCATGATATGGTCCCTGCCTGCCTCCTCAGCCTTACATCCAAATATATGCCCCTTTGCAAAATCTTGCTCAAATGCTCCCTGGGTCCCTTTTCAAATGGGAACAATTCCTACATTACAAATGATGATAGAGTGGCACCTACATGTGACTGCTAGTGTTTCAATCCTCTGTGGTTTTACACAACCTGTTTCCTTTCCCTGAAGTCATCATCTGTCACTCCCACTATCACGCTTTCACTTCACAATGTCAATGAGTTTTGATATATGCAATGCAAATCACTCTTCCCTTTATACAAATTGTATACCCAGTCCATATTTTCCAAACTTACTTTATTGTAATTATGTGTTTACATAATGTTTCTACTAGATTGTGATCCCATTAATAGCGATGACTTTGGCTCATTTACTTTTTATGCTCAAGACCTAAGTATTATGTGAAACACAGGAGTTACCCAATAAAGATGCATTGGATGCAAGGCAGGGTGACTGTGGAAATGAGCATTGGGGGTGACATGGCCTTGAGCTGGGAAGGGGCACCAAGAGGGCAATTTTGAGAGAAGGAGAAAGATGCAAAGAAGAGACTATTGAGTTTGGATGACAGACTTGCCTTTATTGACCCCCTTCAAAGAACAAGACATCATATTGACGAGTATATCAGAACTAGACTGTTGAAAACTTTAAAATTAGATAATGGAGATTAGCTGCAATGTCGTTGAAAATTAAAATCCCAATGAACAAAAGGACTTTATTCTCTTCTCTGGAAAACATTGCCTTAGGAGGTGAAATTACTCAACATCACATTATTGTAAGATATTTACTAGTCCACCCTTTACTACAGCCATAGGTTAACTTATTTTTTTATTCACTTAACTGAGCTCTTAAGACATTTTAAAAAACTATTCTAAAATGAAAACTATTCTTAAAAAACTATTCTAAAATGAAAGATACCATACTTAACAAAATGAAATTACAAATAACAGAAGCCAGACACAAATTAGTATAGTTTCATATGATTCCATTTATTCAAAGTACAGAAACATGAGAATACACTAATCTCTGCTGTTAGAAGTCAGGATAGCATTATGCATGGGTCAGGTGGGGAACCAAATGAATCAGGTGGGGAACCAAATGAATCAGGAGAGGAGCTTCTGGGGTGCTGAAATATTTCCTTTTATCTGTGATTTGAGTGCTAGCTACACAGAGGTGTTCAGATAGTAAAAGTTCATCAAGCTGTACATTTTTCTGAATATATGTTACTTTAATAAAAACATTTTAAAATTATAAACATGCAACTGAAGGAAAACATTTGAAAATAATATATAGTACACAAGGTTACCCGTATTTAATGTAAGAAGATCTCCAACAAATTTATTCAAAAAAGACAACTTAGGAGAAAAATGAACAAAGAACATTAACAGACAACACATAGAGGCATACAAATGGCTAATAAACATGTTTTAAAAATATTTTAAGCCATGTTGTTCTGGAAACTGCAAATTCAAATAAAAACTAGCCACCATTTTTCATCTAACAGACTTGTAAACATTAAGAAGACGGGTAATGCCATAATGAGCAGCCTTTACTGAGTACACACTATGTGACAACACTCTTCTACATAGTTATTTTTTTCTCATTTAACTTTTATCTATATTTTATAGAAAATATCAGTAATTTGTCTCATATAGTAGGTAGCAAATCTAGGCGGCAAATCTAGGCTTCAAATCAGGCAGTCTGACCCCAAAACTCATTATTTTAACTACCATTTTATATTGCTTCTCTGTTAGAATTCTGCCTGTTAGTAATGGCCATTCCTCCTGCTTTCCTACAGGCACTGACCGATTCACAAACTAGTCACAGGAGTAAGGGAGAAATTTAGAAATCTATTCTTCTATTATGGTGGTTACTGAAATGGCTACATTAGTACTTTTCTTTGTGAGGGAACTGAACACAATTATCCTAAAGCTAACCTAAAGACAATCCTCCCATGCTCTTTTTTTAAAAAAAGAAACTATTAACCACTTGAAAATTAAAACTCACTCTATAGTGAAATGGTGTCTAATTTATTTGATTACACAACCGACATTGGAATTGTGCTTTAAAAAGGAACATTTATTCACAAATACTGAAAGTGTAAGAATCCTATAACTAAACAAATGGTGGAAAACAGGGATGCTAATTTCTTCATTTTTTATAACCAAAAGTCCACTAAAATTAGGTAATTAAGAGAACAAGAAAAATAAAGAGAAGGTAAAAATTATTTAAATGTTATTATTCTCAAATGAATGATTTTTTAAAAAGTGATTTATATAAGTTATAGTTACCTACAGGAAGCCACTAGGAGAAAAATGTATAAACATCCAAAATTATCAGAACACATATACAAAACAAAGCAGTCACCACATTGAGAAAAATTTTAAAAAACTAAATAGGATTTAAAATTTTAAAGCAAATATATCTGTCATATATGTGCATGTATAGATTGCCTAAAAACTCCAGCTGAAAGAAACTTTATCAGGTGGACCACAAATCAGAACCTCATATGCCCTGTACAAGAGAAGCACTTAAATGACTAAAAAAGGTTATCAAAAGTTTTAATTACAGTGAGTTGGTAAAATGTCCTTCACCCACACAGGCAGAAACAATAGATAATGATGTGGCTTCAGAAAGTAGAGATTAATCATAAGTCTCTTTCTCTTGTTTCTGAACCACACTGAGAACTTATGCAGGAATACAAATGAGGCACAACACAGTGCCTATTTTGGTAAAACTATATTGGGAACATGACTTGGACTCAAGGCTCACTCTTTAATCCCTAAATTGAGTTTACCCATGGGGTGGCATATGGAGGACCTCGGACCTTATAGGAGCCACAACCCTGTGATCCTACCACACAAGAAATAGAAGTTAAAGTACATTTTACGGCAGGACCACATATAAGCAGGAGGAGTGAAAAAGGGGTAAAGTGAGAGACAGACATACACAGACAGACAGAAACACCAGGAACACTTGTTTCCTTCCAGAAGGTGACCACTGAAGTCTTGTAAACAAGTTTGTGAGTGAATGGCATGAATACTCCTTGACAGCGAACAATGGAAAGAGACCAAATTTGGGAGAAAGGATGTAAATCTAGTTTTACATATGATGAATTTAGGATACCCAAGATGACCATCAAGAAGAACATTGGATGTATATGCCTGGAATGAAAAGTAAAGCATATGATTTCTCCAACGTTTCCTTTTCCCACTGTGGGATTTTTATTAGTCATTTACTATGCCTGAGATTAAATATGCCATTTCTTCCAATGTCATTTACTTGTAGTATAATACTTAAAAGACATCAAAATTCATCAACAATCCTCTTTATCATGGTCTTCCTATTCCTGGTTTTGGCTATATTTCATGGTTAAGGTGATTTTTGACTTTGGTTTTATTTTGCTTTTTTTAATTTTTATTTTTGTTACTTTTTTCCAGGATTGGCTCTCAGGTAGAATAGTTTCCTGAGCTTAAAGCTGTTTGACAATGTCTTCTTCTAACATTTTAATATGAAAGAAAACTTATCTTGCTATGATTTTTCAGTCGTGTACTATTTTCCACTGAACTTGTAGACCTAAGCCCTTTTTAAAAAATTCAATATTGCTCCAGAGAATGAGAAAGTGAACATGACTTTTTTTTAAACTTCAAGAGAGAGTTGCTCCTTTCTGCTTGAGGGACTGAAAATTTCTTCATTCATGAAGTTCAATAATTTCATGAGGATATGTGTGGTTGGTGGTGGCTGTTTTTATGTATTCTTCCTGCAAAAGCCATAAACTATGTTTGTTAAAATCAGGTTCAGCTGCAATTGCCAGCAAAACCCAAAATAACAATAAGTTAACAAGATAATAATTTATTTTCCCTTCATGGTGAAGAAATCTGAAGGAAGCCATCATGTCAACATCCCAGGCACCATAGGAAGAAATGTCAGCAAATGAGAAAACTGTGTTCCTTTGACTTGATTCCTGGAATTCGTACATACTCTTCTTGCTTACATCCCATCGGCCAAAACTTCATTGCATGATTACACCTGAGTGGCAAAAGCAGCTAGGAAATGCTGCCTTTATTCCAAACAGATGTTTCCCAAATCCTTTGTTTTGATATGGTTTAGGTGGATTTCCTTGATCTCTTTTCCGCCTCATATGAGTCATTTGCTTACGCACTGAGCTGCCATTTAAGGACATAGTAATAGTACACTTCTTATTTGTTTGTTTGTATCCTAAGAGGCATAGGTGATATTATGGAAAAGAAAATGGGAACAATAACATAACTAGGGAGACACATACATATCTTGGAAGCTGTGTACTCTGAATTCTCCTCTGAGGTCATTTAGCCAACTCAGGAATTAATCTCATTCTCACTGAGTAATGCCCTTGAGTCTCAGTACAAATAAGACCCTTAATTTCCATCCAAGGCAACCAGTTTCATTATTCCTTATTCTTTTTGCTCACTAAAAATACCCTACAATTGTTTCTACCATGCCACCGAAAAGTCAGAAGAGGAGAAATACACTGAAGCCTGCGGAGAAGGACCATTTTTCCATTTTTAATAATTCAAGCTAAGAACTAGGGGAACTTCCCTGAGGCTCTCAGGAAATGCACAGAACTTATACAAAGAAACCTTACTGAGGTCCATGAAAAAGACTTGAATAAAGAATAAAGACATAACATTAACTTAAATGTTCAGAATTGATATTATAAATCTTGTTTAAAAATCAGAGATAAAAAAGCAAGGAAAACCCACAAATATAATACAAACCAATTGTATCCTGACATAATTTTCTTAATAAATGAAAACAAATATCTAATTATGCGAATGATTTATATGGAAGAATAATTGTCTAAGGTTTTTATTTTAAATAAAGAGTGATAAGGGTGGATTTTCTCTAATAAAAGATTATATTTTAAAGCTACAGTAACTAAAGCGTGTAGTGTTAGGCAAAGAACAGGCAGAACACTTAATGTCATATGCTGGAAAATTCAGAGTAAAAAAATATACATAATCATAGCATATGGGCAGATAAGCCTTTAAAATTCAGGGAGAAAAAAATTTAAAGACAACAAAAGCTAAGTACCTGGGAGAAGAAAACTATATAAGACTCTCAAGCTATATCTGATACCAAAAATGTTAAAAGAATGCACTGAAGTTTCAAACTTAGAAAATGTGATCAAATATGCATTAGTAAAAAATAAGATGATACGATTAAGCATATTCTTCCAACATTTTTTTTTTTGATGAGCAGAACATTTTTAAGCAACACATCAATGGCAGAAATCTTAAAGCCATGGTTGATTGATAGACCTTAAAAAACTGAGTTTACAAAATTAAAATGCAAACAAATACTGGGTAATAATTTCAACATAAATGAATGATAAAAACAAAATTAATGGAAAACAAAGAACACTGATAGAGAAGGAGGAGTAAAGACCATCCTCCTGCTTAGTCAACTAAATGCTGCTGATTCAGCCTGTTTTAGTTTGTTTTAAAGTTGTTTTTTTGTTGTTGTTGTTGTTTAGACGGAGTTTTGCTCTGTTGCCCAGGCTAGAGTGCAGTGGTGCAATCCTGGTTCACTGCAACCTCCGCCTCCCAGGTTCAAGCAATTCTCTGCCTCAGCCTCCCGAGTAGCTGGGATTACAGGCACCCACCACCACACCCAGCTAATTTTTTGTATTTTTAGTAGAGACAGGGTTTCACCATCTGTCCAGGCTGATCTTGAACTCCTGACCTTGTGATCCATCTGCCTCCGCCTCCCAAAGTGCTGGGATTATAGGCATGAGCCACCATGCCTGGCCTTGTTTTAAGTTTTATTATTCCATCCTTCCATTCTTCTTATTAGCATGGTCTCTGTTTACTTCAAAGGAAATACACTCATACCTTTTTTGGGTGAGTATAGTGCACCAACTACACCTTTCAGCCTGATGTTGACACATGCTCAATTAGAAAGCTTCCCCATCTCATTTAACAGATCAATGTGAATATAACCAAAGGAAATGTTTGAATAGATATTTATATTTTTATCAAAAAAAGGTGTACTAAATAAACTGAATCTGGTGTCCTACTTATGCAATGTCAGTTGTTGTGCCCAGGTTTACATAGAAAAAGTGTACCTCTCTAGCACAGGACTTGAACTCATCCTTGCCACATGGCCTCAGCTCTGCTTCTAACTCAGACAGATTTGTGGGCTAGGAATGCTCCTCTCACCTGACTCAGAAGTTTGATATTTCCCAAGGCTCAGCTTCCCAACTCATACTCCTGCTCCCTAACCAGTCTATATAATTCTGCTTGGTTTTCCCAGTGTCACAGGCCTGAGGGTCTCTAGTTGTAGTTTCCTATTTCCATTTCCATCTCAGTGTAGAGTAAAACACACCTTCAGGTATTCTTTACTACAAGACCAATTGAAAGGTCCGAAAAAGACCAAAATACATCACTGCTTTGATCCATTTAGGCATTCAGCTGCTTTGCTAACCTATTAGAAGCACACTGATTTTTTTTGTGTCATCAAAACCATTCTTAGCATCACAAAGGAATAGAGAAAAGTGTCAATGTGATCACTAAGAGTGGCCAGTTGAGGAGGCCACTCAATATTTTAATATATTAATAATGCAAAGATCAGCAATCAAATGGTTAACATGAATTTAATGTTATGAATCCTAACTGGCAATTGGCTTGGGACCAATTAGAAATACTGAAGAATTAAAACAAATCAATTCCATTGAATTGACTTCAGATCATATGGCTGACAGCTAAGTGCTTTGTGAATTTTTTTTTCCTTTTAATATAACTGTTAGATCCGTTTTCAACAACCTCCGTGCCTAGTGCAGTGGTTGACAGGTCCTATGGGTGGGAATGCGGGGAAACACATTTCAGGGAGAATGAACAGCAGAAAGTAATCACTATACTCAGTGGAAATGTTGGTAGATGCAATTCCTGCTCCAATAGATAATTCAATATCGTTTACATACACTCTTTCATCTAGCTTCACCATGCAATCCTTAGATACTGAGATACAAGATTTTTTAAAAATCCAAAATTCAGTACTGTTGATAAAAATGTTCACAAATACCATTACTGATTTTAAGTTGAGAACAGAATCATACAGCGATAGCTCTTGTTTCTAAGACAGAATGTTTTTAGCTACTCTCTTTGGGCTGCTTAAATCTTCAACTATGATTTTATGATATTTTTGTCATTGGTGACATTAAGAGCAAAACCACTTATGAGGTTCATTTATGACTCAATGACCCTTCTGATTAATATCACATATGCAAGTAGAGTTTATAGAAATATCATGTAATTATGATGATAGTAAAAATAATGCAGCTGCTTTTTATGGAGTATTTAGTCTATGCTAGTTGCATCTAGACATTATTTTAAATGTAATCATCAAAGAAAGAAAAGAAAGGGACCTTGGAGATCTACAGCAGTGCATTCAGATACGAGATTCATTTATCATCCCTAACGTAAGCTGACGTTAAAGCTCATCATCACAGGAGTAACTGTAATTGTGAATGCAAGTTGTAGAGACAGGCAGAACCAAGTTGAAGAGGTAATTCCATCATTTACCAGCTTTTAAAGCTTGGCGCAAGGCCTTTTCTACAATTCAGTTTCTTCATCTGCAAAATAAGGATGGCAATAACAGGGACCTGATAGGATTGTTGCATAGATGATGCAAGAAATATGATGCTCAAAGTGCCTGACTCAAACATGTTTTCTGATACTACAAATTGTGTTACTTATTATTAGTGTGCATTCATTCATGCATTCATTTTCTAAATATCTTGTTGTTGCCTATGATTTACTCATTCCTGGGGTGTACACTAGAAATGGTCAGTGCTACCCTTTCAGTTGTCAAAGGTATGATTTCAGTAATGCCTGGCTAATTAAGCCCTCCTAAATATACATACTTCATTTGGAATTTCTGAAAGCTTTAAATCTCATCATGAATGGTTCATTTCTGCACTTCTTATGGTAGGCACCAGCCATATGTGACTGTTTTAATTTGAAGTTAATTGAAATGAAATAAAAACAAAACTGAAAAATCAGTCTCTCCGTTTTATCAGCTTTCAAGTGCTTGTTAGGGATGTGTGACCAGTAGCTGTAGACATGGACAGTTACATAACATTCCCATCATGGCAGAAAATTCCATTGAACAGCAATAGATACTTACAATTGTTTCATATTAAAGTGCAAGTAACCAATAAATTATTCCGTATTTATGCCTTTGGGACAAAGTCAGTTTAGATACTTTTCTAAGACCCTATTTTAATACAGACAAAGGAAATACGAAGGCACTGGGGAAAGTCTTGCAGACCTTTTCATTTCAGACATATTCAGCTTCAGTGCTATGCGAGCACACTCACAGCATATGAAATTAAGTCTGTAGATCTGACACCTTTGAAAGAAAAACCTCTATGTTTCCCGATCCTACTATTTTAATTAGCACACCACTGTTTGGCATTACTCAAGGATATTGGTGTGAGCTAATCTCACTCATGAGGAAAAGACATCAGTCTGAGAACAAATGCTCCTGAGTCAAGAGGAGAAATCAATCTCTGAGGGCTTGGGAGAAGTGATATTGTCTGAAATGCTCCTCTTGCCCTTATGTTTATCCCACCCTCCCATATATCAGGAACAGCACAAACCTTTGAAAGCTCCAGATATTATGCTTTGGTAAGATCAAAATTTGCCGTCAAAAATGGACCAGAGTCCCACTGCATGTTCATACACACAAACCCACAATTTAAAAAAATTAAACAATAACACCCAAAGAAGCCAGCAACTCTATTTGAACAGATCTTATCTTACTTTCCAAATGAAGGCAAAACTCATCACTTCCCAGGTTAGAACAGCTGAGACCCATCAACCAACGGAAAACAATTTGTTCAGAGGAGAAGCTGTCACCAACTATTACCACGTGGAACGTGAAGAGCTGCTATAGACCTCAGCTCCCTGATTCTGGAAGGCCTGCTCCCATTTCACTTGACAGCTGTGGACATTGGAATAATACAAAACATAACCTAATCAACAGACTGTGAAAAATCTGAAAGCTAAAGACAGATGTTCAACCACCATCACCACCTTTCATATTTAATTATATTTATGTGGGGGAAAAACAAGCAGTGAGTCAATTCCTTTAAGAAGCTCTACTTGACTGTAAACTTAGTGACGAGATGGGTATGGCTTTCTCAGTCAAACAATGGGCTGCAAATGGCCTAAATCTAAGCTCTGGTGGCAGATGAGCCTATGCTGAATCAGCCTGTGTTCCATACTACAGTCTGCATGCTTTCTCCTACTTTCAGAGATACCTCATTCACCTTCACTTTTCCTTAGCAGACTAGCCTGCCAATGTCAAATCTATATCCAGCAGTGGCTGAATGAAGTTAGTATACGCTAGTCACTGCCAAGCAGACTGGGGGTAAATACATTTTTTTCTGACTTGAAAAACAAACACACACACAAATTTCCCTTTCTCTATTTTAATCCACAAAGATCTCAAAGAAATATCAGAAATGAAAAAGAAAAATACTATATTATCTACTATAGTGTTCCATATCAGGAAGTGACTTGTTATAAGTTAAGCAGGGGTCACAAAGTTGCCTGCTGATAAATTAAATGAATGAAATGACCTTAGTTTCCTCATTAGGGGCCCCAAAGAGAGTTAAGGGACCTGCGGAAAACTGAGGAATTCATGCCTGTTCTGTAGTTCAGCCCTTTAATACCACTTAGGAATGTGGGTCACATATAGATCAATTGGAGAGATGCTAGAAATCCAAGATTGTATACAAAATATAATTTCTAAATGTTGCCAATTACTCATATTTTTCCAACATAATCCATGGTGTGGAGACCAAATAAAATGTGTATATTCTAAATATAAACTGACTTTTGCAAGCTTTGACTTAAAAGAGTTCAGAACTACTAACTTTTACAAAATATTGTTTTTCTTGAGAGGTAATGACAAAAGTAAGTCTATGTTTCTACAGGGCAGCAAGGATTAGTGAAACAGCCACTGAGCTAAAATTGAGAAGACTAGTGTCCTGCTGAGCTCTTGCATTTATAATCTGAGTGACTTTGGACAGATCACATATACAATCAGTGTCTCAGTTTCCTCCTATTTAAATTAGAGTCTCACCTGCCATGTCTCCTTTATGTTTTTCGGATATCAAATAGCGAACACACTTTTACAATTGCCACATATTCTATTTCAAGGAAATATTATCTGTTAATTTTTCTACAAGTTATTAATAAAAATTTCCATTGTTTATCATGTACAGTACTCCCTCTATCCATCCGGAAGAGGTAGCTCTTGAGTACTAATAGATGTAGTTCAAATCATACTGTTAAATTCAAAGTAAAATAATATAGGTTTCTGCCATTAATTTAAGCAATTCCCTTAACATCTGTGGGGATAGGTTTTCCTGTTGTCAAATATAATATTGATACTCTCTATTTTTATTCCAAGAATATTATGAAGCTAAAATGAAATAAAAAAATATTAGGAAAGAAACACAGTAATACTGTAAGGTAGCATTTTCAATTTTGATGACTATTATTAACAACAATTTTTCTTTCAAAGGTAATTGTTTTCCATGGAAAAGGAAAACAATGCTATCATTATATTAATTACCTTAATATTAGCATCATGCATAATGATTTATCACATACCAATTATACAACAATGTATATATTATAAAATAGCTCTACACGCTCTGTGAGATAGACACTCTTGCTGACCCCCTCAAATCCACAACTCTTCCGCCTCCCTTTTTTTTCTTTTGCTAAGAATTGAGTAGTTTTATTTGAGGCAGCAATATTCCCAGCCCCATTCTCTACACTTTCTTTCTTAGAGTCCCTTGCAGGAAGGGGTAGACACATAGCAAACAGTTCACATTACGCCAGAGAAGCGAAGTACGTGGGGGTTGTAGGAAGGTTTTGCTTTATCTATGTAAGGCAACAGGGGGCTGATACTTTCATTCTTCTTGTTTCTGCTCCAGACTTTTTCTACAGTTCCAGAGGCAGTGAAAAGGATAGGGAAAAGCTAAGCAAACTGTAGATTTGCTGTGGGTGAAATTTTCAAATAAGGAAACCAATGCTGGCAGTTGACAAAGCCCACATTTCTTTTTGTGTGAGATCTATATTCCCAAACTTGTTCAAATCTCTGTAAATTATTCCTTTTATTTTTGACACTCAGCAATCTTAGATGAAAACTCATCCATTTGATTCTAACTCCATGATGGTAAGCCCTATTCTGCAAGCCATGGAAGCCCACATTTGAACAATGAAATGAGAGAAGTTATTAATCTTTCTGGAAACTAATTCTTCCATCAATAAAATGTGGGCTATAACAAAAACTTCAGTCATTTTTGTAAGAATCAACAGAAGAGTTTGTATAAAACTATTCCATGAAAACTAAAAAGGGCAATAGAAATCAGGTCTTTAGTATTGTTCATGCAGATTAAAACTTCACAGATTCTGATTATAAAATATGATTTTAGAATATTGTGGCACATTTTCTAAATATTCCACCCATGGAGAATCAGTGATGTCTGAGTATATTTAATGGTTCTTCAAGTTCCTTCAAAAAAGCTACAGATTATCTAATGTCGTTCTATTACACTGGACTCTCTTTGGAAGATGCTTTCTTGGTTCTTGTTCAAATCCACATACCAGTCAAAATATCACAATATTGCTTCTTTAGCTTTCCTATGCGGAGAATTCAGGAAGATTTGTGAGGCCTTGAGTTTCCCTCACCTATTATAGAAGGTATAAAGGTATTTCACAGCAGAAGATACATGGGACAGAAGGCTGAATAGCCAGACAGTTAAATAAGAAGTGCTAAGATGGATTCTAATGTTTGAATGTGCAAGGGCCAGTGAGGACAGTGATGTCAAATACTTGTAGTGGAGAACGAGAGTAGAGAGAGAACAGTGCACTGAGCATCCTCTATTATTAGCAGCCAAATTAAACATGTAGCATAAGTCATTTAATCCACACAGAAATTGAGAGATAGCTATCTACACTTGAGTTTTACAAATATTAGAGTGGTTTGCCTCTTTGCCCAAATTTACAACAATTTGAAAAAGCATACTTAGAATCCCAATCTAGGTGATGTGAACTCAGACCACTAAGATATATTTCATTCCAGTTCCCATAACTGAACAGAGATGGGTCAACTGCTACTGGTTGTCCACAAAGACATGAGGATATGTAGAGAGCCATTCTTTTAGGAGTTAGCAGATTATATTACTAAGGACAGATTTTGATCTATGAGTGACTGGCATGCCTGAGATTACAATGGTATTTTCTGGTCGGGATGCTTCACACATACTGGGTTAAATGAGTAACAAGAACACGTGCTAGTCTTCAGTTGGTACAGTGTAAAAATGTAAAGTTCAGGCCCTGGATTCAGACTGGGTTTGGATCTGGAGTCTGCCACTTACTTACTAATTGTGTGAACCATGACATTAATTTAAAATCTTTTGCTTCAGTGTTCTCATTGTTAAAATGGGAATAGTATCAATTCTGCCTCATAGATTGATTGTTGGAATTAAATAAAGTAATTAATTTTAGCAGTTATATTTAAGGGAAACTTAAGACTGCTAGAGCTTCACTGTGTTTACTTGGTGTCTAAATTTACTTTAATCTGGAGGGCAATGAAGGCAAAATGAACTCTAGAAATGCATACATCACAATTCATCTTGTCAAAAATTTTTCTTCAGGGAATGTAAATTAGATCAATTTGAAATGAATAATTTAAGATATATAGAGAAGTACAGGGGATCATGTGAATGAGCATTTCAGATGTGGATATTTATATCATTTTGTCGGCTGTTTTCTGGAGACAAGGTCCTGCTCTATTGCCCAAGCTGGAGTGCCGTGGCATGATCATGACTCACTGCAGCCTCAACCTCCTGGGCCCAAGTACTCCTCCTGCCTGAGCCCCCCGAGTAGCTGAGTCTACAGGTATGCACCACGATGCCTGGCTAATTTATTTTTATTTCTAGTGGAGACAGGGTTTTACTATGTTGCCCCCACTGGTCTTGAACTCCTGGCCTCAAGTAATCCTCCCACCTCAGCCTCTCAAAGTGTTAGGATTACCAGTGTGAGCCCCCAATGCCCTATGATATTTATATTATAAGTTACAAATTATAACAGACAGCTTTGGTGGGTAACTGCTTAGGCTATACGTCCCCCTTAGGAGAATTGCTCCTGATCACGCTTGGTGAAATGGAGCAGCCAAGTCGGAACCGGATGACCCATCTCTCTTGCCATCACAGATTGAACTATTTACACAGTTTTGCCTAACAGACTGTGTCTCCTAGGAACCTAAAATTGGAACTCAGAGAATGTAGTCAATTTCTGTCAGACACTTGAACTTGGAATATGTGCAATATTGGGGCTGGGACAGTCTAGTAAAGGCTGAAGCAGCAAAGTAGAAAAGGCAGGTTGGCTGAGAATAAAGAAAAACTGAAGTTGTGTCCGGAGCCAGGCAGCTGGGGCCAAGTCAGGATTCTACTTTTTGTTATTTGCCAGTTTGTATGACCTTAAGCAAGTGACATAACTTCTCCCTACTCAGTTTATTCTCTCATTGTGATGATTGAATGAGTCAGGATAGGTGAAGCACCTGCAAGGGGATTAGGGAACCTGGCACAGGCTTTAGAGCGTTATCTCATTTCTAATTATGGGTTTCCCCTTTTTCTACTATCATATGTCTGTATTAATCTGTGTGGGTGATCTGTTATCACGAGAGTGCAAGTTGGGATATGAAGGAGCACCTTATTCCCTGATAACGTTCTAGCTTCTTGACGCAGTCATGCACAATGGGACTTCATGTTTTTGGATTCCTTGAAATCACCCTATATGCTTCCAATAAATTATCTTTTTCCCCTCTATTAATAATAGTTTCAGGCCCTGTAAATACTTAATCTCCGAAGAAGAAACACCAATTTGCACCACCCTTTGGGAAAATTTGAACTACCTGTTCCTGACATTTTGGTGAACAATTCAGTATTAAGCATACCCTTGCTACCCCTGATGTAGAGGTTGTTATTGGATACATATAGAAATTTTGCAGTGCTCTATTAGAACAGTACTAATCAAAGAGAGTGTTAGGCATGAGAGTGATATGAAACTCACAGATCATAAAGATGCCTCCAAATTATTATTATAATCTACATCTAAAATCATTTCTGTTTCATAGCTCCCTTTGGTAAAAAAAAAAAAAAAACTCATAATTCAGTTAGGTAGTTTCTAGATATTCAAAGAATCTCGAAACATATTCCCTAAGACCCTCTTATGGGTAAGACTGACATAATCATAAAAAATAAAAATGCTATTAAACAGACTATAAATTTCGAAATGATACAGAAATGCAATAACCAGCCAGAGATTTGAAGGAAATAATAAAAGCAAACAAAAACGAAATAGACCCTTCCTCCAGTAGAGATTATACCAAAGCCACAAGACAAGGATCAAGGAGCTTCTACTGTATCACCTAGTTCAGGTAAGAGATAGGGCTTTAAAGAGGGTCAGATAAATTGCTACATGGGCAGCCAAACCACAGTGCTTATAAATGTGCTTCTAATGATTTCATTAGGAATTTAACTAAAAGCATAGCAAAATAGATATTTCATTTTTTTTTGTATACAATATAAATGCACTTTGCTAGAACCTAAAAGAAAATCTATGTTTGTAAAATGTATGCAAACTCTTCCCATAAATCTAAATCAGGGATGATTTCTGGCTTTGAAGCTCTGTGGTAATGTGCAATGCATTGCAATATGAGATTTCAGTGAAACAAGGAATAAAATCAATTAAGAAAATTTAGTCTGCACTGTAAAACCTAACTAAGCAAATAAAAAACAAAATTATTTGTAAAATCTTTAGAGACAAGCTGATCATTGCATTTGCAGCACTATTATTGAAAGAATTTATTTCATTGTAGGTACTTCTCACATGCCACCCAGACAGGCGACTTAGCCAGAATTTATGACCAGTTATACAAGCTGAGCTCCCTGTCATGAGCCAATTGCAATACCTCTTTCACAAATGTATAATATGCCACAGTGTTATTCACATGGCATTTACCAGCCATGCTCACCATTGAGTACCAAGTCCCCAGGGTCAATGGCACCTGAAATATCTGTCATAGAGGCACTGAGATTCCCCCTAGGTAGCCAGAAGTATCACCTCTCATAGAAGGGTGGGAGTAGTTGATGATGGTTGAAATGTGGTATAATTCTCTGATCCATGAAATTTTACAATCAAACTTTCTATCATTTATAAGTCCATGTTTGACTTTTTTGATCTGTTTGTGGCATGTCCATGGGGCTAGGACTCATGAAAAGATTCTCATTTCAATTTTCATTGTATTGATGAAGAAACTGAGGGTTGAAAAGCTGTAGCAAATTCTTGTGGCTACCCAGATGTATGAGATCCAGATAGGATCCAAGTTTCCTTTAGTCATCCTGAATCTTCTTCAGCTCATTCCCACAAATCCTTATATGTCTCTATTCTATCTGAAAATTATTTTGTAATTTTTCAAGCTTGATCTCAAATCTATCTGGCCACTGCCAATCAGTAAGAAACTCCTTCATCTGAGAAAGAAGCACCAGAGAAGAAGTTAGTAGGAATGAAAACAACCATGTTCTATGCCACCCCCTTCCAAGCTTTTAATAACTCTACATTTTTGGACTTCTGGGGAGAAATTAGACATTGCAAATCATTCTGCTTCTGCAGCTACAGAATTACCTGAGAGAAAAGGTACTGTTGAAGTCTACAATTTCACAGCATCAGATTATTCTCTTAGAAAGAGCAAAGGAAGCTTTTAGGGCTACAAATCATATAACTACAATAGGTCCTAAAGTCACATGTTTTAAAACATGTCAGAAGCACCAGAAACTGCAGCAGGAATATCGTTTTTACCTGAATTTCTAAAACATGCAATAATATGTATAGGAAGAAGGGAAAACGTACCGTACTATCTGGGAGGCTGTAGTGGTAGGAAACACATTATAGCAAAGAATTACCTGTTGTTACCTCTCCGATTAAGATAGAGATGTATTAAATATTTCTACTGTACTTTCTACCAAAAAGTTGGTAATGAGAGGTGTGTGTCATAAGTAACACCACTTCATAAGTCCCCTCAGATCTGTACACAGGTTTTGAAGTTCTGCTGCACAGGTCTGCAATCCCACCCAGAATAAATCACTGCTGGGTGCCTTGTCCCCAACAGGGGGCTGTTAATTAGTTTTAAAGGCTCCTGCAGTTCCTCTACTGTTTCCAAGAAGTATGCACACCCAGCAATATATAAAAATCTATTGTTTTTTTTGTTTGTTTTAATGGTCAGCCCAGGCTGAGATTTTATGAGCTTCCCATGGCTGTATAAAAGTTAAGCTATATGCAAATGTGCAAAGAAAAGGCTGTTAAAATTGACTGGGATAAATGCTTTGTTTATCCTGCAGCTGGAATGCAGTGGAACTCCACTGAAATGGAAGGGGAAAGGAGGCCAAATATCATGTGTATCCACCCGTGAGGCTGGGGCAGGGGAGAGCTGCTCTGTGTCTCTAGGCTAGGTGCCTAGCTGTGGAGCTGTGTTTTGTACTCCCAGAGAGCAAAATTTTTTCATCCTCAAACATAGTAGACTACGAATAGAAAGCCTGTGAATTCTAGCATCTTAGAACTGGTGTGGAGCTTAGAGAAGGGCATCCCTCCCTCCCATATCACAAGCACAGAAAATGAGATCCACAAGAACCAACCTCAAAAATAGTCATACATATATAAAAACAACACACTGTACCCTAAATATATATGCATATATAATTATTTGTTAATGAAAAACAAATAACAATGAATTTCAGGAATAAATGAAATACAAAAAAGTACTCATGACAGCGCTCATCACTGCTTATTAGATCCAGCAGATACCCTAGAGATAATTACTAATCAAAGTCAATAACACATTGGATTTGATTCCCAGTTTAACAAATATTTATTAATCATCTACTAGGTACCAGGGACTGTGCTCTGAACATTGAAGGCTCTAAACAATCTCAGGTCTCAAAGAACTTGTTTGAGTTTTTAAATTTTTAAATTACATCTTCACTGATGTATAATTTAGATACAATAAGATGCATAGATCTTAAATGTACAGTTTGATGAGTTTTGACAAGTGTAAATACCTGTGAGATTATATCAAAGAACATACACACACATCCTCCACAGACACATGCACAATTATGACATTATATCTTTGTTTATAATTTATTTAAAATATATTCCTGAGTTGGGAACTTTAATTCTCATTTTTTTAAATCCTAAAAAGCCCACAATCCTCAAGTTATCCAAGAGGTCAGTAGAACATTTAGTTCTGCACGCATACACACACACACATATAAACTTTTCTTCTTGTTGTGATAAAATACTATCCTTGTGAAGTCATATAATCTCTCTTTTATTCTGCGTATCAGTAAGATAACATTGAACACTTCCAAGAAAGTGGGACATTAATGTTATAACAGCTAATGTATAGTGTTAGCTCCATAAGGAATATAACTGACTTTTTCCCACTGAACCTCACTGAAAACCTCACGAAAAACTTGGACTAGGCACAATGATTGCCAACTCTATTTCACAGAGTGCCTCTGAGGCATCGAAAGTTCAACTGCCTAGTCAAGTAGGTGGCAGGAGAATACAATGAACCCTTATTTTCTGACTCTGGAGTTTAAGTTTCTTAACTTCACACAAGATGGTCTCCCATAATAAGATAGGCACCTGTGTAAAGACTAAAGTTTTTTGTTGTTGTTGTTGTTTTTTGGTATGTGAGTCCCTAAATCTATAACCAGAGCCACAACTTGGTCACACAGGGCAGTTCTAATACCTAAAATAATATAGAATTCAAGATTCTTTTGAATTTAAAATGATAGATAAGTATCTATCTAACCTAAAGTAGGTTTTTTCAAACAGCTAAAATATAGATAACTAAATGCCAGAACAACACTAAGATTCACTATTTAGCCAATAAATGAAATAAAAGACAATATCTGGTATACACCCACATGTACTCTTAATTGATTTACAGTCGCCCTTGACTCCAGCCCTTTCCCTTTGATTAATTTCATAAAGATTCCTCTCCCTTTTGCACTCATCCAAGTTTCAAAACCTACATTTTTTTTTCTATATTTACGGTTATATAATTTACATGCTTAGGCAATATTGGACAACTTAGAGAACTCAATGATTTCAGGTAACATAAATAATACCCCAAATCTCCCAACTACATAAGACAGTTTTTTTTTGGTGATCTCCTTCTGATAAGAGAAGTAGATAGGCATATCCTAATTTGCCTTGGTATTACTACTGCTTTAATCAACTTATCTGGCATTTTTCTATTACTTTTTAAAGATAATTAAGCCAAGGTGTTCAGTTATCAATTGGAATTTTTAAAAAATTACAAAATCTGCTGCACCCATCAACTCGTCATTTACATCAGGTATAACTCCCAATGCAATCCCTCCCCCCTCCCCCCTCCCCATGATAGGCCCCGGTGTGTGATGTTCCCCTTCCTGAGTCCAAGTGATCTCGTTGTTCAGTTCCCACCTATGAGTGAGAACATGCGGTGTTTGGTTTTCTGTTCTTGTGATAGTTTGCTAAGAATGATGGTTTCCAGCTGCATCCATGTCCCTACAAAGGACGCAAACTCATAAGCAAGAAGGCTTTAATATTTTTAACTCAGATGCACAGTATATTTAAAAACCTCTCTTAAAAAATATTAGATGATTATCAGGGATGGTCAAGTCCAGTTGAAGGTATGATAGGTGGGGCCTCTTAGGGCCCAGCCAGGGTGGTAATGGGCAGAGTCCAGTGAGGCAGATGGTCATTTGGAGAGCCAGTTCCCCAGCAATTGAGGAATAATCACCAGTCAATGGGGAAGGGTTGAATATTTAGTACAGGTAGTTGGAAAATTATCTAATTGGATAATACTTACAACATGCCACCTAGATATACAGAGATACATATTTTCCAGGTAATTTAAGAGATCACTTCTAAAAACTAAAAATATAAAATTCTACAATCATCCATAAATAAATATTCCACTCACGTCAAGGATAACTTGAGGGTTGTGGGCTCTCAAAGATAAAAGAAAGAGAAGTAAAAACATCAGCTCAAGAATATATATTAAATAGATTATAAACAAAGAAATAATATCATGAATAAATAATGTGCCCCTGAAAACAAATAAGAAAAGCACTAACACAATAATAGACAAATGGGCTATGAACATGAAAAAAATGTTTTAAAAAGAAGAAATATAAACAGAATACGTCTGATAAACATGTGAAAGAATAACTTCTCTAGAAGAAAAAATGCATATTAAAACATATGGATATTCTTTGTTATCAAATTATTTCAAGGTTGGTGATAGTGGAGTGTGGCAGGCTTTCAAAATGCTTCTATTAGGGGAATAAAACAACACAGTGTTCCTTATAAATCAGTTTGGCTCCACGTTTCAAGATCATTAAACATACTCCTGTTTTACCAAATGATTCTATTTCTCAGAATTTATCTTTCGAAAAAATTATTTAAATATGCAAAAAGATGCTCATGATATTTATAATAGCAAAAGAGAAAATGGAAACACTCTACTTGTCCAATACCAGAAGATGTTCACTCTATTTCAAAATATTTATATAAAGGAATATAGCAGTTCACATTTCCAAAGAATAGCAGAGATGAGAAAAAAAAAAAGGTCATGCTAAACCAGTTAATTAGCCAAAAAATAGAAAAGACAAATTTTTAAAAAATTATTAGTGGTCAAGGAATGAAAGATTTGTTTTTCTTTTGTTAGAGAGTTAATTCGATAGTTTAGAGAATTTGGTTATTATGTTACATTTTGTTAATGCAGAGGAAATACAGCAAACGTACAGAGTTGTCAAATGCAATGCAATTTGTTCTGTTGAGAACAACTTGCTTGTTTAGACTTGATGAAAACACTGAATCTAGTTATCTGTAGAAAGGAATATATGCGTATAACTTCTAATAATTATATTGTGACTCTTTCATCTGGAACAAAGGACTATGCATCATTCAGATAATTGGGAAGAGAAGTTGGATATGCAGGAGGGTAGGCCTGATCACTTCTGCCTGAGAGGAGCAGAGTCACTAACAGCCCTCCGGCTCAAATGGCACATTTGTATAGGTGAAAAAAAAGGGCACCTATTCCTCCTAACACTTAACTACCATGTGTCCAGAAATACTCATGACTGTAACTACAGAAGTAAATGGTGCCCTCTGGAATTGCATGTCACAATGGTCCAAAGTAACTCAGGCTACTGTCTAAGAAGATCAGAAGTCACTTAGAGACCGGGTCTAGCCAGAGGCTAATAGGGGGAAAATAAATAAGGAATGAGAAGGGGAGAAGCTACACCCCCAACCCCTGTCCCACACTTCACTGCTTTCCATAGTGACATGGGGGAAGTGCAGGACTAGAAGAGCAGGAAAGTGATCATATCTGATTATCCCAAGGAGTAGTTCAGAGATCCTTTCATGACAGAGGGTATGATGGGGCTGGAGGCAGACAGGACTCAGTATACGGTTCGAAATGGGCAATTAGAATAGACATTCCGATCTACAAAATTAGGAAGAAAATATCTCTCTTGTGGGATTGTTAGCATGGAATTCCATACATACATATGCATATAGACATATATTACTTGGTAAGTTGTAAATGCTTACAAATGATAACAATGTAAAAACCTGCTTCATCTCACTGACATTTCAGCAAATTCTAGAGAAATTCTTATTAGCACTGCTAAGTGTTCCTCATGCTGTGTTAGAAGGAGCCAGGCAGCCAAGAGAGTCAGCATCAATCGCATCTCCAGTTCCACCATTTCTAGCTAAAGGGTAAATCTTTTAAACTTTTAAGATCTACGTTTCTTTATACATAAAGTAGGGCTAAAAGTCCTTTTGCCCCTTCCCAATGAGATCCTGTCTATAGAATGATTATACACACTGAAAGACCTGCATAAATGCAAGAGATATTGTGGAAGTGTTTGCATGCATGTGTGTTTTATGGTTATTCTTCACTCCTCTGTTCCTCTGTTTTTACCAACAGTAAACACATGAAACCTGAAAGAAGCCTCCATGCTTTGTATTGAAACAAAAAGAGGCACCTGGGAAACGGTTCTGCTTTGTTACTTTACTTTAGAGAAGAGGGATCTTGACAAGACAGCAGCCAAGGCCTTGAGGTCTTCAGGTCTAGAACAAGCAAAATAATAGGAGCTGAAAAAAATGATTCATGGGTAATTTTTTTTTTTTTCTAAGACAGAGTCTTACTCTGTCGCCCAGGCTGGAGTGCAGTGACTAGATCTCGGCTTGCTGCAAGCCCCGCCTCGCAGGTTCACGCCATTCTCCGGCATCAGCCTCCGGAGTCGCTGGGAGTACCGGCGCCCGCCACCACGCCTGGCTAATTTTTTTGTAGTTTTAGTAGAGACGGGGTTTCACCGTGTTAGCCAGGATGGTCTCGATCTGCTGACCTCATGATCCACCTCCCTCGGCCTCCCAAAGTGCTGGGATTACAGGCGTGAGCTACCGTGCCCAGCCATGGGTAAACTTTTAAATAAAAGCAATCCCGATCCTCTAATATCTTCCCATTTGCTCCATCGGAGACATTTCCTGGTAACTCTTGGGAAGCTTTTCCTTGAACTTGGAAAAGGCAGCCTTGGAATTTACTGTAGACATGCACTGACTAAGTATTTCAGTCTTAACCAAAGGAGAGAGGAGAACCCATTTTGGTGCACATAATCTAACCAAAGACTGAAACTCTTGATTATGTCATGATTTCTGCATGAACCCATGAGTTCCTGCACATTAGTTAAGATTATATTATAGGTTTTTCTGCCAACTTCCCATATCTAATGCCAAGGGAATTGAATAGAGGAATCCATCACTTATCTGCTTCCTACATAACAAAAATGCCAAAGTTTTGGAATTAGAGTTAAAATATATATAGGTGCTAGTTTTGTAAATAAAAAGTTATAAGGAAGTCCGTCAATGTTAGCAACTCTTCTTCTGGGGGCATTGCTACATTGTTTGTACGTCTGTCCCTTACTCTATTTCATGGATTAATAAATCAAAGGGTGCCAGATGAAGAAGTTTCTTTGGTCTGGATATTCACCTGTTAGCAGAAATCTCATCTAAAAAAAATATTTGCACAGATCCCTCTTTTTTTTTTTTTTTCCTATGCTTATTTGTGATGTAAGTGACTTGCTAACATTGAACTTCATTAACTCTAAAATGTGTGAGACTCATCTTGTTTTTTCTGGTTTAGCATTCAGAAAGTGGCACATATTTACCTATGTAACAAACCTGCACATCCTGCACATGTACCTCAGAACTTAAAATTTAAAAAATTAGAGAAGTGTTTATCAAATTATGAAAATTTATTTCTAGTGAGACTAAGCCACAGCATGCGGGTGATTTGGGGCACAGTTTTCTATACTTCACCATTCCATAAGCTAGCAATAAATACAGGGGCAAATGTTACTGTACATTTTCCACATATAGGAAGAAGGCATTTTCTAATTTCAGAGCTTAGTGCAATAATATCATTCAGATATTACTTTTCTTTCCTTTCCAAAGTTTTCTCATCTCTGCTTTTCCTGGATATCCTTAGGAAACTTACAGGGGTGCTTATTTCTTATAGACAGCTCACAGGGCGCATTATTTTTCTGTAGCATGGAAGGAAAACTGGGTCAACATGGAACCCTGGTGGTTCACGTGAGTTAGAGGTGGTAGGGATGTCAGGAAAATTGAGGGAAGCAGAAAACGCAGAATCTGGAAGACAATAAGGCAGTTGTCCTGTCCAAACTTGTTAACACATATTTTTTGGTTTTTCTTTTCATATAGGCTCCACACCTACCACCTCCTCCTCTCTTTACACACATAGATCCATATGCCTTTCAAAAGTCAAACGCTAATGATGTAGTCTTTTCCTTAAGCCTTTAGGGAACAGCATTGGCACCCTATTGTCTGCTCATCAGCCAGCATTCTTTGGACTAATGTTCAATGCCCTTCATGACTCTCTTCCAATTTGCATCATTTCTGATGCCTCTTTATCATGAATCCTCGCCCCCCAGCTGATGAGGGTTTCTGCCGATTTTGAGTGAAAGGACATTGTTTTAGTCTTATAAAGCCATGTATAGAGAGTAACAATTTACCAGAAGTGAAAGATGCCAAGGCACAGGGTACCCACTTGGATTATACATGAACCAAAGAGAACCGATAACATTTAGAGGCTTTAACACTGACCTAAAATACAGTTTCATCCTTGATGCTTTACAATTGTGACTGCCATGGTGTGCACCTGTTAGGGTTCAGGTGAATTTTAGGAGTGTGTCCACCTTCTGCTTTCAATTGCGGAATGATTGAAACAATAAATGTGCTGAGCACCTGTAGTGTTCCAGACTTGCAGCTAAGCATTTGTGTACGTATCAATGAGACAGGCAACAATATTCTCATTTTACAGAGGAAAACTGAGCACAAGTAGAGACTAAATGACCAAGGACACGCAGCCAGTCAGGGAACTAGGACTCACACTTAGGTGGTTTGCTGCTGTTTAACTTCTTTCTCAAGCTCACTTCCTGGAGAAATGGTTTTATTTTCCGTTTGAATGAAGGTCTACTGATCACGCAGACTTCTAGATATCAGATTAATTTACTACTATACTACCTTTGTCTTATACAAATTATACAAAATTCAGTTAATTTCAATGCTCCAATAAAAATACATTCCATTTCTCCTTTTCACTAGGAACAGTCGTAAACTTCCTGAAGCCAGGGAGTAGAGATATGCTGCAAAACATTTTATCTCCTATGTCCAGCAGAGTTCCTGGCACAAAGGTAGTGATGAAAGTCACTTAAATGAGTAGATTATAAATGGGACCTGTGCTCAGGCTTATACCAGTCTTTCTGAATATTGACAAGAAGTAGACAAGCCAACTTGTCCAAGGTCACCAAGTGACTGCTCACTGAAGCAAAACTTTTCTGAATACTTATTATGTAGAAACCAGGCTAGCACCAGGTGCAAAGTCTAGACTAAGAGAAGTCTGGAAGAGGAGGATGTTTGGTCTGTCCTTAAGAAGTTTAAA
The DNA here is from genome assembly GCF_008728515.1 of Papio anubis. Taxonomy (NCBI): domain Eukaryota; kingdom Metazoa; phylum Chordata; class Mammalia; order Primates; family Cercopithecidae; genus Papio; species Papio anubis. Next base: position 21,692,254 of record NC_044989.1, read on the forward strand.
ATCTGATCTAGTTCCATCTTCCAATGCATTTCTTATGGTCTATACCAAGCAACCAATGATGTAAATAAAACATTCAGGTTTCTTGTAGAAATGTTGCTCCACTATCCCTCATGCAATAATGCAGCACTTTGTAACAAGCTTTATAATGAGGCTATGAATTAAAGTGATGCATGGCTTTTCTGAGCTACAATATGCATCACAACAGCCTGTATTAACAATTTAAAACCGTATAATGTGCTTTATAAGCTAATAAAGTAGCTGCCTCTAAATGATTTATCAAATATGAATAATGCATCCAGAAATAACTTACAGGAACAGAGCCAGCATCCTCCATCCCTTTGCTAGCTGACTTTCTACACAGATGATACTGAGGACACATGGGAGCTGAGTTACTGAGCTCTAGACACCAGTCTCCTGTTCTGCCAGGAAGCCTGCCTGAGTTCTCCCAGGAGCCTCCCTTGTAATCATCTATTTTCAATATTTCAGGCAGCCTCTCAGCCTTTTCCCTTCTGGCTCTCTCTCTAACCCTTTATTCTCCCCTATAGCTTTCTCCTCTTTTAGAATCTTCTTCATTCCATCATCCTTTCTGCTTATTTAAAGGGAGGACAGAAGTTATCTTAGAAAGTTTCTGTATAGGAGCAGCTATCTGTAGTAGATGAAGGAATCAGAAGGGAGAACTCTAAGGGCTAATAACCCAGAAAGAGAACAGTTCTACATGCTTTCTAAACTTCTAAGATATATTCACATTAGATTTTAAACTGCCCATTATTCTAAGTGAAGTAACTCAGGAATGGAAAAGCAAATATCATATGTTCTGACTTATAAGAGGAAGCTAAGCTATGAGGATGCAAAGGCATAAGTTTGGTATAATGGGCTTTGAGGACTCAGTTGGGAGAGGAGTTAGGGATAAAAGACTACATATTGGGTACAATGTACACTGCTCAGGTGATGGGTGCACTAAAATCTCAGAAATTACCGCTAAATAAGCTATCCATGTAACCAAAAACAACCTGTACACCAAAACTTACTAAACTAAAACTAAAATAAAATACTTTGAAGAAGTAGGGGGATAGAAAATGACTTCCATCTACCCTTATAGGTTCTTTGGCTGGTCTATGAATTAAATTAACATAAGACAGATTAATAGAAGAAAAAACATATATAATTCCCTACATATATATGGGAATCCAAAATTCCCATATAGGAGGGAGACTCAATAAGTGTCAGGTAATTAAAACTTCTATAGCATTGTAAGCTACAGAAAGAAACAGAAGCTTGGGTCATCTAGGTGGTGGACACACAAGTTAAAGGAAGGTGGAAGGAGGAAATGTATGGTGAATAAAGGTTGTCTTGTTATGAAAAATAAAAGAAGTGTTTCAAACATATCTGAATTTATGAAATAAGAGTAAATGTCCTACCTGATGTGATACTGCATTATATGTAAGACTATGTACATATATTTAAAAAAGAAAATCACAAACATATTGACATTGTTAAGCATTATTTAAATCATTTTCTTTAAAATATTAGGTTTTCTAAAATCACATTCTAAAACCATCCTTATTTTGAAATCAGAACATACATTAGTACAATGTATTATTAATCGTAAAATTAGTAGTAATAGTAACATATATTAGACCCATTATTAGAGAAAGAAATAACAATGAGTCAATTGGTGAACAATGCCTCACTTACAAATTTATTTTTACATAGTTAATTCTAACGGTTATCAACAATCCCTTTAAACCATTCATAATCTTTCACCCTAATGTCAAGAAAGTCAGCAATATGAAAGACTTTCTGAAGGGGAACAGTGACCTAAAAATAAAAATTCTGCATTTGAAAAAAAAAAATTAACTGCCTAAATGCCTGAATACTAACTAGACTTAATGCTCAGAGTTTTATCTGTTGAACACTGCTTTTGTGAACTGTGACAGTGTTTACCAAAACACTCAAAGCATGGTGAATCTCAGTCTGGACTTCTGGAGATTTGGTGTTTGAAATAACGATGTATATGTACAAAACCAAAGACATAGGGGAGAAGTTTGTAAGAGCCCATTGTTCCTACCTGACATGAGAAGCAGTTAGCTCTTTCAAAACCCCTAAGAGAGCCTCACCAAACTAAATTTCAAAAAATTATGAGAACTTGCTGTGAGAAAAAAGACATAGGATTACTATTATCTCTAGCAGAGAAGAAACTCACCATAGGCCAGAAAATTGAAGAAAAATCCAACCTTCTACACATTTATGAAATGTATGTGGGAACCAGAAAATTTGATTCAAATTCTATAGAGTACTAGCCCCAGACTGAGGTTACACCAACACAAACACTCATTCCCATATGAAATGCAAAACAGCAAATACGCCAAAGGCCAACAGGAATGCTCATAGAAATCTCTTTTTCACAAGTGGACTGCAGCTGTCATCTGAAAGTTGGAATGGAGCAGCAAAGATGAGAGATATCTTTGGCAGCACAGAAAGCAGGGGACGTGGTGGGAATTAACATAGAAAATTCTTTAGTACCCAAAAAGCTTAGTGCTAGTCTACAAGCTAGCACTCGCTAGAGCGAGATCTCCCAGCATTCAGAAAACTGGCAGCTCATTTTTAAAGCATGAAGAGAACTCTGGAATATCTCTACTGTTCAGGTCCTGAGCCTTTCTAAAGGAAATCTAAAATCCCAATATGGCCCTAAAAAATTTGAAATTAGAGGCAAACAAAATCAATTAAACCTGCAAGAATAACCTGACAGAGACCATCAAAAGATTAGACTCACTCAGAGCACTCCCCTCAGTGCTGTCCTGATAGAAGATGTGGTACACTATTATTTGGATTCAGACCTTGTTTACCTGTCTTTGTTGTTCTACCTCAAAAAATAGCTGGCGTTCAATCAAAAACTCCAACGCACACGATGAAGCAAGGAAATGCAAGAGAGAAAACACTTAAGAAATGACTACAATGGAAATAACAAAGATAATAAAATAATTATGATGAAGTTTCCATTTTTGCTAATGGAGAGGTGGCTTACAAGACTAGCCCTCCCGCCATAACAACTACAGAACTGGATAATATACAGTGGCCAACTGTTTTTCAGGCAATGGAAAACAGGCAGCACAAGACTCCAAACTCACGAGGAGGCTGTGAGATGATCTTTTTCAATTATACAGCTATCTACATGGGAAAAAAATTTCTCATTTGGGCAAAAAGTGATGCAACTCTAGTAGAACAGGACTGTCCAGCTGAAACTAGGCAGCAGAAATCATAATTTGAGGCCACTGAAAAGGGTGAAATCTGAGATGGAACATTGGGGAGGTGGAACCAAGAAGATAAGGTATCCAGAATTTACTATAAGGGCTCCCTATGAGTCTGTGGTTGAGAGATCGGCCTTCTATGTTTGGGAAAATCCAATCAAGGTTTACTAGACAGCTTCCGTGAGGTTGTTGAGAATGGAACAGAGATACTGATGCTGAACGCTGATGGGGGAAAGCAGTGCTGAGAAATGTTGGAATCCTGACCATGCCAGAGTAAGTCTCATTGACCACTTCTTTGTAGCCCTAGCAGCCAAAAAATAATAGAAATGCCACTTTATTAACAGAAAGGAGTGAAGATAACCGTGGAGAGTAAGACCTACCCCATACTCACTTTGAATAAGACTAAACTCAAGCCTTAATAGGATCCCAAAGGAAGACAGATTTGAAAGTTTTGTCTCACCAAGTTATATGGGCTTGGGAAATTCTGAGAATTTCACAGATCTGCATCAACAAACCAAAAACAAGGCAACAAGTTTAAGGTAATCACCCTTTAATGGCACTGCCTGCTGAAACAAGAATAAATATTCTGCAGAAGAGAATAGAGAAGATATTTGGTACAAATACTTAGCATAGAGAGGTTGGAGTGTTTATCTTGAATCATACAGAATAAGATGTCAAAGCAAAGAGTAATGGTGAAGTGTCAAATAGTCAAAATACATAAGAATCATAAATGTAAACATACTTCATAAAAGTGTTTCAAATACATGAAGCAAATGTCAGCAAAATGACAGAATAGGCAGCTACAGCCACCTCTCTGTACAAAGAAACATTGAGAAATAACCATAAATGGTCAGAACCAATTCTGTTAGATTTTTGGAAAACAGTCACAGGTCTACAGCAACTAAGAAAACTATGTATCAAGAAAAAGGCAACTTAAAAAACAGTGGGAAATGTTTCTGGTGATTCTACCTACCTTTCTTTGGCTTCATGACAGTCTTGAATATAGCAGCCCACAGCCTCAGTCAGTATGGGAACCTGGTCCCTTGTTCCAGAGAGAGCAGAGCACATCTTATTCATACATCATTGTTTCTGTCTTTGCTAACCTATCTGGAGGCTACTTGAAGGACTGATGCAAGGTGCTTATCTGTTTTACTTAAATCAAAACTCATTCAGAGAAGAAAACTAATAGGTGTTGCTGTAAAACACTGCAAGGTGGAATAAGAATCTGATAGTATCTGGGGAAAACTTACCATTAAGACATACAATAGGTGGTTTAAAGTCTGAGAGAAAAATATCAGGAGAAGGGGAGTCTTGGGAAAATTAGGGCATTCGAAAGTACACATGTGTGTTGGATAATATAGAAAGCCACATGCATGTCAAAGGCATTCAAAAGTACACCTGTATGATGAAGAATTTTGAAAATCAAATGCATGCCCTAATGCTTTACCTCTGGCTGATCACCAGGTACAGTGCAAGTAGGTAATGAAGCCTTAGGCAGAGTTGTAAACGGCCTGGCAAAATGTTAAAGAAGTGCCCCAGCACAGAGAAAATCTACAAATGGGAAATGTGGTTTTTGTTGTTGTTGCTTTTTGAAATCTCTTGGCATTAAACACTAGTTGAATTTCCATCAAACACTAGTTGAACACAAGCCATAGGAACCGAGACATTAGTGACCATGTGACAATGAATATAAACTTTCAAAAACAATTTGGAAAATCACTAAGCAGATATGTGTGGCTATCAAAAATCAACAACAGCAAATTGTAGTGAAGAGAAAGAATCTGATTTCCAGATTTATTGCATTCGATTTCTGGTTTTCAAGAGAAAAAAAAATACAAACAGTACAAAGAAACAGGAAAGTATGGTTCATTCAAAAGGATATATACGTGTGTGTGTGTGTGTGTGTGTGTGTATGTGTATGTGTGTGTCTGTGTGTATGCACAGATACTGTACCTAAGAAAGCCCGGATATTTGACTTAGTAGAAAAAGATCTTGAATTACCTGTGTTAAATATGCATAAAAAACTAAATAATAACTGAATATAGTTTTACAATCACTGAAATGAAAAACTACAGCAGTTTGACAATAATATTAAACAGAGAGAAGACAGATTTAGCAAACTTAAATATAGGACTATTTAAATTACTCCATGTAAGGAGTAGAGGAAAAATAATGGAGAGAAGTAAACAGAGCCTAAGGGACCTGTAGGACACAATCAAGCAGATCAACATTTGCAAATATGTAGCTTTCAGAAGAGGAAGAGAGAAAGAGGCTAAATAATATTTAAAGAAATAATGGCCCAAACTTCCCAAATGTGATGGAAGACATGAATCTATACATCCTAGAAGTTCAAAGAACTCCAGGTAGGATAATCCCAAAGAGAGCCACACTGAGACATGTAATAATAAAATTGTTGACAGACAAAGACAAAGACAAACAGAAACTTGAAAATATCAAGAGAGAAGCAACTTATCACTTACAAGTTATCCTCAATTTGTTTAACAGCTGATGTCTCATCAGAAACCATGTAGAACAGAAGGTAGTATGAGGGTGTAAAGTGCTGAAAGAATAATAATAAATCTCAACCAATAATTCTACAACTGTCAAGTCTATTCTTCAAAAATGATTATAAAATTAAAACATTCACAGATCATAAAAGTAGAGAGAGTTTATTACCAGTAGCTCAGCCATACAATAAATGCTAAAGGAAATCTTTCAAGTTGAGATGAAAGGACATTAGAATACAGAGCCATATGAAAAAAAGTAAAGACTTCCAGCAAAGATAGCTATATAAGCAAATTTTGAAACCAATATTATGTATTTTTAGAATGTAACTCCACTTTTCATTTCCTGAATCATTTTTAAAATGTATAAAAATAACTATAAATCTATATTATATATAAATCATATTGATATGTTTGACAACAGCATAAAAAGTTTGAGTAGAGATGTATAATAGATTTTTTGTATGATATTGAAGTTTAAGTTGAGATATTAATTAAAAGGGGGTATTAAACCAAAACCAAATTTGAATAAATTCGAAAGACATGAAATACATCCTCTAACCACAATGAAGTTAGAAATTAATAACTGCAGAAAAACTGGAAAATTTTAAAATATGTAAAAATCAAACAGCACATTTTTAAACAACCAATGAAACAAGAGAAAATACACAAAGGTAATTAAAAATATTTAAAGATAATGAAAAGGGAAATATACATGCCAAAATATATGGGATGCACCAAAGGCAGGGCTCTGAAGGAAATTTATGGCAGAATATACCTACATTAAAGAATAAGAAAGACCTCAATTCAACAAACTAATGCTACACCTTAAAGAACTAGACAAAGAAGAGCAAACTAAATCCAAAGCTAGCGAAGAAAATAAATAATAAAGTCAATTAAAGAAAAATGAGCTAGAAACTAAAAGCTCTAGAGATAATCAACAAAAACAAAGGATAGTTTATGAAAAGATTAATAAATTGAGATATCTTTAGCTAGAACAGCAAAATCAAAAACCAAAAAACACCAAGTAAAGTCAGAAATGAAAATGAGAATGCTACTACTGGAATAAAGTACTGCTACTTGCCGAAATAAAAATAATTATAAAAACATTATATGAGTTTTTACACCAACAAATTAGATAACCTAAATAAAATGGACTAATTCTTAGAAATACACAAATTATCAAATCTGACTCAAGAAGAAACAGAAAATCTGAACAGGCTTAGAAAAAGTAAGGAGATTGAATTCCTAATCAATCATCTCCCAAAAATGGAAAATCCAAAACTAGACAGCTTCACTGGTAAATTCTACTAAACACTTAAAGAAAAATTAGTATCAATACTTCTCAAATTCTTCAAAAACATAGAGCAGGAAGAAATACTTTCTAACTCATTTTGAGGCCAGCATTACCATGATACCAAAGCCAGATAAACAATATAAGAGAATAAAATTACAAGCAAATATTCATTATAAATGTAGAAGCCCAAATCTTTAACAAAATATTAGGAAATTAAATTCAATAGCATGCTAAAAGGATTATACATCATGGCCAAGCGAGATTTATCCAAAGAATGAAAGGATGTTTTAATATAAGAAATTTAATCACTGTAACATACACATTAACAGAACAAATGAAATTTATATATATGTATCAATTTACATAAAAAAGATTTGACAAAATTTAATACTATTTCACAACATTCAGAAAATTAAGAATAAAAGGGAATGTTCTCAACATGATAAAAGACATTTATGAAAACCCAGCATCTAAGGTTACAGTCAATGGTGATAAACTGGAAGTTTTCCCTCTGAGATCAGGAACAACACAAGTAGGCCTGCTTCTACTATTGCTATTCAACATTATACTGAAATTTGTAGCCAAAGTATTTAGGCAAGAAAAATAAATAATAAAGCATTATTATTGAAAAGAAGGAAATGAAACTATTCACAAATGGCATGATCTTCTATAGAAAAAAAAAAGCCAAGAATCCATAAAAAGTAGCTAGAGCTAATAAACAAATTGAACAAAGTTGCATGATATAAGACCAATAGGGAAGAATCAATCATGTTTCCATACACCAGCAATAAACAACCCAAAAAGGAAATTTTAAAAAGATATATATTTACAATAGCATCCACAAGAATGAAATATACCTATTCAAAGTGGATGTTAGACCAAAAACACATCTGAATAATTTTAAGATTAAAGTAATGCAAAATATATCCTGCAACCACAATGGAATGAAGTTAGGAATGAAATACTGAGGCTTAAATTTAATCCAATATGTGGAAGACTTGCAGGCCAAAAATTATGAGGCATTGCTGAAATAAATGTTAAAAGATGTAAACAAGTTGAAAGTTATCACGTGTTCATGAATTGGAAGACCTGATACTGTTAAAATGGCAATACTACCCAAGGTGATCAACACATTCAATGCAAACAGTAGCATTTCTTAAGCTCATTTTCTGAAATTAAATCGAAAAGTGAATCCTCAAATGTGTATGTAATTGAAAGATGCCCAAGGAGTCAGAATAATTTTGAAAAACAAGAACAATGTTGGAGGACTAGGAATTCACAACTTTAAATTCACTAGAAAACTGCAGTAATAAAAATAGTGTGCTTTTGGCATAAGAATAGAGACTAATGGAACAGAATTCAAAATACATCAATCTGTCCATCTATCTATGACCAGTTGATCTTTAAGTAATTGCTAAGGCTATTCAATGGGGATAGAATAACCTCTTCAACAGACAGTGCTGGGACAACTAGATATTTATAAACAAAAAAATGAAGTTGGTAGAGTACTATTCAGCCATAAGAAAGAATGAAAATACTGTCATGTGTGACAACATGGATGAACCTGGAGAACATTATGTTAAATGAAATAAGTCAGACACATAAAGATAAATACTGCATGTTCTCACTTATAAAAGCTTATGAAAGTAGAGAGTAGAATACAGGTTATGAAAGGCTAGGAATAGGAAGGGAGAATAAGAAAAGACTGGTTTATGGATACAAAGTCACAGCTAATGCTAGGAATAAATTCTAATGCTCTGTAGCACTATTGAGTGAATATGGTTAACAATACTTTTATTTTCAAAAAGCTAGAAGAGAGGATTTTGAATGTTTATGACAAAAGAAATGATAAATATTCAAGGTGATAGATTTGCTAATCCTGATTTGATCATTATGCATGGTATACATGTACGAAAATATTACTCGTAACTCATAAATATGTACAACTATTACATGTCAACTTAAAACAAAATAAAATAACCTTAAAAAGAATAAATCACGCCAGGCGTGATGGCTCACACCTGTAATCTCAGCACTTTGGGAGGCCGAGGCAGGCCAATCTCCTGAGGTCTGGAGTTTGAGAAAAGCCTAGCCAACATGGTGAAACACTGTCTCTACTAAAAATACAAAAATTAGCCAGGTGTGGTGGCGTCTTCCTGTAGTCCTAGCTACCCAGGAGGCTGAGGCAGGAGAATCACTTGAACCCAGGAGGTGGAGGTTGCAGTGAGATCGTGCCACTGCACTCCAGACTGGGCAAAAGAGCGAGACCCCATCTTGAAAAAAATAAATAAATAAAGATTGAATAAATTTCTAAATACTTGCTTAAAACAGTAGCAAAAAATATTTATTAATCAGGGAAATCTAAACACTATTATATACAATGCCAAAACGACAATGGCTCGATGCAATAAAAGTTTCTCATTCAAAAAATAATAATAAAGAAAATGTAGTTGGACCCTCAACCTAAATCATGTACACAAAATAGTTGTAAATGAGTCAATGACCTAAATATAAGCATTAGAACAATGAAACTTATAGAAAAAATTATGGATAAATCTTCATGACCTTGGCTTTACCACCGGATTCTTAGGTATGACACGAAAAGCATGCACAATTAAAAAAAATAGAGAAATAGAATGTCACCAAAATTTTAAAGTTTGTGCCTTAAAATGTATTATCTAAAAAGTGTTTTAATTGGAAAATTAAAGAGAATGGAGAATTTAGTGAATCTACAGAAAATATTTGCAAATCATGTATTTAATAAGGGTCTATTAAACAGAATATATAAAGAATTATTAAAACTCCACAACAAAATTCAAACAACCTAGTTTAAAAATGAACAAGGGATTTGAATAAACATTTTTTACAAAGAAAATATTCAAAGGCCCAGAAAACTCATAAAAATATGTCCAACATTATTAATCATTAGCAAAATTGAAATCAAAATGCCAGTGAAGTACGAGTTCCTACCCACCAGGAGGACTAATTTTTTAAAATGGAAAACAACAAGTGATGGTGAGGATGTGGAAGAATTGGAATTTGTATACATTACAGGTGGGAAGTTACAGCTGCTCTGTGAAGGATTTTGGTAATTCCTCAAAAAGTTAAAGACAAAAGGTGTATACGCAAAAGAATTTTTAAAAGGCACTCACATGAGTATGTGTGCATTCATGTTCACGGTGGCCCTATTCACAATAGCCAAAAGTTGGAAACAGCCCAGATTTCCATCAATGGATGAATAAACAATTGTACCATAGGCATATAATGGAATTATTAAACCATAACAAGGAATGAAGTACTGACACATACTTCAAAATGGAGGCACCTACAAGACATTACCCTAAGTGAAAGAAACCAGACAGAAAAGAACAAATAAGATATGATTCCATGTACATAAACTCTCCAGAATAGATAAGCTCATAGAGACAAAGCACTGATTGGTAGCTGCCAGAAGCTGAGAGAGAGGTGGAAGGGGAAGAATTGTTTCATGGGTAAGATGTTTTGCATTGTATGGATGGAAATGTTTTTGAACTAGATAGAGGTGGTGGTTAAACAACACTGTGAATGTATTAAATGCCGCTGAATTGTTCAATTTAGAATGTTCAATTTTATGTTATATGAATTTTACCTCAATAAATTATTTTTAAAATATGTGAAAAAATAAACGGATACAACCAAAGGAAAATATAAAGAATTACACAGGGAAATATAAAGACATCCACATTTACAATAATTCATAGAACATCCAGACCAAAAATCATTAAGGATAGAGGATGTGAGAAAAACCCAACAATAGCAACAACAACAACAAATTATCAACCAACTTGATTGAATTGACATTTAGAGAACATTACACTCCCACACTGAAGAAGGTACATTAATTTCAAGTGAACATGCAACATTCATTAAGATAAACCATAGGCTGAGCTTAATAAATATTTTATAATTTAAATAAGCAAAGCATATTTTCTGACAACAATGGTATTTAGGTAAGAATCAATAATAATATCAACAAGTAAATTTCTAAGTATTGGGAAATTAAACAACACAATTTTATATAACTCCTGGGTACATAAATCACATGGGAAATTAGAAAATCTTTCAAACTAAATGATAATGAAAGCAGAGACTATCAAAACGTGTGAAATGCAGCTGCACATTAATTATAATGAATTTTACAGCACTAAATGCCTACATTAGAAAATGAAGAAAAGTGTAAAACTTAATAATCTAACATTCCAGTTTATAAAAGTACCAAAAAAGAGTAAACTAAATCCAAAATAAGGAAGCAGTTGAACAACAAATGTTAATATAGAAGCAAACATGAATAGAAAATGGACAAACAATACAGAAAACAACAAATGTATAAGTAGTTTCTTTGAAAAGTTAATTGATAAAAAGCCAAGATGACTAAACACAGAACAAAAGACAAATCTCAAATGATCAATATTAAGAACACAAAAAGAAAACTATAGATCCTACAAACATTAGCATGATAATGAGGAAATATTTTTAAAATGTATGGCAATATATTTGACACTTTAAAATTAGTAAGATTATTCAAAAGCAGCTGCTACAAGTGGAAATGAAACACCTGCATAGAACTCTAAGTAATTAAATCACAATCTGAAACATTGCCATAAAGAAAACTCCAGACCTGGAGACTCCACCCAAGAATTTTATTAATCATTTAAGAGAGATTAACAGCAATGCTACACAAGGTGTCTGTTTCTTTGTTTTAGAAATGGATGAGGAATAAACACTTTCCACTTCATTTAATAGGTTCAGCATAATTCTGACACTAAGAGGAAATTTAAAAAAAATAATTACTGATGAATATCTCCCATAACGTAGAGGCAACCATTTTTGACTAAATATCAGCCAACTAAATGTAGGAATATATAACATAAAGGCTAATAAATTTTAAGCAAGTGGGGCTCACCTCAAGATGGCAAGGTTGATGTAACATAAAAAGTAAGCAATATGATTTACTATACAGAATAATAGTTAAAATTATACTACTATTCTAATCTATAGATGTAGAAAAAGCATTTGACAAAATCCAATACCAATTCATAATTGTTCAAACCTCCCAGTACACTAGTAATCTAAAGAAAAATTAAAAACCTCAATATTTATGTATTTTGTCCATAAAAACTACACTTAACATCACATTTAATGATGCCAAATTAGTGGACATTTTTATGTTGAAAATGAGGAAAGATACTCATTCTCACCACTTCCATTAAATATGGTACTATAAGTGTTAATGTATTAAAGCAAGTAAAGGAAATAAATTGTACGAATGTGATGAAAAAGAATTAAAACTATTATTCTCCAAAGATGACTTATTTTGTATGTATAAAACATGAAATCAGCCGGGCGCAGTGACTCACGCAAGTAATCCCAGCACTTTGGGAGGGCGAGGTGGGCAGATCATGAGGTCAGGAGTTCCAGACCTGCCTAATAAACATGGTGAAACCCCGTCTCTACCAAAAACACAAAAATTATTCAGGTGTGATGGCACACACCTGTTGTCCCAGCTACTCAGGAGACTGATGCAGGAGAATCAATCCCCTGACCCTGGGAGGCGGAGGTTGTAGTGAGCCAAGATGGCGCCACCGCACTCCAACCTGGGCGACAAAGCGAGACTCTGTCTCAAAAAGAAAAGAAAAGAAAAAATGAAATTTACAAAAAACTATGCTAGTATGAATAAATTAACAAGATGATGGGGTGCAGGGTTATTGCACCAAAATTAATTATATCTCTGTGTATTATCAACAAACTGAAAAAGTCTATATTAGCTACTATCTATAAAATAGCTATAAAAATATCTATAAAAATATGAAAAAGCATTTAAAAACCTAAAGAATAAACCCAATGAAAGATGTGTAAGACCCCTAAAATGTAAACCACCAAACGTTAGTGACAGAATTTGAAGACTTAGGTAAATGGAGATATATATCATGTTTATGGATTGGAAGATTCAATATTGTTCAGATGTCAATTCTCATAAGAAATTTGTTATAGATTCAACCCAAATGCAATTAAAACCCCACAAGTCTATTGTTGTCATTGCTGTTGAAGAAATTGACAAGCTCGAATATGGAAATGCATATTATCTACAATAGCCAAAATTATCTTGGGAAAATAAAATTGGAGGACTTATACTGCCTAATTTTAAGATTTAACATAAATCTCTAGTAATAAAGACAATGTAGCACTGATGTATGATCAATGAGAGAAAGTGGATAAATCACCCATAAATATTTACTTAATGGATTTTTGAACAACGCAAAATCAAACAGGAAAAGAAAAGCCTAAATTAAAAAAAAAATTTTGGAAGAACCAGAATTCTATTTATGAAAAATAAACATTGACTCCCACTTCACGCCAAACACAAAAATGCAAAATGAGTCATAGGTTGAAACATCTTAATAACAAGAATGCTAGAATAATAAAGTGAATGAAATAAAAACTCCAGAGAATATTTTCATTACATTGTATAAGAAATAATTTTTAGATGGAATACAAAAAAAATCATAGAGTGTAAAAGAAAACGAGAGAGATAACAAATTTTATTGAAATTACATTTATTCTAATCAAAAGGCAATATTTAAAAAATCAAAAAGTAAGCCATAATTGGAACAAATATTCATAGATGCTTTATTTTTAAAACAGCATATGTGTATATATATGCATATATATGTGTATGTATGTGTATATATGTATATTTATGTGTATATATATGGCCTTTTGCTTATATTGAGTTGTCTTCTTTTATTGATTTCTAGAATAAATATAAAAATATATACATATATGTAGAAATCAACAATACAAGAAGACAACTCAATATAAACAAAACCAAGCAAGATGTTTGAATAGATACTCCACAAATGAAGACATAAAAATGGCAAATAAACACATGAATAGGGAATATGTCATCAAATAATGAAATCACAGATACAGTGAGATATCTTTTCACACCCAATAAAGTGGCTAAAATTTAAAAAAAAAAAAAATGATGGACAATGTCAAATGCTGGCAAGCATGTGGAACAAACGGAGTTCTATTACCTTGCTGCCAGGAGTGTAAAGTGGTTTAACCATATTGGAGGACTAGTTAGTAGTTCTGATAAAGGTAAACATAGATCTACCTTAACCCTACGTCCTAGCTAGTCTGCTCTTTGGCATTTCCTCAAGATATACAAACACATATGTGCACCTGCATGCATGCACACGCACAAACACACACACCCTAAAGAGGAATTTTCATTAGCAATATTCATAATGGCCCCAAACTAGAAGTAACACAAATGTCTATCAGTAGGAAGTGCAGAAACATGTTGTATATTCATATGAGAGAGTTCTAGTCAGTGATGAAAAGGAATAAATTGCTGATAATTGCAACAACACGAATAAATTAGAAAGCATAGTGCTGATCCAAAGAAACATGACACAAAAGAGCACACACAGTACAATTTCACTTATGAGAAGTTCAAGAACAACCAAAACTACCATGTGTTATGCAAAGTCAGGAAAATATCCTCAGGGCTGAGGGTGCAGAGAAAGTTGACCTGAGCGAAGCACAATGTGACATGATGGAAATGTTTTCCATGTTTTTGGTGGTAACTACATGCATGTATAAAATTGTCAAAAATAATAGAACTGAATTTTTAGGATCTGCACATTTTATTGTATGTAAGTTATATGCAAGTAAAATATTACTCTATCAAAAAGAAAATCACAGTGATAATAAATATTAGGGTGATAGTCTCTCATCACTTATCTTGACCCTTTTGACAAAATTGATGGTGAGGGGAAGAGGATGGAGATCACATGGTCTTCTTTGATTAAATCAAACATATCAGTTAAAATTTAAAATGATTACTGTTGGCCATACAGTAGCAATAATAGTAATAGTAAATGGCTTACTTAATTTAACATTTTTTAAAACCTTACTGATGTCATGTAGAAGAAAAGAAACAGAAGCTTAACTTCCCTAATATCACACAGCTATTACATTGTGGATCCAGGATTTAAAAACCTCTGTCTGGTTTAGAATCCCTGTTTTATTACTATTCTGGTCTTCCTTCACTAAACATCCTGTTTCTAACTTGGGAAACAATATGTTTGAAATCCAACAGAAAAATGGGCAAAAGCAATTCATGGGAATATATGCTAAAATTTTTGAAATTTCTCCAAAGAATAACTCAAAGTAACTTGAAATAAGAAAAAAATACAATTAAACAAAAATGAAACACAAGGCAACACTCATTAGAAGAGCAAAAATTGGAAAGGTGCCAGGATGCCAAATGGTGGTAAAGATGTGAGCAGACAAGAACTCTAGCACACTGATTATGTCAAAGTTGTTAGCCATTCTGGAAATTATTCTGGTGGTTCCTCATGTCATTAAGTTAGCATATGCCTTATAATTAATCACTTCTACTCCTGAGCACATATCACAGACAAAGTTTATAAGGGGACATATATAAAGTAGTTGATTGAAGTGAGTGTGTGTGTGCGTGTGCGTGTGCGTGCATGCTTATTGTAATCAAAGATTTGAGTGATAATCAATAGAGGAGTGGACAAGTGATATGTTATGGATCCACTGGAATATATCATGGAAAAAATGAACTAGGTATAAAATGGTGCAACATGAATAGATATAAAATATAGTTTAGAATAAAATAAGACGTAGAATGATATTAAAGCATAATAACATGTATGCAAGTTAAAACCCTGTATGCCAAATAACACTATCTAGAACACAAATGTATGCATTTTGGTGACAGACAGTGCTGAGAGGAGTGACTGTACCTGCCCTACAGCCCTTTTCCCACACTGGCTTCCCAGGTTGATGAATGACCTGCAAATAGCATTGTCCCAACTTTCTACAATAAAATAAACAAAATTATCACATATTTAGGGCCCAGAATATCCTTATTCAGTTTAGACACTGCCCCTCTGTATGAGCACAGACTGGGCTTAGGGTTAGTTTTATTTCTGTTACAATTTGTGTCTTCTAATGGATGGCAGTCTCACAGATGAGACCTCTCTCTATTTAAGGGCAAACAAATGACAGTCAGTCAAATGAATGAATGAATGAATGATTAAGCACAATACATATTTCATGCTCAATTTTATGGCACACTTAAGACATAATAGGTCCTTTTCCCTTACAGGACACCTAAACCATTAGAAACTAGAAAGCAGAAAACCAAAGAAGTATCCGTAGGGATGGGTAATCTAAAAACTAGGTGGATGAGAACAGAGTACCTTAGGCAGATTTTGAAAGAGGGAAGTGCTAAATCACTGCCTAAAAACTCCAACTGGAAGCAGTGACAGGTTCTCATCAAGAGGAGTGCTAACTACTTTGAAGTGGCATTAGAGAAATTGTTTCTCATATGTTATCACTGTAGATTCATATTGATTCATCTCTGTAGCTGAATTATCTTTAAAAAATTTATGGTGCATTTTTATGGCAATAGCCAATCATGCATATCATTAGTGTGCATAGCAAGGAGTTTAAGACAAGAGGAGACTGATGGCTCTTCAATTATTGATGTAAATGAATTGCCAAGTGTAGCTAGTTTAAGAAATGCAATAAAGAGCAAAAGTCAAATCTGTGGTTCTGTGCACACACACATACATACACACAATCACACTAAACAAACTCATATATTTTATCTAGCAGTAAGTGAAGACAGAAATTGAGTTACTTAAAATTTAAGACACTCCTGGAATTTTATATCATGAAATCATTTTTAAAAAGACACTGTCATTGTCATTTAGAGGAGGGATACTCAGAATATTTAATTTAGAAGGTGCTTCAAAGTTATCAAATTCAACCCTACCGTTGGCAGAATCTCTGAAAATGCTTCTAAGCTGGGATCACGAGCCTTTGCTAAACCACTAGCTCTTACTAGAGGTTGGTGGCCTGTGTTGCTCACAGAATGAAAGTCATTTTATGAAGAAAGCAAACCTAATATACTTTAGAAACGTTGTTTGTCCAATATAATATGGTCTCATCCCTGAATTTCTGAGTTTCATCTCTGACTTTCATCTCTGACTTTCTGGGTTTCCCGGAGCAAGTTACTTATTCTCCTCAAATATTTTTTTCACTTTTAAAATGGAGATAAGAGTAGTATTACTCTATAGGGCTATTTGAGGGACTTAAATAATAGCATATATTACAAAATGGTTGGATTCAGGTTACAGCGGCTTGACATGCTTATGCTGATAACATTTGACTCTACTTCAGTATGATGGCCACAAATTGAGTTATATCACACACTCTAAAGCACCACAAGGAGCTCCTACCCTCCACACTCAGTTCAGCTCTCATGTCACTTGGCAACTCCTTTACTTGCCTTTAATAATTTCCGTTGCCTTCAGTGCCATTCCAACATTCAGCACTGTACTCAAGCTGATATCCAGTCTCATTCATTTTACATCTAGTAGATACTCTCAGTTCCCAAAACATGAAGAAACTTAGATCAGAAATGACCTATCTCACTTCTCACATACCCATTAACTGCAAATATCTTTCTATCCGTTTCATGCCTGCCCTTCTTCCTCTAGTCTTAGAGAACACTTGCTTAGTCTCAGCCAGTGATCTTACACATATTCTTTGTATCATACCTTCCCCATATCCACAACCACATCTTGAGTCCATATATTCATTCTGTTCCCCAGACTAATGTGTCTATACATCTACCAAGCATCTGCACTTGGATGTTGCATAGAAACCTCATATTTAGCATGTCTTAAATGGAATCTCAATTTCCAACTCCAACAAAAACATCGTGAGTCTACCTAGTACCCAAACCATATAACTTTTTTCAGTTATTGAGATCTCCTTTTCCATATACCTGGTATCCAATGGCAAAGCTGTGTCAATTTTAGTTTTCCAACTATTTCTTGAATCCATTTGCTTATCTCCAACTTAATTGCTAGCCCTTCTAATTCAGTCCATCTCTGTCATGAGAATTGCAGTAGATTCCTGGTTCATCTTCTTGACTCCTGACTCGCTTTTCTAAAATCGAATTGCCATGCCACTCTGAGAATTATAGTTCTAAAGTATTTATCTGACAATTTTCAGAGGGTAAGCCTTTTATGATTTGGCCCTGCTTCCCTCTTAAGCCACATTTCTATGCATTATCCTCTCATTCACAATGCTGCCGTCAAGCTAAGCTTCATGCAGCTCCATTCTGTTGTCAGTGGTAGTTTTGCACCATTTGTCTTCCTATCTTCTTGACTGGCTCCTATTACTCATCTGTGATGTATCAGTCTCCTGGAATCTCCCTGATACTCCAGACGGTGTTGGATGTCCCCCTTTTCCATCGTTCATATCATTCTGAACTGCAGTTTTCTCTTTTGTTTCTTTCCACTGAAATGTGAGTTTTTTTAGGGTAGGAATGCCCAACAAGTAACTGGTAATAAAGTTGCAAAACTTTCAGAAAAACTGTACCTAAAAGCATATGATTATAAATACAAGCATATTTATATGTGGTAAAGTATGGGTCTGGAAAGAACACAGCATCTAGAATGGCAAGACTGCTAAAGACAGAGCCCTGGGGATCACTACCCACTACTAAATTTCCTTTGTATGGAACTAAGGCACTAAATAAGAAGGAAAAGCAAATGTTAGATGCATGTGAGATTACAGGGCAACAAGAAAGCTACGAAGAAAAGTGAAGATGGAAGCATATGGCAAAGGAATTTCAATGAGCTGAAGGGAACTCACACTTATAGAACTACATCTAATCCATAAAGAGAATTATCTGGCTGCAGTTAATAAAGACGACAAATCTGAGAAGCAAAATCAAGGACATTGAAGTTTAGTGTGATGCTTAGACTATGCAAATACAGAAGCATCCTATTTGGATGAATTTTTCTGGTGAAGAAAGTGAATGTATGAAACAACAAAACAAAATTGCCCATCAAGACAAAGGAAGTAACATATAATTAGTGAGATTCACAAAATACACAAAGAATGAATTTGGCCATTTTTACAATCCTTTATATCAGATAAAACTGAAACAATAGTGTATAAATATGACTACACAAGGACTTTTTGTTCTGAGTTCCACCTCTTTTCAAAGACTTGCAATTCGTTGACTCATTAATACCATTAGATTTATTTTTGTATAGGTTAAATCACCTGTTGTTAGAATGTGGTTCTGGGTCACTACACAGTGAATTTTAATAAATTAAACCTACTGTCCTTCTCAAAAACAACACATAGGTCAACAACTATGATTAAGTTGTCTATATTAATAAGTAGCTATCTCCAAGATAATTATAGTTTCCACTAAATGATTTGTAGAAATGGGAAATGTCTTTAAATAGTTTCAAAGTTATTTATATCCTCCCCTTTGATATTGTGATATGTCCTGTGTGTTCAAATATTTGTGTATGTACTTCCAGGGGTTCTAACTTCAATATACTACCCTGAGTTACTTTTTTCCCCTCAATATACAAGCAGGATAGCAAGCTAGTTAAGGGCACAGTTGGTGGAGCAAACTTTCTTGTTTAGAATCTTAGTTTTGTATTTAGATCTTTTACCTTGGACATGTTTTTATCCTTTCTATCACTTAGTTGCTTATTTGTAAATTGCAGACATAATAGTACCTATTTATTAGAGTTATTATAAAGATTAAATGAGTTAATATACTTATAATGGGTTACAAAAAGAAAATGTTTTGTAAAGTTCTTAGAACAGGGTCTTGTGTTAGTCCGTTTTCACACTGCTATAAAGACATACGTGAGACTGGGTAATTTATAAAGAAAAGAGGTTTAATTGACTTATAGTTTCACAGGGCTGGGAAGGCCTCAGGAAACTTACAGTCGTGGTAGAAGGGGAAGAGGCACATCTTACATGGTGGCAGGAGCAAGAGATAGGTGTGAGGAGCAAAGGGGGAAGAGCTCCTCATAAAACCATCAGGTCTTGTGAGCACTCACTCAATATCACAAGCACAGCATGGGGGAAACCACCCCCATGATCCAATCACCTCCCATCCCTAGACATGTGGGAATTATGGGGATTGTAATTCAAGATGAGACTTGGGTGGGGACCCAAAGCCTAACCATATCACGTCTGGTACAGAATAAGTGCTTAATAATTTAACTTTTACAGTGTCAATCATTCTAGTCCTCTCTTTTACATTGAGCAACATTGCTTGCATTTTGTCTTGTAGCTGTTTCTTCAATTACAAGAAGGTACTTAGGCAGTGAAAAGGAAGATAAAACGGTAAACAGGAAATACAAAAGGAGAAGAAAAAGAATACAAACTATCACATAGAACATAAACAATACAGTACTATAATATTAAGCTTATTATTTGCTTCAAATTCAGATAAAACATAGCCTTGCAACTCAGATATTCTCTATTTCAAACTCTAAATTTCTATTGCTGATGAAGACAAATTATTATTTTAGTTGATGGTTTGCCAGACATGACTTTTTTTTTTTTTTTTTAAGGAAAAATGGAAAAATCTGTTTGATTAGCTCTGAGAGAAAGTATTCAGTTGCAACGAGAGGCAGACCTTCACTGCAGCCTGAGTCACATCTTTTGAGCTTTGTGAAATATTATGTCCTCCAGAATTTAACCATCTGGAAGCTAGTGACAAGGCTGGATGCCATTCATGCATTCTCCTTCATGTAGCTCACAATGTGATGCATGCCCACTTATTTTTCAGATGTATTCAAATACCTATAAATTACCAGAAACCTGCTAGATGCCAGGGATACAAAGATAAACAATAGTCCAGGTGCTGTGACTCATGCCTGTAATCCCAGCGCTTTGGGAGGCTGAGGCATGAGGATCACTTGAAGTCAGGTGTTTGAGACCAGCCTGACCAACATGGTGAAAAACTGTCTCTACTAAAAATACAAAAACATTAATCAGGCATGGTGGCAGCGCTTGTAATCCAAGCTACTCTGGAGGCTTAGGCAGGAGAATCTTTTGAATCTAGGAGGTGGAGGTTGCTAGCCAAGATAATGCTATTAGACTAAAATATATATATATATATATAAAAAATATATATATGTATATATAATATATATGATTATATATTATATATATAATATATATAATTAATAAATGACTATAAGTATCCTTAGGCCAGCAGCTTCCCATCTCTCTCTCTACATATATATATACAGGCAAGTGTTTTTGCTCTCAATTTTTTTTTCCCCGTCACTGGAGAATAGGTCAAAGAGCTAGTTAGAGAGCTGGAATGTGTAAAGGTGTAATTCCAAAAGCAGTACCATGGAAAAGAATTGATGGGGAAAAGGAGTTTTTATGAAAAGCTTTGAGAGCACATGAAGTGAATGATTAAATTTATTGTGGGAGGAGTGACAAGAGGAAAAGGAAGTGTGTTAATATGAGGCTTCACCTGTTGAGTGATATCAGCAACCAAAAACATTTGGCCATATGAAGGACATACAGGGAGTGAGGTCTAAAGTTCAGTAGAGACCAAGTGAAGGTAAGCAGGGGCCCAGTTCCAGCCTGGCTATAACTGGCTCCATTCATGAGACTGAGAAAGATATACTTTATCCTGTAATCAATGAGAAGAGAAATACTATCAAGATTTGAATCATATGGTACATTTTCATTTTAGAAAAACTCTATGCTCTTTTCCGGTTAGCGCGGCGTGAGAAGCCATGAGCAGCAAAGTCTCTCGCGACACTCTGTACGAGGCGGTGCGGGAAGTCCTGCACGGGAACCAGCGCAAGCGCCGCAAGTTTCTGGAGACGGTGGAGTTGCAGATCAGCTTGAAGAACTATGACCCCCAGAAGGACAAGCGCTTCTCGGGCACCGTCAGGCTTAAGTCCACTCCCCGCCCCAAGTTCTCTGTGTGTGTCCTGGGGGACCAGCAGCACTGTGACGAGGCCAAGGCCGTGGATATCCCCCACATGGACATCGAGGCGCTGAAAAAACTCAACAAGAATAAAAAACTGGTCAAGAAACTAGCCAAGAAGTATGATGCGTTTTTGGCCTCAGAGTCTCTGATCAAGCAGATTCCACGAATCCTCGGCCCAGGCCTAAATAAGGCAGGAAAGTTCCCTTCCCTGCTCACACACAACGAAAACATGGTGGCCAAAGTGGATGAGGTGAAGTCCACAATCAAGTTCCAAATGAAGAAGGTGTTATGTCTGGCTGTAGCTGTTGGTCACGTGAAGATGACAGACGATGAGCTTGTGTATAACATTCACCTTGCTGTCAACTTCTTGGTGTCATTGCTCAAGAAAAACTGGCAGAATGTCCGGGCCTTATATATCAAGAGCACCATGGGCAAGCCCCAGCGCCTATATTAAGGCACATTTGAATAAATTCTGTTACCAGTCAAAAAAAAAAAAAAAAAAAAAAAAAAAAAAAAAAAAAATATAAAACAAAGAAAAAAAAAAAAAAAAAAAAAAAAAAAAAAACTCTATGAAAGGAAGCAAGGAAATGAATTAGAATACTCTAAGAGAGGAAGGAAGTTTGGGGGCCAAATAAAATGTTCCCTTCACCCTTTGAAGGTTCACTGAAAATCAGCTGACAAAAGGCAGATTAACAGGAGAAAAGGCATACCAAATTAATTTTAACATTGGTGGGGGTGGAAGGATCACAGAAGAATGATTACCCAAAACTCCATGGGGTACAGATGTTTATATACCTTTCCTCATAAGGTAAGGGGAAATGGGGAAAATATGGCCATTTGAAAGATAGTAATGAACAGATATGGAGAATATGCAATGGCCTAGGTCAAAGTCTATTGAGCCTGCAGAGCAGATAATGGGTGGTAAATGATTCTCTTTGAAATACTGAATGAGACTGCAACACAGTGGTTGGTGAGAAAAGACTGTACAAGTGTATTAACAGCCCTCAGTCTTCCTTCTCATATGAGTTAAGTTAGCGAAAAACTCAGGGAAGAGACCAGAGATAATTGTTTTCTTCTTTAGAAGGTCTGTACTTTAGTCAGATAAGGGAATTTTGGTATTTCGTTGTGTTCTTTAAGAGAGACAGAGAATTGAGTCTGAAGAGGTGCAGGAATGGTCAGAGAGACCTTGAGGCTGCTTCTTTAGTCTAGCATATCCAAGTGCTATATTTTGGGGTATCAGTTGTTGAGTCCAAAAAAAGGCCTAAATCAGAACAGTGCCAGTGGGAGAGGTAAAAAGGGGGAGCTGACTGAGCAGCTCTATAACTCGCATGAACCACTACGACTCAGTAATTAATTATGTGAAAAAGTGTAATACAAGGAAAAGACCAGGATAACTCAGTAGATTTTCAGGTGAATGATTAGGTCGTGTCTTAGTCTAGAGGTAAAAGCAACAGTCTTGTTAGAAAAGATGATGATTTTGTTTTTGACCATGGTGTACATGAAGGGTCTATGTGACGTCCAAGGTCAGATGTTCATGAGTTGTGGGAATAAGGTTCTGGAAGACAAGGAGAAATCTAGGCTCAAGCAGGAGATTCAGAACATGGGCATGTAGGTGGTATTTAAAACCAGATGAATATAGGAAAATAAGGAAAGGGAATAAGGGCTTATGAAATCTAAAATTTAATATGTAAAAATAAAATACAAACAGAGGGTAAGGAGATTGAAAAGGAGTGGCCAAAGAGAGAAAAGGGAACAGTGACTCAAAAGCACAGAGAGTCGGCCGGGCGCAGTGGCTCCAGTAAGGTCTTTATGACCTGTATCTTATGCTGACGTCCTATTGCTCATCCTGTGACTAAGAATGTCTAACCTCCTGGGAATGCAGCCCAGTAGATCTCAGTCTTATATTATCCGGAACTTATTCAAGATGGAGTTGCTCTGGTTCAAGTGCCTCTGACATAACGGACTGTGAAATAGAATATTCTTAGGATTAAGCAAACTTTACTGAGGCCCACTCACCCTCTGCATATGATACATGGTAGCAGACTCCAAGAAGCATAGCTTCTATTTAACTTTATGTATAGTCTTTTAGGGCACTGAATAATACACAGAAAAATAATCTGGGCTCTAATTTTCCAGATTTACTTTCATTTCTAACTTTTCCATAAGGCTTTCCCTGAGTACACAGCCTCTACAGAGCCGGATTACCTAGCTCTAGCATTTAGAATCCCCTGCTCCCAACCAAAACTTCCCACTTCCCTGTCATTGTTCTCCATTGGCTAAAAGTCCCTAAGAAAGTTTCTAGCTTCTTTTGTTTTCCACATAGCCTTGAACGTAATGAAGACTGCATTTCTTGTCTAAAATCTGAAGTTTGTTTCTTGTTGAAAATAAAGGAAACAGAAAACAAGCAATACTAAGTGCTGGCAAGTCCCTGGAGACATGCAGTTCTCTTGTTCTTTGAAAGCTCTCAGTAGTTTTTGCGGAATTACCAAGGTTCATTTTAGAGACAAATAAAAAGCATAGTTCTGTAGTGACAATTCTATTCACCATTAAAGAAAAAAAAATCAACAAAACAATTACTTAAAAGCCTAAATGTTTGGTTTCAGGCAATATTTTACTTAACATTCCCTTCTAATCAATCTTGAAAACCTATTTTAGCTTTCAAAATATACGACTTAAAGGTATCAAAGGTAGCAACCCTCACCTAAAGCATAGTCTAATCATTGAAAACATGGTCTTAGAATACTGAGACTTTTGTGATTGATACGAAAGAGAAAAAATCAATTTCATTGAGATTTTCATTTACATTGTTTGCATAATCCTGTTTGGGTCCTATACAAACTGATTTCTTATGAAATGTTTTTATTTTTATATTAAGAAAGAATAGAATCCGATTTTATGTAATTTAGTGACAAACATATTTGTAACTAAAGCTTACGTGGTATTCTATCCCTAAATTGACCCATACACTGCCAATATCTCCCTCAAGTTTCCAGAAATACTTTTCATCCCTCATTCCCATCCTCTTCAGACAAACTGAGCATCAGCTTTGTGGAGTGTGCACAAAACTATCCTCAGCATAAAACGTGCATTTGGCTCCAGAATTTTGTTAAGATGTTGCACTTCTGTACCTTCCTCTCTTGTTCTCTTTGGTCTTTACAGCTTACACACTAAAAATGTATGTAAAATATACCATGTTGACTCCAAATCCCTCAATTTCTTATATTTCTGAATAGTTTCCTTTATTTAGGACTCAATTACTTATAGGTATGATCATTTTTAAGTGTTTCAATGTTTTGTTCACTATTGACAAATGGCATTTCACTTTCCAAATGACTATTGGAGTTTCATTGAAGGCTGTTTATTATTTTTTTAATAAGCCTTTTATTCTGAAAACGTTTAGATCTACAGAAAAATTATTTAGATTGTTCAGGGAGTTTCCATATATCCTGCATCTAGTTTCCATTATTATTAACACCTTATATTTAGTATGCTACATTTGTCCAAAGTACAACATCGATGCATTATAATTAACTAAAGTATATAATTTGATCACATTTCTAAAGGTTTTACGTAGACTCTTTTTTCAATTCCAGATCCATATTGATATGTTACATTTATTCATCATAGCTCCATAAGGTCTTCCTGACTGTGATTATTTCTCAGACTTTCCTTGTGTTTGATGACCTTGACAGTTTTGAGGAGGAGAGATCAAGCATTTTGGTGAAATGTCCTTCAACTGGATTCGTGTGATGTTCTACTCATGATTAAACTGCAGCTATACATTTTTTGGAGGAAGATCACAGAGATAAAGTGTCATTCTTATCACTTTATATTAAGGGTACATACTCTCAGGATAATTTACCAAGGTTAGGTGATATAAACCTAGATTACCTGGCTGAGGTAGTGTTTGTCAGAATTCTCCCCATTTTCATACTGTACTCTTTGAAAAGAAGTTTGTATGCTGAGCTCATTCTTAGAGTGGCAAGTTTCATTCTACTTCATTAAGGGAAGAATATCTACACAAATAATTTTGATTTTTTTGTAGGAGATGTATGTCTTCTCACCTATTTGTTAATTTATTATTTATGTATATCAGAATGAATGTGTGCAAATGACATGAATAGACATTTCTCAAAAGAAAATACACAAATGGACAAGAAACATTTTAAAAATCAACGTCACTAATCATCAGGGAAATGCAAATTAAAATCACAATGAGATACCACCTTATCCTAGTCATTATGGCCATTGTTTAAATGTCAAAAAAAAAAAAAAAAAAAAAAACACACACACAAAAATTTTGGAGTGGATGCAGTGAAAAGCGAAGTCTTATACCCCTTTTGTGGCAATGTAAATTAGTACAACCTCTATTGCAAACAGAGGAGGCTTCTCAAATAATTTAAAGTAGATCTACCATTCTAACCAATAATTCTACTACTAGATATCTACCCAAAGGAAAAGACATCATTATATAAAAAAGACACCAGTACCCAGATGTTTATCACAGCACAATTCACAATTGCAAAGATATCGGATCAACCTACGTGCCCATGAATGAATGAATGGATAACGTGGTATATATACCATAGAATACTGCTTATCCTAAAAAAGAATAAAAGAATGTCTTTTGCAGCAGCTTGGATGGAACTGGAGGCCACTATCCTAAGCAAAATAACTGAGGAACAGAAAACCAAATATCGCATGTTCTCACTTACACTAAACTATGGGTACACAAATGCTTACAGAGTGGTATAATGGACATTAGAGACTCAGAGGTGGGAATCTGTGGACGAGGGATTAGGGATAAGAAATTACATGTTGAGTACAATGCACATTATTCAGGGGATGGATACACTAAAAGCCCAGACTTCATGACCACAACACTTATCTGTGTAACCAGAAATGACTTGTACCCCTAAAGCTACTGAAATTTTAAAAAAGAAGAAGTCTGTGGATAATTATCTTATACTTTAGGTTATTAGTCGTTGCTACTTTACTTGTTTAGTTACTTTTTTTCCATCTTTGTCCATTAAGAGCTTTTTCAGTTGGCTCCTATGTCCCTTTATTATACACCTATTTTATTTATTTTTGCTTTGATTTTTTTGTTTCTTCATTTTTTGGTTTGTTTTTAAGCACTGCCTGACTTTCTGGCATTACAAAATAATAGGGTCCTCTATATACACATACACACACACACAAACACGTTTTACATATGTGTGTGTGTGTATATGTATATGTACATATGCATGCATGTGTGTGTGTGTGTGTGTGTGTGTATGTATCTTGTCTCATTCCTAGAATCAGCCATTGCTCCAAGAATCCACTTGGAGCACTGGTTCCTTTTCCTGGAGAAACATTTCAGAATCCATGATCTGGGCGCTTAGTATGCACATGGCTATTGAGGTGCTGGTTGCTTCTAGGCACTATCAGCTGAGAGAACGAAAACGTGTATGTGTATACTAATGTTTGCATTTGCACATATCTGTGAATACTCCTATAGGTCTGACATAGTGACTCATACCTATAATCCCAGCACTTTGGGAGGCCAAAATGGAAGGATTGCTTCAGGCCAGGAGCTCAAAACCAGCTTGGGCAACATAGTGAGATTCTGTCTCTAGATTGTTTTTTAATTAGCCAGATATGGTGGTGTGTGCCTACAGTCCTACTCAGGACGCTAAAGTGAGAGGAACATTTGAGCCCAGCAGGTTGAGGCTGCAGTGAACTATCATTGTGCCATTGCACTCCAGCCTGGGCAACAGAGAAAGACCCCATCTTTAAAAAATAAAATAAAGATAAATTTATTTATCTTTATGTTTATAAATTTATAAACATGAATTTATACAGATGTCTCCAACTCTCCTAGTTCACCTTCTCTGCCACTGTGATGCAGTATAAAGCCCTCACCAAGTTCAACGCCTTGCCCTTGAACTTTCCAGCCTACATAACTTGCTAAATAAACCTCATTCTGTGTAAATGACCCAGTCTCAAGTATTCTATTCTAACAACACAAAACAGACTAAGACAACAGTTTAACAGTTGTGTTTTTTTGTTTTTTGTTTTTTTTTTTTTTACATTCCACATTTTGTTCTGGGACACCCTAACTGCATAAATAGTTTTTTCAATTTGCATATAGTAAGGTTCATTTTCTTTTTCTTATGTTAAGTTCTAGGGACTGAGAAATGTTTAATGGTATGTGGCCAACATTACAGTATTATACAGAATAGTGTCACTGCCCTAAAACATTCCCTGTGCTTCACCAATTCAAACCATCACTGCATCTTTCTCAGCCCCTACAATCACTGATTTTGAAACTGCATTATAGTTTTGCAATTTCCAGAATGTCATATAAATGGAATTATACAATATGTACATTTTCTGACTGGCTACTTCACTTAACAATATGAATTTAACATCCATTTATGCATTTTCATGACTTGATACCTCATTTCTTTTTATCATGGAAGAATATTTCATTGAACGGATATACCATCATTTGTTTTTCCATTCGCCTATTGAAGAGAGTATCTATAGCTTCCGGTTTGGAGAATTTATGAATAAACTGCTATAAACACGTGCATAGAGGTTTTTGTGAGAACATAAGTTTTCAACTCATGGGCAAATGCTTAAAATTAGAATTGCTAAATCCTATGGTGGGACTATGTTTAGCTTTGTAAGAAACTGTGAAAGTGTCTTCCGAAGAGGCTTTCTTATTTTGAATTTCTACCGGCAATCAGGGTTCCTGTTGATCTGCACCCTTGCCAACAATTGCTAATATTACCTAATTAGTGTGTTTTTACTTGGTTTATTTGATTTTTATTCATTCGAATGAATATGCAACAGGAACCTCATTGTTGTTTTAATTTAAATTTTAAAATGAGAAATTAAGCATCTTTTCATACGTTTACATGCTGTCTGAATGACTTCTTTGGTAAGGTATCAGTCCAGATGAGTCACCCATTGTTTAACTACGTCGTTTATATTTCAACTCTTAAAACTAAGAGTTGAAAATAAAATAAACAACTTAAAAATAAACTAATAGCTAAAATAAAATAAACAACTAATAACTCAAAAATAAAACTGAGAGTGTTAAGAGTTCTTTGTATACACTAGATTCAAGCCCTTTATCAGATGTATGTGTTGGAAATATTTTCTCCTTGTTTGTGGCTTGGTCTTTTTATTCCCTTAACAGAACCATTTGCAGAAGTTTTTAACTTTAATAAAATCTAACAAACTTTTATAGTCATTCTTTTGGTATTGTATCAAAATTATCAAACCCACATTCATGTACATTTTATGTATTTCATTCTATAAATTTTATAGCTTTTCACTTTATATTTAAGCTCATCATCTATTTTAATTTATGAGAAAGGTGTACGGTCTGAGACTTCCTGCCTTCCTTCCTGCCTGCCTTCCTGCCTTCTTCCCTCCCTCCCTGCCTTCCTCCCTTCCCTCCCCTCACCTCCCTTCTCTCTTTCTCCTTCCCTCCCTCCTTCCCTCCTCCCTTCTTTCCTTTCCACATTTAGTTCTTCCAGTATCCTATTGAAAAGACTATCCTTTCTTCATGAAATTATCTTTGCTCCAAATTCAAAGATCAGTTTTATATCTGTTTAGTTCTCTTTTTACGTTTTCTATTGTTTCATAGATATAGTTATCTAGTTTTTCACAAATCCTACACAGTCTTGATAGTCTTGATTACTATTTCTTTACAGTAAGCTTGGAAATCTGGCGGTATGATTCCTGCAACATTTTTGTACCGCTCGAATATTGTGTTGACTATTCTAGGTCTTCAGCCATTCCATGTAAATTTATTTTATTTATTTATTTATTTATTTAACATAGAGTCTTGCTCTATCACCTAGGCTGGAGTACAGTGGCTGCCTTGGCTCACTGCAGTCTTGACCTCCTGGGCTCAAGCAATCCTCCACTTCAGCATCCTGAGCAGCTAGTACCACAGGTGTTCAACACCAAGCCTCTTGGGGCTTTTTAATTTTTTATACAGATGAGGTCTCACTATGTTGCCCAGGCTTGTCTCAAACTCCCGGGCTCAAGGAATCCTCCCACCTTGGCATCCCGAAGTGCTCCATGTAAACCTTGAAATCAGTTTGTGGTTACTAACAAAATAGCGGGCTAGGATTTTTATTGTGATTGCTCTGAATCTATAGATCAAGTTGAGAAAAACTGACATCCTAACAATATTGAGTGTCTCAATCCAAACATGGATCATATCCCCATTTGTTTAGATATTATTTATTTTATCAGAGTACTGTAGTTTTCAGCATATAATCTGTATATATTTCATTAGAATTATACCTAAGTATTCATTTTTTCTTTTGTTTTGTTATTATAAATAGTATATCATAAATTTCAATTGCCATTGCTGACATATATGAAAGCAACTGACTCCTATGCATTAAACTCATGTTCTATGATCTTGCTAGACCCACTTCTTACTTCCAGAATTATTTTGGTCTTTTCTTTGATATTTTCTGCATAGACAATCATGTCATCTGTGAACATAGAAACTTATGTTTCTTCCCTGACAATCTGTATACCTTTTATTTCCTTTCCTTGTCTTATTGAACTATCTGGGATTCAATTCAATTGAATTCTAGTACAATTTAATTTATTGCACTCCCTAGGATAGTACAATGATGAATAGGAGTGGTAAAAATAACATCCTTGCCTTCTCTCAATATTAGGGGAAATTGCCCAGTTTTTTAACTGTCAAGTATAATGTTGGCTGTAGGTTCTTTGTAGATGTCCATTATCAATTAGAGGAGGTTTCTCTATAATACAAGTTATTGAGAATTTTTATCACAAATGGCTGTTGGATTTTGTCAAATGCGTTTTTTCTATCTATTGATAAGATCATGTAATTTTTCTTTTTCAGCCTGCTGATGTGATAAAATACATTGACTTTTAACAAAGTCTAAAGTTGGTTTTCTGAAATGATCAATAAAATGATAAAATTCTACCCAAGCTAAAAGCAAACAAACAGGAGAGAAGATACAATTACCAATATAAGATGTGAAATGGGACATTACTACTCATACTCTGGACATTAAAATAATAAAAGAATACTTTGAGAAATACTATGCCTACAAATTTGATAACCTAGATGAAATAGGCCAATTTCTTGAAAGATGCAAACTATCAAAACTCATACAAGGAGACATAATGATATGGTTTGGATTTGTGTCCCCCCACCAAATCTCATGTCAAACTGTAATCCCCAATGTTGGAGAAAGGGCCTGGTGAGAAGTGATTGAATCACAGCAGCAAATACACCCCTTGCTTTCTGTTAATAGTAAGTCTCATGAGATATGGTTGTTTAATAGTGTGTTGCACTTTCCCCTTTTCTCTTCCTGCTGCTCCGGTTATAGAAGACGAGTTGCTTCCCCTTTGCCTTCTGCCATTACTGTAAGTTTCCTGAGGCCTCCCCAGCCATGCTACCTGTACAACCTGTGGATCCATGAGCCAACTAAACCTCTTTTCTTTATAAGTTACCCAGTCTCAGGTATTTCTTTATAGCAGTGCAGGAACAGACTAATACATATATTTACACACTCAAACAAACATAAGAAATTAAATCAAATGTAAATAACTCATGAAGCCAACATTACCCTAATACCAAAGCTAGATAAAAAATTACAATAAAGCAAAACTATAAACTAATGTTTCCCATTAACATATGTGAAATATTCTCAACAAAATATTACGAAATCATACCCAAAAATATCTTTTAAAGTTAACACATTATGACCACGTAGAGCCTATTTCAGTAACACAGACAGAACTGGTTCAGTATTTGAGAGTATGATGAGATCTAATTGTTTTAAATTATAAAAGCTATGTCATCTTTTTGCCTGGAGACACTAAAAATGTTGCCTTTATCATTGAAAGCCAAACATTTTACAAGGATATACAGAAAAGCAACAACAAAGCAGCATATTTAAGAAACTTATAGTAAAAAGGATCAACCTTCGCTCCTGGATTTAAGGATAGGCTAATAGTGGCTTATAGGTCTTTTATGTATGTCATATGGTTAAGTAAATTCTCTCAGAGTAAGATGTGACTTTTTATTTACTTATAAAAATGAGATTTATGATCGAGAGAGACTATAAGTGGATGTTAGAGACCTTTTGATATTAGTGATGGTATTTTAGGTTTCTGAGTACTATGGGATTGGTTCTCTGTGATGTTGAGTAAAATAAAAAAGAGGAATTGCTAGTTCAGAAATGTTTGATATTCACATTTATAATAAATGGTTGGCACACCTTGGGTAATTTTGAATTATATATGATCTCTCTTTAGATAATGCCCTTCCTTCAATGAAGGATGCAGACTGAGATAGCAAGCTGTTGTCCACCAAAAATGGAGTTTCAAAAATTTTCTTAGAAGCTCTATTGGACAATAAAAACATACAATGTTATCTGCCAAATTAAAAAAAAACAGAAGCTCTGTGCCCATATATCAGTGAGTAATAAAGTCAATGCTGAACTTTCCAAATCAGTAAAACATTTTTAAAAGTCATCAATATTTTGGATCAGAGTATTTAAATGTTTTATATGAGACTTGGAGGAAACAGTAAAGGACTTCATACATTCCAAGGGAATAACTGTCCAGGTTAACTGGTGACTTTTCTTCCAAGTGAAAACAATAAGTATACTTATTAATGGAAATGTTAATAAAAGCTGAGCAGACAATCTATTATAGTAAAGAATTTGTATAAATATGGAACAAGCATGCTATGTTTAGGTTTAGAGAAGTTAACTGTTAATTTGTTAATTAACAAATTATAAATAAGAGCATCAGACATGCTCTTTGGTCCCTGATTCCAGAACTTGGCTTTTGCACAGCATTTGTGGACCTGTCCTGGGCCAGAGGAGAACCCACTGCCTCAAACGGTGAGTCCTAAGACAGGCAACATTCACAACAAACTGACTTAAGAGCCTTTGGACCTTAAGTTCTGTATATCTTTGACAAATCTATATTATTGAATATTAGATTATTTTACAAAAGCTTAACATATTACAGGGGCTGGTACAAGCAGTGTATATATATATATACATATATTTTTTTTTTTCTAGTACTTTTCTAGAATTTTTTTTCTGGTTACTGTTTTCTGAAGACCTTCCTTGCCTTCAGTTTTTAAAAGATATTGAGAAATTTTAACTAGCAGTTTAAAAATATTAAAATGGACTTTTAAGGGCTATACTTGAATTATTCTGCCCAAGTCTTGGAAATTTTTGCTTGTAGGGATTCGGAGACCATAGTGAATTCTTTGGTTATTTCTTGAATTACATATAGTGTAAGTCTACTGACTTCAAGATTAGCTGCAATTTAATCATATGTTGAAAAAATTTCTGAGACTTCTAAAAATAGTTTTTCTTCAGTATATTTTATCTGGTAGTTCCATTTGCAGAGTAGTTCTTTACCTATTAAATTTGTAAGGTTTTTATCAAAAAGAACTGTTCCCCTGTAATAGTCCCAAAGTAAAAATCTCAGGTTAAGACATGGAAAAGTGCTTAGAATGGTTAGAATTCTCTCTACTTGAGTGAATTTAGCAATTACAGGGATATGATTTTATGTTACCAGGATTGATGGTAGGTACAGTTGACATCCATGTAAAATAAGAAAGCTGTATTAGAGGCTCATCAAACGTATATGTTCACTTTTTCTTTATGAAATACTCTTATAATTGGGAGCAGACACAAGAAAGAGAAACATTTTAGAATTAAAACAAAGATTACGTGAAAATAAAGAAAACAATAAAATACTCATTGCAAGAATATTCACCCTCATGACGCATCTCCAAATCAACAGGTTTAATTATAATTTAATTATAATATACTTTTATAAATACTTATATGCTTGTCTCAAAATATTGAATTTCTTGTTCTGGAAAATTGACAGTTTCATTTATGTGTTCAAAATAAGTGATATACTAGTCAAAAGTAATCTGAAAAATTAAACTATGAAAACAATTTGACTAACAATGGCATAAAAAGGAATATTTAGGAATAAATTTAATAAAGAAGCATAAGATGTATATGCTAAAAACTATAAAATAGTGCTGAGAGTAATTATACAAGAGGTAAATACACAGAGAGACTGTCTATTTTTATGAGTTGTAGGAACTACTATAATGAAAATAGCAATCCTCTCCAAATTGTTTATAGATTTCATTAAATTCCTATCTAAATCATAGCAGTATATTCTGGAATAATTGACAGGCTAATCTTAAAATGTATATAGAAATGCAAGGGCTCAGAGTATTAAAAAAATCTTTAAAAAGAAGAAAAATGGTAGATTACTTACACTACATGGTTTTAATACTCTAAATTCATTGTAATTAAGATAGTATGATATTGGCATGGAGATGAACACATAGATTAATGAAACTGAATTGATAGTCTACACATAAACTCTGAAATTTATGGTTAGTCAATTTTTAACAAAGGTAGCAAGATAATTTAATGGGAAAGAATAATTTTTCAGCAAGTTGTGCTGAAACATATGGATACCCACATGCAAAAACAAACAAATATATATATATATATATATATATATATATATATATATATATATATATATATGTATTTTACCTTACACCATACATGAATATTAACTCAAGGTAGATCATAGTTCTAAATATAAGCACAAAAACTGCAAACTTTTAAAAAGAAAACATAGAAGAAAATCATCTTGAACTTGAATTAGACAAGGAGTTTAGATACAACACCAAAAGTATGCACCATAAAATAAAAAATTATAAATTGGACTTTATTAAAACACAAACAAAATTGTACTTTAGGAGAGGCAGAGCAAGATGACAGAATAGAAGATTCCACTGGTTGTCCCTTCCGCTCCCCTGCAAGGACACCAATTAAACAACTAAAAATCACCTTCATAAGAACCAAAAAATCACGTGAGCACTCCCAGTACCTAGTTTTAATTTCCTGTCACTGCAAGAGGTAAGAAAAACAGTGTTGAATTACCAATGCAACCTCTTCCCTATCCCCCAGCAGCCATGGCATGGTGTGGAGAGCATTTTTGTGCAATGGGGACAAAGAGACTGCAGCAGTTGTGAGGCATTAAACTCAATGCTGCCCTATTATAGCAGAAAACAAAATCCGACCAATATCAGGTGATGCTTGCCTATGGAGGGAGCATTTAAACTAGCCCCAGCAAGAGGGGAATCTCCAATTGCAGAGGCCCAAACTCAAGTTCCTGCAGGCCTCAGCATTGCAAGCTAAATTGTGCTGGGGCCCTAAATAAATTTGAAAGGCAGTTTCAGCCTCCAGGACTGCAAATCCTAGGTTAGTCCTAGTGCTGAACAGGGCTCATAGACAGTGGACTCGGGGGCACATGACATACTGAGACAGCAGCTGGGGTGTCTAAGGGAGTGCTGTCATCACTCCTCCCCTAACCCCAGGCTGCACACCTCATGGCTCCAAAAGAGAGCTCTTCCCTCTGCTTAAGAGGAAAATTAGGGTGGACTTTTTCTTACATTTTGGGTACCAACTCAGCCAAAGTGGAATAGGGCAGCAATAAGAGTCATGACGCTCCCTTTCCAAGCCCTGGCTCCCAGATGATATTCCTACACATACCTCAGACAAGAATGGAACCCACTGCCTTGAAGAATAAAACCAAGTCATGACAGGATTCCTTACCTGCTAACCGAAGAGTCCTCGGGCCCAGAATAACCAGCAGCAATACCGGTGCTACATTGAGGGCCTTGGGTGCACCTCTGAGATTTGCTGCCTTCAGGTGAGACTAATCACATTCCCAGTTGTAGTGGCTAAGGGATGAGACTCCCTCCATTTAAGAAAAGTGGAGGTAAAAGTAAAGGGGACTTAGTCTTGCATGTTAGGTACCAGCTTGGCCACAGAAAGGTAAAGCATCAGACAGGCTCTTAGGTCCCTGCTTCCAGAATTTGGCACTTGAACAGCATTTTTGGACCTGTCCTGGGCCAGAGGAGAACCCACTGCCCCAAAGGGTGAGTCCTAAGACAGGCAATATTCACAACAAGCTGACTTAAGAGCCCTTGGGCCTTAAGGGAACACCAGTGGTAGTCTAGCAATACTCCCCATAGGCCTGTGGTGATGGTGGCCACAAGATGAGGCTCTTCTGCTTTTGAAAAGCAGGGGAATGGGTGGGAAGAATATGCCTTGTGGTTTGAATGCCAGCTCTAAGAGTAGAATGCCAATCTCATCAGAGTTATTGGCCTTAAAAGAGGAGGTAGAGAACATGATAAGGATGGAAAGCTTATTCAACAAGAAAATAACAGAGAAATTATAAAACCTAAAGAAAGATACCAAAGAAAGATACCAAAGTCCAAGTACAAGAAGGTTATAGAACACCAAGCAGATTTTACCCAAAAAAGGCTATCTCAAGGCATTTAGTAATCGAATGCCCAAAGGTCAAGGATAAAGAAGGGATTCTAAAAGCAGCAAGAGAAAAGAAACAAATAACATACAATGGAGCTCTAATATATATGGCTGCAGACTTTTCATTAGAAATCTTACAGGCCAGAAGAGAGTGGCATGACATATTCAGGTGATGAAGGAAAAAAAGTCTTTTACCCTAGAATAATATGTTCAGCAAAAACATCCATTAAGCCTGAAGAAGAAACAAAGACTTTCCCAGACAATCAAGAGCTGAGGAATTTCATCAACACCAGGCCTGTTCTACAAGAAATGCTAAAGGGAGTACTTCAATCAGAAAGAAAATGACATTAATGAGTCATAAGAAAACATTTGAAGATCCAAAACTGCCTGGAAATAGTAACTACAGAGAAAAACACAGAATGTGTAATTTTCTTTTTGCTTGTTTGTTTGCTTGTTTATGCAAATGGTGTTTTATCAGCTTAAAATAATGGGTTATAAGATAGTATTTGCAAGTATCATGGCAAACTCAAACCAAAAAAGCATACAACATATGCACAAAATGTAAAAAGCAAGAAACTAAATCCTATCACCAGAGAAATCACCTTCACTAAAAGGAAGAAAGGAAGCAGGAAAAAAGGAATAGAAGACTGCAATCAGAAAATAGATAACAAAATGGCAGTAATAAGTTCTTACTTATCAATAATAACACTGAATGTAAATGGCCTAAGTCCTCCAGCCAAAAGATACAGAGTGGCTGAATGGATAAAAATACAAGATCCAGTGATCTTTCACCTACAAGAAATCTAGTTTGCCTATTAAGACACACATAGACTGAAAATAAAGGGATAGAAAAAGATATTCCATGCCAACGGAAACTAAAAATAAAAGGAATAGCTTTACTTAGACCGATTTCAAGGCAAAAAAAAAATATGAAATGACAAAGACAGTCACTATATAATGATAAAGGGAAAAGGGATCAATTCACCAAGAGGATATAAACATTTTAAATATATATACACCCAACACAGCAGCACCTAGATACATAAAGCAAATATTATTGGAGCTAAAGAGAGATATAGATCATAATACAATAATAGCTGTAGACTTCAACACCCCACTTTCAGCATTGGATATATCTTCTAGAGAGAAAATTGACAGAGACATCGGAGTTAATCTGCACTACAAACCAAATGGACCTAATAGATATTTCCAGAATATTTTATCCAACAGTTGAAGAATAAAAATCCTTGTCCTAGGCACATGGATCATTCCCAAGAATAGACCATATGTTAAGTTACAAAACAAGTCTTAAAACATTAAAAAAAAGAAATAATATCAAGCATCTTCTCTGACCACAAGTATATGCCAACAAACTGGAATATTGGGAAGTAATGTAAAAATCCTCAGATACACACATCTACAAAGAATGAACCATGAATAAATCCAAAACCTGAACAGACCAATAACAAGTAACAAGATCTAAGTCAATCAAAAGTCTTCCAGTAAAGAAAATCCTGAGACCCAGTGGCTTCACTGCTGAATGTTACCAAACATTTAAAGAAGAACTTATACCAATCATACTCAAAATATTCCAAAAAACAGAGGAGGAGGGAATACTTCCAAACTCATTCTACAAGACCAGTATTATTCTGATACCAAAATTAGATGAAGACACCTTTAAAAAAAAAAGAAAGCTAGAGGCCAGTATCTCTGATGAATATTGATTCAAAAATACTCAACAAAATACTACTAAACAAAATTCAACAATACATTTAAAATATCATGCATCATGAACAAGTGGAATTTATCTCTGGGATGTAAGTGTGGTTTATCATATGCAAGCCAATCAATGTGATACATCATATCAACAGAATGAGGAAAAAAATCTACATAATCATTTCAATTGATGCTGAGAAAACATTTGATAAAAGCCCTAAAAAACTGTGTGTAGAAGAAACATACCTCAACATAATAAAAGCAATATATAACAGAACCACAGCTAGTATCATATTGAATGAGAGGAAACTAAAAGCCTTTCCTTCAAGATCTGGAACACAACAAGAATACCCACTGTCACCACTGTTATTCAACACTGTACCAGAAGTCCTCACTCGAGCAATCAGACAAGAGAAATAAAGGGCATTTGAATTAAAAATGAAGAAATCTAATTGTCCTTGTTTGTAGATGATATGGTCTTATATTTGGAAAACTCTAAAGACTCCACCAAAAAACTGTTAGAACTGATAAATTCAATAAAGTTGCAGGATACAAAATCAACATACA
The DNA here is from genome assembly GCF_008728515.1 of Papio anubis. Lineage (NCBI taxonomy): Eukaryota > Metazoa > Chordata > Mammalia > Primates > Cercopithecidae > Papio > Papio anubis. The sequence goes on from NC_044989.1 coordinate 21,730,848, forward strand.
AAAGTCAGTATCATTTCTATACACTTATGGTGAACAATCTGAACAAGAAATCAAAAAAGTAATCTCATTTACAACAGCCACAAATAAAATTAAATACCTAGGAATTAACCAAAGAAGTGAAAGATCTCTATAATGAAAACTATAAAATACTGATAAAAGAAATTGAAGAGGACACCAATAAATGAAAATATATTCCATGTTCATGGGTTGGAAGAATCAATATTGTTAAAATTTCCATACTACCCAAAGTGATCTGGAGATTCATCGAAGTCTCTAGCAAAATACTAATGACATTATTCACATAAATAGAAAAGAAATCCTAAAACTTATGTGGAACAAAAAAGACCCAGAATAGCCCAAATATCCTAAGCAAAAAGAACAAAACTGGGAGAATCCCATTACTGGACTTCAAATTATACTACAGAGCTATAGTAACTAAAGCAGGATGGTACTGGCACACAGACACATAGACCAATGGAACAGAATAGAGAACCCAGAAACAAATCCACATGCCTATAGTGAACTCGTTTTCAACAAAGGTGCCAAGAATATATACTGGGAAAAAGACAGTCTTTTTAATAAAATGATGCTGGGGAAACTGAATATTCATATAGAGAAGAATGAAACTAGACCCCTATCTCTGACTATATAAAAATAAAATCTAAAATTATTAAAGATTCATATATAAGACCTCAACCTATGAAACTACTACAGGAAAACATCAAGGGAACTCTCCAAGACATGGTTCTGGGCCAAAATTTCTTGATCAATACCTCACAGGCACAGGCAACCAAAGCAAAAGTGGACAAATGGGATCACATCAAGTTAAAAAGCTACTATACAGCAAAGGGAACAATAAGAAAAGTGACGAGACAACCACAGAATGGGAGAAAATATTTGCATACTACCCATCTGACAAGAAATTAACAACTAGAATATATAAGGAACTCAAACAACTCTATAGGGAAAAGAATCTATTAACCTGATTTTAAAACGGGCAAAATATTTGAATAGAAAATTCTCAGAAGAAGAAGTGTAAATGGCAAACAGGTATATGAAAAGGTGTTCATCACAGATCATCAGAAAAAGGCAAATCAAAACTAAAATGAGATATCATCTCACCCCTAGTTAAAATTACTTACATCCATACATAGGCAATAATAAATTCTGGCAAGGATGTTGAGAAAATGGAACCCTTGTACACTGTTGGTAGAAATGTAAATTAGTGCAATTACTGTGGAGAAAAGTTTGGAGGTAGTTCAAAGAAAGTAAAAATAGAGCTACCATATGATCCAGCAATCTCACTGCTGTGTATATACCAAAGTAAAGAAAGCAGTATATCAAAGATCTATCTGCACTCCCATGTTTGTTGTAGCACTGTTCACAATAGCACAATTTGGAAGCAAACTAAGTGTCTATCATCAGATGAATGGATAAAGAAAGTGTGATAAAGATTAATGGAGAAAGAAAATGTGATAATTATGCACAGTGGAGTACTATTCAGCCATCAAAAAGGATGAGATCCTGTCGTTTGGAACAATGGAGGGAACTGGAGGTCAGTATGCTAAGTGAAGTAAGCTAGGCACAGAAAGACAAACATCACATGTTACCACTTATTTGTAGTATCTATAAATCAAAACAATTTTACTCATGGAGCTAGTACAAGGATGGTTACCAGAGGCTGGGAAGGGTAATGGGAGGGTTGAAGGGAGGTGGAGATGGTGAATCGATACAAAAAAATAGTTAAAAAGAATGAATAAGACCTAGTATTTGATAGCACAACATGTAAACTTTAGTCAATAATTTAATTGTACATTTAAAAATAATTAAAAAGGTATAATTGAATTATTTATAACACAAAGGATAAATGCTTGAGGAGATGGACACCCCATGTTTTATGATGTGATGATTATGTATTGCATGTCTGTATCAAAACATCTCATGTAACCAATAAATATATATACCTACTATGTACCCACAAAAATTAAAATATTTTAAAATTATTTTTAAAAACAAAAATTACACTCTAAATGATACTTAGAAAGATATACAATTCATAGACTGAGAGAAAATATCCGCAAATTATATATCTAATACAAGGCTCTTAACCAAATACATAAAGAATACTTACTACTCACTAATAAGACCAACGATCTAATTTAAAATGAGTAAGATATTTGAATATTTCACAAAAATAAGGCATATAAATGGCCAATAAGTATATGAAAGAGTATTTGCAATCGTCATTAGAGAAACACAATTTAAAACCACAGTGAGAACACCCACTGGCTGTAATAAAATGGCAGCTAATTCTACAAGTTGGTGAAGATGTGGAGAAACTACAACCACAATCACTTTGAACACATTTTTGCTGTTCTTACAAAGTTATATATAAGTAGACATTAAAACTACCAATTTTACTGCTAAGAATCTAAGAAAGAATCTAACAAGAAGGAAAACCTATATTCAACAAAGATTTGTATGTAAATGTTCATAGCAGCATTATTTATTATAGGCAGAATTAAAAATAGTCCAAATATCCATCGTGGAGAATGGATAAAGGAAATGTAACATATCCATACCATGGAATAATATTCAGCAATAACAAGAAATGAAAAGCAGATATAAACAAGCTACAATATAAATGAGCCTCAGAAATATTATGTTAAGTTAAATTCATGCCCACAAATACACACAAAGCCATATACATATAAACTATACAATGTATAATTTCATTTATATAAAATATCAGGAAAGGCACAGTAATACATGAAAAAGGCAGATCATCAGTAGCCTGGGGCTAAGGGCGGAGTGTGATTTGACTCAATTGGGCTCATGGGAATTTGGATGGGGCATTATGGAAATGTTCTAAAACTGAGTTATGAAAATGGTGTTAAAACTATAAATTTAGTTAAAATTATTGAACTATATTCATAAAATGGGTGGGTCAATTTCATGCTATATAAATTTTATACCCATAAAGGTTTAAAATAAAATCATAATTTTTTCTCTTTAATATAAATGATTTGTAGGTAAGTTACTTTTTTCATACCTAAGAATGGAATATGCATCATCCCTCCTATATTACAGAAGAGCCTTTCAGAATTTTATCAGTAGTCTTTTCAAATAATAAATATGGTTTTCTAAATTATTTCTATTGTGTCTGCTTGTATTTTATTTCACTTACTTAAAAATACCTATGAGATATTAACATGTCATAAAATTCACCTTTATAGTATACGATTCAGTAGTTTTCACATATTAAGAGTTTTGCATCTATCATTACAATCTAAATTTAGAACATTATTTCTTTTAAAAAGTAACCATTATTAATCACTCTCCATCCTCTCCCTGTCCCTCCAACATCTAAGCAAACACTAATTTACTCTAGGTCAGTATAGATTCGGCTATTCTGTATTTTTCATATACGTAGAATTATTCACTGTCATATTGTGTGACTGACTTGTTTCATTTAGCTAGATGTTTTAAGCTTCATCCAAGTTATAGCACATATCAGGGTTTCATTCCTTATTGGGGGTAATAAAATTCCACTGGAAGGGTGTCCCACCTTGTGACTATCATAAGGGTTTGCACATTTGGGTTGGCTCCACTTTTTGGCTATTATAATATTGTATGCACACTCATGTACAAATTTTTCAGTGAACTATGTTTTCAGTTCTCTTGGATCTATATCTTATAGTGAAATTGCTGCGTCATATAGTAACTCTATGTTTAACTTTTTGAGAAACTGCCAAAACATTTACTAAAGTGGATACACTATATTTCATTCCCATCATCAAAGGTTTGAGGGTTCCAATTTCTCAAAATCTTTGCCAACATTAGGGATTGGTCTGTCTTTTATATTGTAGTCATTTTGTGAATGTGAAGTGGTATCTTATTGTGGTTTTTATTCATATTTCCTTATTAATGATGTTGAGCATTTTCATATGGTTATTTGCCATTTATAAATCTTATTTGGAAAAATTACTACTCATATGTTTTGCCCACTTTTTAATTGGCATCATGTGTTTTTTATTGTTGAGTTGTAAAGTTTCTTATATATTCTACATACAGATTTTTATCAGACACATAATTTGTTAATATTTTCTCATATTTTGCTAGGTGTCTTTTCACTTTTTTAAAAAATTATTATTTGTTTACTTTTTAGAGACAGGGTCTTACTTATTTGCTGAGACTGAAGTACAGTGGTGCAGTCATAGCTCATTGCAGCCTCAGAAGCCTAGGCTCAAGTGATCCTCCTACCTTAGCCTCCTGAGTAGCTAGGATTACAGATAAAGTCATTATGACTGGTTAATTTTTAAATCTTTTTATAGAGGTGGGGTCTCACCATATTTCCCAGGCTGTTCTCAATCTCCTGGCCTTAAGAAAACCTGCCTCAGCCTCCCAAAATGCTGGGATTACAGGTGTGAGCCACTATGCCAAGTTGCTTTATTATGTTCTTTGAAGCACAAGATTTTCTCATTTTGATATAGTTCAATTTATCTATTTTTCCTTATCACACTTGTGTGCATCTAATTTGTATTTTTTTAAATGCCTAAACCAAGATCTTGAAAATTACATCTCCGTTCTTCAAACAGTTGTATTGTTGTACATTAACTCCTTGATCCTTTATAAGCTAATTTTTGTATGTGGTGTAAGACAGATTCCAAACCCAAATTTTTATGTGTGGATATAGAGTTGTCTCAGTACCATTTGTTTAAAAGATAATTGTTTCCCTCATTTAATTGCCTTGGCACTCTTGTTGAAAAATCAATTGATAATAAATGTGTGGCTTTATTTCTAGACTCTTCAATTCTATTGAATTGATCTGTATGTCTGTTCCTATTCTATTTCAGTAGTTTAAATTTATTTTGTTTTCTTTCTTAAAATTTACTCTGTTGACTTTTTCTTCTAGGTTTTTGAGTACAATGGTCAGCTAATTCATTTATATATATTCATACAGTTTTAAAAATGGAATTAAGGCCATGAGTTTACTTCTAAATACCACTCTTGCTGAATCTGAATACATTAAACATTTAAAAAATGAAAATAAAGCAAATGTTTTACAATTTTGTTTTTGTTTTAAATCATGGATTGTTTAGAAGCTTGTTATGTTGTATCTACACATTTTAAAATTTACTTGGCCGGGTATGGTGGCTCACGCCTGTAATCCCAGCACTGGAAAGCTGAGGCTGGAAGATCACGAGGTCAGAAGATTGAGACCATCCTGGCCAATATGGTGAAACCCTGTATCTACTAAAAATACAAAAATTAGCTGGTTGTGGTGGCATGTGCCTGTAATCCCAGCTACTCGGGACGCTGAGGCAGGAGAATCGCTTGAACCAGGGAGTCAGAGGTTGAAGTGAGCTGAGACTGAGCTACTGCACTCCAGCCTGACAACAGAGACTCCATCTCAAACAAACAAACAAACAAACAAAATTTGACTTATTTGACTGACTGATTATTTTGCTTTTATTTTGTTGTTTATCATTGCTTTTATTTCATTCTGGTTTGAAATATATTCTGTAATATCTTTATATATTGGAATTTGTTGCAAGTCTCTCTTGTTACAAAAAGATTGGTTTCTTAGAGTAGTGAGACTACCCTATCAGTGGTTTCCTGACTCCTAGTATGAGGGCTCTCTAAGGAAAACAGGCTGTAAAATTTTTAGTGAATAATGATCCTGCCATGTCTCAGAAAAAATATTTCTAATCCCAGAACCAAGCAATGATTTCCTAAGAATTACTAAGTCTAAGCCTCACCTCCAGCTTCCCTACAAGAAATGTAAATGGACCCAGAGTTTCATCTTCATACTATACTATACCTAGATTTGTTGCAGATAGTTCTTTGACATTTAATCTCCAGCCCTCAATGCTGATCTCAGAATCCCTGGGACAAAGAAGCCTCATTTACTACTCACCACACGGTGCTTCCTTTCCATTTTGTCTTTTATTAAATGCAAATATGTGCTTTAATGTGTGTTTGTGCATTTTGTATAGCATTACTAAGCATTTAGAGAAGAAGGGAAGATTTAGGTCTGTGCTCAAATTGCCCGTTTAATACCAATGTCTAGTGGATTGTATCTAAAATGCATTATGCAGATTGATACACTAGGATTTTGTGACTTTTGTATGAAAATGGGTGCATAGTTTTGTTTTTAATCACAGTTTAATAAAAATGATCTTTTTTCCACTTACAGAAAGGACATAATCCAAAACCTATTTAATCAATCTTCAGTGTGACAAAGTTGATATAAATATTCACTGTAGATATAGTCTGAACATGCTTAGTGATGTTTGAGGTATTTACCAAATCACAATCCAGAATGTACTCAATTTTATATACCATTACATGAAATAATTATTCCTGATTATAGAAGACTTTATAACAATATTTTCTTTTTTTAATCACCAGAGCTGTACATATTACTATGTCTATTGGGGTTAAGAAAAATCCTCTTTGAAATCTGATCCTTTTTGTTAGATACAATAAAGAGAAAAACAAATACAGATACGTGTGTGTGCTGACAGTAGGAATCAGAGGGATGTAACATTTAAATAATGATAAAAATGTAGGTTTTCTCTTTAGGTAAAGGTTTACTATTACGTAAACCTGGCAATATTTACTCCTATTTAGCTGACAAGGAACTAGGTACAAATTGGTTCACAATTTGTGCAAGTTTACACACACCATTTGACTGAAATTTGGTCTTACTCTATTCTTTCCATTATGCCTACACCATTGCCAATAAGAAATGACTAATTTCTGGTCTTCAGAGTATAATTTATCACTGTGACTGATGTGAGTGTGACATCACTGAATGTGGCTTTTTTTTTTTTAACTCTTTAATTCAATGAATTTCTATGGTATATTTGCTTTTTCTGTCAGCTCTGGAACTCCTATGATATCCTGCTTATCACTCTCATGGTGAGTTTGGTATATTGAAGTAATATTTTGCAAATATTCACTACATCCCTTTTGACTTACACAGGGAAAATATATTTTTCTGCTCCTCTGATACTGCTCATAGACATGTAACTACTTTTACCCAATGTAATGTTACTAGATATGATGTAAACCAGAGTCTTGAGATAGCTTTGTACAAATGTGCTTCTTTTTTCGGGCTTCTGCTATTGCCATGACAAAAATATGGCACAAGTAGAACATTTAATGAACTAAAATAGGTTATGGTTATATATATGAGAGAAACAAACCTCAAAAAATTTTAAGTACAGCTTTAATAAATGGAGTTGGTTAGTATCAAATGCATAGAAAACTTTAACACTTTTTGAAAAAGCTGTATTTTCAAATGCACCACCAACTTGATCTAAAGAGTCCATGACCATTCCAATCATGAAAATATCTCTGGTCCCTCAACTTTCAACAGACAGGAAGCAGGCTGAGAAATCTACACAGCCACCAAGAATGGAATCTTTTTCTTTGCCTCTTCAGCAGTGGTCCAGTTGAATGAGGACAAAAAGAGAATGGTCCTGAGCAGCAGAATCAGAAGCCATAAAAACATAAAAAGCAAAGTGGCAAATCCCTCCCAAGAAAACAGAAATGGGGCCTAACCAAATAAGCTTTTCTACCCTCAAGGTAATGAACCTAATAAATTTGCCCAGTGAGATTGCAGAATTTCTAGAGATTACTGTCTGCTGTAAGCCTCCCATTATTCCTTTTTGTAACAGGAGTGTCTATAGAGGCTATATTCTCCATGTTTCATCATTGTAGGCTGTATTCATGTTGCCGAACTATACTTTCCTTTATAATTTATAGATTTCTAGATATCTTTTTTAAGATAAATGGTATTCAAAGACTCAGGGAGAAAAAAGAGTGCTGTCACTTTCACGAATGAATTTGCACAGTTGGTCAACAAATGTTCCTTCACCTCCAGAGAATTCTCGTGGTCATGAATGTATCCTTGGCCTCTCTGAAATAAGTAATCATCTGTGGCAAAGTCGGAAAATTCTAAAAGATCTTAGTATTATCACTACTTTTGTGTCTTCTCTCTTCTTATAATTCCTTTTGGGTTGGTTTTAGTAGTCACCTTTTCCAATATCAGTAAATTTCTTATAGACAATATCTTTGTATTATTAGGTTTTAGATGCTGTCATTATAGGAATGCATAACACTTACATCATTAGTTTTCACCTTCAAATGCAAATATACAATTTATCCTTGCTAAATTCATAGGAATGTGGCTCTAACTTGCTTTGATCTTATTACAATTTCTGTACATTTGGTGAATGAGTGTTTATTACATACTTTAAAACATTCACTTCCCATCTTGTAGTATGACCACTATATTATTTAGACTAGTTTTAAAAAGATGTGACCAAATGTAAAGCAACAAGTGAGTTAGAAAAAGAAGTATTCTGACTTCTAAATGCCCTCCACTACAGTAACACTCAAACTGCAGCATGAAGATTTTACAAATAAGCAAACCGATTGAAATTAGAACATAATTTGATCAACATCAGGTGACTAAGAGTCAAATTTGACATGAGAACTCAAATCTTTCAATACCATATAGATTGACATAGATACATAAAAGACAGATACATAAAACATAACATAGATACATAAGACAACAGACACGGGAAAAATTTCACAGTGAATGATAAAGCACTCTTTTTATTACCTCATAAACTAGGAAACATCTTCCAAACCAGTGATGGCTTGTACTTACTTGAATTTTAACATTTCATGAAAATATCCATTTGGTTCTCTTTGCATAGCCTAAATTTACCCACTGAAATATAGCAAAAAAATGTTTAATTAGATACTGAATGCCATAACCTCCCAGCTCCTACCATAGATGTCAGTGACCTATAGGCTGAGTGCAGTGGCTCATGCCTGTAATCCCAGCACTTTGGGAAGGCTAAGGCTGGTGGAACACTTGAAGTCTGGAATTCGAGACCAGCCTGGCCAATATGGTGAAACCTTGTCTCTATGAAAAATATAAAAATTAGCTGGGTGTGGTGGTGCAAACCTTCAATTCCAGCTACTAGGGAGGATGAAATAGGAGAATTGCTTGAATCCAGGAGATGGAGGTTGCAGGAGCCAAGATAGTGCCGCTGCACTCCAGCCTGGGCGACAGAGTTAGACTCTGTCTTTAAAAAAAAAAAAAAAAAAAAAAAAAAAAGGTCAATGAAATATAGATGGATAGACAGAGAGAGAGATAGATATGAAAACTGAATGCATTTTTCACAAGTCTAATTTTCAAACAATTTTAGCTTTATCTTTTTTTTTTATTAGAACTAAAATATCAAATCAAGTCACAATTAAGTCACCAATAAGCTATGTCAATTTTGTTTGGCCTTCTGTGCCACAATGACTTTATCATCACTTCATTAGCTTATGCATGCTTTGTCAACAGTATTTCTCACAACAGTAGCAATTATAAACAAAACAAAATTACTATTCAGAAACTAGAGAGGTGGTAGGGAGATAGAGGATTTGAAAAGTGTACCATGGAATGATTAAGAAGACCACATACTATTTTCCACACACATGCCCAAAGAGAATCTGATAAGGCAGATCAGAAATCATTAATGCAGTTGTTAAAAGCAACTGTGTCACTGTCTACTCCAAACACCACTTATTCAGGAAGTCATTTGTAGAGATTCTATATATACAGATATACATACTTATATACACATATCTATATATACATACATATGTGCATACACACATATATATAATAAATTCAATGAAGAAAAGACCGAAGGTAGAGAAGACACACTATAAAACCAGTGAAATAAAAGACAAAATAATTTTTAGAAGAAAATAAAAACCACCCCATATTTTGGATAGGAAGAAAGATGACATGTCACAAAATTATAAGTTGCTCAAAAATTATGACGAAATAATTTCCTAAATAGGTTGAATTTTAACTTCATATAGAAAAATAAGTCCAGAGAGCAACCAAGACGAAGTAAAAAGAAAAAAAAAATCAGCAAATTAGTAATGTCCTTACTCTAATAGAGAAAATTCTAAATCAATATATTGCTTTTGGATCGATACAGGAGTAGGACAGACTCTCAACTTCAGCATTATTAACATTTTGGGCTAGATAACTCTTTGGGAGAGTCTGCCCTGAGCGTTGTAAGATATGTAGCTGTAACACCGCTACTAACTAGACAACACTGGAACCCACCTGTTTGAAATATATAAAAATAAATAAATAAATATATCTTCCAACATTCCCAAATATTTCCTGGAGGGAATAATCCCTCCCTGTTGAAAACTACTGATCTGCACCATCTATTTAACATGCAAACAGATAAAATCTCACTCATCAAAATTCACCAATGATTTCTCAACACACTTAAAATCCAATGTAGTCACCATATCCATCATGATCCTACACTTCTCCATAATCACTGTCTGTCAGCTGTCATAGTCTTTGCTGTTTCTGGGAAAGGCCACCACATCCCCACTTGAAATCTTTATACTTCATGGGTTTTTTTGTGTGTGTTTTTTGTTTTTTCTGGAATGTTCTTTCTTTTTTTTTTTTTTTTTTTTTTTTTGAGACGGAGTCTCGCTCTGTCGCCCAGGCTGGAGTGCAGTGGCCGGATCTCAGCTCACTGCAAGCTCCGCCTCCCGGGTTTACGCCATTCTCCTGCCTCAGCCTCCCGTGTAGCTGGGACTACAGGCGCCGGCCACCGCGCCCGGCTAGGTTTTTTTGTATTTTTTAGTAGAGACGGGGTTTCACCGCGTTAGCCAGGATGGTCTCGATCTCCTGACCTCGTGATCCGCCCGAAATTCCTAAGCCTTGTTCTTTCACTTTAAATCTCACCTCTTTATGGTATTATTTTCTCTCCAGCAGAGTACTGACTTATAAGTACCGGGACTCCATCTTGTTTGTGGCTGTAACATTATAATCTATAACAGTGATTTGCTTTCCACATAGGAGGCATTCAATGCATTATTTGAATACATTTTTAAAAGAATAAATTCCTACAAATTAAAAAGGTACATTTTAAAAAGGACAAGTAATACATAAACATGTGATATGTACAATAAACATGAACAAGTTTTAACCTCAAAATAATCTGATTTTATATATATATTTTTTGTTTGTGTGTTTTGCTTTGTTTTGTTTTGAGACAGAGTCTCGCTCTGTCACCCAGGCTGGAGTGCAGTGGCACGATCTCTGCTCACTGCAAGCTCCACCTCCGGGGTTCACGTCTTTCTCCTGCCTCAGCCTCCTGACTGGCTGGTACTACAGGCGCCCACCACCACGCCCGGGTAATTTTTTGTATTTTCAGTAGAGATGGGGTTTCCCCGTGTTAGCCAGGATGGTCTCTATCTCCTGACCTCATGATCCGCCCGCCTCGGCCTCCCAAAGTGCTGACATTGTAGGCGTGAGCCACAGTGCCCGGCCGATAATATATTTTTAAATAAACAGATGTCATATGAAATAAGCTTAGCAAAAAAGTCAAAATAACTTGTATAGGCAAGGATGAATTTAAAGAAAAGCTCCTCCTTATACGCAGCTAATAGGGGTCTTCTATGTTATAAATACATTTGAAAGGTAATGATGGAAAACTATTATTGAAAATGTAAATAATCTATGACTTAACAAGTTAATCAATATTTAACTAATTTAATCTGTAAATTTTTTCGAGAAAATCTTGTACATTTGCACATACAGATGTAATTGATGAGTAGCATTGCCTAATATTTAGTAATAAAGAAAAAAATAGGAAAATCTAATTTTTTTTTAACAGGGTCTTAATCTGTTGCCCAGGCTGGAGTGTAATGGCACAATCATGGCTCACTGCAGCCTCAAACTCCTGTGCTCAAACAATCTTCCTGCCTGCAACTCCCGAGTAGCTAGGACTATAAGCATAAGCTCCCATGCCTGTAACAAAATTTGATCAACAAGGGAATGCATAAAAATGTGTATTTATATATTATATAGAAATAAAATTAATAAATTTTATATAGCTACCATTAATCTTAAAATAGTATAAAAGTCTTAAAAATAATTCATTTATCATTCTATATGTCATATTTAGTATTTCATAAGTTAAAATACTAAACACTACTATATAAAACACACATAGGTAGTAGAACATAATACAGAATGAAGAATATTCATCAAATTCATAAGGTTTCATCTGAGAAAAATGAGGAGTTATACCTGTGGACGGGAGCATACAAGGTTTAGTTCCAGTTTTGATTTTGCTATCTTTCTTAAGAAGAAAAAAATATTCTGAAGCAAATTATCACAGTATTAATATCTGTTTACTCTGAATCAGAATACATGGATATTGTAACATTTTATAACATTTTTTGTTTACATTTTGAAAGGAAATAAAATAAAATGTTAAAGTTTTAGTTCAGTATTTATGAAATGATTATTTGCCAAGCAATGTATTAAATGCTGAATCATGGAAGGTGGAACCATCATTTTGCATAGAGAAGAAATTTGAACTAGATTTGATTGAGAATTTATCATTTAAAAACTAAGGTAATGAGAACCAAAACATCATTACTAAGAATGAAAAAAAGTATGAACATGTGCATAATTTTTGAGGTACTATAGGATCAATATTATCCTTACTATAGACAAAAAGTAATGCTATACTAAAATTTGTTCCAAGAGCTGTGATAAATTTGCAGATGGCTTCAAATGGAGAGTCCTCAGAATCCTTGCTTGGTTCACCATCATCCTGAATACATTTTAAAAATATTTTAATATATAGTAAATAACTCTTCCAAGTTCAGAATGTTAAATTATATTTCTGGATTCACTGTAGTATATTAGACTGTGGATATTAATTTAATAATTGATGTTATGCTTTTCTGATTCCACTGCTTATCTCAGATTTGAACTAAGTCTCTAAGGCTAAGACAGAGCCAAATTGAGATATTTCTTACAAAAACAGAAAGAAAAAAATTTAGATGAGGCTGGGTGCGGTGGCTCACGCCTGTTATCCCAGCACTTTGGGCGGCCAAGGCAGGTGGATCACCCGAGGTCAGGAGTTCAAGACCTGCCTGGACAACATGGCAAAACCCCATCGCTACTAAAACACACACACACACACACACACACACACACACACACACACCCCAAAATTAGCTGGGTGTGGTGGTGCATGCCTGTAGTCCCAACTACTCAGGAGGCTGAGGTGGGAAGATTGCCTGAACCTGTGAGGCGGAGGTTGCAGTGAGCTGAGATTGTACTACTGCTCTCCAGCCTGGGTTACGGAGTGAGACTCTATGTAAAAACAAAACAAACAAACAAAAAACCAAAACTAGATGTATCCAATGTTCCTGTATTTGAGAGAACTTTAGAGAGATGTCAAAAATAACAAATTTATGAAGGAAAGACAATAATGTTAGAAACAAAAGCATTTTAAAATGTTTGCAAACACAACACTTAGAGCAATTGATTTATTAATTGAATTTTATGGAGAAAAGTGTCCTCAAACTATTATCTAAATCCATTTGAAAATGATTTGTGATACCAACTTGCAAAAGATGATTTATTCCTCAAAATATTTATACTGCAGTGCAATTTTAAAATGTAGTAGAAATAACATATCAAATAAACATTCATTCTGAATTTTGAGTGTGAGAACCAATTACTGTTTTGTCTTGCCTGTGGCATCCTTATTCTTATCTCTTTGCTTAATTAATATTTCTCTGTGTTTCCTCCAGAATGTGTGTATGAACTAAGGCAACTAACTTTAGCTGTGGCCTCTAAAATAAATATTATGGCACTTACAACTATTTGGGTTATTATTTGAATCTTCTAGAATGTAAGTTTGGGGATTCATTTTACTTATTATCCCTCATTAATATGGTAAATTGCCAGCATATATTGCTTGAATAAACAAATGAATCTTGAAATCTCACTAATGAAACAGGAAGTACATTATTTTTAGCATGTGCAGTAGATATACTTACAGAGATGAGGCATAAAGTGTATGAAAACTAGCTAAATATTATAATACTGATGCCTAGAGCTTCATTGACCAGAATGTTAACTACCCAGGAAGAGAAATTGGCAGTCTTGGGAAACTATTGCTGCCAGGAAAGAGTGAGGTAACTTAACAGAAGGCGTCAGTTGGAAGCAGGGTATGAAAGAAAAAAAAAAAAAAGAAAATAAACAATTAACAAAATAAAAAGATAAAAAATAATAAGGCACATCAACATCTCCCATCACAAAGAAAGTTGCCATCCAGTGGATGAACCCTGTTTCACTCTACTAACAAACAAGAACACCTCCTATGTAAAGTTCCTCACCCTATTGGCATAGAGACATTTTCTATTGCCAGGCCCAGAAAATATAAGGCATTTAAAAATGAGCAAAAATAGAAAGTAGCATTCTTACTATGCTGCTATAAAAATAAAACACAAGATGAGAATTAAAACATTTCAGCTGAAGAAAATACTACCCCAAGACACAACAAAGTGGAACAAAACAAACAATGGCAACAACTTGTAACAGTAACTATGAAAAACTCAGTAACCTAAAACAAGCAACTACAGAAAATAAGAGCATTCTGAAACATATTTTTAAAATAAATGAATTAATAAATCAATGAGGGAAGAAATAAGAAAAAAGGATATGATATGACAATTGTGTACACTGAGACAGAGAAGGCAAAAATAAACTCAGTAAGTAATGAATCAGAAATTACAAAATAAAACAGTTAGTGTAGATTTCATAAAAATAAAATCTACTAACGGGCATTGAGAAGTATTATGAAAAGAGTCAAGAAACACAAATAAAATCATAAACTAGAAAAAATGCATCAGATGGTAAATGATAAATGTAGAAAAAAAGGAAAAGTAATGTGTAATTTAGAAGAAAAAACAATGAAAATTAATATTTTAAATTATATTTCAGGAAAACTGCTCATTAATAAAAAGAAAACCTGAATCTACATAATAAATGGACCTACGACTAAAAAAAGGTAACAACGAACACTCAACTCCAAAATATAGTCTAGTAAAATAACTGGACTCTAAAAATAAAAGAGAAAACATTATTGGAGACTTCAAGCATAAAAGACTAAGACATTTACAAAAAGAAGAAAATGAAGTTTACATCAAATTTCTAGACAGCAGCATATGAGCAAGAAGAGACAGGGTAAAATAGAAAACAAAGTGCAAGAATTTTCAAACTAGCCAAGCTACTAATAAGATATCAAGACAATAGACGTGTACAAACAACAAGATACCTGAACTCATAAGTCTTTTCTGAGAAATCTATTAAAGAATAAAATTTATCCAACAAGAGATAACACAAAAGTTTTGGCAAATTAAATGATAGAGAGAATTGAGCAAGAAAGAAGAAAATAGACTAAGTTCATTGTTACTGCATAAACAGTAGATGAAAACCAAATGACAAAAATTAATCAGATAAGATAAACAGGAAAAACATAGATACAAAAAGGAAAAAAGGGGCACTAAGGGCATTTTGAACCATATTTTTAAAATAAAATTAACCATGTATATCAGTGCACACAAACACACACATACACAGTTCAAAACACTAAAAAGTTTTTTGGTTTTTTTTTTGTATTTCTTTTTAAGGGAGAGAGCAAAAAAGCAAGAGATCAACCACGCAAGAAAGAGATTGAGCACAACAGTGAGAGTAAGGATGAAAGTAAAGAAAAAGGCAGAGATGGAGACTGAAAGACAGAAGAAAGGACAGAGAAGGACTACAGAAACACACTAAATAAAATACACACAGGATCAGACAAAGAACATACAGAATCAGGGAAAGAACTCACTAGTAAAGGAACAAAATCCAGCTCAAGGAATTGAGCCTAAAGAAATAAAGAATAATTGTTTGATGAATAATTTAAAACAATCACCTTAAATTCAGTGGGCTACAAGAGCACACAGATTAACAAATAAATAGAATCTGTAAAATGATACATGAATAAAATGAAAATATCAACAAAGAGATAGAAATAATAAAAGAATCTGAAATTTTTGAGTCAAATATCACAATTACTAAACTGACTACATCAAAAAAGAACTTCAAAAGGCTCAATCCAGCAGAAGAAAGAATCAGCAAACTTGCAGATGGGCCATTTAAAATTATCCAATAATAGAAAAAGAAAAAAAAGTTAAATGGTGTGAAGAAATTCTATGGAACTTACGGGATGCAAGCAAGTGAACCCATGTATGTATGATATGAATTCCAGAAGGAGAAAAGAGAGAGAAAGGATTAGAAATCTTATTTTTAAAAAATCATGGTAAAAAACTTCTCAAATTTGGAGAAAGAAATTGACCTCTACATTCACTGTTATGGTTAATATTGAGTGTCATCTTCATTGGATTGAAAGATGCAAAGTATTGTTCATGGGTATGTCTGTGAGGGTGTTGCCAAAGGAGATTAATATTTGAGCCAGTGGACTGGGAGAAGCAGATCCACCCTTAATCCTGAGTGGGCACCATCTAATCAGCTGCCAGCACGGCTAGAATAAAGCACACAGGAGAAGATGGAAGAGGAGACTCACTGAGTCTTCTGGCCTTCATCTTTCTCCAGTGCTGGATGTCTCCTGCCCTCAAACATCAAACTCCAAGTTCTTCAGCTTTGGATCTTTGGACTTACACCAGTGGTTGCAAGGGGATCTCAGGCCCTGGCCACAGACTGAAGGCTGCACTCTAGGCTTCCCTACTTTTGAGGTTTTGGGACTCCTACTGATCCACCTCTGCCTTCCTTGCTCCTCAACTTGCAGACAGCCTATCATGGGACTTTACCTTGTGATCACATGAGTCAATTCTCCTTAATAAATTCCCTTTCATATATCCATATATCCTATTAGTTATGTTCCTTTAGAGAACCCTAATACATTCATGAAGCTCAAAAAAATTCCATATAGAATGAAGTCAATGATATCTGCACAGAGATACATTATAATCCAATTGTAAAAAGTAAAAGAGAAAGACACCATTTTTGAAACAGCAAAGAAAAACAATTCTGCATGTACAGTGGAGCCCCTGTAAGACCTTTGTTGACTTTCTCAGTAGGAACATTGCAGGCTTGAAGGGAGTAAGCTGATAAACACAAAAATAAAAATAAAAATAAATGTTAAACACATTTTTCTCTAGCACATATGCAACATTCTCCAAGATTGAAATGTTAGACAACAAATATTAACATATTTAAGAGGATAAAAATTATACCAGGTAACTTTCCAGACCATGATGGAATAAAATTAACATCAATAATAGAAGTAAAATGGAAAAAATCACTAATATATGGAAATAAAATGCACTTGTAAACAATCAATGGGTCAAAGAAGAAATCAAAAGGGCAATCGTAAAGTATTGCGATAAAATGAAAATTAAAACACAATATACCAAAACTTATGGAATATAGTAAAAGCGGTACTAAAAGGAAAGCCTGTAGCCTTACATACCTACATTGAAAAAGAAGAAACATCTCAAATTAACAACTTATCTACACTATAAGGAGCTAGAAAAAGAACAAACAAAGGCCAACGTCAGCCGAGGAAAGAAAATAGTGCAGCTTAGAGTAGAAATAAATGAAATACAGACTGGAAAAACAAAAGGAAACCAACAGTTGTGTGTGTGGTTTTTTTTTTTTTTTTTTAGATACACAAAATTGACAAATTCTTAGCTAGAATAACTAAGGGAAAAAAAGGAAGATATTCTAAAGTCAGAAATGAAAGAGGAGCTATTATTATTGAGGCCACTGATATAATAAAAGATCATAAAACACTACAATGAACAATTATGTACTAACAAATTAGAAAACCTAGCTGAAACGGATAAGATTCTACAAACATATAGTCCACCAATACTGAATCACAAAGAGATAGAAAATGCAAACAGACTCATAATGAGCAAAAACAGAATCAGTAATCAAAAACTCTCAGCAAAGAAAAGGCCAGGACTAGATGGCTTCGTGAGTGAATTCTATAAAATATTAAAAGAATTAATGCCAATCCTTCTCAACTTCTTCTAAAAAATTAAAA
Organism: Papio anubis; assembly: GCF_008728515.1. NCBI lineage: Eukaryota > Metazoa > Chordata > Mammalia > Primates > Cercopithecidae > Papio > Papio anubis. The sequence goes on from NC_044989.1 coordinate 21,748,826, forward strand.
GGAAGGAAAACTTCCAAACTCATTTTATGAGGTCAACCTTATCCTGATACCAAAGTCAGTCAAAGAAAAGAAAATTATAGGCCATATCTATGAAGAACATAGACATAAAAACTTTCAACAAAATCCTAGCAAACCAAATTAAACAGCACATTGAAAGAATCATTCCCCATGATCAAGTAGCATTTATATCTCTGATACCAGGATGGTTAAGCATGTGCATATCAATAAATGTGATATACCCTATTAACAGAATGAAGAATAAAATTACCTGATCAATAGATGCAAAAAAAGCATGTGATGAAATTTGACACCCTTTCCTAATAAGAAAGAATAAACAAAGTGATAAGCACGCAGATAACATCATATTCAACAGTGAAAAACTGATATATTTTTCTCTGAAATTGGCGTTGAAGAAAGGTTACTCACTCTCTATTTCTATTCAATATAATACAGTTAGCCCTCTACATCTATGAGTGCTGCGTCCACAGATTCAATCAATCATGGATCAAAAATACTTATAAAAAAATGAAGATAACACATAAACAAACAGTAATACAATTAGAAAATACAGAATAACAACTATTTACATAATATTTACATTATGTCCACTTACATTGTATTAGGTATTATAAGTAATCTAGCCGTGATTTAAAATATGCAGGAGGATGTGCATAGGTTATATGCAAATACTACACCATTTTACATAAGGGACTCAGGCATCATATTTTGGTATCTGTAAATGGTCCTGGAACCCAATCTCCACTGCTACCAAAGACCAACTGTACTGGAAATCATAGCCAGAGAAATTAGGCAAGAAAAAAAGTGGAATCCAAATTGGAAAGAAAGAAGTAAAATAATATCTTTGCACATGAGATGATCCTATGTCATAAACTATAAAGACTGCACACAAAAACAAAAGTCCTGTTAGAACTAATAAATGAATTCAATAAAGTTACAGTAAGCAAAATCAACAAACAAAAGTATGTTGCATCTCTATACCCTAATAATGAATTATCCAAAAAGGAAAATAAGAAAATAGTCACATTTGTAATAAGGCTAATAATAACATAATACTTAGGAATAAATTTTACCAGGAACTGAAAGGCTTGTACACTGAAAACTACAAAATAATATTGATGAAAAAATTGAAAGAGGCAATAATAAATGTAAAATACCCGATGTTAATGAGAAGGAAGCTTTAATATTGGAAAAATGTTCATACTACCTAAAGCAATTTACACGTTTACTATTATCCCCATTGAAACCCCAATTAAAGTTTTTACAGAAATAGAAAAAGCAGCCTCTACATTTATGTGGAACCACACAGGTTTATAGCCAACACTATCTTGAGAAAGAACAAAGCTGGAGACATCATATTGCCTGATTTCAAAAAACATTGCAAAGCTACAGTAATTAAAACGGTATGGCACTAACATAAAGACAGACACATAAACCAATGAAACAATAGGAAATCCAGAAATAAATCCACACTCTTATGGTCAACTGATCTTGACAAGGATGCCAGGAATACACAATGGGATAAGGATAGTCTCTTCAACAGATAGCGTTAGAAATACTGGAACCCACAAGAAAGAGAAATGAAAATGGAACCCTAGTTTACACCATACACAGAACTCAAGCACAAATAGATTAAATACTTAAGCATAAGATTGAAAACTGTAAAACTTCTAGAAGAAAACTTTGGGAAAATCTTATTGACATTGCCTGTGGCAATAAGTTTTCAAGTATGATATGACACCAAAAGCACAGGCAACAGTAGACAAGAGGAACTATATCTAATTATAAAGTTTCCCCACATCAAAGGAAAAAATCAACAGACTAAAAAAGCAACCTATGAAATGGAAGAAAGTGAGCCATATACATATTTGTACCACTATAACAATACAATCTGGCAATCCCATATCTGGCCATATGTCCAAAAATTGTAATCACGATCCTGAAGAGGTATATATAAATTTCAAATAGCCAAGATATGGAAACAACCTAAGTGTCCATCAACAGAAGAATGATTAAATAAATGGTGGTATATACATACAGTGGAATTTTTTTTAACCTTTTCTTTTAGAATCAGAGGGTGCATGTACAGATTTATTACAAAGGTATATTGTGTGATGCTGAGGCTTGAAGTATGAATAAATCTGTTATCCAGGTAGTGAGCATAGTGCCCAATAGGTAGTTTTTCAGCCCTTGCCCCACTCCCTCTCTCACCCCTCTAGTATTCCCCAATGTCCATTGTTTCCATCTTTATGTTCCTGTGTACCCAGTGTTTAACTTCCACTTATTAGTGAGAACATGCAGCATTTGGTTGTCTGTTTTTGCATTAGTTCACTTAGGATAACAGCCACCAGGTGCATCCATGATGCTGCAAAGGACATGATTTCATTTTATATGGCTTCACAGTATTCCATGGTGTATATGTATCATATTTTCTTTACCCAGTCCACTGTTTTGGGCACGTGGGTAGATTTTCAGTCTTTACTACTGTGAACCGTGCTGCAATGAACATTTGGATGCATATGTCTTTTTGATAGAATAATTTATTTTTCTGTAGGTATATACCCAGTAATAAGATTGCTGACTCAAATGGTAGTTAAATTCTTTGAGAAATTTTCAAGCTCCTCTATGCAGTGGTTGGACTAATTTACCTTCCAGCAAACAATGTATAAGTGTTTCCTTTTCTCTCCGGCCTCATCAACATCTGTTATTTTTTGACTTTTTAGTAATAGCCATTCTGACTGATGTGAGAGGACATCTCATTGTGGTCTTCACTTATATTTCTCTGATGATTAGTGGGGATGAGCATTTTTTTTTTCATATATTTGTTGGCTGCTTGTATGCATTCTTTTGACAAGTATCTGTTCATGTCCTTTGCCCACTTTTTAATACTGTTATTTTTTGATTATGTATTTAAGTTAAAGATTCTGGATATTAGACCTTTGTTGGATGTCTAATTTCTGAATATTTTCTCACATTCTTTATGTTGTCTAATTACTCCCTTGATAGTTTCTCTTGCTGTGCTGAAGCTCTTAAATTAGGTGTCACTTGTCTATTTTAGTTTTTGTTGCAATTGCTTTTGATAACTTAGCCATAAATTCTTTACTGAGGCTGATATTCAGAATGGTATTTCCTAACTTTTCTTCTAGAATTTTTACAGTGTAAGGTCTTACATTTAAGTCTTTAATTGATTTTGAGTTAATTTTTATACATGGTGAGAGGTAGGGGTCCAGTTTTATTCTTCTATATATGGCTAGTCAGTTATCCCAGAATCATTAAATAGGTAGTCTTTTCTCCATTGCTTATTTTTGTAGACTTTGTTGAAGATCACATGGTTGTAGGTGTGCGAGTTTATTTCTGAACTCTCTATTCTGTTCCATTGGTCTGTGTATCTATTTATGTACCAGTTCCATGCTGCTTTGGTTACTGTAGCCTTGTACTATAGTCTGAAGTTGGGCAATGTGATACCTTCAGCTTTGTTCTTTTTGCTTAGAATTGCTTGGGCTATTTGGGATCCTTTTTGTTCTATATGAATTTGAGAATAGATTTTTCTAATTCTGTAAAAAAAATGACATTGGTAGTTTGATATGAATAGCATTGAATCTGTAAACTGCTTTAAGCAGTATAACCATTTTAATTATATTGATTCTTCCAATCCAAGAGCATGGAATAATTTTCCTTTTATTTGGGTATTTTTTATTTATATCAGCAGTGTTTTGTTCTCTTTGTAGAGATCTTTCACCTCCTTGGTTAGATTTATTCCTATTTCATTCTCTTTATGATCATTATAACTGGGACTGTATTTTTGATTTGATTCTCAACTTGAATGTTGTTAGTTTATAGAAATGCTACTGATTTTTGTACATTGAATTTATATCCCAGTCATTCAGGAGCAAGTTGCTTCTTTGTAATTGTGTGGTTTTGAGACATCATCTTGGTATTGTTTTTTAATTTTATTATACTATGACTTGAGAATGTGCTTTGTAATGTTTTGATTTTTTGAAAAAAATATTGAGAGTTGCTTTATGACCGAGCATGGTCAATCACAGAGTGTTCTGTGAGAGGAGAAGAAGAGTGTATATTCTGTTTTGGGGTGGAATATACTTAGATGTCTATTAGGTCTAGTTGGTCAGGAGTCAAGTTCAAATCCAGAATTTGTACTAGTTTATTCGTTACAAGAGCATTTGGCAGTCTTTAGGATTTTCTAGGTATAAAATGATATCATCAGCAAATAGAGATAATTTGACCCCTTCTTTCCCTATGTGGATGCCTTTTATTTCTTTCGCTTGGCTGATTGCTTTGGCTATGACTTCCAGGAGTGGCCATGTTGAATAGGAGTAGTCCAAGTGGGAATCCTTGTCTTGTTCCCATTCTCAAGGTGAATGTTTCTAGCTTTTGTCCATTCAGTATGATGTTGACTGTGGGTTTGACATAGATGGCTCTTATTATTTTCAGGTATGTTTTTATGATGCCTAGTCTGTTGAGGGTTTTTATCATGAAGGGATGTTGGATTTTATCAAAGGTTTTTTATACATCTATTGAGATGATCATATGATTTTGAGTCTTTTAACTGTTTATGTGGTGAATCACATCTATTGATTTGTATATGTTGAACCAACCTTGTATCTCAGGAATAAAGTCTACTTGATTGTAGCAAATAACCTTTTTGATGTGCTACTGGATTTAGCTTGCTAGTATTTTGTTGAGGATTATTGTGTCAATGTTCATCAGGGATATTGGCTGAAGTTTCTTTTTTCGTTGTGTCTCTGTCAGATATTGGTATTAAGATAACGCTGGATTCACAGAATTAATTAGGGAGGAGACCCCCTCAAGTCGCTGGGATAGTTTCAGTAGAATTGATACGAGTTCTTCTTTATATGTCTGGTACAATTAGGCTGTGACTCCATTTGATCCAGGGCTTTTATTGGTTGGTAATTTTTTATTATTGATATAAATTCAGAACTCATTATTGTTCTGTTCAAGTTTTCAGTTTCTTCCTGGTTTAATTTTGGAAGTTTGTGTGTTTCCAGGAATGTATTCATTTTCCTTAGATTATCTAATTCATGTGCATAGAGGTATTCATAATAGTGCCCAAGGATCTTTTGTATTTCTGAAGGATGAGTTACAACGTCATCTTTGTCATTTCTGCTTGTGCTTATTTGACCCTTCTTTCTTTTCTTTTTCAAGTAGCTAGTCGTCTATCAATCCTGTTTGTTCTTTCAAATAACTTCAGTTTTGTTGGTGTTTTGCATAGATTTTTGGAACTCAGTTTCTTCTTTTCTGATTTTGGTTATTTCTTTTCTTCTGTTAGCTATGGTGTTCATTTTCTCTTGTTTTTTTCTAGTTGCTCTAGGTGTGATGCTAGATTCTTGAGATCCTTCTAACTTCTTGATATAGGCGTTTAGCACTATAACTATTCCTCTTAACACTACTTTAGCTGTATCTCAAAGATTCTGGTATATCTCTGTTTTCATTAATTCCAAATAATTTTTAGATTTCTGCCTTAATTTCATTGTTTGCCCAAAGTCATTCAGGAGCAAGTTGTTTCTTCGTAATTGTGTGGTTTTGAAACATCGTCTTGGTATTGTTTTTTAATTTTATTATACTATGGCTTGAGAGTGTGCTTTGTAAGGTTTTGATTTAAAAAAAAAATTATTGAGAGTTGCTTTATGACCGAGCATTGTCAATCACAGAGTGTTCTGTGAGAGGAGAAGAAGAGTGTATATTCTGTTTTGGGGTGGAATATACTTAGATGTCTATTAGGTCTAGTTTGTCAAGAGTCAAGTTCAAATCTAGAACTTGTTAGGTTTCTGCCTTGATGACCTTTCTAATGCAGTCTGTCAGGTGCTAAAAATTCCTACTATTTTTGTGCAGCTGTCTTTACCTACTTTTTGTAGGTAAAGAATTTGTTTTATGAATCTGGGTGCTCCAATGTTACGTTTATATATATTTAGTATAGTTAAATCTTCTTATTGAATGGCAACTTTTATCATTATGCAATGCCCTTCTTTGTCCTTTTTTACTGTTGTTGGCTTAAAGTCTGTTTTATGTGATATACGAATAGCAACCCTTGCTTTTTTTTTTTTTTCCCCCATTTGAATGGCAGATCTTTCTCCATCCCTTCACTCTGAACCAGTGAGTGTAAGATGGGTCATTACATGTGAGATGGGTCTCTTCATAACAGCAGACAATTGGGTCATGTTTTTCATTCAGCTTGCCATGTTATGGCTTCTAAGTGGGGCATTTAGATCATTTATATCTACTGGATCTTAGCCTGAATTATAAGACCAAAAATATTATTCTGGTATATATCACTTGTGAAAAACACAAACCAAGAATCTAGCCACAGATAAATATCCCAAACAAAGCTCCGGTCCTTTGAAATCACCCCAAAACAAGTAAGCTTTGTTTGGGATCTTTATCTGTGGCTAGACACTTGGGTTGGATTTTTCACAAGTGATGTATACCAGAATAATTTTTTTGGTCTTGTAATTCAGGCTAAGAGCCAGTAGATGGTGTTTGAGAGTAATGGTCAGCAAATAGGGTCTAACTGTCACAGGGCTCTTGTATTTTATCACGTTAGCAGCAGTGCCCTGTGGTGGATGAGATGAGGGGTAATGACCCCCTAGCCAGGTCCATTCTGGGTCTTCAGGGAGTCCGCTGCAATCACTGACACAGTGTCTGCATTTCCTTAGCCCCAAGGGGAGCACTGGAGGGCTGTGCTCTTCTGTTGTTTAGGGGTAGCCCTAATCAAAAATTAGGTCATCAGAAGACCTGCAGCATGCGTGGCAAAGTCAGAACAGGTTTTAGAGTACACCTGTAGGTGGTCTGTTTGTATAGGAGGTCAAGGACAATGGATTTCCTCACAGAGTGTGTTTGCTATGGGTGTGAAGCTGACATGGCACCCACAGCCTGGTGTTTTCGCCCAACAAACAGCTGTGGGGATCACCCAGCTCGCTCTCCCTCAACTGGGTCTCATTCTGGTGGCTGCCCCAGTATCTAGCCCACCAAACTAGCTTTGTCCCAAGCCTTTTGTGCCCAGATGGTTGGGCTATTAGGTATTCCAGGTCATGAAGCGAATACAGTGGAGTATTAATATTATTCAGCTTTCAAAAGAAGGAAACCCTATAATTTGTGACAACATGGATTAACCTAGAGCACACTATAAATGAAATAAGTCACAGAAGAACACATAGTGCAAAATTCCACTTTTAGGATGTATCTATAATACTTAAACTGATAGTCCTACATAGAGAATAAAATGGTGGTTGCCAGAAGCTGGGACTGGGGAAGCAGAGAGTGGTTGTTCAATGAGTATAAAAATTTAGTTATGTTTGATGAATAAGCAGTAAACATCTGCTTTATAACATAATGTCTATAGTTAACAATACAATATTGTGCACTTCAAAAATTTTTTAGAGTAGGTCTCATGTTAAATGTTTTTATCATATACCAAAAAAAAAAAAAATAAATAAAACACTTTAAATTTCTAAAAAGGGACACAATGAAAATTTGAGAGGTGTTGGATATGTCTATTATCTTGTCATGTTGACATATGTCTAAACTCATCAAATTATATACCTTAAAAATGTGAGATTCTGTATACATCAGATATACCTTATAAGGTTGTTAAACATAAAGACATTTATTTACACAAAGAGTATGACACAGAAAAATAACAGAAGAATAAGATATAATTTAGAATCCACATATCAGGTATATCAACAAATGTAAATGTTGATTTAACAACAGCATTTTAAATTCCTCCTAAAAGAAAAAATAAATTCAGATTGGCTCATAAAAAAGGCAATATAAAAGATACTCACATACAGCAATGTGATTCAGAGAACTAAAACCAAATGAATGAGCAAAGGTCAGGCAAATATATAAAATGAAAGAAGACAAAAGAAAAGCAGGCAAAATGTTTAAATTAGGCCAAAAAGAATACCTTGTAAAGGCCAACATTTGCAATGTAGTTACCACTACTAGAAGTAAATCAACACTAAATAGCATGAAGTAGAAATTACTAAAGCTACAAATAGAAAGAACAAACAATAAGAAATTTTAACATACTATTCCCAGTCTCAGTCAACTCGATTGGTTAATAATAATGCATAAAACAAAATTATAATCAATAACTTTGCTCTTATATATTAAAATGTAACAGTATACCAAGTATAAATAATAAAAATTGACTATTTAACATACCACAAAGAAAACATCAATAAATTCCATGAAGTAGTATATCACTAATGTCTTTGATCTCAATGCAATAAAACTAGAAACCAGTAACAAAATAGATAAATACATTTATCATGTGAGTATGCTAAATTATTATTATTAAATCCTTTCGGTGCAAGTGGAAATAGAAATAATATTGCAGAATCTTTTAAAGATAATGATGCTGAAAACATGACATATTGTAATATACATGATAAAATCAAAAGAATGATTTATAACATACATAAAAATGAGAGCACCTAAATTTTCAAAGTAACATATATTTAAAAAAACAGCATTAGCCAACGGTGAAGACAAAACTGAAATCATGATGTAAAACACAAACAAAAAACAGTGAATTTAATGAATCAATCAAAACACAGATTTTTGAAAGAAAGATAAAACATACATTTAAGGTAACAAGCAGTAGGCTTGTCAGGTCATTGTTGCCACTATAACAAATAGGTCTGGTTACTTTTGTTAAAAATATATTTTTAATATGCAAGTACTAAGAGAGCAATATGAAAATAATAAACCAAGTTTTAGAGGAGAGGAAATTTTTCAATTTGAACTGATGAGCATAAGGCATCCTGTTCTACCCACCCACCACTTCCCAGGATATTGCAGACACAAGATAAAACAAGTAGGAAAATTACATCATCATTTCTATAGGCGCAGAATGAAGCATTTGCCAAAATGAAACACTTATTTACAATAAAAACAACAGGAGTAACTGTTATCAAATAGGAATAGAAAAAACTTTTTTAATTTAATAAAGAATATCTTAAAAATCCTAAGGCAGAGAACAAATGCAAGATTAAAATATTTGAAAATTTTCTTTCTGAAACTGCTAATAATGCAAGAAATCCTGTTATTATCACTTGTATTCAACATTGAGCTAAATGATGTTGCTAGTGGAACAAGGGGGAAAAAAAACACAAGTTATAAGGAAATAATAGTATCATTATTCCTGAATCTATCAGTATGTACCTGAAAATGCAAAAGAGTTTATAAACAAATAATCAAAATTAATAATTTTTAAAAGATCACTGAATTTAGATCAATATAAAAATCAATCACATTTCTGTATCCAAACCAAAAAAGGAAAAATAATAAAATATGCAAAGCATCAAAATCATGACAGGTTTTTGACAATACTGTACTAGATCCAAACAAATGGAAGATATGCTAAGTCCATGGATTGAAAGATTCAACACTCTAAATATGTCAGTTCTCCTTATATGTATCTATAGATGCAATGCAATTACAATAAAAATCACTTTTTAAAAAAAAATGTTCAAACTAACTTGGATAAAATTATTGTCAGTAACAGCCAAAGTATGTTGAAGGGATAAAAATAAATCTAGGTTTACACTACTAGATATCAAAAACAATTATAAAGCTTTGATAGCTAAAAAAGTGTGATATTAGCACAAGGTTAACCAAACCACCCAAAGAAAAGGATAGAATCCTGATAATGACCTGCATATATAAAGACAGATGTTATACAAGCAAAGTTACATTACGATGAATAAAGAAATGATGCTGATTCAATTGCATACCTGTATGGAAAAACATAGAAGTTTTCTTTGTTGAATTTCCCTACCTTAAACCATACACAAAAACTAATTGTATGTGTATTGTATGTGTATGTGTATGTGTATTATAGAAAGCTAAACTAAGCAAGCTTCAAGAAGAAGCTGAGGGCTGATAGTTAATTTTATGTATCAACTTTACTGTGTCAAGAAATACTCAGATGGCTGGTAATACATTATTTCTGGGTGTGCCTGTGAAGGTGTTTCCAGATGAGATTAGCATCTGAATCAAAGAATGAGTCAAGATCTGCCCTCAACAACATGGGTGGGCACCATCCAATCTATTGAGGACCTCAATAGAATTAAAAGGCATAGGAAGAAAGATTAGCTTTCTCCTCTGTAGCTGGGATATCCATCTTCTTTTGTTCATAGACATTAGAGTTCCAGGTATTGAGGCCTTCAGATTCTGGGATTTAGACCATTTTTCCACTCCCTTCTTTCCCAGGCCATCCATGCTTACATGAGCCAATTCACATTTTAAATCTCCTTTTATATGCAAATGTTTATTCTACTGGTTCTGTTTATCTGGAGATTCCTGAATACAAACACCGTAAAGATTATATTATAAACTTGAAGTAAACACCTCTTAAACAGGACATAAAAGGAACTCAACATTAAATAAGTAAAATATAAATAAAAAGTTAATAAACTGAACTTCATTAAAAGTGATAATATCATTAGAAGAGTTAAAAATGCAAGCTTCAGACTGAAAGAATATTTGTAATACTTGCATCATTCACAGAGTACTTCGTTTCCATAAATTAATAAGAAAATAAAAATAAAACCTAAAAAGTAGGGAAAAGACCTGAACATATACTTCCTAAAAGACAATATTTAAACAGCTTATAAGGATAGGATAGGGTAACCACCATTATGAGTCAGCAAATAAAAATTAGGTCCACAATGAGGCACTCCTACACACCAAACAGAATAGCTAAAATTAAAGACAGGCATTGAAAAATGTTGGTGAGAATGTGAAATAAGTGTAACTTTTATACATTACTATCAGAAGTATAAATTTTTGCAACCATTTTGGGAAACTAGTGATATCTGCTCACGTTAAATAAGTGCCTAAGGAAAGAAAACCAGTCACGGGTTTCCTATGACTGAGAAATTAACTCCTAGGTATTTTCTAAAAAAGTTATATGCCCACCAAAGCACAAAGACAAGAATGTTCCTAGCAGTTACGTTCATAATAACTGTGTAATACATAATATATAGTAAAATATATAATTATATATTTATACTATTCTGTCTCTCCAGAGAACCCTGTACTCTGATTATGAATGATGCAAGCATTACAAATATTCTTCCAGTCTGAAGCTTGCATTTTTAACTTTCAGTATGAAGCTTGCATTTTCATATATATATGAAATATATATATATATATATATATATGAAAGCAAGTTTATTAAGGATAATTGACTCACACGATCACAAAGTCCCACAATAGGCCGTTTGCAAGTTGAGGAGCAAGGAAGCCAGTGGTGGACCAGTAAGAGTTCCAAAACTTCAAAAGTAGGGAAGTCGACAGTGGAGCTTTCAATCTGTGGCCAAAGGCCTGAGATCCCCTAGTAACCACTGGTGTAAGTCAAAGAGTCCAAAAGCTGAAGAAATTGGAGTCTGATGTTTGAGGGCAGGAAGCATCTAGCACAGGAGAAAGATGAAGGCCAGAAGACTCAGTGAGTCTGCTCTTCCATCTTCTGCCTGCTTTATTCTAGCTGTGCTGGCAGCTGATTGTATGGCACCCACTCACATTGAGGGGTGGGTCTGCTTCTCCAAATACACTGACTCAAATGTTAATCTTCTCTGGTAACACTCTCACAGACAAACCCAGAAACAATATGTTGGATCTTTCAGTCCAATCAACACTTAATGTTAGCCATCATAATAACCCAAAGTCAAAACAATCAAATGTTTACCAACAAGATGTTGTACAAATCAATTGTTTTATAACCATACATTAGAGAAATTTGAAAAAGTAATAAGGTCAGATATACAAAAAAACTTTCATACTGATATGGTTTTGCTGTGACCCCACCCAAAATCTTATCGTGAATTGTAATCCGTACTGTAATCCACACCTGTTGGGAGAGGGAACTTGGGGGGGCCGGTGATTAGATCATGGGGGTGGTTCCCCCACGCTGTTCTAGTGATAGTAAGTCCTCATGAGATCTGATGGTTTTCTAAGGGCTTTTCTCCTCTTTGCTCCACACTTCTCTCTCCTGCCACCATGAGAAGAAGAACGTGTTTGCTTTCCCTTCTGCCAGGACTGTAAGTTTCCTGAGGCCTCCCCAGCCATTCAGAACTGTGTGTCAACTAAACCTCTTTCCTTTATAGATTACCCAGTCTTGGGCAATTCTTTATAGCAGCATGACAAAAGACTAATACAACTCCCATCTGTAATAGAGTAACAGATCAGAGTTACTCTCCTACCTTAATCAGCCAGAAAAGTAATGTATTAGTTTTCAGAATAGATGGGTTTTAGATCCTGGACAACAAGCAATGGAAGACTGTGATTCCTGGGAAGAGGAAAGCAAATATATTGCCTCAGTCTACTGCCTGGGAAACACAGTAAGGCCACAGTGCAATTATGAAAACCCAAAAGAATCTAAAAGTCTGATTGCATTGATAGCAGAGAAATAATGGTCTGGTAAGACAAGTTGATTAGACTGCAGTGCAAATTCCTGGAGAGGAAGGAGGTAAAGAGAGAGAGATTCGGTGAATTGCAGAGGAATTCTATTGAGTTTGTGGATGACTGCCAATCTGTTAATTATTACAAAAAATTTCATTTGAAAAAGGAAAGAACCACTGAAAAACAGACAACTGAACAATTTTTGGAGGTCACACAGGTGTCAAAATAATTTTAAATCCAGCCAAAGTGGAAAAGTCTATAGTAATCATAACATTGCTTAGAGTTCTTTAAAGAATATTGCCTTATTAAGAATAAATTAGCCCTAGGCTAAAGACTTCTCTGAATTTGTTCTAATAAAGTTTAAAGAAAAATGTTCAAAGAAACAATATTATTCAAAGTAATTGAACTGCATGTCAATGCCAAATCCAACATTATGGAAAAGAGTACAATAAAAAGCTAATGCCAACATTGTAAAATTAAGTGTCTGCCATCTATTAAAAAATTATAAAGCATACAGAGCAGGAAAATGTTATCCATAACAGGGAGATAAATAAATGTAGAAACAGAAAGAGAAGATGGATAAATTGTAATTCATTTATAAGAATGGTTAAAAAACTCAGTTATTGTAAAGCCCTCCACATATTTAAGAGCTTAATGGAAAATATGAACATAATGAAGGCAAAAGTGGAAGATTAATTAAAACATAGAATATTTAGTAATAAAGTATGAGATGAAAATAATTGAACATAAAAGCAGATTACAATGTTGCAGGAAAAAAACAAGTGTATACAACACATAGAAACAAATATTCTAAAATAAAGTACAGAGAGAAAAGACCAAAAAAATAAACAGCAATGATCTGTGGAACAATATAAAAGTCTACCATAGGTATTATTGGAATTACAGAAAAAAGAAAGCTAGGCAGGGGAATGATAAAAACATTTATACAAATAGTGACTGAAATTTTTCAAAATTTGTTATAAACCAAACCTATAAATCCAAGAAGCTCAAGCTAAATGAACATCAAGAGAATTACAAAAACAGCAAACAAAGAAAAACAATAATAAAAACACTACACACCAGGACACATTACATCACATATATGGAAAAAAGTGGAAAAGCAAAAACTTGGAAAGAGTAATGGAAGAAAAGACATATATTACTAAAATAAGAGACATAGAAATGACACCAGACTTCTTGTCAAAAACTATGCAAGCTATAGGGCAATAGAGTAACATCTTTAGAAATTGAACGGCAACAAAAAAGTCCCACAAATACATTAATAAAAAAGCTATTAACAATTATTGATAAGGATGTAGTTTCTAGAACTACATATAAAGAACACTTACACCTCACCAATAAAAAGACAAACAACCAAACAATGCATAAAGAACTTCAGTAGACATATTTCCACAAAAGAAATAAAAATGGTCAACAAGCATGACAATATTCTCTACATCATTAGCAATTAGGTAAATGCAAATCAGAATTATAATGCGATGCCACTTTGTATCCACTATGTTGGTTATAATTTTATTTTAAAAACAGAAAAGGAAAGTATTGGTTAGGATGTGGAGAAAATGGAATCCTCCCACATTATTGGTGAGAATGCAAATGTGTAAATAGCAGTGCCAAAGTTTCTCAAAAAGTTAACCAAAAAATTAGCATATGATCCCATAATTTGAGGCAAACATCTGCTAAGAGGATTTTTTTCAGTGAACAAAAACCACATAAAACGTTAAGGGAGTCTCTTCAGACAAAAGAAAAATGAAACCACATGCTAATTTGAATCTCCACCAAAATAATGAACAATGTACACAGCAGGAAATAAATGGATATAGAATTATTTCAATTAAAATCAAGGTTGCACATTAAATTATATAAAGCAAAAATAATATACTATGGTATTATCAACATTTACAGAAGCAAAATGGCTAAACCTAATAGCAGAAGTTGGGCAAAAGGAATGGAAGTAGTGTGCTTTAAGGTTCTTACAGTGTACATGTAGAAATATGAATTAGAATGTGATAAACAAAAAATACATGTTGTAAACTACAGAAATTTCAGTAAAACAAAGATGTATAATTAGTAATCTAGTAGTAGTGATAAAGTAGAATCAAAATAAATTGTTAAGATAAATAAATCATAAAGAAAAATGTTTTATTTTCAATATCATTCTTCAATAAAATAATTGGGGCTCCTTGAAGATATGACTAATTCTAAGACTCGATGCATCAAATAAGGAAGTCCTCAAAAATTAAAAAGACAGAGGTATATAAAAATGACAAATAAAACTACTGAAACAACTCCCAGTAGACAAACCTGGAAGAACTTGAGCAATGTAATCAATATGTAGTATTGAATTGAAAACAAACCTGCATAAGTTCACACTGATATAAATGAATTTTCCATTAAACATATAGAAGGCAAGAGACAAATTGACTATATAGAACTTTTCAAAAAAATTATGAAAATATTCCTGCATCAAAAAGATGGAGAATGATTTTGTACTCATAAGTATAGGTGTATTAGTCCATTTTTCACACTGCTGATGAAGACATACCGGAGACTGGGAAGAAAAAGAGGTTTAATGGACTTACAGTTCCACATGACTGGGGAGGCCTCACAATCACGGCGCAAGGCAAGAAGCAAGTCACGTCTTACAGGGATGGCAGCAGGCAAAAAAAGAGCTTGCGGACGGAAACTCTCGTTTTTAAAATCACCATATCTCATGAGATTCATTCACTATCATGAGAACAGCAAAGATTTGCCCCCATAATTCAATCACCTCCCACTGGTTCATCCCACAACATGCAGGAATTGTGAGAGTTACCAATCAAGATGATATTTGGGTGGGGACACATCCAAATCATATAGTAGGCTACCTTCAGTGATCAGTTTATGAATAGTACAGTATGGAAAGAAGAGTGGGAGTAACTTTACAGTGGGGGATCTTGGAAAACACTACCTTATTTTGCTTGGGTCAAGGTTTATATCATTAGTGATAAATAATGATGATAGCATGTACATGTGAATGTTATGTTGAGAATAGCATGTTTTCTCTGTTGCCCTTCTCCCAAGAATCTATAACCACAGTCTAACCTTGGGGCAAACATGAGACAAACATAAATTAAGGGAAATTTTACAAAATACCTGACAAGTACCCGCCCAAACTGTCAAGGGCAACAACAACAAAACAGTCTAATAAATCCTTATAGCCTAGAGAAGCCTTAGAAAATCTGATAACTAAATGCAATATGGTATCTTAGATGGGACACTAGAATCAAAAAAGGACATTAGGAAAAAACTAGGGAAATCCAAGTATGAACTTCAGTTAATAATGTATCAATATTATTTCACTAGTTTTGACAATATGTAATAGTAAGGTAAGATATTATCAATATAAGAAATAGAGAATGTTATAAAAGGGTTATCTGTGCCATCTTTGCAACTTTTCTGTAAATGTAAAACTATTTAAGTTTATTTAAATTTTAAAAGGACAAAAATAGTATTATAACTAATTTCCAGTAAATGTATTAACTTAATTAAAATCTACAATTTCCTTGAAAGAGAGAAACTGCCAAAATTTACTCAAGAAGAAATAACAAACTAAATAGAATGACATCTATTGATATCTAATTGAATTCATAGTTAAAAACCTTTACCCAAATAAAAATTTGAGTCCAGTGGCTTCTCTGATAAATTCTACCACATACTTAAGGCAAAAATATAACTTACTCTTAAAAATTTTTCATAAAAAGGCAGAAGCACTTAATTCATTTTGTGAGGCCAATAGTCCTGCAATATCAAAACCAGGCAACGAAAATAATAGAACATAAAACTATAGACCAATACTCCTCATGAACATAAATGCAAATAATACAGCAAACTAAGAAGGATAATGCATCATGACCCAGATGGAATCATATAAAAAATACAATTGTTTTGACATTAAATCAGTATACATAATCCACCATATTGATAGAAATACATCATATAATGATACTACAATAGAGAAACATTTGCTATATCTCAACAGCTATTAATAATAAAAATTCTCGGTAAACTAGGAGTTGAAGTTACCTTCATCAATCTGATACAGGGCCTACTTATAGATATTTATGGGTTAAAGATCATGTTTTTTTCTTTTCAGATTAGAAACAAGGCAAAGCTGTCCTCTCATTATTTCTATCCAATATTGATTGGAGGTCCTAGATATTGCAGTAAGTCAAGAAAAAGAATATCTTCTTTAATATGTTATCTTCTTGTTTTTTCCCTCCAGTTTATCTCTACAGAAGAAATAAGGAAATCGAAGAAGGCACGGTAACAGAGATACAGGGAGGGAGGGAGGGAATCATATTGTACTATCCAGCACTACTATTTTCTCTGAATCTTCAGTATTAGCTAGGAAGGAAGGAAGGAAAGAAGGGAGAGAGGGAAGGAAGGAGGGATGGAATGAATTATATTGTACCAACCAGCACTACTAGTTCCTCTGTTATCTGAATCTTCAGTACTAGGAAGGTAGGAAGGCTGGAAGTTAGGGAGGGAGGGAAGGAATTACATTGTATCAACCAGCACTACTATTTTCTCTGTTCGCTGAATCTTCAGTACAAGGCAGGAAGGAAGGCAGGAAGGAAGAGAGGAAGGAAGAGAGGGAGGAAGGGAGGGAGGGAGAGAGGGAGAGAGGGAGGGAGGCAATCATATTGTACCATCCGGCACTATTTATTTTTATTTATTTATTTTTTTTGAGACAGAGTCTGGCTCTGTCGCCCAGGCTGGAGAGCAGTGGCGCAATCTCGGCTCCCGGGTTCATGCCATTCCCCTGCCTCAGCCTCCTGAGTAGCTGGGACTACTGGCACCCGCCACCACATCTGGGTAATTTTTGTTTTTTTGTATTTCTAGTAGAGACGGGGTTTCACCGTGCAGCACTGTTATTTTATCTTTTCTCTGAATCTTCAGCACTAGCTAACATCCCAGCTCTTTATGAGAGACCTAACTGCAGCACTTTTCAAGATATTTTTTCAAAGACATTTCCCTTTGTTTGATGAATTCAAATGCCAGTTAGAATAATGCTTTTATTTTTCACAGAAAATGCACTATATTTAGGAATCTAGGTTAATGTCTCCTTTCTACAAGAAAGTACAGATGCAAGGAGCAGCTCAGTTGATCACTACAAAGTCTATGTTAACTGCCATTTAGCACCAAGATGGAAAAGGATGTAGAGCCAGCCGCTCATTAACTACACCCCCTGTTTGTCTTCATGCCATGGATCCTTTTTAGAAATTCACTTGTTTAGTATGTTCCAACTGCTAGTCATGAACCATTAATGGCTCAAGGCTGTGACACTATTTTTTTAAATGAAGTGGAAATATACTGGAAAAGATAATGTAAGTGTAAGTACCTCACATATAGAAATACTACTAATTGTTTAAATGAAACTTTGACTTGGATGTCTATGTATATTTACACATAGAGTTTTAGATTACAATATTTAACTTATGCTTTATTCCAATTAAAAATAAAAAAATCTTTAAAATAAACTGCATGAGTCGTTTGCTAATTATTCATTTAAAATGTAGGTTTTCCTCTACTAAATTTCTAAGTGCTTGCTTTTGTAATCAAACTGAGAATTTACATAATTAAAATTGTTTTAATTTGTATTGTGAAGAAGTATCACTACAGGTTTCTTATATTAATAAGGAGATTTTCTTACATTTGTATATGTGTGGTTGTGTTTTGCCTCTTGAACTAGAAGGTATTCCTCTTGAGGATGCAAATAACGAAACAAATGCTGTAACACAGCCCTCATGGAACTTTACCTATTCTGAAAAGATAAAACAAAGAACTTCACAGAAAAGTTTCCTGAGCAGCTAAAAACAGTTATCACAAACAGGTACTAAGAGTCGTGTACATTATTCCGAGAAAAAACTTAGGTTTTCATGTATACAGAAATTTAGCAATTGCTATTATCTATAACAGGTATCTGGCTAAATAATTACCACACACTGTCTAGTAGAATGTGTGTTGTTTTCAACTATTAAATATGTTTTAGAGAGAGTTAAATAGTGGAGAGGCTTTCAACACTTTCTGTTTTAACTATAAAAGCCAATAAAGAGTTCTCCGGGGGTGTGCCCAAGATGGTGGAATAGGAACAGCTCCAGCCTCCAGCTCCCAGCGTCAGTGACAAAGAAGACGGGTGATTTCTGCATTTTCAACTGAGGTACTGGGTTCATCTCACTGGGGAATGCTGGACAATCCATGCTGGTCAGCTGGTGCAGCCCAACCAGCAAGAACTGAAGCAGGGCGAGGCATCGCGTCACCTGGGAAGTGCAAGGGGGAAAGGAATCCCTTTTCCTAGCCAAGGGAAATGGAGACACACAACAGCTGGAAAATCGGATAACTCCCACCCTAATACTGTACTTTACCAAGGGTCTTAGCAAACGGCACACCAGGAGATTATATCCCACACCTGGCCTGGAGGGTCCCACGCCCATGGAGCCTCCCTCATTACTAGCACAGCAGTCTGAGATCTAACTGCAAGGCGGCAGCAAGGCTGGGGAAGGGGCACCCACCATTGCTGAGGCTTAAGTGTGTAAACAAACCCCTGGGAAGCTCGAATTGGGTGGAGCCCACCACAGTTCAAGGAGGCCAGCCTGCCTCTATAATCTCCTCCTCTGGGGACAGGACATAGCTAAACAAAAAGCAACAGAAACCTCAGCAGAGGTAAATGCCCCAGTCTGATAGCTTTGAAGAGAGCAGGGGATCTCCCAGCACGGAGGTTTAGATCTGAGAATGGACAGACTGTCTGCTCAAGTGGGTCCCTGACCCCTGAGTAGCCTAACTGGGAGACATCCTCCACTAGGTGCTGACTGACACCTCACATGGTGGGGTACACCCCTGAGACAAAGCTTCCAGAGCAAGAATCAGACAGCAACACTCGCTGTTGAGCAATATTCTATCTTCTGCAGCCTCCGCTGCTGATACCCAGGCAAACAGGGTCTGGAGTGGACCTCAAGCAAACTCCAACAGACCTACAGCTGAGGGTCCTGACTGTTAGAAGGAAAACTAACAAACAGAAAGGACACCCACACCAAAACCCCATCAGTACATCACCATCATCAAAGACCAAAGGCAGAAAAAAGCCACAAAGATGGGAAAAAAGCAGTGCAGAAAAGCTGGAAATTAAAAAAATAAGAGCGCATTTCCCCCTCCAAAGGAATGCAGCTCATCGCCAGAAACGGACCAAAGCTGGTTGGAGAATGACCTTGATGTGTTGAGAGAAGAAGGCTTCAGTTGATCAAACTTCTCAGAGCTAAAGGAGGAACTACGTAAGCAGCGCAAAGAAACTAAGAATGGATGAATGGATAACTAGAATAATCAATGCAGAGAAGACCTTAAAAGAACTGATAGAGATGAAAACCGTAACATGAGAACTACGTGACAAATGCACAAGTTTCAGTAACTGACTCAATCAACTGGAAGAGAGAGTATCAACAATTGACGATCAAATGAATGAAATGAAGCAAGAAGAGAAGTGTGGAGAAAAGAGTAAAAAGAAATGAACAAAGCCTCCAAGAAGTATGGGATTATGTGAAAAGACCAAGTCTACATCTCACTCATGTGCCTGAAAGTGAGGGGGAAAATGGAACCAAGTTGGAAAACACTGTACAGGATATTATCCAGGAGGGGTTGCAAACCTAGTCTCTGATAAAACAGACTTTAAACCATCAAAGACCAAAAGAGACAAAGAAGGCCACTACATAATGATAAAGGGATCAATTCATCAGGAAGCGCAAACTATCCTAAATATATATGCACCCAATACAGGAGCACCCAGATTCATAAAGCAAGTCCTTAGAGACTTACAAAGAGACTTAGACTACCATACAGTAACAACGGGAGACTTTAACACCCCATTGTCAACATTAGACAGATCAACGAGACAGAAAGTTAACAAGCATATCCAGGAATTGAACTCAACTCTGCACCAAGCAGACCTAATAGACATCTACTGAACTCTCCACCCCAAATCAACAGAATATACATTCTTCTCAGCACCACATCGCACTTATTCCAAAATTGACCACATAGTTGGAAGTAAAGCACTCCTCAGCAAATGTAAAAGAACAGAAATTATAACAAACTGTCTCTCAGACCACAGTGCAACCAAACTAGAACTCAGGACTAAGAAACTCAATCAAAACTGCTCAACTACATGGAAACTAAACAACCTGCTCCTGAATGACTACTGGGTACATAACAAAATGAAGGCAGAAATAAAGATGTTCTTTGAAACCAATGAGAATAAAGATACAACCTATCAGAATCTCTGGCACACATTTAAAGCAGTGTGTAGAGGGAAATTTATAGCAC
This sequence comes from Papio anubis, assembly GCF_008728515.1. NCBI lineage: Eukaryota > Metazoa > Chordata > Mammalia > Primates > Cercopithecidae > Papio > Papio anubis. The sequence goes on from NC_044989.1 coordinate 21,769,664, forward strand.
TAAATGCCCACAAGAGAAAGCAGGAAAGATCTAAAATTGACACCCTAACATCACAAATAAAAGAACTAGAGAAACAAGAGCAAACACATTCAAAAGCTAGCAGAAGGCAAGAAATAACAAAGATCAGAGCAGAATTGAGTGAGATACAGACACAAAAAACTCTCCAAAAAATCAATGAATCCAGGAGCTGGTTTTTTGAAAAGATCAACAAAATTGATAGACCGCTAGCAAGACTAATAAAGAATCAAAGAGAGAAGAATCAAATAGATGCAATGAAAAATGATAAAGGGATATCACCACTGATCCCACAGAAAATACACCGACCCCACAGAAATACAAATTACTATCAGAGAATACTATAAACACCTCTACACAAATAAACTATAAAACCTAGAAGAAATGAATAATTTCCTGGACACTTACACTCTCCCAAGACTAAACCAGGAAAAAGTTGAATCCCTGAATAGACCAATAGTAGGCTCTGAAATTGAGGCAATAATTAATAGCCTACCAACCAAAAAAAGTCCAGGACCAGGCGGATTCACAGCCAAATTCTACCAGAGGTACAAGGAGGAGTTGGTACCATTCCTTCTGAAACTATTCCAATCAGTAGAAAAAGAGAGAATCCTCCCTTAACTCATTTTATGAGGCCAACATCATCCTGATACCAAAACCTGAAAGAGATACAACCAGAAAGAGAATTTTGGACCAATATCCCTGATGAACACCAATGCAAAAATCCTCAATAAAATACTGGCAAAACCAGATCCAGCAGCACATCAAAGCATCCACCATGATCAAGTTGGCTTCATCCCTGGGATACAGGCTAGTTCAACATACCCAATCAATAAGCAATAATCCAGCAGATACAAGCAAGAACCAAAGACAAAACCACATTATTATCTCAATAGATGCAGAAAGGCCTTTGACAAATTCAACAGCCTTCATGTTAAAACTCTCAATAAATTCAGTATTAGGTGGAATGTATCAAAATAATAAGAACTGGCCTTGACAAACCTACAGCCAATATCATACTGAATGGGCCAAAAACTGGAAGCAATCTCTTTGAAAACTGGCACAAGACAGGGATGCCCTCTCTCACCACTCCTATTCAACATAGTGTTGGAAGTTCTGGCTGGGAGCAATCAAGGCGAGAGAAATCAAAGGGTATTCAGTTAGGAAAAGAAAAGTCAAATTGTCCCTGTTTGCAGATGACATGATTGTACTTAGAAAGCCCCATTGCCTCAACCCAAAATCTCCTTAAGCTGATAAGCAACTTCAGCAAAGTCTCAGGATACCCAAAATCAATGCGAAATCACCAAGCATTCGCATACACCAGTAACAGACAAACAGAGCCAGATCATGAATGAACTTCCATTCACAATTGCTTCAAGAGAATAAAATACCTAGGAATCCAACACAAGGAGTTAAGGACCTCTTCAAGGAGAATTACGACCACTGCTCAGTGAAATACAAGACAACACAAACAAATGGAAGGCATCACCATGCTCATGGATAGGAAGAATCAATATCATGAAAATGGCCATACACCCAAGGTAATTTATAGATTCAATACCATCCCATTAAGCTGTGGCTTTCTTCACAGGTGGAAAAAACTGCTTTAAAGTTCATATGGAACAAGAAAGACCCTGCATTGCCAAGACAATCTAAACCAAAGAACGAAAGCTGGAGCATCATGCTACCTGACTTCAAACTATACTACCGAGGCTACAGTAACCAAAACAGCATGGGTACTGGTACCAAAACAGAATATAGACCAGCGGAACAAGACAGAGCCCTCAGAAATAATACCACACATCTACAGCCATCTGATCTTTGACAAACCCAAGAATAAGAAGAAATGGGGAAAGGATTCCTTATTTAATAAATGGTGCTGGGAAAATTGGCTAGCCATAAGTAGAAAGCTGAAACTGGATGCTTTCCTTACTCCTTATACGAAAATTAACTCAAGATGGATTAGAGACTTAAATGTTAGACCTGAAAGTGTAAAATCCCTAGAAGAAAACCTAGGGAATACCATTCAGGACATAGGCATGGGCAAGGACTTCATTTCTAAAACACCAAAAGCAATGGCAACAAAAGCCAAAATCGACAAATGGGATCTAATTAAACTAAAGAGCTTCTGCACAGCAAAAGAAACTACCATCAGAGTGAACAAGCAACCTACAGAATGGGAGAAAATTTTTGCAATCTACTCCTCTGACAAAGGGCTAATATCCAGAACCTATAAAGAACTCAATCAAATGTACAAGAAAAAAACAAACAACCCCATCAAAAAGTGGGCAAAGAATATGAATAGACACTTCTCAAAAGAAGACATGCATACAGCCAACAGACACATGAAAAAATGCTCATCATTCGCCATCAGAGAAATGCAAATCAAAACCACAATGAGATACCATCTCACACCAGTTAGAATGGCGATCATTAAAAAAATCAGGAAACAACAGGTGCTAGATAGGGTGTGGAGAAATAGGAACACTTTTACACTGTTGGTGGGACTGCAAACTTGTTCAACCATTGTGGAAAACAGTGTGGTGATTCCTCAAGGATCTAGAACTAGAAATACCATTTGACCCATCCATCCCATTACTGGGGATATACCCAAAGGATTATAAGTCATGCTGCTATAAAGACATATGCACACGTATGTTTATTGTGGCACTATTCACAATAGCAAAGACTTGGAATCAACCCAAATGTCCATCAGTGACAGACTGGATTAAGAAAATGTGGCACATATACACCATGGAATACTATGCAGCCATAAAAAAAGATGAGTTCGTGTCCTTTGTAGGGACATGGATGCAGCTGGAAACCATCATTCTCAGCAAACTATCGCAAGAACAGAAAACCAAATAGTGCATGTTCTCACTCATAGGTGGGAACTGAACAATGAGATCACTTGAACACAGGAAGGAGAATACCACACACTGGGTCATAATGTGGGGAGGGGAGAGGGGGCAGGGATAGCATTAGGAGATATACCTAATGTAAATGATGAGTTAAGGGGTGCAGCTCACCAACATGGCACATGTATATACATGTGACAAACCTGCACATTGTGCACATGTACCCTAGAACCTAAAGTATCATAATAATAATAATAATAATAATAATAAAGTAAAAAAAAAAAAGAGTTCTCCATTTTGGATAACCTAAAATTAAATATGCATATTTCACTTGGACTTTGTGTAAGTTAGTTTGGGTTGAAATGCTAAAGAATGAGAGTTTTATGTGGTTAAAAAAAGCCACATAAAATTTCCCACTTTAACCATTTTTAACTTTACATTCTAGTATTATTAATCACATTCACTATGTTATGCAACTATAATCACTTTTTTCCAAACAACTATAGACAGACACTCTGTACCCACGAAGCCATAACTCCCCATTCTGCTTTACCCTTAGTGCCTGTTAACTTTTAATCTAGTTTCTGTCTCCACAGATTTGCCTACTTTAGATATTTTATATTGATGGAATTGTAAAATATGTGTTCTTTTATGTTTGGCTTATGTTATTTAGCATCATAGTTTCAAGATTCATCCGTGTTGAAGCATGGGTCAATTTTACCACGTTTTTATTATGTATTCATTTGTTGATAGACACACATTATTTCTACCATTTGGCTATTTTGAAGAATGTTTCTATCAACACTGATTTACAAGTTTGTTAGAGTCCCTGTCTTCAATTTTTAGGGGTATATACCTGGGAGTGAACTTGCTGGGTCATATGATAATTTTGTTCAGCTTTTTGAGGAATTGTCAGTTTTCTATAGTGGCTATGCCAGTTTGCATTTCCACCAGTAATGTGTAAGAGTTCCCATTTCTCCACATCCTTATCAATTCTTATTGTTATTATTATTATTGCCATCTTAATGGGGGTGAATTGATAACTCATCATGGCTTTGATTTGGATCTCCCTACAGATGAATGATGTTGAACATTTTTTCATGTGATTATTGGTCATTTGTATATATTATTTGTGGAAATATATATTCAAGCCCTTTGCCCATTTTTAATTGGGTTATCTTTTTGTTTTTTAGTTATAGTAGTTCTTTATAATCTGAATGTTAAACATTTATCAAATACATTATTTGCATGTATTTTCTCTCATTCTGTTGGTTGACTTTTCACTCTGTCGATAACGGTATTTGATATACAAAAGTTCTTTTAGATTTTGATGAAGTGCAGCTTTATATTTTTCTTTCATTGACTATGCTTTTTATGTAATCATTTCAAAAAATATAGCCAAATGCGAGCATGAAAGTTTTGTGTTAACTTTCTTCTGAAAGTTTTGTATTAGCTCTTAAGTTTAGGATTATGATCTAGTTTTAGTTAATTTTCTCTGTGGTATAAGACAAGGGTCCAACTTCATTTTTTACATTTGGATATCCAATTTTATTATTATCATGTTGAAAAAACTATTCTTGTCCCATTGAACTGTCTCAGCGTTCTTGTAGAAAATTAATTGGCTGTATACGTGTTTTAAAAATAAAAACAGCCGGGTGCGGTGGCTCATGCTTGTAATCCCAGCACGTTGAGAGACTGAGGTGGGCAGATCATGAGTTCAGGAGTTCGAGGCCAGCCTGACCAACATGTTGAAACCCCGTCTCTACTAAAAGTACAAAAATTAGCCAGGTGTGGTGGCACATGCCTGTAATCCCAGCTACTCAGGAGGCTGAGGCAGGAGAATCGCTTGAACCAGGGAGGCAGAGGTTGCAATGAGCTGAGATCACGCCACTGCACTCCAGCCTGGGGGACAGAGCAAGACTCCATCTCAAAAAAAAAAAAAAAAAAAAAAACAATAAAAATAAAATACAGGATTTGTTGTAGTCTCTTACATTTGAAAGTCTGGAAGCAAAGTTAGACATAAAAAATGTTAGCCTAAGTACTCGGCATTTATAAAAGTCTAGGAATAGGAAACATTTAGATTAGGGATGAAAAATCATATAAGAATTCAGTTAACCTACAACATAAACACTGATAAGCTCTCTTTCCTTTCCCTAACTTATAAAGAACACATTTTAAACAATCATCTGAAAACCACCTCTAGATTATAAATGTGACTTTGAATGGTAGAGGTTGAAGAAACCAGAAACAATTAGAAAGGCAATGACAGCTTCTTTAATGAGTAAAATCAGCATTTACAGGGAAAGTCAGTTTCATTTTCACCTCGGTGTAAAACTTTCTTCCAGAAAACTTAGGAGAATGTCATTACATAAAATACTGGTTTGACAAATACATTAGAATTTGGGTCAGGCTGATAAATTATACTGGAAATGGCATAACTACAAAATGTTATGTCTCATATAGCTACATTAAATGACTATGTGTAGAAATTATGCCCTGTCCACTTAAAACTAGACTTTTTTTCCTGATTTTATTGAACAGAATTTACCATTTGAGTGGACACTAAGAGACCTTGATTTTTTTCCCCATATTCTGCCACAATGTTATCTGACACCTTGGAAAGTAATTTAAACTCAATAAAATGAAGATAATTGCACTTACCTCACAGAGATGTAGAGAGTGTTAATGAGATCATGTCTACAAAGTGATTCAAAGTCTTTAGTTTGTAATATAAATAGCAAGCAAAACTATATTTTTCCAGATGTCTAATAATGATAACTATAAATATGATGAACTGAAAAGTTAAAAGGCTGCCAGTGAAAGTAAAATGTTTTCATTTTAATTGCTAGGCATTTAAATGTTCCCTCTTGCATGTTTGGATTATAGGAAGTGCACAGAAACATTACTTATGAGTTCCATTTTAATAAGGACATGTCCCCCAAGTTTCAACTCGAGTACTTAACTTCTAGCCAAATACAGAAAAATTGAACTACCTTTTTTTTTTTTTTGCAATTATGTCTCATAAATCACTGTAGAACTTTAATAAAATAAATCACAGCATAAATTTTAATGAAACCTATACATTATTTCTTCAAAATGTTTCTTAATATGAAATAGAAGATCATGGCTTCAGTTCCAAATCTCATTACTCAATTGTCATACCTTCAGTGTGTCTTTATTCCTGAGCTGATAAAGCCAAATATTAATATCCTCTAATCAGTTCCTATCCTGTTAAATATTTCTCAGTGCAGAAATTCATGTAATCAGACCCAAACTATTTTTAAGTTCATAGCCTACACTATAATCCTACTGCTGTCAACCATTTGTGAATTAAAGTACTTATCTTTGAAACTGAATTGCATTTTACATTAAATGAGCCAGAAAAAGCAATGTTGATTCTAACGGGAACAGGCATGATAATCTCCTGGCAAAGATGCTCTTCAAAGCACTAATTTTTGGCAGCTGTGGTGGTTCACTGCCTACTGTAGTTGGCCTTGGGATAGACATTGCAGACAGGGACTTTGAAATGAGACCAGACATTAGGTCTGGATTCAATAATTACCAGAGTAAAGGAGGTCATTCTCTGCAGCAACCAGCAGGGTAATTGCATCCTAAAGGACAGCAGAGTTTCTTGTCATGTCCTGTGACAGCAGTATGAGTTGCATTGGTTATTGTTGGCTCACATCCAACATGTTGTGAGGAGTTAGTAGCACATCACACTCCACACACACACACACACACACACACACACACACAGACGATTAGTCTGAGAGAAAATTTTCAGGAACTTCTTGCAACAGGAAAATAAGTTTTATTTTGTTTTTAGCTCTCTTCTGTAATCCATCAAAATTAATGAGTCCATTACTGTGTATCAGAGTTAAAAAAAACCAACACATTCTTCATCTATCCACCTAGACACTGTTTAAACAAAACAACTGATTCAGAAAATGTCTCTTTTCTCAAAATCAGCCACTTTCTTAGTAGCTTACTGGAAAAAAAATCTGTTAGAATATCAGATTGACACTTGTTAGTGATATTCAAATAAAAATTATCTTTACCTACATATGCGCACGCGCGCGCGCACACACACACACACACACACACACCCAACTCCAAACCAGCACCATCTCCCATTTTTATTTTCATTACTATTATTAGCAGCTGTAGTAAAATGGGTTTATGTCTGCCTCAGATGAAAAACAAGCAGGTCTGGAAAAGACGGGAAATCTTCATTTGAAATGTAAGATTTTTTCCAAAACAAAGAACTAATCTTGCCAGAATTAAAAAGGCAACAACAAACAAAACAAACCAATCCCCCAACTTTCTGGTAAGAAAGTGAGCCAGGCATTCCATAATATTAGGTAAGGATGTGTCCTTCACATTAGAAACAAATTAAACAAAGTAATGTATATCTTAAGTTAAATCTAACCTTTATTTAAATATTAAAGGAAAAGAAGAACTTTCTGCTTAGTTTCTGGTAATTAACCATTGATGTAAAAGCCACTCAAGTAAATGTCAGTTTTATTTATATACAGTAGTAATGAACAACTTGAAGTGAAACTAAGACAATGAGTCCATTTACAGTAGTATAGAAAAAGGAGAATACCTATGAATAAATACAACACAAGAAATGCAAGACTTATACACTGATAACTACAAAACCTATTAAAAGAAATCTAAAATCTAAATAAGTGGGAAAATATTCTGTATTCATGAATTGGAAGACAGTATTCCTGGGATGACAATGCTCCTTATACTGATCTCCAGATTCACTGTAATTATTGTCACAATCCTGGTGGAAATTTTGCAGAAATTTACCTGCTGATGCTAAAATTCATATGGATATTCAAGGTATCCAGAATAGTTAAAAGAGTGTTGATTTTTAAACTTTCTACAAAGCTATACTAATCAGGATAGTGTGTACTGGTCTCAAGATAGACAAACAGATCAATTAAATAGAATTGAGTGTCCAGAAATAAATCCATACTTTGTGGTGAATTGATTTTTGCCAAAGGTACCAAAACAACAGGGAGGGAACGGTATTGTTTAACAACTGGTGCTGGAATAACTGGTGGTAGAATAATTTTTAACAACTGGTGCTGGATATCCACATGCAAAAGGATGCAGTTGGAGTCTTACTTCACAGAATTTACAATCATTAACTGACAATAGCTTTAAATAATTTAACTGCTAAAGCTATGATTACCTTAGAGGAAAACGAGTGAATGTTTCTGTGACTTTTCATATGGCAGTGGTTTTCTGGATATGACATCTAAAGCTAAAGCAATAAAATTAAAAATAAATTGGATTTTGTCAGAATTAAAAACCTTTGTATTTCAAATAGCAATATCAAGAAAGTGAAAGGACAACTTACAGAACGGGGAAAAATATTTGCAAATCGTGTATCTCATGAAGTTTAATATCTACTCCCCAGAACATATACGTATATTCTGAAGAAATATACTCAATAATAAAAGGGCAGATAACCTAATTTAAAAATGGGCAAAGAATTTGAAATAACGTGCATCCAAAAGATGATACATAAAAGGTCAATTAGCTGAGAAAATATGTTCAATATCATTAATCACTAAAAATGCAAACCAGAACCCTGCCACAATATCAGGATATCTAAAATAAAGAAGACAATAACAAGTATTGAGAGGGAGCCTTATACAAGGCTGGTGGAAATATACAAAGATGTAACCACTTTGGAGAAACACATTGGCAATTACCCAAGATGTTAAACACAGCATTGGCAGATGACCCAACATTTCCAATCCTAGTTATAAATACAAGAAAAATAAAAACATGCTCACACACAAAAAATTACACGTGTATTTATTGCTGCATTATTTCTAGTGGGAAAAAAAGGTGGAAACAAACAAAAATTCTATCCACTAATGAATAGGTAAATAAAATGGAATATTGCTCAGTCATTAAAAAGGAATGGAATATTGATGTATGCTACCACATGGACAAAGCTTGGAAACATTATGCTAAGTCAACCAAGTCAGACATAAAACACATATATGATTCTATCATATGAAATGTTCAGCTTAGGCAAACCCATAGAGATAAGGAATTTGGTGGCTGCCAAAGGCTGGAAGTGGAAACATTAGGCAAATGAGGAAGAGTAGTGACTCATGATGGGTATGAGGTTTCTTTGGAGGATGAGGAAAATATTCTTGGATTAGTTATGATCATTGTGCAACTTTGTGAATGTATTAAAAACCACTGGGTTTTGCATTTAAATGGTAAATTTTGTCACATATGAATTATCTTTCAACTAAATAAAATCATTGGAGAATTACATTAAATTATGTGTCAGTGAAGGAATAGTGTATGAGGGCACGTAGCAATCATTACACCAGAAATGTAAATAATTTTTACTTTTTAATTTTGTTCTCCATGTACCCCCTAATAAAAAATTCTGAGAAATGTTCTTGGAATTACTAACTTCTGTATGAAGAGTAGATATTAGACATATTGTCGAGTATTAGAAACACACTTCTTGTGTGAGACAGTAACTGTGAAATTGTATTAGAGTCTGTATCCCTTTCTCTTGTAATCATCAGGGAGAATGTGTTGTGATTTGTGCTCACACTAAAGACCCCTGTTTTTCTAGTTAAGAGATAAGCAATGTCATGTTACTTGATTTATCAGCAGTATTTGCCCTATTACTTACTTGTTGTGAAGTGATTTTTATTTGCATTTGTACTTTCTTCAACTGGCTTTGAGGGACCCTACTTGGTTTTCATCCTTTATTACAGGCCATTCCTTCTCAATACCTTATGCTGGTTCCATCCCTTTTCTCTGGCCTTACACTTGCATTCCCTTAGGGTTCAATCCTTGGTCCACTTACAAAGTTTCTATATTTACTATATCAGCAATTATATACATTTCAGAGTTTTACGTATCATCAATGTACTAATAGCCTGCAAATGTATACCCCCAGACCAGATTTGTCATCTAAACTCTAAGCTCATGTATGCAACTACATACTTAATAAATCATCAGAACATTTAATAGAAAATTTGGGCTTAACGGGGTTAACTGATTCCTCAGTTAGCATAAGAAAAGATGTTCGATATCATTAAACATTAAGAAACACAAATCAGAACCATGCCACAACATCAGGATAGCTAAAACAAAAAAGACAACAATAACAAGTATCCCTCCCAACCCCCCTCAAAACAAAACAAAACTATGTCACCCACAGGTTTTCCAAGTTATTTCATGGCTAGTTCATCTCTCTAAGTCTCAGGACAAATCATTTGGAGTCATGTTTTATGCTTCTCTTTTACATACACCACACCCAATCTGTTAGGAAGCAGTGTTGGCTCTACCTTTAAAATACATGTAAAATGTGTCTACTTCTCACTGTATTGATTGCTTCCTCTCGGATTCAAGCCACCACCAACTCTCACCATAATAATTTCCTCAAATGTCTCTCTACTTCTACTTATTTAATATTCCATGATATATTCTTCCCCAGAAAATAAGGTAATTATTTAAAAATATAAATTGGTTTACATTACTTCTCTGCTCATAACCCTCTAGTGGCTTCTTGTTTCACTCAAAAAGCTTCAGTTAGTATAAAGTCTATAAGACCCTAAATGAGAGTGGGATTGTAAGTTTTGGTTGCTATCAGTCACTTGTACAATATTAAGAAAGCTATTGTTCTCTTCTGGATCTAAGTTATTCATGTGTAAATTCAAGAGGGAGACGACAGGATCTCAACGTCTTTTTCAATAAATTTTGCAGCTTATCAAAATATTTTTCATACTTTTTATGCTCCAGCCAGAGCAATTAGGCAATAAAAAGAAATAAAAGGCGTAAAATTGGAAAGGAAAAAGTTAAATTGTCCCAATTTACAGATAACATGATCTTAAATATAGAAACTCCAACAACCCCACCAAAACAATTGTTAGAATTCATAAATACATGAATTTAGCAAAGTTCCATGATGAAAAATCAATATACAAAAACCAATAGTGTTTCTGTACACTAAGAATTAACTATCCAAAAACAAAATCAAGAAATAATTCCATTTACAGTAGCTACAGAAAATTTAAATACATAGGAACAAACTTAATGAAGAAGGTGAAAGATTTATACAATGAAAACTGTAAGACATTAATACAAGAAATTGAAGAAAACATAAATAAATTAAAAGATATCTTGTGTTTATCGGCTGAAAAATTTAACATTTCTAAAATATCCATACAATCCAAAGTGATCTATAGATTTGATGCAATACTTATCAAAATTCCAATGACATTTTTCACAAAAATAGAGAAAACATCCTAATTTTCTTATGGAAGCACAAAAACCCTGCTTAACCCAAATAATCCTGAAGTCATTGGAACAGAGCTGGAGGCATCACACTAGCAGACTTCCAAATACACTACAAAGCTATATTAATCAAAACAGCACAGTACTTGCATAAAAACAGACACTTAGAGCAATGGAACAAAATATAGAGCCCAGAAATAAATCCAGCAATCTACCATCAATTGATTTTGGAAAAGGACAGTCTCTTCAGTAAGTGGCATTGAGTCAACTGGATATTTGCACATCCGCACATGGAAGAATGAGTTTAGAACCATATCACATCATATACAAAATTAACTGTTCTCACATGGAGATGATTAACATCACATGGAATTTTAAAGGAATATACACAACTCTTGAGCTCACTGCAATAGCAACAGGAGGTAGCTAAGAAATTATTGTAGTAGTACAGTATGCGCTGCAGTTAATTTTATGTGATTATGATTTAATATTGTCTCCTTATATTTGGTGACATTTTTCTCAACCATACACACTATAAATGTTTTGTGCATATGTTTTGATAAATTCTAACTTTTTATAATAGATGTGTATATATTTATGCTAATAAATGATAAACCAGGCTAGTTGCTATACATATTTTATGCATTCATGACATACCTAGCTTTTTCTTAATTAAAAAAATATTTCGCCGGGCGCGGTGGCTCACGCCTGTAATCCCAGCACTTTGGGAGGCCGAGGCGGGCGGATCACGAGGTCAGGAGATTGAGACCATCCTGGCTAACACGGTGAAACTCCGTCTCTACTAAAAATGCAAAAAATTAGCCGGGCGAGGCGGCGGGCGCCTGTAGTCCCAGCTACTCGGGAGGCTGAGGCAGGAGAATGGCGTGAACCTGGGAGGCGGAGCTTGCAGTGAGCCGAGATCGCGCCACTGCACTCCAGCCTGGGCGACTAAGTGAGACTCTGTCTCAAAAAAAAAAAAAAAAAAAAAAAAAAATATTTCTATACTACATGGTTTATCTGCAAGATTTTCAAATTGCTGAAAATCTCCAAAACATTTTTGAATACATTTATTGAAAAAAATCTGCATATAAATGAACCCATGGGGTTCGAACCCATGTTGCTCAAGGGCCACCTGTATACAAATGTTATCTGTCAATTAAAAATAGAAATAAACTAAATAGCTAAACTAAATAAGTTTTTCATGTTTAAATTATAAAACAAAATTCTGAGAAAAATTACAAATAAAAATGAATCAAATTATAGAAATATGGATTTTCCACTTAATATTTACAGTAACTATTATTGACATTTTTCTACATATGCTAAAAGATATTTTTTTCATTGAGGAATCATTTACATGCAATTAAATGAGTAGATCTTTACATTGCAGGTTCATAAGTTTTGAGAATTGCATACAGCCTGTCCCCACACTCTTATCAAAATATAAGATATTCAGGCTTCCAAAAAAGAGACAAAGTACCTCTTTCTTGTTAATCAACATACTTACTCCGGAAAACAGTGTTTTGGTTTTGTTTACTATGGATTAGTTTTGGTTGTTTTGAAATTACAAATGAATGGAATTATACAGCCTGTACTCTTGTGTATTTGCCTTCTCTAATTTAGCATAATGCTTTTTAAGAAAGTAATAACTATAAAATAATGTTATAATAAAATGGGCTTCATCAAAACTGAAAACTCGCCAACAAAAGATAATAAAAATATGAATAGGCAAGTCACGGAATCACAGAAAGTATGCATAAGTATTTCTGGTAAAGGTCTTATATTCATAATGTATAAATAACTGCATCACAAATAGCAAAAAGACAAATCAATGAAAAGTTTGCTCAAAAAGCTTGAACAAGCATTTTACAAATGAAAATATGCAAATTTTCTATGCTTTTGCATAAAATGCTGGTTTATTCTTTTATATTGCTGAATAATATTTCATTGTAGGGAAATACAATTTATCAATTATTCAATTGATGGACATACTCTTTAGTGTACATATATTTTCATTTATTTGAGTATGTATGTGTGATATTGCTGGCTACAAGGCACCATAATACTCCTCCAACAAGGTATGAGTGTTCCAGGATCTATAAATTCTTAATAAAATGTGTGTTTGATCTTACTAATTTTAGACATATTTGTAGATATGTAGTGGTATTCAATTGTAGTTTTAATTTACATTACCCTGATAACTAATAATATTGAGCACACTTTTATTTGTGCATAAGCCATTTGGATATTTTCCTTTGTAAAATGCCTGTTCAAGATTTTTGTGCAAAGTTTTCATTAGTGTGTCGTTTTGCTATTTGTGATGCAGTCAAATACATATCCAAATGGCTTATGCACAAATAAATAAAAATGAGCTCAATATCATTATAATAGGTCATACATATGTATATATATAAAACCTTTATCACAAAGCTTTATAAATAGTTTCCATGATTCTGTGACTTACCTATTTGTATTTGTTTGTCTTTTGTTTGAAAGTTTTAGTTTTAATGACACCCCCCCTTTTTTTTTTGAGATAGAATTTCGCTGTTCTTGCCCAGGCTGTAGTAGTGCAATGGCACGATCTCAGCTCACCACAACCTCTACCTCCCAGGTTCAAGTGATTCTCCTGACTCAGCCTCCTGAGTAGCTGGGATTACAGGCACCCACCACCACACCTGGCTAATTTTTATATTTTCAGTAGAGACGGGGTTTCATCCTGTTGGCCAGGCTGGTCTCAAACTCCCAACCTTAGGTGATCTGCCCACCTCGCCCTTCCAAAGTGCTGGGATTACAGGCGTGAGCCACCATGCCTGAAGCCCATTTTATTATAATATTATAGTTGATACTTTCTAGTTGTTGTATTTAAATAATCTTTGCTTTTGCTGAGGTCATGATTAGTCTTCCTTATATTGTTGTAGAAATCTGATTATTCTAAGTGTATCATCATATCATCTCTATGATGTATCTGTAATTGACTTTTGTAAATGGTGTCAGACATTTGTAGTATTAGTTAAGGTTAGCATTTCTTCTTCTTCATATAAGTAGTCAGTCAACTGAATACTCTGTTGAAAACCTTCCTTATAACATTGAATTTCTTTGATGCCTCAAGTTGAAAATAATTGTCTCTACAAGTATTTATTTTTGAAGTTTCTCTATTGATTTCAAATAAGAAGAGTTTTAATTTTTTAATATCTACTCTCCCTGCTTTTTATTTTCTTATTTTATTGCCAGGGCTGGGACCTCCACTACAATGTTTACTCAAGTAGTGATTGCAGATGTGTTTGCCTTGTTTTTGACCTTTGGTAGTAGGGAAGTATTCCATCTTCTTACTCTTAAATATGATGTTAGCTATGAGCCTTGTATAGATGCCTTTTATTAGATTTATGCAGATTAGATTTACTAGAGTGATGTCTTCTATTCCTTGTTTACTAAGTTTTTTTCTTTTTATATAAATGTGTATTTAATTTTTGTCATTTTTTGCATCTATGAAATTATCATGAAATCCTTTTGTTATTGTATTAATAGAGAGGACTACAAGAATTAATTTTCAAGTGGTAAACTCAGTTTTAATTTTTGGGATAAATCTCACTTGTTTATCATGCATTAAAAATTTCTCATTTTCATTTGTCAATATTTTGTTAATGACGTTTGCCGTGGATTTATGAGAGAAATTAATCTATAATTTCCTTTTCTTGTATTTTTAAGTTCATTTTGTTATCAATGCAATATTGTCCTCGCACAATGTTTGGAAGTGCTATCTCTTATTTGTGTTAAAAAAAAATTTGTTTAAAATTGCTATATTTTTCTTAAATATTAGACTGTATGAGTGTGCATACACAGCTTGTAATATTGAATATGGTGTATTTATTAAACATAGAGCTATGCAGATTTTCTCTTTTGTGTCAATGTTTGTAATCTTTGTATTCAAAATATTTGCACATTTTACCAAAAATGTTAATTGACATAAAATCTCTAATAAGATTCCCATATCTTTAAAGTCCATAAGATCTATGGACTTTATGTAGTGTTGTCCCATTTTTAATTCATATTGTTATTTATGTTTTTTTTTTTTTAATCACTGATCAGCTAACTAAACTCTTAACAAATTTATTAATCTAAAAATAAGCAACTTTTGTTTTTGTTTTTCTTCAGGGCTTTTCTATTTTCTGTTTCACTGAGTTTCACTCATGAATTCTTTTTCTTGCTTTCTTTAAATTATCTCATTTGTCTAGCTTATTAAGGTAAAAGTTTAGATCATTAAGTTTGCAGTTTTCTTTTTTAGTGTAATTACAAGTTCTTTTGTGATTTTTAAATTTTGATCGCCTGTGTTTTTATTACCATTCAATTTGACATAGCTCCTAATTCCCTTTGAAATTCTATTTTGATCCATGCTCTATTTAATAATAGGTTGTTAAATTTTCAAATATTTGAGAATATTCCAGATATTTGGCAGGTTTTTTGTTGTTTTTGTTAATTTATTTAAAGCCAAAGAGAGGCCAGGCACAATGGCTCCCGCCTGCAATCCCAGCACTTTGGGAGGCCGAAGTGGGCAGATGATGAGGTCAGAAGATTGAGACCATCCTGGCTAACATGGGGAAACCCTGTCTCTACTAAAAACACAAAAAATTATCCAGGTGTGGTAGCATGCACCTGTAGTCCCAGCTACTCGGGAGGCTGAGGCAGGAGTATCACTTGAACCTGGGAGGCAGAGATTGCAGTGAGCCAAGTTGGTGCCTCTGCACTCCAGCCTGGTGACAGAGTGAGATTCCATCCTTCCCCCCCCCAAAAAAAAAGAGTCAAAGGTTATGCTAACTTTAATTCTTTAAAATTAGTTGAGACATATTTTTATGGTCCAGCATAGAGTCTAAATTGGTTAAAATTTTCTTTGAACTTGAAAACAATTTATTATGCAATTGTTGTGTGTAAAGTAATGTTTATAAATGCCAATTAGGTTAGGTTGGTTACAGTGCTGTTCAAGTGTTTAATATTCTTATTTTCTGTTGAAAATATTGCCAAGAGATGAGTGTTTAAATTGCCAACTGTAATTGTCAATTTGTCTGTTTCTCTTTAGTTTTTGCTTTGCTCATACTTGCTGCATGTGTTATGTTTTGCCTTCTTGATGATATGACCCTTTATCATTAGGAAATGTTACTCGTTTTTTCTGGACATAAAATGTGTCATGAAGTTTATTTTCTCTAATATCAATATAGACACTTCAGTTTTTTTCATGACTAGTGCTTCCGTGATAAACTGGTTTTCATTCTTTTACACTTAACAAAACTGTATCTTCTTATTTAACGTGTACCTCTTGAAACAGCATATAATTCCGTTCTGCTTTTTACACATTTTAACAATTTATTTTCTTTATTTGAAATGTTTGTTCCAATAACTTTTAGCAATTGCTGTTGAAGGTGAACTTATGGACTCAGCTTATTTGTATTTTATCTGTTATACTTATCATTTTCTCTACTTTTTTATTCTTGTTTTTCACAATTTCTAGTACTTCAGTAACGTGGCTATTGACTCATTATGTATGCCCTTTGTGTTATTTTTAGTGCTAGTTCTAGGGTTGACAAATAAGCTTCCACTTATTCCCATCTATATATATTTGAGACTGGGTCTCAATCTGTCACCCAGGCTGGAATGCATTGATGCAGTCATGGTTCACTGTAGCTTCCAACTCCTGGGCTCAATTGATCCTCCCACCTCAACCTCCCAAGTAGCTGGGACTGCAGGAGCACACCACCATGCCCGACAAATTTTCTTATTTTCTGTAGAGACAGGGTCTCACTGTGTTGCCCAGGCTGGTCTCAAAATCCTGTGCTTATGTGATCCTCTTGACTTGGTCTCCCAAAGTGCTGGAATTAAAGGGTTGAACCTCTGTGCCTGGTTGTATATGTAGTATAAGAATTTTGCAATAGTATACTTACTGTATATTCTCTCACCCATCCTACTATTATCTTACATCTTACATCTATGAGTTTTACAAACTTTATCATACATTGTTATTGCCTTTTATACTTTAGTCTTCTAAACAAATTAAAAATGGAAATATTTTACCTATGTACATATCGACAATTTCTAGTGCTTCTCATTCCTTTATGTAGAACTGAGTGTTTATCCAGTATCATTTTACACAGCCTGAAGAATACTCTTTAATGCACTTTGAGCTAGAGGTCTGCCGATAACCAATTTTTTTACCACTTTTTTTTTTTATGTGTAGGTTAACCTTATGTTTGAAGATTATTTTCATTAGATAGACAATTCTAAGGCACAGGATGCACTCTTCTTTTCTGCACTTTAAAGATGGCACTACTTTTTCTTTCAGGGTGACTAGCTTCTGACCAGAAATATGTCCTATTTCTCTGATTAAGAGTGTTTAATATCAATTATCAACAATTTGATTCATCATGTCTTGGTATAATTTTCTTGGTATAGTTTTCTTTCTGCTTATTCTTCTGGGGGGAAGGTCTTTGAACTTGAGATTTTTTGTTTTTCATCAAAGTCTCATCAAATTTGGAACATGTTCTGTCATTAATCAAATGTT
This sequence comes from Papio anubis, assembly GCF_008728515.1. NCBI lineage: Eukaryota > Metazoa > Chordata > Mammalia > Primates > Cercopithecidae > Papio > Papio anubis. Next base: position 21,787,379 of record NC_044989.1, read on the forward strand.
TTTTTGCCAGAATATATTTTTCCTTTTTTTTTGTTTTATACTCTTTTGGCACATGTTAACCTCTTAATATTGCTTCACAAGTCAATGAAGCAATGTTCATTTCTTATTAGTTTTTGTGTGTGTGCTGCAGTTTAAATAGTTCCTATTAGTCTTTCTAATATATAGAAAGTTCCTATTGCTCTAATATGTAATATATATTTTATAGATAAAACTACCTATATTATATATAATATAGATAGTATATTATAGGACCATTATATATAATATTTTATAGATATTTATAATCTATTATCTATACATCTATATAATACCCTATATTATCTATGATATATATTATATCATATATAATATATATTATCTATGATATGTATCATATATATTATTATATATATGGTGCCTAACAAAGAATTAATAATAGCTGTTATAAGGAAGCTCAAGAAACTTTGAGAAAGTACAGAAAAATAATTAAGAAATTTATTAAAGAAATTTAACAGAGAGATTGAAATAATATAACTCAAGCAGAAATCCTGAAGCTGAAAACCATAATCAATAAAATAAAAATGCAGGAGAGAGCATTGATAGAAGAATTTGTTACAGTAGGTAGCTATTCAGACATGAAGCAAATTGTTACAGTAGGTAGCTAGTCAGGCATGAACAGGGCAGGGCTCCCCCAACCCACCTCACCAGGAAAGTCAGGTGACCATCAGGTAATTGTCAAGCAGTTGTTACACTGTCTCTCTAAAACAATGATTGGTTGCAGCCAGTGCCAAGGAAAGGCAGACTCCCTACGGATAGAAAATCCTGAAACCAGTGATCAGCAACTTCCTGAAAACATCTCAGGAGTTGGGTGACTAGGCTCAAGCAAGTGCATTAACAGACAAAATGGTAGAGTTTAACTAACTGATTAGACCTTCCAGGGACATTTCACCAGTAAAAAGAACGCCTCAAGCGAGCATGAGTAAAATTCCAGTAAATGGACTATGCATGCAGCCCTCCCAAGCAGGCCACTGTGCATGTGGACAGCCCACTCCAAGTGAAGATTCAGGGGAGAAGGGACACAAGACCCCAGAAGTATGGCAACATGTAAAACCCCAAGTCAAAAGGTCAAACCATGCACTTGTCTTCCAAGTTGTCTGCTTGACCTTCTTTCAAATGTACGTTCCTTCCTTTGTTCCAGAGACCCAGGCAACTTTCTCTCTTGCTCCAAAACTTGCCTCGGTCTCTTCTTCTGCCTTATGCCCCTCAGTCAAATTCATTCTTCTGAGGAGGCAAGAATTGAGGTTGCTGCAGACTTATGTGGATTCACCACCCTAACATATTTTGTTGCTGTGTGACTTGGATAACTTTCAACACCAACATACTTCGGTACTGCATGACTCAGATACATTCCCTAGTGCCTCGTCTCTGTGCCTCATCTTCTTCAGCTGGAAGTGTTCAATATCTGTACACAGTTTTCTTCTCCTACTTACTTACTATCCAAACCCCAGAATAAGTTCTCAGTCATAAGTGACTCTGCTCCCCACAGGTGGTGATCTCTCAGCTTACCCTGACAGGTGACTCACAGAGGTGGGAAGGACCCTGGAATTAGAACTGAGGCATTAATTGATCTCCTGGACAGGAGGCTTATGAAAGTGGTAGGGCTAAAGCCTAAAATCATACAATGTCTAGGGTTTCCACTGCTTTTTCAAGTAAAATCAGCTCTTTCCCAAGAACCCATACTGCCTATTTTTCTGTTTTCTCTGTGTGTTCTGAAATGGCCTTGTACAACCATCAGACTGTCCACCTTGGGGACAATTCTGCCTCTTTGCTTTCATTTCACATACCACATGACTTCTTGAACACACACTCCCTTTTATTTGTAAAGCCATGACTTTTACTGCATTTGTTTGGCAGCAAAGACATGGGCTCCCTTACAGATATCCCTGAGATTTATATTTGTTTATACCCTACCAGCTCAGATGACCTCCAACCCTTCACCTGTCTGTATGTTGGTACATTGCCCAAGCAGACACTAATTGGAACTCCAGCTCTGTCAGCTCCTTATGACTTACCACATGCTTTTTGTTCCTGTTATTCCCCAGGGCCAAGTTTTCTACTGGCTTTTGAAGTAGTCTGTTTGCCTGCATAGGGCCTCACTCTGACCTTTCAAGGATCCCACCCATTTTTTGTTTTTAAGTTAGCATACCTTTTGGATAACGAAAAATTCTTCCTTTGCCATTTGTGAACTCTTATCTCAAGCCCCAAGTCCTCCAGAGGTTACTACTTTGCCCTCTCAAATCCAAGGGCTGCTGGTTTTGTGAACATATGAAGACTTTCCATGAGTATTCCTTTTCCTTCCTTCCACTTCCTCCTGTAACCTCCATTTCTGTAATTAATTCCATGGCCTTTTCAATATGCATCAAGACCTTCAAGGTCATATTCAAAGGGAGCTGGAGGGAAGTCCAGCCCCCTTGTGGCAGTTAGCTGAAAAACAGAATTCTCATCTACTTAAGGAACGTGGCAAATTGGAATCTGAGAAAAGAGATAATCATTTTATTGGCAAATGCTCTTGGTGAGAGTCACTCTAAAGTCATGGAGACAAGTATATAGGCCAGCCCAAGGACGCAGGTGCAAGAGACTCATAGGACAAAGATGAAGGTTGGTCCCAGGCTAACAGATTGCCATTAGAATAGAGATGAAATGTTAGGGGTACATAGTAAGACCAGCTATTCTGGAACCCCAAGGATGGACAGGGGTCCAACTCTTCACTCCAGTATCTCATCTGTTCTCAAGTGGGTAATTGTGATGAGATAGTACCAAGGGTATACAGTAAGAATGGTTTGTTTCAGAACCATGATGGGGGATGCCTATTATGGTAATAGGCAAGTAGAGGGAATGCTTTCTTTTACGCTTTTCCTTTTTCTGCTCTGTTATCTCTTCACAGATGGGTAATCATATCTCCATAACATAGGACATGCCCCCTTGGATGCTTCCTCCAAAACTGGTAAAAGTTTAATTCCCCCAAACCTTAAAACAAAAATCTAGTTTTCCTTTGTAATACTGTTTGGCTTAATGACCTGGGAGGAAGTTACAAAAGTCAGCCTTAGGACCCAGTGCCCCTGTGCAGGAGTTCCTTGGTTAGCCTTTTCGGTCTTTTTAAACTAAGAGCAGAATAAGGAGGAGAGGGCTAAGGAAAAGGAGAAACCCAGGGAGAGGAGGCAGGCTCAACTATTGGCTTCTCTGCAAGCTCACCAGCCCCCTTCAAGTTGCCCTAAGGACACTCCTCCAGGTAACTGCCATTGGTATAGGAAGCCAGGCCACTGGAAGGCAAACTGCGCCCCAATGGGATAAATGGGAAATGCCTCCCATGCCTTATCCTCTCTGCCACAAACACAGCCACTGGAAATGAGACTGCCTTGAGGGCCAAAGGGTCCTTGGGAAGAATATCAACCCCTGTTGGCCTTGGGCTGAAGGGGCTCTCTGCTCTGGCTGGTTTCCAAATCAGACATCATCATCAATAGTACAAACTATGGACAACTCTGGAGGTGGCAAGTAAAATGATAAATCTCCCTTTTGAGGTTAAGAGCTGCCTGCTCTGTGCTAATCTCCTTCTCTGAACAAACCTCCTCCAAATCCTGTTGGGTAATTGGGGCAAATGGCATCCCTTCTCTCCAAAAGAAATAATTCACACCCCTTTATATTACTTAAGGGACCAGTTACCATTCTCTGATCAGTCCCTAGTATGTCTAAATACTCCACACCTCTTTGGGGCAAAAATATACTTTCCAAGATGGGTGTCTCCTTAACATTTACCCAATCTCTGAATTCATCTTTCTTTCTAATAGCTCTATTTCTTTTGGGAAAGCTATCTGAATATTTAACCAATAATTTCATCCTGGAAGGTCTTACTTCAGGGATTTAGAAATAGCCCACGCTTATTCAGGCAAGCCCTGCAAAACTCTAACTGAGCAATCTCTTAAGGGGGGATAACTTGTACATTATATAGGTAACGTCCTTTTCTGCTCCCTTCTCACAGGACTTGCACAGCAACAGGCAGTACGAATCTTAACTTTCTAAGAGAAGGGGAAATTACTTGTTTAACTCAAAGGTTATATAGGTAAAGAGGTATTTCTAGTAAGGAAGGTTATAAAGAAAAGAGATTTAACTCAGAAGGCATGACTATAGCCATGAGTTGCCTGGGTATGTTGGCAGCCTCAGGGTTTTTTTGGAGTTGTCCTCATCACCTTTTTTTATTTTAACATTCTTCTAATAACCTGATTTTTCTCTTTTTGCTTTCAGGCCATCAAGCTCCAGATAATCCTCAGTGAGGGATAATGTCTTCTCAATATTCGATTCACCCTTCTACAGAGGACACCTAGATGGCCCATCAGTGGGACATAACAGAGGTGAAATCCTGCCTCTGTCTCCTTTGGACCTAGCTGAATACCACTTTCACCAACACATAGATGCCCTCCTGCCCTGACAGCTAGCAAGAGGCCAAAATTCACAGAACCATGACCACCGCCCCTCTGTCAGCAGAAAGCAGTTACAGGAGACTGACCTTTATGAATTTCCCCAAAGAATTGGAGTCTTGAACTCTTGACATGGGAAATATTACAGTAGGTAGTTAGTCAAGCATGAGCAGGGCAGGAGAGGGCTCCGCCTGATTGGGAATGTCAGGTGACCATGAGGTGATGATCAGGTGGTTGTTAACAGTTTCTCTCAAATAATAACTGGTCACAGCCAGTGCCAAGGAAAGGTAGTCTCCCTATAGATAGAAAATCCTGAAACTGGTGATCAGCAGCTTCCCGATAAGATCTCAGGAATTGGACAAGCGAGTTCAGGCATATGCATTATAGGCAAAATAGTGAAGTTTAACTGGTATATGACCTAGGAGCATTCAGCTGGTAAGGAAAGAATGTGTTAAGTAAGCATGTACACAACTCCAGTAAACACAGTGCATATGCTCCCATCCAAAGCACTAGCAGGCCACTGTGTGTGCAGACAGCCCACCTGAAGGGAAGATTTAGGGGAGAAAGGATGCAAGACCCTGGAAGTATGCCAACATATAAAACCCTAAGTCAAAAGTCAAACCGCACACTTCACTTTCAAGTTGCCTGCTTGGCCCTCTCCCAAGTGTACTTTTCTTCTTTTTGTTTCTGCTCAGAACTTTTGAAACTTTTACTTCTGATCTAAAACTTGCCTCAGTCTCTCCTTCTGCCTTATGCCCCACTGTCCAATTCTTTCTGCTGAGGAGGCAGGAACTGAGGTTGCTGAAGACCCATACAGATTCGCCGGTGGTAACTCAGTTACCTGCCACTGGTAACAAGTTGATCAAGCAGAAGAAAGAAACTGTAAACTTAATGAGAAGGTATTTAAAAATATACAGTCTGTAAGAAAAAAAAAGAAAAGATTTAAAGGGAAAAAAGCTTATGAGGGTTGTATGACATCATCAAAAGACGAAATTGATGCATCACTGGCATTTAAAAGACAATAAAGATAAAGGGATAAAAACTTATTTAAAGAAATTATAGCAGAAAACTTTCCAAATCTAGAGAAAGGTATAATATCTAGGTACAAAAAGTAAATAAAATTCTAATCACATTCAATCCAAAGAAAACTACCCCCATGACATACTGTAACCACATTTTCAAAGATTAAAGACAAAGAGAATCATGAAATCATCAAGAGAAAGGAGACAAAGGATATGTAAGAGAGTTTCAATATGTCTAGTAGGAGACTTCTCAGGTGAAATCTTACAGCCCAGGAGACAGTTGAATGATATATTCAAGGTACTGAGGGGAAAAAAATAATTGCATACCAGTAAACCTGTGCCCAATGAAGCTGTCCTTCAGAAATGAAGGAGCTATAAAGAAAAACAAAAGCTGGAGTTCATTAGCAATGTATAGATCATGCAGATAGAAAATTCACAAAGAAACACTGAATTTAAATAGCAGCCTAGACATAATGGACCTGACAGATACTTACAGAACACTTCATTCTACAGTTGCATAATATACATTATTTTCAACTTCATATGGAACATTCTTCAAAATACATATGTAAGGCCACAAAACAAGTTTTAACAAATTTAAGAAGATTGAAAATATACAGTATTTTTTCTGACCATAATGGTATGAAAGGAAATTAAATTTTGGGACCCCCAAACTCATTTAGCCAAAGGGAAAAGTCAAGCTGGGAACTGGGCCATGAAAACCTGCCTCCCTGTTTTGATTCCTAAACAAGATCACTAGAAGATGAAAGGCTACACGCCTCCTCCATATTTTGCCCACAAGTAAATTCCCAGTGAGCTGTTAAAGCTTCTCCATGACAATGCAAATTGATAGCTTATCTTTACAGGTGCAGTCACCCCCTGCCCGCCAGACACGAATGCATATCTAATTGTTCCCCTACCCCATTTTGTCTGTGTTATCATATGTAAAATGCAGATTTCCCACATTTTTTTCTCTGTCCCTTTGTTTATATGAAAACTATGTGTTTCTCAATATCCCACCCTTTTCCCCTTTAAATTTGGAGTCCTCTAAATCATCTTCGGAGAAAAGAACAGACCTGTCTCCCAGGTGCGTTCTTAACTTTGGCAAATAAATCTCCTAAAATGATTGAGACTTGTCTCATCATTTTCCCCAGTTGACATAGGCATAAACTAGAAATGACCAACAGGAGAAATTTTGGAAACATTAAAAATACATGAAAATTAAGCAATATGCTGCTGAATAACCAATTGGTCAATAGTGAAATAAAAAACAAAAAAAAATTTTAATTTCTTTAAATAAACAAAAATGAAAACGCAATGTATCAAAATCTATGGGATACAGCAAAAGCAGTCATAAGAGGGAAGTTTACAGCAATAGATTCCTATATCAGAAAACAAGGAACTTCTCTAAACAAAATAACATTTCGCCTCAAGAACTAGAAAGAACAAACTCAACCCAAAATTTGTAGAAGGAAAGAAATAATAAAAGTCAGAGCAGACATAAATAAAATAGAGACTAGCAAAACAATACAAAAGACCAACAAAATGAGATGGTTTATGAAAATTAAGCAAAATTGATAATCATTTAGCAAGATTAAATTTTAAAGAGAGAGAGAGAGAAGACTCAAAAAGTAAAATCAGAGATCAAAAAAGACATTACAATTGACACCACAAAATACAAAGGATTGTAAGAGACTATTATAAACAATAATATGTCAACAAATTTGATAGCCTGGAAGAAATGGATTAATGCCTGGATATATACAACCTACCAAAACTAAATTCTTAAAAATATGAAATCTGGCCTGAACAGACCCGTAAGCAAGGAAATTGAATCAATAATAAAAATTCAGATGTTTTCACTGCTAAATTCTACCAAACATTTTTTTAAATAATTAATACGAATTCTTCTCAAATTTTTCCAAAATATTGAAGAGAATACTTCCACACTCATTTTACAAGGCCAGTATTACCCAGACACCCAAACCAGACATGAACACAACAAAAAAGAAAACTACAGGCCAATATCCTGATGAACGTACATGCATACATTTTCAACAAAATTACACAGTAATTAAGAAGACTGAAATGCTATAGCATCATTTTGGAAGATACTATATAATTGGAATTATACAGTACTTAACCAAAGAGGTGAAAAAGCCCTACTTTAAAATCTATAAAACATGAATTAAAGAAGTTAAAGAAGATATAAATAAATAGAAAGATATCCCATGTTCAGCAATTGTAAAAATATGAAAATGTCTATACTACTCAAAATAATCTAAATATTTAATGCGATTTCTACCAAAATACCTATGACATTACTCACTGAAACAGATTTTTTTTTAAACTTTTTTAAAAACACAAAATACCCTGAATAGGTATTTTTGAGCAGTTTTGAGCAAAAAGGACCAAGGTAGAAATATCGCATTACCTAAATTTAAAATATACTACATGATATAAAAGGAATTTGAGGAGATGTAAAAATTAAATAGAACAAAATAATTAAAATATACTACAAAGCTATACCCCTAAATAACATTAAACTGGCATAAAAACAGACACACAGACCAATGGGACAGAATAGAGGGCCCAGAGATCAACGCATGCAATTACGGCTAACTGATTTTTGACAAAGCTGACAAGAACACATAATGGGGAAAAGAGGTCTCTTCGATAAGTAGTGTTGAAACAACTGTATATCCACATGCAGAAGAATAAAATTAGACCTTTATCTCTCACCATATACAAAGACAACTCAAAGTGCATTATAGACTTAAATGTAAGACCTGACATGAAACTGCTGGAAGAAAATATAGAGGAGAAGCTCCATGACATTGCTTTGGAACCATCAAGAAACAATACCACTTAGAGTAGTTACAAGGATTAAAAACTATAAAACATTAATTTTAATCTGCATTAAAAACTATAAAACGTTAATAAAAAATGTTAAAGAAGACACAAATCAAAAGATATCCCATGTTCACTGATTTATTTTTATATCCAACATCCAAAAATAACATCCAGTGTTTTTTTTGGATATGACCTCAAAAGCATACTCAACACAAACAAAAATATATAAATTGAATCATATCAAATGAAAAAGGTTCTTCAGCCACAGAAACAATCAACATAGTGAAAAAACCACCTATAGAATGATAGAAAATATTAGTAACTATATATCCGATAAGAGGGTTGTATCCAGAATTTATAAGGAATTCAAATGACTCCATAGCAATAAAACAAATAACCCAATTTAAAAATAGGCAAAAGACCTAAAAGGGTATTTTTCAATAGGTATATGAAAAAAATGGCCATTAGGTATACGAAAAAAAAAAAAATTTCAACATGACTAATCATCAGGAAAATGCAAATTAAAACCACAATGAGACATTACTTCACTCTAGCTTGAATGGCTATTATCAAAAAGAAAAAAGGTAAGTGTTGGTGAACATGTGGACAAAGGGGACTCTTACACACCATTGATGGGAGTGTAAATTAGTGCAACTATCATGAAAAATAATATGGAGGTTCTTCAAAATACAGAAAACAGAGCTACTATATGATCCAACCACTACTACTGGGTATATATACAAAGGAAATGAAATCAGTATGTCAGAGATTTCTGCACTCCCATACTTACTGCAGGACCATTCACAGCGGCCAAGATGGGGAATCAGCTGAAGTGTCCATCAACAGATGAATGAATAAAGAAAACGTGGTATATATACACAATGGAGTATTTTTTCAGCCACAGAAAAAAGAAAAAAACAAAACAAAACAAAACAAAAAACACCTGTCACTTGTTACAACATGGATGGAGCTGGAGGACCTTATGTTAAATAAAATGAGCCAGACACAGAAAGACAAATACCCCATAATCTCATTCATGTGGAATCTAAAAAAAGTTGACCTCATAGAAGTAGAGAATAGAATGGTGATTATCAGGGGCTAGTTGGGTAGAGATGGGTGCAAATGTATATATAATCACAATTAGAATGCTTTTAAAAGATCTACGTACACCCCTGCATCTAGAAAACGACCTTTTGTTGTGTTCTTGAAAAATTTAAAGACAGTTGATGGTACATGTTCTCACCACAAAAATGATAACTACATGAAGTAATGCATTTGTCAATTAGCTGGATTTAACCACTCCACAATGTACATACTGTCGGCCCTCTGGATCCTTGAATTTTATATCTGTGCATTCAAGCAATTGGATGGAAATATTTGGAAAACAAACATGGATGGATAGGCTGGTACTAAACATGTATAGACATTTTTTGTCATTATTATCCAAAGAATACTGTATACTAACTACTTACAAGGCATTTACATGGTAATAGATACTATAATTAATCAAGCGATGATTTAAAGTATATGAGAGGATGTGAATGGGTTATATGCAAATACTATGTCATTTTGTATAAGGGATTTGATCATGGGTGAATTTTGGTATCTGTAAGAGATCTTGAAACCAATTCCCAATGGATACCAAGATACAGCTGTATACGTCAAAGCATCATGCTATACTCAATAAATACATATAATTTTATATGTCAATTTTTTCTAAAGTTAAACAAACTTTTTTTTTTTTTTTTAGACGGAGTCTCACTCTGTCACCCAGGCTGGAGTGCAGTGGCACCATCTCGCCTCACTGCAAGCTCTGCCTCCCGGGTTCAAGCGATTCTCCTGCCTCAGCCTCCCAAGTAGCTGGGACTAAAGGCGCCCGCCACCACGCCCAGCCAATTTTTTGTATTTTTAGTAGAGACGGGTTTTCACAGTGTTAGCCAGGATGGTCTCAATCTTCTGACCTCGTGATCTACCCGCCTCGGCCTCCCAAAGTGCTGGGATTACAGGCGTGAGCCACCGCGCCCGGCCAACAAACTTTTAAAAGAAATATGGGGACAAAGAAGAGAAGGCAATATTTGAGATTTACAGTGCAAGAAACTAGTTCATGTAAATTCTTCAAATAATCAGACATTTAAAATTAACAAGGAGAACTCAGTTTCCAAAGCAGCCTGGTCAAAAGAGCTTTTTATGCTAAAATATCTATACATATATTATATATATTCAATAATATTCTAAAATTTCACAGCTCATACATAAAGAAAATTGAAAGTATTCCCAAGTTTGACTACATCTCAAAAATGTAAATGACATTTTCAATAACACATTATGATGCTGAAGTATTCTTTCCTAAAATATAAGTTATTAATGAAAATTAACTTATATCACTAGAGAAAAGATTGCATTGACTTTCTATTCTGACATCTGAATTTTCTTTTTCTTTTTTTTTTTTTTGAGATGGAGTCTTGCTCTGTCACCCAGCCTGGAGTGCAGTGGCGTGATCTCCGCTCACTGCAGCCTCTCCCTCCCAGGTTCCAGCGATTCTCCTGCCTCAGCCTTCTGGGTAGCCAGGATTACAGGTGCATGCCACCATGCCCAGCCAGTTTTTGTATTTTTAGTAGAGACGGGGTTTCACCATGTTGGCCAGGCTGGTCTTGAACTCCCAACCTCAGGTTATCCATCTGTCTTGGCCTCCCAAAATTCTGGGATAACAGGCGTGAGCCACCACGCCCTAGCAACATCTGAATTTTCTAAAAATTTTATTGAGATATAATTTGCATATTATATGATTCACTCATTTAAAATACACAATCTGATGGCTTTTAGTATATTCACAGAGATATACAATCATCACCGAAATCAATTTTAAATCTTTTTCATCATTCAATAAAGAAATTCCATAACCATTAGTAGACATTCACCATTTCTCTCTCCACCCCTCCTATCTTCTCCTTGGCTCCCCACCCTACACCAGACCCTCTGGCCTCAGGCAATCGCTTGTCTAGTTTCTGTTTCTATTTATATCAGAAATGGATATTACATAATCATTTTCCTGTAAAGGGACAATGAAAGAAAAAATGGCAAAAATAATAGTAGAAAAATACAGATTTATGTTAGAAATTTCATAAATAAAATATTATATTTTTATTCTGGATATCATGGTTATGGTATGTATTATGATTTCTTTTCTCATTACATATAAATGTTTATTAATTTTATATTGATTTCCTTAAAGACGTGTTCATCAATATCATATATACTTCAGGGCTTCAATACGTAGAATGAGATAAATCTCATAAAATTACACAGACTTTCGATGTGTAAATAACATAATTCATAATAAAAATAAGAATACTTAGCAAAATTACCAAAATTCTTTAGCTCAGTAGTGTAATAAATAAAAGCTGGAAAATATTCAATATATTGATCAAATTAACCAAAATTTTATACATATATATATATATATGCTGTTATTTCTCATTTATTTTTAGAATAAGCTATAATTGGTATAAAAGTTTCTGGAAAGAAATATATCCATACATATCAAAAGCCTTAAAGTATTCCCACTCTTCAATCTAGTAATTGTACCTCTGTGAATGTTTCCTGTCTGGGAAAAATACCGTATGTTACTCAATCACTTTATAATTACAATAATAAAGGAGACCATAACCATAAATACCCAGCATAGGAAAGTCGGGAATTCTATTTTTAAAAATATTAGCTGGAAAATTAAAATGTAAAAGAACGTCTACCAACTTGTGAAACTTCTCATTTTATCAAGTTAAATAACATCAAGACTTAGAGGGTATGATCATAACAATTTATAAGACAAAATTCATACCTTAAAAATGAAATATAAATGTAAATATTAATAGTGTTTGCCTCTGGTTAATTATGTTCTTGCTTCATTTTCCTCCTTCCTCTTGTCTTCCCGGTCACCTTCCTCCTATTCTTTCCTTTATCTTTCTTCCTTCTATTTCTCTTCTCTCCCTCCTCCCTCCCTATCATTTGTTCTGTTCAGAATTTTTGAAATTTTCTGTAGTAAAATAGTACTATATTATTCACTTTAGTTGTTAGTATTTTAAAGCCTAGGACATACTCTCTAATGAGAATGAATGCACGAATCACAGGAAACTGTAGCAATGCTCTCAGAAAACACAGTAGACTAGAGCTTTCAATCCACCTCTATTCCTAATTAGTTGTATCACTTTGGACAAGTTATTTAAACTCAGAGATTTCTGTTTTATCCTCTGCAAGAACGAGCCATAAAACTTGTGTTTTTTAAAGCTCAAATCAAATAATGCATAAAAAGTTTAAAGAGAAAAAACGTAAATATCCGGACTTTTATCACTTACTTTGTATCTTGAAAAGCCTTTCTTTGAAAAAGCAATCTAACTATTAGAAAACACTGAAGAACAAAAAAGACAAGATACAAAGACGAATACCTGTAAGATATATTTTGAAATAAAGAGGATACCTCTCAGGTAAGAGTTGCCAGAGAAGAGGGCAACCTTTTCAAAGGAAATCAAGTTTAACAGGCACTTTCTCTCCTTGCTAACCACAAAGACCTTCTTGTGCAAGAGGCAGAGAGAAAGCTATGCCCCATGGTGTCCCCATCATATGTTTGGTGTCCCCATCACATGTTTGGTATCCCCAGCTGTGGCCGCCGCTAACAGCAAGTCCTGAGATTATCACCCAATACCAGGACACGGGGCACACAGAATGTAGTGCTGAGGGTAAGAGTTTTATTCCATCTTTGGCATCGAGTTTCTAGTCACTTGACACTTCCCCAAAGACGTCAGCAGAGCATCTGCTCTGTGACAGCATGGGCAGCTTGACATTTCTTCTGAGGAATGAACTATCAGGGCTCTTGGAAGGCATGACAGAGCCCAGCAGGAAGCCTCACAGTTTTGAGCCCCTTCACAAACCGCCTCCCAAATGTCATGGATACTGTTACATTTATATTTTTTTCTCTTTATAATTAACCGAAGGGGTAAACCACAGCCTGTATCTGATGCCAAATCTGTTCAAGGCATGGTTCCTAGGATTCCACATTTATCGTGAGCAAAAGATGAGTGAAAACTTTCTTTACTAAGTACGTACATTTGGTGCAGACCTCAAGAGTGGACATGGTCCAAACAGAGTTGATTGTCTGTTTTAATCACATTTTTTCACTACCAAGGAAGGTTTAAATGCCCCTGGCAAACATTGAAAACCATGCATCAATGTAGAATTGAAAAATAAAATTATGGAATAATGAAAAATAAATCTGCCTTTGACTTTAGATTTCCAGGATTCACTGCAAAGTTAACTAGTGCCATCAGGTTTATATATATATATATATATATTTAATCAGCACTTACAGATTTATGACATTCTTTTCTTAATGATTGCTTCATATTTCATTGCTTGAGGATAATTTTTTAAAAAATTCTATATTGCTTGGTATTTATGTTATATCTAATACTATATTGATAAAACTGCTACAAAGTCAGACTATGTAGGACCAAATTTCAGCCTTACAAAAAAACTAGTTTTAATCTAGGGCAAGTTAATTTACCTATATTTGTTGTATTGATATCACAAATGAAATGGGATAATGAAAGGGCTGGCCTCATAGGGTTTGGGGAGGATAAATTGAGTTTATGGTTATATGTACATGCAGAATAGCTAGGCCAATAGAGATACGGATTATGAAAGGTATCCCATATTTCCATTCCCACCAATAGAATATAAAAGAGTTGGTTTTCATTCACCCTCCATAACAGATTATGCTAACATACAAGTAATGTTTGCTATTCTTATAGAATGAAAATTGCATCTTGATTTAAATTTTAATTCTGAGAAATATAAATGTGTTAATATGTTCATACACCATTTTCATTCATTCCCCAGTGAACTCTCTACATCTATTTCCCTTTACACATTTTCCTTTTGTCTTGCTAATAATTTTAATGCTGATTCATAGAAGTGTTCTACAGCTTAATGAACTTAACTTGTGGTCAATAATATACAATACCGGGAAAGTATATTCCCCTCAGATAGTTGATTATGTGTTAACTTTTGTTCACATATTTATATCAGGCTAAGACCTTTAAAAATTATCTATTTAATAATATCAAATCAGATTTCTTGATATTTTTATGACTTCTGGGTTTTTCATCTTTAATAAGTCCTTTCACCCACCTGTAGCAGAATGGAACAGACGGCCTAAGGGGACAATCACCTATATGAACATTTAATTTGTTTTTAGAGATGCTTCTAAAGATCAGTGGAAAAAGAACTATTTTTCCCAGGGAGATGGTTGGATCTCCATATGAAAAAAAGTTATATTTAGCCACTTTGTCACAGCACACACAAAATCAAATCCTGCCAGATTAAATATTTATGTGTTAAAGTCAAACCTTTCAAAAGATTATACAGGATAATATCCTCATATTTGGGGTAGGAAAAAAATTAAGGGAAACCGAAAACCAATAACCATCAAAGAAAGATGGATACATTTTACTACCAAAAATAAGAACTTATCTTCATTGAAACACAGAATTAAGAAAACAAAAAATCAAGCCACTGAGTAGGAGATAATTAGTACTCATGTAACCAGAAAAGTTTTATATTCAGATTATACAAAAATGGCTTTATATCAATAAAAGCAAAACTATTCAAATATAGGTGAGAAGTTTTAACAGGAACTCTCCAAAAGAAGATATCCAAATGGCTAATATGAAAATGTGTGAACACTCATTAGTAATCAAAGAAATGCAAATTAAATCAAAATAAAATGTCACTGCATATCTACCACAAAAGACTGACAATACCAAATGTGGTGAGAATGTGGAACACATTGCTGGTGGAAATGTACCACATTGACAAACTGGCATTATCAAGTGAAAAATGATGGTAGCTTGAACCAGAGTGGGCCGTCGGGGTGGCAAAAGGCAGTCAAATTCTGCATGCATTTTAAGAGGACAGGCAATTGTTTTGCTGTTGTAGTACATGTGGTGAGGGAGCGAAACAGTAGAGTCAAGAATAATTCCATTCTATCTGGTCTGAATGAATAGATGGATGACGTTGTCATCAATTTGTGCAGGAAAGCTCCAGAAAAACCTTGTTTTTTCATGCAGGAGAGGATGATTCAGTAGGTCAGATTTTTGCCATGTTAATTTGAAATGCCAGCTTTAAATCCAAGTGATGTCAGGTAGGCAGGCATGTATATGAGTCTGGCGTTTAGAGAAAAGGTCTAGGCTGGGCAAATATCCTTGAAAATCCTCAGTGAAGAGAAAGTATTCAAATTATGTAACTGGAAGGCAATGAACACAGATAATGAAAAGAGTATATCAAAAGGCTGATCATTGGCATCAGAATGTTTGCAGAAGAACCATCCAAGGACGTTGAGGAGTGGCAGGGAGTTAGGAGGGAAAGCAGGAGATTGTGGTGACCTGAAAACCAAGTAGAAAAAAAAAATGTTTTTTATAAGCAGACAGTAAGTAATTGTTACATGCTGTTGATAGGCCTAGCAAGCTGAGACATGAGAATTGATTATTGGATTTAACCAGGTGGAGGTCATTGGTGACCTTGAAATGAGCATTTTCAGGAGTCTGGTGAAATTGAAATTCTGAATGAAGTGAGTTCAGCATAGGCCAAGAGTGGAGAGATCAGTAGTAGTGAAAATAGACAACACCATAGAAGAGTTTTGCTCCAAGGGAAAGGAAAGCAAAGAGCAATAGCAAGAGAGGGAAGTAGGCTAGAGAGACCAGATTGAGTGTGCACTCATAGTCGAGCTCTAGTAGAGAGATAAACGTTAATGATACAAAAGATGACTGACATAATTATTGGCACAATATGCTATACTGGGGAAGAGGAGATGAAATCTCATGTGCAAACTGACAAACCTCTGTTAGGAGCAGAAGTAATGCATTCATGATAACAGGAGAGAAGAAGATCATTGGGCACACTGCTGTAGACAGGTGTCAGATGTAAAGGTATAAGTTCATGAAATGTCTTTTCTAATCAGTTCTATTTTGCCACTAAAATAGGAAGGCTACCCCCTGTACAAAGAAAAAGAGGAGAAGATACCCTTCTCCTCTTTTTAGAGGGGGATTTTAGGAGAGAGAAAATGATATGGAAATAATCTTCCAGAAGAACGGGGGAATGAATGGCCATGGGAATTGTTACAAGAGTGCCAGGAAGCTTTAAAATACAAATTTGCATAGATTTTTACGTAAGTATTCCACAATGTAACTTTTAAAATCAGAAAACAGTAATTTCTTGATGCTAATAAAATTTATCATGTTGTGAGATTTCTTGATGAAGCAAATAAATACGTTCATTGTCTTTAGCATGCTTATAAAACTCTGTCTCCTATAAGATGGTTTCCTTGGAAAGCTAAATAATTGTCTTGTTTCACTATTGATAAAAATAGATTTGATTCATCCTTTAGATATTCACTCATAACATACATATACAACTACACAAAGAAATGTCATGTTATGGCCGGGCAAGGTGGCTCACGCCTATAATCCCAGCACTTTGGGAGGCCGAGGCAGGTGGATCACCTGAGGTCAGGAGTTCGAGACTAGCCTGGCCAACATGGTGAAACCCCGTCTGCACTAAAAATACAAAAATTAGTGAGGTGTGGTGGCAGGTGCCTGTAATCCCAGCTACTCAAGAGGCTGAGGCAGGAGAATGGCTTGAACCTGGGAGGCAGAGGTTGCAGTGAGCCGAGATCGCACCATTGCACTTCAGCCTGGGGGACAAGAGTGAGACTTTGTCTAAAAAAACAAATGTTATGTTATATATATTTCATTTTAAAGAAAATTATATTCATGTTGTTTCAAACCAAATTATCTTTCCATTGCGTATTTCCTATATGTCCTCTAGATTTCAACGGCAAAGAGGGCAAGAAGACTGTCTTCAGCACCATTCAGCCTTCAGGTCCTTATGGTCAGGGCACATGGTAAGATATCAAAAAGCATATGTTGAATATGTAAATAAAATTAAGACAGTAAATCAGGATATACTATATGAATAAATACCGGAGGAGGGAAAAGTATCCTATATATTTTCCATTTCTATATCCTACACTGCTTTGTCAAAAGTGGAGGCCTAATAAAATTTGGGTAAACTTGATTAACCTATTCAAAATATTTTGACTATAAGATATATGTAGCTTTAAATTATCATAGGAATACAATATAATGGAACTCACAGATAATTTTACTAGATATTATCTTAAAAGATTAAGGAAAGTTTTCAGCTCATTGAATTTCAGTCTTCAGCAAATAAAGAAAATGTCATTAATTATTAATAAAAGGCTTTTCATTTATTAATCTGTGAATTGTATGTGCAGAGATGAATCATTTGTTAATAACAAAATGTGAATATAAAAGATAACACACCCAACCATCAAGTTTGCTGAACAAAGTAAAGTTCTTACCTCTTCTGGGAATACATTTCTTTATGAAAAATGAATATGTTGAGGATGGAGAAATTGGACATGGATGAGGAAGTCATGATATTGACACATATTCCTCTATAAAGACTGAGATTTAGTTTGTGCATCATTCAATAAATATTTGTTAAAAATTGAGTTAAAGAATCTCATATCAGTGATCAACAGAACATAATGTGAGAAACATGATAAATTAAATGATTGATTGTTCATATTTTCATGGCTCACACATCTAGTGATACTGAAAAAAAGTGGTTTATTCATTTAGGATCATTAATTACAAACTTCAGAACCATTTAGGGATAAAAAAACAACTTGCAAGTTAATCTTCTGCTGTCAGTTTTTGAATAAATTACCAAAGAAACTGGTAAACTGGTTAACTGTGGAATTAAATTTCAAGTTACTCATATCGACTTTAATGTGAGAGTTTACTTATTCATTTAATAAAACAAGTTGTAGTAAATTTTTTTTTTTTTTTTTGAGACGGAGTCTCGCGCTGTGTCACCCAGGCTGGAGTGCAGTGGCGCAATCTCGGCTCACTGCAAGCTCCGCCTCCCAGGTTCACGCCATTCTCCTGCCTCAGCCTCCGAGTAGCTGGGACTACAGGCGCCCGCCACCACGCCCGGCTAGTTTTTTGTATTTTTAGTAGAGACGGGGTTTCACCATGTTAGCCAGGATGGTCTCGATCTCCTGACCTCGTGATCCACCCGCCTCGGCCTCCCAAAGTGCTGGGATTACAGGCTTGAGCCACCGCGCCCGGCCTAGTAAATTATTTATCTATTAAATATAAGCAGGTATATTATTTTAAAATTGAAAACATCTAAATATGTATGGTTTTTATTGAATTAAATAATTAAAGTAGATATATTTTGTATTATCAAAAGTCAGACTTCAATATAATTCTACTTGGTTAAGAGCTATTTCAAAATTTGTTAACATAACTAATTCTATCATACTGATTACTTAATAACTAAAAATTTTGCAAATATAATTTACTTTGTCTTGGTGCTAATCCAGATAATATTTTGAAGTAAACATAGAGTTCTCTGTAGATGGTACCTCTCCCTGATAGGGTGAAAAGACAGCTGGTAAATATATTAAAATAATTTTCTCTGAACACAATGATGGTTTCAATAGGTTATTGCTACTCATTGATTATGACTAGAATCTTTTTAAAGAATTACTTTTGATGGCAACCTCACATCATCTGACTGTCATGGGATGTGCAAGTTAGGGGACATACACCTTCTTTTTAGTCTATTTTCCATAAGTGGGGCTTTGCAAGGAAAGATTATATTTCCAAGATCTCCCAAGGCTTTCATTCAAGTAGAATATTTAAAATTATTCAACTATATATTTAATATGCCCACCATTATACTCAGCACTTTTAAAAGGATATTGTCTTGCTCAGAATTTGATGGACCATTTTGCATATTTTTGAATGCCTGCTCCAATACTGAGCTGCCATCTATTTGTTTGAATTAGCCCTTGATTTTAGGACTTGCCTGTAAGTCTGTGGAATCAGTAGCACAGTTTCATACCTAAGTCATACAGCCTACACTATTTTCCCATAATATCATCACTTTGTTGATTAAGTAGAGTTTATCATGTTGCTCCAACATAGGCAGAAATGCTCTACAAAGACGACTTGACCTTTCTCCTACTTCTTGCTGTTGACAATTCCCCCAAAATGAACTTATTTCTGAGAATCGCCATATCACCCCAACCCTCATGAGAAAGAGCCTGCTTTCTCTTTGCTCTGTGCACAGTCAAAAGCAATGAAATGCATGTGTGCTCTGCGGTCAGCCTGTGTCTCAAAGTAAGAAAGGTGGGTTGGCTACCTGAATTCAGGTCCTCTCTCAAACTCGCCAATATGAGAACTTAATCCATCTCTATATGGGAATAGTAAAGGGCAAGATTTGGTACAATAGTAAGGCTTTAAACCACATAAGGAAACACTAAGTTGAGAAGAATTATTCTCCTCCAAATATTCCATGTCTTTCCATCTCTTAATTCACTGGGTTTGGCCATTAAGCTTATAGTCAACCAAAGATGTGGTTACTCTGAAGGAAATTAGTATTTATGCTCTACTCTGATGAAACCACTTGCCCCATAATAAAACTATCCCCCTTGATTATCTTCCTAAAATACTACTGGATAACATAGATCTTGCCCCTATGAATCTAAAATAGATTAGAACAGTAATCTAAAATAGATTAATAGATTATTCACATCTACTGTATATCTATACTGTATCCAGGGCTGGAAGTGTTCCTGCCTATTTCCCATTCCAAAATATTTTAAGCCACTTTGTCCAAAGCAGTCTGTCAGAGATTCTGTAATGAAATCAAATGACGACATCAAGATTGATGCAAATGCTGATAAAGATGTAGCCCAATTTAAATACAAATCGCTTTCTTTCATCAGATTTTCCAAAATAAAAATTATATACATAGCCTGAGAAAATTAACAAAAAGATTTTATTTCAAGTCAATCTTAGAAAATGTTAACTCTGTTATCACTTCTTATATTATATTTATTCCTGAACATGTGAAGTTAAACATTTTGGTGTTCCTTTAAAGGGAGAAAAGACAAAAGGAGACGGAAGAAATGGAGAGGAGGGAATGAGGAAGGCAGAAGTAAAAGGAGGAGGAGAAGGAAAAGGAAACATGAGGAGAAGGAAAAGGAAACATGAGGAGGAGGAAAAGGGAGAGGAAGAGAAGAACGATAAGAGAAAGAAAAGGAAGACGGGCATGTCCCTATCTCATTCTCCAGAACGGTTGATGTAATCACACGAACTGAGGACCCAGCAGCAACACTGACTTTTTTCAGTTCCCCGTACTCTGGCCCTAGCAAAGTTCCAGTATGGAAATAGTGGGCTACCGTATCTTTGGTCCTGCGATTCCTCAGAGCATCCAAGTGCCTGATTTTCTATTATCAAGTTTTCTTTCTCCACTCTGTGTCCAAAACATTTCTACTGATGCTGCTTTCTCCTGACAGTGGGGTGTTTATATCGATGACAGGCAATTCTACTGGCCAAATACATTGATTCATAATTTGGACAACTTCAGTTATTTGCTCTCCAAATAGTGCCTGACCTCATTCAGTCATATTGGGTGTCTTCAATTTCCTGATATCCCTAAACATCTATCAACCTAATTCTGCCTGTTCTTCCAACTTGGATGTTGCCCTCCCACTATTCCTTAGGGCTCCTCTTGATTTATAAATGTGTCATTGTTTAGATGGTTGAGAAAACAGCTATGTTTAATTTTCTCTGTTGAATGCTCTTTTATGTTTTTCTTTATAATATATATCTCAGACTCTACTGGGGTCCTCTATAGCAAGAAATGTGCTGCTTTCATTTCTGTTTCTGTCAAAATATTTCTGCCTTGTTATCCTGAGCAGTGTAATTCCACCTAAGAGTTATTCCTCTCTCAATCCAAACTGTAGCTCCAGCCCGGGTTCAACTTGTTGCAATCTGACAGTCTCCCCCTAGCTCATATCATTTATCTTTTATCTTGCCTCAGACTTGTAATTTCATAAAATTACCATAGCATATTGCCTGATAAAACACTTAATACCTGTGTCTCTATTCACAATAATCAATTTACTTTGAAACTCACTCAGCAATAATTTGAGGATTTTACAGTGTTACTCCTGGTCTTTTCCTATTGCATTTGTTAAAATAGTATAGAATCTGTTGTTATAATTATCACAATATTCAAAAAGGCAGTTTCCCACTAGCACTTAATGTGTACTTTATCTGTTGCTCTGAAATGGCATTTTAAAATAATGTTCTGATTCTTAGATCTGGGGAAATTATTTCAGCTTGATCTCTGTCATCTTTATTGTATTATTCTGTGAGGTTTTCTTAAAGCCCTAATCACTTTTGCTGGCCCTGTTATCAGGAAAAAAATTTTCTGCTTGTTCAGAAAAAACCTTAAAAGTAGTTAAATTTTGATATATAGTGTCCTAAGTACATTTTTATATCCCTTTCATTTGAATTATGGCCTTTAAAACCTTGTCTTTGAAATATATGTGTTTATATAATTTCTATGTGTATGTTTATATATATTATATACTTATATATGCATATATTTATATAAATGTATATACATTTATATATAGAAGAGTATATTATAGAGAATATATGTATTATATATGTATATTATATGCATTGATATGTATATACACTTATATGCATATATACATTTATATATTAAATATATAAAAATATATATTCTTTTAACTTATTTTCCTAAATTGTCCTCATTTTCAAAGATAGACTTTTTTTAAAACACCATCTCATATTCATTTAAAGCATTCTTCAATTTCTCTGCTACTTTCCTATGCCCTGAGATTGTCCCTGTACCAGGCTAATAGTCCCAAGATTAACTCACCGCAGGTGTAAATTTCCTTGAAGAATAACATTTAAAGAGGTGGTTAAGATATCTATGATCAACTCTCTTCTACCTTTATCCAAGTGAAGGTTATATATCCAAACCTCATAGGAGGCTCCATTTTTATTTTATTCAATTATAAAATATATATCGAATTACTGTGACTAGGGCTGTTATTTGGATCTCCAATATTCACAAGCATAATCAACTGATAAGGAATACAACCTTAGGGGTATGTTAACACAAAAACCAAAAATCAAAACAAAACATGTAATTTCCTAATTGATCTTGCTTCAGCCCTGGTGAAGGATGGTAAGTAAAATCTCAAAGCTTTGCAAAAAAAAAATTATAATAATAACTCTCAGTGGGCTATATACCCGGCTGAAAAATAAAAGTTTCCTAAGTACACAGAAATTGTTCTAAACAAATATTAAAGAAAGCCGCGAAGATAAGATACCATGTGCCCCAGATTCTTCAGTATTTGTCCACGTGCAACATTATACTTCACAATTCTTCTTCTCAAGGTTTAATACCCATATGTGAGGGCATGGGGACATACTACTAAAACTGCCAACCTTAGCAGTGGAGGGAGCGGAGTCTACCCCTACAAACCTTAGGACATAGAGTATCTGCCAACTTCCAGGAGAAAGGAAAGAAAAAGGAGGTGGATGCCACATACTTGTTATTGTCTTTCAAAACTCACTAACAAGGTAAGCTCTCCTTCCCCTCATGGGAGGAGGTGACAGAGGGGCAAGTGAATGGCCAGGAGTGTTATGCCATTGCGGATTCTGCTCTACAGATGAAAATAACAGGATGAGCCCAGGAACAGTGGGTAGGGAACAGTTCTGCTTTTAAAACTTGTAAACACACTTAGTTATGTTCTTCAAGAAAAGGCTTTTGGCCAATGGAAGGAATTTACACATTAAGCTCTATTGTGTCTTCAGACTCCTTGTATCAAAGAAAAGGCATTTGGGCCTTCTACTAACAAAAATGTAAGAGAAGAAAATTCACTTATAATGAGGACCTGTGGCCATTGGATCCTGCTGTCTTGTTAGTGTGACCCAGAGCAAGGTCTTCTTACCTGTGTAGATTCTTTTCTGAATGTTTATGATCCATTGAGATAAACTTTCATTTTACCTGCTGGAGCCAGCTATAGATCTCTGCTGCTCCGGAAGCTGTTCATAGTGGTGAATATAGATACAAACTTTCTTTACTCTGTACCGCTCCTTGTTGGGTAATATCTGTATTGGTAAGCAAGCAAGGAAAAAAGCAACTACACTGAACATATGGACATTGTTGGTTTTTTATTTTGTTTCTGGATAGGAAGTATGGTATGAGATTTATATAAACTGAACTTAATAGCAATTTCTTTTATTTTGACTAGCTGGTATGTTATGTCATTTCTGAGATTTCAGCAGCTCCTACTGAGTTTCCAGAAATAAAAGCTAGGGGCCAAAAGAAAGATAATTACAGAGAGATTATCTCTCCTATGATTAAGAACCAGAATAGCAGCTCATCACACTGTAGGGATAGGGTAGTCTTAATTGTATATGTAAATAAGGTGCATTATATTATGGGGAAAAAAAAGCTGGTATTTTTCTTCATATAAGAAATTATTTATGGAAGAAATATATTGCCATGGTCTGTGTGGTTATCATCACAGGGTAGGAAGCTCAGTGTCAGTGCTTTGAGAGTCATTACCAACCAGTTTTGGTGTCTGAGGTTTCCCAGAATGTGTGCCTTAGACATAAATACCAGATGTGAGGCTTATCATTTCAGTATCTACACCCAAGAACTGATCTCTAGACCACATTTAGAAACGTAAGATTTGTGGTCTTGGAGACAATAACTTTGAGACGTTATCTTCTTCCTAGATAAGTTCATGTGGTTTTTTATAACTTTTTAAAATTTTTATATATTTAAGTGCAAATGTCTTTTCTTTCTCTCCCCACCCCGCCTGAGATGGAGTCTTGCTCTGTTACCCAGCCTGGAGCGCAGTGGCACGATCTTGGCTCACTGCAACTTCTGCCTCCCGGGTTCAAGCGATTCTCCTGCCCCAGCCTCCCAAGTAGCTGGGATTACAGGCGTGAGTCTCAACAGCTCACTGAACTTGTTGGGACGGAGTTTTGCTCTTTTTGCCCAGGCTGGAGTGTAATGGTGCGATATCGGCTTACTGCAACCTCCACCTCCTAGGTTCAAGTGATTCTCCTGCCCCAGCCTCCCAAGTAGCTAGGATTACAGGCATGCACCACCATGCCCGGCTAATTTTGCATTTTTAGTAGAGATGGGGTTTCACTATGTTGGCCAGGTTGGTCTTGAACTCCTGACCTCAGGTGATCCACCCACCTCTGCCTCCCAAAGTGTTGGGATTACAGGCATGAGCCACCATGCCAGGCCCAAGTGCAAATTTCTTACATGTATATATTGTATAGTGATGAAGTCTTGGCTTCTGGTGTACACATCACTCAAATAGCAAATAGTATAGTCAGTAGATATTTTTTCAACTCCCTTTCAAGTCCTTTCCTACCTCCCAGCTTTTGGAGTCTCCGGTGTCTATTAGTCCACTCTATATGCCCATGTGTACTCTGTTTATTTCCTATTTATAAGTGAGAACATAACATATTTGACTTTTTGTTTCTGAGTTATTCCAGTTAGGATAATGGTGTCCAGTTCCATTCATGTTACTGCAGACATTATTTCATTCTTTTTAGGGCTGAGTAGTATTCCATAGTACATGTGGGACACATTTTCTTTACCCAGTCTTTTATTGATGGTCACTTATGTTTTTTCCATATCTTTGGTATTGTAAATAGTGGTGTAATAA
Organism: Papio anubis; assembly: GCF_008728515.1. Taxonomy (NCBI): domain Eukaryota; kingdom Metazoa; phylum Chordata; class Mammalia; order Primates; family Cercopithecidae; genus Papio; species Papio anubis. Next base: position 21,812,377 of record NC_044989.1, read on the forward strand.
CCACACTAGGTATATTTTTGATATAATGGCTTTTTTTTTTTTTCCCTCTGGGTATATACCCATTAGTGGGATTGAGGGATTGAATGGTTCCATTTTCTGTTCTTTGAGAAATCTTCAAACTGTTTTCCACAAAGGTTGTACTAATTTACATTCCCACTAACAGCGGATAAGCATTCCCTTTTCTTTGCATCTTTGCCAAAATCTGTTGTTGTTTTGTTTTCTTAATAATAGCTATTCTGACTGGTGTAAGATGGTATCTCATTTTGGTTTTAATTTTCGTTTCTCTGATGATTAGTGATGTTGAGCATTTTTTCATATGTTTGTTGGCTGCTATTATGTCCTCTTTTGAAAAGTACGTATTCAAGTTCTTTGCCCATTTTGTAATGGGATTATTTGTGGTTTTTTGTTTGTTTGTTTGTTTGTTTTTTGCTTGTTGAGCTGTTTGAGTTCCTTGTAGATTCTGGGTATTATCCCTTTGTGGAACGCATAGTTTGCAAATATACTTTTTCCATTCTGTGAGTTGTCTGTTCTTTTGTGGAGAATATTTTATTTTAATTAAGTGCCATTTGTCTCTCTCTGTTTTTGTTGCATTAGCTTTTGAGGACTTGGTCATAAATTGTTTGCCTAGGACAATGTCTGAAAGAGTTTTTCCTGCATTTTCTTCTATAATTTATGTACTTTCAGGTTTTATGTTTAGGCCTTTAATCCATCCCGAGCTATTTTTTTTAATATGGTTAGATATATGGGCTCAGACTTATATCACTTGGTTTTAGGTATGTGGTTTTTATTCTGGGTTTATTCTGTTTATTTGATCTATGTATCTATTTTCATAATACTACCATGCCGTTTTAGTTACTATGGCCTTGTAATATAATTTGAAGTCAGATAATGTGATGCCTCCAGCTTTGTTCTTTGTACTTATGATTGCCTTGGATATTTGAGGCTTTTTTTTTTTTGATGCCATATAAATTCTATGATTTTGAAAATAATTATGTAAAAATGACAATGGTAATTTGACCACGACTGCACTGAATGGATTGCTTTGCAAAGTATGGTCTTTTTAACCATACTTGTACATTATGGTACATGACCATGGCATGTTCTCCCATTTGTTTGTATCACCTATGATTTATTGTGTCAGTGTTTTGTAGTTCCCTTTATAAAGAGTTTGACCTCCTTGGTTAAATATATTCCTAGGTATTTTATTTTTTGTAGCTACTCTAAATGGCATTACTGTCTTAATTTTGTCCTTAAGTAGATCATTATTGGTATATAGAAGTGCTACTGATTTCTGTATGTTAATATTTAATCCTGAAACATTAAGGAATTCATTTATCAAATCTAAGAGTTTTTTGGTGGAGTCTTTAAAAGGACTTTTAGATATAAGATCACATCCTCAATGAACAGGGATACTTTGACTTCCTCTTTTCCAATTTGGATGCCTTTTATTTTCTTTTTCTTGTCTGATTGCTGGGTGAAGATTTCTGGTACTATGTGGAATAAGAATGACGAACATGAGCATGCTTGTCTCCTTCCAGTTCTTAGAGGGATTGATTTCAACTTTTCCCCATTAAGTATGATGTTGGCTGTGGGTTTGTGGTATATTGTCTTTATTATGTTGAAGTGTGTTTCTTCTATGCCTAGTTTGTTAAGGGTTTTTAACCATAAAGGGATGGTGAATTTTATTGATGCTTTCTCTACATCTATTGAGATAATCACATGGTTTTTGTCCTTAATTCTATTTATGTGATGTATCACATTTATTAATTCAAATATGTTGAATAATTCTTGCATCTCTGGAATAAATTCCAGCTCATCATGGTATATTATCTTCTTTATGTGCTGTTGGATTTGTTATTATTTTGTTGAGGATTTTTGCATCTGTGTTCATCAGGGATATTGGTCTGTAGTTTTCATTTTTGTTGTATCTTTATCTGGTTTTGGTATTGAGCTGCATTGGTCTTATAAAATAGGGTAAGAATAACTACTTCCCCTTGAATTTTGGAATCGTTTCAGGAGGATTACTAATAGCTCTTCTTTGTATGTATGATAGAATTTAGTCCTGGATAGTTGTATTGGGAGATTGTTTTTTAATTACTGATTCATTATTGAATTAGTAATGCTACTCTTTATTGGTCTGTTCAGGAGTTTTATGTATTTCTGGTTCTATCTCATAGGGTCGTATGTTTCCAGAAATTTCTCATTTCCTCTAGGTTTTCTAGTTTGTGAGTATATGGTTGTAATAGTAGCCTCTGGTGACCTTTTATATTTCTGTAGAATCAGTTGTAATGTCACCTTTTTCATTTCTGATTATGTTTGTGTTTTTTTGAAAATCTCTCTTCTTGTTTACTGTAGATAATGGTTTAACAATGTCATTCATCTTTTGAAAAACCAACTTTTTGTTTCGTTGATCCATATTGTTTTTTGTTTGCATTTTATTTAGTTCTGCTCTAATCTTTCTTATCTCTTTCCTTCTGCCAACACTAGATTTGGTTTGTTCTTGTTTTCCTAGTTCCTTGAGGTGTGATGTTGGGTTGTTAATTTGTGGTATTTCTACTTTTTTAAAATATAGGCATTTATTGCTAAAACACTTCTTTTTAGCACTGCTTTTGTTATATCCCACAGGTTTTGGTACGTTGTGTTTTCATTTTCATTAGTTGCAATTTTGTTTTTTACTTTCATCTTGCTGATTGAGTGACCATGCAAGAGCGCCCTGCTTAATTTCTCTGCATTTGTATAGTTTCTAAAATTCCTCTTGGTATTAATTTCTAGCTTTATTCCACTGTGGTCTGAGAAGATACTTGATATGATTTCGATTTTTAAAAATTTGTTGAGACTTGTTTTGGGGCCTAGCATGTGGTCTATTTTGGAGAATGTTCCATGTGGCAGTGAAAATAAGTTATATGGTGTTGTTTTGCAGTGGAATGTTCATTAACGTTGGTTAAATTCATTTGGTCTAAAGTCCAATTTAAGTACGTTTGTCAATTTTCTATCCTGATGATCTGGCTGGTGCTTTGAGTGGCATGTTGAAGTCTCCCACTATTATCTCTTTCATTAGATCAAGTTTGTGTGTGAGTTTTGGTACTCTGATGTTGGGTTCATTTATATTTAGGATTGTTACATCTTTTTGCTGAATTGAACCCTTTATCATTATAGATATCATTATTTTTGTCTTTTATTAACTTTTTTGATTTAAGTTTATTTTATCTAAGTATGGCTACTCCTGCCAACTTTTGGTTTCCATTTGTATGAAATATCTTTTTCCACTCCTTTACTTGCAGTTTGTGTGTGTCTTTATGGGAAATGCGAGTTTCTTGTAGGCAGCATATAGTTGGTTTATGTTTTTATTTAAATTCATTCTGCCAATCTGCATCATTTAAGTAGAGCACTTTATTCATTTACATTCAATATTAATATTGATATGTGAGGCTTTGTTCCCATATTGTTGTTTTCACATTGTTTTATGCATTTTGTTTCTTTTATTTCCCTGTCTTTTATCCTTGTGGTTTGATGAAATTCTGTCTTGTTGCCATTTGATTTCTTTTTCTTTCTCCCTTATGTGATTGTTTTACAGTAATGATGAAATTTATATTTCCATGTGTTTTCATGATAATGAATATTGATCTATCATTTCCATGTTTAAGACCCCTTTGAGCATTTCCTGTGGAATTGGTCTTGTGGTGAAAAATTCTCTCAGTGTTTGTTTCTTTGAAAAAAAGACTTTATTTCTTCTTCTTTTGTGAAGCTTATTCTGGCAAGACATAACATTCTTGAGTAACAGTTTTTTTGTTTTTTCTTTTACTTTCAGCACTTTCAAAATGCAATCTCATTTTCTTTTGGCCTGTAAAGTTTCTGCTGAAAAGTTTGCTGCTAGTCTGATGTAGTTTCCTTTATGGGTGTGTAGATGCTTTTCTCCTACTAACTTTAGAATTATTTTGTTCACTTCTACTTTACACATTCTGAATGTAATATGCTGTGGTGAAATCCTTTTTGCAATCTATTTGCCTATGATTGCTGGGCTTCCTATATCTACATGTCTGATTATCTTTCTAGATGAGGGAAGTTTTCATCAAATGTTTTCTTAAATAGGTTTTCTCAACTTTTTGATCTCTCCTTTTGTTTTGGAAATACCAATAATTCCTATGTTTGGTAGCTTTACGTAGTGTCAGAAATCTCAACGAATTTGTTCATTTTTAAAATATTATTTTTCCCTATTTTTGTCTAAATTATTTCAAAAGACCTCTTCAAATTCTAAGATTCTCTTTTCTGCTTGGTCTAGTCTATTATTGAAGCTTTTGAATGTATTTTATATTTTCTAAAATGAGTTTTTAAAGAATTTGTTTTCCTTATATGTAGATATCTCTCTCCTTGGTAAATTTCTTATTCATATGCTGAATTGATTTACTGATTTCTTTGTATTGGTTATTATATTTCTCTTACATCAAATTGAGCATTTTCAAATCAGTATTTTGAATTATTTGTCTGGCATTTTAAGGAATTCTTTTTGATTAGAATCTGTTGCTGGACAACTGTGGTCCTTTGGTGGTGTCACATTTCCCTGCTTTTTCATATTTCCTGTGCCTTTCTTTTGATATATGTGCATCTGGTGTAGCAGTGACTTGTTCCAATTTTTTGAACTTGCTTTTGTAAGGGAGAATTTTTTTCCTGAGGATGTATATGTCTTATTGGTTCAGTAGGATAATTTGGCTTTGATTTTGGGTACTCATGGTAGTGTGATCTTTATATATATGACTTCTTTGGCAGCACACAGGGTCAACAGTATATATGATTTCCTTGGTGGCATAGGGCACAGTTATTACTTGAAGTTGTGGTTAAGTTTTGTTGGGGACTGGGACACCACTCGAGCCAGTCTTTGGGCCCCAGTGGTGACAGCAGTGGGGTAAATGTACCTGGTGTCTGTCCCCAGAGAAGCTTATACTGGTTTCAGTGTTAGTGGTTCCTGGAGGGCTGACTCTGGTGCTTCCAGGTGGCTTCCTTAGAAGCTAGTAGTGGGAGCGGTGGGCCATACTGCTTTTATGGGAGAGTTTTCAGGCCTCTGGTCAGCTGGTGTGGTGCAGGTGATGGCAGTAGCAGTAGCAGAGCAACCCACTAGGACCAAAGCAGTACATGGTAGTGCTCCTGATAGCTGTGATGACTGGGCCAGGCTGATCTCCATTCCCACAACCGCCTATAGCAGGGAAGTACATTTAGCCTAAGTGTGCTTAGGAGAGCTTGGTCTCTGCTGTTCTTCCTCCAGCTGTGTGAGGGGTGCAGCCATGTCACCTCAAACTCAGCCCAAGTGTGGGGGCACAGCCAAGCATTAAATACTCAAAATGGTGCCAGATGTGAGCTTGTGACCAGAGAGGGTGAGCCATCCCTCAGGCCATCAGTATAGGGAAGAAGCTGTAGGGAGTGTGGTCTGCTCAAGTCTCAGCCTCACAGCAGCTTATGGCATGGTGGTGGGTAATTGTTCTAGGTATGTACAGGAGAGCCTGGTTTTATTGTTCTTCCTTAGCCAGGTGGACATGAACTCAGCCTGAGGACAAGATGCAGCCAAGCCCTACTCTCTCAAAATGGCTCCTTGGATCAGAAACTGGGGAGAGTGGAACCCCTCCCACACAAGCAGTGTGGGGAGAAAGCTGTGGAGAGTGTGGTCAACTCACATCTCAGTCTCACAGCAGCCCATTGCAGGGCCATGGGTATTGTCCTAGATGTGTAAGAGAGTTTGGTTCTCTCTTCGTCCTTGGCCAGAAGGCAGCTGCAACCAAGTCAGGCTGAACTCAGCCTTAGGGTAGGGCACAGCCTAGCATTAAACTCCCAAAGTGGTGACTTGGGCCTGGGACTATCGAGGACAGGGTATCTCCCAGGTAAGCAGTGTGGGGAAGAAGCTATGGAGAGTGTAGTCCGCTGACATCTCAGTCTCAACAGCAGCGTACAGCAGGGTGGTAGGGACCCTGCCAGTGGGGCATGGGTTTTCCAGTCTCCTCTCTCCCTCTTTTGAGCCGTGTAGTAGCAGCAGTCGTGTCTGTAGGTCTCCGGTATCTAGGCTCTCAAAATGGTGCCTGGCTGAGGCTGCTCCAGACTTGAATACCTACACGATTTTGTGTGCGTTCCCTTTCTGGAGCAACGTCTCTGTGCAATATTTAGGCAACTGTATGTGTCAGGTCCAAGGCTCTAGTAGGTCCAGGGTTTCTCCTATAGCCAAGATCATAAATTCCAAGACCTAGAGGTTTCTCTCTTACTGTATCCCTGTGTCCAGAAGCCTCTCCTGGCTCTCAGTAAGTTCCCTGTGGGGAGAGCTGCCTTGAACCTTCTCCTTACTTCTGGTGTTTCTGTCTCTTCTCTGGTGATTCTTAGCATTCTCTCCTAGACAATCTATTCAAAATTTGAGTATCTACTTACTTTCCTGGATCCTCTCTGTAGAGGAGGCACATACTACCTATGGCTAGTCAGTCATCCTAATTCAAAGAGACGCATATATACATTTGGAGCGAGATGAGATTTGGAAAATCTCATCATCAGCCTTGAAGCCACCTTTGACAGTCAGATAGTGGCCATTTCCCAGCACGTGATTTCCTAGCACAGACTTATAACTTACGGGTGAAGAGAAAGAATGGGTAATAACCAATGTGAGATTATTTATATAGAAGTGGAGAAATTAGGAGCAGTAAAAATCCTGGATGTTCTTTGTCAAGCATTATAGTAGTTCCCCTTTATTCTTCGGGGACGTGTTCCAAGACACCCAGTGAATAAAACCATGGATAGTACTGAACCCTATATATACTAAGATTAGTCCTCTACATACATACCTATGATGAGGTTTAATTTATTATTAGAGATGGAACTCTTGTGCTTTGGGGCAATTATTAAGTAAAACAAGGGTTACTTGAACACAAGCACTGCAGTACCATGACACTGAATCTGATCACTGCAATAGCTACTGACTAACAGGCAAGGCACATAGACAGCTTGGAGGTGCTGGATGAAAGAGGATTCGCATCCTAGGAAGGATGGAGCAGCACTGTGTGAGATTTCAACACACTATTCAGGATAGCATGTGATTCAAAACTACTTGATTGTTTATTTCTGGAATTTTCCATTTAATGTATTCAGTCTTGCAGTTGACCTCAGCAGAAAACAAAACCATGGACAAGGGGGACTACTGTATTTGACAACAATGCAGAGTCCTTTTATGGATTGACATATAGTAACCTACAGAAAAACTCTTTAAACTTTTCAGTTTTTAAAAATAGATGTTATACAAAACAACAGACAATAGGATGTTTTTTCTTTCTTTTCCAGTCAAATACTTGGCATCAGAAAAAAGCAGAAAAAATATCTTATCTTAAGCATTTTCTATAATTATCTAAAATTATCTAGATTAAACTTGAATATATCTACTGTACCTCATTAAGCACACTGTTCCGCTGCCTGCCCTTTCTATCTGAAAATGTTCTCTCATTTTCAAATTGAATTTCTCCCCCATTAACTTACTGCTTAGGTATATTTTAATAGCTTTCCTTTCAACGTGAGCCCACTTGTTTTGGCCAGGAAATTATCTCATTTCATTGTGTAAAGCCCAGTTTCATTTCTAATTTTCAGTAATTGTGTCCATTTCTAGGTGAATAATGTATGCCCAAACAAAAGGTCTCTTAAAACTGGCCTGTCATTTTCAATTCTTTCTCTCCCAGACACTGGTTGTTAATTTTCCTTACAATAATGCATGTCTGTTCTCCCTCTCCAATGTACTGTTATAACTAATACAGTGAAGCATCTGCACCTTGCTGTGTGAGGTCATCTCCTGATAGGAAGCTGACAGCTTCACACAGCAATGGGCAGTGCAGATGTAGTGGCTTTCAGGAACCTATCATCCATTTGCCTTCTGAGTAAAAGCCTAAGGAGAAGCACAATCCTGTCCTCAATTTACCATTAACTAGAAATTCACAGACTGAAAGCTTTGTCATAAAGAAACTGGAAAAAAGTGCATATTCTTTTTATCCTCAATATATATATTCCGCTACAGATTGTCTCTTATACATGCACACACTGATAGACTACATGTGTATGCATGCTCATTCATACACATATACTATGAAAAATTACATATACTCAAATATGATACATTTCATACACACACACACACACAGCCTTTTAAAACTTATCTGGAAGATGGTCTGCCAATATCTGTCAATCTTTGATGTGTGTCAATTTGCCAGTGGAGAGGGGGAAATGGTAGATGGCATTCCAAGTAGACAAACAAGCTTATGGAAAGACATCATGTGCTGAAAGGACTTTGAAATTTTGTAAAACTTGGGAAGGTAAGTACATCTGGAACAGTGCGCGCACGCACACGCGCACACACACACACACACACACACACACACACAGTGAGATTGTAGCTGTCATTTGGAGTGAAATTGGAAAGAATCTATTTGCCAACCTTGAGACTCTAGACATGATCCAAACACACTGTGTGAATCAAGCATCTGAAATTAATCCAGGTGATACAAAAGGCATAAAATCATTTCAAGTAAAACAAAATGTATTAACAATTTCTATAAATACACATAATATTAGTTAAGATGCAGTTACTTATATTTTATTCCTTCATGGTTATAAAACACACAGGAAGATTTTAAAACATGAAACAGAAACCTGTGCAGCAGTAGGAGAGTAGTAAGGTAATTATTATCATTAAACTGAGGAAACTAAGTGAATTTTCAAGCTCACACAATTCCAATGAGTTGATGTCTTCGGACTCGATAGCTTGCATGCTGCTATACCAAACTGGAGAGGGTCACTAAGAATTAGCAAAGAGGAAGGTTAGCCTATGTAAATGAGTCTCAATAGAAGTGCACCCAACTATTCTTAAGTTCCCATTAGAAGACCAGGCACCAGTGTGAAGGATCATAGGAGTGTGAAATATTAATATTACATCCAGATCTAGGAAACTATTTTGACAGAAATTATTGCTTTTGGATTATTTATAACAAAAAAAATGGAAATAATATATGTTACTGAATATGAAAGCTAAAACTTGGGAGGCCGAGGCGGGCTGATCACCTGAGGTTGGGAGTTCGAGACCAGCCTGAACAACATGGAGAAACCCCATCTCTACTAAAAAAAAATACAAAATTAGCCGGTCATGGTGGCGCATGCCTATAATCCCAGCTGCTCGGGAGGCTAAGGCAGGAGAATCGCTTGAACCCAGGACCTTGACCACTGTGGAGGCTGCAGTGAGTCAAGGTTGTGCCATTTCACTGCAGCCTGGGCAACAAGAGCAAAACTCCATCTTAAGAAAGAAAAAAAAAAAAAGAAAAAAGAAGCTAAATAATGTACATTTTATATTTGAATATCATGTGGCCATTAGAAACAGTTTTCAATTAAATGGGAAAAGTTTACTGGATAATGTTAAAAAAACACACACAGAGAAAATGAAACAAAAACAAAAACAACAAAAAACTATACACATTATCATATGCAGTATGCTTTCAAACATAACTATTGTTTTCTATTTATCTATCTCTGTATCATCTCTTGATCTCTGGAACTGACTATACTTTCTACCTATTTATCTGATAAAAATAGGATACTGGAGGAAACGCAGCAAGTAAATATTGGGTGTTTTTCTCTTTTTTAATTGTTTTTCTCAGCACATTTTCCAATGTGGCAGAGAAATTTGGTGAGGGAACAGAAACCCCACCAGTTTCTAGGATAGATACTTTTGCCTTCTCCATAAAATGCACATAGTTACTTGGTGGCTTGTATTCAGATGACGAGGGAGAAATGTTGGCACAAAAGACTACCAACACAATAACAAGTCAATAAATACTTGTCCTGTGCCCGTGAGGTTCTTGGCAAGAGAGATGCCCAGTCCTTGTGGAGTATAGTGGAGTCTATAAATGATTAAACAACCAATAACAATGTAGATGTAATAAATGGTATAACAGAGTAATACGAAGTATTACTTTGAAAAGTTTTATAGAGGAAGAGATATTAACACTGAAGTCCTAAAGATGTGTAAGAAATATTCCTTTAGAAAGAAAGATCAAGACATGTGAAGGCTCTGCAAAGAAAGACCCTTGCCATACTGAGGAAGTGAATGGTTTTAATAATGTTTAGTCTATGGGGTACATGTTTTACAGGTATGGAGTGAAAAGATGAGGCTGTAGAAAAAGTCATTGGCAAGTCCTAATAATATCTAAAAGCAAATAGAGAAACTTGGGTTCCCGCTCCAGGGCAGTGAGACAGTATTGAAAGATTTCAAGATTTCAATGAAGCTAGTTGAGGGGTAGAGGCGATCAGATTAGCAGTTCAGGGTGTTTGTTCTGGCTGTGTTGTAGAGCACTATTTGGTTGTCAACTAGATTACATGGAGGGACATCTGTTGTGGAGGCCATTTCAGTAGTGCCAGAAAGAGATGATGATCTCGGTTAGTGGAGTAAAAACATAAATGAAGAAAAAAATGCAATGATCTATAGAACTTAGATACAATGATGTGCAAGATGAGGACCCAATTATGACTGAATTGTCTTCTTGAGACAACTGGGACGAGATATAAGTGGCAAAAGGTGAAAAAATAAATTTTTTTCCTATAAAAATGTAAAATTATCACTTAAAAATGACCCATCATGGATGGTAGTGTTCACTTGATAAAATTTATAGAGGCAGCAGCCCTGAAATGCTGTAAAGCAGTGTGTGTGCGCGCGTGTGTGTGTGTGTGTGTGTGTGTGTGTGTGTATCGGGGGGAGATTAATTTAGAAAATGGAGGGAAAAATAAGAAAGACGAAAAACTATGGAAAACTTTAGAGAGTTATAGAAAGCATCCCTTTTGTATATTCTCAGAGAAAATGGTGGGGATGGTACTCAGGTCTATGTTCATGCTTATGCTGGGGAAAACATTGTAGGAGATAATATTGGACGTACTTAAAAATGTAATTGTGGTGTAGATGCAATGTATACCTACTTCTAAGTGACATTTGGGTACATCTGTATTTTTCAGGTTTTCTACAATAAGCAGATATCATAAAACCCTTGACATTTACAAGGGATAAATCCCAAGACCTTTGCAAATTTCTAGCTTTGCAAATACAGAAAAGTTTGTATAGTCTCTTGACTTTCTCAAAAATTATATTTCCTTCAAGAAAAATAAATTTCCAGTGCATTTCCCTACATGATCAGCAAGTCTCACCACCTCTAACTATAAAATATATGTGTAATCCATCTGACCTTATCATCTACACTACTACTACTATAGTCTAAACCAGCAGTTTCCAACCTGTTTGGCACTAGTGATCGGTTCCCTAGTTTCCATGGACATTGAGGATTGACGGGCAGGGGGATTATGGTTTTGGGATGAAACCATTCCACCTCAGATAAGGCATGAGTCAGATGCTCAGGAGGAGTACACAACCTAGATCCCTTGCTTGCACTGTTCACAATAGGGTTCAGCCTCCTATGAGAAGCTAATCCTGCAGCTGATCTGACAGGAAGTGGAGCTCACGTGGTAATGCTCACTGGTATTGGTCCATGGTCTGGGGATTAGGGATCCTGATCTAGGTAACATTATCCTTTTCTTAGCCCAGAATATGTGTAATATGTATATCATATGTCACTCTAGTTATTAATCTTGTTCAATGTCTTTATACCACTTATAGAAAAAGAAATTTACATTCATTGTCATGACTTGAAACACTCTATATTCTAAACATCTAAATGTAGAACTTCTCCTGAGCTACCCCTTTGCATGTTTAATACATTGAGCCAGACTTGCATGTGGGAGCACAAATTAACTATCATTAGCACATTACCTCACTGAGAAAAAGACAAAATCATCCATAAAAATATTTCATTATTATTTTTTTTCTTTTTTAAAATTTTACTTTAAGTTCTGGGGTGCATGTGCAGAACAGGCAGGTTTGTTACATAGGTATACATGTGCCATGGTGATTTGCTGCACCTATCAACCCACCATCTAGGTTTTAAGTCCTGCATGCATTAGATATTTGTCCTAATGCTCTTACTTCCCCTTGCCCCCGACCCCCCAACAGGCCCCAGTGTGTGATGTTCCCTTCCCTGTGTCCGTGTGCTCTCGTTCAACTCTCACTTATGAGTGAGAACATGTGGTGTTTCATTACCTGTTCCTGTGTTAGTTTGCTGAGAATACGACCGGAAATATCATTTATTTTTTATTGAGAAATAAAAATTATATATACTTATCATGTACAACATGGTATTTTGAAATACGTATACATTGTGGAATGGCTAAATTGAGCTAATTGACATATGTGTTACTTCATATACTTATATTTTTTTTTGTGATGAGAACACAGATCTACTCTCTTAGCTCTTTTCAAGAATGAAATAAACTTTTATAAACTGTAGTTACCATGTTGTGCATAGATCTCTGGAACTACATATTCCTCCTACATTTTTTTTTTATCTTTGATGAACATTTCCCTCAACCTCCGCCCTCTGTCACCCTCTGGTAACCACCACTCTACTCGCTGCTTTTATGAATTCCACTTTTTTAGGTTCCACTTGTATATGAGATCATGTGATATTTGTCTCTCTGTGTCTGACTTATTTTACTTAACATAATATCCTCAAGTCCATTTGTATTGTCACAAATGACAGGGTTGCCTTCATTTTTGAGGCTGAATAGTATTCCACTATGTATGTACTACTGCATTTTCTTTATTCATTCATCCATTGATGGGTACTTAGGTTGATTCCATATTTTGGTTATTGTAAATAATGCTGCAATGACCATGGGAGTGCAGGTATCTCTTTGACATATTGATTACATTTCTTTTGGATATGTACCTAGCAGTGGGATTGCTGGGTCATATGGCAGTAATATTTTTAATTTTTTTGAGGAGCCTCCATACTCTTTCTCATGATGGTTGTACTAATTTACATTCCTGCCAACAATGGGAATGCAAGGATGCCCTTTTCAACCCAGCCTCACCAATAGGCCTTCCAACAAGTATGAAGTGATATCTTATTGTGGTTTTGATTTGCATTTCTCTGATGACTGGTGATGATTAATTTTTTTATATATATATCTGTTGGCAATTTGTATATCTTCTTTTGAAAAATCTGTTATGGTTCTTTGTTCATTTTGTAATCAAGTTAATTGTTTTCTTACAATTGAGTTGCTTGAGTTCCTTATATATTTTGGATACTAACTCATCAGCTATATGGTTCGCATTTTTTTTCATGCCATTTATTGTCTCTTTATTCTGTTTATCATTTATTTTGTTGTTTGGAAACTTTTTAGTTTGACATAATCTCATTTATCTATTTTTGCTTTTGTTGCTTCTGCTTTTGAGGTGATATCTAAAAAATCATTGCCCAGGCCACTACCATGGATATTTTCTGTTTTCTTCTAGAAGTTGTATAGTTTAAGGTCTTACACTTAATTCTTTAATCTATTTTCTGTTGATTTCTGCACATGGTGAAGGATAAAGGCCTAATTTAATTTTTCCACAGATGGATAACCAGTTTTCCCAATGCCATTTATTAAACAGACTGTCCTTTCTCCATTGTGTGATCTTAACATTTTTAATTAATAGACTATACATTTGTGAATTTATTGCTGGGCTCTCTGTTTTGTCCCATTGATCTATGTTTCTGTTTTCATGCCAGTACCATGCTGTTTTGATTACTATAGCTTTGTAATATATTTGGAAGCAGGTGGTGTGATGCTTCCAGCTTTATTCTTTTTGCTCAAGATTTCTTTGAGTGTGTGGGGTCTGTTGTGGTTCCATACTAATTTTAAGATTTTTTTCTATTTCAGTGAAAAATACCATTGGGATTTTAATAGGGCTTGCATTAAATCTGTCAATGTCTTTGGGTAGTAATGGACATTTTAACAGGATTAGTTATGCCAGTTCATGATAATGAGATATTTTCCATTTATTTGTGTCTTCTTCAGTTTCTTTCATCAATATCTTATAGTTTTCAGTGTGAAGGTCTTTCACTTCTTTGGTTAAATTAATTCCTAAGGACAGTCATCCCTTGGTATACATAGGTGATTGGTTTCCTTAGCTTTAACTCTAACCCTAAACCTAATCTTAACTAAGACTTCCCATTAATACACAAATCTGTAGATGCTCAAGTCCCTGTGCATTAGTCTGTTCTCAGTCTGCTGAAAAATTTACCTGAGACTGGGAAATTTACAAAGGAAAGAAGTTTAATTGACTCACAGTTCCACATGGCTGGGGAAGTCTCACAATCATGGTGGAAGGTGAATGAGGTGCAAAGTCACATCTTACACAGCGGCAGGCAAAAGAGCTTGTTTAGGGTCATTTACCTTCATAAAACTATCAGATCTCATGAGACTTACCCACTCCCACAAGAACAGTATGGGGGAAACCAACCCCCTGATTCCATTATCTCCACCTGGCCCCACCCTTGAACATGGGAATTATTACAATTCAAAGTGAGATTTGGGTGGGAACACAGCCAAACCGTATCACCCTGGTACAAAATTGCCTAGTTGAGAATCCACAGACCCTTCGAAGGAATCGAATTTCTGCTGCAGATTCCACAGGAGGGCCAAGAAACTGTGAATCAGCTTGCTTTCTCACCTGGGAGGCAAGTAGCCTGGGGCAAGTTATCAGCCCTGCTCACTGGCTACCTGGAAACAAACACAGTGCTGTTAGAGGAGCACAGTGGGAGTGAGACTAATCTTTGGGGCTGTGGGCTCTGTGGGAACTGGGTGAGGCCTGTGGCTGCCAGCTCTCCCCCACTTCCCTGGTGACCTGTGCAATGCAGCAGGGGCAGACATAATCCCCTTAGGAACATAACTCCATTGGCCTGGGAACCACACCTAAGATATGAAATACGTGGCAACACAATATTAGTGCAGGACTTCAATACTCCACTGACAGCACTAGACAGGTCATTAAGCAGAAAGTCAATGAAGAAACAATTGACTTAAACTATGCCCTAGAACAAATGGACTTAAAGGATATTTACACAATATTTGACCCAACAACTACAGAATATATATTCTACTCATCAGCACATAGAATATTCTCCAAGATAGACCATATGCTAGATAACAAAACAAGTCTCAATCAAGTCTCAGGCTGGGGGCTTCACTAGCCAAGGAGGTCCCCAATTGGCGAAGTGTCCGAGAAAAAGTCTGCGTCAAAATCAAGATGGAAATTAAAATCCTGCATCAAAATCAAGACGGAAATTAAAAAATTATTTGAACTGAATGATAATAGTGACACAACCTATCAAAACTTCTGGGATACAGCAAATGCAGTGCTAAAAGGAAAGCTCATAACATTAAATGCCTGCATCAAAAAGTCTGAAAGAGCACAAATAGACAATCTAAGGTCACACATGAAGGAACTAGAGAAACAGGAAGACACCATGCCCACACCGAGCAGAAGAAAATAAATAACCAAATCAGAACAGAACTAAATTAAATTGAATCAAAAATAAATACAAAAGATACAAAAGATAAGTGAAACAAACAGCTGGTTATTTGAAAAGATAAATAAAATTGATAGACCATTAGTGAGATTAACCAGGAAAAAAAGAGAAAAGATCCAAATGAGCTCAATTCAAAACAAAATGGGAGATATTACAACTGATATAATAGAAATACAAAAGATCATTCAAGGCTACCTTGAACACCTTTATGCACATAAACCAGAAAACCTAAATGAAATGGTAAATTCCTAGAAATATACAACCCTTCTAAATTAAGTGAGGAAGAAATAGAAACTCTGAACAAACCAATAACAAGCAGCGAGAATAAAACTGCAATTTTAAGTTACCAAGAATAAAAGGTCAGGACCAGATGGATTCACTGCTGAATTCTGTGAAACATTCAAAGAAGAATTGGTACCAATCCTATTGACACTATTGCAAAAGACAGAGAAAGGGAATTTTCCCTAAATCATTCTGTGAAGCCAGTATCACCCTATTACCAAAACCAGGAAAGAAAAAATAATAATAATAAAGAAAAAAAAAAAAGAAAACTACAGACCAATATCCCTGATTAACACAGATGCAAATATCCTCAACAAAATACTAGCAAACCAAACCTAACAGCATATCACAAAGATAATCCACCATGATCAAGTGGGTTTCATAACAGGGATGTAGGGATAGTTTAACAAGTCAATAAATGTGATATGCCACATAAACAAGAATCACATGATCATCTCAATAGACACAGAAAAAGCATCTGACAAAACCCAGCATCACTTTATGATTAAAACCCTCAGCAAAATGGTATACAGGGGACATACCTTAAGGTAATGAAAGCTATCTATAACAAACCCACAGCCAACACTATACTGAATGGGAAAAGTTGAAAGCATTCCCTCTGAGAACTGGAACAAGACAAGGATGCCCACTTTCACCATTCTATTCAACATACTGGAAGTCCTAGCCACAGCAATCAGATGAGAGAGAAATAATGGGCATCCAAATCAGTAAAGAGGAAGCCCAAACTCTGTTTGTTGATCATATGATCATATACCTAGAAGCCCCAAAAGATTCATCCAAAAAGCTCCTAGAACTTGTCAATGAATTCACCAAAATTTCAGGGTACAAAACTAATGTACACAAATCAGTAGCTCTACTATACACTAACAGTAACCAAGCTGAGAATCAAATCAAGAACTCAACCACTTTTATAATAACTGCAAAAAATAAAATAAAAAAATACTTAGGAATATACCTAACCAAGGAGGTGAAAAACCTCTACAAGGAAAACTATAATACAAAATACTGCTGAAAGAAACCATAGACGACACAAACAAATGGAAACACATCCCATGCTTATGGATGGGTAGAATCAATATTGTAAAAATGACCATACTGCTAAAAGCAATCTACAAATTCAATGCAATTCCCATCAAAATACCACCATCATTCTTCACCAAACTAGACAAAACAATCCTAAAATTCAGACGGAATCCCCCAAAAAAGAGCCTGTGTAGCCAAAGCAAGATTAAGCAAAAAGAACAAATCCGGAGGCATCACACTACCTGACTTCAAGCTATACTATAAGGCCACAGTCACCTAAACAGCATGGTACCAGTATAAAAATAGGTATATAGACCAATGAGACAGGATAGAGAACCCAGAAATAAAGCCAAATACTTACAGCCAACTGATCTTCGACAAAGCAACAAAAACATAAAGTAGGTGTGATGGTTAATATGGTGTGCCAACCTGATTGGATTGAAGAACACAAAGTGTTGTTCCTGGATGTGTCTGTGAGGGTGTTGCCAAAGTTTAACATTTGAATCATTGGAACTGGGAGATGCAGACCTACCCTCAATCTGGGTGGGTACCATCTAATCAGCTGCCAGTGTGGCTAGAATAAAGCAGGCAAGGGAAGATGAAAGAGCAGACTTGCTGAGTCTTCCTGCCTTTCATCTTTCTCCTGTGTTAGATGCTTCCTGTCCTTGAACATCAGACTCCAAGTTCTTCAGCTTTTGCACTCTTTGACTTACAACAGTGGTTTACTAGGGGCTCTTGGGCCTTTGGCCATGCACTGAAGGCTGCACTGTCAGCTTCCCTACTTTTGAGGTTCTGGGACTCAGCCTGATCTACCACTGGCTTCCTTGCTCCTCAACTTGCAGACGGCCTACCGTGAGTCTTTACCTTGTAATCATACGAGCCAATTCTCCTTAATAAACTCCCTTTCATATATACATATATTCTATTAGCTCTGTCCCTCTAGAGAACCCTGACTAATACAGTGGGGAAAGGACACCCTATTCAACAAATGGTGCTGGGATAATTGGCAACCCACAGGTGGAAGAATGAAATCAGATCCTTGTCTCTCACCTTACACAAAAATCAACTCAAGATGGATGAAGGACTTAAATTTAAAATCTGAAACCATAAAAATTCTATGAGATAACATTGGAAAAACCATTCTAGACATGGGCTTAGGCAAAGACTTCATGATAAAAAACCCAAAAGCAAATGCAACAAAAACAAAGATAAATAGATGAGACTTAATTCAACGAAAAAGCTTCTTCACAGCAAAAGAAATAATTAGTAGAGCAAAGAGACAATCCACACAGTGGGAGAAAATCCTCCCAATCTATATTTCCAACAAAAGACTAATATTCAGAATCTTCAAGGAACTCAAATCAGCAAGAAAAAAATATACAATTCCATCAAAAACTGGGTTAAGGTCATGAGTAGACAATTCTCAAAAGAAGATACACGAATGACCAACAAACATATGAAAAAATGCTCAACATCAGTAATTATTACGGAAATGCAAATCAAAACCAAAATGCAATACCACCTTACTCCTGCAAGAATGGCCATGATCAAAAATCAAAAAGTGATAGATATTGGTATGTATGTGGTGAAAAGGGAGCACTTTTACACTGTTAGTGGAAATGTAAAGTAGTAAAACCACTATGCAAAAGAGTGTAGAGATTCCTTAAAGAACTAAAAGTAGATCTATCATTTGATCCAGCAATCCTACTCCTGGGTATCCGTCCAGAGTAATAGAAGTCAGTATACGAAAAAGATACCTGCATGCGCATGCTTATAGCTGCACAATTCAGCAATTGCAAAAATATGGAACCAGCCCAAATGTCCATCAATCAACGAGTGGAAAAAGAATATGTGGTACATACATATACAATGGAATACTACTCAGCCATAAAAAGAAACAAAATAATGGCAGCAACCTTGATGGAATTGGAGACAACTATTCTAAGTGAAGTAACTCAGGAGTGGAAAGCCAAACATCAATGTTCTCACTCATAAATGGGAGCTAAGTTAAGCAAAGGAGTAAGAATGATTCAATGGACGTTGGAGAATCAGAGAAAAGGATGGGAGAGGGGTGAGGGATAAAAGACTACCCACTGGGTACAGTGTGCACTGCTCAGGTGATGGATGCACCAAAATCTTAGAAATCATCATTAAATAACTTATTCATGTACAAAAAAATAAGAAAAATATTGCATAGTGTTTGCATATTACCTATGCACATTCTTCCACATATTTTAAATCATCTCTACTTATAAAACATAATATAATATAAATCGTATATAAATAGTTACTATTATGTATTGCCTATGAAATCATGACCAAAATATTTCTGTTCGGCTGGGCGTGGTGGCTCATGGCTATAATCCCAGCACTTTGGGAGGCCGAGGCAGGCGGATCACGAGGTCAGGAGATTGAGACCATCCTGGCTAACACAATGAAACCCCGTCTCTACTAAAAATACAAAAGATTAGCCAGGCGTGGTGGCAGGTACCTGTAGTCCCAGCTTCTTGGGAGGCTGAGACAGAAGAATGGCATGAACTCGGGAGGTGGACCTTGCAGTGAGCCAAGATCACGCTACTGCATTCCAGCGTGGGCAACAGAGCGAGACTCTATCGCCAAAAAAAATTGTACATTATCAGAACAGAAAATTTTTTTTCTAAGTATTTTTGATTCGGGTTTGAATCTGTGCACATGGAACCCACAGATATAGAGGACCAACAATATTTTGTTTTTTTGTAGCTGTCCAAATGAAATTGTTTTATTGATTTTCTTGTTGGGGGGAGTCCCTTGTTAATGCATAGAAACCCAACTGATTTTTTTTATGTTGATTTTTTTTGTCCTGCAACTTTACTGAATTAGTTCAAACTTTTTTTGAAAGAGACTTTATGGTTTACTATATATAAGTTTATGTCACCTGAGGACAGGGACAATTGAACTTCTTCATTTCTGATTTGAAAGCCTTTTATTTCTTTCTCTTGCCAAAATACTTTGGCTAGAAATTCCAGTGCTATGCTGAATAGAAGTGATGAGAATTGACATCCTTGTCTTATTTCTGATGTCAGAGGAAGAACTTTCAACTTTTCATTATTGAGTATGACGTTAGCTGTGAACTTGTTATGTATAGCCTTTATCATGTTGAGATACATTCTTTCCATATCTAGTTTGTTCAGTTTTTATTATGGAAGGATGAATTTTGTCAAATTATTTTTCTGCATCTATTGAGATGACCATATGGTTTTTGTACTTCAGCCTGTTAATGTAGTGTATCACATTTATGGATTAGAATATGTTGAACCATCTTTGCATTCATGATATAAATCCCACCTGATTATGGTGTGTGATCTTTTCATGTGCTGTTTAATTTGGCTTGCTAGTAATTTGTAGAAGACTTTTGTTTCTATGTTCATCAGGTATATTGGCCGGTAATTTTCTTTTGTGGTAGAGTCATTGCCTGGCTTTTCTGTCAGTGTAATGCTGGTCTGGTAAAATTAGACTCTGGGTCTAGAAAAGTCTCATTGGCATCGCTCCTCCATGCAGCCTGTAGCACTTGAGACTTGGCCATCTCAACAGGACTCCTTCATAATAGTTGCAGAGATAACGAGATAAAAAATTCTCTGGGTCTTCTCACTGCCTCCACTTGAAATGATGCATTTTATTAGCCAGAACTAGCCACTTGGTCTTTTATCTAGTTGTAAGAATGTCGGGAAGTACAGTTTCTTTTTTTCTTTTTCTTTTTTTTTTTTTTTTTTTGAGCCGGAGTCACACTCTGTCACCCAGGCTGGAGTAAAGTGGCACCATCTCGGCTCACTGCAACCTCTGCCTCCCAGGTTCAAGCAATTCTCCTCCCTCGTCCTCCTGAGTAGCTGGGATCACAGGCGTGCACCACCACCCTCACCTAATTTTTTCTGTAGAACCCCAGGTTTCACCATGTTGACCAGGCTGTTCTCAAACTCCTGGCCTCATGAGCTCTGCCTGCCTTGGCCTCCCAAACTGCTGGATCACAGGCGTTAGCCACCACACCCAGCCGGGAAGTACATCTTCTATAAACTAAGGAATGAGAGGAAAATTGGATACTATGAGCACTGGTAAAGTTTGCTAATTTGTTCTTCCAGTTCTAATATGTTAAGTTTATTTATTTTTTTTTTTGCAAAGCACACATCCGCCTGCCAAGGAAGATCACCCAAATCTGATCCTATAACAGCTCTAAAGTTTAGGTGTTGTGTGACAGTCTCTCTATCAGGTCTGGATGTGGCTCCTCTTGAACTGGAACCTATCAACTCTAAAGACAACCATTTGCCCCCACTCACATATGGTATAATAGTAAAATAAAGCTAGGATAATTACAACAAACATCCTGATTTTGAACAGAGAAGAATAAATAGAGGTCATTGGTCTTTGGAAATTTTTAAATCCCACCAGGCAGATGTTATGTGAGCAGCCTCACCTGAGGGTAGGGAATATTCTTTAATGGGGCCCTTATTCTGCTCTCTGGGAGGAAGTTCGCTTTTGCATTGTCCTCAGAAACCTCCTCATTCTATCTTCAGAGAGTTGTTTCTCTCTTTTTTTTTTCCCTCTTACAGTATTCTCTTTGCTCATATTTGAAGTGTTTGGGTAATACGTCCTTCTTGGGGCTATAACAGTTTCTCAACCCACTACCTGCCCGTAGAAGCATGGAAGCCCAAAAATAATTTTGACAGTAAATGTTAACATTTATTAGATGCTTTCTATGTGGCAGAAATTATACTAAGCAATTACATGCATTTAATCTTCACAATGGCCTTTTGAAATGGCATTATAATTATTCCCATTTAAATAGCCCAATGTTCCATAGCTAGTCCATAATGGAACTTGGATCCAAATTCTGCTCTGTCTGATACCAATCTGCAAAGTTTCCTGCATAGTCCTTTATAGTCTTCAGTTAAAGGGATTGTTTCAGGAATTGTTGGAAGTGGTTCCTGGAGCGGGTGAACATAATCAATATTTTCGACAAATGCAAAGATCATTTGTTAGTCTCAAAGAATCACAGGCTTTTTCAGGGTGTTCTCCAAGTTTCTGTAGCAATACAGTGTTATTTAAAAACAATAACAACAAAAAACACTGTAGGACTTTTATATGCTTGAATCAATTCAGATCCATATACTAGGAACCATACCTGCAGTTGCTTCAAAGACATTTTTTACATGTTCTCAGGTCCAGTATGTTTCTTTGATTTTTTTATTTTTTTATTCTCTTACATTTATTTATCAATTTACTGAGTCTATTTTGAATTGTAGATGAAAAACATACTCTAAATCTTATATTTACCTCAAGGTATTTTAAGAGATAATATTAATTTATTGGGCATTGATACTTAATCTGATTTTTTGTTTTAAGATACTTAAGTCTTTTCAGAAGTTTTAACAAAAGGTGGAATGTTCCTTAATTTAATCATTGTTTCACGGCTGAGTTTTCACAGGTTTGTTGACTTTCGAAGTCCTTAATATATTAATCACTTATAGTTTATAATTCAAAAGCAGTTACATTCACTATTGTTGCAAGACCTGGAATGCTTGTTAACTCTGTTCCATGGCCAATTCTTTGCTGAGCTCATTACTTTCTCAAAATGCCCTACAAAATGTGGTCAATTCCATTCAAAACACAACCCTAAAATTTGTTTTCCAAACTTTTTTTCCAGACTCCCAGATCTGGAGGACAAGTTCATTATCTATAGATCTAATTCTCAAATTAGCCTAGACAAGCATTTTGCCATTCTGTCACATATGACAAAATTTCTGCAAATCACCATACTTTAGACCTCCATAACAGCAATGACAAATATTTCAGGTTTTTATTGTGATAGGTCCTACTTCCAATATTAATTTTCTGTATAGTTTAGGGGAGTGTCTCAATAGTCCCAAAGATCACCCTAGGTCTGTTGACTCTCTAAAAGGACTCACAGAACTTGGGATTCACTTATGGTTAGAGTTTATTGTAGTCAAATTTACAAAGTAAAATCAGCAAATGAAGCATCAGGCAAAGCCTGGAGAAAACCAGAAGTAAGTTTTAAGAGATTTCTCCCACAATAGTCACACTTAATTCTTCCTACTATAAACTATAGCAACATAAGTACAGTGAGAAGCTTGCTTGAGCCTAAGTCTGGGGTTTTTATAAGAGGCCGATCACATAAGCACTAGATGCCTTCTCGACTAATTGCAGTTACTCCAATTTCAGACCTCACCACATCTCCTTTTCTTTTGGAGGTCTGAAATTGGAGTAACTGCAATTACATCATTTATACAAACTATCTAGACAAACTGATATAGCTTCCTTCAAGGCTCCAGGCATGCAAATCAGTCTTATCAGTTTGAACATTCCAAGCACCCAATTCTCAGGAGCCCACCAAGGGCCAGTCAAAAAAACTAGTCCCTTGTGGGAATGTGCAAGTTTTATGCAACTCAGATCTGATCAATTAACTCTTTCCTGCACATGCCTGCTACACCGTAACAAACAGCTTCATAGTAATATTGACTTATTACAACAAAATCTCCCTCCTCATTTATGTAAGATTTACTGCAAATCTGGGACACTGTCCAGGGCACACGATCTCTACTCAATAACTCAATGCCACTTTGATCCTTTGGTTCTGGCCTTATTGGCACAGAACTTGCTGGTCATAGTTGTTACCAAGGAAGAACAAACGGTACAATCCTGCGGGACTCTTGATTGTGTCAACCAAAAACATATTATTTTTATTTACATTTCATTGGTTATCACATGGCCCCACTTAATTATTAAGGGGTGAGGATTTTAGACTTGTGTACGTGCAAGAAGGAACAAAGATCTAGCTATTAGTGAGTACTACTTGTGTTTATCATATTTACAAATTATCTACATTGTGGTTGTTATGCTTTGAATGGCATAGAATACAATAGTATAGCAAATACTAAAATAATTAGCAAAATGTAACTTAAAAGATATTTAGAAGTATAAGCGGCAAACCAAGAGAGCAAATGATAACAAAAGGAATCTCTTGAAATAGAAAAGATTTGTTATTATTTTTACTAATCACAGCATCAAATCTTCTGAAAACGAATAGCATACTTTCCTCTAAGTAGAGATGTATCACATAGGAATAAAAACACCAAACATTCCAATGTCCCTGGGAGCCTTTGGAGAAATTCCATACAATCTTCTAAGGGAAAAGGGAATTTTTCCACAGTCTGCTGGTGTAAACCCACCAAGGGCTGGGGTGATACTTCTACCAGTTTTGAACAGTATAGATAGCTATTCAATGCTTTCCATGATCCTGGCACTTTGGTAAGAAATGTACATATATTAGTCTTTTTTATTCCTTATAAGAATCTTTTGAAATATTCATTCTATCACCCCATTTTGGAGATACAGACTAGGTAAATTAACTAGGTCACCAGCTAGGAAGAATCACAGTAAGAATGTGAATCCAGGTTTATCTTGCTCTGAAGCACGTGCTCATAAGTACCAATTCTTGCTCAAAGGAAAACGACCACAGATACTTGGATACTTGAATGAGGCTGTGTTCACTAAGCATGGATAAACAAAGCAATTGAGACGATCATTCACTCCATTTTTTCTGTTTTTTATTTTTCCAGCCATTGTCATAAAAGTGATAAAGATGTATCTGGATATAAGCAAAGCCTATTTGTAATACTATAATTTCTCCTATTTTTATGCTGAGCTATTATCGAGCTTATCTCTATCTGTAGAGAACTGTGGTCCAAGTTAGGGCAGGGGACAGAAGGATGTAGGAGGCACAGGCAGGCAGGGGTGTAGAAGGGCAGTAGGCACAGTAGGGCAGGGGACAGAGAAGGGCAGGTGGAATGGGGGTTAGGAGCATGGGAAGGAAGGGCACACAGGGTAGGGGCCATGGCAGGATGGGCGTATTCGTCTGTTCTCACAGTGTTATAATGGCATAATTGGCTGGGTGTGGTGGCTCACGCCTGTAATCCCAGCACTTTGGGAGGCCGAGGTGGGTGGATCACTTGATGTCAGGAGTTCGAGACCAGCCTAGTCAACACAGTGAAACCCCGTCTCTACTAAAAATACAAAAATTAGCCAGGCATGGTGGCATACACCTGTAATCACAGCTATTTGGAAGGCTGAGGCCTGAGAATCCCTTAAGCCTGGGAGGCAGAGGTTGCAGTGATCCGAGATTGTAACACTGCACTCCAGCCTAGGGAATAGAGGGAATAGAGTGAGACTCTGTCTAAAAAAAAAAAAAAAAAAAAAAAAAAAAAAAAAAGGGAGAAAAATCTCAAGACTAGGTAATTTATAAAGGAAAGGGTTTTAATTGCCTCACAGTTCTGTAGGGCTAAGGAGGGCCCAGGAAACTTACAATCATGGCACAAGGGAGGCAAACAGGTCCTTCTTCACATGGCAGTAGCAGCAAGAAGTGCTAAACAAAAGGGGGAAAATCCCTCTATAAAACCATCAGCTCTTGTGAGAACTCACTATCATGAGAACAGCACCATGGGGATAACTGCCCCATGATTCAATTGCCTCCCACCCGTCCCTCCCATGACACGTGGTTATTATGGGAACTACAATTCAAGATGAGATTTGGGTGGGGACACAGCAAAACTCTATCAATGGAGGAGCAAGATAATCAGGACAGGCAAAGAAATAGACAAGGTTAGTGTCCTGAAAGGTCTTATTATTTAAAGAAATAAAATAGATACATAAAACCTATTGCCAGTATCTCAAGCCTATATATTTTCTCGTAGAAGTCCAATTGATGATCAGAATAGGATGCCACCCAAAGAAGGCCACTGTAGTCTGCTTCTCAGAACATGTTGGAAAATGAGCCAATTAGGAAAGAAAATAAACAGGACAAAGAAAGATTAATATAGTAAAGCAGGTAGAACACGGAGTTCCAAATCAGATTTGAAGCCAAGTTCTTCTTCTCAGTAGTTATGCGACTGTGTGACTTTGGTTACTCTGTTCCATTGTTTTTAGCCACAATAGATTCCTGTGCAGTCAGAATGGTAACTGTTCCTTTGGTTTGATATGAGGATTTAATGAAAAATAATGCATATAAAATACCTAGCATCTGTCTTGGCATAATGTAGGCTTCAGCATCTGTTTGTTCTTCCTCATCCTTTCTTCAAGACTGGAACTATCATTGTTCTTCTGCCAATCAATTTTTAATTAAAACATATTTACTGAATTCCTACTCTCCTGGTTGTTTGGGATTGAGTAATGAACAAACCATATTTCAGGAGCTCATATTCTAATATGAATAATTATATATGCTGATGTCAGATGTAGGTAAGACTTATGAGACTGTTAAAAGTACCATAAAAAAATGATAGGAGAGTATAGCCAGGGAAATTTCACAGATAAGGTGACATATGAGTGAAGGGA
Organism: Papio anubis; assembly: GCF_008728515.1. Classification (NCBI taxonomy): domain Eukaryota; kingdom Metazoa; phylum Chordata; class Mammalia; order Primates; family Cercopithecidae; genus Papio; species Papio anubis. Next base: position 21,838,533 of record NC_044989.1, read on the forward strand.
ATTGGAGAAAAAAACTTCCAGCAACAATAACATGTAAAAGCACATTGATTAGATGGATGAGCTTCAAGTTTTCGTGGGATGAACTAGTGGCCAGAGTTATGTAAACAACAGGGAAATAATAGGATAAAGGCTGGTAAGAACATGACGGCACAGATTATAAAGGTCCTTTTAAACCTCAGTGAACGGTCTGGGTTAGTCTCAAGCCTCCTCCTCCATGCCAAAGAGCTAAGGAGAAGAAGTCTGTGGGTAGATGCTGAGGACTCTGAGGGCCCTTCTTAGGAATTTAAACAGTCTCATATCACTTCACAAACCAGATACACTCTTCCCAAGCATCTCAGTACCCTTTTTCTTGCTTGACCAAATGTGATCATTAGCAGATTCACATTTTTTTTCAACCAATTTCTTCCAGGTCATTGATCCAAGTAGTCTGGTCCAGCCATGCTGAATCGTCATTCCAATGAATAAACTCCCTTTCATTGCCTCTCTGACTGTCCCTTGTGCAATTTCCCTGGATGTTTCTTCCATTTGGTTCCTAGTCATGCCTCTGTTACTGTTTTCATTATTTTAAAAATGGAGAGGATGTGTTTCTGCTGAGGTTGCCCAATCTAGTTTTCACTCTATTGGACTCCAAAGTGTGCTGTCTGGATTCAGGCAGATGGATGAGGCAGGAAAGCCACTGATTTGATTTTCACTTTAAATTTTCAGATTTTTTACTGCTTGCCTGGCTTTGTTTTCTGTTCTAACAGAGCATCTAAATATATGTTGTTGTTTTCTCTCTCTCTCTCTCGGTAATCCTTTTTATTGCTTTTACCTGTAACATTTGTCTTTGACGGCTTCTGGATATGTGTAGAGGATCAAAGATGTTCTGTTGCATGCTTAGTTATCATGTCTGGGCATTAACTTAGTTGTTTTCCTTTTGTATTGTGATTTTTTGGCTTATTTTTCAGCTCTTTCTTAGAAATTTCTTTACAGTGTCACAGTATTTTTTTTTTTTTAATAAACTTATTGGCCTCCAGAACTTTTAATGTGTCAGATGGTATCCTATTGTTGGTATTTGGAAAGAGAAACACAACCTCAGAGAAGCTCAACATTCCTGCCTGGGTTCTGTGTTTTACTCTTTTCAAATACCTAACAATCAATTAGTCGGTAAACACTCCCTAAAGTAGGTCTCCACCCAAGCCAAAAGACAGTTAATCATCCAACTGTCAGTGTGCACTAAATCTAAGATGCTTACTCAAATAAGTGTCTTCAGTAAATTTAACATTGCTTCTTAACTGTGGTTGCTCCCTTACTTCCCAAAAATCACAACCACCACATTGATTTGAAATTACGTTTTACGTCTACGGTAGGGGCAGGATGCACACAAATTGCAGGATTATGAAATGTCATCTTCCTGGCTAGATGTCTGAAATATCTGTATTTGTTTAATGTCATCCTTTATAATTTACTTTGTGTTAATTTTTTTAGAACAGTTAGCTTTTGTTATTAGAGGAGTGAACTGAACCTCAGTCATACACACTTTTTTGCAACAATATGTGTAGTATTGGTTTGGCTAAGTTATTTGAGATTTTTATGCTTTAATATACTTTGCAATGACATTAAAGTTGGCATCTATAGACAAGCACCACTTCTTATGTGTTTCCTTCCATTGTGACCCCAGATTTCAAATATTTAAACATTTTAATAAAATCTGTAATTATTCTGTAAGTAGTTCTAAAATTTGCTGGTTGAAGAGTAATAATGAGACAATTATAGACATTATATATTGGCTTCATCTTTCATTTTGTTTAAATGCATATATTTTGATCAGTATACAAATGGTATAACCACAGTATAAAATCATGGGAAACTGAGAAAAATGGAACCATGGTATCTTAGAGTAATCATAATATCTTAATCAAAACAGTGGTTGCACTCCAGAATATATAGGTTTAGTTCCTAGAAACTTATGATACTTCCTACATGGCCAGCATTTGCTAGCTTGCTAGGTCCTGAGAATAATGAGAAGAAATAGAACAATAGCCTCTGAGCTCACAAGGAGTCCCAGAGTAGGCAGCAACCTAGGAAAAGACCATTTTAAAATAACTTGCCACACTTTAGTATTGCAGGATATCTAGGGGGACTTACACATGTCCATGGAAAAGAGGCAAAAGGAAATTCTCAGGAAAGGTAAATCCTGTACTTTATCTTAAAGGATAAGTTGGGTTGAACAAAGACAAGGAGGATGTCATCCCAGCGAAAAACATCGCATAAATGAAGGTATATGCCAGAACTTCATTTGAGGCACTATTTGTAATTCACTGTGGCAAGAATATAACTAAAGTGGTGAGATAAGTCAGAAATTAAATTTTTGGTTAATTGTATTCTAGTATGTGCATCATTATTTGATCGTAGTTTTAATCAAGGGATATCTAGATAGAGAGCTTTATTGATTTTTATAAACACATATATATGCACACATGAATGTATATTTCTATATTAAATTTAATATTATGTCATATGGTTACATTTTATTTAACAATTATTTCTAAATTATTCCTATGGCTACTTCTTAATATTAATCATATATTTTTTTTAATTTTTTTCTGTAGCTTTGTCTTAGTCCCTTTTCTTTTGTTTATAACAGAATACCTGAAACTGGGTAATTTACAAAGAAAATGAATGCATTTTTTACAATTACGGAGGCTGAGTAGTCCATCATGAAGGGGATGCCTCTAGTAAGAGCCTTCTTGCCAGTGGGGACTCTGCAGAGTCCTGAGGTGGGCCAGCAGCTCCCCTCCCATGATAACCCATTAATCAGTTAGCCCATTAATTTCTTTATCCATGTATGGATCCATTTATTTATTCATGAATGGATAAAGTCATTCATAAGGTCACAGCCCTTGTGATCTAATTATCTCCTAAAGGCCCCATCCCTCAACACTGCCCCACTGGGACTGGGTTTCAAGATGAGTTTTAGAGGAGATATTCAGGCCATAGCAAGCTTAGATTATTCCTTTAGTGTATGTTCCCAGACTTGCATATAGTCTATCAAAATATAAAGCAACTTTATGGCTCTCGATATATAGTAGAGATTACTTAATAAAATTGTTTTTATTTAACCCCCTACCTATAATGAAAGTTTGAATGCATATAGTTTCCAACACTCACTGCCAACGCTGGGTGACTTTTTTCTCCCTTAAGTTCTGCTAATTTATTCAGCAGAATATTTCTTAGTCTTCAGTATCATATCCTGTGGTACATTGAGAATTATACTTATGTCTTAATGTTATGAGGATTAATTTAAGTAATGAATGAAAATTGCTTAACACACTGGCACGTATAAGTGTTCAATAAATTATAGCTATCATGTTATTATTATCTCTCCTACTAATAAAGACTATCATGATCTATTTTTTTATCCTCCTGGATCTATTAATCACTTAATGAATACTTAACACTCACGTTAGAAAGCGTTTTTATTTTATACTAGTGATTGACCACCGGCACACAAAGCCTACAGCTATGACAGGGCAAAAAGTAATGTGATAATTCTACCTCTCCCAAAAAAAATCAGTCCATGTAGACAATATAGTTTTTAATACACCTAGTCAAATTCTTATGGTTCAAATTAAGAAAAAAAACAAATAAGGCAATCCAATGGACTCATTCAATCCCAGGCAGGGAAAATGAGTCTTAGCTCTACTTCTTGTACCTAAAATCTTCTCTTGAATGTAATAGAACCCATCCAAAAGTGAAAGTGTATCTTAACTACAAGATCTGTTAAAGCAGAACAATGGAGAAAAAAAGTGAAAACGAATGTGTACTTTCCAAATACAGAGGAAGTGAACTCTAAGCAGCATTATATAATCCGAATGTTGTACAAAAGTGTGGAGCTGCGATATAACAACAAAACAATAAAAACAGCACACACACAAAAATACACTGTGGTATCCATTACAGTCAGGCTGAATTTTGTTTACTTTTCCGGGAAGATGAATGTCTTTTTATAAAGTCAGGTTTACTCAAATGTAGTTTATATATAGTAAAATTTTACTTTTTTAGGTGTATCTTTTAAAGCATTTGTACATTTTACCTACATTATCCAATTTATAGAATATTGTTTATAACATCTCTTTATAATTTTAATGTCAGTAGGAGCTAAAATGATAGTCTCTCTTTTATTCTTGATGTTGATAATTTGTGTCTTATCTTTTTGTTAATCAATCTGTCCAGAGATTTGTCTGTGTTTTGTTGATCTTTTTAGAGGACCAGTTTTGGTGTTATTGATTTTCTTGATTTAATATTTTAATTTTCCTGACTTCTGCTCTTATCTTTATTATATCTTCACCTCTTCTGGCTTTGAGTTTAATTTGCTCTTCTTTTTCTAGTTTCTTAGGCTGACCCCCCAAAGAGTCATTTGAAACACTTTTTTTCCTAATGCTATATATTTTTTCTAACCATGGCATTATCTGTATCACATATTTATATGTTGTGTTTTCAATTTTATTTAATTCACAATGTTTCCTGATTTCCTTTTTGTTTCTTCATTGACGTAGAATTTATTCATAAGTATGTTTTAAAATTTCTAAATATTGAGGATTCTTTAAAACTATTTTCTATTAATTTGTATTTTCATTCTATTATGGTCTGAATCCCTATTTTATGCAAGTCCATTCTTATAATTTGTTTTGATAACTTTTGTATCATATAATATGGTCTATCGTGGTGAATAGTGTATGGGCACTAGAAATGTATATTTTTCTGTTGCTAAGTTTTTGCCCTCTGACCTATAAACACCAATTAAGTCAAATTAGTTGGTACTGTTGTTCAAGCCTTCTTTATCTTTCCATTTTCACTGTACTCATTCTATCAATTACTGAGACATCTCTGACTATACTTGAGGATTTTAGGCTAGTCATTTAGAAAACACCATGTGTAATGGCACAGATACTTAATGTCTAATAAATTAGAATTTTATTAGTTTGAAGCTAGATAATTAACCAAGATGTGTCTGCTGATGCTTAAATATAATCTTGGCTGTAGCCAAAACAAAACATATCAGATAGTTGTCATTGAGCAGTGCATAATAGCAACTATGTACATGTTCATGCATAATGTAATCAAAGATATATTTTGATATTTGGGGAGCTATCACTCAGATACTTTCTAAATATCACTAATCAAAAGGCAAGAAACTAAAATTATTTTGGCATTAAGATTCCAGGTAATGATTTTTAGAAAATTTCCGTTTTAAGGGTCAATTGCTTTGGCTATAAAAGGGGAAATGTTAGCCTAAGTCAGATTTAAGACTCCTTCTGTGACATCATTCTCATCAGTTTGGGACAAAATCAGCATGCTTATTTTATTCACAATTTGTTTGATTTAATATGTTTTTTAGAAGTACTGCTCCTACTTTTTCCCTGTGGGTAATCTGATAAAGTCAGCCTCATTTTGTTAATTGTGAAATGGTACAATAACCATAGCCCTAGGTATATAATAGGTGATTGTAATAAATGGAAAAATGAATAGAAAATGTATTTGGTGATAATAAAGAATTGTACACAACCAAGTTGATATTGTAATAATGATTATTATTAAATTAAAACACTGACACGCGACTGAAAGTTGCTCCTTCCTCTGAACTACAAAAAGCACATTTGCCCCAGAAACTTATCATACCTGTGCTATCACATTGTATAAGCCTTTGAATAACCTTTATTGTTTCTAACTCAACATTTCATGATCTTTCCTTCCCTAGGCAGCTAATTAAATCAGTGACTGAACTCTTCAATTCATAATAAGGCAATCAAGAATTTCTATTTCTTCTCAACTAGTTCTTGCACATAATTGCATACTTCCTTTTTCTCCCCTAGAATCTGAAAGAAACAAGATCTAAAGGACTTAAATGGGGTGTTCTCAGAGCCACAAGACAGAGTGACATTTTTAAGATGTAGGCCAACAGGTATCAAAAATGACCTGGTCAATGTAACAGTGTGGCTTTTGATTAACCTACACCAATGATTCTGAATTTATGCCATCTACTTTAAAAAGAAACTTAACTTGTGAAGCATGATTTTTTATTTTTTTTTATCCAGAGAGAATTGGTGGAGAGAAAATTAAGTTTGCTCATCTAAGTAAGTACCTCAGGGAACTATTCACCTATTAATGTATGGGAGAGTTTCGGCTTGTAACTTACCCAATTTCATTAGCATTAATGGGAATTCTGTGTGAAATCCTGTGTGAATCACCGGTTTAGGAGATGTATAAGTTTGTTGATTACCTTTATTTTGTAATGACTCTATTCTCCAGCTCAAACTTTTAACACTTTAGGCTTGTAATAGAAGCTAAATGTTGGAAGGAGTCAAATTTGGACTTTTTAAAAATTATACTTTAAGTTCTGGGGTACATGTGCAGAACATGCAGGTTACATAGAAATACACATGCCAAGGTGGCTTGCTGCACCCATCAACCCAAGATCTGCATTAGGTATTTCTCCTAATGCTATCCATCTCCTAGCCCCCCCACTCCCTGACAGGCCCCCATGTGTGATGTTCCCTTCCCTGTGTCCGTGTATTCTCATTGTTCAATTCCCACTTAAGAGTGAGAACATGTGGGGTTTGGTTTTCTGTTTTTGTGTTAGTTTGCTCAGAATGATGGTTTCCAGCTTCATCCAGGTCTCTGCAAAGGACATGAACTCACCCTTTTTTATGACTGCATAGTATTCCATGATATATATATGCCACATTTTCTTTATCCAATCTATCAGTGATGGGCATTTGGGTTGGTTCCAAGTCTTTGCTATTGTGAACAGTGCTGCAATAAACATGCATGTGCATTTGTCTTTATAGAGTGATTGATCAAATTTGGACTTTTGAAGGTGATTAAATCAGGACAGCATCACATATAATCATTCACCATTGTGAATTTTGACATGTTACACCTTCGCTACCTGGATGTTCTACTGGCTCGCTGCCTTTGGTGTATGAAGACTCAAGTTTGAATTTTAAGCTTTCAACAATTATGTTATGTTCTACTAGTGTGTACTATATTCTTATTCGATCTGCCCCCGCCCCTTTCTTAACCCCTCTTATTACTGGGCTATGAATTTTGTACCCACTTAGATGTCCAGTCCTGGGAAATTTTGCAAATGGAAGGCAGAATTATGGATGCACATGTGCAGGTTTAAGTGCTAGTCCCTGCTGGGCCCTATCTTCCATCTCTCCAGGCAGGAGGAAAAGCACATGTGTGAAGGAATCTCATCGAGACGATCTCCCTCTCTGGCCTGTGCCGACATGTGTGACTGACAACATGATGGAGCAAGAAGTCAAGCCCAAGGGGTAGCCTTAACCCCTCTGACCTATGACCTACTGCTTTCGCCCCCAGGAGCCTTTTTCTCCTCTGGAGCTACTGTAAGCGCTCCAGTGGCCAGAATGGAATAGTTTCCAGTCTGAAATGGTCGTCACTAATGGCCAGAGAGTAGGGGGTCCCACGTGCTCGGTTAAAAGGTGAAAGTAACTGCGGGAGCCTGGAAGGACTTCCTGTAGGCACAAAATCTGCCCTCTGCCCCCCAACTTTGGGAAATATGGATTACCAACAGGTTTGTGTCAACTCAAAGTGTTCCAAGCACCTTGCAAGTTTCAGTTTGGGAAGAAAAGACTTTGGTGAGACCAAAGCCACTGCTTTTACAATTGTTCAAAATTTTAAAATTTTGTACACAAAAGGGATTTATACTATGAATGAGGACTTCTTGGGCATTTATGGATTATAAGTTAAGAACTTCTGCACTAGATATATATTGATTACAGTACATACAGTACACAGATCTTTCTGGGACAGAAGCTGTATTTTACTTTGGTCAGTATATTATGGCTAAACTGTTATGTGATGGGAAGCAACAGCATATTGTATAGTGTTCCAGTAATCTTCTACAGGGTTGATTTGGCATGCCAGCTTTTCTGAAAAAGCACAAGATATACAATGATCTATAGAAACTTGGTGTTAGTCATTCCATAGGAAACACTGGATTCAGGCACAGCTTGATGAGAGAGTGATCAAAGGGACCCTGAGTAAGAGGTAAAGGAAGAGGCCGGGCGTGATGGCTCATGCCTGTAATCCCAGAACTTTGGGAGGCCAAGGTGGGCAGATCACGAGGTCAGGAGATTGAGACCATCCTGGCTAACATGGTGAAACCCTGTCTCTACTAAAAATGGAAAAATTAGATGGGCGTGGTGGCGGGCGCCTGTAGTCCCAGCTACTCGGGAGGCTGAGGCAGAAGAATGGCGTGAACCCGGGAGGCAGAGCTTGCATTGAGCCGAGATCGTGCCACTGGACTCCAGCCTGGGTGACAGAGGGAGACTCCATCTCAAAAAAAAAAATAAATAAATAAAAGCTATAGGAAGAGAAACCTTCATCTTCCTCATCTAGAATGAGAGCAATTAGTGAGGCAAGGACTATCAACATGATTAAGAACTTAGATTCAAGAACTTGTGACATGAACACAGAAATACTTATAGTATAGGTCATAAAATTATTTTGGAAATTCAGAGAAAAAAAAGAGATGAATTCTGACTAGATGAAAATTCAGATTAATTATCTAGTAAATGACAAAGTGCCACAATTCTGAATGGTACTTCTCTTTCCTTGAATGAAAGGTTTGCTTTATAGATAATACAGGTTGAGTATTTCTTATTCTAAATGCTTGGGACCAGAAGTGTTTGGACAAGAAATGAATCCTGCCAGGCCAAGGCAGGTGGATCACTTGAGGTCAGGAGTTTGAGACCAGTTTGGACAACATGGTGAAACCACACGTCTACTTAAAAATAAAAATAGTTGTGCATGGTGGCACATGCCTGTAATCTCAGGTACTTGGGAGGCTGAGGCAGGAGAGTAACTTGAACCCAGGAAGTGGAGGTTGCAGTGAGCCTAGATGGTGCACCATTGCACTCCAGCCTGGGCAACAGTCACAAGACACTATCTCAAAAAAGAAAAAAAAAAAAAAGAAATGGATTCTCCCCTTCTAGCCCGTTTCTCCAATGAGCATTTCCCTGAGTGTCATGATGGTGTTCAAAAAATTTTGGATTTTGGAGCATTTCAGATTTTCAGGTTAGGGATGTACAACCTGTAGAGAAATATGTTGTGAAAGAAGCAGTAGCAGTGAATTGACAGAGATGCATCAAATCTGATCTTAATATTGGTTTAAGTGAGCATTCAGGTTACTGGTGGGAGCAGGATTCAGTTTCAGATCAATTAATTGTAGGATTTGAATTTGAGTCTCCCAGAGTTTACAGCCTTAATGAACAACAACAAGAATTATCAGATGAAGATGATGAGGTGTGTCCAGTTACTGTATATTAGACATGGGGATAGTGGTACAGATTTACTTGATGAAGGTCCTAAAATTTTCTTAGCTGACTTGAAAATGTGCTTTATTAAATGAAATTGATCCTCCCCTTCTAGGCCATTTCAACAGATGTTGGTCCCTTTGTAAGAACTGACTTCCTGAAGACAAAGGGACAGATAGAGGGAAAATAAGCTTAACCTGAGTAGAAGAGGGCTTTGATGCTCCTGATTATAAAACCAAACAAAAAACCATAGTGAATTACTCTAAAGAATAATATGGTCATGTGTGGAGGAAAATGATGAGAGAACTCACATCAGCCTCCCATTCCCAAGAGACTGAGTACTGTTATCAGTTGGCAACTTCTAATAACATCATTTAGAGCCACCAAGAAAACATCAAAGACCTTAATTGGAAAGAAACAAACAAGAAAGAAAAAAGCGTGAATCCACTTTTCTCCTTAATGCCATTGAATTTTGTGTGCTTGGCTAAGATCAACCTAAAAACGGTTGCATCATCCATGGCAATAAAGGGCATCTAATGGGATGTTTTACACGTGCAAAAAAGTTAAAAAAGAGATGAGTCAGTATGAAGACAGCCAGTTCAAATGATTGTGCTTACATCCCCTAGTTGGCCTGCTCATAAAAGTAGAATTTGTGTCTAAATAACTCTAAAAATTAGACAACATAAGTATTATTTTTTTTTTACATGTATCAAAGCAAAAAAGTATCTCAGTCCACGTGCAATTCTTTTCTTTTGTTCAGTTTACCTACTTTTCTCGGTGAGGGGCAGAGGGTGGTAATAAATATTTTCTTCCTTTTAGGAAAAATTTTATTTGTGTTCATATTTTATATTTGGAGTTCAATGTAATTGGAATTGGATATATAGCTCATCCTTTACACCAAAGCCCCTATATTTTAAATCATGTCTACTTTCTTTTAAATGAGAAGTATCTGATTTTTGAAATATGTATGCTTTGGGGGGATCATTTAAATGTAACTTATTTAATACTTTTCATGTAAGAAGGAAAAGTTTCTGTGAAAAATTTAATATTTAAATTTTAGATCTTAAATCTTCTGATCTTTAGTTTCTCTGCTCTTTCAGAGGCTCTTAAAATACTCTTTTGAGATAAAAAAATAAATTGGTAGCTATATTTGGTGCTGTGTAAGTAAAAATGTATGTATTTTCCAGTCTCTTCAGTTTGGAAAGGATATGTGGTAATGATGGTGTCAATCAAGGTATCTTTGAGAATATTCATCATTTGCCCATAAGATCAAACTTTCAAGGCTCTCTAACAGAACATAGAGTTGTTCTGGGGCGTCCAACCTGGCATCCAGGCCCTTTGTCACACTTGATCTCAGGATTTAGTGAAATCTATTGTTTCTTCTAAGTGGAAAAACAATTCTAAGACACTTGAAATGTATTGGGCTAGGTTCCATAATTCCTGGTAGTTGCCTAGGTTTCTGACCCTTAAGGCAAGTTTAGAAACCAGTAAATTCAGAAAGACAAACTTAGAAATTTGATAAACAGAAAATTTGTTCATTTTAAAATCAGCCGGAAAGGTTATAACTTCTAAGTGAATTACAAATTACTCATCACTTTCCTTCAAGAATGATAGGTTCAGAACGTAAGGGTCTAAAACATCTCAAACTGTGTAGATTAATTTATTGACATATTGATATGTGAATCTTCAGCAAAGTAGTGTAAATAACCAGTGCGATTTAGGGTCCCATTATTTTTCCTCCATGTATGATGATTGGACATATTCAGGGGTGTACAATAACATAAACTGAGCTATAAGTTTAGAATAGAACTGAAGGATAGTTTCTCACACCAAATTTGCGTGCCAGTTACTTGCAATACATTGTTATTACAAACTTTAAAAATAAATGCCTTACGTATGTACACATATTTATGTGGAAGATGAATGAAGGGAACAGAACTTTAGCCAAAGAGTGGTCCTCAACTACAGGAAAGCTTTATTAACTTGAAATTTATAATATTTTAACTAGAACTAAGTAAATTTATCCTGAGGAGAGTCAGTAGTATAAATGAGAATATAAACGATCCTGGTTATATGTAACAGCGATTTATGCCATTTACAAAACATTCAAATCTGGGTTTAAATGTAGTGTCATTATACATGCCTATGGATTACTAAAGTACTCTTGTCTAAATTTTTAGGTTTAATATACATATATTATTCATTGATTTACAGATAAGTAGTTTGATATGGTCTGTCTCCCCATCCAAATCTCATCTTGAATTGTAATTCCCATAATCCCCATATGTTGTGAGAGAGGCCTGGTGGGAGGTAATTGAATCATGGAGGCAGTTTCCCCATGTGGTTTTCGTCATAGAGTTCTCACGAGATCTGATGGTTTTATAAGCGTCTGGCATTTCCCCTACTGCCACTCATTCTCTCTCCTGACGCCCTGTGAAGAGGTGCCTTCTACCATGATTGTAAGTTTCCCAAGGCCTTCCCAGCCATGTGGAACTATGAGTCAACTAAACCTCTTTTCTTCATAAATTACCCAGTCTCAAGAAGTTATTTACAGCAGTGTGAGAACAGACTTATACATAGTTTTATAAAGTGATTAAGAAATAAATGAAAGGGAAACTATTAATGATTATGTAAGGATAACATGCATTAATGGGCAACCCTACTTTTGACTCTAACTTTTTGACATACTCATTCACAGTGGTACACCCCTAGTTCTTACAATCTGGGAAAGCTCTACTTATAAAATGTAAACACTCCAGTCTTTTACTACAGCTTTCTATACTCCCAGCTCTCCTGTAAGTTTTATCTCAACCTGTCTTTCTTCAGACCAAGACCTCCCCCTTCTATTCATTATGTTTTCATTATTTATCTAAATCATAATCCACTCTCACCCAAATCCTTCTTAATCTTGAATACATTTCAATTTAGTCACTCTCTAATATGGTTTTTTCACTTGTTCTATTACCATTCTCAATAATTCATCTCACAGAACATTATTTCTGGATCATGTTCACTCTCACCCTTCCCTAATCAAGTGAGGTGTATTGTTTAAAGAAAAAATAGAGCCTCAAAAAGTACTGTTTTTTCATATGTATGTTATCCAGCATCAAATTGGTACTCAAGACCAATAATCCTGTTTCCTCAGTACACCGTTTCTCACTGCCAGTACAGTAGCTATTTTGAGTCTTGGCCATCTTCAAGTCTTCTACTCATCAACTCTGTAGCCTATTGGAACTGATCATCCTACTTCTTATTTCTGAAAAAATATATGCTATTAAAATATGGTATTTGTCAGCACTAAACACACAAAGGTAAATGTGCCTGTTTTGTCTCTTATATTCACCACAGTGTAAGACAGTCCTCCTTCCTTCAAAAGATTAATTCATTTACCAGAGTTCTAGAGTCTATTGCCTTCCATCTCCCAAGGAACCTTGCTACATTAATTTTTTTTTCCTCTTTCTGCAATGTCTTCAAAGAAAAAACCACCAGCTAACATTGGTTAAGGGTATATTGACACACATTTACAGATGAAGAAACTGAGATTTGTCTTAGAAATGTCCCCAACTGAGAAGTGCCCTAAGTCCTGCTGTTTGAAAATGTAAGAGCTAGAAATAAGATTAAAATGAGTCATCCACAGATAGAGAAAAGATTTGCTATTACATATCGATTGAATCACATAATCATTTAAACATCTTCAGGTATTTCTCCTCCTAAATACCACAAACTGATCTGGGAATAATTGTCTCTGTATTTCACGTGTCCCAACAATCTGGCTTTATCCTGCTCTGTTCCCCTGACACCTTGATTGTGCTCTGCTTGTCTGTGAGCTCCTTGTTGTCAGTACCACTTCTTCTTGATGTTTTTAATCACTCATTGTTATACAAATGCCCTTTCACTGAGTTCCATGGCCCCACATATTTTATGTTTCCTTCTACCTCTTTGGCTGCTCCTTCTTGGTTTCCTTTATGATGGTCTCCTATTTCCATAAATGGTTCTCAATTATTGATCCTTAGTAGGATTTTGTCCTTGGTCACTTCATCTGTTGGGATGACCTTGATCATGACCTATTTGATGATACTTCCCAAAAGTGCTGAGGAAGGTTTGTTCAAGCTCTCATTCACCACCCTCACCTCTCACTCTCACCAGCACACATAGCTATTCTTTCCTTAACAGCCCAGAGGTGCAGTGTGGTGCAAACTTTTGAGTTAGTAAGCGGCCCTGTAACTGAGGAAGAATGTTGGTTGCCACAGTCATAACCATAAAATGTGTAAGCCCATTGGATCCTCAGTGTGCTGGGCTTTCCCATGCCCATTTGTGATGCAGACTGATAAACAGATTTTCACTCTGGTCCATTTTACCTCTTCATCATCTCCTCCTTCATTGTTACTGAAGTTGAAACTATTGTTTTCTGCAGGTGTTTTCTGCATTTGATGTTGTAGATGTCCAGATACCAGCTTGAGTTATCTGAAAATTTCTGCCAATTTGTGAGTTAAATGGAAGAATGGACAGTTCTCAATTTTATAGAATCTATGAAACAAGAGTTGTAAATAGCAATCTTAGAAGTTTCCTGATTGAAGACTGAGGTCTGTGAATCCTCCAACTGGCAGAGATGGGAACTCTAATCTCTTGCTTGCATTCCTGGCTTTTCTCCAATTTGAGTTTGCAAACATGCAAAGGTTATGCAATAAAGGTACTCTCTGTGTTAAGTCAGCAATGAATGGTGTTAAATCACAGAGTTACCTTGGTTAAACTGGTGAGCAGACCTGGTTTCAAAACCAGCATGTGTGTCTCTCTCCTCCTCTTTGTGGCTAGCAGAAAACCAGTATGTACTATAGCAAACAAGTGCTGGTTATATCATAAGCACAACTTGCTGCCATGTTCTCGGGTTGGTCTTGAGGAAAGGCAATTTAATATTCATTGAAGGAAGAAAAGGTCTAGGTTAGAGTGCACGTCTGTTTAATTTGATGCTGATTTTCATTTTCTGCCCACCCATTGTCCTTTCATTTCCCTATTGTACTATTTTAGTTACTATAGACTTAAGATAGAATAAGGAAGAAATGGCGTGTTTAGTGAAAGTGGAAGAGGAAAGTACAGATAAAAACTAAAATAAATGTAAAGTCCCAGAGATTTTCACATAGACTCTCTATGTAATATCTATATTACTGCACAGATCAGTAGTTGCTTTCCAGCAAGTACCTACTTTTTGTCATTGGTTTTTGTTTGGTATTCTTTGGTTTTGTTTTGGTTTTTTTTGAGTTAGGGTCTTGCTTGGTTGTGCAGCTGAAGTGCAGTGGCATGACCATAGCTCACCACAGTCTCAAACTCCTGGGTTTAAGTGATTTTCCCTCCTCAGTCACCAAAGTCATTAAGATTACAGGCATGAGCCACTGTGCCCTGGGACACACTGTGCATACACATATATGTGTGTATATATATTATATAACATATATATAATATATACACATTATATACCATATATATAATATATACACATTATATTATATACCATATATATAATATATACACATTATATTATATAACATATACTATATATACACATAATATATATATTATACACACACACACACACATACACATGACACTCATAGGGATGCAATAAACCACTTTGGAAATGAATTTTAATATGGCAACATTCATCAAAACTTCCCCCAAATATATACACATTTTGATCCAAGAATTCTTTGTCTGATAGTTCATCTTTGAGTTATTGAGAAATACAGGCAAAACTTTTTATCTATAAGGATGTTTATATTGTATTGTTTATAATACAAAACATCAGATAAATACCAACTTAATAACTATGTACTATTTAATTGTCATATATCCGTATTGTTTAATAAAATTCAGTGCTGCCTGAAAATCAGAATATAAAAGAATATCAAATCATTCAATAGCATAATTTTGTGTGTGAAAAGGGTATAAAACTGTTATGCCCATAATCAAAATGATGATATCGTAGGTATTTTGTTTTTATTTTATCTTAGCTTTTAAAATTTTTTCTTCAGTAAAAGCATTTTGTTTTTATAACAAGAAAAATTAAGTTCTTTTCAAAGGAAGACTAATTAATAGTTAAAATCAGAAACATCTAACAGAACGGAATAGGACTGGATGTAAATGTCTCTGTTTAGGTATAAGTAGGTGAGGAGACGAAGAAGATTTAATAACTATGCATGATCTTAGTAAGTCAAGGTCATATTTATCTTAATCTTAACATCAACTTGATCTTAATAAGTCAAGTTTTAGACAACAGTAGGCAATGTCTCCTGACAAGATAAATGCAGTCTGTGAATTATTTTAATAAAGTACTAGTCCTCTGTACTCTGACTTGGTCTGGCCATATTTGGAGGATAGTGTTTCATTCTGAGACCACGTGTTAAAGAAGATCAATGATTTATAAGTGAATGTGACCAAAATTACGTATGAATGCCATGTGGAAAACAGAATTGCAAAGTCCTCTAGGGTAGTAGAGCTGCTGCAGGTATTTGTATTATTTAAATACAAAGTCATATTTCTCAAGATTAGAACTATAAAAAAATGGAACCAGTTTTTCTATCATTATCTTTTTTTCAGAAAGTTAATGGAACAGTATCTGCCTGGCCCCCTGGACATGGGTCCTGATCCACAAATAAAACAGATTAGCTCCACCCACCATCCCTCCAAATCTGCAGACTCCTGAGGTCTGTATGGCAAAATAATCTGGGTGTTTTCAAGATTTAGACACTTTATTGTAAGGATTCTTTTCCCATTAATAAAACCTGGACAAATATCCAAGAAAGGGGGATGAGTATGAATCAGAGAACATAATTACTTTTGTAATGTGGCATGTTATAAGACTATTCAAGCAGATGTACATGGAAACAGTTTGCCAAATTGTTATACAATAATATTATAAAATATTTTTCTCAATGAAAAAAGTTATGGCTATTAACCTAAGAAAATCCTTTTGGAGTGTATGTGTTCAAACCTGTCTTCAGAAGCTACTTAATATGTGGATAATTACTTATGGGTCTATTTAATGTCTGGCTTTGAATTTTTTCTGTAATTCACAAAAAAGTACAAGTATGCCAGATGGCAATGCATAAGATAAGAATAATTTAATGTTTTTGTCTAACAAAGTACTATAACTTGTCTTTGAGAAAAAAAATTTATTTTTTAAGAATAAGTCAGTCTTCACATCTAAATGTATACGTGTATGTGTGTGTGTATATATATATGTACGAATCTATATAGAAATTTTTACATCTGTATTTTGTTTACTCAGTATATTTTGCATATTCATCAATGCAACTTAATGGGCAAATACCTTACAGTGAATTTTGTTTATAATATGTTTGTTTATTTTCTAGATAGACATTACCAAATAGTGGTGAGAAGATGAGTCTGATAAAAAAAAAAATCTGTATTAGACCCATATTGGACAAGTACAATATGGCTATTAATCAAAGCAAAGATATTACTATGCATTAGGGAAAACATATTCAAACCTTTTCATAGAAACTTTGTGGACTGCACAGTTTTGAAGCATATTTACTAATAAAATGAACCTGAGGTTACACAACATAGACATGCTAAGTAATTTTGTCTGTGCCACAAAACATATAATTTTGCTTATTCTTGGTCAGTAATAAACTTAATACTATGTATTTTTAATACAATAAAATATTATCATTGGACAAAAATAATAATTCTGATTTATTATCTGTTCTTTGTTATATATGGCTGCAGACATTATATAACCAACATTTTATATTTAGCTGTAGCATAAAGATATCTATTTAACTTTTAGCTAAAAGCAGGGAAAAGTCCTCAAAGTATTTATACTTCCAATGCATTGCTATATTCTACCTTCTAGTTTCTAATTTCACAATAATCAAAATAATCTCATAAAGCTATCTTCTTTTTAGTGTTTCTCAACAAAACCTCAATCTTTTCTATGCAAAATCAGTGATCTCAGCTAAGATTACACAAAAAAATTCTCTTTCCTTACATTTCATGTCAAGCAAATTAACCTACTCTCTCCTATTCTCCTTTCATTTATCATAGCTCCTTGCTGCCAATTGGTGAGTGTCTGCCATTTCAATCCATTTCATATCATTTTTGCTTCCCTCTGGGTCTTTCTTATATTCAGATTCAAGTATATATATTGAATATATATTTGAATATATAATGCATATTTTAAATTATTAAAAATGTATTGAATGTTTGCATACTGTAGCTAAATTCAAAGGCATCAGTTATTTTCAGGGATCCTCCGTCTTCCATAGGACAGGCTTTGCTACTTTGTCTGAAGCTGGGCTGCCCTTCTCTAAAGTTCCCTACTTGTAGGTCTTTTCCATTGAATTTCAAACAACTCAACTTTATCCTTCTTTTTAATTCTAGCTCACAGAGCTAACCTTCCTTGGATCTTCAGTCAGCATCCAGTGGCTGATAGACAAGTAAATTGCCCAATATTTGAGTCAAAGTTAGGTAAAGAATCAAAATTATCTTTAAGAATTTTTTCAGTGTACTGAATTAGTCACTGTATAACAACTGGGTATTAAATTGGGTTTAATCTATCCAAGTGAACCAAAGACAATAAAGACGACATTCCACATACTTTGAAGGTTCACAGATCATGTGTCTCTTGCAAAATGTAGGCATAGAATGAAGGTTCAACCTACCTACCTAGTTACTTTTGTATTCCTAGGATTCTGGAATCACAGTAGAAAAAATAGGCATAGTGATGCCCACTTGGCATTTGAAGTCACAATGCCAATCTGTCACCATTCGGTAAGCAATATATAAATCCTGCCTGCAGTTGCAAAAGGGCTCCTGTCTTCAGTACCCACTTCATTTATTTGAAAGGAAAGCAGAAAACCTCGCTCGACACCTTTTACAGGTATGGTGACTGCTGTTTCTGCAATTGATTAGGCTCCATTTGTTTACATAATATTAAGGAGTATTGCAGGCACCAATCTTTCAAGTTGCCAACCCCAAAACACATTGTTTTCAGTTTCTTTAATGTAATTAATCTGTAGACTTCTGTGCTAGGTTAACTGAATCGATTTTTTTCCTGCCCCCTCCCTCTTTTGTCACTTGACAGCTTGAAACTGGGTCTGGAAAAGCTCATTTGCATTCCTGCAGCAAGGCTGGAGAATAAACCGAGCAAACGTGTCTATTTGTGTACTTCAATATATGACTGTGCTTGCTTCAATCAAGACTTATTTTCAGTATCATGGCCAACAAAAGCATTAAATGAGTTTTCTCTAACATGAATGATAAGCTGTAGAAAGCATTTCTTTAAAGTAATTTTTTTTTTCTGTGACACTTATGGAATGCAATGAAAAATAGAAGCAAGAGTGCAAATCTCACTAGAAATTCACAATGCTGCCTTGCCATTTGAACTCTTTCTCCTTGTTTCCTGACATGTTAAGTGCCTTCATTATAGTTTAGGTTGTACCTGATTATAAGTTTAAAAGGTTACAGTTATATCTCAAAAGTAATTATTTTTAAAAATCAGTATTTCATGTTGAACTTCAAAGATTGCATTCTCAACCCAAGATTGTCATTTTATATACTGATATATTTTGGGAATTGATGCTGGTCTTGACTTCTTAGAATGAAAAATACCTAAACCCCTTTTTTTTCAGGGATTAGTATTGTTTCAACATAATCCCTTCTGAATGCTTTTTCTAATTCTTCCCCTATGAAAATACTTGGTACATTTTCATTAAAATTTTTTTTCTTTAACTGTCCCCCATCCTGGGGTCAAACACTTAACTGAACCCAATTATTATTATTTTTTTACTATAACTTATGTGGCTTCAACTATAAAGTCAACATCTGTATGTATCCATGTTTGCGTGTGTGAAAGAGAGAGAGAGAAAGGTCTTTGTGTTTCTGGAAAAGTATGAGTGAAAGAAGAAAATTCACTTTCTCCATGTTTCATGTAATGCTGTCTTATAATGTTAACGACAGAGATGATGTTCTCAGTTATTTCAGTCAACACATTCTTCTTTTCATAACCTAATCTCCTTCATTTGAAAGAGAAATGTATTTTTAGCCAACTCTCTGGGACCAAGTCATTGATTTATGAATATAAGGTGAAGGACTTCATGAATTTTTTCCTGACCTCCATCTGTCATTTCCTTAGTCATATCTATTTTAAGAAATATAAAACAAATTGTCCTAATGGGGCACATTATCACCTTGATATATCACACAGGAAGGACTCCCTCTGCTTCTTATCACATCCTTACAGAAAATAAGCTTTACGCTGTCCTGAGCTGATTTTCTGTATATTCTTTATTATTTTATACTGATGCTGACATACATTACTCAAATGCTGATTCACTCTCAGTATTCTTACAAAAGATTGGAGTAATTCTGTTCAAGTCTTCTGTAGATAAGAACAGACAACGAGAAGCATCTGAGAATTTCTGAGAAATTAATCCCCCAAAGCTGCCCAACATCTCATTCCACTGACTGCTGTGTCTTTACTATGTATGAGTTCACATTCTCCCAAAACTATCAGTGATGTCTTTGAGAGACATCACAACTGTTAGGCCTCAAGTCTTATCCAAAATAAGCATAAAATATAATCACTTTGCTTTTTAAGGACATACAACCAGATAGGAAACAAAATGTAAAACTTTTGATGTGTATTTTGAAGACGCTCCATGTAGTCTCATTTTACAGGTGTTTGTAACTACATATAGAAATTATATTTGTCTCTACAGGCTAACACATTCTCTCTCTTACACACACACACACACACACACACACACACACATTATATGAACTACAAAGAAATTCTGGTTGGAGAAAAGTATCAGGACATTAGTAATGACAATCTACTATCTTGGTTAGATACAGAGTGAAGATAAGCCAATGTGATATTCTAAAAGAATAAATCAGTAGCTGACACAGGATTAGGGTCCATTTCAAGACAAGATACAATGTGGTTTATGCAAACAGATGTTAAGGTGATACATTTTCCTTGTAAGGTATTGCAAGATTTCTCGTGTGGACTTGGAAACCCCAGTAATACACTTTGGAATGGGAACTTTCACCTTAATTTGCATGCAGACACTTAGAGCTCTCCATAGGGGTTGGTAATGTCAATTCTGTAGAAATATTGAGGGAACTGATTTAAGGGAGGCTTGCTAAAAATAAGTTAGCAACTAGGGCTTTGTTAATAAAGTCAAGATGTACAAATAATGACTTTTCTTTTTGATATAGCTGAGTATTTGTCTTATTTGGAGTACTAAATTTTAAGAATATTGACAACTGAAGTTTTGTTAGAGAAGGGTAATCTGGAGGGTGAAATATTTAAATCCCAACTAGAAATGAGGAAGAGCTATTGGTAAGATAATGACTTAATTTGGATACATAGGAAAGCCATTGTGACAGTTGTTCTATCTCTGAAGCACTACCATAAAGAAAACGAATATCCTCATGCAGTGTAACTGTAAAGAGCAAAACTAGGTTGAATAGCGTAAAGCAATATGTTAAAATTTGTCTCATTTTAAGGAAAAGTGTTGTAACAATTAATAATAACTAACCATACAACATGAGCCTTTTGAAGAACTGTTTTTCTTGTCACTGGAAAAATGCAAGCACAACTGTCAGCTGTGAGGAGTAGTGCCAAAAGGAATCCCGCACTGGTAGAAGTAGGAAAGTGAGATTCTAGATCTATTTCTAGACCTGAGATGTTAAAATCCTAATAAATCAGACACCTTAGAAATTTGCAATTATCCCTTTGAAAAACTTTTATAGTTAGAAATATATGTGAATGGGCCAGACTCTTATTATTTTTAATATTAAAGAATAAAAAGGTGATTTTAAGGACATTCAAAAGTGGTAATGATATTGAGTCAGTCCATACTACATTATGACAAAACTAGGCATAGTTTTTAACTAAGTTTGGAGAGATATAAAGGAAGCTTATGTGAAAGTCACCATGTCAAGTGCTGAAGTTAACACAAAAATAAACTGGTTCTTCTCAAGGAGATATTTATCTAAAATGGAGACTGGACAAAAAACGTAGAGAGACGAACCTGGAGGTAGAAATGCTTAAGTTGCTCAAGTGGATAATCAAGATATTAGAGACAAGAATAAACTGGCTAAGGGAAGTATAATATTAGAATGGATATATTATGTAAAGTCTAACCACTCAGAAAACTGTGTTTCCAAAGAGGGCTAGAAGACCATTCACAAGGCCAAAAGGATGCTTTTGAGGGGGACCAGAATTACTAAAAAGTTAAGGTGCGACTCTCTGCAGACCCAAGGGTGATGGTCAGAGAAGTGATTACATAGCTATGTTCATTAACATCTATGATGATTATGAAGCTCTGAAGTAATAGATGGTGTCCCTTGATCACCAGAATCCAGAAGATTCTCATGATGACTGGCAAGATCACATGAACAACTATGGGGATTTTTCATAGGGAGTTAGAAATATAGTTAATAAAACATGGTGCTTTCAAGGGTAAAATAAATGGACAGTCAACAGGGATGCTGCTTAACATATATAATACCTAACTGAAAAAAAATAAATGAAGAAGGAGAAAGTGACTGAGGATGTCACCCCATTGCTTTTCAGATTTGGAACCCACTGGCTAAAAGGGAAGTTCCATTCCTATGATGAAGGACTCCACAATTCCATGACAAGTAATTGCTGTGTTGATCCCCCCAGACTTAATAAAAATATAAACTGCTTAGTTAAAATTGCATTTCAATTGAACAATATATAATTTATTTAGTATACCTATGTCCCCAAAATTGCATGGGACATACATATACTTACAAGTTATTTGTTTATCTAAACATTTAAATGTATCCCATAAATAATCTTGTATCCCTACTACTTTGAGATATAAAGTGTCATCGTGACTCTTCAGTTAAAGTGAGAGCTTTCAGAGAACAACTGAGGCTCTGACTCAATTCTGTCTCACAGTGGACTCACTTGTCTACCTTCAGGCCCACCCAACAATCATTTTCCCAGACTCCAATGCTTAACTGAGTTTTATAAACACGGTAGAGTGACTTATACCTTGGGTCCCTGGTCTGTGGATTAATAACTGTCATAGAGGTAAAGGTCAAATGAAAAAGCTCTTCTACACCTAAGATAGTGTAACAAAAGCAATACTGTACTCACAGTTGACATCATACTCAATGATAAAAGATTAAAATATTTCCCCCTAATATCAGGAACAAGACAAGAACGTCTGCTTTCACCACTGATATCCAACACTGTACCCCATTCTGGTAAAACAAAATTAGACAAGAAAATTAAATAGATTCCTTTAAATTGGGGAGGGAGAAGTACAACTTTTATGTGTATTCAGAGATGATATCATTCTATATAGAAAAAAAAAGAGTCCAAAGAATCCATAGAACAGCTATTAGAGCTACTTAATAAATTCAGCAATGTTGCAGGATATAAGGTCAACACACATACACAAAAAAACTCATTTGTGTTCTACACAATGGTAATAGACAATCTAAAAAGGAAACTTAGAAAGTAATGCCATTTACTATATCATCCAAAAGAATAAAATGCCCAGGAATAAATTAAAGCAAGCATGTGAAAGACTTGTACACTAAAAACTAAAAACATACTTGAAAGAAGTTAAAGAATAACTAAATAAATGGTAAGACATCTCATTTTTCATAGATTGGATGACTTAATATTGTTAAGATAACATTACTCAAAGTAATCTACAGGATCAATAAAATCACTATCAAAATTCCAGCACTTTGCAGAAATAAAGAAGCCAAACATCAAATGTATATGTAATTGTGAGAGTCCCTGAACAGCCAAATAATCTTAAAAAATAAAAACGAAGATAGAGGATTCACAGTAAATTAACCAAAACACCACAATACTAGCATAGGGATAGTCATATAGACAAATATAATGAGAAAGAATATCCAGAAATAAGTCTATACGTTAAGAGTTGTGTCATATCCTCCTGTAATAAAGAAAAATATGTTAAAGTACTAGTCCCCAATTCCTCAGGATGTCATTTTTTAAAAATTGGGTATATTAATCCATTCGCTGCTATGAAAACATACCTGAGATGGGGTAATTTATAAAGAAAAGAGGTTTAATTGATTCAGTTTCACAGAGATTAGGAGGCCTCAGGAAACTTACTATCATGGCGGAAGGGGAAGAGGCACATTTTACATGGTGGCAGGCAAGAGAGAGAAGAGTGTGGAGTGAAGAGGGAAGAGCCTCTTATAAAACCACCAGATCTTGTGAGAACTTACTATCATGAGAACAGTATGGGGGAAACCATCCCCATAATCCAATCACCTCCCACCAGGTCTCTCCCTAGACACCTGGGGATCATGGGGATTACAGTTCAAGATGAGATTTCAGTGGAGACACAGCTAAATCATATCATAGGGTTACTACAGATATAGTTAAGATGAGGTCATACTGGAGTTGGGTAGGACCCTAATCCAATACAGCTAGTATTCCTATAAGACAACCATGTGAAAATACAGACACAGAGAACCATGTGTGTCTGTACACCATGTCTGAACACCAAGCAGTGGTGAAGACAGAGATTGGAGTTATGCAGCTGCAACCAAGGAATGCCAATGATGGCCAACAAACCACCAGAAGCTGAAGAAAGTCAAGGTAGGATTCCTATATAGCTTTTAGAGGAACTATGGCCCTGCCAACACCTTAATTTAAGGTGTCTAGCTCCAAAACTATGAGACAGTAAATTTCTCATGTTATAAGCCACCAAGTTCATGGTATTTTCTTACTGCAGTCCTTGAAAACTAACACACCACATGTCTATGGCTAACTGATTTTTGACAAGGTATTAGAATTCAATTAGAAAAAAATAGTTTATTCAATAAATGGTGCTAGAAAAACTAGATAGTCTATCTTATTGTCTGCAAAAATTAACTCAAAGTGGATCAGCAACTTAATTATTAAAGCTAAAACTATAAAATTATTAGAAGCAAATGTAAAGGTGATTGTTCATAACTTTGGATTAGGTAATGGACTCATAGGTATGACACCAAAACCAAACAAAAAAAGAAAAAAAAAAACAGACAAGTTGGACCTCACTGAAATTAAAAACATTGTGCATCAAAAAGTATCAAGAATGAGAAGACAATTTATGGAATGCAAGAAAATATTAGCAAATCTTATATCTAATAAGCAATAGTATCTAAAATATACAAAGAACTCTTACAACAACAAATAAACAACCTAATTTAACAATGAGCTAAAGGCTTGATTTGACATATCTCCAAAGAAGATATTCAAAGGTCCAATAAGTACATAAAAAGATGTTCAACATTATTAGTCATTAAAGAAATGCAAATCAAAACTACAAAGAGATACCACTTCACATCCACTAGGGTGGTCATAAATAAAATGAAAAATATGTACTGGCAAGGGTGTCGAGGAGTTGGAACTCTTGTGCATTGAGAGTGGGAATGCAAAATGATAATCTGCTGTGGAAAAGGGTTAGGTGAGTCTTCAAAAATTAAAAATGGTATTGCCATATGACTCTGAAATTCTACACCTAGGTATGTACCCCCAAACTGAAAATAGACACTCATACAAATACATATATATTCATGTTTATAGGAACGCTATTCACAATAATCAAAGGGTGAAACCAACCCACATGTCCAACCATAGACACATGGATAAATTGTGTCATATACGAACAATGGAATATTATTCAGCCATAAAAAAGGAATGAAGTACTGATACATACTGCAACAGGAGTAAACCTCCAACACTTAAGGTCACATATTCTATGATTCTATTTATATGAAATATACATTATAGATAAATCCACAGAGACAGAACACACATTGTTGCTTGCCAGGAGTTGAGGGATAAGGTAAAATGAGAAACTGCTTAATATATTTTAATTTGGAGTGTTAGGAACGTATTAAACTAGATGTGCTGCTTGCACACTATTGTGAATATACTGAATGCTACTTAATTATTTGTTTTTAAATGATTAACTTATGTTGTGAATTTTACATCTATAAAATTTTTAAATAATATTGTATTAATATTATATTCCGGAGGAGATGGCAGATTCGTTCAACCTTTAAAGACCCAAAATATACAGCTGTGCTGATTCCATTTATGTCTTCGTTTAATTCAATAATTTGGCCTCTGTAGAAACTGGATGAATCATGGAGAATGACTGTGTTCTATGACAGACTTAATTAAGCAGTAGCCCCAGTTGCAGCTGCAGCACTGGATGTGGTATCATTGCTGAAACAGATTAATAAGACCTCAGGTATGTGGTATATAGCCATTGATTTGGCAAATGTGTTCTTTTCCATTTAAATTAGTTAAGAGGATCAGAAACAGTTTGCATTTATGTGGTACAGAATAATATTTATTTACAATTATGCCTCAGGACTATGTTAAGTCTCTTGCCTTCTGTCACAATATAGTCCTAGGAGATCTAGACCACCTGGACATATCAAAGAGTATCATCCTGCTGCATTACACCAATGACATCATGCTGAGTTGGCAAGATAAGAAAGAAGTGGCTAGTACTCTGGAGACCTTTGTAAGATATGGGCATTTCAAAGGAGAATAACAAATCCTACAAAGATTCAGGGACTTGACACTTTAGTAAAATTTAGAGGCATTTGTTGCTCAGGAGATTGCCATGACATTCCTTTCAAAGTAAAAGACAAATTGCTGCATCTTGCATCTTCCACCAAAAACAAGGACACAAAGTATCTGGTAGACTCCTTTGGGTCCACAGGTAGTATATTCACACTTAAGAATAATTACTAGAGAAGATGAAAACCTCTCAGATTTCCTGCAGTAGAAGAACACTGCAGTAGACCCAGGCTGCAGTGACATCAGTGCTGCCTCTTGGGCCACGTGATTCTACTGACATTATGGTGTTGAGAAGTAATGTGGTGTGGAGCTCATAGCAAGCTCAAGTGGGAGAATCACAATGCTTTCTCCTGGTATACAGGGTCACGGTATCCAGCACAGAGAATTAAAGCACTTTAAGAAATAAACATAGTTTGACATGTGCTTAGGCCCTATTCGAGATAGAACACTTGAACATGAGACA
Organism: Papio anubis; assembly: GCF_008728515.1. NCBI lineage: Eukaryota > Metazoa > Chordata > Mammalia > Primates > Cercopithecidae > Papio > Papio anubis. The sequence continues at coordinate 21,864,949 of NC_044989.1, forward strand.
CAAAGTGGCAATGCCTTTGAAATTTCCCATTCTGAGTTGGAGTCTATCAGATCCACCAAGTCATAAAGTCAGATAGGCCTGGCAATAGCTTCCCATCATAAATGAAAATGGCACATCAAGGAATGAATCTGAACAAGATCAAAGGGCCCAAGTTATGCTCATGAGTACATACTTCCAGACCCTATGTCATCTGCTGGAGTTGCACCAGTGTCTCTCCATCTTCTTGCACTTAAAGCGATATGGGGGTTTCTACGCAACCAGCTGAAGGAAGAGGAAGCAGCTACACTTAGTTTATGGATAGTTCAGCTTTAGTGGGAGAGCACAAACTGAAAATGGTCAGTGACTACAGATATTCATTCAGCGGTGGCCCTTGTAAACAGCCAAGAGTGATAATTTTCCAAATGGGCTGAGCTGTGAGCAGTTAACCTAGTCATCTATTTTTGTGGAATGAGAAATTGTGTCATGTCAAGGTCATAAGAGGAAAAGAACTAGAAGTTTGGAGACATCTTCCAGACAGAAGCATGTGTATGGTCATATGGAAGTGGGTACAAAATGATATTTTCATTACACATTAACCCCATCATGAAAGCATAGATCATGGAAAAGACACTGAACCATTAAATAGACAATGTGACTTAGTCTTTGTCATCAGCCACCCTACAATGGGCATGATGGATACATGAATGAGGTGATCATGGTGACAAGGTCACAGGTTATAAATGGTCCAACAAGATGAATTCCGACTAACCAAGGCAGATCTATTGACACCTCTGAATTTCTCATTTTCAGTAATAGAGATCAATGCCAAACACCCATTATGGCACTATTCCTCAAGGAGATTGACTACTTGGTGAGAAATTAATTACATTGGGTACCTTCTATCCTGAAAACAGTGCTACTCATCCTCACAAGTATGACAAATGCTTGTTTTGGGGTATGGGCTTACTTCTACTCATGAAGCCATAGCCAGCATCACTATCTGTAGGCTTAGGAAGTGCTTGTGGATCAACACTCTATAAGCCTCCTATACACGTATCAGCAGATCAGGGGACTGACATGAAATGAAGGCAGTGAAGGAGAGCTGGAGTGGTCCATGACTGGGTGCCATGCTTCAGAACACAGTGTACTTATTAAAGCAGACATCTCTCTATATGTGCCCTGTGCCCTATAGGAAGGATACGTGTGTTCAGAAACCGAAAGATGGAAGCATGGATAGCTCACTTACCAATGCTCTTTTTGATTCATGGGAGGAATTTATGACTTATGTCCCTATAACTCTAGGCTCTGCAGGGTTGAAGGTCCTGGTCTCCAAACAGGTACACTCTTGCCAGGCAACACAGCTAAGAATCCTACTGAATTAAAAGTTGCTTCTGCTACCTGGGCACTTTGGACTTCTTCCACCCAGGGAACAGCAGGCAATAAAAGGAGTCACCATATTGGCAGGGATAATTAACCAGAAGCAACAGGAGATAACGATCCTTATACACAAGATGGGAGCAAGGAGAAATACCTGTGGAACCAAGGTGATACACTGGGCAGCTCCCTGGTACTTCCTTGCTCCATTATAACTGTGCATAGGTATGTCCAGCAATGTAGACCCGGAAGTAGAATGGCTATCAAGACTTCAGAGCCCTCAGAGATAAAAGTGTGAGTTGTACCACCAGACGAGCCACCTAAACCTGCTGAAGTGATAGCTGAGGGTGAAGGAAATATAGAGAGTGGAGAAGGGAGGGAATCAGTGTCAGTGATGACCTGTGATCATCTGCAGCAATGACCTCTAGTTAATCAGATTCACTTTGTTTTTCTGAGTTTTTACTCAGATAAGAGGGCCACAAAAGGCACGGGGAGGAGCGCCTCCCTACACTCATGTAAAAATGTAGATCTGAACAGCGCAAGAGGAGGAGTGTGGCAGCCATAAGAATGTGCACTGTCCTCTGACCACAGAGAGGAAAACTGACTGAGGACCTCTGCTGCTGCATGCTGAAATCCATTGCTAAGATATCCTGAGATCACACCTCTCTTGGGCTGATTCCAGCCAAAGACGGACAGTGGCACGAGAGTACTGATAACTTCTACATAACAGTATTTTAAAAAATCAATAGAACAATAGATTAGGGAGATAATCAGGCACTTATCAAAAATGGAAAATAAATAACGTGTAAAAGTGCTCAACAATTAATAATCAGGGTTCTCAAAGAGAGACAACATTATGTCATTTAACAATAATTGAATTGACAGATAATAGTTATATTTATAATGAGGATGAGGAGGAGGAGAAGTAGTAATATCACAATTTCAAACATTGGTTAGGGTGTGAGGAAATAGAAACTCATATACATGGTGGTATAAATTGATCAAATTATTTGGAAGAGCAGTATGACAAAACCTAGTGCAAAGGTATGTGCTTCCTAAAACCCAGTGCTTCAGCCATGGTTCAGTTGACTACTATGAAAACACATGCAGATATCCGAAACAGATAGCAATTCAAAACATGAATGTAGAGGCATATAACATTTTCAGAGAGTATGAAGGAAGAGACCCTAGGCAGGGTTTTTAAGAATCACTTCTAGGCAATGTCTGTTATCTGGCTTACCGAGGATGCTGCTGTCCCTGCCACAATGAGTTCAGTGGGGAATCAGGATGTGCTCCAATGAAATATACTACTAGATAGCTGTTATCCCAGGGGCATGATGCTGTCACGATGTCAGCACTAGGGCCGCAACACATCAGCTAGTTCATAGGCAAAATAATGTGTTCTGCACCCTGCCTGTGGGTGGGACACTGGAAAGGGGGACGTAGTCTGATGCTGGAAAAATATAAGTAAAATGTCTCTGTGCCTACTTAGCAGAGCAGCCCAGCTTTCACCTCATTTTTTTCCTTCCAAATCTCCACGTGAGCATCTAACTGGGAAATCTAAATCACATCTGCAACTACAGACAGAAGTGAGTATATAACTTCCCAGGTATTGTGAGATGGTCAAGTAAACAAGAGAAGTTTAAAATAGAAGGTAAGCAACAACCTAACTAAATCCACCTCATTCAACAATTTCACTTCTAAGCACACAACCCAGAGTGCTGTTTATGCACAAGGAAAGTTTTGTTGTTTTGGATGGTTAATTCTTTCATGTTTTAGATATTTATTGCAGGATGTTAAGGATCCTTTACCTCCTAGTACCAATTTCCAGCAGCATCCCTCAGCCATCTTGACGAACAAACTGAACATATACGTTTTCAAACACCCCTGAGGAAGACAGTTGCATACTCCAGGTGAGAACTTTTTCAGTTAAGGATTTCCATATTTACCCATGGAGATTCATGGCAACATCGCCAATTACAGTGCAAATTTAGAGAGACTATTTGTCCATCAATAATGGAATAAAATAGATACATTCAGCTGTATAACTTTAAGCAATTAAAATGAATAAGCCATCTGTATGTATCAATAACAATAATCCTTGAACAGATAATATTTTATGGGGAGAAAACCAAAGTTATAAAACAGTTCCTATTAGACTGGCACAAAAGCAATTGTGTTTTTTGCCATTAAAAGTGATGCTTGTTTTGGGGTATGGACTTACTTCTACTCACAAAGCCATAGCCAGCATCACTGTCTGGAGGCTGAGAGAGTGCTTGTGGATCAACACTGAAGTAAATACAGCTTCAAGATACTTTGACAAAATTAGCCTTTTAAACCAGTATGGGTCCTGTCTGCAGAACAGAAAAACCTGTCACTATATTATTTTTAACCAAAAAAAAAAAAAAAATACAAACTGTTTTATTGTATATAATGTTTTGAAATATTGTGGAATGGCTAAATTGAGCTAATTAACATATGCATTACCTCAGGTACTTATTTTTGGTAGTAAGAACACTTAAAATCTTCTCTCAACAATTAAAAAAATAGTTTATTAACTACAGTCATGTTGTACCATAAATCTTTTGAACTTATTCCTCCTATCTAACTGAAATTTTTTATCATTTGATCAATATTTCCTCAATGACCCCCTAACACCCTGGGAAACCAATATTCCATTCTCTGCTTTTATGAGTTCACCTCTTTTAGACTCCACATATAAGTAGGATCATGTGATATTAATCTTCTGTGCATGGATTATTTCATATAACACAATGCCCTCCAGGTTCATCCATGTTGATGCAAATAACAATATTTTCTTCTTTTATTAAGGCTGAATAGTATTCCACTGCATATATGCCATATTTTCTTTATCTATTCATTTGTTGTGGGACAGAGTTTGACTCTGTATCTTAACTATGCACATCATGCTGCAACACCATGGAAATACAGCTATCTCTTCATCACACTTATTTTATTTCCTTTTGGACATACACCCAAAAGTGAGATACTGGATTATATAGTAGTTCTATGTTTAATTTTTTTAGGAATCTCCATACTGTTTTCCATAATGGCTGTTTTCAATAACTTACATTCTCACCAACAGTGTGCAAAGGTTTCCTTTTCTGAACATCATCCTCAACACTTATCTTTCATCCTGTTTATATCAGCCATCCTAACAGGTGTGAGGTAATATCTCATTATAATTTTAATTTGCATTTTCTTGATGATTAGTGGTGTTGACCATTTAAAAAAATGTATCTGTTGGCTGCTTGTTTGTCTTCTTTTGAGAAATGTCTATTCAGGTCCTTTGCCTATTTTAAAAATCGGTTGTTTTTTTGGTAATTATTGGTGTGAATTTCTTATATATTCTAGGTATTAACCCCTTATCAGGTGTGTGGTTTGGGCCAGGTATGGTAGCTCAGGCCTGTAATCCCAGCACTTTGGGAGGTCAAGATGGGAGGATCACTTGAGCCCAAGAGTTCAAGGCTGCAGTGAGCCATGATTGTATCACTGCACTCTAGACTGGGTGACAGAGCAGATCGTGTCTCAAATTTTTTTAAAAAGGAAGATAAATGGTTTTCAAATATTTTCATCCATTCTATAGGTTGTTGCTTCATTCTGTAGGTTGTGTACTTTGCCATGCAGAAGCTTTTTAATGTGATTCAATCCCATGTGTCAATTTTTGCTCTTGTTACTTATGGTTTGGGAATATTAAAAGAAAATTATTGCCCAGACCAAAATCATGGAGCTTTCTCCCTCAATTTTCTTCTAATCGTTGCACAGATTCAGGTCTTACATGTAAGTCTTCAATCCATTGAGTAGATTTTTGTATATGGTGTGGAATAAGTGTTTCATATTCTTCTGCATGTGAATGTCCATTTTCCCAACAGTTTATTAAAGAGATTGTCCTTTCCCATTGTGCATTCTTTGCATCTTTGTGAAAAATCTATTGACCATAAATGCACAAACTTGTTTCTGTGCTATCAATTATGTTGTTGGTGTATGTTTGTTTTTATGGCACCACCATGCTGTATTGATTGCTATAGATTTGTATGATATTTTGAAACCAGAGATTGTGATGTCTCCAACTTTGTTCTTTTTGCTCAAGATTGTTTTTATTTGGGGTCATTTGTGGTTTGACATTAATTTTATGACTGCTTTTTTTATTTCTGCAAAAAATGACTTTGAAATTCAGATAGGTTTGTATTAAATTTGTAGATGACTTTGGTTAATTAAATAATGTTCAAATGGGCATTTTAATAATATTAACCCTTCCAATCCATGAACATAGGATACTTTTTTTCCTATGTTTTCCTATGTTTCTGTCTTCTTTAATGTCTTTCATCAGTGTTTCACAGTTTTTTGTGTACAAGTCTTTTATTTCCTTGGGTAAATGTATTCCTAAGTATTTCATTTTGTAGCTACTGTAAATGGCATCGCTCTCTTGATTTTTTTTTCAGACAGTCATTGTTAGTGTATAGAAATGATCCTGATTTTTCTTTGTTGATTTTATTTTTTGCAACTTTACTCAGGACATTTTTTATTTGTAACAGGTTTTTTTTTTTTTTTAATTTCAGTAGTTTTTAAGGTTTTCAATATATAAGATGATGTTGTCTGCATCAGAGACAATTGAATTCCTTTCTTCCCGATTTTGATGTCTTTATTTCATCCTCTTGGCCAATTGCTCCAGCTAGGACTTTCAGTACTGTGTTGAATAGAAATGATGAGATTAAGTATCCTTGTCTTGCTCTTAGAGGGAAAGCTTTCAACTTTTCACCATTTAGTATAATGTTATATGTGGGTATTAAGAGAAGTAAGTCAGGCACAGAAAGATAAATAGCATATATTCTCACTCATATATGGGAGCTAAAAAAAGAAAAAACTTGATCTCATATAGGTAATGAGAAGCATGGAGGTAGAGCTAAGAATGGTGGTCACCAGCAGCTGAGAAGTATAGGGGGCAGAGGGGATAAAGTTGGTTAATGAGTACAAAATACAGGTAAATTGAAGGAATAAGTTTTTCCATTTGATAACACAGTAGGGTGACTATAGTTAACTAAATTTATAGTATAGTTCAAAATAGATAGAAAAGAAGATTTAGAATACTCCCATCACACACAAAAAAAATATTTGAGGTGATGATATCCCAATCACCCTAATTATTACACATTGCATGTGTCAAAAATGCATGTATCTGATAAATATGTACAAATATTATCAATAAAAAAAATTTCAAATAGACAAGATAATGTTACACCTCAACAAACTAGAAAAAGAAGAACAAACTAAACCCAGAGGAAGCAGAGAAAAAACAGGGATCAAAGCAGAAATAAATGATATAGAGACTAGAAAAAGCAGGATCCAGGAAACAAATCATTTGGCTTTTTGCAAAGATAAATAAAATTGAAAAAGTTTTACGTAGACTAACAGAGAAAAGGAAAAAAAAAAAACTCAAATAAAATAATAAATGAAAGAGGGAACATTACAACTCATACCACAGAAATGCAAAAGATTATGAGACAAGTATCCATAATTATATGCAAAACGTGAAATATCCTGTAAAAATACATTAATCCAGCTGGGAGCGGTGACTCATGCCTGTAATCCCCGCACTTTGGGAGGCAGAGGCAGGCGGATCATGAGGTCAGGAGATTGAGACCATCCTGGCTAACACGGTGAAATCCCCTCTCTACTAAAAATACAAAAAACTAGCCGGGCGTGGTGGCAGGCGCCTGTAGTCCCAGCTACTCGGGAGGCTGAGGCAGCAGAATGGCGTGAACCCAGTAGGCGGAGCTTGCAGTGAGCAGAGATCAAGCCACTGCACTCCAGCCTGGGTGACAGAGTGAGACTCCGTCTCAAAACAAAAACAAAAACAAAAACAAAAACATTAATCCGTAGACACATACAAACTATGAAGACTTTTAGAAAATCTAAACAGACTAATAATGAGTAAGGAGGTTGAATCAGTAACTAAAAGTCTCCCATCCAAAAATAAATAAATAAATAAATAAAAAGCCCAGGACCAGAGGCTCCACTGTTGAATTCTAACAAGTATTTTTAAAAGGGCTAATACTTAAACTCCTTCAAAAAAATTGAAGACGACGGAATACTTCCAAACTCATTTTACATTGCCAGAGTTGCCCTGATTCCAGAGCCAGGCAAGAACACTATACAAAAAGAAAGCTACAGGCACTGATGAACATAGATGCAAAAATCCTCAACAAGATTCTAGCAAACTGAATTCAGGAGTGCATTAAAAGGATCATTCACCACGATCAATTAAGATTTATTCCACGGATGTAAAGATGGCTCAACATAAACAAATCTATAAACAGGAAACACTGCCTTAACAGAATAAAGGACGAAAATCATATGATTGTCTCAATAGTTGCAGAAAAAGCAATTGACAAAATTCGTCATCCTTTCATGATAAAAATTCATACAAATTAAGTATAGAAGAAACGTTCTCATCACTGTTTTCTTTGTTATTTTTTGGCAGGTCTATTGACTTCAAAATGACTAGTCTAGAGTTTACAAGGTATCACAGAGTTTAACAATATTAGTACACACCGAACATGATAATATTTGCACAGTACACTGTGGTAATTTGATGAGGCTGTTTGAGGTTAGAGGTGACTAGCCCATGGGCTTTGGCTACCTCTAGGCCTGTTCTAGCCTCCATAGGGGATGAAAGGATCAATACTGCAAGCAATGTTAACCCACTGGATGCACAATCTTTGGCAAGATCTATATTAACAAAGATCAATAATTTAAAAAGATCACAGTGGTCTCACAGCTTATTCTGCCAAATCAGACTACTTCTTAAAGGAGTTGTGTTCTGGAGACTAATGTGACCGATACTTCCAAATAAAATGAAATAAATACATATAGAATAAATATTCTACAAAGGCCATCCCCAGCCAGGGGTGGTGGCTCCTAACACTTTGGGAGGCCGAGGTAAGTGGATCACCTGAGGTTAGGAGTTCTAGAACAGCCTGGCCAACATGGTGAAATTCCATCTCTACCAAAAAAAAATACAAAAAAAAATTAGCCGGGTGTGGTGGCACATGCCTGTAATCCCAGGTACTCAGGAGGCTAAGGCAGGAGAACTGCTGGAACCCAGGAGGCGGAGAGTGAGACTCCATTTCAAAAAAAACAAAAAACAAACAAACAAAAACGCACATAAAGGTCATCCCATGTAAAATCCACTTTTGGATCGGCAGCTACTACCTGCAAGCTAAGCAAAGTGCTTGGTACACCTAAATTTCTGTTGACGTTAATAGAGTTCTCTTTTCATTGTTACAGGTCCCCTACTGACTGCCTTTTAAATCCGTAGGTTCAAGTCAGAGTCTTCATTATGAAATGATGGGAAGGACAGGGAATAAGAGATTTCTGACTACATAGTATTCACATTAAAGAGTTCTGCCCTTAAAAAGAGGGCTAGGGCCCTCTAGTGAGCAAATACAAACCATCAGGCTGTTCCTGAATCCAGAACATTCTCCCCAAAACCCTGAAGACAGTCCTAGTCTCATCAATCACTGTAAAACCCAATCATCTTATTAGAGAGTAACATACAAATTAATTTTTACCTGCAGGGTGTGTTTAAAAAACTGTTACGAATTCTGCCAAGCCTGTTACAAAACAAAAAAGAAAAAAGAAAAGAAGGGAGAAGAGGAGGGGGAGAGGGGGGAAAGGGAGAACAGGAGGACTAAAAGCAACAGCTTATTTTTCTGCTCTGCAAGGAAATTAGAAAAGCCGTGTGGATATAACGCCTTTTTGCCCTTTGAACCAATCACAGGTTCCTGGGAATTTCTTCCTTTTGGGGGCTGCAAGTATCCTTCCTTTTCTGCTTGGAAGGAGTAATACCCCTCCCCTCTTCAGGTTGTTTGGACTTGGTGTGCTTATATTGCACCCTCTGCCTCACCTGATCTCTCTGCTATTCGCTGAACCTTAAGCCCCAGGAAAGAGATGGCCACTGAAGCAGTGCAAATGTTGGAACTCAGAGGCAATATTGCTCCCATCATTGCTTGGTCCCTTCTTTCTTCCCAAAGCTCTATTTTAGTGCCTCCTGCTCATGAATCAAATGTTTTCTGCCTCTGAACCACATCATGCACCTGCCTGAAGCACTGCTTAGATTTTCTCTCTGGGGTACAGTTTGTGTGAAGCCCACTGAGTTGAAAGTCCTTCAGCATTTGCTCTTTCCGACACCTGGGAGGCAGAGCCGCAGCAGACCGTTTTGTATTCTAGCCGCTAAATGTTACAAAGTCAGATGGAGACAGAAAGTTCAAGGCCTGGCCACATTAAGCTTTGGTATCACAGTGCTGCATACTTCGCCTATCATTTGTGAGGCAGGAGGACTGGCTTTAGAAACATTTTACATTTAAGACATAAGAAGAGCCAAATCCTCTAAGTCTTCAATTGTATTCATTCAACAGACCAAAATCAAACCCTGTCACAGAAAAAAAAAAAAAAAAATCACTTGTTCTGAGGCACTGTCCAAATGAAAGGGCAGTTTTGTTATGTTTACAAGGAGACTGAACATGGATTCATTCTGCTACTAGAATACGAATGTGAGCAAAAGGGTCTGGGATAGTATGTCCAGTTCATTGTTTTGTGAAAAGGCTACAGGGATGATAACACAAGTGGGAATTCAGCTCTGATACGGTAAAAACATTTATCCTGAAATCCAAAATGTAGAAACTCAAATAACAAGATTTTTCTCCAAGCCTCATAAAATGGTAATTCAGGGAGAAATACCCTGACCTGCTAGAAAGAGACTAGGCTTTAGATTACCATGGAGTGGAGAACTGGAGATCAATACAGGCTCAGCTACTTTCTAGCTGTAGAAACTTGGGGACTTACTTGACTCTCTCTGAGCTTAATTTTCCTTCACAGCAATATGTGGCTAATTCCACCCGACCTTCGGGATTCTTGAGAAATTCATTAAGTATATACTATGTGTGTCTAAGTATGACCTTAAGCACCGTAAATTTCTTAATAATGTGCCTTATGAAAATCAAACACAGTGTTTTCTCCTGATGATGTAGTGCTTGGTGTCCTGAATGCATTAACAAAATCCAAAGCCTTCCTGAAAGCCAGATCTTTGCAAATCTTGATGTACTAAATGTGTTCTTGCTTAATTCATTCATTTACTTAATACAAACTTAATTGCCCACTAGGTTTTCAGCATCTAGCTAAGAACAGTTTAGTGGATGAGCAATCCGCTCAATCTATACATTACTTCAAGTATTTTTAAAATGTATGGCAAGATTTTTGAGAAGTTAAAAAAACCAACATAAAGGTTCTCTTTTAGTAAAAATTACAATCATGAATATAGCTTATAGAATTTTGAGTCTGATCATTTTTAAGCCAAATTCACATATTTTGAGATAGTTTTAATACTTTAAAGAGAATATATTAAGAATTAAAATTTGCTGAAATATTCTATGAGCATAAAGGAAATTTAGACAGGTTTTCTATAATGATTGGATAAAAAAATGACTCTACCCCACAGTGGGTGGAGCCCTGAGGAACAGCTCAGCTCCAGTCAATTAAGCACTTACGGACTGAAAAGGAAATTTTGGAAACTCATTAATTTTTATTAGTAAAACCAAAGGAATATTTCACAATAAAATGGTAGACTGCTGCAGCCTTACAGCCAGGAAGTTTTAAGGCTTTGCTCTAAACTCCTTGACATCACAGGGACTTTGCCAGTCTTACTTTCAAGGTAAACATTTCAGAACCCTAAGCTCTAGTTACAATCTCCCATTAGTAAAAGGCCATCTTCTCTGAGAGTCTTTTGAACTATGCATTTTTAACTCAAACTGCTCTGACATTATGCCTTTGCAATTCATATTTCCCATTCAGTCACTCTGTCCGAGGGACCCCTACTCACAGATCACCCAAAGTTTCTAAAATTATCCATCTCTCTCAGGAAAGGTTGGGTGCAGAACTACTTATCTGCCAGTGCATGTTTGTGTGGAACCTGTATTAATTGCCTAAGGGAGCTCCATTGAACCCTTTAGAGTTGTAAATTTTATGCTTACAACAATTTCCTTCTCCTCCCTAATTGTACATGCTAGCTCAACTCTTCTTTCTTACTGCCAACACTGATATCTTAGCTTTGACTCTATTTAGAGCTGGAAGAGAATGGCATGGAATAAATTCAATTCTTGTCTCAGTTTTCCTAACACATTAAGTCTGTCACCCCCTTTTAGTGTGTGTTCAATCAGAATCTCTTAGGTCTCCATTTCTAATTGTTCGGGCAATGTATCCTCTAGTTCCTTCTACCCTTAGGTTATTGAAGGAATGGAAAGTTTCTCTCCCCTGAGATCTGGGGCAGCATTGTAATGATGGACAATGAAATTTGCAAGGACAGCCCAGAGTTGAACAATTTATGTGAGATAAAAATAGAGAACTTTGTAGTGTTTCTTTATCTGACAGAGAGGAGCAATCATTATTAATAAAGTTTACTTGTATGAATTATTCAAGGCTTTAATGAAACATTAGAAACTTAGAGAGACATAATACTGTGGATTATGCATCTGGCCTTGGAGCCAATTGAGTAAGCTTTATAGTAAATGTAAGCCCATGGGCTAGCTGAATAACCTCTATATAAACCTTTTTTTTCTTCATTTATAATATGGGGATAATAATTCCTATTAAACCTTGTTTCAGTGTTGCTGTGGGAATCAAATGAAAATGCATTAAAATGTGAATTGAAATGTGAAAAGCATAACCAAATGGCAATTCAATAATACTATTAGATCCTGAAATTTGTCATGTTAAAAGAGGAATATGTATCACCAGAAAGAGCAGCTTTTCTTTAGAAATATTAATTACTCTTCAATCAGATAGAGACTTACACATTGTGGATGAGCAAGAAAGATGCATTGAATTGAAATCCATATCAATGGTAAATAAATTCAAAACTCATTTAATAGTTATATGAACAGGAGAGAGTTGTTTGGCTTCTCAAAGTCTCAGAGGTTTTGTTTTGTTTTTTTTTTTTCATAAAATTAAGATTACTTGAGTATGTATCTTATAAAATTGTCAGAACTAAGTGAATTTTATAGTATGAATGTTTGTACCCCCACAAAATTCATACATTGAAAGCTAATCTCCATGGTGATGTTAGAAGGTGGGGTCTTTGGAAGGTGATTAGGTCATGATGGCAGAGTCTTCATGAGTTCGATTAGTGCCCTTATAAAAGAGGTCCCAAGGAGCTTGTTCAACCCTTCTGCCATGTGAGGGCACATAGAAGTTGCCATCTGTGAGCAATGGGCCTTCATCAAACACTAAATCTGTTAGTGTCTTGATGTTGGACTTCCTAGCTTCCAGAACTAGCTTCCAGAGCAATAAATTCCTATTGTTTATAAATTACCCAGTCTGAGGTCCTTCGTTGTAGCAGCCTGAACAGACCAAGGCAGTGGACATGCTTGACACAGTGCCTGACACATAGTACTCAAATAATAATTTGAAATAATGCCAATTTGGCCACAGGAAGGAAACCATATAATTTCTTTTAAAATACTTCACTAAAAACATATTAAACCTTCAAACATGATTAAATTGCTTATTGGTTTGAGGCATGGTTAAAACAATTAGCTCCATGATTGTTGTGATTCAGTGTACTTTTTTCCTTCCTCTAGCCAATAAAGTCATCAAATTAATAATTATTTCCCCAATGCACTTTTTTGTGTCAGACATTGAAAGTATAAAATTTAATAAAATTTGCCTCCTAATGTTGGATAAAGGTTTCAATGTAATTATAGTATCTGAACTAAGCATCTTATTAATATTTTGTTAATATCAGTTTTTAAAGTTGAGATATAATTCATATAGGATAGTGAGTTGAATAGCGTATCTCCAAAATTCATATCCACTTTAATCTTAGAATATGACCTTATTTGGAAATAAATATTTGCAGATTTAAATACATATGTGAAGATAAAATTATACTGTATTTAGAGTGGGTCCTAAATCCAGTGACTGGTAACTTTTTAACAGGAGAAGGATGTTTGTTTGATGCACACAGTGACACACAGTGGTGATATCATATGAAAATGGAAGCAGAGACTGATGTCATGCTGCCACAAGATATGGAAAACCAGGAATCACCATAAGATGGAAGAGGCAAGGAAGGATTCTCCTATACTTTCAGAGCAAGTAAGGCCCTGGCAACATTATGATTGACCTTCTGGACTTCAGAACTGTGGGAAAATGAATTTCTGTTATTTTAAGCCACCAAGTTGTGGTAATAAGTTATGGCATCCCTAAAAAAACTACTACATATTTTAGTACTGGGAAATGGGTTGCTGCTATAACGCATACCCACAAATATGTAAGTGGCTTTGGGATTGGGAAATGGATAGAAACTGGAAGCATTTTTGGATGCACGGTGAAAATAGCCTAGATTGCATTGAAGAGAATGTTGGCAGAAATATAGATAATGTAGGCAATACTGGTGAGGGCTTAGATGGAAATGAGGATCATGGTAGGGAAAGCTGTTGTCTTGGAGAAAACATATATCATTGTAAACAAAATCATAGAAATATAAAGGGTAAAGGTATCTCTGGTGAGGTGTCAGAAATGAGAAATACGTTAGTGGACACTGGAGGAAAGGAGATTCTTATTATAAAGTGAGAGAAAACTTGGCTTAATTACATTTTACAGTTGGGTGGAAAGCAGAACTTGTAAGTGATAAAATTGTATATATAGCTGAGGAGATTTCCAAGCAAGGTGTGGTCTGATTTCTCCTTTCTGTTTAGAATAAAATGTGAAAAGGAAGAGATAAATTGAGGAAGGAACTGTTAAGCAAAGAGGAACCATCAATTTGAGACTTGTGAGTTCCTTGGTCTATCCGGATTTCAAAGGATGCTAAATTAGGAAATGTACTGTTGAGAAAGCATACTCTGGGGAGAATGCCAAGAATGTGGCTGGACAGCTGTCTTAGTCTGTTTTCTGCTGCTATAACAGAATATCACAGACTGAGTAAGTTATAAAGAACGGAACTTTATTTAGCTTATAATTCTGAAGGCTGAGCAGTTCAAGAGCATGGTGCCAGTATCTGGTGAGGGTCATCCCATGGCAGAATGAAAAAGGCAGAAGCTTGCATGCTAAACAGAGAAAAACAAAATGGGACCTGAAATAATCTTTTTTAAGGGAGTCTACTCCTGCAATAATCAATCCCCTTCTGAGACAAAGGCATCAATCCATTCCTGAGAGTGGCACCCTCATGGTCTAATCACCTCTTAAAGGAACCATCTCTTTTAATATTACTATAATGGCAATTACCTTTTCAACACATGAATTTTTGGAAGACACACCCAAACCATAGCAACAGCTTTTTGTTGAAAGATTAGTTGTGTCACTCATGGATCCGATCAACCATTTTAGCACAAATCAGAAATACAGATGGGATTATTCAAAAAGGATCACTGGTAAACCATTTTGTTGAATGGTGTTTATCCTCTTAACATATACAGGAGGATCAGTTATTGAGATTATCCTTGGGGAAGGGAGAACACAAGGTGCACCTGGACTGACAGACAGATAAAACAAATGAAGGTAATTAGACTTTTGAAATTCTATAGGTAGAAAGCAGGCTGATAGAGCTACTCAACTGCCACACGTCTTTGAAATCAGGTCTCCTTTTTCTTTTTTCTTGAAAAAGGAGACCCGATTCCAAAGACAAAGACTTGGGCTCAGAGAATGAGGCTGCCACCACCACAATTTCAGAGGAAAGAGCATCAAGATAAAGAGGATCATTTTCAGGCCCTGAAACATAATAAAATTTGCTTTGTTAGGTTTCAGTCTTGCTTGGAACCAGTGACCCTTACTACTTCCAATATCTCCCTTTTGAAGTGGAAATGTCTATCACATAACCATCCAACCATTGTATTTTGGAAGCAGAAAAGTTGTTTTCTAATTTCAAGAGTTGGAGATAGAAAGGGATTTTGTCCCAAGATGGATCACACACAAAGTACAACCTATACCTGATTTAGATGAGTTGGACAGTAAGACTTGGGAATTAGTTAGCAGATGATGTTATGTCAGATTTAGGAGTGAGAGTTGATTCTGGAATTAAGACTATTCAGGATATTGAGACAGGGTGAATGTGGTTTGTATATAGAAAAGTAAGGAATTTGAGGAAGACAGAGGGCAACTTAGAGTGAGTTGAATAACATCTCCTAAAAATTCATGTTCGTCCAGAATCTCAGGATGTAACTTTATTTGGAAATAGGATATTTACAGATTTAGGTAAGACTCTCATGATAAACTATTCTGGATTATGGTGCACTCTAACTTTTGGTTTTGAATTTCTGGATTTCAGAACTGTGAGAAAATAAATTTGTTGTTTTAAGCCACCAAGTTGTATTAAGTCATGGTATGGTTTAGCTGTGTCCCCACCCAAAAATAATCTTGAATTGTAACTCACACAATTCCCACATGTCAAGGGAGGAACCTAGTGAGAGGTGATTGAATTATGGGGGCAGGTCTTTCCTGTGCTGTTCTCGTGATAATGAATGAGTCTTACAAGATCTGATGGTTTTAAAATTGGGAGTTTCCCTGCACAAGCTCTCTTTTTGCCTATTGCCATTCGTGTAAGATGTGACTTGCTCCTCCTTGCCTTCCGCCATGATTGTGAGGCTTCCCCAGCCACATGAAAGTCCATGAAACCTCTTTCTCTTGCAAATTGCCAGTCTCGGATATGTCTTTATCAGCAACGTGAAAATGGACTAATACAATAAATTGGTACTGAGAGTGGGGTGCTACTGAAAAGATACCCAAAAATATGGAAGCAACTTTGGAACTGTTTAACAGGAAAAGTTTGGAACACTTTGGAGGGCTCAGAAGACAGGAAAATGTGGGAAAGTTTGGCACTTCCTAGAGACTTGTTGAATGGCTTTGACAAAAATGATGAGAGTGATACGAACAATAAAGCCCAGACTGAGGAGGTCTCAGATGGAGATCTGGAACTTGTTGGGAACTGGAACAAAGGTGACTCTTATGTTTTAGCAAAGACACTGGTGGCATTTGTCCCTGCCTTAGAGATTTATGGAACTTTGAACTTGTGAGGGATAATTTAGGGTATCTGGTAGAAGAAATTTATAAGTAGCAAAGCATTCAAGAGGTGACTTGGGTGTTGTTAAAAGCATTCAGCTTTATAAGGGAAGCAGAGCATAAAAATTTGAAAAATTTGCAGCCCAAAAATGTGATAAAAAAGAAAATCTCATTTTCTAAGGAGAAATTCAAGCCAGCTGCAGAAATTTACATAAGTAATGAGGAGCCAAATGTTAATCCCCAAGACAATGGGGAAAATGTCCCCAGGGCATGTCAGAGGTCTCGCAGCAGCCCCTCTCATCACAGGCTCAGGGGCATAGGAGGAAAAAATAGTTTCGTAGGCCAGGCCCAGTCTCCTTGCTGTGTGCAGCCTAGGGACTTGGTGCCCTATGTCCCAGCTGCTCCAGTTGTGGCTGAAAGGGGCAAACATAGAGCTCAGGTCATGGCTTCAGAGGGTGTAAGCCCCAAGACTTGGCAGCTTCCATGCTGTGCTGAGCTTGTGAGTCCACAGAATTGGGGTTTGGGAACCTCCGCCTAGATTTCAGAAGATGTATGGAAACACCTGGATGCCCAGGAAGAAGTTTGCTTCAAGGGTGGGACCCTCATGGAGAACCTCTGCTAGAAGGGAAATGTGGGGTTGGAACCCCCAAACAGAGGCCTTACTGGGGCACCACATACTGGAACTATGAGAAGAGGGCTTCTGTCCTCCAGACCTCAGAATTGTAGATCCACCAACAGCTTGCACCATTCATCTGGAAAAGATGCAGATTCTCAACACCAGCCCATGAAAGCAGCTGGGTGGGAGGCTGTACCCTGCAAAGCCACAGGGGCAGAGCTTTCCAGGATCATGGGAACTCACCTCTTGCATAAGCATGACCTGGATGTAAGACACAGCGTCAAAGGAGATCATTTTGGAGCTTTAAGATTTGACTGCCCTGCTGGATTTTGGACATCCATGGGGCCTGTAGCCCCTTTGTTTTGGCCAATTTCTCCCATTTGGAATGGCTGTATTTACTCAATGCCCATACCCCCAGTGTATCTAGGAAGTAACTAACTTGCTTTTGATTTTACAGGCTCATAGGAGAAAGGGACTTGTCTTGTCTCAGATGAGACATTGCACTGTGGACTGTTGAGTTAATGCTGAAATGAGTTAAGACTTTGGGGGACTATTGGGAAGGCATTTGTTTTGAAATGCAAGGACATGAGATTTGGGAGGGGTTGGGACAGAATGATATGGTTTGGCTATGTCCCCACCCAAATCTCATCTCGAATTGTAACTCCCACAATTCCCACATGTCATGGGAGGACCCCGGTGATTGAATTATGGGGTTGGGTCTTTCCTGTGTTGTTCCTGTGATAGTGAATGAGCCTTATGAGATCTGATGGTTTTCAAAATGGGAGCTTCCCTGCACAAGTTCTCTTTTTGCCTGCTGCCATCCATGTGAGATATGACTTACTCCTTGTTGCCTTCTGCCATGATCGTGAGGTTTCCCTAGCCACATAGAACTGTAAGTGTACTCTCTCTCGTAAGTTGCCTAGTCTAAGGTATGGCTTTATCAGTGTGAAAACAGACTGATACAATTGGTTATGGCACCTCTAGGAAACAAATACATATTCCAAAACATTTACCCTTTTGAAGTGTACAATTCAGATGGTTTTGGTATATTCATGCACAAACATGTGCACTAATTCCAAAACATCTTCATCACACCTCCCATCAACACACACACACACACATATTCTACCTTTGCTCTTCTTAAATTTATTATCGCAATTCTGTGTTCCTTGAATTTCCATGTGAATATTAGGAACAGTTTGTCAGTTTTTGCAAATAAAAGGTATTTGATATTTTGATACAGTTTAAATTGAGTCTGTAGATTTGGGGAGCATTGTTATTTTTACAATATTAAATCTTTTAATTCATGAAGATGGGCTTTTTTGTCATTTAGCTCTTCATTAATTTCCTTTGATGGCATTTTGTGCCTTTCAGTGTAACAGTTTTGGACTTCATTTAAAAATTAATTTCTAATTATTGTATTTATTTATTTTGAAACTGAATTTCACTCTTGTCATCCAGGCTGGAGTGCAGTGGCACAGTTTTGGCTCACTGCAACCTCTGCCTCCTGGGTTCAAGTGATTCTCTCCACTCAGCCTCCCAGGTGGCTGGGATTACAGTCACATACCACCATTGTAATTGTTGTATCTTTAGTAGAGATGGGGATTCACCATGTTGGTCAGGCTGGTCTCAAACTCCTGACCTCAAATGATCTGCCCACTTGGGTCTACCTAAGTGCTGGGATTACAGGTGTGGGTCACCATGCCCGACCTATTGTATTTATTTTACAATTTATTTTACAAAATTGTATTTATTTTACAAAATAAATATTGTATTTATTTTACAAAAACTTATTTTATAAGTTTTGCTGTTTCAAATGGTATTGTTTTCTTAATTTCATTTTTGACATGCTTTTTGCTAGTGTATAGAAATAAAATATATTTTTGTATCTTACAACCTCTCTAAACCTTTTCACCTCTAATAGACTTTTGTTTTCTTTGGATTTTCTTTAAATAAGATCACAGTCTGCAAACAGAGTTTTAGTTCTTCTTTCCAAATATGGGTGCCATCATCTTATTCTTTATTTCAAGGCAAAGCTTTCAATCTTTCACCATTACCTACAATGTTAGGTATGAGATTTGTGTGGATGCCCTTGCTTAGTTTTAAACATTTTCCTTTTATTTCTAGTTTTTTGAGTGCTTTTACCATAAAAGGGTAAGTTTTGTCAATTTTTTTTTCTACATCTATTGGTCATTTTTTCCTCTTTTATATAATTACGGTCCATTTCATTGATAGTTTTTTATATGTTAAACCAACCTTACATTCCTGGGGTAAATTCTACTTGGCCAAAGTGCAAAATCACTTTTATATATTCCTGAATTCAGCTTATTACTTTCTTGAGAATTTTGTGTATATATCATAAGAGATATTGGCCTATAGTTTTCTTCTTCTATTCTTGTGATGTCTTTGTCTAGTTTCAGTGTTAGTATAATACTAGCTATATGAGTTGGAAAATGCTCGATATTCTTCAATTTTTTGAAAAACTTTGTTAAGGATTATATTAATTGCTTTTTAAATTGTGGCTAGAATTCACAGATGACATCATCTGATTCTTAGTTTCCCTTTGTGGAATGTTTGACTGTTAATTTGACCTATTTTTATAAAGTTCTATTCAGATTGTCTACTTCTTGGGTTGGTTGAGCAGTTTGTATCTTTCTAGAAATTTGTCCATTTTACATGAGTTATATATTTTGTTGACCCTTTTATCTGAATATTTGTCTCTGTTTCTATTAACAATTGTTGTCTTATATAGTAACTATATTTTACTTACAGTTTGTACAGTGTATATTTTTCTATCCTTTTACATTTAGTCTTTTGTGTCTTTGAGTCTAAAGTGTGTTTTGTGTAGACTACATAATTGAATTAGACTTTTAAAAATATCAATTCTGCCTTCTTTGCTTTTTTGAGCATTTAATCCATTTTGATCTAATATAATTACTGATAAAGTATGATTTACAGATGCTATTTTGCTATTTTTTCTATATGTTTATCTTATATCTTGCTATCCTGTTTTTCCATTATCACCTTCTTTCAAAGGCTTTTTTTTTTTTTTTTTTCCAGCATAGCATTTTAATTTCTTTGTTGCTTATCTTAGTGTGTTATTTTCTTAGAAATAACCTAGGGATTAAAATAACATCTTTTATTATAACAATCTAGTTTAAATGTATACCAAATTAACTCCAATAGTATACAAAAACTTTGCTCTTATATATCATTACTTAATTCCATTTTCCTTTTACTGTCACACAATTTAAATCTTTATGTGTTTTAATCTTAGAAACAAATTTTTAAAATTGCTTTTTTTCAGTGGCCTTTTAAGTAAGATAGAAACACAGTGTTGCAAACAAAAATGCACTTATACTTCCTTTAAAGTTACAGATGTAGTTAGCTGTATGGTGTCATTCATTCACATGCATGCAAGTTATTGTCTCGTGTCCTTTTCTTTCAGCCTGAACATTCCCTTTGTCATTTCTTTTGGGGAAGGTATGCTAACAAATAGTTCTTTGAGTTTTGATTTTCTGGGAAAGTCTTAATTTTTTCTTCATTGTTGAATAGATTTGCTGAACATTAAATTCTCGGCTGACAATATTCTTTATCACCTTGAATATGCCATCCAAGTGCCTGCTTGTCTCCAGGGTTTCTGTTGAGAAATAAGCTAGTAATCTTACTGAAAATGACCCATATATAATAGATTGCCTAACTCTTGCCGATTTCAAGATTTGAATTTGTCACTGTCTTTTGACAGTATAGTATGATGTGTCTGCATGCTGATTACATTTCGTGTTCTGCTTAGGGTTTTTTGTGCTTTTTGGATCCATAGACTAATGTTTTTAAATTAATTTTATGGAGTTTTCAACCATTTCTTCAAATATCCTTTTGAATTTCGATTCTTCTCTACTTCTGGATCTGCCATTGTAAGTATGTTGGTATACTTGATGGTGACTCATAGGATTCTGAGGCTTTGTTTATTTTTATTCACTTTTTTCTTTCTCAAATGAGATATGTCAATTAACACACATTCAAGATCATTCATTTTTTATTCTGCCATCTCAAATCTGCTATTCAGCCACTCTAGTGAAATTTTTGTTTAAGGTTATAATTCAGCTCCAGAATTTTTATGTGGTTTTTAAAAAATCAATTTTATTGCTTGATTGTTACTCTCTATTTGGTGAATATTATTCACTAAAAATGTAATATTATTCCCCTAAAAATATTGTTATTCTTTATTTGGTGTTATTCTCTATTTGGTGAGACATTTTTCTCATACTTTAACATATGTTCCATTTGCTTATTTAGAAGTACAAAAAAATAAGTGATTTAAAATTTCTATTAACTCTATGACATGGGTTTTCTCAGGGAGAGTTTCTATTCATGATTTTTCTTCCTGTGCATGGGCCATACTTTCTTATTTCTTTTTATTTTTGTTATTTTACGTTGAAAATTGGGCATTTTAGCCTTCTGAGTAGCTGGGCCTACAGGCAGGAGAATGGCGTGAACCCAGGAGGCGGAGGTTGCAGTGAGCTGAGACCACATGCCACTGCACTCCAGCCTGGGTGACACAGCAAGACTCCGTCTCAAAAATTAAAAAAAAAAAAAAAAAAAAAAAAAAAAAGACAGTTGGGCATTTTAAGTAATAAAAGTTTGAAACTTTGCAAATTGGATCCCTCTTCTCACCAAGGCTAGTTATTGTTGCTGTTTATTGTTGCTGCTATTGTTTGTTTTGCTTAACCATAAAAAAGGAAATCTTGGGCCGGGCGCGGTGGCTCAAGCCTGTAATCCCAGCACTTTGGGAGGCCGAGACGGGCGGATCACGAGGTCAAGAGATCGAGACCATCCTGGCTAACATGGTGAAACCCCGTCTCTACTAAAAAATACAAAAACTAGCCGGGCGAGGTGGCGGGCGCCTGTAGTCCCAGCTACTCGGGAGGCTGAGGCAGGAGAATGGCGTGAACCCGGGAGGCGGAGCTTGCAGTGAGCTGAGATCCGGCCACTGCACTCCAGCCCAGGCGACAGAGCGAGACTCCGTCTCAAAAAAAAAAAAAAAAAAAAAAAAGGAAATCTTACCATTTCAACCACACAGATGAAGTGGGAGGTCATTATGTTAGTGAAATAAATCAGACAAAGACAAATACTGTGAAGTCTCATTTATATGAAATCTAAAAATGTTGAACTAACAAAAACAGAGCAGACATAGCGAAACCTTGTCTCTACTAAAACTACAAAAATTAACTGGGCCTGGTGGCGTGTGCCTGTAATCCCAGCTCCCCATTAGGCTGAGGCAGGAGAATCACTGGAACCCAGGGGACAGAGGCTGCAGTGAGCCAAAATCGTGCCTCTGCACTCCAGCCTGTCTGACCAAGCAAGACTCCCTCTCAAAAAAAAAAAAAAAAAAAAAAAAAAAAATTCCTTTTTTTGTTTTGTAGTGTTTGGTTTGTTTAGTGAGTTTTCAAAACTAATTCTGTAAAATCACTATTATTTATTATGTGTGACCATTTACGTTTCTGCTCAGTTTAGTAGTCAAGTACAGACTGGACAAAGATTTTCCTAAATATCCTGAACTTATAAGTCATCTAGCTTTGGCTGATGGGTTCTATTTGTGTACTGGAGTGTGTTTTTATGCATTCAGAGTGTTTACAGCTCTGTCTTAGCATTTATTTCTGGTTTGTACAGAATCTCAAGATCAGCCACAGCTGAGCAATTAGGGTCTTTTAAGTTTTTTTTCTGGGTACACACACATTCCTGCAGATGCAGGTGGTCTTCTAGATTCCCGGGAGCAGATCAAAGATTTACAAAGCTTCCTATGGACATTTCATATTCCAAAATTTTCATTATTTTTTGTTTAGTTTTTAATTGTTCCATTTGTTTCAACTGCTTCAGGAAGCTAGGATGTTAAAAACTTGTTGATTAACTGCCCACGATGAGCAAGTTTTGAGTCGGGACAATGAAAGAAAATCCCTATCAGTGGAGGTTTCCAGGAAACCACAGGACAGGTTGGCTAAGTACCACTGTTTGGGGATGGCACTCTTTGTTATCTCCAAACTTGTTCTCCCCCTTCAGTGACTGCTTGTCTACTGATTTTTATTTTTTAATTTATTTTTTCTTGAGACAGAGTCCTGCTCAGGTGCCCAGGCTGGAATGCGGTGGCAGAATCTCGGCTCACTGCTACCTCTGCCTTCCTGGTTTAAACCATTCTCTTGCCTCAGCCTCTTGAGTAGTTGGGATTACAGGCACCTGCCACTGTGCCCAGCTAATTTTTGTATTTTTAGTAGAGGGGGGGTTTCACCGTGTTGGCCAGGGTCTTGAACTCCTGACTTCAGGCAATCCGCCCACCTCGGCCTCCCAAAGTGCTGGGATTGCAGGCGTGAGCCACCGCACCTGGCCATCAACTGATTTTCAAGGCTACAGTGATTGTGTGGTTATTGACTTTCAAGGCTTCTACAGAATGGGAAGAGGGTGTGAGTATGTTAAAATGTTGGAAGATCACTGTTCTTACGGAGATTTGATCCCTTTTTAAAATAAACCCTCCTTGGATGGTTGTGTGGCCTGTTAGTTCTGAGTACTGAAAAGGTTGATTTTGACTTTTTGCCATTGTTCTTATTGCTTTTATGAAGTTTTTGGAGGTCCTTTTCTCATTCCATTGCTGCCAATGTTACATGGGTAGTTACTTTTGTATTTGAGGCTGATATGTATCTGTTAAAATTTTGTGGTTTCAATCAACAGAAATTCAACCTGGCTTAAGTAGTAAGATAATGTTTAAGAGGGATTTGGGGGATTTTACAGAGTAAAAGGGATAGCTGAAGCACTATGTCTTGCAAAGACACAAATACTGATGGTTACACAATGTAATCAGAAGAAATTCTCACAAACACTAGTAAGGAGGGGACTGGCCTAGGGAAATTTTTCTGAAAGCTGCATTTCAATTGCACTTTCAAAATATTGAAAGAAAAAAATACATCATCTAAATAAATGAAAAGGAAGGCTGATGGAGATTTGAAAGGATTCAAATACCCCAAACCATCCTTTGGAAGCCAACCAGTATCTATGTAACAGGAACTAACTGAAATTTTTTCCTAGCATTCTGTGTCTGGGTGTACTGACTCCAACAATTTATAATCTTTTTTTTTTTCCTCAAAATAAGACTTAAAGTTCTAAAATAAATCATTCAATTGACCTGCTATGGAAATAAGAAGTAAGAACACTGGGGACTAATAATTTAAGGTTCAGACACCAAAAGAAAAAATAATGGGTTCCGGGTGAGAAAGAACAGTACATATATCCACTGTAATATGACATAAATGTGGATTTACAAAGATTCCCAAGTCTAAGTAAAAACAACATCTCAATTTAAAAATTTTCACAATTATCAAATTATACTCTTGCTTTTATTTTAGTCGTCATCCACACAGAAGCTCAATTGATCTTTAACAGAAACTTCTGTCACTCTAATCACACATTTAAAATAATTCCATAACTTCCCATTTTATTAGAACAAAGTCCTGTATTTAGTTTTTAGTGGTCAACTCAAAATGAAACTAGGGCTGAGCTAGTTAACCCTCACTAGCCAAACTGAAATTGTATGCAACATTAAAAGAAGAGATCCATCATGTAGCTTGTGACACTTTTATTTTATTAGTCACCGGGGAACTTTTCAGTGATGAAAATACACAGGGCAATAAACCTTCACATGGCTTCAAAAGGAAAAAAAAAAAAAAAAAAAAAAGTCCTGTATCATCTAGCCTCTATCTCCTTCACTATCCTTGTCCTTTTCTCACCTCTCTTTCTTCCTAATAGCCTTGCTCTTTGGTTGAACCCATCCTGTTCCTACATCGCGCTTTCACATCTGCTATTTTCTCTTTCTGGAATGTTCACCTACACCCTCTTTTCAGGAGACATTTTCTCCTTCTCTTACTAATTGTATTAAGCTTAAATATTAATCTATTAAAGAATAATATTTATTTATATTTATTTTCTCTCTGGACTCCATGTTTTTCTTTGCTATATTATATCTGTAATTTATTTCTTATGTGTTTATTTCATATCTTATCCACCATGGAAACAGATCCATTCTGTTTGGTTCACCATTACATATGCATGTTTCTGGCATGCCAAGCACATATGGACCAAATATTGCTTAACGAGATAAATTAATCTACTTGTATACCCAAACCTACACAAACATGAAACATACCTTTCATAGAATGTTTAGAATCAATAAAACTGTATACCTAAATATATTGACAGAATTTCATTGAAAATGGAAACAGATGAAAATAGCATTAACTAAAATTTTGTACTTTTTCTGTTTTATGTGTTGTGACTAATCAGAAATTTAAAAAATAACATTGACAGAATTGCATTCTGCATTCAAATGAGATTTTGTTTCCTTGAAAGAAGCATCATTTCTGTATATTGTGCTTCCAGTGATAGTATAATTGTCTAATTGGTAATTCCTATTTTTGTTAATACCAAAGCAAATTTGCAAGACAAAAAGAGTAGTCATATTATCTCATTTCATACTGGATTTCAGTCCAAAATTAGAAATTCTTCCAGCTCAGATTGAGGATAGGATCCCATCATGATTATATCTTCTCTTTGTAATCCCCTCTATGTTTCTTCATTTACAGATATTCACAAATAAGTAGAAATCATTACGAATTTGAGAAGAGGAAAAAAGGTTTGAAAGAGAATGCCAACAATGAAGGAATTAAATGACCCTTGAGGAAAACAGACAAATCAGTAAACAAAAGCAAATGCTTAAAAACATATTCATGAGGTATTGCTTGAGCCTAGGAGTTCTAGACTAGCTGGGGCATCGTAGTGAGACTCCATCGCTACAAAAGAAAAATTAGCCAGCCTTGGTGGAGCACATCTGTAGTCCTAGCTCATCAGAAGCCTGAGGTGTGAGGATCACTTGAGCCCAGCAACGCAATGCT
Source organism: Papio anubis (assembly GCF_008728515.1). NCBI lineage: Eukaryota > Metazoa > Chordata > Mammalia > Primates > Cercopithecidae > Papio > Papio anubis. The sequence goes on from NC_044989.1 coordinate 21,890,920, forward strand.
GCAGTGAGCCATGACGGAGCCACTGCACTCCAGCCTGCGCAATAGGGCAAGACTTTGCCTCAAACAAAAACAAAAAAAAGCAAAACAAAACCCCACAAAACGAAAACAATGTACTCATGAACAAGAATCTTTTAAATGAAGCAATCTGAGAATAAAAAATGCTATATGTGTACATATAAATGCAAGTAACATAATTATACAATGTGTTATATGTTAACTCTAAAATATATAATTGACAAATTGCTTACCCTTTTAAGTAGATAATCTGAATTACAAAAAGGACATGAACACAAATAAAAATATTTGCAAAAATGAAGTTGAAATAAATCTCCATAGTATAGAAAAACAAAAGGACAAAACAACAGAAAAAGATCGAAAAGTAAGCTTATTGAGAAGGTATTATACATACAGGTTCTTAGCCTAATCCTAGTTAAGAGTTCCAGGATAAAAAGGCAGAAACAGAAAGGAGGACAGAATCAAAGAAACAATGGATATGAGGGAAAATATTGCCCGATTTGAAATGTCTATGTTATGTGAAACAGCTCCCTCAACCCTAGGCATTCATTTTGATTCTTCACAACCACAAGGAAAAAGAGAACATTATAACTATCTTCCAAAAGGAAACACTGTACTTTATCCAAACTATCAGAGTTCTTATCAGGAATGCTGGATCTATAGAATAATTACATTATCAAACACATTTTCATAGATTTCTATATCCAATCAAACTTCCAATAGGCATATCATATGAACAAATGTAAAATGAGTCTGGTCACATGAGTACAAGAAAGCTTGGCAACTAAACCTGGTCCAGAAACAAGACAATCTATTAGTTATTGGCACTCAGTCGAGTCCTCTTTCAACAATAACTTTTAACAACATTAGGTTACATTTTCTTCATTCTATTTAGTTTTGTAATGAATTGGCATTGAAGTTTTAAATTGGTATTAGTTTTAGAATATGTGGTTTTAGAATCAAACTATAGACATAGTCAAAAACCCAATTATAGATATAGAGGAAAATGTAATGTCATAACTCTTGATGCAAAATAAAAAGGCTAAGAAAATGGGAAAAAAATTAATAAGAATATTAGTAAAAGAACATTAGGTGCCCCAATTTCACATCTTTCGTACAGGAAGTGCAACAGATTCTGTCTAAAGTCAACAGAAGTCCTTACGTGTGCAGAAATAATGATTTAAACTTATTTTAATTAATGATGTCAACTAAACAAGTGAAATACTTATTGACACAAGTACTAACAATTGGGCAGTAAAACTGGGAAGGGTAGGTGTTTAATGGTACAATATAATACTTCCTAATTTTCATTGTTATTTTAAAACTTCTCTCTATTGGTAATATATTATGAAACAGATCTGAGTTCACTTTTTAAAGACAAATAATATCCACATAAAATCAAAACAAAAAGCTGTTAACACTATTTGTCTATAGGGAGTTACGTCGGTGTTAGGTAGGGGGAAGAGGCTTTTAGTTTTCATTTCTATGTTTGTTGGGCAGGTTATATTTTTACCCAAGTGCATACAGTAGTTCTCTAACTAGTATAATTCCAGGTTAAAAAGATGATTTTTTATAATTATGTATCCTGGTCTAATCTCTTAATATATTTATTATTATTGAACCTGAATGACTTGGCACTGGTTCTAATAAATAAATATGCTCTCACAGAATAAAAATTCAGCATTAGAGAATATTAAAATATTGTGACTATCAGGCTTAGGATCTTAACCTTTCAAGATCCTAAGGATAAGGTAGAATGAGGCTACAAAATCTTAGGTCATGCTCATAGTGTTAGTACACCTAAGTGGAGCAGACATTTTCAACCAACTCTAATGAGACCTTCGTGGAGAATGCTGGTTTTCATATTGCAATGTCATCTTCCATTTCCATTCTTCTTCCAAATATGCCTTCAACTAATCTCAAGAAAACTAAAGTAACCATGGATTCATAAGTAGAGGTTTGGATAAATATCTTCACCAAATCCTCCATCACTTCCTTTTATATGTCATAAAGTTACCACATTCTGTATTTCCCTTTGCTACATCATCTTATTCAGTGAATAGAAGGCTATGCTAAATAAACCAACAGAGCAAAAACACAATCTGTATAAAAATTGAAAGGCATTTAGCCTTATGGAAGAAATAATCCAACTCTGGTACCTATATTGAGAGAATAATAGAAGGAAGAACGATGTAAATCAAGACAATTCTATTTTTCAAAGTTCCAAAATTTTCTACTTAAAACAGTAGACTTCAGTATAATTAATATTAAGTCACTGTAACATTTATACATGCAATGCTCATCCTTTTATACTAACAAAAGTTCATTCAAATATTTCTTGCAGATATAGTTTTTATATCTCAGCACCTTTAAATAGTGTATGCTGGGTTGATTTGAACAAGTTTCAGACACCAAAGGAAGTTCTCAGACTGAATCTGTTGCAAGGCCCCAGCCTTCCAAAAGGACTACTTTGTAGGACATACTGTCATTATATGGATAAGTGTGGAACTGTTAACTATCAGATACACTGATAGTTACACATAGGGATTCCAGTGTCATTTGACCTGTTTCAGTGATGCTAATTGAACAACAAAAATAAAAGTGTATCTCATTATTGTCAACAACTTAGTTGTGCATTCTCTTTCTTAAAATCATCTCCAGCCTGGTGCCAGAGAAGAGGAGATTATAACCACTGAATACTCCTTGCTTAACTGCAAATTTGGAATATGATTAAATGTATTATATTTTAGATTTTCAAATGTGACTTGTGTAAAAATAAAGGTTTTATAGACTTCAAGAAATGGGTACCTTGAGCAAGTGTTCAATACTATAACCAAGTTTATTCAACTTTGCCCACTTATGCAGTGGTGGAGCGGAAGAGCATGTAGAAGACATTGAGTTTTAATGGTGAGTGGCTGGATAGGTTTCCTTTTTCTTTAGTTGGAGATTTTAATTCTACCTTTTTCTCGGACTTTTCTATTTATTAATTCATTCTTGCTGTATCATTAGATGTTTGTGGGACTTGAATAGCCCAGAGTCCATCCTATTAGTAAATCAAACCATCTAGTTAATATATCCAAAAACATATTAATTTCATTCATTATATACTTATAAGTAACAAAAAGATCAGATGCCAAATCTTTATTTTAGAAATTGAGAAGATGAGACACAGAAATTGAAGAAGTGTGGAAAGGACTACATGGAACAGAAACAATTGGCCCAGAGGTCCGAATAGGTTTCAAAATCAGCCTGGTCTGAAAGGGAGGTCTTGGCCTGAGGGACAATATATCTCTAGTCCAGTGGTCCAGAGCATACAGCAGGCTGCCTTTGTCTCACTCACTCCTAACTGATGATGGTGCCAATTTCCCAAATCTAGTTTGGAGTCTAGTGATATTGGGACATAGAATATGTCATTAGTATCCAGAATATTCTGGTCTCAAAGCCATTTTTCATAATGCTCATAAACATCTAAGGCCACTAGAGCCTGGAATCATGATTACTGCTTTCCAGCTCTTTGCCCTCATGTTGCTTGATCCCTTTTGTAGTGATTTTTCAAATGCTATGTTGTAATCAAGATCCTTTCCTAATTTTATTTGAGCATACTATTCTGGGAAAGAACAAGAACAGTGGACACAGTCTGCTTTGAGTATCAAGCATTGTGCCTACATGAAGAATACCTCTCAGTCTAGGAGAACCTCAACCCATTACCTGATACCGAAGAGCACTACTTTTAAACTATCAATCCTGAGAATGTATACCATGTCTGGGGGTATCTTCTATGAGATAAATATGAACTCCACTCTTTAATGCTTCACAAATAATTGAACTAATCCCCAAATAAAGTTAAACCATGTTGTCTTAGTATATGCATCTGAACTGGTCAGAACTTGATCTGTAGACGTTTCTGAAATTTTATGGCGTGAATTACAATAAAGTAGCTGATTATGTATATGAGATCTTGTTTATCTTTTCAAATGACCTTGCATACTGAGAAAATTGGTTTAACATGCAATATGTGTCTTCATCTTTATAGTTTTTCTCAGTAATGGAGAAACTGCAGTAACTAATTAGCTCCTACCAGTACAAATCAAACTGTTATTAACAAAAACTAAAAAGCGTTAGAGGTTCACATTTCCCTAGTCATTGGCGCCCCTCTCCTGAGGAGAGTGTTTTAATCGGTGGTGCAATGGTTTTGGTTTTGCTTGATTAAATCTCATTATGAAAGAGGAATAAGCACTGGTGCCCAAGTCTGAAGGAACCCAGAGGTGTGCTAAGCCAACCATTAAGCTGTGCAGAAAAGTACATGGTTAGAAATTGGCATGCAGAGACTTCTCTTCCAAATCAGTCTGAAGTATGGTGAGAAACACTGTTCCAATGCTTTTGTTTCTTCTCTCTCGATGGGCTCTTTCCTGAGGACCACACTGAAAAATGGCCCATATGCATCTTTCTAATATCCAAGAAAACATTGCTAACAGGGTTTGTGCTACTCCCACCTTCTGGAAGGACCCTCTGTAACATAGGTTTGTAATTGTTGGACAGCTGGTAGTATGTAAAGAAGAAAGCAAGAGGAGTGTGCATTAAGCCAAAGAGAGTAGGCAATAAGGCAGGTATGCTTTTAATAATTACGCACTAGCCTTGTAAGCAAGAAACAACCTGTAGTTGCCTAACACTTATCTCTTTGGCGAGGGATTTCAGTTGGTCCAGCAGTGAAAGGTAAGGTATTTAAGGATAGAACTTCCATGTAGCTCCATTTCTATCCCCTCTCCACCTTGAAACAGAAGGAGCATCAGTGCCCATATAAAACATGAGATACCTATGAAGTTTGATCTCTGCCAATGGACTGAAAATAGGATTGTCAAACTGTGGTTCATAAAATTTGCTCTTTTTTGGATTTCAATATTCCACTTTGTAAATTAAAGTTGATATGCACTTTTCTAGAAAAACATCCTACAACTTTTAGAGTTGGTGTCAAAAAAATTGTCTTTTTATTGTGTTTCAATCCAGTAACTCTGGTGGAGCTACATATGACTGCCATGACTGCTCCATCCAGGATCCTAACTATAAATATCCCTAACTATGGCATAAACAAAGGTAAGCAGGTGTCTTTGTTATAGGACTTTTCAGAATTTTAAATTATATGTTTAAGTAAGGTTTTAAATAAAATATTCATAGAGATTATTCAAAAAGAGAATAAAACATATAGCACTTCCCAACGTATTTTTTAAATCAAAAGTCTGTTATTCATAGTACATAGAAATCCTGTGGTACAGTTTGAGAAATATTTGACTAACCCAGAGTTTCCTAAACTTGGCACTATTGACATTTGAACCAGATAATTCTATGCTGTGAGCAATGTTCTGTGCACCGGAGAATGCAGAGCCCCTGCCCACTGGACAATGTTGATCCTGAAGCCTTTATGTCCCAATATCACTAGACTCCAAACTAGATTTGGAGGTGGCTGTCATCCCAGTTAGGAGTGGTGAACAAAAGGGCAGCCTGCTGTATGCTCTGGACCATTGGACTAGAGATATATTGTCCTCAGGCTGGTTAAGACCTCTTTCTAGACTAGCTGATTTTGAAACTTTATCTTAGACTTCTAGCTAATTTTGTTTTGTTCTATATAGTCTCTTTCTCATACTCTTTCTAATTTCTAAGTTCCTATCTTTCCTTTACTTTTAAAGAAGATTTGCATCTGATTTTTGTTACTTATAAGTATATAATGAATGAAATATTTCTGGACAGCGTATTTAACTAGATGGTTTGATTTATCAATATGATTTTGACCTGGGCTATTTCATAGTCCTTAGCATCTGATGCTGGTGAAATGATTAATAAATGAAAGATGGGAAGAGATTTGAGTTAGTCTTGACTAACCTTTCACAATATATTCCATGATCCCTTCACCTTGAGCCAGCCCATCAGATTGTTAAGGGTTCTTTGCATCTTGTACAACTGAAGCTTCATTTCTCAAGAGTGTGAACACTGATATTGATTTCCGAAGTCCTCTAAGATACCTCATAGATTCTCTTGTCCAGACGTATTCGCCTGACTCCTACTGTATAGCAGCAAACCTATTTTTCCTTAATAATCAGCATCAGTCAGTCCAGTTAATTCAGTAACTGCCTTCCTGTTTACTAATCTACACGAACTGGTTATAATGAGACATCACAGCTATCATTTTTTCTCTTCACTGGCATAAAATTCACCCAAGTATAGTCATTGAAATTCTTGTTGTTTAAACCTGATCATAATTTGCTTTTCCATAGCACAGCTGTGTGAGTTCCCAACACTGGGGTATTGAGGGCTCAGGGGGATGAGGATAAAATGGGTTTGCAGCGGTAGAATGTTCCAAGCCCCACAAAATCATTTCCTGTACCCTCCTGTCCCTACTCCTGGTCAATAGCCAGGACTTTTCAGCAATACAGATGCCAGACGACTCCTGAGTTATCACTGACAAAATTACATCGTAAAGTCATAATTTTAACTACTAACATCTTCAAACAACATTTTCCATGTGGAATTGTTCAGACACATTTGTGTTTTTCTCTACTTTCCTGTTCACCTTTTTCTACAGTTTTTCACTCATATATACATAGTAAATGATATTTGTATTAGCATTATTGTAACTATTTTAATTGCCATTTTAAAATAATTTGCTATACATTACCTCGTTTAATCATTTCAATAATTCTGAAGATAACTGGTAATATATCTTACATATAAGGAAACTGATATAAAGGTTTAAGTATCTTCTACAACCTCAAACAGGAATAATAATGGAACCCACAACTCAGACTTTTTAACCCCTTAGACACAAGAGCAGGAATGGAGCTGCTTATGTTTTTCTCAAATCTTTAATAGTTTTTGATACAAATTCCCTATTTCTAAGCACAATATATGTTTTCTTACCTTCATATGGATCACTGAAAAATTGAATTTATTATTATATTTCTCCCTTTTTTCGTTGTAAGGAGGTGATACCCTAATAGTTCTGTAAGGATCCAAAATCAGGATAGTTAAAATTCTGTTTCCTTGAAAATATGGAAAGAAATTTTGATTTTTACATTAATTTAGTTTATCAGTAACTAACAGAATTTTAAATTCCATTTTTTCCTCTCTCAGAAATTCTACAGGTACTTTAAATGGAGCTGTCACTGTGTATCCAAGCAATGAGGCAATGATTGATTTCTGATTCGCCTTTGATAAGGCTACTTTTGATCAATTATTGAACATCCCAGGAGTGCACAGGACTCTTGTATTGTATGTCCTGACAGCACTGTGTGATTTGGCCAATCCATTACTCTTAATGCCTTTGATGTGCTCCTTGTCTGATTAACAGCTCAATATTTCTAGAGCTTATATTCCTAACAAATCTCACTCTGTGGCATATTGCTTGGCTTTCTGTGTTTCATGACCAATTTGCATACAGTTAAAGACATGTTCCCCTAAATATCACTGATCAGTTGGAAAACAGATATGTCAAACAACTACAGCTATTCTAGAGTAAAAACAGGGGCAAGTCAGTTAAAACGTTAGTCTGGAAGCCAATAGTTTATCACCTAAATGATGATTTCTTTGTATTTTTACTTTGCACTGAGACACATAAAACAATTTCACGTGACACAGTGACAACATTGCATGCTCCCACACTGGATCTTTAACCTCTCTGAGATTGTTAGATATATTTTGCATTTGAGATTAACACTGAGAAACCTCCAAATTTAGGACTAAGGTATTCATAAAACTACTATTTTATTCAAGTGAGAAAATCCATATTACTTAACAGTGACTGTCCTATTTAACAAAATCAGAGATGACTAGCTTTCTTCATTAATTCTGACAGTTCATCATAGGGTTGCTTCTGTTGATAAGATCTCCTCTTCATAATTTTCATCTGCTATGAACCTATTTTAGGCTTTTATGAAAAAGCACACTGCAAATTTGTTTTGGTTTGAAAATCACTGTCAAGTTAAATAATTGTTTATATAGTGTTTATTTTTTCATTCATCCCTTCATTTGATCATTCAAGAAATTGATTGAATGCTCACTCTGATTAATACAGATGTATGCTGCTAGACACTTGAATGTTGACTTTGAATCATATTCTAATGCAAGATTAATCCTGATGTCAGCAGAGTGATTCTGCCCCCTTCCAATCCATTTGTCACATAGTAGCCAGAGTGATTTATTTTATTTTTAAAAACACATAAGTGGACCAAGTCAACTTCATCTTGTGATACTTTTCCTTGTCAATTTTTTTTTTCCCTTTAAGCTGGCCCTGCCATTCCTAAAACACAAGGTCTTTCTGATCTGCCTTAGAGCCATTAGACTTGCTATTTTCTTGTTGCTTATCTTCATTCCCTTGGTTTTTTTGTAGACCTCTTTTTTTATTCTCAGGTAAGCCTACCCTAAGAAAAGTACTCTCTGATATTATCTATTGAAACTCCAAAAGTAAATCTTCATAGCACTTATTGCAATAAGTAACTATTTTCTGTCTCCCTCCCTTTCTCTCTCCTATCTACCTGTCTAACCATCCATCCATCTCCTCATCATTTCCTGTCTATCCCAACCATCCCCTCATGCTCTTGCTCATATGCAAACACGTATTAGATTTTAATTCCATAGTACAGGAAATTTGTTTACCTCAGGAAGGACAGAACAGGCTCATATTTCACCAGTCCAAAACACTTCCACATGATACAATGAATATTTCTCCTTTACACATTAGATTTTTGCGTGGTCAAGTGACTTCTCTAGTGTCCCTTTCTCTCTTTTCCCTCCTTTCCCCATTGGCTCTCCCTTTCCCACCATCCTTCCTAGAAAGAGACAACAAAGGAAAGACCAAAACAAAAATATTTTTGATTTCTTAAGCAAAACTATTCAGTTCAGTTCTCAATAGAAGCTCCATCAAACATCATTCAAGACCTGTTTTGTTTCTGGAAAAGATTTAAACTTTGAAATTACAGTTTATGACTTCACAGAATGCAGTTCTCTTCCCAGTTTCTGCTTGTGGGTGCGAGAGATTCACACTTCTAGTTTTACTAGCAAGATTGACATATTTTTATTGCAGGATTAGCCCCATTTTTCTAATTGCTTTTGTTCATTGGATATGCAGCCTGTACTGAGTCTAGAGAATTTTAAAAATTACTTCCTAGTTGGCAAAGCAGCACTATCGTTCTTACTGCAAGTATGATAGCATTACATAAAATCAGTTTAAAAAAAAAAAAACCATAATGTATCCACAGACCAACTTAGACCATGAAGTGTTTTAGGCCATCAGCTTATTTAATCATCACAATTCCTTACAATTCCTTTAAAAATAAAAGAACGATTGTTGTTCCTATTGACAGACAGACTGGGGAGATTAAAGACTTTCCCAAGTAGCAAATTCACAGCCAACATGAAAGGTCACTACACAAGAAGGATGGAGGCAATGAGGCCGAGTGAAAGCAGCCACCCTGCGTCCAGCACAGCACCTCTCACATGTGCTTTTCCCCATTCCTCTTCCTTGACATTACTGGTGATAACTATGAATGTCCACATCTATAAAACCCAATCATCTAGGTAGAACTTGACATTCAATATTACCACCATATTTCCATCTCAGGAGGTGATGTACCTACAATCCCATTTAGATATACTGATAACTGGACTCTTAATCCACCTACGAAGATGAAAGTTTTCAAACTGTTAGGTCTTCCTACAAGTTAGAATGTGGGGAATTTTCAAGTGCTGTGAAGATAGGGAGTGGAGAGGCAGGAATTGCCATGTTTGAACTTTCAGGCATCATTGGTAGAATCGGCTTTAACCCACCCTCCACCTCTAACAGGAACATGAGCTCTATGATTACATGTCTTCACTGAGTAACCAGCAATCATGGCCACATTCAGCTGGCCTCTGCCTCACCTTATTTGCCTAAGGTAGCAATAATACAACATGCACAAAGTCTGTATCTCTGACCCTGATTACTTTAGTCTCATGGCCACAAAAATTCTCACATTTCTGACTAATCAGAAATCATCAGATTAACTAGAAGTTAAAATGGTTCCAGAATGAGTACTCAGAGAGATTCTTTGTTCCAAATGGTCTTAAATGTCTCCAACCAATGGAGCATCACAGCCCTCCGATCACTGGCCTTTGTTAACAAGCCTGCCCTGAGCATGTCCACGTCTCCCTGTACAGACCAACTTGTTTCTAATCAGTGAGTATTGATCTTCTCTACAGATTTGTTTGTTAAACTGACATCTACAACAAACATCAGACATCAAAAATGGTATCCACCATTTTGCTATATCATCTTAATTAAATGTCAAATTCAAGGAATGCCATTTTTCAGCAGTAAATAAAAGACCCCACAATAACGTATCGTGGAAATTTTCTCCCTGTTAATCTCTCCTGTTTCCTGAAAATTGTTTATACCATTTTCTCTGACCTATTTTATTGTTTAGTTGCAAACCCTGCTCAAGCTAACATAGTTACTAGTTCATGTAAAGCACAGAGAAGCCCTTGACTCTATTAACATAAAAAAAAACTTCTATTAGCGTATGTGGAACCATAGTATGTATCTCAATCACTGGAAAACATCTGCCTAGGAACAGCTTAAAGTTCTGGAGAAATATCATAAGGTCTATTTATGACTTTGAGCTCTATAATCAGTAATCATCTGAAGAGATCTCTCTAGACTAATATAATCTGAATCAATAGAGTGGAGAAATACTTTATTCTTACATACTTCTCTGTGAAGGCTATGAGGCAAATGCTGATTTTCTCCAATCGTCTGCAATGCAGTGCCTGTTTTTTTTTGTGTTATAGTGTAAATATATAAAATTACAGTATAAGATAATTTGTATGTGGCTATTGAACCTATAGAATCTTCCAAGAAAATTTCTGCTCAAGAGTGAACCAGAAAAATAGAAATTATACTTTCCCCTTTAAAATGGGATTGTGATATATTATACAGATGAAAATTTTAAAGATACAAAAATAGTAATTCATGAAATGGTCAGTTTCCTTATATTACACTGTCGAGTCTCTCATACTCTATCCTGGCTAGTGCTTAAATGTATGTCTGAGTGAAATCGCTCCTCAGGATCTTTGCACAACTGGCCAGATGTGGAAGATACTCTTATCACTATCTTTTTATATTGTTTCATTTTTTTTCCCAAACAAAGAGTACTTTGAGGATTATATCTACATAGGTAGTACTCATTCTTAGTGCTTTCAAATACAATTAGGAAAGGGATAACTTCATTCTTTAAATTTTCCTTAATTTGAATAGTCTAGACAATTTTTTTATCAAGTGTTTTTTTCAGGTAATCCAGACCAGACATCTTGAATTGTTATTTTTAATAAAAATGATTTAAGTAGTTAATCATTAATAATATTTTTATGATAGAATAAATTATAAATTGAGTTTTGTGTTACTATGACTAACAAGTACAACTGTTGATATTTAAGCATTTGGTAAGAAATGAGTTTACCAGAGTACCAGGCAAGGAAACTTCCAGAAAGCCATCTAGTAGTTCTCATTAGAAGGCTTCAATCATTGCAGAGACCATTGTGGTATATTCCTTCATTCTCATTCAGTGAAGAAAACACACATGCACACACAAAGAACACAAAGCAAGGCCTTTAAAGGTTGCTCTGGAAAGAAACAATTAAAACAGTTTAGTCCTTCTTGAATTTGTAACCGCCAAATCGCTAATGTAAGCAGGAAATACTGTAGCACACTAACTGCTTCACCTGAGCTTGTAGCATAAACTCACTATTGGGGGGAAATGACACCAGAAATTTAATAAAATAGACACATGATCATGACTTTAATCGTGCCAAGTAAGAATGTAAGAGTAATTTACTTTGAAAGTTTCCACAGAGAAACCAAAGATATTGTAATTCCTTCCTGTTACTCATCACAGGGTAACCCCTACTTCCACCCTCAGGCCACAGGACTTGATGTGGAACATGGAATCACTGGTGAAAGGCATCCACAGGAGCTGAGTCACATGTCAGTTGTGGCCCTGGTACAACTATACTCAGCACGCCCTGCTCAAGCTTAGAGTCTCAGAATTATTAAAATTTAATTGATATAATTTAAAATCAACTTATTTTAAGTCAAAGCAGTTTTGTCTTTCCAGAGATTTAAATTATCTTTAAATAATATTTTATTTTTCCATTTCCCTGCCTTATACTATTGGCTATGATGTAGGACCCTTTTAAGTAAGTTAGTATAATGAAAAGACTATTGAGTACTATTTAGCCATAAAAATGAATGTGATCCAGTCATTAGGAACAACATGGATGGAACTGGTGATCATTATGTTAAGTGAAATAAGCCAGCCACAGAAAGACAAACATTCCATGTTCTCACTTATTTGTGGGTCCCAAAAATCAAATCAGTTAAACTCACGGATATAGAGAATAGAAGGATAATTACGGGAGTCTGGGAAGGGTGGTAGGGGGTTGGGGGAGGTGGGATGCTTAATGGGAAAAAAAATCCCCACAAAATTTAGAAAGAATGAATAAAAACTACTGTTTGATCACACAATAAGGTGATTATAGTCAATGATAATATAATTGTATATTTTTAGATAAAGAATGTAACTAGATTGTAACTCAAAAGATCAATGCTTGAGTGGATGGATACCCCATTCTCCATGATATGCCTATCTCACATTGCATACCTGTATCCAAACATCTCATGTACTCCATAAATATATACACCTACTAGGTACCTACAATTTTTAATTTAAAAAAAAGTGAACAACAATAAAGCAGAAAGCAGGTTTTTTTAAGAGTGTTGAGGTGTTTTCATTTTGTTTTGTTTTGTTTTGTTTTGTTTTCCAGCAATGGGAGCAATATCTGGAGAACTGAGAGGCTGGATGCAAATCGTTTAGTTCAGAAGCTACTATAGCAGCATAAGTGTGACATCGTAATACCCTAGACCATGATAATAGGAAGGTAATAGAAGGGGAAAGGTGTATCTGTCCCATATTCTAGATTTTAAAATTTGTGATGGTAGGAGACAGCGGAATAAAAACAACAATGCCTCTAGTTTCAAAACCTGTGACCAAGCAATTGACAATATTTGTAATAGAAGTTCAAATCTGTTGCAGATTTTACATTAATAGAGTTGAAAGAAAGGAATCATATGCTTTCGTTTATATGCAGCTCTAGGATAGTGCCTTCAAAAGAAATTGGCAGATATTATGTCTACTGTGTTCTACTGTTTAATTCAGGTACATATAACGTCCTATAACTTAACATTTCTATGATTTCTAGCTTTTCCGGTTAAAGTAACTTTATACTTATTGTCTTATTGATGGTATGATACGTAATAATAGAAATGCCTCTTGCATTCGGAAAGTACTATTATTTCAACCAATAATAGATCAATGATTAATTAATCATACCTTACTAACTATAGTCTAGCCCAACAGAGACCAATGACTAAGAAGAATACAACAGCACACAGCCTAGAGACACACACAACCTGGGAATGCCAGCAGACCTCTGGCCACCTTCTGAGCAACTCAACTACTTTGGCTGAGGGTCCTTGAATAAAAAATAGAGTTTAAACAACACAAATACCAAACCCATTCACTTGGTTCCACTCTCCTACAGCAAATACTGGCCATCTCATTAATAATTAAAAACAACAGCTGCTAATGCCTTGGAACAAGATGGCTAATTTACATACCCTGAGCACTGGCAAGGGTTCTTCAGCACGTTCTGCCAGACCCACGGAGGATTCTGTTTTCTCCGAGGCAGGTAAAGGGCAGAAAGGAATCTACAGCTCAAACACGAATATTAATAAAGTTGTAAAGGAGCATATAATTAAACCATATCAATTATTTATCTAATTATGAGGTCATTAGTCATCTAAAATTACTCAGCAAGCAACCCCAGAGTCTATGGGGTACTAACATACAAAGTGTTGTCCAAAATCATCAGGCCTGAAAAACTCCATCTGACAATGCTGCTTCAACATTAATTAGCTGTAAGATCTGAAGGATGAGTAGAAAAAGGGGAATATGGTGAAATATTCTATTAGAAAAAGCCATGTCTTTGATGGCTGGAGGTAAAAGAAAGCACAGTGTTTTCTACTACATGATTACTTGTCTTCTGAAATTCTTTCATTTGGGGAAATCATATATTTATTCCATGAGTCCAGTTGGCTCCCCGGATCGGGAGCTATTCCCTGGAGAATTGTTTAAGTTCAATCATTTAACACTGAGGTAGAATTCTCCATTTACTGCAAGCCTCAATGGATGTTCTAATACCTGTATGCAGGTAGTAAATTATTTATTCACTGTGTAGGTGGAATAATGATCCCCCAAAGACATTGGCATCCTAATCTCTGGAACCCGTGAATATGTTACCCTATGTGGCAAAAGGTACATCGCACATGTGGTGGGTTAAGAATGTTGAGATGGAGAAGGTAGCCTGTATTATCCAAATGAGCATATTGTGATTATGAGGCTCTTTATGAACCAGAGGGAGGAAGGTCAGCCAGCGGAGATGTGACAAGCAGAGATCAGAGAGAGAATCGGAGAGCGATTTGAAGATGCTATGGTACTGTTTGTCTTTTAAAACAAAAGGAGAGACGACAAGCCAAGGAATACAAGGGGTCTCTAGAAGCTGGAAAAGGCACAATAGCAGATTTTCACCTAAGCCCCCAAAGGAATGCAGTCCTGACCCATTTTAGGCTTCTGACTTCCAGAACTCTAAGTTAATACATTTCGTGTCACATTTACATTTTAAGCCATTACTTTTATGGTAATTGTTACAACAGCAAGAGGAAGCAAATCCATTCATCACATCTCCCCAGAATAAATTCACCAATACCTACCATTTCACATTTCTATTCTGAGACATAGGGATCATGAGCTAATTAAACAGCACAACTGTTGGGATATTTCCTATTCACATTTAAGAGAAAGTCGTTTGTTTAAACAAATTAGCAAATAAAAAGAGTTTTGAAACTACCCTTACGAAAACATGAAGTAATCTAAATGTGCAAGAGACAAATTGGGCTATCCAGCTGGCCTCCCAGATTCACAGGAATATAAATCAAAGCCAAAAATAAAACAAAACTATTGGTATGGAAGGGTTCCATCCATAGAAATGATGAAAAATTTCTATAAGACATATTACAGTTTACGACAGAGAGAAGTTTATCATAAACATTGTAGAACATAAAGCATCTGAATAAAACATCTATTGGGGGAGAGTGAATGATTCCCTACAGGAATCTACTTATACAGCCTAAATCAGGATGGTGGAGGAGGGAGGCAACTAAGGAATCTGGGAATTATCCCTTCAAGAACAGTCTTGAGTCCTGGGTCCTAGGCCTCAGTGGCTGAGGACTTTCCCTTGACTGACCCCTGGCCCTAACAGCATTCTAGGCAAATAGAATAGTAGTAGTTCCTCAGTGAGGGAACTTAGATCTTAGAGTTGAGTCACTTACACTTGTAAAAGCAAATATAATCTTCTGTCTCCAGTTTCTCTAGAGCTTTCCCTTTAAAGGAAATGAAAATGACTCCAGTCTCCTTATACTGTACTGTGGAAATTCCAGTAGTCTTCCCAGCATTTCTGAAGCTACCTGGAGGTGGGGTACATTTTGTCTCCTTGGTCAGCCTTTATACCTCAGGTCTTCTGAAGGCCACACCCACTTCAGGTACTGTCCTTCCTCCTTCATTTCCTAACATGCCATTAATAAAATTCTAGTGTTTGTAACGTCCTACTTCTGAAGATTTGAGTATAACTCAAAAGGTCTAAAGCACAGCAAAGAATATTGAACTATTTAAAATTAAATGTTAGGCATAATGATATTGATTTTCCTAGGCCATCCAGAGAAATTTTCTCACTGGCCAAACTTCTTTGATGACATCAAGAAACAAAGAGCTCCTTCATCCTCCAAAGCCCATTCCCTCCCACCCGCCTTAAACTTGTCACTCAGGAGGTTTTTTTTTTTTGCATGTCTGTTTTGTTTTTTGTATCCTCCAAGGAAGAGGTCTAATTCCTGTTACTCTACTATACACAGCTACTCACCTTTTGTTATAGTCTCTCCCACCAAGAAAGATTGAATCACCTAGAAAAATACCCACTATGGTGTTTTCCAAAGAACAGTATGTCCCCTGTGAATCCCAACTTCTTAGGCTTCAGGTGTAAACTGCAGGCAGCTTCTAAAACAGCAGCTTAGTCACCCTAGTACAGAAGGCAACAATCTCTTTGGCCCAGCAGTGATTCGCTGGTCAGGTTGCCTCCAGCTGTAGTTTATTTACTCCTCTCAATGAGCACCTGAAACCCATATTTATAACTAAAGGCTGTAATTGGCTTCAACATCTGCCCCCTCTTTGGGGCTTGAAAGATTTGATAGGAACTCACACCACTCTGACAGAACCAATCCTAAATCTCAATATTGGACACACAGTGCCCTCTGAGAAAAATTGCAAGATACATTAAAACACTTTTTACTTCAAAAGAAGGCAACCAATATGAAAAAAGAATTCAAATTCTGCTATCCGAAAACAATTAAAACCAAATAAAAGCAGTTATTCTATCAAAGTTGAGAAATTATCTAATTCTTCCCTGCAAAGAAATTTAAGGGGATATGTTTATGAAGCTAGGGGAATTACTAGTGAAAGCATAGTTACTAATAAATTATATTTTTTCTCAGTATCAGTAAATGCCAAAGAACTGAAATTGTCATAAGTTGCTTCATTAGTGTGTTTTCATACTGCTATAAAGTACTGCCTGAGACTAAGTAATTTATAAAGGAAAGAGGTTTAATTGACTCACAGTTCAGCAGGGCTGGGAAGGCCACAGGAAACTTACAATCACGATGGAAAATGAAGGGGAAGCGAGGTAGCTTTCTCACGAGACACCTTCCTCACAACATGGCAAAAAGTGCTCAGTGAAGGGGGAAGAGCCCCTTATAAAACCATCAGATCTCCTGAGAACTCCCTCACTCTCACGAGAACAGGTAGGAAAACTGCCACTCATGATTCAATTACTTCCATCTGGTCTCTCCCTTGACACGTGAGGATTGTGGGGATTACAATTCAACATAAGATTTGGGTGGAGACACGAAGTCTAACCATATCAGTTGCTGAGAGGAAAATGTTCATTCCCAATTATTATATAGCTAGCCAACTTTTCATTTGTACTTAATGGCAACCCCTAAAATTTTTTGAAGATGAAAAAGAGTTTAAAGTATATCATGTATATTTAAAAACAGTAGACAACATTCAAATTCATGGAGAAAAAAATAAAATAACAAAATGAATCAAAATGGTATATATAAAATACTTGGCGATGAGCAAAGAAATCAGTAAAACAGAGTAGACAAACTCAGTGATTCTTAATCTTGGCTTCACATTTTGATTACCTGGAAGAATTAACAGTTAAAATAAATACAAATAAATATACATTCATAAAATAATAAATACAAGAAGTGTTTCCTTGTTCACACTCACAGAGAAGTGACTGAATTCCTCTTGGGTAGGGCCCAGACATGTGGGCTTTGTAGAGAGTCCTCTGTGACTCCAATGTACATACAGAGTTGTGAACCCTAGTTTAAGTAATTTTGGGGAATATGGGCTTATTGACATAGATGATAAAGAAAGGAGAGAGCTGGAGGTAATAATTTTTAAAATACTATATTTCTTCTCTGATAAAAATAAGAGATAATAGTTAATGTCTCATTTATTTGTTTGAGCTAAGAATATCATCAGAAACCTACCCTCTGCCAGTCGTTTTGATAAGTGATGGGAATAAATAGCCATCAAGATATGCTGAGTCCTGAAATTCAAGGAACATATAGTCCATCAATAGTAATGAACAAGAAATAGATGAACACAGGGCAATATGATTCGGGGGAACCAAGTAGGGAGCACTAGGGAAACTCCAGAGAATCAGAGCTGCCTGCCTGGAGGAGCTAATACCGGATCAAAACTAATACCAGATCTGCTCTTGACTTATAAGTAATCTGTTCAGGCTCAACTTACAAAATCATTTTCTATTATTCTAGTTCACTGTTACTTGTTTTCTCATTCTTCACTAACTAGAGTCAATAAATTAGATAAAAAGGAAGAAATACCTAGAGGCAGGTCTACTCTTTGAAAAGAAGTGAATATAAGAGCTGACACCAAATAATAAAGCCAATAAGAGAAATCAAAACAGATCCCCAAATTATCACAATCTTGGGACATTTTAAAAAAGAAGAACCATCTTGCATATCTCAATATTTTTCCAAGGTAGTAATGAGAGTTCAACATGCCTACAAAATACATTTAATGAAAGGCTAAACATTGCTGTCACTTCTTGTTAAGTATATAGGAAGTATAATCTTGTTGGTAGTTTCATTCCCTGTAAGGATAAATTTCCTATAAGGTTTTGAGAAGAGGGAGTTGTCTCCCTACAGCCTTTGAGCTGTGTCCCTGGGCTGTTATTTCTCTACCCTATGAACATCCGAATTCAGCTTTTTGGGGGTTACTAATACTGGCAAACACCTAGAACTTCTATTCCACAGTTCTCCTCAATAAGATATCACTTCTTCCTCACAGACTTTTCAAAACAGGAAAGGAGAATATGGGGTAGACAGTATCTCCATTAAAGGCCCATTGCTTAATTTTCTACAATACTGTTCACGCAATTTAATGGAACTGTTGATTTTACTGAGGAGTTTCGGTAATGAAAGGAAATTTAAATGTATTGAGGAATGTCCAAAAATAAAAGCTGCATGCTGCATATGACTAACCTTCTAGGCCCAAGTATGATGGGTGGGGCACAAAAATGGACACCTCTTACATGATTTTGTCTTGTGATATACCCTGATTCCCAACTTGCTCCCCTCTCCTGAGATCCATTGCCTTCCTGGAGAGTGCCTTCTTGTTGACAGTTTAACAAGGCAAATCCTATCTCCTTTTAGAGTGACCCCAGTTGCTTATCTGAGTGAGTTTATCTGACTTTAGAATACATCCATCTCTCCTTTCACCAAGAAAATCGACATGCAAATTTGCTTCTGTACATGTTCTAAAGCATAAGTAATTCAGTCTAGAATACTATCACAGCATATATAGGAGGGGGGAGAATGGCTAGAGAACAAGCTAAGATATATGTGTCACCAAGTGCCAGTTCAGATCCTGTGATACCTCCTCATCAGCATTAGGTACAGATATGCTTTTTCACTCTGCTTGATTATCCAAAAGGTAACTACTGAGTCAAACAAAGACAACACTTCTAAAGGAACACCAGGTATCTTCTGAGACAGTCAAGACAAAATCCACATAGAAGAGGATGAGCACTTCCTTAACTGCTAGCTCATCTGTTCAGCTGCTGAGCCTTCTGCAGGAGTAACATTTCACACATATGTCAGTCCATGCTGAGCAGGGCGGCTCTCCTTTGGCTTACACTGCTTGCACATGGCACTTCTGTGCCTTTGACACCTGAGATGTGACTCATTACAAAGAAGTGCATATTTCCTGCTCTGTTCTCTTCCTCTAATAAATATTCAGTAAAGGCTTTAAAAATCAAACATTTTATTTTTTTCTCCAATATAACTTTTAAAACTATTCAACATTATGGTCATAGCTTTTTGAAAGGTTCTCTTGCCATCTTGTTGGCATCCAAGGTGCTTCGGATTTAATTTAAGAGGGTAAAAATACGCAAACTGTCATATTCTTCTGGCTGAAAAGATAGGTATGTACATATTGCCCATTCCAGGATATATTTGAAATTATAAAGAAAAAATAAGGTTTCAAGGGAAGGGGGAACATTCAGAATCTTGGGACAGGCCAAGCACCATGAGATTCCTAAGAGCTGAATATGTGTTCTCTAAGAGCGGAAATGATGTGCCTTTTATTGGTTAAAAGGTACGGCTAATCTCAACCTCAAAATCAAGGGTTACTAAGTAATGGCCTTGTAAACATCCTTAACTAATGATGTACAGTAGAGCCTTCTTGGGAAGCAAGAGATGGTTTGAGAAGAGAGAGAGAGAGAGAGAGGGAAAGAGAGATAGAGAGAATGAATATTGGAAGCTCACCCTCAGCAGGTCTAACTCTTTTTGTCCATGCATCAAAGACTTCAATTATATTAGGTCGTAAAGGAGCAGCTAAGTCGTCCCTTTGCTGAGTTCTTCTCAGAGGGAATCCCGGTAGTAAATAAAAGAAAAAAACCCAGAATACCCACCAGTTTAACATTCTATTAAATTAGATTTACTTAATATTATAATCTTAAAGGGTTAGTTGCACGGTAACTTTACTGGAAAGCTCTTGGTTATAATCCTAATTACTGTTATAGAATTCTGTTTTCATTAACCCTTTAGCAATGCCTTATTAAGTTAATTTGACACATATTTTATCTTTTGGAAAAGGAAATATAAAATAATCATAAGAGCCTTACAGCAGTAAACGCCCAAAATACAAGGTCCAGAATTGAAGAAGAATATCATGTGAAATCTGTATGAAAGGGTGATCTGGGATTTGGCAGAGGAACCATTCAGCTACAGCCTGAAGATAAAGAGATACAGAGGAAAATCAAAAGCTAACTGGTAGGGGAGCAGTATGCAAATAGGGCTGTGAGTTGGAGGCAGCCTTATTAATTTTCAGGAGAACCTTGTATACAATATCATGAACAAAGAACACTCACATTACAGATTCTGTAGAGATTCACTGAGGAATACAAAAGAAAAAAGTAAAACAAAAAACAAAAACACAAGGAAGCACAAATCCAGTGCTGTTAAAGGAGTGTGTGTGTGCGTTCGTGTGTGTGTGTATGTGTGTGTCGAAGAGGACGTATTCACATTTACACTCACACATGTATTAAAGCTTGATGCTGTCTGGAGCATATACACTACCTATCACTAGAAATCTGTTTACAGTTTTCTTTTTCTAACACAATATCCTTTTGCAGAGAGCAGACCTCCTGCATTATTTATATGCAGACGACTTGTATAATAAGGTGCAGGTACATTTCCATTACATTGCATGCATTTCTATAAAGATACTCAATAGCAAAACTGATGTGGAGACTAATGAATCTTGGCCAAGGAGGGTGGTTTGGTGACTAAGTTAGGCTGCATGTCATTTTTACATATCACTGCATTACTTTTATTCCCCACTGTTATTTCCTAACATTCATTTTAAAGAATAAGTATCCATGCCCTTATTTAAGATTTTCCATCTTCTGAATGATTCTCAGGATTATTCAGCTTCAAGACACTTCACAGACTTTCAGAAAAACAATTTATAGACCTGAATTCATACTCTTACGATTGCCCTAAGGTTTGTCCTACAAAGCATTTGTTTGATAAAATGAAACAAATGTGTATGTGGGGAGAGAGAGCATAGAATAGGATAGGGCATCTATATTCGATTTTAGACCTCATTTTCTTGTTCTAAATGCCTTAGATGTTCTTCGTCCTCCTCAAAATCCATCTGTTTATTTTGGAGCTTAAGAGATATATCTAGCCCTGAAAGTAACAAAAATAACCTTTGGAGAATTAAGTTAGTTTTACTTAAACTCTTTTTAAATTTGTGGTTACATAGTAGGTGCAAATATTTATGTGATACATGAGAGATTTCAACACAGGCAAGCATTGGCCTAATAATCACACTAGGGTGAATGGAGCATTTATCCTTTCTTTGTGTTACAAACAGCCCAATTATACTCTTTTAATTATTTTATTTTATTTTTCAATTTTTATTATTTTTATGTTTCTTGAAACAGGTCTCGCTGTGTTTCCTGGGCTGGAGGGCAGTGGTACAAACACAACTCACTGAAGCCTCAACCTCCTGAGCTCAAACGATCCTCCCACTTCAGCCTGCCAAGTAGCTGGGACTACAGGTATGGGCCACTATGTCCAGCTAACTTTTGTATTTTTTGTAAAATGAGGTCTCACTATGTTGTCCAGGCTTGTCTTGAACTCCTGGACACAAGTGATCCTCCCACGTCAGCCTTCCAAAGTGCTGGGATTACAAGTGTGAGTCACTGCACCTGACCTTGTACTTATTTTTTATTTATCTATTTATTTTAGTGTTTAACTTTTATTTTATTAACACTAAGATTCCTATTCTTTTTTTAATTTAATTTTAAGTTCTGGGATACATGTGCAGAACGTGCAGGTTTGTTACATAGGTATGCATGTGCCATGGTGGTTTGCTGCACCCATCAACCCATCATCTAGGTTTTAAGCCCTGCATGCATTAGGTATTTGTCCTAATGCTCTCCCTCTCTTTGCCCCCTCACGCCCACTTGTAGTTATTTTTAAATGTACAACAAATAATTGTTGACTGTCATCACCCTGTTGTGCTATCAAATACTACATCTTATTTGTGCTAACTATGTTTTTATACGCATTAACTACCCCCACTGTCCCTTAACACCTGGCACCAACTTTCCCAGCCTTTGGTAACCATCATTCTACTCTCTAGCTCCATGGGTATAACTGTTTTAATTATTTTATCTCCCACAAATAAGTGAGAATATGCAAGTTTGTCTTTCTGTGCCAGACTTTTTTCACTTAACATAATGACCTCCAGTTCCATCCATGTTGTTGTAAGTGTTAGGATCACAATCTTTTTATGGCTGAATAGTACTCCATTGTATATACGAACATTTTCTTTATCCATTCATCTGTTGATGGACACTTACGTTGCTTCCAAATCTTGGGTATTGTGAATAGCACTTCAACAAATATGGGTGTTGCAGATATCTTTGATATACTGATTTTCTTTCTTTTGGGTATATACCTAGAAGTGGGATTGCTGGATCATATGGTAGCTCTATTTTTAATTTTTGGCGGAACATCCAAACTGTTCTCCATAGTGGCTGTACTAATTTACATTCCCTCCAGCAGTGAACATGGGTTCTGACAACAGTGCAAACAATACCCAACACCACACACATCTTAATTGGTTCAGATTACAAAATTCCAGCAGAAAAAAACAAAGTTCAAGAAACTTCGCACTCACTGGGTGCCTAGATCAGCTGCAGATGCCAGTACAGCTTTCAATATAAATTCTAAACAAACGGGATCAACATAGAAACATGACTTTGTCAGTATGATCTGGAATGCAAAGTACAATCAAAGCAGTGGTTACCAAAAGTGGAAGCGGTCCAGTCAAAGCAAAAAACAAGCAAGAGCAAAGGTTTTGGCAAAAGATTTTGGGATGCTCAAGGCATTTACTTGTTGACTCTCTGGAAGGGTAGAGAACTCTAACATCTGCTTATTATGAAAGTGTTTTTAAAAAGTTAGCCAAAGCTGTAGCAAAAGAACACACAGGAAATCTTTACTAGTGAGTCTTTCTCCACCATAACAATGATCCTGCTCACTTCTCATCAAACAAGGGCAACTTTGCGGGAGTTCTGCTGGGAAGTCATTAGATATCCACCTTATATTCCTGATTTGGCCCTTCTGACTTGTTTGTTTCCTAATCTTAAAAAAAAAACCTTTAAAGAGCATCCATTTTTCTTTAGTTAATAGCAGTGTAAAAAAGACTGCATTGACACGGTTAAACTCATTCTCCTAAGGATATTCTTCAAAAGGCAAAGTTTTAAATTTTGATTTTTAAGTTTGATGCTAAAATTTAATTTCATTTGTTCTGGTACCATCCATCGAAAAGATTATTCTTTCTACACGGAAATGCTTTTGTACTATTGTAAAAACATAAATTATTCATATGTGTGAGTTTACTTCTGTATGCACTATTACGTTTTGTTGATTTACTTGTCTGTCTTTATGCCAATTTCACACTACTTTGATAAATTTCATAGGAAATCTTGAACTCTCACTTTGTATATTCTAAGCCTTTTGTGTTTCTATGTGAACTTTATAATCTGCTTATCAGATCTATAAAAAAAGTGCTAGGATTGAATCTAAAGGTCAAATTGGGGAGAGTTAACATTTTAGGAATACTGCGTCTTTCCACCCTTGAACATGGTATATCCTTTAATTTTTTTAGATATTTCAATAATACTCTTAGCAGAGTCTTATAGTTTTCAATGTCAAAGTTGTGTACATATTTTGTGAGATTTATCACTGTATATTCATTGTTATGCTATTTAAGTCATACCTTTTTATTTTAATTTCTAACCATTTGATGCTATTTTATAGAAATATATTTTGTCTATTGATCACGTATCTTACAAACTTGCTAAACTCACTTGTTCTAGTAGTTTTTTGCAGATTTAAATTTTTTTTTTTTTTTTTTTTTGCATGGACAATGATTTTGTTCATGAAAAAGTTTTATTTGTGTCTTTCCAGCTGTATGACTTTCAGTTCATCCTCTCTCACAGTGGCTAGTGCAATAAAGAGAGAATAGAAGTGGTGAGAGAAAAATCTCTGTTCTTGATTTTTCAGGGAAGACAATCTGTCTTTACCGTTAAGTATTATGTTAGCTGTAGGTTATTCACCAATTCCGTTCCTTGGATTGAGGAAGTTTTCTGTTGTTCCTAGTTTGCTGAGACTTTTATCAGGAATGGATATTGAATTGTATCAAATGCTTTTCTGCATTTATTTGGGATAGTCTATGTTTTCTTTTTAATTTTGTCAGTATGTTGAATTATTGATGGATCTTTGAGTGTTCAACCAATTTTGCATTTTGGGGTAGACCTCAGAAATGGGCATGATCTAACTGGTCATGATGTAATCTAAATTATTTTCCTTCTCAGAGAATCAGCCTTTATTTAATGGATTTTTCTTCATTTTTTCTCTTTTATCAGTGAATTAAATTCTGGTCTTTATTATTTCTTTTTCATACTTACTTTGGGTTCAATTTACTTTTCTTTAGCAAGGGTATTGATAAAAGCTGAGGTTATTGATTTAAGACCATTTTTTAATGTAGATTTTCAGTGCTAGAAGGTTTTCCATTAAGTTACTGCTTCAGGAACATTCCACAAATTTTAATATATTGTGTTTTTATTATTCATTCAATTTAAAATATGTTTTCTTTTATGTAGCCCTACTTTAGACATTTTAAAGTTCTATACAAATAAAAGGCATTATAATTAAAATGTGAAATAAACTTATTTATCATTATAGTTTGCTCTTTTAATTTAATTTTTATTTTTTATTTTCATAAAAATATATATATATACCACAGTTTATCCACTCATTGTTATCCACACCACAGTTATCCACACCACAGTTTATCCACTCATTGATTGATGGGCATTTGTGTTAGTTCCACATTTTTGCAGTTGTGAATTGTGCTGCTATAAACATGTGTGTTCACATTTCTTTTTCATATAATGACGACTTCTTTTCCTCTGGGTAGATACCTAGTAGTGGGATTGCTGGATCAAATGGTAGTTCTACCTTTAGCTCTTTAAGGAATCTCCATACTGTCTTTTGTAGTGGTTGTACCAGTTTACATTCCCTCCAGCAGTGTAAAAGTGTTCCCTGTTGACTGCATCCATGCCAACTCTATTATTTTTTTAAATTTTTTTGATTATGGTCATTCTTGCAGGAGTAATGTGGTATTTCATTGTGGTTTTGATTTTCATTTCCGTCATCATTAGTGATGTTGAACATTTTTTCATATGTTTGTCGGCCATTTGTGTATCTTTTTTTGAGAATTGTCCATTTATGTGCCTAGCCCAATTTTGATAGGATTGCGTGTTTTTTTCTTGTTGATTTGTTTGAGTTTGTTGTAGATTCTGGATATTATCCCTCTGTCAGATGTATAGATCATGAAGATATTTTTCCCACTCTATGGGTTGTCTGTTTACTCTGCTACTACTTTTGCTGTGCAAAAGCTCTTTAGTTTAATTAAATCCCAGCTATTTATGTTTGTTTTATTGCATTTGCTCTTGGGTTCTTGGTCATAAAATCCTTGCCTAAACCAGTGTTTAGGGTTATTCCAATATTAATTGATAGAATTTTTATATTTTCAGTCTTAGATTTAAGTCCTTAATCCATCTTGAGTTGATTTTTGTATAAGGTGAGAGATAGGGATCCAGTTTCATTTTCTACATGTGGCTAGACAATTATCCCAGCACCATTTGTTGAATAAGGTATCCTTTCCCCACTTTATGTTTTTGTTTGCTTTGTCTAAGATATTTTTTGTTTGCTTTGGTTCTCTATTCTGTTCCATCGGTCTTTGTGCCTATTTTCATACCAGTGCCATGCTGTTTTGGTTTTTTGGTGACTATGGCCCTATAGTATAGTTTGAAATAAGGTAATGTGATGCCTCCAGATTTGTTCTTTTTGCTTAGTCTTGCTTTGGCTATGCAGGCTCTTTTCCATATGAATTTTAGAATTGTTTTTCTCTAAGTCTGTGAGGGATGATTGTGGTATTTTGATAATTGCATTGAATTTGTAGATTGCTTTTGTCAAGATGGTCATTTTCACAATATTGATCCTAATGAGCATGGGATGTATTTCCATTTGTTTGTGCTGTCTATGATTTCTTTCAGCAGTGTCTCGTCTCTTAGTTTTCATTGTAAAGGTCTTTCACCTCCTTGTTTAGTTATATTCCTAAGTAATTTATTTAATTTTTTGCAGCTATTGTAAAAGGGGTTGAGTTCTTGATTTGATTCTCACCTTGGTCACTGTTGGTATATAGAAGAGCTACTGATTTGTGTACATTAATTTTGTACCCAGAAACTTTGCTGGATTTTTTTATCAGTTCTAGGAGCTTTTCGCAGGAGTCTTTAGGGTTGTCTAGGTAGATGATCATGTCATTAGCAAACAGAAACAGTTTAGCTTCCTCTTTACTAATTTGGGTGCCCTTTATTTCTTTCTCTTATTTGATTGCTCTGGCTAAGACATCCAGCACTATGTTAAAGAGGAGTAGTGAGAGTGGGCAACCTTGTCTTGTTCCAGTTCTCAGAGGGAATACTTTCAACTTTTCCCCATTCAGTATTATGTTGACTATGGGTTTGTCATAGATTGAGGTATGTCCCTTGTGTGCCAGTTTTGTTGCAAGTTTTAATCATAAATGGATGCTGAATTTTGTTAAATGGTTTTTCTGCATCTATTGAGATGATCATGTGATTTTTGTTTTTAATTCTGTTTATGTGGTGTATCACATTTATTGACTTGCATATGTTAAGCCATCCCTGAATCTCTGGTGTGAAACCCACTTCATCATGGTGGATTATCTTTTTGACATGTTGTTCGATTCGGTTAGCTAGTATTTTGTTAAGGATTTTAGCATCTATGTTCATCAGAGATATTGGTATGTAGTTTTCTATTTTGGTTATGTCCTTTCCTGATTTTGGTATTAAGGTGATACTAGCTTCATAGAATGACTTAGGGAGGGTTATCTCTTTCTCTATCTTGTGGATTAATGTTGATAGGATTGGTACCAATTATTTGAATGAATGGTAGAATTCTGCTGTGAATCCACCTAGTCCTGGACTTTTTTTGTTGGTAATTTTTTAATTACCATTTCAATCTCGTTGCTTATTATTGACTTGTTCAAGGTAGCTAATTCTTCCTGATTTAAGCTAAAAGGCTTGGATCTTTCTAGAAATGTATCCATCTCTTCTAGTTTTTCTGGTTTATGTGCATAAAGGTGATCATAGTAGCCTTGAATGATCTTTTGTATTTCTGTGGTGTCAGTTGTAATATTTCCTGTTTCATTTCTTATTGAAGTCATTTGGATTTTTTCTCTTCTTTTCTTGGTTAATCTTGCTAATGGTCTATCACTTTTGTTTATCTTTTCAGAGAACCAGCTTTTTGTTTCATTTATCTTTTGTATTTTTGTTTGTTTGTTTGTTTGTTTCAATTTCATTTGGTTCTGCTCTGATCTTCGTTATTTCCTTTCTTCTGCTGGGTTTGGGTTTGGTTTGTTCTTGTTTCTCCAGTTTCTTCAGGTGTGACCTTAGATTATCTGTTTGTGCTCTTTCAGACTTTTTGATGTAGCCATTTAGGGCTATGAACTTTGCTTTTAGCACCGCCTTTGCTGTAACCCAGAGGTTTTGATAGGTTGTGTCACTATTGCTGTTCAGTTCAAAGAATTTTTTAATTTCCATGTTGATTTGATTTTTGACCCAATGACCATTTAGGAGAAGGTTATTTAATTTCAATGTATTGGCATGGTTTTGAAGGTTCCTTTTAGAGTTGATTTCCAGTTTTATTACACTGTGGTCTGAGAGAGTACTTGAAAAAATTCAATTTTCTTAAATTTATTGAGGCTCATTTTGTGGCCTATCATACGGTCTATCTTGGAGAAAGTTGCATGCACCATTGAATAGAATGTATATTCTGCAGTTGTTAGATGGAATGTTCTGTATATGTCTGTTAAGTCCATTTGTTCCAGGGTATAGTTTAAATCCACTTTTCTTTGTTGACTTTCTGTCTTGATGACCAGTCTAGTGCTGTTAGTGGAGTACTGTGGTCCCCCACTATTACTGTGTTGTTGTTTATTTCATTTCTTAGATCTATTAGTAATTGTTTTATAAATTTGGGACCTCTGGTATTAGGAGCATATATGCTTAGGATTGTGATATTTTCCTGTTGAACAAGGCCTTTTATCATTATATAATGTCCCTCTTTGTCTTTTTAACACTGTTGCTTTAAATTTTGTTTTGTCTGATACAACAATAGCTACTCCTGCTCACTTTTGGTGTCCCTTTGCATGAAATGTCTTTTTCCACCTTTTTACCTTAAGTTTATGTGAGTCCTTATGTGTTAGGTAAGTCTCTTAAAGGCAGCAGATAGTTGATTAGTGAATTCTTATCCATTTTGCAATTCTGTATGTTTTAAGTGGTACATTCAGGCCATTTACATTCAATATTAGTATTGAGATGTGAGGTATCATTCTGTTTATACTGCTATTTGTTGCTTGTATACCTTGGTTTCTTGTTTTTGTTTTTGTCTTTTAAATTGTATTTTTGTTTTATAGGTCCTGTGTGATTTATGCTCTATAGAGGTTCTCTTTTCATGTGTTTCCAGGCTTTGTTTCAAGATTTAGAGCTCCTTTTAGCAGTTCTTGTAGTGGTGGCACGGTAGTGGTAAATTCTCTCAGCATTTGTTTGTCTGAAAAAGACTATTTTTCCTTCATATATGAAGCTTAGTTTCACTGGATACAAAATTCTTGACTGATAATTATTTTGTTTGAGGAGACCAAAGATAGCATCCCAATCCTTTCTAGCTTGAAGGATTTCTAATGAGAAATCTGCTGTTAATCTGTTAGGTTTTCTTTAGAGGTTACCTGGTGCTTTTATCTCACAGCTCTTAGGATTGTTTCCTTTGTCTTAACTTTAGATAACCTGATGACAATGTCCCTAGGAGATGATCTTTCTGTAATGAATTTCCCAGGTATTCTTTGTGCTTCTTGTGTTTGGATGTCTAAGTCTCTGGCAAGATTGGGGAAGTTATCCTCGATTATTCCCCCAAATATATTTTCCAAACTTTTAGATTCCTCTTCTTCCTCAGGAATACCAATTATTTTTAGGTTTGGTCATTTAACATAATCCCAGATTTCTTGGAGGCTTTGTTCATATTTTCTTATTTTCTTTTATTTGTCTCTGTTGGATAGAGTTAATTTGAAGACCTCGTCTTCGAGCTCTGAATTTCTTTCTTCTACTTGTTTAATTCTATTCCTGAGACTTTACAGAGGATTTTGCATTTCTGTAAGTGTGTCCATTGTTTCCTGAAGTTTTGATTGTTTTTTATTTATGCTATTTTGCTGAATATTTCTCCCTTCACGTCTTGTATCCTTTTTTGATTTCCTCACATTGAGCTTCACCTTTCTCTGCTGCCTACCTGATCAGCTTAATAACTAATCTTCTGAATTCTTTTTCAGATAAATCATGGATTTCTTCTTTGTTTGGATCCATTGCTGGTGAGCTAGTGTGATTTTGGGGGGTGTTAAAGAACGTTGTTTTGTCATATTACCAGAGTTGGTTTTCTGGTTCCCTCTCATTTGGGTAGGCTCTGTCAAAGGGAAGATCTAGAGCTGAAGGCTGTTGTGCAGATTACTCTGCCCCACAGCGTGTTCCCTTGATATAGAATTCTCCCCCTTTTCCCAGGGCCGTGGCTTTCTGAGAGCAGAGCTGTAGTGATTGTTATCTCTCTTCTGTATCTAGCCACCCAGCAAGTCTACCAGGCTGTGGGCTGGTACTGGGGGTTGTCTGCACAGTCCTGTTATTTGAACCATCTGTGGGTTTCTCAGCCGTGGATTCCAGCACCTGTTCCGGTGGAGGTGGCAGGGGGTTAAAATGGACTCTGTCATTCTGTTTAAAAAATGCTCTAATTTCCCTTTTCTTCTTTGATCCCTAGATTATTTAGAAGTGTGTTATATAGTTCTAAAGTGCCTGAGGATCTTCCAGAGAGATTTTTATTATTAATTTTAATTTAATGTGATTGTGGTGTGAGAACACGCTTTGTGTGACTTGGAGTCTCCTAAATTTATTGAGCCATTTTTTTTCTATCCTAGAATATGGTCTATTTCAGTAAATATTCATGTGCTCTTGAAAAGAATGCATGTTCTGTTATTGATATAAGTGTTTGATATTGTTAGGTCTTTTATATCCTTGATGATTTTGTATTTACTTGTTCTACCAGTTATGAAGATGGGGTTATTGAGCTCTTGAGCTATAATTTGGTTTTGTTTCTTCCTCCTTGCACTTGCATCAGTTTTTGCTTCATGAATTTTGAAGATCTGCTATTAGGTACATAAACATTTATGAACGTTATGTCCTTTGGATGAAATGACTTCTTTATCAGTATAAAATGACCTTCTTTATCCCAAGATATATTCTTTGTCCTGAATTCTACTTTGTCTGATATTAACATAGCCACTCAAGTTTTTTTAAAAAACTAATATCAGTAAAGTACATATTTCCTATCCTTTAATTTTTTGCCTATTTGTGGCTCTGTGTTTAAAATACTTTATTTACACACAGCATATAAGTTATACAGTTGAATTTAATATGTTTTCAATCAAAATGACCATTTTTGACTTCAATATGGAAAGTTTAGACCACCTACCTGTAATCTGACAGCTGGGATGTAGAGAGGTTTGAGTCACTCATCTTGCCACTTGTTTTCAACTTTTCCCATTTTTTTATTCCATTTTTCTCCATTTTCTGCTTTCTTTTGTATTAACAGATATTTAATAATTCAATTTAATATATTTTGCTGTTTCTCAGTTACAACCCCTTGTTTTGTTCTTTCAGTAGTTGATTTAGAATGTATATTCACACCATTAATTTATGACAATTTATTTTTAATTGATGTTATGCTACTTTATATAAAAGAATATTAAAATGCTATACTTCTATTTTTATCCCTTCTGAATTTTATGCAGCGTTGTCATCTTTAACAAATCCCCATGACTTTGCTATTATATTTGTTTAAACAATGATCTTTCAAAGAGTTTAAAAAACACAGATATAACTATTCTAAAGAACTATAGCTGACACACATATATATGTATGCACATATAGACATATATACATAGCTGCCTATATCTTTACCATATTCCATGTTTTTTGCCTGTTGGTGAAGATCCCTATTTTCATCTGGTGTTATTTTCCTTTGCCTTAGGAGCTACCTTTAACATTTCTTGTTATGCACATCTGCTGATGATACTTTTGTTTTAACCATTTCTATTTATGAAAAAGTATTTCATGTTTACTTGTGAAAAATGTTTTCACTGGATACATAGGGTGAACATATTTTATTTTACCACTTTAAATATTTTTTTCTCTACTTTCTTGTCACTTGCATTGTTTCTGATGAGAAATATACTGTAATCCCCATCTTTACTGTTCTATACGTAACGTGCTGCCTTCCTCCACTTCCTGGCTATCTTTATAATTTAGTCTGTATCACTGTTTAGTCATTTTATTATGTTGTGTTTGTACAGCTGTCTTTATTACACTTGTACTATAAACAATTCATTGAACTTCTTTGGCCTGTGGATTTACAATTTCCTTCAACTTTATAAAATTTCAGCCAGCATTTCTACAAATATTGTTTCTGCTCTGGCTCTTTTAAGAGATTACAATTATTTAGTCATATATGTATGTGTGTATATATATACAATGTTATATTATATGTTATATAATAATATTACATATTATATATGGTGTAATACAGATTATATATTTTATATAGAATATATTAAAATTATGTACATTTATATAGCCACTTAAAGCTATTACATAGCTTATTAATGTCTTGTACATTTAAAGATTATTTTTCTTCTCTTTATTTTATTTTGAATAGTTTATACTACTATGTGTTCAAGTTTATTACTCTTTCATTTGTAACACCTAATGTGTCATTAATCCCATCTGTACTTTTAATCTCAAATATTGTACTTTCCACTTTAGAAGTTTGATTTTGTATAACTTTCCTGTCTCTATGTAACTTTCTGAATCTCTAAAATATAGTTCTAATAACTTTTCTAACATCTGTATTCACTTCTTATAACATCTGTTTCACTTCCGCTCCAATTTCAATTGATTTTCTCCTCATTATGAGTTGTGTTTTTCTCCACTGCATATTTGGTAATGTTTGACTGAGCATCAGACATTGTGGTTTTACATTATTTGGTACTATATTTTTAAATTTCTATAAATACAACTGAGTTTTTCTTTGATGTAGTTACTTCAAAACAATTTAGTTCTTTTGGGTCTTGCTTTTCAGATTTGCTAATCAGTCTAGGTCTATTTACTCTACACTACCTTGGCAAGATCTTCCTAAGTATTCTAGTCAATCCCATGCATTTTTCTGGTATGGACAATGAAAACAGGCACTATTCTCATCCCTGTGTGAATGCCAGGCACCTGTTTGTTCTCAGTCTCTCGTATGATCTTTTTCATAGCATTGGACAAAGCCATTCTGCTCAGATACCAGAATCAAGATCTAATTTTCTAAAATCCCCCATACCTATTATAGAGGTCTTTTTTTCAGTGCACATAAAGATTTTAGTAACTACTATGTGTTATTCATTCTTCACTTGAAATGAACAAGTTGAAGATAGTAGAGCCACAAGATGAGAAAAAATGGTTTACTGAATCATGATTTTCAGGAGTGTTACTAACAGAAGTGCTTGTATTTAACCAAGTAAGTGAGAAGTGTGTGCGTGTGTGTGGCCAAAATTGGAAACTTTTTCTATTTAAGGAACTAATATTCCTGAAATTAATATATACTTACTGTTATCACTATTTTATAACCTAATAAATTGAAGTTTTGTAACCTAGAACATAAATCACATATATAGCCAATAAAGAAATGAAGATTCAAATTCAAGGAGTCTGACTCTAGGGCCCATGTTTCTGTTGTTGTTGTTGCTGTTGTTTTTTATTCACTTTTATTTTAGAAGTTGTAATTTTACAGAAAAGTTGTAATATAGTACAGAGGATTGCTTCATGACATGCCTAGTTTCCCTTCTTATTAACATCTTATACCAGTATGGAACTTTTATCATGATTAATGAACCTAACCAATGGATTACAAGTAACATCCATATTTTATTCAGAATCCCCTAGTTTTTCTGTATTTTTTATGTTTCAGAATCACTGGATACCATAAGAAATCATATTATATTTACCTACTGTATCTCTTTTGGTATTTCTTGAATGATACAGTCTCTTAGAATCTCAGATTTTCCTTGACTTTGAGGATTTTCACAGTTTTTAGGACTACTGGCTATATATTTTATGCAATGTCTTTCAATGTGGTTTTATCTGGTATTTTTCTCATGATTAGATTGGGGTGATGTGAGATTTCTGGAGGAAGAGCATAGATGTAAAGTGTTGTTCTCATCATATCATGAGTGCATACTCTAGACATGACATTGTTGTTTACATTAATCTCATTATATGGCTGAGGTAGTATTTGTCATTTTTCCCTGTGGTAAAGTTACTCTCCCCTACCCCACTTTTCGTATTGTACTCTTTGTCAGGAAGTCACTGTGTGCCATCTACATATAAGGAGTGGGGTGCTATGCTCCACTTCCTTACTGGGAGAATAGCCACATTGAGTACATGGAATTCTTCTGCATGAGGTACTTGTCAATTAACCACATTTATTTATTTATTCAATAATTTATTTTTATCAGTAACAGACTCAGGGAAAATTATTTTATACATTCTGTTGTAATTTAATACTACTATATTTGTTGTTTACATTTTTCAAGCTTTGGCCATTTTCCAGCTGTTTCAATTAATGCCTGTGTTCCTTCAACATGCTTTCATTATTCTTTTTTCAAGCACTTTTTTAACTTTCTGACATTATAAGATGCTTCAAGCTCATTTTGAATATTTTCTATTTCAGTCATAAAACCAATGATTTATCAAAAAAAAAAAAAATACCTAGTTTCCTTTATTAGAGAATGGTACTAGAGACCAAGATCTAAGTTTTATAGTTTTCACAGCTACTCTTTGTTGTCTAAATCCTTCTAAATGGGAAAGGCATAATAATGAAGTTAACCATGGAGAACATTGGAGAATACCAAAGGGGGCCCTTAGCATAGGGAAGAACTTAAATACTATATAAAATGGAAATAATAAGAATGGATAATAGATAAATTGTAATATTTAATGGGCCATCCAGTATATAACTTGATGCATAACTTCACTAGAAAACAGAGGGCTACAAATTAGCAAGGAGAAAGCTGTCTTTTCCAGATAAGAAGTGTAAAGGTAGCTTGTGGCTGAACAATGCTGTCACTAAGATCAACTAGGAAAAACAGATACAATAGAAAAGATGTAAGATATTAAAAAGGTTCTAGGCAGCCAGGAATTGAGGAAGGTAGGATCTAACAGAAGAGAACACTTCAGAAAGGTAAACAACATTCAGTAGCTGCATATTGTAAACTTGGGGCCTTTATAAATTCCGGATACTAGGCAAGAAACTAAGAATCTGCAAAGGGCCCAGAAAGAGCATCTGTTACTAAAGGCAGAGAAACCACTATGTAACTGGAACTTTAAAGGAATTAGTGAGAAAAGCCAAAGTTAACAAACTAATAAAAATAAAAACCCATATACTTGAGGAGCTAAAATTTTGTTGAGAAAGTAGGAGAATATCACTGTAACTTGCAAATATAAATTTGCCAAATTCTTAAGTTGAACAGTACAAGACATTAAGAAAAAACTTCTGAGAAACGAAGCTGAGGATTGGCAGCCTTTGGTGCTGAGGAAACAAAGGACCCAATACAGGAAATGGCCCCAGTCAACACCACAGGATATGCCCTGAGAGAGACAATAAATCATAAGTAGAAGAGACTTACCTAAAATTCAAGTTAACCTCAACTAAACTTATTTCCTAAGAACTTATATGAATAGGATTTCAGTATATCTGCCTAACAGAAAAGGGGTAAACTTTCTCTTGAAGGAGATAATATCATCCATATCACCTATAATGTTTTCATTACAATATTGATTATTCAATTATAATTACTCGGCATACTGCAAGACAAAACCAAATTACCAAAACCCAATATGATAAAGAAAGTACTAGAAATCGACCCATAGTTTACCCAGACATTGGGGTTAATATATAATGAAATTTAAAGTAACTAAGATTAATGTGTTCTATATATGATAAAATAAAATAGTTGGAAAATAGATTTTCATCACAGACTAAGTCTGTAGAATTAATCTAATGAGCATTATAAAACTGAAAGAAAAAAAAACCCACAGTAAACAAAATCAAGAACTATTAAATGGGTTTCGCCCCATTAGACACAGCAGGAGAGAGGATTTGTGACATGGAAATTAAGTCACTAGAAATAATTAGGGACAAAAAGGGAAAATACATAAGACTTTGTGACAAAAATATAAAATACAGTACATTTAAAAAGTTCATGTAATTGGAATCACAAGATTAGAGTCACAGAAAGACAACATGAAACGGGAAAAAGCAATATTTGAGGAAATACTGGATGGACAATTAAAAAAAAATCAATCTACAGTTTCATGAAGTTTCATGAAGCTCTGCAAATCCCCAGCAAAATAAATGCAAAGAAAATCACACCAATACACAAATAAAGCTCTTGAAATCTACAGAAAAAAAGAGCAATCTGAACACAGTGACATTTGGAGAGGGGATTGCCTTCAAAAGTATAATAGCAGTGAGGTTTGTATATATCTCAACAAAAATTTTGGAAGACAGAAAACTATGTGACTAAATATAAAAGAAATTTAGCCAAAACCCACATTTTATGTTTTTAAACACATGTGAAATTACATTTGTAATAATAGTGACATAAAACACAGGAGTAGATAAACGAAGTTAACATATTTGAAGTTTTAGCATTGTTGAGAAAGTGGTAAAAGTAATAATATATATTAGGCTGTAATAAATTAAAAATGCATATTTTGATCTTTAGGGTAACTAAGAAAATAATAATAAAAACTAGCCCAATTTATTAAAGGGAAAAAGCACAATAATATTAAAATATATGATTAAGATATAAAAAGGCAAGAAAAATTAAAACAGAAGAAAATATCAAATTTACTTCCATTATATTTTTTAAGTTGAACAATTCCAAGTGTTCATAAGGAGCAGGAGAAATGAAAACACTCATTTACATTTATAAGAAAAACATAGGTAATGCTTCAAAACTTAGTGTTGAATATTACATTATGAATTCTATAAAACACACATATGCACAGAACACTATATATTCATCTAGGATAAAACCAAGGACACATATTAAAAATTAGAAAGGATAATAATGTGAGGGTAGAATTAGAGTAGGGGTAAAATATTTCATGGTACGAATTGAAAATATAATTAACTTTCTGTACCCAAAACTTCAATTTAAAATAAATAAATAAGTAAAAGCTACAATTGAGTGTAATAACCACCTTAATAGAAGTCTCCTTTGGGCTACTCCACTAGTTCTGGTACAAATATATGTACATTCCGTCTAAATATATATGTACATTCCATCTAAATATATATGTATACATGAATGTAAGTTTGTATTCATTTAGTTATTAATTCAGTTATTCAATTATTTGTTATAACCCAATGCCTTGTTTGAAGAATGTCTAGGGTCTCCCTTTGAGTGTTTTATTCTTTCCAAATTACTGCCACTCCTTTAGTGAAGAGCAACATAACTATCTTGATCAATCTATTATGAACATTGCTTGTTTTTGACGGCCAAGCCAACAAAGCTCATAGGAAATCTATACCATGTTTCTGGGAGGCTTCTCAGTCTAGGATGCAGTAGTTATCTTTTAATGAAAGGACATGAACTCACATAGTCTATCTTTAACTTTCAAAGGTGCTACAAATATAAATTCCCAAGATCAAAGCTATTTAGCTTATATTTACTATTCCAGGAGTTCTAAGAATGAAAAGCCTTTTCATTATTTCCATGCCATAACACCATGCCTTAAAACCAAACTG
This sequence comes from Papio anubis, assembly GCF_008728515.1. Taxonomy (NCBI): domain Eukaryota; kingdom Metazoa; phylum Chordata; class Mammalia; order Primates; family Cercopithecidae; genus Papio; species Papio anubis. The sequence goes on from NC_044989.1 coordinate 21,928,259, forward strand.
GCCTTTATGTCAAGCTTGGGAAACCAACTTTAACTCTCCCTTGTCTCAAGGTAATTTTGTTCTCATTAGTCTCATTTCTTACACCTGGAATTTGTTCAAAGCCAGCCATGTCCCCATGATTCAGGTCATCTCACCCTGAATCTTAGGAAACAGGAGTAGGTTATCAGGCCTTGTTCTTTCTGGAGTTTCTTGGAATACCTGTATATTTCAATCCACCTCTTTTAAATTCAGAGATTAAAGTGAAATTCTATTTCTCTTTTTAATCCAGAAAGAAATCACCTCTGCATATTGGATATTTCAAACAAGACAAGGTAATTTTGGCTTTCTACATCCAACAGAATGGCTATCTACGTGCCTTGCATTGTTGTCACCAAAAGTGTCTAACATGAAATTTTGAATGGAAAGATCTCTTCTAACTGACTCCATTCCTATATTTAGTAGAAGCTGCCGTTCTATTTACTCTCCTCAATGGAAGAGTAAAATGTCTTTCTTGAGGGATCACATAAGAAGACCAACTTATCCAGGATTAGAGAGCCAGAGAAGATTTCCTGTAACAAGTGATTTCATAACCTGGCCTCTGAAAGATAAGAATGAGTCACCTTTGGCTAAGGATGAAGTCAAACTGTATAGGTGGATACACTAATGTTAGAAAGGGCCAGTTATATTCAGTAACACATCAGTGGTTCTGTGCAATTCAAAGTTAGAATAGTAGAGCATTCAGAGTGTTACTAAGACATTGAACTTGAAGGAAAAAAGGGAGGCGAGCCAGATCATCCTTGGTGGAATTCTTACTTTTTTTTTTTTTTTTTTTTTTTTTTTTTTTTTTTTTTTGGTGAGACAGAGTCTCATTCTGTCGCCCAGGCTGGAATGTGGTGGCACGATCTTGGCTCACTGCAAACTCTGCTTCTTGGGTTCAAGCCATTCTCCTGCATCAGCCTCCTGTGTAGCTGGGATTATAGGCGCCTGCCATCACACCCAGCTAATTCTTGTATTTTTTTTAGTAGAGATGGGGTTTCACCATGTTGGCCAGGTTGATCTCAAACTCCCGATCTCAGGTGATCTGCCTGCCTCAGCCTCCCAAAGTGCTGGGATTACAGGCGTGAGCCACTGCGCCCGGCCGAATTCTTACTTTTGTGTGTGCTTGTGAGTGCAGACGAGAAGGACTGCATTACAGATACTGGGTCAATGTTACACAAAGAAAGGTAAAAAACCCATTAGGAGTCTTGAGATAGAGTTGTTTTTTAATAGAATCCTAGAATTATTGTGGGAAGCAAGCTCAAGCCACTCCATGCTTTTCCCACTCTACAACCAAATAATATAGAATAGCTGTCTAAATTGGTCATGTTCACAGGCATTAATTAGATAATAATGCACTAGAAAATCATCTATCCTTCTTTTGGTGTTAAGTCTTTCAGGGATCTCTGTCTTCTTCCCAGGACTTACAGAGATGAAGACATGGCCGATTGTCTGCTTCCTTTTATCAATAGTCAGGCAGTATCATTCTCCTTCTACAAATCAAGTATACCTCATTGTCAATCTTAATCTCTTTCTCAGTGCATTTTCTTCTACATTGCTGCCCCAAATAATCTATGCTAGCTGCTGCAACGTTTCACTCCTGAAATCTCTCAGTAGCTGAACACAACAAAAATTTATTCCTGGCTCACAGAGTCTGGTAGGAGAGGATGTATGCCTCATGGAAGAGAAACGAAAGAATGGAAAAATTACCCTGGTTCTAACTGCCCCAAAAGAATGGAAGAATTACTCTGGTTCTGTCTCTGTCTGGTACAGACATATATCACTTCAACTTACAGCCATTGGGCAGTCACCAGGCTTCAGGCTCACTGCAAAGGAGGCTAGGAAATAGGAAGGAATGAAGAATATCACTTTTCTTAGACGAACATACTTGTGTGGCTACTATAGGGTCAGTTTCTCTTTCTCTCTCCCTACACCCATTTCTTACAAACAGATGTTTGCTTAGAAAGTTTTCGCACTTTCCATTGTTCAAGCATTTGCACACTCATTACCTCGCTTAATCCTCTCAACAGCCAGGAGCGACAGGCTTTGATGAGTGTGAGTAATCTATGCAAAATCACAGCACCACTAAAGGGGTGATACAAAACTTTAACTGAGAGCCCCCTCCTCTACACTCTCCTTACAGTAGTTCTCAATTTTCCGCCTGCATCAGAATCACCTGGAGGGTACTTCAAAGCACAGATAGGGCGCTCTCCTCCCAGTGTTTCTGATTCCGTGGATTTGTATTTCAAACAGGTTCACAGGCAACGCTGCTGCTTCTGGTCTTGAGACCAAACTTTAGATACAGGACTGTCCTATATCACAGCAACTTCCATTAGTGAAAAACTAAAAGGCACTACCTATAATATAGCATTGAAACAAAGAACTCTTTCCAAATCAGAACTAATTCCTAGGGGATGAGACATGCTGTGAGTAATGTTTTCAGATACTTAATAGCTGCTTTCCTGAGAAGTGTTCCTTTCTGATCGCCAAGATGCAGAACAGAGGCTAGCTCCGGTTTCAGAGGAAATAAGGTCCATGGGACTGCCTCCTCTTCTTCTGGAGAAGGCACTGCCAACCTTTTTCTCTAAGCATCCCATCTGCCCCAACCCACATTGAGCTCTGGTGTACATGTTCCCTGTTTAGAGGGGAAAGAGAGCAGGAACAGTTTTTCATTTCTTTCTGCCCATGCCTCTGGCAGGCATAACCATGGCCCATCTGTTCTCTTCTCAGATTCAGCCCACCCTTGATCTTTCTTTTTCTTCTAGACTTCACACTTCCCAGAAGGACAGAATTATTAGCAGGTACTCCTCCTCAGCTATCAACTTCTCAGACTGTCTGAAATGCTCCCTCCCTCGACATTGCAAACAGTTTCTAAAAGTACAAGTCCCCAGGGGTTGGCAACAAAAATCACCGATTTATAGATATGTACAACAAACTCTTCTCACTGATACACCTGTTTTTAAAGTAGTAAATGAATAATAATAAATAAATATGTAAGTAATTCAATTGTTTCTGTATTCAAACCAGTCTATTCTAACATGTACCATGAGAGAAATTAAGAGACTTTTGTGCCTCACGTCATGCCTTCAAAGTCACTTGCCATCAAGAAATACCAAGATTTCCAAGAAGAAATATTACCTGATGAATCTGAGAATTTGCAAACCATTTCCTAAAATGTGTTTCCTCACCATCCTATTTTACCACCCTGGTTTTAGATAAACTCCCAGAAAACTGAAGTACAGACACTTTGTGAGAAGTGAGCAGGCCTTGATGCAGTTCCCAGGGTCTGTAGTGTGAGACAGAGTCAATAGAGGTTCCCTATACTTGTGCACAGGTGCTAGTGTTCAGGTAGCTTGGAGGTTCAAGAAAGAAGAACCACAGTCCCAAAAGGGCTGTACAAGCTCCACTTCCCAATAAAAGGTGATTGCTGTGTTCATTAGTGATGTCTGTGGCAGTATTGCCATACTGAGTCCCTGTCCAGCCATTTGTGATGTGAGAGAGGGTAACTCCAGTAAAAAGGATGAATCACAGGACTTCACCTAGGTATATCCTGGAAATGGACAATGCTGCACAGAGAAAAGCCTCAAAAAGTCATGTTTTAAAAAGCTGAACTGGTCGAATTCCCTGTACCAGGAATGGTGTCAGGTAACTGTGAAGCAGAAACAGAGGCGGGGACATATTCACATACGATTGGGCTGGCTTTTGTTCACACAAACACACACAGAGAACTTTCCCAAATCTTCTAATCTTCCTAAAGGGTAACAGGCCAGAGTCTGTGGTGGATTCAAAGGAGGGTGCTGTGGAGCTGTCACTCATGCAAGGGGACTAATTCATTCAGACAACAGGACATTTGTAGTAGAAGGTAAAGTCAATTTGCCTGGGTGGTGAGTTGTTAGAGGGTGAGTAGAAAAGGAAAGAGATAATTTTTTAAATATGAAATTCAATGCCTTTCTTTTCAAATTTGAAATTCTTCTATTTCTTCATTTAGGTAATATATACTGAATGATCAGCACTAAAGAAGATGAAGGCTAAGGCAAGGATGCTGGGGTTACCTTCCTCACAGGCAGATACAGGGCACAGTATGTACACACTCAACGGTAACAAATAGGGAAGTGATATGTTCTTTAAGAGGAAAACAGACAAATTATGGAAGACCCTGAGGAGGAAACCTCATTTATAAGTTTCAGGGAAGACTTGTGGAGGAAGTGATTCTGAGCTGAGGCTCAAGGCTTGGGTGACACCTTCAGCCACAGAGGTAACCAAAATGAGGGCTGGTGGAGGAAATCACCTAAGAAGAGGTTAAAAATCACAGGAAAACATTGGGTTGATTTGGGGGAAATGTTAAAAGTGCTATTTAGCTAGAGAATCTAAGGGAGAAATGGGGTATATAACTTGAAGAGAAAATTGGCACTGACCTTGACTATTAAAATATGGCCTAGAGTTGTTGGAATATGTACTACGGGGACATCAAAAATAGGTAAGGAAAGAGCCTATCAAACTCTTCCTTGGAAGGTAATCCATAAGTGGAGGGATGAAAGGGAGGAGATTTTAGAACTGAACTAACAAATAAAAGGCTTTCTCAATGGTACATGTACATATTCATGCAATCAATAAATACTGAACCTTTGCAGGGCACGTGGAATAGGTGTTTATGTTTTGTTCACTGATTAATCCATCCAAAAGTATTTCGTGAGAGTCAGTTTCTATTCTAGGTGCTGTGTATAGAGCTGTAAACCAGCAGACAAATACCTTGGCCTTCACAGAGCCTCTCCTTAGAGCAGGCACTGATTCTACTCGGGCCTTGGGGATCAGGCCTTCCTTTCCTGGTCAATGTTATCGTCTGAATCATGGAGATGTAGATGGTGCTTGTAGACCCTCCTGTGTCTCCTGGCACAAGCACGTAAGTTCATGGATGAGGCACTTATGAATCTTGTTAATGATAGAAACCCACTCATGACAAACAGGCTGGAAAATAAGGACACATGACCATGCATACCAGTGAGTATAGACTTCTGTGATTCAGAGTAGGAACTAGGACACCAACCATGATGTGCATCCCCTTTTACTGTTATTAATACTTCTAGTAACAGTGTAACCATCATTGTTAGTGATAGTCCATTCTATTAATCATAATATTCCATCGATAATGAAATTAACTAATATTTGTTGAGTATATATTGATTCCTGCTATTTTATTTAATCCTAATAATTCTGACTGACTCAGGAAGGTTAAATGACTCATCTAAGGTCATAAAACAGGCAATGGATGGATTAAGCCTCGATCCTGATAGAATTCTATATAACACCAGAGCCTGTCCTTTTGCATATTTACAAGGCTGGCTGGTTTCTATCACAGATCACACCATTCCATGTTGAATTTCTCTGACTTATCTGGCAATACTTACCATGGTGCCTGTCAACTGTCCTTGGTCCTGTACTCTGGCCTCCACAGAAGTTATATGGTTCATACTACAATTTGTATACTGCACATCTCTTTATTTTTGCTTTTAATTTCATCTGGATCCATCTTCTTCCCACAAGTACATAATAGGACATAATAATAGCACATCTACATAATTTGTTATAAATGATAAACATTTTTGTGCATGTAATGTCAGTGGTGTTTTGCAACTATCCTGGAGGTGATTCAGTTCAGGTCTGTCTTCACATTTTAGTCTGAGACATAAAGGTGTGCGCGCACACAAACACACACACACACACATTAGTTATATACGTAAAATCTTCTTCCATATATTTCCAGTTCTATCAGTTCTATGTTAGACATTAGGAATAACAAAGAGCCTTTTAAGAGATTTTAATCTGTCCTGAAGATCTCATAATCTGTGAGGATTGAGGGACATCTGAGCAGACAACTCTGATTTGATAAGTGGTAGGGGTCCTTGGAGAGGTAAAAGTTGACACTTTTTATTATTATTATTATTATTATTATTTTAGATTCAGGGAGTATACTTGCAAGTTTGTTACATGACTATGTTCTATAATGATGGGGTTTGGAATTCTAGTGAACCTATCAGCCAAAGAGTGAACATTGTACCCAATAGGTAATTTTTCAACACTCAACCCCCCTTCAATCCTACCCTCTTTTGAAGTCCCAGTGTCTATTATTTCCATCTTTACGTCCGTGTGTACCCATTGCTTAGCTCCTACTTATAAATGAGAACATGCAGTGATTGATTTCTGTTTCTGAGTTATTTCACTTAGAATAATGGCCGCCAGCTGCATCCAAGTTGCTGCAAAGGACATGATTCTTGGATGGCTGCGTAGTATTCCATGGTGCATATGTACTAGATTTTCTTTATCCAATCAGCTGCTGATGGACACTTAGACTGATTCCATGACTTCACTATTGTGAACAGTGCTGTGATAAACATACATGTATGGGTGTCTTATTTATATAAAGGTTTCTTTTTCTTTGGGTAGATACCTGGGTTAGATCTAGATTGCTAGATCTAATAGGCCTTGCAGTGGACCTCTGACGTAAAATGTTCCACTTAGAAACATTCTGAAGAATGTTGCCAGAATAAAAGAGATTGTGATATTTGAGTTCAATCTCCAAGGAAAAATCAAAGACCCTTAGCTAATACTTAAAATTCCCAACTGCCTTAGGAAAGAAAGGCTACCATGCACATACAGAGATTCTAGTTTGGGGTGTTCTCTCTGCCACTTGATTGTGATGGACTTCCCTTCAAAATATTTTAATCTTTAAAATGGTATAACTTATTTTTATTGACAGTAATTCCAAAAGGTGAGAAAACCAAAGCATCACATGTGTTTAAAATGCACAGCAGCAGTTTTAATCTATTCTAAACATCCTTTTTTTGAAAACACAAAACACAAATATTTAGGACATGGGGAAATATAGCTCAGACCACCTAAGGCTAAAGTAGGGGTCAGCAAACTCACAGTCCATAGACCAAATCTGACCCACAGCCTGCTTTTGTAAATAAAGTTCTATTGGAACCCAGCCATGCTCATTCATTTACATATTGTCTGTGGATGCTTTCATGCTACATTTGTAACAGAACATATGGCCTGCAAAGCCAGAAATATTTGCTATCTAGACCCTGTCAGAAAAAGCATGCCAATCACTGGTCTAAAAAGTGGAAAAAGAGGCGGATATTAAACTTAACATTGTTAGTTAAGGGGCAGTGCTACTCAAAGTGTCGTCTGTGAAAAGGTGTCCTCATGTGATGCAGTAAACACAGAAATTAAGAGTGAAAATTTAAAAACGTCTGTAGCAATGTGACAAAGTATTTTAATGTCTGTTGAATCTATAATAATTAAGATATGTGGCTTGTATTTTGCATTTCATTGCACTATTTTTCATGTTTTAGCAATCTTTCCCTTGCCATTTGTTTTTTTGTTTTTGTTTTTGTTTTTGCAGCAATGCATTAAGAAATGAAAATTTTTTTTAAATATTTTTCACAACAAATAGTTTGGGAAACAACACCCTAGAGCATCGTCAGCCAAAGCTATCCAGCAAGTGGGCCAGAATTTACCAGTACAAAACGCCCATGGTGTGGCATTTTTCCTGAAAAAAAAATGTAATCTGGAATATGTCAATACTTCTGTCTTTTAGTAGCTGAGAAAACATTTATCTCAGCATTCAGTCATCTTAACCCTTCATCATAACATCAGTAAACCTCGCAGTGACCATGCATGCTGTTTTCTTTAGGCAAATTCCAAACGGGAAATTAAAAAAAAAAAAACCCACAAAGATAACTAAACTTAAAAACCACATGGAATCTACTCTAATTCATCTTGCACTTGTAGCCTGAGTTTAGTGTGTGTGTGTGTGTGTGACTGTGTCTGTGTGTGTGTGTGACTTAACCTTAGAGGGTATCAATGGAGAAATAGAGTCTATGACTCTTAGAATTTCCAGTCATTGGCCTCTTTATTAATATGCATTGATTTCATGCCAGAACTTGATTTTAGACCAGTGGATATTAAACAGAAAAAGGCACTACTCTTCTCTTTAAGTTTAAAAAACAATCTTACAATTTGCAAGATAAGAAATACTGATTCTGTGAGCCTAAAAATTACTTAGCAGTCACTCAAAGTCCTTTCAAAAGCCCAGTAGTCATAAACTTTTGTTGCCTATTGCTATCAATGTTAGTGGTTTAATACATAGTGCAGAATGAATTAATAACATCCAGTTAGACAATAACCCCAAAAGTGACAGCAGAGTACAAGAGGGATTTGTCTTCCAGGACTCTTGCTCCCATTGCAATATGCACATCTTGCATCCTAATCTAGCAGACTCTCTATATGCAGTTGCCTAGATTCATTTCTGCACACCAAAGCCTTCTGTAGGGAGAAGGTCCTTGCTGGGCACTGCTAGTAAACAAATTAGAGAAACTTCATTATGTTGTACGAAAGGCCTAGCATTTTTCTCTTGCTGATTGTAGCTCAGTTCATCTAAAGGTCAGCTGCAAAGGGCCCTCTGCAATCACGGCTGCTGTACATGGAGGAGCTTAGTCATATTTAACACAGCAGCCTTGCTGTGGATACTTCCTAAGAACTGGAACTCAGCCAGTGCTAGGACTAGACTGCTCTGTGTCTGTGTGCATTTACTGTGCATATGTTCCTCAGCTCACATCACTTGCAGCAGAGGAGGAGAACAGAGCGGGGAGCAGGGCTCTGTAGCTGCAAACACAGCTGCTTTTGAGGAAGCAATTTCCAATTAATTCACTGTTAGGAGTAACTACTTCCCCCTACTCTCATGAAATAAGCCCCTTGTAAGTTTTACATAATTGATATTTTAAAAATTGTTTATAAGTGCCAAGTTAAGGTAGCATTTGGCAAGTACTTCCAATTCAGTTACTTTTATGATGACATCAATTGTATTAAGAGCACCTCTAGGCTTGATTGAGGAGCCCTTTGAATTTCTTGGTTGAGTGTCCTTCAAGCCAAGATGAGCAGCTCATGCTTGCATCTTCACAAAGTGCTCACCTAAAAGCTGACGTCTGTCATCTCTCCTCATCCACTATTAAGAGAGCTTCCTAACCCTCTACAGAGATTATTCTAGGACCTGACTTGAACATTAAGATATCTGGGTAGCCTCATGTAAATCTCTTAATACTATTGGATCACTTTTTCCTTTGCGTAAAATAAAGAATTGTCATTACTGAGTCCTTAATTAGCTGCCAATATAGTTAATCATCCTAAAAGAAACAGTTTTGAGGGGGTAAGGGGACACTGGGATAGCAGGGCTATATCAGGATTATCTCAGGCAAACTGAAATATATGGTCCTCTTTCTAATGCCAAGTATTTAGATATGGTTTTAAAGCTCTATTCAACACAGACTAACTTCACTCTCATTACCATCCTTATCTTCTTTTAGAACCCTTTAACTAGTTCCTTCCTAAAAGCATAGAGAAAGGCTAAAAATAATAACTAATTGCAACAGAGGAAAAAGTCAACTATAAAAAATAATAATCAGAAGAATTGCAGGAAATGTATAAAGCTACGAATAGCCATCTTATTCAAGAGAGTTTCAGAACACTTTTAAATAGAAAATGCGTGTGTGTGTGTGTGTGTGAGAGAGAGAGAGAGAGAGAATATATATTGGCCCATCCCTGAGAATTAAGGTCATTGGTACAATGCCAACGTCCTAGGTGCATTAGAGAAGCTGTTGCATCAGTGCATTGAGCTGGATGCTCTGTGCTTTGCTACCACAACCAGTTTCCTGTTGCATAAGATTCTACATTAGGAAGTAAGTTGAATTTTGTGGTAACTTCCCGATTAAGTAGTGATCGAGTCTAGACCTTAGCTCTTTAGGTATAAACAGCACTTTTCTAAATCTGAGTTATAAGATTCTGAAATCCATACTAGGGCTATTTCATGAAAGGTGTACATCAAAGGTACACTCCAAATGGTCTGTTATTTTTTGTAAATGTTAACATCTTACATAGTCATGGCACATTTGCCAAAACTATGAAGTAAACATTGGTATATTACTATTACTCACTAAATTACAGACTTTCCATTAATTATAATTTTTTAAATTCCTTTTTGGTACTTTGGCTCTCCATTAAGCATTTGCTTTTAGAAATATCTTGATCTCTCCAAAGGTTATTTAAGCTTATCTCAAATCCAGGGAGAAGCAGACAGCAGTAACAAAAGAGTTAATTTCAATATCAGGAGAATCACTTTTTCCTGCTGAGATTGCTGCTGTTGAGTACGTACATGTGTATGGGATGAGGGGTGGTATTTGTTTTCTCCCCTTTAACCAATTTCACAACTGAATGAGCCTCAAGCTTATCTCTTGCCTCAGCAACTCAGAGAGACGCCCACCACAGAGCTGTACCCGGCACTTACTGATAATCTAAGTACTGTATGTAATGGTCCCCTGTGTGTTCCCAGGGGATGCTCTACAGAGAGTCAGGAGGCAGTGACACACAGCCTCCATTTCCAGATACAGCCATGCTTGTCTTTAATCAAATTGTGCTTTCTTTCCTTTTTTTTCTTTCCCCAAATCCTGCCCATTTCATCTTCCAAATCACTGTCTTTATGCTTCCTTTACAAAAAGAGTAGAGCAGACTCTCGTCTCTCAAGTGGCAAGCAACTAGACACCAGAACTTGTGGCTAGAATCCTATTTTAGCTGCATAACTATTGTTATGAGACTGTATTTACAGCTGTTGAGAACAGTAGCACTTGGCTCCCTGGCAGGCAGTGGCAGTAGAAAGAACACTGAGTTCAAAGGCCCTCAAACCTGAGTTTGAATTCAGACTTGAACTCGTATCCACCATGTGGCCTTGAGGCAATGGCCCACCTTCTCTGTACCCCAGCAGCATCTGGTATTACGTGGCAATCTCAATGCTCACTTGTGGAGTTGTGAAGAGTCAAATGATGTGTATTCTTGTTTGGCAGATAGTAGAAAGTTTCCATACACAACTTTTCTTCCTTAACCAGGCCCATAGCCAGGAAAAAAAAAAAAAAAAAAGATGCTGAATTAATATTCAGTGAGGGAAAGGACTTTATTGAATCTCTGTTTTTTTGGACACCGTCTTTTATTGAAGAATCGTAGCTCACTTGACTCCTGTGGCTGTCAGTCGCAATTCTTAAACTTATTCTTGAGCCACAAATTGGCAGTTCTACCTGGGACACACCCATAGAAAATGATCAGTCTCCAGTCACTGAAGGTATGGATTTGACCCCCATGACCAAGGTGCAACTGTCCTCACTGCCATGCTCAGAGGTCTGTGGCTCCTGAGTTTTAGCCTGGTTTCAAGACCTGTATGACCTGTGCCAACCCTACATAGACAAACTTGACCTCCACTGCTCTTAATCACACACCTGTCTCCCTCATCTGCTCAGTTTCTCCTGTGATCACCTTCAAAATAATTGATAATTATTCCTTTGGCAAGTCTGACTGTCTGCCTCCCCAAGTCAATTATTGAATCCTTCCTGAGCTTTCCTCTAACTCCCCTCTTTCCTGTGAGTGCTCCCCAGAGTTCAGCACTCAGTGCTCCCTTTGTGCTCTCTTTATTTCTTCAGTCTCCATGTAGTAGTCATGATAACCTTGGTAATGTCTTTATATAAGTGTCAATCTCAAGTACTAATTTAAAGAATATAAAACAGTTATTTCCCTGAACCCTTTGAAGTTATTGTGCCCTTAGCTTCCAGGATGGTATTGATGATGAGAAATCTCCTGTCATTCTGAGAGTCTTTTCCTCATAGAAATGACAATCTGGTTAGGGTCAATGTCCTAGATGGATGGTACTCTTTTAATCACCATATACCAAAAAGATGCATGGTTTAATTCTTATTTACACATGAAGAACAGGGTTTTTATTCCCTACCAAGCGTAACAAGCATTTGGCATCTGTTTCTTGGTTGGCATTAAAAATTGGACCAGATCATCTATATATGGTCCTGACTTCCCATAGATACTTTGGCTCCAGACTCTCTCTCTACTGTTCATAAATTTTCACTCATGATTTTGGATATAAATTATATCTATAGACACAGACACTTTAAATTTTTAAAATGTATTTTATCTACCATGCCTATGTGCTATAGATGGATGATTATATTTTACATGTACTTACAATTCCATTTTGTAATTTTCATTTTTTAGTTTTAAAAAGCAACATCCCTGAACCATTATTATTTTAATGTTTATTTCCTGCTTATAAATGTACTGAATGCTATTTATAAAAATTACTGAATTACATCTTCTTAAAATGTTTCCTAGAAAATAAAGCACTTTTAATGACATTAAAATGGGATGCTATGATGCCAGCAATGATCATCCAACCAAATAATGCAAAGACATTTAAAGAGCAATTGTATATTAACAATTTTCTTCTATTTTTTTCTCTAGTTCCTTTAATCAATCTGGGCACGTTTTGAGTTTATTCTGATGGTCACTGATGCCTCATATTCCATTATTCAGGCCAATTTTGTAGCAATATTGACTGACAAATCACATGTTTTGATATGTTATTAATATTTACAGAGCACCCAACCCAGGTTTATCACTAATGTCACCTTGAGTGGAAAAATGATGCTCAAACATTATTTAAATTTATGGCAACAAGCAAAAGCAATTATTATTATTTTTATTTTAGAAACTGATGCAAAGAGTTCATCTCAAATGGCTATCACATAGAATATTCATAACCCAGGATTGCTGTCAACCTTTCTTTGAAGAAATGGAATTCAGGAAAGCTAATATCTCTAACCACAGATAAAGCAGGGACCCTAACAGAGAAAACTTTACTTATTCTCATCTTGCTCTTCTGGAAATAAATTTTTATTCCCAATATTCTTTAAAAACTAAAGGAGAAAAACCTTGCTTTCTTAGTCGTACCAAACCTCAGGACACAGTGAGAGGAAGCTGGCCCTCTGCAGGAAGACAAGCCCCAGGAAGAGAGACTCACTTCCCCATGGGCTGGGGCAGATATGGTTCAGCGGCTGCTATTTCCTTCACGATGACCCAGAAAGAAAGAAGGAAATAAAGCACAGCCCCTCTTTCTTCTTTCTTCCAAATAAAGCAGCATGTATGTCCAGACTTTTTTCAACTGAACATTATAACACTTGAGTTTACAAATGTGTATGTAGTTTACGATAGTTAGTGAGCTCAGAAACTCCGAGCTCTTTTCTGGGGAGTAGCTGAGTATTAGAAAAGGATTGAGGTCAGTATCTGATTTAAGTCAGTGTTCATCATATTTTTAAGAAAAGCCTGATCCTGAGGAACATGTTTGATTAAACATATGACAGTGGGACATAAGTTGTAAAATAGGAACTGTTTTGAACAATCTGGGGAAAGTGGCCATCACAACTAGCAGCCTGAGCTTTCCTCTTGATGTCCTGAAGCCATGTGCCCATTTAAACCCATGTGCATGCTTGGCTCTAAAGATGTTGCCTCATCAACTGGAATATGAATAGGCAACACTAAAAAGGCTGCTGATCACTAGTAACATAACACCAACCTAGCTTATGGAAAACTGTTCTGAAGCCTCTAATAACCCTCCTTGGAAACTCAAGCAACCAGTAATAACTACTCACTCTCTCCCACCACTTTGGTACCATTTGTAAAAGTTCTGCTTTCATAAACCAACACTTAAAACTCCATGCTTTAGTAGGACACTGTCAATCTGATGTTTGAACAAAGTCTTCTGGCCCCTTATCCCATTCCCTAGACATACAACTACCTGGTTTGCAGAAGGGCTTAGCAGATTCTTTATATCACATTCCTAGGTTGGCATCATGTGTAACATAAGAACATGACTTCAACCACCCTCCCCCCACCGCTTTATTTCTGCTAACTAGTCAGTTCACTCTTTCATTTGAATGATTCTATTAATTTTTAAATGACATTTTTGTTATACACTGTCCAGCATTTGTATGTGTTCATATTGGGACTCTGCTAGGTTGGGGTCCGGTTTGCAATGTTTTCTGCCCTGCTATCAGATCTATTTTACTCTGATAATTAATGGACATTTATGTAAATTAATAACTATATATTTTCTATGTCTTGCATTTCTAATTGGTTATTGCCTTTTGATGTTCTTCTCATATTTATTTAACCATTATATTCATAACTCTTTTTAAAGTTTATTTCAGATCATTTGTAATTTATAATCCTTGATGTTTCTATTAATCACCTTGGGCTTCCATAACAAGATATCATAAACTGGGTGGTTTAATCAACATCCATTTATTTTCTCACAGTCTGCAGGCTAGAATCACAGAGTTCAAGGTGCTAGCAGAATGGTCTCTGGTGAAGCCTTTCTTCCTGGCTTACAGACAGCCACCTTCTTGCTGTGTCTTCACACAGCATTTCTACTGTGCCTATGGAGACAGAGGGAGAGGGAGAGAAAAAGGAGAGAGAGTAGGAAAAAGAAGGGAGGAAGGAAAAGGACGGGGGTAGAGAGGGACAGAGAGAGAGAGAGAGAGAGGGGGAGGGAGAGAAAACCAATCCACGTTTCTTCCTCTTCTTGTAAGGACACCAGTCCTATTGGAGTAGGGCCCAATCTTATGAAAAAAGTTAATTTTAATTATCTCCTTAAAGGTCCTGTCTCCAAATACAGTCACATTGGGGACTATGCCTTCAATATATGAATTTGGGGGAGACACAATTAAGTCCATAACCATGTCCAAAACTTTTGCTTTGTTCAGGTTGCTGACTCTTCACTATGGTGACTTATTTCCTCAAGACAGAATATAAATTAAAAATTAAAAATCTGAAACAAACTTTAAAATGGGTATGATTACACTGTTCAAAGAGATAAAAGAGAAAGGATCAAAAGGCAATAACTAAATAAAGTTTCTAGAATTGAAAGATATGCTTAATTACTAAGTTAAATAAATGCACATTTGTCATTTTTGGCAAAGAGCTCATTTTTAGTATTGGTCCCCATCCCCCACTCCTCGTGTACTCTGGACAATGGAAGAATCACTGCAAGACAGAGTTGCACTTTGCTTCCTAGGGCTTCATATGTTTCAGCCATTCTCTGTGGCTTTTTGTCTGGATAATTTCTTGTCCAAGTTTCCTATAAGACATAGGTATTGTGTTTGGGGAACACGAGACCTAAACTTTGAATCTCAATAGAATATCTGATAAAATTAATGGATAGATGTCTGAGCATATAATTTATATTATCTATATAATATTGTTAAATAGTATATATTTCTCCAATCACTTTCTCATTCTCAAGCAACAAAGTCTCTTTAAAATGTGTATATACATTTAAAGCACATGTATCCGTTGCTTGAGGAAATCCAGCTGAGTTCCATAATTCTAATGAAGATGTTCCTTCCACACCCTTCAGTTTTGCGGCTGCAGTGAAAACAAACAAAACCCTAGTAATTGTACGTGGAGGAAATTTGCAGCATATTTATGATGATAATGTACTGTATGAAATGCATCTTTTGTGTGACTGGTTACTGACCTGCTCTATTTAACTGATTATACACACATATTAAAGCTTTAAATAGCAGGAGGTCTGTTTATATTTGACTCAATGTTGACTTTGTGGTCTTTTCTCAATGCAAGTGTCAGTAAGTCTCTCAACCTAAGCTGTGTGGGGGGGGCAAACTAACACATCGAGGGTTGATAATGTGTGACAGATACCAGAATATATGCTTAAAAC
This sequence comes from Papio anubis, assembly GCF_008728515.1. Taxonomy (NCBI): domain Eukaryota; kingdom Metazoa; phylum Chordata; class Mammalia; order Primates; family Cercopithecidae; genus Papio; species Papio anubis. Next base: position 21,943,899 of record NC_044989.1, read on the forward strand.
TCTTCACTCATTTTATATTTATAGCAACTCTTTGAGGTATATACTTTATTTTACAAATATTACAAATCAGGAAATTGAGTCTCAGAGCAATATTTGTGATCAAGTAATCCAGCTACCAATACAAATTAATATTTGAATCTAAGCTTTTACTCCAAAATACATACTTTGTACAGAAGATCATTTTTGTTTCAGAATTGAATGCTCTGTTAGAATGTGCTTTTAATAATAATACGCATCTCCCAACGTACATCTTCTTAATTTAATCACCTTTTTTGCAAGTAAAATCTTTTATCCAAATCTTTTTATTTTTGTTTTTCAATGGCTGCTTGCAAGAGTTACCCATTTTGGATAACAACAAACAAAATCATGGAGGAGAAACTCCTTTGTTTTCAAAGTGAAAAAGAAATATGCAGGTGAAATTTTGAGAGAAGCTGCATCTTTGAATTATTATCATAGTTCAAATGATACAAGAAAAGACCAATTGTATTCTGAATACAAAAGAAATTATTGCAAACTCGACTATGTTTGATGTATTAAAATGTATCATCTGTCTTGAGCCCACTAGAAAAAGTAGAAACAGCATAATCATCTATTAAATATAAAATCTGATTCAAAATGTATCATTTTTTTTCATAGCAAGAAGGTCTCCCTCAAAAAAGTCTGCCGTAAGTCATGTTGGCGTGATGTCTCTACTAATCAACAGCATTTTTAGTGTTGCCTAAGCATGTCTTAGTTGGTGGGGCAATATCTTTAGATCCAAGAATGCACACAGGAGTAAATAGGCACATAGCTTCAGAACATCGAGCAGAAAGTTCAGGCTGTTGTGATGGCCACTTTCCCCAGATTGTTCAAAACAGTTCCAATTTCACAACTTATGCCCCACTGTCATATCATATGTGGAACACAACATGTTCCTCAAGATCAGGACTTCCTTAAAAATTGAATGAACCCAAGTATATCCCCTTAAAGAATATTCATTAAAGAACTGAGTAGGTATTATTTAGAATGTCTATCCAAACTTTTGAGTTTCTTGGTCAACATGAAAACCACTCCCCAAGAAGCATCCGTATCTCATTGAACTGATCCAAATCTCCTATTTATAGACCTAAGGCAGGCAGCTAAGTCCGTGTCACATAAGTAGGTACAAACAAATGGCTATTTTAAGAATATGATTTTCGGCCCGGGCGCGATGGCTCACGCCTGTAATCCCAGCACTTTGGGAGGCCGAGGCGGGTGGATCACGAGGTCAGGAGATTGAGACCATCCTGGCTAACACAGTGAAACCCCGTCTATATTAAAAAAAAAAAATACAAAAAATTAGCTGGGCGTAGTGGCGGGTGCCTGTGGTCCCAGCTACTCGGGAGGCTGAGGCAGGAGAATAGCGTGAACCCGGAAGGGGAGCTTGCAGTGAGCAGAGACCGTGCATCTTTGCACTCCTGCCTGGGCGACAGAGCGAGACTCCGTCTCAAAAAAAATAAAAATAAAAAAAATAAAAAAAGAATATGATTTTCATTCTGAGGAATCATCTGCTTTTTCAGGAAATGTATAATATACATTGTAAAATACTAAGAACATAGAGCGTGTAAAATTTTAATGTGCACACAAAAGTCTTTTACAACCTTCTCACTCACTAAGTGGTCCCACATTAAAATAAAACAAATCTTCACCCAAAGAGAAAACTGTTAAAATGTGTAGCCTTTTCAGATTCTAGTTCCCCAAAGATTTTATTTTTCTTAATTGTGTCAGGTATAATAAAATTATCAGTTCCCAGGAAAAAATAATTAAAGCACTTAGAACGATGTTTTACTTTCAGTATTTAAAAATCACTATTTATGATCAGTAATTTGGGATTCTATTAGATTTTATGATATAAATATAGATTTATACTATAGGTACTAGTTACTCTGGACTCTCCAGACACCTGTTACTGAAGTCACAAACCAAGATATCTTGTACGAACTTCTTTAAAATTATGCAGAGAATGCAAAATGATCACAAGGTAGGGCATAGACAAAGGAAGAACACGAATCCCACCAGATGATATTTTGTGTGTTCCAAATTCCTTCCAAGCCAGAGCCATGAAACAGCCTTGGTTGATGCATTGTTTCCATCAATTTATTTTAATATATTCATTTATTTAAATATATATTGAGTGCTTCCTGTATATGAGGCACTACCCCTTGCACTAGGAATTAAAAAATAAAATCACACAGTAAAATGAAAAAAGAGCCCCAGTCCCTGCCCTCAAAGAGCTGAGAAGCTAGTCAGGGAAAATGTAAAATGAAATAAGTATAGTTCAATGTACTAAAGCAATGTTGCTGTGTCAGATGGGTAGTGAGCACTGGGAAGGACCAGGTATTCTGCTAAGGGGGTTCGGCGAAGATTTCACAATGAGTCAAAATGAACCTGTGGGAAAAAGGAAAGCATTCCGTAGAGAAGGGGAAGTGCATATGGAGGCAGTTCCCAGGCCTTTGCTGGTGGAAGGGTATTTAGATCTGTGTTTCTCAATTTGTTTTCCTTCAAGAACCAAAATCAGAAACCACTCAAGTACTTGTATAGATTTCCGGATTCCACCTAGAACTACTGATTCAGAATCCTTAAGGATGGGACAAAACCACCTGCTTAACCTGTACCTAGGTCGAACTTGAGAGCAGTATCAGATGCAGAGGAAGTCAGTCACATATCACTAAGAGCTAACAATAGTTTCTTACAAAGGTACCAGCATCTCCTCCCTATAGGCTACCACTTATAATATCTTTTAAAATTGCTTTGGTTAAATTGTTTTCTACATACTAAAAAACAAACAAAAAAATCTTAGTCAAAGCATTGTTTAAAATGGCAAATATTTATTATGCTTTCTTGAATAAAATGAGCTTCCTAAAACCTATGTCATTTTTCTGAACTATGGAAATTGCTCCTCTCACTGCCAGTGGGTGAAGAGAGACATAAAGTGTTAGTGCTGGTTGGGAGCAGTTAGGTTTCCAACAAGCAAAAATATATGTGAGGTCACTGAATAGCATGCATCACAGTTACATACATTGGTCCACACCAATATCTCTGTTATGATCTTAGTAGTAATAACAAATCCCTACCGATATTTGCATACCACATTTAAGATAAAATCTAAAATAACGTTTAAAGTAGAAACACCTGGCTATAATTTGCAATGGTACACAGTCAATTTCAGCTGTTATCTATTACTCAATAATGTAAATCTGATTATATCTCCCTGATTTAAATAACAAATTTCCCCCAACTCTTTTCGAGTTTGAAAGCCTTCTAATCTTCCTTCATTTCAGTGATAAGCATGGACAGAGAAAATATTGTTCTATTATAGAGAAAGTAAAAAACAAAATAACAAAAAATACTGTAAGTGGACCAGATGCTCTCTTTAAATGGCAGCTTAACTTTTCAATGAGGTTTTGCATTCTTAGCATTCTTACGATCGCCATATTGTTCTTTTGCTTCCAGAGGGAAATCTTTTTAAGAAATAGCTTTCTTAGGCCACACGTGGTGGCTCATGCCTGTTATCACAGCACTTTGGGAGGTCAAGGGGGGGAAGATCATCTGAGGTCAGGAGTTCGAGACCAGCCTGGTCCAACATGGTGAAAACCCGTCTCTACTAAAAATACAAAAATGACCCAGGCGTGGTGGTGGGTACCTGTAATTCCAGCTACTCAGGAGGCTGAGGCAGGAGGATTGCTTGAACCTGGGAGGCAGAGGCTGCAGTGAGCCAAGAGCATGCCACTGCACCCCAGGCTGGGCAACAGAGTGAGATTCTGTCTCCAAAAAAAAAAAAAAAAGCTTTCTTGTGGTTGTTGTTTATTTTTTCTTCCCATCTAATTAATGTACACTCATAGGAAGTATATTACAATTTGAGATACTATTGTTCTATCTTCTTATTCTCATCTCCAACACTATCTGAGAAGTAATAAGAGTAAAAAACTTGTGAATTTTGCTAATTAGTTAAAAGTTTAAAACCTGCTTAAAAGCTATTTCATTTGAAATTTCTTGAGATATGTACTTTTTCTTTGTCTGAAAGTTATAAAAATACTTATTAAAACAAAACTACGTTTAAATATGCATACAGTATACTTTTAGCACTTTATCGATTACGTAAAAACAAATAAAGACCAGCATATCTGCCATATAAATAAAAGTATATTTAGGGCAAGACCGTTGGCTGTCAAATAAGTGCTCAATTTTTTACAATATTACACACACCTTCTTTTTAAAAGGACGAAAATCCAAAACCAAATAAACAGCCCAAATAGCAACCCTTCTTATTCAAGCCCAAAGAGGTGACAATAACATTTTATTGCTTAACAAAAAATAAAGGTTGGACAAATAATGTTGTTTCATTCATTTCAGAAATGGCAATTAGGTGCCAAAAAATCTTTGTCATATAACGGTGATATAAATATAAATATAGCATATTCTTTATGCAGCTCAAAATCTAGGGTTGGGCTTACAGAACCAGAGGAAATAATTTAGATCATGAACTTGGGACTTCCTGGTACAATAAATAACTTTGAATATTTATCTTTCTCAGGTATTGTATTTGCCTAATTTGACCCAATCCTTATTTTACATCAATATAATTGTTGCCTATGATGTCCTTAGTTTGTTTCCTTATAACACAGTCCCATGATTCCTGTACAGTGCTTTTCCAAGTTTGTGTTGACTCATAAAGATGAATTTTTGGTCCATTCAGCACTTCGTTCAGGTGAGAACCACTGTGATTTATAAAATGCTAATTCAAGTTTAGTGATCCATGGATCATTTTTTACTACTTTCCACCTTTCTCCAAATTAGCTTTTAACTATACACATTTCCAGACTTACACCAGATGTAGACCAAAAATAACTTCAACAGCTCATAAACACTTCCATTTACTCTTATCAGAGCATAATGTTATAGAATTTTGAAGTTTACTTTCTTGTTTGAGGAATGGGAGTAAATTTTTTAAAAATACACACAAATGTAAAAGGCTTAAATAAGAGCCAGATGTCAGGAAAACTGCAGCCATAGTAATCAGATTCTAAGGTATATTAGCAAAATTTTCTGGAGGCAAAATTTGAAGAAATAAGAAAAATTTTGGAAGACACACCTTAACCTCTGTAAATACAAGTTGGCCTCTTGACTGAAGAGTAACAGCTGGTTACGCTAGCTTGTAAACACTGGCATACCAGGACCAGTTAGTTTCCAGAGTGCTGAATGAGAATTGAAAAGTTCACAGCAGGTACAAAAATATTAACAAATAAAACTTTATTTGCTAATTTTTTTGTTGTTGTTGATTTACCTGTTGAGCAACATGATTTGTCATTTAAACTTTTCTGTTAGCATTTTAATCATCCACCTTAGTTCATCCAAACTTTAAACTTATTGGCAAACTAGTTCAACCTTCTAGAAAATAGAGGAGAGAACTTCACAGCATCCCTGCCAAGTTACTATGTATTGACTAAATAAACAATTTCAGGGAAGAGAAGTCACAGTTTTGTGAAACAATTCATGTTAATGTGAGACTGATAACTACCATGGATCTTTTTTTTTTCAGTCCTTAGAAATCATTACCATTTATTCATTCAACAAATATTTATTGTGCGTCTACAATGTGCTAGAAAATAGAAAACAAATAGGGAAGCATATGAATAATTCCAGACTTGTAGAAAGTGCTACAAGTAACATGAGAAAGTAAGGTGAGAGAAAAAGCCACACATTGGAGTGAACTAAGATAAGGTGATGGTGGGTTCAAGTGAGACCTGAAAAATGAGAAGGAGTAGCCCTATACGAATCTAGAATCACAGAGTAGTGCACCACAATCCAGACAAAACAGCTAGAAAATGCAAAGCTTCTGAAGTGAGAGAGGACATGGCAAAAGGACATTCATAAGATGAGATTGGAGAGAAAAGAGAGCACGTTACGCTGGGTCAAGCAGGCGGCCAAAGAAGGGAGTTTAAGATTTCTTCTAAGATGAGTGGAAAGCCACTTATGGGTTTTAAGCTGGGGAAATGACATGATTTTACTTATGTTGGAAAAAACATCAGTCTGGTTGTTATGAAAAATCTGGATGATAGTGGTATAAATGTGAAAGACCCTTTAGGAATTCGTAGGAATAGTCTTGGTGAGATATGATTCTGAGAATATGGTCATGGAAGTCATTACCAAAGGGAAAGCGTGGGTGCAAGGCATATTCTGTAGGAACAGTAATGAGTTGTCAATAAATTTTAGATTTTGTGATTGAGATAAAGAGAATAATTAAGGATTCATTTAAGGTTTCTGATTTGAACAAGTAATAATTGTATTCTTAAAGAGATGAAGAAGAATAAGGTAGAAAGAGTTTTTGGAAATATTAAAATAAGTTTTGTCCATGTTTAATTTGAAACGACTTTGAGGCACCCAAATACACAAATATAGTCAACGAGCTTGAAGTAGATGATTTTAGCCTAGTGCAGAAGCCTCAGCTGGATAAATTTTGCCGTTGTTATCACACAGATGCTGGGCAAAGCCACGGTGAGGAATGGACCACCTTAGGGCTAAAAGTAGAGACAAGAGGGTCCTATATTGTACTGTGGAGCTATCTCTGATTCACGCAAATAAGACGAGGAGAAATTAGTCAAGGAGAGAAATGAAAAGAGCCAATTGAAAGTGAGGAGGAAGGTATGGTGTCAAATAGGCCAAGAGAGATATATCGTCCATAAAGGAGAAACTGCAGAGACTGGGTAAGGCAAGGACAAAAACGTGTCCTCAGACAACAGCACTGTCAGTGGAGCAATGAGAACTGAAACTGCACTGGAGGCAAGACTAGTAGGTGAGGAGCTGGAAACTCCGTGTAGAGGACACTGTTTTGAAAGCTGTGGCTCTAAAGGGGAGCAGAGAGATGAGCATGCAGGCCGGGCATGGTGGCTCATGCCTGTCATCCCAACACTTTGGGAGGCCGAGGCGGGCAGATCACCTGAAGTCAGGAGTTGGAGACCAGCCTGGCCAACAGGATGAAACCCCATCTCTACTGAAAATACAAAAATTAGCCAGGCGTGGTGGCGGGCGCCTGTAATCCCAGCTACCCGGGAGGCTGAGGCAGGAGAATTGCTTGAACCCAGGAGGCGAAGATTGCAGTGATGTGAGCTGAGTTTGCGCCACTGCACTCCAACCTGGACGGCAGAGCAAGAATCCGTCTCAAAAAAAAGGATGCAGTCAGAGAGGGACTTGAGGGGAAAAGGGACATTGTTTTGTTCATTTCTATTAATGAGAGGCACTAAAGGATGTTTGTTTATGGAAATAAGAAAATAATAGAGCAGAGAGTGCTGGAACAGGAGAAAAGAATAACTGAAAGAATAAATTCTTTCACAAGGCAAGAGGGATTGAGATCCATGGTATAAGGGGAGAGACCGGCCTACCAGAGGGATCTTTAGGTAGGCAATGTTTTCTTTTACAGGAAGTGAATCCTTTTTTTCTAAATTAGGCCTGAAAAGTGAGTCATCTAATATTTGCAGGTTACCAATTCATCTTGAGGAAAATGTCCTTCAGTGTGTAAAAGGGAAGTGCATTTGCTTTTTGCGTCCCAATATCCCTAAGGGAGAAATTTATTCTAACTCACCAAGACCTACCTTTAGGAGTTCCCTATATGCAAGACAAGTAAGAAGCATGCTTGGAAAAATAATAAACAATCCCGAGGGACTGAGCAGAGAAAAATCACTGGGCTTTTGAAATGAGACAAATGAAAGTTAGTTAGGTTTTTATTTAACAACTGTATAGTAATTCCTACTTGGTAACATTCAATAGTATAAATAAAATCCTAGAAGACAACGTGACATCACTGCCTATTACAATAATATAAGTTGCAATTGAGAAAAAACCTAACCCGAGTAGTTCTAACAATGAAATATGCTAGGATCTGGATATTCTGGGGGCATTTAGGCATTCCTTGGCTCAGGCGCCAAAGTCATCAAGCCCTGTTCCTTCTCTCCCTTCATAAGCCCAGTTTGCTTTCTGAATGTTGCTTCAGTTCTCATGCAGGCTTTCCTCTCTTGCATAAGATGGCTGCATACAATTTTTTTAATGCTTATCAAAAACACTATAAGTAATGGAAAAAGACAAGTAGTAAACTGGAAGAAGGCATTTGAAACATACAACTGGTAATATCTAACATGCATGCTTATAAAACTCCAATAAATCAATAAGAGAAAAATCAACAACCTAATACAAAAAAAAAATGGCAAAATGCATTACTGTCACTAGGAAAAGAAACATAAATGGTCCCAAAACATGTTAAATCAACATCATTTAAAACATCATTTAAAAATAAGAAAATTCCTTTGGGAGGCCGAGGAAGGTGGATCACTTGAGGTCAGGAGTTTAAGACCAGTCTGGCCAACATGGTGAAACCCCATCTCTACCAAAATTATAAAAAATTAGCTGGGTGTGGTGGCATGTGCCTGTAATCCCAACTACTCAGGGAGCTGAGGTAGAAGAATCACTTGAACCCAGGAGGCAGAAGTTGCAGTGAGCTGAGAGCGTGCCACTGCACTCCAGCCTGGGCAACAGAGTGAGACACCATCTCAAAAAAAAGAAAAGAAAATCCAAAATAAAATTATAATGACTCTATTCCATATGCATTGCGGTAACCAAATTTTAAAAAGTGGTGGCAAGGACATGAGGCAATGGGACAATGGAATGTCATATTTGCTAGTGGGAGCGTAAATTGTCACAGTCACGTTGGAAAGCATTCAGTATTTAGGAAGACTGAAAGTGCACCTATCTATACCCCACCCTTTTATGCTCAATGTACATATTCTACAGGAATTTGCCACTAGGGGTCATGTACAAAAATGTTAATAACAGCAATAATGATGAAAAAGTTCATCCACAGTTGGCAAGATGAGTCAATAAATAAATGGTGGTATAAAATCCATTCATACAGCACAGCACTAAAGCAGTGAAAATAACTGAACCTACCAAACTAGTCACAACTTGGATCTCAAGAATAAAATGTTAACTAAAAATAGTTGGTCAAAAGAATACATAATGTATGATTCTGTTTATATAAAGTTCAAAGTGGGCAAAATTCCACCAAGTATTATTAGGGGATATGTACATATTAAATTTCTACAGAAAGATAAAGAACAATACAACATTTAAGGGAGTAGCTATCCCTGTGATGGTGTGGATAGAGAATGAGATAAGTTAGGAGGGCTTCTAGGTCACTGGAAATCAGTTATTTATTAAGCCCAATGTAGGATACATGCTATATAAACATCATTTTACTTTACTGAGTATATTGTATACTTTTTAGCGTTTTCAATATATTTCATAATAAAAATTTTAATCAAATAATTAAACACCTAAGTTGTTAATTATATTTATATAGCCAGTAATGAGCTGGTGAATCTGGTATGCTGATACATAACTGTTAGGATTGTAAATTGGCACATACCCTTTTGCAAAGTACATATCCAGAGCTATAAAAATATTCTTTCCTTTTGACCCCATAATATTACTACTTGCATTTTATTATAAAGAAAAAATAAAGAAGATTAAGTTATTGCCTCTCTTTCCAAATTCATTTTCCACCACTCTAACTTAAACACTTTAAGCTATTTAACACCAAACAACCTGCTCCTTCTGATTTTATCTCTGTGCCTTTTCATAAGCTTTGAGGCTCTGCAAAAGCCTTACTTCATTTCTTCAGAATAGGCTCCTTCCCTACTTTGCCTTCCTACTAAATCCTTCTGCATCCTTCAGACTCAATGCAGGCATTATTTCTTTGTCTCAACTGTCCTTGATCCACATATAATGGTTGTGTCCCTTTGTTCTATTTCCACATTTGTATATTCATCAATTATGGCACTATTATATAGTCATACAATTTATTATGAGATTGTCAGCTTCATGCAACTGGGTTAAGGCTTATTCACATCCAGATCTCTCACCCACAGCAAGTACTGCAAAACATTGTTTAATGAATATTTCTTAATCGAAAGCCCAACAGACTCCATGTTAACAACAACATTCCTTGTGTTAACAAAAATTCCAAAATAGTAATGTCCACTAATGGAGGAATAATCTGTTAATTACAGTGTATCTAATGAAGTATTATACCCTTATTAAAATGCTATTTTGAAGTCAAATATACTGAAATATTGAAGCACCTTAGGATAATGGTAATTAATCTCATTCATAAGAAAGAAGAAAATTTCCAAATATCTACATTAGAACTATGCAAAAGTATACAAAATGAACAGCAACTGGCAGGCAAAATGTAATAGCCCACATATCCTGGGGATATGAAAATGGTTGAATGTGAAACCTTTGTTGAAATTTTTCTTTGGAATGACTTATTTTGTTTTTTTAAACTGTATTTCAAAATGCAATATTTCAGATAAAATTGACTAAGATTGATTCCCATAGTGTGACAGCCTTATTCAGGGCAATATCTGTTCCCCTTCTTAAAGCACTGCTTACTATTACACAGGAAGCAAAACAAGTAGCTTCAGATGGACACTGAAAAGCAACCTCTACTCCCAAACAAGTGATTCTGAGCTTTTTAAAAATCGACTTTCAGTAATGACTTTTCAAGAATAATCCTTGGTCCCAACTAGTAAAGAAAAAACTAAACCTCTCAAAATACAAAACTATAAGCTGTTTTAAGGATCTCATAAAATTCGGAAATGTCCTATGAATCACCCAAATTAAGTAGCTATAATTGCACTAATTACCAACCTCATTTTTTTTTTTTAGTCATAGGCCACATATAGGACTGCTTTCCATCTGGGATTATAAAATTACAAAGTGGACACTATTTATCAACCTTGCCTACATTACACATCTGAATCGGCTCTGGAATATCATAAATACAAATTGCTGGACCCTAGCCCAAGGGAGTTTGGAATGGTACTCAAGGCTTTCCTAGTTTTAAGAACTTAACAGAAGATTTATATGCATAGCCCAATAGGAAAAACACTTGCTTAGAGCATAAAAGTCAACTTTAAGGTCAACATAAAGCTTAGTGAAATAGGAAACACACTTTTTTACATAATGTCATTATATATACACTATCTTTGGCATAACTATGGGCAAACAAAGGCTCTGAAAATCAGGTTATCTCCTCCGTTTGACTACATGTTTGTGGCACTTGAGTTTAACATGTCTGAAATCAATTGCTCTCTCATCTTTCACCTCCACTACTGAGTTGGTGCCTTTCACCCAGTGTACTTCACTTCTGGCACACTGTAATACTCATTTGGACTCCTAAAGTCTACTCTCCCATTAAATCTATCCTGAATTCCATTACCAAATTTATCTACTTAGGGCAAAACTATGTTGATCAGCCTTCAGTAGGTCCTCATTGATCACTGGACAAATCCCCAGATCCTCCAACTGTCACTTATGGACCTTGAATATGTGATACTAGATAATCTCTACCACTTTTTTTTTTTTTAATTTCCTTCATACATCCAATATTTCAGCCAAGCCCCTTGGTGCTCTGTGTGCTTATCCCAATTTTTCCCCACATATGTGATTTTTAAAAAACTTCTAAACAGAGTGCATCATCCAACTTTCACATATTCAAATCCCACCTACCCTCCAATTTCAACTCCAATTTTATTTATTCTCCAGGGCTTTCCCTAACCTCTCTCCCATCTAAAAGTCTCCTCTTAATCAATCCAATTATTATAATCATTTGTATTTTTGCTCCCCATAACTTTTTATTGTGTTATTATCTTATTAGTTATAGAATTTATAAACCCGTTAAAGATAGAATTTCTGTTTCACTGGTTGTCTTATTTCCTTCAGCATCTTGCCATTATTTATTCCCCAGAAACATTTATGGAGTTAATATATGAGTTAACATACCTTTGACAGGAGATTCAAAATATAAAACCATACAAAATTACCTATACTACTTATCCCTTCAACCAATGACAACAAGATATGTCCTGTGTCTTCTGCCTGCTCCTGCAAATTTCTGAAGTATTCATTAAGCTTGCACAAAGTTATCTAAAAGTTACCTCTGATTGTAACAAAACAAGAAGAAATAGTTTACCTTAGAATGCATATGATCAGAATATCAGGGAATTTGTGTTAGAGATTGAGATAAACAAGTAAACATGTATTTTATAATATATCTAATTTTCATTCATTATATTTAATTCATTCATTATATTTAATTTATTCATTCAGTCATTTTATTCACTCATTTCATTCATTATATTTAATTCATTCATCCATTTTATTCATTCATTTAATTTATTACTTAATACAAGGATGCTAAAGTATACACTTTTTACATTTTCACATTTCCACAGGAGCATAGACATGGTGATTTTGATTTACCTGGGATTTCAGTAGTGCTTAGTTGTACCCTACTTGGTCGTGAGTAAGTGCTGCTGGAGTATGTTCTCCAATGTCCTATTTGGTCTCACCCTGAGCTGACCTAGTCAGCCATGGGCTGTCATGTTGTCTTCTTCCCAGATTCCATTTCTTCCATTTTGGTCTTTGCACTCATTTACCAAATAGTATCTATTCCACCAGAGTCAATCCAATTCCATGCGTGCTGGTCAGTTCATGAATCACTGATTTTGATTTGAGAAGGTAGATGGACGTATACACTCTTCTGTGCACTCCAGAAGAGAGACCACTTGTTATCCCCTATAATTCTGACACTGAGTGACTTTCCATCATTAAATGAGATTCAACAGGGGAAATCACATCCCATTCTTCTTTTGAAACCAAGACCCTCAAAATGTGTTTCTCATTCTCATTCTTTTTTTTTTTTTCCAATTCTCTAAAGGTCTCAAAAAACCTGAAAAGCCCTGCACCAAGTTTTCTTCACTAGGAAAGGACCAATTTTAAACCACTTAATTACCAATCAATATTAAGTAAGCCAGGCAAAAGCAACATCTGACCCAGTTTGTTTAGAAACTCATTCATTCAGCCTTGTGCCTTCTCTTCCATGCAGGAGACCTGTCAGATTGAAATCAAGAAAAAGGCTTATCGAATTTTAATGTTGAACTAATGTTGCTTCTGCAGTCACCTGCATCACAGGGGTGATAGGGAGTCTGGGAAAGAAGTGAAAAACGGTCTTTCTCTCTCACACTTAATTTTTCTTTTGCGGAGTTCAAACGTTCAGTCTGTCCTTTCTATGAACCTACTATTTACGGCAACCTTTTTTAACCTATATATAATACATGAAGAAATCTAAGCAGAATAATATTATATGTAGTCACTCATATGACTGATTGCATTGAACCTTGAAAGCTTTTGAATGTCCGGATCACGGTATTGCCAGGCCCCCAGCTAACTTCACCTGCTAAGGCAACTCCTATCAACCCTCAGAACAATTATGCATACATTTATAGCATGAGACTTCAAGTGTAGAATCTGTCTCGATGTAGGGAACTTGTATGTCTTCCTCACTTCTCTGCATTATTTTTCATAATATAATGCCTTCAACAGGGTTTCATTAATGCTTTTCACAGAATGACAGTCTCTATAAATTTGTACAGTGATTTAAAGAACATCTATGACATCTGAACGGGAAGAAATACCCTAAATGAATACTGATTTTCTCATCTCCTTTTCCCAATTATTATAATAGCTAGTTCTTCTTTTTACCCCATATCTCACAGTCTACTTAAGGCAAAGAAAAGTAAGACAAGGAGTAAGTAAGGGTGGTAGATGCTGGTTCTAAATTAGTAACTGTTCCAGTTCTGCCTCAGTGCTCAAGGCACCTGAACCTTCATTTCTCACAACATACTCATAAAAATGACTGGGATCAGTGAAAGTGACTCACAGTAGCCTGTTTTACATTTTGGCTATTTAATTTCATTATGATATTTCCAATGTGTCCCACACGAGATTTGGAATAGTCAAACTATCCTATCCCTTTCCTATCCATTACTTCTGGGAGTTGCTACTTGCTTTTTAAGAAAGATCCATTGCCCAAGTTTGGGTTCTTCTAAAGTAAAACCTGAAACAGGGACTTGGGCACAGTAGTTTATTTGAAAGTGGGAATGATAGAGCAAGGAGAACAAGAGAGAAAAGGAGAAAACTATAATAAAGTGTACAGGTTACCACTGCAGACAACTGGGGCTTAATCACACAGAAACACCTCTGAATAGCCATGCAGAATATATGTGAAGAATTGTTTCCTGAAATATTAGGAGTCTCAACTCTTTATCAACCAACTTCTATCCCACATTGTTTAAGGTTGTCGTCCCCCAAGACCACTGATTTCCTCCCATGTTCAGTTTGCCTGGAATATATGATTTTTGACTAACAAAGTTCCTAAGGCTTCGGAAAATAAATTCATGAGGCAAGAAAACAAAAATATTATATGGGCTAAAAGGGAGGTGCTAGCATGAACCTGATATTAGGGGTATATGAAGAGAAGTGGTGAGGATCATGAACTATGTGTTGTATCCATAACCCTCTTAGGGTTTTTCAACCTCAACACTATTGACATTAGGGCTATGTAATTTCTTATTGTTGGAAGCTTCTCTGTGCATTGTGGGAAGTTAAGCAGCATACCTGGCTTATTCCCACTAGATTCTGGTGACACGCCCCTACTTGTAACAAATGTGTCTCCAGACTTTGCCAAATGAGGCCGAAATTGCCCCTGATTGATGCCACCAACCTGAGAGAATTTTCTAAAAGTGATTTGAGATATCCTTCTGATTGTCTACAATGCCAGAGAAAACAAGGATAACTCAAATAACAGATAATCCTCTAGATACCTGTCTCCAACGCAAAAAAATGATGGGATCAACTCATTTATTTATTTCATCTTTCATGCATTCAAAGACATTTGATTACCATCTGCTATCTCCAGGCACAGTAATTGAAGACCCTAAGGATGTAAATGTGAATAAGAAGCAAATTTTTCCTTGCCTTTTGGAAGCCTGATTCCCAAGATCAATTAGAATCCTACAACCCTTTATGCCAATTTTATAACAAATGAAATGACACCTTTTAAAAAGGTAATGTAGCAAATTAGTCCTCCTGGGCAGATCTCAAGATAGTGAGTTTTGTTCTAGAAATATTGATGACAACATAACCAGCCCAGGCTGGCATCTCAATGATGTTTGATAGAAGAAGAGATCAGAAAAAACTGTTAAGAGGGTTCTTTAGAGAAGGCATTTTACAATGGATTCTGCAGAAAAATAAATTCCAAGAGTAAAAAAAATAAATCCAGGAAATGATGTATATGATATTCCTTTTGAAGAAACTCATATATACCATTATATTTATACACAAAAAGAGGACATATACATATATGCATATACATTAGGAGGACACTAAACTCATAGTATTAGCATAATAAGGATTTTGCTAAGTCTGTTTTTAAAACAGCCTTGCAGACTCTGCAGACATTGAGAGGTTAATAAGGAAATATTAGGAGCAGCTCTATACAAATAAATTCAACTAAGATTAAATGAACCAATTATTCAAAAAACACCAACTACCACAACTTGCTCAATATGAAATAGATAAGTTGAATATTCTTATAAATATTAAGGAACTAGAATTTTCAATTCAAATAAAATTCCAAAAAAGAAACCTCCATACATAGATGGTTTCACAGGAGGATTCTATCAAATATTTAAGGAATTACAACCAATTTGATGCAATCTCTTCCACAAAAACAAAAGAGAAAGGAGCACTTACCAATGCATTTTATGAAGCTACTATTACCCTCATTCTAAAACCAGAAACATATTGTGCAATGAAAGAAAACTACAAGACTTAGATATATCATGAATATAGATGCAAAAATCCTTAACAAAATATTAACAAGTAGAATATTCAGGAATACATGAAAAATAAAAATGACCCATGAGAATTTGGGATTTATTATAGATATTCAAGACTCTTAAATATTCAAAAATCAATCAATGTATTTCACTATAAAAACAGAGAAAAAAGATCACATTTTTATCAACAAACACAGATAAAAACATTTCACAAAATTCAACATTTGTTAATGGAAAACTTCTCCTAAAAATAGGAGTATACAGTCACTTCTCAATTTGATGAGACATCTATAAAAAACCCCGAGCTACTGTTATACTTAAGAAACAGTTTCCCCCTAAGATTAGGAACAAGGCAAATGAATGTCTGTCATCACCTCTACAATTCAGCATAATATTAGAAGTTTTAGCCAGTGCAGTAAGGCAAGAAAAGAAAAGACACACAAATCAGGAAGGAAAAAATAAAATAAAATAAAATAAAATTCTCCCTATTTGAAGATGATATACTTTTCTATGTAGAACATCCCAAGAAATCTACCATAAAAACTTCTACAACTAATAAGGGAGTTTAGCAAGGTCACAGGATGTAAGATAACCACACAAAAGTCAATTGAATTTCTATATAATGGCAATGAGCACAGGGACACTTATACTAAAAAAGCAATGTTGCTTATACTCACTCAAAAATGATATACTTGAATGTAAACACAACAAAAATGCAAATAGAGAGACATTACATTGTACACAGATTGGAAGGCTCAATATAGAAAGATGCCAATCTTCCTCAAATTGATATTCAGGCTTAACACAATCCCTTTAAGAATTTCAGTAAGATTCTTTGTAGATACAGATAAGATCAATCTAAGGGCAAAACAATTAGTAGAGCTAAAATAATCCTGGAAAGAAAATGAGAGGAATGAAAGGAAATGAAATGAAAGGAGAATGGGAGGAATGAGCCTTCCTGATTAATTAATCTCATACCAAAACTGTGTTTATGTCTAAAATAACATATTTAAATATATTGTAGAGGCAGAAATCAGTTTTTTCAATAAGTTCATATTTTTTTTTTCTAGAAAACTTAAAAGAATTTCTTAAAACTTTCTCTTTTCATAGACTTGTAAACTCCTATGTGAAAATTATATTAAAACTATCTAAGATATTACCCTGCTCATTTTATGTGTAAAAAACTAAGGTTCAAAGAAGGAACCAACTATACCAATACTAAAGACTATGTAAAATAAATTAACCCCACTTTATCAATTTTGTAATTCATTTTTTCAAATGTGTAACAAATCCTATGTCTTCCCTTAAAATAGCACTTATTTTCTAAGAATGGCTAAGCTTAATGTAATTCTTCAAATGAATGATAAAATCTTTCTAAATAATAAACACCTGTGGACTGAAAGTCAGATAATTCTAGTTTGAGTTGATACTAGCTTGATGCTTATCCCGTTTTAAAAAGATTTTCAATAATGTCCTAAATGTCTTCATCTCTACGCTGTATAAAAACACTATACAGTCATTCCTCAGCATCCAGAGAAGATTGATTCCAAGAACCCCTGCAGATACCAAAATTCTGTGTGCTCAAGTCCCTTATATAAACTGGCATAGTATATATAGGTTGAGTATTCCTAATCTGAAAATCTGAAATCCAGAATCCTCCAAAACTTGAAATTTGAGTACCAACAGGATGTCACAAGTGGAAAGTTCCACACACGAGTACTTAACACAATACTCAAATTATTAAAAATGTTGTATAAAATTACTTTCAAACAATGTGTATAAGATGTATAGAAAACATAAATGAATTTTATATTTACACTTAGGTCCCATCCCCAAGCTATCTCATTACGTATATGAAAGTATTCCAAAATCCAGGCCGGGTGCGGTAGCTCACGCCTGTAATCTCAGCACTTTGGGAGGCCAAGGTGGGTGGATCACATGGTCAGAAGATTGAGACCATCCTGGCTAACACGGTGAAACCCCATCTCTACTAAAAATACCAAAAATTAGCCGGGCATGGTGGCGGGCACCTGTAGTCCCAGCTACTTGGGAGGCTGAGGCAGGAGAATGGCGTGAACCTGGGAGGTGGAGCTTGCAGTGAGCTGAGATTGCGCCATTGCACTCCAGCCTGGGCTACAGAGCGAGACTCCATCTCAAAAAAAAAAAAAAAAAAAAAAAAAAAAGGAAAGAAAGTATTCAAAACTCCAAAAATATCCAAAATTAAAAACACTTCTCATCCCAAGCATTTTTCATAAGGCATAGTCTATCTGTGTTTGCATGTAACCTACACATATCATCCCATATACTTTAAATCATCTTTACTTATAATACTAAATACAATGTAAGTGATACATAGTTATTGTACTATATTCTTATTTATAGTATTTTATTGTTGTATTATTTTTTATTGTTTTTGTTTTTTAAAAAAAAAATTTTGATCCGTGATCGGTCGAATTTGCACATGTGGAACCCGTGAATACAAAGGACCAACTTTATTCACTCATTCACTGATGGGCATTTGGGTTGATATTTTTGCAATTGCCAATTGTGCTGCTGTAAACATGCATATGCAAATATCTTTTTCGTATAATGACTTCCTTTCCTCAACTACAAATTGGGTTCAGTGTATACTGCTGAGGTAATGGGTGCACCAAAATCTCAAAAATCACCACTAAAGAACTTACTCATGTAACCTGTTCCCCCAAAACTTATGGAAATAAAAAGTTAAAATAAAAGAAAAAGTTACCAGTGGCAAACAACAACAACATAAAACAAAGGACCAACTTTATTTTGTAGATGAGTATTTGATATCTTCCTGAAGTTTTTCTCAAGATTTGGTTTGTATTGTTTGATTAAGCACTGAAAACAAGCAATATTTATACATATGTGTGAAATATATACAGTAACTAAGATGAACACCTGTTTTGCTTCCACTTTTATTGAAACATTGCCTGAAAGTTACCATTATTTTGGAAGCCCCAAGTAATACTTTCTCAGTGTTATTTCCTTCTCTCCCTCCTCAGCAGTAATCAGTATTCTGAATTTTGTTGTATTTTTAAAATTTTGTATTTTTAATTTTATGGGCATATAGTAGGTATATATATTTATGGGATATGTTCTGAATTTTGTGTTTATCATCCTTTGTCTCTCTTTAATAATCTTTGCAAACATATTTGAAGTATTAAATACATATTGTGTTTCTCGTGTGCTATGGTCTGAATATGTCTTCCCACGTTTTTATGTTGAAACTTAATCACTAATGTGATAGTATTAAGAAGTGGAACCTTTAGGAGGTGATTAGGTCATGAGGGCAGAGTTCTCATGAGTGGAATTAGTGCTCTTACAAATGATGTGCTAGGCTATTCACAATCACAATAGCCTAGATATGGGATCAGCTTAGGTGTCCAACAACAGATGAACGAAAAAAAGAAAATGTGGTATCTCTACATAAACAATAGAATAATATTGAGCCATAAAAAAGAATAAAATATGGTCATTCGTGGCAACATGAATGGAACTGGAAGACATTATGTCAAGTGAAATAAACCAGGAAAGGAAGTTAAACTCTGAAAGTTCTCACTCATATGTGGAAGATAAAAAGTTTATCACATAGAAGTAAAAAGTAGAACAAAGGATACCAGAGGATAGGAAGGGTAGAAGTAAGAGCAGAATAAGGGAGAGATTTGTTAAAGAAGACAAAATTACAGCTAGATAGGAGGAATACGTTCTAGTGTTCTATAGCTCTACAGGATAACTATACTTAATAATATATTATGTACTTTCAAATCACTAGAAGGAGGATGTTGAATGTTCCTAACACAAAGAAATGATGAATGTTTGATATGGATATGGTAATTATCCTGATTTCATCACTATAATACATGATACGCAACATCACTAGGTATCCTATAAATATGTACAAATGTTTCGTGTTAATTTTGAAAATTAAACGTAGAAAGAATAAAAAGAAAAGAAATGTGAGGAAGCTGCTTCCTTCCCCCTTTTCCCCTTCCATCTCTTCTGCCATGTGCAGACACAGCACTCATCTCCTCTAGAGAGTGCAGCAACAAGGCACCATCTGCAAAGCAGAAAGCAGCCTTTACCAGACACCAAAACGGCCAGCGCCTTGATCTTGGACTTCCCAGCCTTCAGAATGGTGAGGAATAAATATCTGTTCTTTTAAAATTACCTAGTATCAGATTTATAGTTATGGTAGCACGAGTGTACTAAGACAACTTGTTTTTACCTACACAAATATAATCACATTATATGTATTCTGCAACTTCCATGTTTAGCATTATGTTCTTGATAGTAATTTATGTTTGGTATAGCAGTAGTTTATTCATTGTTACTAATGTAAAAACTTTTGGTGGTGAAGCAGGTGCCCCATTATATAAACATGCCATGTATTTATTCTTTTCAAAATCAGTAATCTATTTGTTGCAATAACACGTAAGGCTCCAATATGTATTTCTATGTTTATCCTCAGAGCCACTGTGCAAGAATCCCACTAGGCTTAATCTAGATTCCTTAAATTTATTAGATGAAGCCAAACTAATTTCCATATAGTTATAGCCATTTAAACCTCCAGTTGCTCTGTTTAAGACCTTTAACAATTTATATTTTCAGATTTTTTATATTGTTAGTTTTATGGGTATGACATAGTATCTTAAAGCAATAATGTGTGTTTTTCTGACAACCAATTAGATTGAGCACCTTGTTATATCTTTACTGGACATTCATATTTCCTATTCTGTGAACTGCTATTGACTTATTCTTCTATTGCTTCTATTTTATTTGAAACATAGCATGACTTTGCATATTCCAAATATTCATCCTGGCTTTATACAATAAAAAAAATTCTTCTAACATATAAATTTACTGTTAATATTCTTAATGGTGTTTAGTAATGGAGAAAAATATTAATTTAAAAATATTAATAGTTAAAATTTACAGTTAGTTCTTTTGTGTTGTTAACAACAAATCAAAATCAAAATACTTTTTCGTGTTCTGAGGTCAAAAACATATTTTATCTTATAATTTTAATATAGGTTTTTTAATACAAAGATTTTACTCAAAATGATAACTGAAATACAATTTCTTTTTTAATATGGTCAAATAATTGCCAACACAAATAATTCAAAATTCTTTCCTCATTCTAGTCATCTGTATTGCTAGCCTTCTCATAAATCAAATTTTTCTATTTGATATTTTCTGTTCCATAGAGCAATATATTTACCCTTCCACTTATACAACAATCTTTGAATTACAATTGCATACTAATAATTCTTCTTATCTAATAAGATGAGTATCCTAATCTCATTCTTATTTACCTATGTCTGCCAATTTTGGTCCTCTGTTCTTCTATAAATTTTAGATTTATTTTACCAAAATCTACAAAGTAATTACTTGACGTTTGATTATAATTGCACAAATTATATATTACTTGGGGGGAGAATTTATATGTTTTGAATATTGAGTTTTTTTATCCATTAACATGGATAATCTAGTTAGCTTTTCTTGAATATCATTTGATAAAAATTTATATTTTTTCATAGATGACTTACAACCCTTTGACTATATTTGTTTCCAGGTATTTGTATTTTTTGGTTGTTTATTAACTTATACCACTTAAATTATTTTAGCTAATTATTTCTTTCATTCTATAAAAAGCCAATTAATTTCTTTTAAAATATATTGACCCTTTATAGCAATCGTACTAATTTTATTAATTCTATTAAATATGTATATCTTTCCTGTTTTTACAGCTAACTGAATCATCTGCAAATATAGATAATTTTCTTTTTTCATTTAAATCATTATCGATTAAATGACTTATTAATTCATTTATTTCTACACTTATCTGCTTTACAAGCCTGGCTAGGATTGCCAATATAAAGTTATCTAGAAGGGGGGATAATTTACACTTCTTCTTGGTTCTGATCTTCAATAAATTGCTTTAAATATTTCTTCCTTAAGAATATTTACTTACGGATTTAATATATACTTTATTATATTAAAGAAGATTGTTGTATTTATTTTATTTTTGTTTTGCTATTTTTTTCATTATGAATAGATGTTGAATTTTATCTAATGCTGTTCTTAAAGCTGTTAATTTTATGGCCTTTGTACTCTTATATGGTGAACTATTTAAATAGATTTTTGAAATCTAAATACTAATCCAAGTATAAAATCGAAATACTAATTTTTTAAATATGAAATTCTTATCTTGTGTTTATAAGAAGATCCAATTTGGTCATGATATATTATGTTCTTTTATTCATTATAGGTACTATTTTTCAGTATTTCATTTAGGGTATTTGCATATATATTCATGAATGAAATTGCCTAATACATTTCTAGACTTGTTATCTTTGTTAGGTTTTGGAATCAGGATTATGTGAACTCCAAAAAATGTGCGGCAGAGTATTCTCACTTTTTCTCCTTTTTATTCATTTTGTAACATTTGATTTACTCATTCCCTCAGTGTTTGAAAGATTATGCCATAAAACATTCTATCTGATGGTTTTTTTATGGGAACAATTTTAACTAACTACAGATCATTTTTAGTGGTTATAGAACTGTTCAATTTTCTAATTCTGATTGAGACACATTTGATGTTACATTTTTCTTAGATATTGGTTTGTTTCACTTAAGTTTTAAAATTTATTAGTATAAAGTTGTTCATTATATGCATTCATTAACCTCTTAATTTCTGAATTGACTATAGTTACATCTTCTTATCCATTCTTAATACTGATTTTTTGAGCATTCTCTTTTATTCTTGATAAATCTTACTGGTGGCTTACAGTATACCTCCCTACTTGCCTTTATTATTATTATTATTTTTTGTTTTATTTGATGTTAGCCCATTTTTTCTCTCACATTCACCATCCCCCCAACTCCTCAGATCCTCCCTCAAAAAAAGTCTTATGTTGGATGCTTAGGTCATTAATTTTCAGAATTTTGTTTTCTAATTCATGTAACATTTAGAACTATACATTTCCATGCAAGTACTACTGTAACTCATTTAACAATTTTCATATTCATTTTTTAGTTCTAAATATATTCTAACTTCTATTATGACTTCTTCAAGTTATGCTACTTAAAAAGGAAGACTTTAATTTCTTAAAATAATGTTTGTAACAATGTTGTTATTTCTGCTTTTAGTAGTAAAAATACAAAAATTAGCTGGGCGTGGTGGCGGGCACCTATAATACCAGCTATTCAGGAGGCTGAGGCAGGAGAATAGCTTGAACTCAGGATGGAGGTTTTAGTGAGCCGAGATCACATCACTGCACTCCAATCTGGGTGACAAAGCGAGACTCTGTCTCAAAAAATAAATAAATAAAAAGTAAAAAGAGACAGTACCCTTGATTTTCCCAAGGTTCAAGTTTATTTTTATTCTCTGTTACACTAAATAAAACATGGGTGTAAAACATGGGCAACTTAAAGTTTGAATGTCCTAAGTTCCCTGTAGTTCCCTGTTATGACTTTGTTGCTCCCACACTTATATGTGTGTACATGTACATGTGTGGGGGGGCGTGTGTTTGGTCAGAGTGGTGGGAAAAACTATAGGGAAAGGATGCAAATCTTCTGAAAGGTCAGAAGGTTCTACAGAGCCCCAGGGGAGAATAGCTGAAGGCAGCTGTTCTATAACCCTGAGGCAGACGGCAAGGAGTAGTTACAAGGGAATGTGGGGGAATTTATCTTAAACAGGCTTGTTTACTTATGTTGAACAGGAACTGACCTTTCATCATCTGCGTGCATGACATTCCCTGAAAGGGGAACAGTAAATGTTGATTCCTTACTGGTTGTGTTGGTTCCAGGTTTTTGACATTGTGCCTGCACTGAATAAAAGCAGCAGCTCCAGCTTCTTGGGGCTGCTTTCTGGCCACTAGTGTCAGGCAGTCTCCTAGCTGCTCTTACACTGCATACCTGTGTCTGAGTACTCATTTCATCCATCGGCCAGGGTCTGTGGGACAGACCTGGTATGTGTATGCCTGTACTCCTTTTTATACTGAAGAAGTTGTCTTTGACTTGTTACTTTTTGTACGACTGAGTTAGAGATAGGTTAGGAGACTGAGTTTGGGTATGGGCACCTCTTTAGGTCAGTTTTCACAGAAGCTTATCCTCAGATTGAATTTTTGTGCAAGTGCTTTCTTAAGGGAATATCCCCAAGAAAAATGTGTAAGTGAACAGGTGAGGCAGAGCAGGAAAGGGGAAGATGCCAAACAAGGGTATAACTTCAGGCAAAATCTCCTGATTTTGTTCCAATATTATCCTACAGGGGAGCATTATATCAGGGTTAGACATTTTGCCATCATGTTTGTTTCAGGAATAGTAGTCATCATTGGCTACTAACATCTTGGTTCATTTTTTTTTTCTGCAACCAAACAACTTCTGTAGTCCAAAGTCAGTCCCTTAAGAAAGATATCTAGATGTAGAGCTGAATACAAAAGTACACCTGAGGAAGGAGACATACAAAGTGTCAGACATTTTGGAAAGGGTCTACATGTAGCTTCCCTCTCTGACTTTCTGGTGGCTGCTTCAGGTACAACAATTCCCAAACCACTAGAAAGGGAAAACCAGAGGAAATAAAGAGGAAGAGTTAAGAGTTACATTAAAAAGAAAAGACATAAACATTGTATTAATTCCCTGTGTTCATTTTCTGATAAAAACCTAGTCAAATGCCCCTACCTAACTGTGTAGGAAGCTAAGAAATCTAGCTCAGCTGAAATTCTATCCTTCGGGAGGATAGAGCAAACAGATTTGGGAAGAGACAACTAGCAATCTTCCACAGAGGTTGTCAGTATATGGATTTTAGGTATACTTCTGGGATGGGATAGGGTTACCCAAGGAGTAAGAATAATTTGAAAAGAAAAGAGACTTTAGAATACTAGCAGGGGCAAGGCCCAGTGGCTCATGCCTGCAATCCCAGCACTTTAGGAGGCTGAGGTGGGTGGATTACTTGAGCTCATGAGTTCGAGACCAGTCTGGAAGACATGGTAAGACCCCATCTCTCCAAAAATAGATAACAATTAGCCAAGTGTGGTGGCATGCACCTGTGGTCCCAGCTACTCTGGAGGCTGAGGTGGGAGGATCACCTGAGCCTGGGAAGTCAAGGCTGCAGTGAGCTGTGGTCATACTGCTGCACTCCAGCCTGGGTGACAGAGTGAGACTCTGTCTAAAAAAAAAAAAAAAAAAATATATATATATATATATATATATATACACACACACACACACACACACACACACACACACACACACAAGATGCCAAACAAGGGTATAACACTGTGTGTGTGTGTGTGTGTGTGTGCGTGTATGTTTAATACTAGTAGGGCTAGCACAGCATTCTAAAGCCTAGCAAAGTGGAGAATTAAGCCAGGTAGGTAGCAGTTGCCAGCAATCTGGTAGGAAAAGGTAAACTAGGAGAATAAGGCATTACCAAAGTCTGGAAAAGAAAATGTTTCAAGAAGGATGAAGGGATGACATGCATATTCTAGAGATATTCTAGACAGCAAGAAGACAAGGATAAGACATGAATCCTGTTCCCATGGGACTGACATTGGCGTGTGTTTGGGTGACAGTGAACAAAATAGTGGGCTAAAAGTAGGAAAAGGAGGCATGAGTTCAGAATGGGTGAGGACACAAGAAGGTATAAAAGATCAGGTAGGAAGAATTTTGTGCTTTTTTCAGAAAAGAAGCAGAAGGTTGACAGGTAGAAAATAATAAGAAAGGATTTTTTTGGTTAAACTTCTCAGGAAGTTCTCTTGGCCCTTCTTTTTCTCTAACCTTGTGATCTACTCATCTACCCATGCTGGTGTAGCATGCCAATAGCAACTCCTTGTGCTTGGAATTTTTTGAAGCAATCAATCTCACCATCCTGAAAGAAGTGAGAGGAAATTCAAGATGAAATTTGGGAAAACATCCTGTTAAGACTGAAATCATTTAGAGTAAAGCTATAGTTCGGAGAATTGGTAATTAGAATTTAAATTTGATCAATTAATTTTTGCCAGGCATGGAATGGGATAGGCACAGTGGCTCACGCTTGTAATCTCAGCACTTTGAGAGGTCGAGGAGGGCATGGCAGATCACTTAAAGTCAGGAGTTCGAGACCAGCCTAGCCAACATGGTGAAACACTGTCTCTACTAAAAATACCAAAAAAAAATTATCTGGGCATAGTGGCATATGCCTGTAATACCAGCTACTTGGAAGGCTGAGGCAAGGGAATTGCTTGACCCTGGGAGGCAAATGTTGCAGTGAGCTGATAGCACACCATGGCACTCCAGCCTGGGCAACAGAGTGATACTTCATCTCAAAAAACAAAAACAACAAAACCATCAAATTATCTTGGAAGTCAAGTACTTTGGAAGTTTATTTTTCTATTTGAAATAAAAACAAACAGACTTAAAATTTAATTGTAAATTTACATATACTATCACCACTTTGGGGTACAATTTTATGATACTGGAAAAATAAACAGAGTTGCATAAGCACTGCTATAGGACACAGAACTGTTCTATTACTCCAAAATCCATCTATCAATCCTTTCATATTAAACAAATCTTAACTCCCAACTCCTGGCAACCATTGATTGTTTCATCCCGATAGTTTGTTTTATAGAGAACATACTAAAAGTATAATCAAATGGCATAAATAGCCTTGTTGGTAAATCTCTCTTATAGCAATCTATGTAAGATTTACCCATATTGTTTCATATATAAATAGCTCATTCTTCTGCAATGCTTTGGAGTATTAAATTGTCTAGATGTACTAAAATATATTCATCCATTCATTCGTTGAAGGACATTTGGGTAGAAATGTTAGAAATAAAGCTGAAAATAACATTCATATATAAGTTTTGTGTGGACATAAGTTTTATTTCTCTTGGTAAATATGTAGGAGTGGTATTGGTAGATCACATGCTAAGTACCCATCAACTATATTCCAAAGTGGTTTTACCAGCTTGCATTCTCATCAGCAATGAATAAGGTTATTCTTGTTCTGTGTCCTCCACAGAACTTGGTATTGTCAATTGGCTTTGTTTTTCACTTTAGCCATACTAATAGATGTATAAAAGTATCTCTTTTTATTTTAAATTTGCATTTTTCTAAAGACTAATGATGTGGAACTTCATTACTTTTGGTTATTTGTGATCTATTCATCTTCTTTGGTGAAGTGTCTATTCATAACATTTTTACTGGGTTTTTTGTTTTCCCATTACTGAGTTTTGAGAGTGCTTTGTATTTCCTGAGTGCAAGTCTTTGTGAAATATGTGGTTGGCAAATATTATCTTCAAATCTCTGCTTTGTCTTTTCAGCCTCTTAAAAGTGTCTTTCACAGAGCAAAATGTTTTAATCCAATGAAGTCCAACTTCTCAGTTTTTTTTTTTTTTTTGATGAATTATACTTTTTGTGCCATATCTAAGAATACTTTACCTAATTCAAGGTCATAAGCTTTTCCTCTATGTTTTCTTCTAAAAGATTTGTAATTCAAGATATCACATTTAGATATATTGCCTTTTTTGGTTGTTATTTGTTTATATACTCTGAGGGATGGTTTGAGTTCCATTTTATTTTGTAAGTTTGGCTTTGAACTGATCACTCAGAGGGAGGAACAGACAAGCCGAGCCCTAAGATTGCTGCAGCTTACTACTGAAGAGTTCGCAGGCTGCAGTCCAAGAAAGGGAACCCATCCAGAGGGTAGCAGTTTCCCTGAGGAGACTAAGATGCAACTTCAAGAAGTAGGCCAGGAGGGTAAGTTTTCAGGACACAGTACTGAAGAGGAGAGACCTACACAGTGTATACACAGACACACAAACTCACACAGAGCACTCTGGAAAACTGCAGAGGTTCTCCGCTAAGTATTAAGCAGAAGACTGATCAGCACATGCCTGCAAGGAAATTACCTGAGGCTGGGAAAAAAATATGCAACCCCCAAAATGATTAAAGGGAACAATGTGCAGAGGTTGCACACAGGGACAGGAATAGGCTGCCTTCTCACTGTTATAGGATCATAGAGTGGAAAACTACATAATTCTCCAGATATTGAAGAGAATACTCAGAGAAGTATTTACCTAAATAGTAAACTAATATTAGCCCTATACCAAAGGCTGCTCTGATTAGCTCATCACAAAACTTAAGCAAGGCTCAAAAGGTTCTAACAGTGTGTAAGTAGT
Source organism: Papio anubis (assembly GCF_008728515.1). Taxonomy (NCBI): domain Eukaryota; kingdom Metazoa; phylum Chordata; class Mammalia; order Primates; family Cercopithecidae; genus Papio; species Papio anubis. Next base: position 21,971,836 of record NC_044989.1, read on the forward strand.
TGAAATGCACCCCAGGACAAAGCTCACTAATAAGTATATGGATGCAAAAATATCCGTGCCCCCAAATCCACAATACCTACCATTCAGTCAGCCATCATGGTTAATCAATTAACCAACATGCAAAAAGCAGGAAAATACTATAAATAAATAAAAATAGACTGATAAGAATATAAATTGATACACCTATTAGAAAAACCTGTATGGAAGTTCCTCAAAAAAAAAAAAAAAAAAAAGAATGGTAATATAATCTAGAAATTCCATTTCTGTGTATTTACACAAAATATTTGAAATAAGTAGTGTCAAAGAAATGTCAGCACGCCTATGTTTATTGTAGCATTATTCACAATAGCCAAGATACGGAAGCAATTTAAGCATTCATCAACAAATGAATGAATAAAGAAAGTGAAGTATATATACATGCTGGAACACAATTCAGTCTTGAAAAAAACAGAAATTTTGTCATTTGCAACAACTTGGATGGAATTAGAACATTATGCTAAGTGAAACAAGCCAGAAACAGAAAGACAAATACCACATGTTCTCACTCATATGTGGAATCTAAAACAATGGAACTCAAAGAAATGGAGAGTAGAATGGTGGTCAGTCATCAGAGGACAGGGGCTTGGAATGTATGGGGAGATGTTAGTTGAAAGGTACCAAGCTTCAATTAGACAAGAGGAGTAAGATTTTTTTCTTTCAGATATATTCCACACCATGGATATAGTCAATAATAATGTATTATACACTTCAAAATTGCTGAGAGAGTAAATTTGAAGTGTTCCCACCAAAAATAAGTATTTGAGGTGATGGATATGTTAATTACTTTGATTTAATTATTCCACATTGTATTCATAAATCATAACATCATTTTGCATCCCATAAATATATACAACTATCATCAGTCAATTTACAATTTAAAATATTTTCAAAGACTCAGAAATGACACTAATGATAGAATTAGTAAACAAAGACATACAAATAGTTATTATAACTGTATTCATTACATTTATGGCAGTAGAGTAAATTTTGAACATGTTAGAGACAAATATTAAAATCAAATTTTGGAGTTTAAAGTAAAGTAAAAACTGTACTGGATTAAATTAACAGCAGATTAAGCACTGCAGAATAAGGTAATTCATTAACTTAAAGACATGGGAAAACTATCCAAGATGAAACCCAGAGGAAGAAAAATAGTTGAGAAAAAAATAAACAGAGCATCAATGAGATATAGAACAATGTCCAGTAGCCTACTGTATGTATAATTGGAGTCCTTAGAAAGTTGCTTTTTATATTTGGTCCAGTGTTTTTCATAGTGATCAATGAGATAGACAGATTGTATTTGACTTATCCCACCTGACTGAGCACCAGGCAAATAATGGCCTTTTACAATCACTCATAGAATTCAATCACACTTGTTACTGATAACTCATAAATATTTATTCAGTTGACTAGTTATGAAGATAGTCAACCTCAGCCATTAATAATCTATTAAAAGAAACTAACATTGTGTGTGTGTGTGTGTATATATATATATAAAATAATGGCTGCCATATATTTATGGGCTTTGCCAATTCGTTTCACTTTTCCCTTTTGTGTTTTTGCTCTATGAAGAGTATGAATTTCCCATTGTCGATTCTCTCATCTTTAGTAGAAAAATTATGACTTGTCTTAAAATTAAATAAGTAAAATGAAGAAAAGTCATCGAATGACCTACTTTAATGCTAGTCTCAAAGGAAGAGTGTAGCTAATGTATTTGATGTATTGACTGTAATAAAAAATCCTTTGAGATGATTCAAATTCCTTAATACTCTGAGTTTCAGTCTGACTAATCACCTTTCATAGTAAACATTTGGCAATCTGTATTAAATTTTTAAAATCTTGGTATTCAAAAATAAGTTCCTATGTGAGATAATGTTTAGTCGTCACTTAAACTAACCAAATACAATGAACTAAAAAGAATCAGAAAAGTAGTTTCATTAATTCTCACACAGGGGCTGTGTGACAGGATTCTCCTGCAGGCATCTATGCTCCAGAGAGAAATTTTAAATTCCTGGCAGGAAAGTGATAGCTTATTTTATGGTGATTTGTTGGTATAAGGAGCTAAACGACCACATTTCTTGCATCCTGATTGGATGCACAGTTGGCCATTTTTGAGATGTGTTATATCCTGAGGACCTATACAGGAGAGTCACCTGTGTATAATCCCAGGACGTAGATGGGTTTGGGTCTTACAATCTCTTACATAGATTACTGTGACAGCCTCTTAACTGTACATCCAACCTCAAAGCACTACTGTATTTTAACCCTTATGAAAATGGATACAGAGTGTTGTGTGCTTATTCTCTCTTTAAAGCCACCTAATTTTCTGGTTTTCCCAGGATTGTATCCACTGTTCTTAGCATGACATTTCTTTACCTAGTTCTCAGCACTAATGTATTCACATTCCCCATCACACACACCAGTGTTTATAAGACACTGTTGTGCAAAAGGTTCACCTTGAATGCCTTTTTAAATTCAGGCTTTATAGTGTGAAAGGGACTCAGGAGACTGCATTTTTAACAAACTTTCTGGGAATTAGTAATGTAGGTGGCCCAGAGGCTACACTTCAAGAAACGCTGCCTCGTGTCCTATCCTCATATGTCTCAATTATAGCTATACATTAGCATCAACTGAAGCACTTTAAAATGTTCTATTGCTTGAGACCAGCCTATTCTGGTTTAAATGGTTTGAGGTGGAAGCTAAATAAAAAATGCTGTTGCTGTTGTTGTTGTTATTGTTCATTTGTTTTAAACAATTCTTTAAGAGGTCTCTCCTGTGCATCCAGAGCTGAGAATCTCTGTATTAACCACAGCCGTCTAAACCTGACTCTGTTTATTCTTCTTCCTGACATCCTGATCTTTCTCAGGCTTACAAAACTTTTTTTTTTCTTTTCTTTTCTTTTTTTTGAGACAGAGTCTCGCTCTGTAGCCCAGGATGGAGTGCAGTGGCACCCACTCAGCTCACTGCAAGCTCCGCCTCCCAGGTTCACACCATTCTCCTGCCTCAGCCTCCCAAGTAGCTGGGACCGCAGGCGCCTGCCACCATGCCCGGCTAATTTTTTGTATTTTTAGTAGAGACGGGGTTTCACTGTGTTAGCCAGGATGGTCTCGATCTCCTGACCTCGTGATCTGCCTGCCTCAGCCTCCCAAAGTGCTGGGATTACAGGCGTGAGCCACCGCACCCAGCCTTCCAGGCCTAGATGACGTGCCCTTGAAACACACTTCCAGATCTTCCCAACTTAACTAAAGCAGAATTAATTGCTACTCTAGAATTTAGCCTCATATATTAAGCATATGTATTTTTTACACACTTGCCCTTCTCTCAGACTATGGGCACCTTGAGAACAGAGACAATGGTTTAATTCACCTTGGCATCACCAATGTTTAGAACAGTGCAAGATGTTCCCTGGGAGCTCAGGACTGGCTACAGAACAAACGAATCACTGCCTGACTCTACCAGTCCCCAGGTGAGCTCACTCAGCCTCAGGGCTTTTAACACCACCTGAATGATGGCAATGCTCATATTTCTATCTTCAGTCCAGATTTTGCCTCTAGACTCCACACTCTTCCATCCAGCTGTTGACATAGAATCTCAATTCAGATGCCAGAAAGCATGGCAACACTGAAGAGACTTTTGCCCCTAACCTGACAACCCACCCACCAATCTGTGCCATCTAAGTTTCATGGCCACTTTATCTTTCCTGTTGTTCAGGCTGAAAACATGGCAATATTGCTTTTCCCCACTCTTTCACTTACACTTCATGTATGACCTGTCTATAAATCCTAGTAAGTCTACCTATGAAATATATTAGACTCAGACGAGTTACCAACCCTTCTACCTCTCCATTCTGTTCTAAGCAATCTTCATGTTTCACAGATTTACTGGGCAATACTCCTAAGAAATGTTCACATTCCATTCTTGTCCCTGTACTCTATCCTCCTAAAAACCACCAAACTGATGCTTTCAAAAATTAAATCTAATTTTGTCATTCTTGGTCCTCATATGACTTCCCATTTCATTCGGAATAAAGGTTCTTATAGTGACTAGTGAGGCTTTGCACAATATACTCCCCCACTTGACCTCCTCCTTTACTACTATAGCTCCTGTTCACTCTATTGCAGTCCCATGGGGTCCTCAGGACCTTGAGGATACCGTCCCCACTGCCTAATACCCTCTTCCCACACATGGCTTCACTTCCTTCACATCTCTGCTTAAAGTTCACCATGAGAACAATGCATTTCATATCTGCCTTGTAGAGAATAAGAGTCCCTAACACCATGCTGGAATTCTGTATCTTTCATAGTTTGGTTAATTTCCTTTGCATAATACATATTACCATCTAACACACTATCTGTGGTCGGCTGAGTAGTATCTCCTAAATGTATCAGGTTCTAAACACCAAAATTTGTAAATATTACTTTATTTAGATTAAAAGGATCTTTGCAGGTATCATTAATTTAAAAGCTTTGAGATGAGAAGATTATCCTGGAATAGTAGGTAGTTCCCAATTATAATCATAAGCATCCTTAAAGATAGAGGTGGAGGAAGATTAGATGTGCACACAGAGAGAGCAGAAGGTGGGGACTGATGTGGCCACAATTCAAGGAATGCCGGCAGCCATTGGAGGCTGGAATAGGCAAAGAACTGGACCTCCATTAGAGAATCAGGATGGAGTGTGGCCTTGCTGAGATCTTAAATTCAGTTCAGTAATACTGGCTCCAACTTCTTACCTCCCGAGAACTGTGAGAAAATTCATTTCTGCTGTTTTCAACCATCTAGTGTGTGGTAATTAGTTGTAGCAGCCACAGAAAATGAATACATTATCTATTAGTATTTCCATCTTATGTATTTATTTCGTCTGCTCCCATCACATACGTACAAGAATCCACAACTCACAAATGCACAGACCTTTTCTGTTTTGTTCACTGCTCTATTTTCAATATCCCAAAAGATGCCTGACACACAACAGAATTCTAATAATTATTTAGGTTGAATGTGGTGGCTCACACCTGTAATCCCACCACTTTGAGAGGCCAAGGTGGGAGGATCACTTGAGGCCAGGAGTTTAAAACCAGCCTGGACAACATAGTGAGACCCTGTTTGTTTTTTAAAAAAACAGGCATGATGGTGTGCACCTGTAGTCCCAGCTATTGGGAGGCTGAGGTGGGAGGATCGTTTGAATCCAGGATGTTAAGGCTGCAGAACCATGATCACTCCATTGCATTCCAGCCTGGGTGACAGAGAAAGAACTTCTATGAAAAAAAAAGAAGCAAACACACATTTTTTTAAAAAATGAAAGTTTGTGTCAAAGATATTAAATGCTAACGGAGCTCAGAATGAGAATAAGCTAACATCAATGGGCCAGGTGTTCGATGCGCCAGGTGTTCGAGGAAAGGCTTCCTGAAAAGGTGAATGAATAACGTCCTCCAGGAAGCAGCGATTACCACTGCTAAATGTTGGTTGTGGAAATGACTCCTTTGTTCTCTTAATTTATGCTGAGCTTCGTTTCCAGAAATTGTTTTTATCTCCTGAACAGAGGGCAATGGCCAACATGAATACTTTTCTGTGGATTTATTGTCACATGGTCACTGGCCACAGTTGTGCCTAAAAAAGCATGAATGGCAAAATGTTCCTTGTTCCTGCATGATCATCCTTTGTGAGGATGATAGTATAACAGGTGACAGCACATAAAATGTGTAGGCCTGGGAGACCTGCATTTAAATCCTGGTTCTGTCACTTCTAATAATAGTGAACATTTATTCAACCCTTAACCACGTGTTGAGAATTGTGCTATGTACCTTTGGGTTGACTCCGTGCCAGTTGTGTAAACTTGGACAAGTCATTTAACCTTGTGTCCTCATAACAACTCTGAAAAGAGAATATTTTTATCCCTATAGTATAGTTTCAGTGCAGAAACTGAAGCATGGGAAACTGAGGATACTTGAGGATATATGACCTTGAAAGGTCATATAATTAATTAATTTTGAAACTGAAATTCACATCTGAGGTCATTTTGACTCCAAATTCCATTTATTTTCCAGTATAATCCATGCACCTCTCTCAGCTAACTTTGATCTGATCTTTTTTGAGCCTCAGTTGCTTTGTCTATAAAATGGAAATAATTTCACAGGATGATGAATTAAGAAGTCAGTGGATAAAACGTAAAGTGTTCAACAAAGGAGCCGATAACATTCTTAATAGAAAATGCAGTTGACCTTGGGTTTTAACAATATAGCCAGCAAACTTCAGCTTTGGTGTCTTTACCTTTGTCTTTTCTGAGGTTGCTGTCTCCAATCTTTGCCTCTTCTCTCTTCATCCAGCTTCTCTGCTACTCTGTTTTCTCATCCTGCTCTCTAGAACAATTTATCAGATATTTCTACTTTAACGTATGGTTGTCCTCACTTTGCCGATGCTGAGGGATTTGACTTTTAAGCCCATCTCTTACTACTAATATATATATATATATATATTAAAATTTTAAAAAATATATATATATATTTTAAAATATATATATATATATATATCTTTTTCCATAGAGGGATGTGAAGGGGTAGGTTCTGAGGTATCAGCAGGTGAACCAGTAGTTTATGAAGCATCAGATTTTTAGGATCCCCTAAAAACACATTGGCTTTGAGTAAGGATCTTCTCAGTGAGCAAAGCAGCCTCCTAAAACCCTGGCTATGATCTTTCCAAGGAAGCTTTCTGGGACCTCTGAAACCGAGCATCAGCTCCTCCTCTAGTCAAATGCAAAGCGTTTTAGATGATTACAGACCAATTGTTTCTCCGCAGATAGGACCAGTCCACACTCTTGCCACTTTGCAAGCTGTGCAAACATGTGTGGGCTTGTGGCAGCTCAGTTTTGAGACAGCTCTTCATCTGCTCTCCTCCTCCTGTGCACACACAAGGCCAAGATCTGAACTGGTAAATCCATATGACAAGGAGGCCTGTTGGGGAGATGCGGTGTCCCCCAAGCCGATCTTCCTGCACGCATGACCCAGAAACACAGTTCTTTCTTTCCTCAGAGAAGCGGCTCTATGCCAGTATCTCTAACAAAACCCTCAAGGGTGGGGCCTACATCGCACATCTTTTGCTTTCAGCAGATGTTCCACAGGAGTGGCTGCCAGGGCATTTCTGTAGCAGGGAAGGTGTTAAAGCTTCAGGGCCGTCGGAATATGTCTATGCTGACAGATTGGGGGAAACATGCTAAAACGCTTATGGTGATGAGCATGTAAAAATAGGGCACAGATGTCTAATTTAAAAGACAAGAAAATTTCTTGGCATTTACATCTTATTAGTCATTACTATGTTGTTCTTGTATTTTATTCACACATTTAACTTTGGGTGTTCCTCTGATTCGCATTGCCAACTGCAAGCTACCATCCCATAAACCAAAAAAAAAAAAAAAAAAAAAAAAAGTACTATATATTCCAAAAGATCATTAAAAGCAATGGAAATTTTCAGTGATCTTTGCTTGGCACGGCATTTAGGTTCCCATGTAACTCTGTTCAAACTAAAATGTCCACACATTGGGCCATCTTGACCTGATTTGGTAACAAGGGAGGAGCTTGGATGCATGCAAAATGTGTCTATGAGGAAAAAAAAAAAAAAAGACTTTGAAAATTACCTCCAGAAGGCTTGAGAAATAACCTCTCTTTGTTTTAATGCTTTGGCTTTATGTTAATGTATATAATGACTTTAATGGTTTTACCCAATTCACATCCATAGTGTGTTGAACAAAATCTGAGTGGAATTAAAAAGAAATAATAGTTCTACAGTTACATACACAGTTCTTATACTCATTAGTTTTTTATAAGCCTTACAATTAGAAAAAGACACTGGCTCATGGGCTAAATGGAGGGGAAAGATTGAACTCAATAGATAGGAGGGCTTTGGAATTTTCAAAATTCTGGAGCAGCTGGTTGTGCTCACATACAATCAGAAAACAAAAGCAGAGAAACCAAATATCAGATGGATGGTTTTCCCTTTCCAACACACCTCAGGGCCAGTTTTTCTGTAGCACAAAAGGAAGGATCCTGGTCCATGTTGATAAATATCTTAGAGCAAAAAAGAGAAAAATACTGAATGTTATCAACATCATCGAAGCATGTGCTAATTAAATGAGTAACACCACCTGGTGCTGTGAGGGGGGCTGCCCTTTTCCTTTTGGGCTCACAATACAAAGGCACACACACACACACACACACACACACACACAGTGGAGCTGAAAAACTAATTAGAGTTGTGAGTGACCAGTGGAAACATTACAACAAACTACTAAATTAAACAATTAATAGTTTAAGAGACTCTATAAATACTTATGCAGCTAAATCTCAGCTACGCTACTATGTGGCACTATGGAAATCAAGACCATTCTTTAAGCTTCAGTTTCCTTGCAGATAAAATGGGGGATCATTTCACCAACTCACTCAAGTGCTGTAATGTGTAAACTGCTTGTCAGGTTCCTAGCAAATTCTAAACACTCAACAAATAGTAGTTATTGCTTGTTGATCTTTTTTTGATGCAATATCTTTAGAGACAAGTTCAAGGATAATCAATAAGTAAAGCAGAATCCTGTTTTTTAGCATGTGTGTTTATCACAAATGTTTATATTAACTGCTCATACCTGTCTACCTTTGCACAAGCACTTGACCTTTTCAGAAGCCAATAATAGACCCAAATATGCCAGATTCAGGACAAAGCAGAAATAACTATTGCTGTCATTTTAATGGGTAGTTTTGAGCACTTTCTGCTCTCAAGTTTGTGTGTTATATGAGCCTCCTTTTCTTGCTTGTGGAAATGAAGTTTCTGTGCAGCAGTCCACGAAGAGTGCTCAGAGCCTGTCATCTCAAATGTACTCCACTTGTCTTTTGGAGGATGGATTGCAAATTTTTGTCTTCATGTTGGAAAGTCCTCATACCTATAGAATCATACCTAGAATTCTTTTTTTTTTTTTTGGAGACAGAGTCTCGCTATGTTGCCTAGGCTGCAGTACAATGGCACAATCTCGGCTCATTGCAGCCTCTGCCTCCCAGGTTTCAGTGATTCTCCTGCCTCAGCCTCCCAAGCAGCTGGGATTACAGGTGCCCACCACCATGCCCAGCTAATTTTTGTATTTTTGGTAGAGGTGGGGTTTCACTATGTTGACCAGGCTGGTCTCAAACTCCTAACCTCAGGTGATCCACCCACTTCAGCCTCTCAAAGTGTTGGGATTAAAGGTGTGAGCCTCCACACCATGCCCATACCTAGGATTCTAATAAAATATTTCTTCAGCTAATTCTCTCCTCTGGTAACTTTCTTGGCATACCCCCTCAAAACTCAGGGAGGGTCTTTTTTCTCATTAATCCACATTGTCAAAATATTTTTAATTAGTTAAGATAATGCATATGAAGAACACAGCACAGTTCCTGATGCATGGGAAGCACTCAATAAGTGGTAGCTATAATTATTATCATTATTATTATTAGTCCATTTATAGAAAATCAATTTCTAGCATACTTTTAAAGCAATCATTAAAATTAAAATCATGAATGCAATCACTATTTGTAGTACCTAATTTTATTATAATTATCTTTATCTTAATAATCCAAATATTACTAATAACTCACAGTTATTTCAATTATCATTAATTACTTCTAACTTTATAGTAATCTATAAAGTAAAGGCAGGGCCAGCCTTCAACTAAACACTGAAGTAGACATATTTATATTTGCTTCCTATCCTCTACTCCTGCAGTATTCTTCTCCTCTTTATCTTGAGAAGATTTCTTCCTAAAAAGGTCTGGATAAGCAGGGCACAGTGGCTCACATCTGTAATCACAGCACTTTGGGAGGCCGAGGCAGGCGGATCACGTGAGGTCGGGAGTTCAAGACAAGCCTGACCAAGGAGAAACCCCCGTCTCTACTAAAAATACAAAATTAACCGGGCGTGGTGGCACATGCCTGTAATCCCAGCTACTCGGGAGGCTGAGGCAGGAGAATCACTTGACCCCAGGAGGCAGAGGTTGCGGTGAGCCGATATCACACCATTGCACTCCAGCCTGGGCAACAAGAGCGAAACTCTATCTCAAAAGAGAGAGAGAAAAAAAAAGTCTGGATAAATTAGTCCTCAGTAAGGAGAATTGGCTGATACAGGCTAAGGTGTGGTCCTTCTGGCTTTCTCAGTCCTTCTCCTGTGTCATCCTCTCTCTGGCCTGGCTTTCAGTGGCTGCCCACAAACCCCCGGTGGGCGACATGGGAACACTTTGTCCCTGTTTGTGAATGTTCCCAGAGTCACTGCCTTGGAAAAGTCCTCTGAAAGGCCAAGAACTAAGTTCAACGAAGTGGATTTCAAATGCCAGACTCAATGTCAGGCGTCCTAACTGAGGACATCTGGGGAAGGCAGGCGTTTTGAAGAGGGAGTCCCACTGTCAGAGAGATCTTTGTTTTGTTTTAGATTCGGAAACCCTGTAAGAGGGCATAGTGCTGAGTGGCACCAATTCACCTAAAAGAAGGAATAATGAATCCCAGGTCACACTGAGAGTGGCTGCCTGCTTCTCTAACAGGAATAGCCTATTAGCAGTGGTGACTTCTTACAGACTGGCCTTGTCATTGTCATCAACACTTACAGAAAACATGTTCTGTGAGTTAGAGAAGAAAATTGGCCAAGTTATCCCCAGTGACAGGATTTCAATTACAGAAGCTTATCACAGGGCTACTTATCCTTCAGGGGTCAGTAAGTTTTGTTTTTTGTTTTTTGTTTTTTTTCTGCAAAGGTCCTGAAATTTCCCTTTCCTCCTCCTCCTTTTTCTCCTCCTCCTTTTCTTTCTTTCTTTTTTTTTTTTTTCTTAAAAAAAAATGTAAAACACATCCTTAGCTTAAAAGTAACTGTTTTCCACCTTTTGCAAAGTAACTAGTAGAGTCATGGGGAGGAAGAACATTGTGGGCTATGGCATAATTTGAAAAGGCTTCTGGAAAGAAAAGGACAGAGATGTGGCCTTATTCATCCACCTCCCCATCTCCAAACCCTATAGATGTGACAGTTATTAAGTTGGTGGGTTGTAGATGACATCAGTGTAGACAAACTCTACAACTAGAAAGTTAAAACAGTATGAAATTTGAACTATACCCAGAGGTCTAACAAAGCTAGTTATCTACTGAGCAGGAAAGGGGAAGGGGCACCTTTCTGTCTGATTGAGTCCATTCTTTTTCACCATCCAGCTGAAAGGATAACACAGGCAAAATGACCTCTCTAAGAATGTTAGCAGACAACAGATAGCAATATGGAAACTAACAACCTGGAGGAGCTGTCAGAAAGGCAATGTGCCACTAGAGTTATGAACTCATTAATTAAATATCAGTGTATCAAATGGGCTATGAGCTATTAATTCAAAAGCTATTACTGGCTTTGAAGTTGAAATTATAAGCAAAGCAATTAAAAAGTAACTTCTCAGTAAGAGAGCAAAGAGAGCATCATATCTGTTTACGTACCTCAGCTCTTTAATTGGGAATTGAATTGCTCCCTTAAAAGTAATGATTATATAAATGATCAAACTACCTATTTTATTGCAAAGCCTGGATGCTATCGTTAGAAAGAAAATTTGTAATCTTCCCTTTGCTGCAGTTGTACTACGCCATGAGTGACACTCTTTTCCACACGAGTAAATAGGGATCACTGTGAAAAATACAAATCGGGGAGAGAGTTGAAACATTTAAGGCCCTGATACTTGCTTTGGCTTACTTCCTTTTATTCACGATAACTGCAAGAGGGTTAACTGTGATCAGATGATAGATAGTAGTTTTGCAATTCAGATGTGGATTAGTGTAAAAATGTTTTTAAAAGACATTGTAACTCATGAATCTACAACTTTTTTTTTTTTTCCCCAAAACAGAGTCTTCTTGCTTTGTCACCCAGGCTGGAATGTAGTGGCGTGATCTAGGCACACTGCAGCCTCTGCTTCCTGGGCTGAGGGGATTCTCCCACTTCAGCCTTTGGAGTAGGTGAGACCACAGGCGCACACCACCTGCCTGACTATTTTTTTGATCTTCAACAGAGACAAGGTCTCTGCATGTTGCCCAAGCTGGTCTCAAATTCCTGAGTTCAAGCAATTCACCCGTCTCTGCCTCTCAAAGCGCTGGGATTGCAGGTATGAACCACCATGCCGGGCCTAACGTTGTTTTTCTCAACAAAGCATTTTTTAATCATATCCTAATAGTCAACTTGCAGCACTCATCTCCTTTAAAGTATAATGAAATTTCCATTCACATCCTTCAATTTAGATCCCCATCCTTCAATTTAGATCCTCCCGAACTTCTGTATCTTTTCTTTTTTTGTTATACTTGCATAGCCTTTGTTCCTCTCCCCTTATACTTTGTCTTTATCATTTTTTTCATTTGTTCTCTTTATTTTAAATACACATATACAAGCCAAGCAGTTGCTGGAATCATGTGGATGTCAGGTATTTCTCTACATTTCATCCTTACTAGAGAAAGATTCATTAGGAACAAGCAAACAATCTCTACGAAACAAGTTGTATTTTGGGCCGAGTTACCATTCTGGTTGTTTATACCAAGACACCATTTTCCTCCTGTCATGCATGCACCAATCACTGCTGGTAGGGGTTTTAGTAATGGACTAAAACTTAGTGGATTGGAAGCAGAAATGCCTGTAGTTTATACGGAGTGAGGAACTACTCTGAAAGAGTAGCTAGAGACTTTATATCTATTTAGTTGTGGTTTGCAGAAACTTCTATCATTTTTTTCTCAGTGAATTCTAAAAGGTTCATTTATTTTTCTAAAGTGTGACCTTTCTTTTTTGCAACAAAACAAAAATAATGGTGGTCAGTCCAAAGCTGGCACTGAGGTCACTTCAATCCAGAAGATCCATTCACTCAACAGCTATTTCTTGAGCACCTTGCTTTGTCAGGCGCTGTTCCAAGAACTTGAGATACAATGTTGAACTAAACAGACAAATAACCCTGCCTCCAGGGAGCTTACATTCTAGGATTAATAACATTTTAATTAAATGTCAATATTGCCATGTAACAACAGCATTCTCAGTACACAGTGGGTTGGAAAAACTTTCTTTCCATCAAGTAGAAACCTTCAATTACTCACCTGTTAATCTCAGGCATTGTTATGGACTGAATGTTTGAGTTCTGCCAAAATTCCTGAGAAAGCCTAATCTCTACTGCCATGGTATTAGCAGGGGCTTCCCAAAGGAAGTGATTAGGACATAAGGGTGGAGTCCTCATGAATGGAATTAATGACCTTATAAGAAGAGACACAAAGGATTCCTTTCACTACTCTCCACCATGTGAGGAAGGACATGGCAAGAAAATGGCCATCCCATACAGAAGAGGGCCCTCACCTAAGACGGACCATGCTGGCCCACTGATCTTGGACTACCCAGCCTCCAGAACTGTGAGAAACAAATTTCTGTTGTTTAAACCACCCAGTTGATAGTAGTTTGTTCTGGCAGCCTGAACTGACTAAGACAGGCATCAAAGGAAAGTAATGAGATCAGGAGGTTTCAGAACTAATGTCCCCCGCAGAGCAGCTCTGGGAAGCAGGATATAGCAGTGCCCACTTTAGTGCCAAGAAACAGAGGCTCCAATCCCAACCTTTTCATTTAAAAGATATACGTTATGAAAAATCAAATCCTCCCTGAGATTCACTTTTATCATTTGCTTAATGAAGCCCCTCCTCAAAGGCTCTGTAAGGATATATGAGGATAACATATGTAAAACGCTTAACACAGTGTGTTCGCCTCAGCAAGCAAGGGTGAGTATCCCCAGGAGGCTTGCATTTGTTTTGACAGCCAGAAGCCCGCTGAAGAAATACTGGCAGACTCCCTTTCATCCAGGTGCAACGAGAACTAAGCGTGAGGACATGGTGAGGGAGAGAGCCTGTCTGATGTCTTCCCCTGGGCTCATGAAGACACATGGGTAGTTAGTGTCTCCTGGGCCAGATACAGAAGTTTTGTAAGTTTTATGAGAGTGTTGGGTTCTGCAATAATATCTCACATTTTTCTCCACAGCTCTTCTGGAAATAATTTATACTGTTTATCAAAATCAGAGCCAAGACCATGAGATTAGCAAAATCCAGGATTCATATTTATCCTGTTGTTAATGAATGATGGAACAGAAGATACAGCCACAATTATCCCGTCATAACAGATTTGCCTCATTTCTGCCATGTGCTAGATTTTTGATCATTGAAACAAAAGGAGAAAATAAGTAGCTGCATTCTTCGTAAGTTTTCCTGGTGCATCAATATTCTTTCCCAACTATACTCCTGATTCTTTTAATTAGGGCAAACAAATCACAATCACAAAGGTATTAATGCTCATAAAGCTTAAAATCTCTTGAATCTCAAAAGAAATACTTGTTGTAATTAAAAAATGAAAATCTATCATTTAAAAAACAGTTTGACATGGCATATTTGTATTTTGAATTATAATAACTAAGACTCTGATATTTATTTGTGGTTTACCAGCTGAAAAGACACAAGGGAAGGCACATCTCCATTCTCACTCTAAATCTGTTATTTTGCAGCAAGAAGTGACGGCAAGAGAGAAAGTATCTGAGAGAACAAATGTGAATATATGAGTTTCAGGGAGGGAGGTGGAAAAATCACATGAAATATGAGAATGCTCATATCCTCATCCATAAAGTGAATATGTTCTAACTCTACAGTTTATCTCTTCCACTGAAAAATTGTATTGTTCAATGAATCTACAAGTCTAAGATGTAATTCAACCATGGCAGCAAGTAGAGGTCATCTCCTCTAGGTCTAACATAATTAATGAAGGCAAATGGGCAGTCCAGAAGGGATTTAAGAAATTAATTTAATAAGTCTTTGTGAGGATATTTTACATGGTTGGCTCTGTGCTAAGTGCTATGGGAAATGCAGGCGCTCGATAATACAAGGTCACTTGCTTAAATAAGGCACACATCCAGGCCAAACACAAAGAAAGATGATAGGCTTATTAAAATATTAACAAACTTTAAAAATCTGTATTAAAATGTTCCATAATTAAGCCAAGATAGAATACTTATAATCTATGGATTTCATCATCTTCCTTGTTTTTTGGCTTGAGTTCTGTGTCACATTTACACTCCAATAAGCTTAATATTTTTTAAAGATTTGTACCATTGCTTTAGTATATCATGATATTGTCTTGCATTTTGCAGTTATTATACAACTTTAGGTAATCTGATTATGTGATCATATGAAGACCAAAGATAATGACTAGGCAAATCTCACCAGAACCACTTCTGGACCAAAATGTGCTTTTCAACACTTATACCTTTGTTAGAATAATCCAATCATGTATAAAATTATATAACACTATGAAAAAAAATCTACTTCTATTGACTACAGGTTGGGGCACTGCCTTCTGCTGTGCCCTGTGCTCAGCATTTATAACTGTTGGGAAAACAGAATTCTATATTTCAAGGAAGAAAGAGTTTTGTGTTTGTTGATATGAAAATATATTTTAACTTATCTTGTTGCTTTTTAAACACATGTAGAAGTAGACGGAATAGCAAAACAAAGCCCCACAAATGCAGCCTTAATAGTGGTCAACTCGTGACCAATGTTGTTTCCCACATGTGTATCATGGGGATACACCATCCACATGTATATCAGCATTAATGGATAGAAATAATTGTAATGCATTGTTCTAGAAGTTACAGAAAAGTTGGAAGCGATGAGTGAGTGAAGGTCAGAGAAGCTACTGTAAGACTTCACGACATCTGAAAGCCCAGGCAGCCACAGGTCAATTCCTGGAAGATGCTCTCAGTTGCCTGAAGTAGGGGGCATGGAATTTGAAGGAGCTTGTCTAAGGAGGCTGTAGTTATTGATCTCTATTGGATGCAGGAGTAAAGTGAGTGGTTTGAGGGAGCTGACTAGAATGGGACCCTGTATCTTGCATCTGTCTTTTGTTTATAACTTTGGCTGCAGCTGCCTTTACTTCTGCATTGAAATCTCAGACCATTGTTTCTCATTGGCAGACTCTCACTTATTCACTTACCTTTAAAAAAAAAAAATTTAGCCTACAGCACTTGGTATTCCCAGGTACTCTCCCATCCAAGTACTAACCAGACCCAACCTGCTTAGCTTCCAAGACCGGAGGAGATCAGGTGTGTTTAGGGTGGCATAGCGGTGGACTAGAATCTCATATAAAAGCACACTGGCAAAAGATTTAGGGAAATGTAGCCCAAGCTTCTCCACCATGATGCAATGGAAAATAAAGATGAGGGCGGACATGAGGCTGAGCTGCTGACAGTCTGGCACAGCATCGTACATATATTACTCTATTTAAAATGTTCAACAACCTTAATAAACATTTAATCTTCATTTTAAAATAAATGATTAATCTCATTTTTACAGAAGACTAAACTTGTGCATAAAAGGTTAAGTAACTCATCCAAGGTCACAGTTGGCAGAACAATGAGGTAACCCTATGTTATGTATAAAATCCAAAGTCCTTAATCCTATTCCCCACAAATACTATTTCCCAACATTATGTCAATAAGAATATCTTCAAATACCCATTCTATGATTTATTTTACTCTACCTAATGCATTTCATTGATCTGCCAGGTTAGTTAACTTATTAACATAGGAAATTAGGATAAATCAATATGACTTTTTTTTTTTAAGCGGCATCCCGCTCTGTCGCCAGGCTGGAGTGCGGTGGCACGATCTCTGCCCACTGCAAGCTCCGCCTCCCGGGTTCACGCCATTCTCCTGCCTCCGCCTCCCGAGTAGCTGGGACTACAGGTGCCCGCCACCACGCCCAGCTAATTTTTTGTATTTTTAGTAGAGACAGGGTTTCACCGTGTTAGGGCCAGGATGGCCTCGATCTTCTGACCTCGTGATCCGCCCGCCTCGGCCTCCCAAAGTGCTGGGATTACAACCGTGCCCGGCCGGTTTATTCCTAATAAAATAATATGGTACTTCCCTTTCTAATCACTCATTTTCTTTTACATATCTGATTCTAGATTCTAGCTCAGTATCCATGCCATGGTCATCTTTTAAAATTTAATTTATCCTTATGTCTGAAGTATGAACTGAGACTTCCAGTTAAATGTGAAGATTTGAACTCATTCGATTACTTTTAGTGACTCCTAAATCCTCAGTGACAAAGCAAAAGGAAAATTAGGGAGCGACAACAACAAAATGACATAGCAGAGAATAGATGAGCAAGTATTAACTCACTTAACAGACTCTGAGGATAAATACATAAGCTAGTAAGGACACTAACAAGAATCATGAACATGTGAATATATGACAGGGAACCCCAGGAGAAAAACACACATTAGAGGTCCAACAATTTCTAAAAATGAGCTCCAAGTGAGGCTATACAAAATGGACTGAAAGTCTATAGGAGAAGTTAGGGTCTCTAAGATACACTCCTATCTCATTGACCAAGTCAAACTGTGAGTTGCCCCTCTCCTTTAACTATGTGTAACTCTGAATTTTGAACATCAGGCCAGTTCAGGGCAGGAATGCTATGTTGAAAAGGTGGAATAACCAAAACCTTACGAATGAGTTTCAAACCTCAAACTTCCTTACCCAACTTTCTTCTCCTTTATCCCTGGCAGCAAGGTTTATATTCTTAGTCAGATAGGATGCCCAGTTTCTGAAAAAGTAAAAGCTAACTTAGCAAGCAAATAGAGTTACACATAATAATGGCTGTGGGTTCTCCAAAGAAGCAATCCAACCACCTCGCCCTACAATGATCTCACAAACAAGAAAAAAGAAAAACACTCATGCCCACAGACTTCCTCAGGGTTTTGCTGTAAATATGAAAGGAGAGACAAGAATCAATGGAAGGGGGAGAATAAATTAACAGAGAAGAGGATGTATAAGAATATATGAGAAAAGACAATGCAGAGAGATGAAAACCTAAGACAAAACAAAAACAAATAAAAACAAGCCACAACCATCTTTACTTTCTCCTATCTTCACAGCAATAAAATAAGGTATTCAATGCACGAACAAGAACAGAATGCCGTGAAAAGAAATGTCTGGAGAACCACAAAAAAACTCTTGAAGATTAAATTTACTGGAAAAGATGCAAGTTAAATTTAGGAAATCTCCCAGAAAGAAAACAGAAAAAGACAAAGATGAAAAATAGAGAAGATAATATGAAACTAAGCAAAATATCATCAAAGGATTAGCCACTTTGTTCAAAAAGCAAATCATATAAATTCCATAAAAGGTGAGCCAAGAAATTAAAGGTAAGAAAAAGAAAGGCAGCACCCGACAGGGAGAGCCGGTTGGGCATTCTCATCCGGGCCTCATTGTTGCTGGAAACCGACCTAGCATTCAGGGCTGTGTAGGCCACTTGTTCTCCTGTCCAACACACACAGTTTCACAGAAAATTAATATCAGACAAGGGCACGCTGTGTCCAGGATGGAACAAGGCAAAATAAGCTACTCCATAATCCTAATAAGAACATTGTCTAAACCACAAAAGTCGCAAATCGCCCTTTCCTAACCAATAGGAGTAAGTGCTGCTTTTTAAACCAATCAGAACGTTAGCAAGGCTTCATTTCTCTCGCCTTCTAGAAAGGAATGATTAAGATGCCCCATGTAATCGCCCCTACTTCCTGACAGCATCCAACTGAGAACAGAACCCAATTCCTTCAACCCTTCCCAAACTCACTTACCACAAGACCAAACCCCATAATTAGTCCTTTAGTGAACCTTATTTCTGAAATAGGCCATGGTTTATCACAGACATTGTCAAAAAATATTATTAAATATTTTTCTCAGGAAAATACTACAAAGCAAAACAAAATGATGGGTAATTAAGACAGATGGACATATGGAAAAGGAAATTCATCCCAAAAGATAGGATCATAAAATCCAAAGATGATGGTGAAGGCAGATCTCAAGACAAGAGCTGAACAAATCTAAAGAACAACTCATCGGACTGGAGGAGGAAGATGGAAAACTTCTCCAAGAAAAACTAATTCATTAAATTTAACAAATCTAAATTGAGAAATTCCCTGATGTGCTTAAATATGCCAAGAGGAAATATATATTGTTGCCTGAAATCTCGAGGATGAATTAATGGTAAGTATAATACAAAGGTAAATTAAAAGATAAGGGAATTATCAACTCTAGGAAAGATAAAAAAGTCATAAAAATGTATAATCACACTACACTACATGGCTCAGCCACAAATACTATTTCATAGGTAAATAATGAAAATGCTAAAATTAATTTAACCCAAACCTGTGATACAATCATATTTTAGGATGGCAAAATGAGAAGCCTGTGTGTAGAGTAATGTATGATGGATGCTTATTTATTTTCAATAGTATAAATGCAATGAAAGTTTCTTTAAAAATAAATAGTAACAATATATGCATGTCACTTAGAATTATGGAGTTGATTGGTAAAACCACAGGTTTAGAAAATCATGTATATGAATAACTATTATGAAAACAAAAATTAAACTAAAAACAGAATAACAATGATAAAATTGCTGATGGAACATTATTATGGGGGAGGCTCAAGGAGCAAAGCAGAAAATCATGGCAGATAAGGCAAGAGAGATAGTGAGGGCCCCCACCCTACCAGGCCTCCCAGTTCTGCTAAGAAGCTCGGCCGCCAGGTTGACTGCAATGGGGAAGCCACTGCAGGTTTTTAGCTGAGAAGCAATTATCTCCAAATTCTATTTTACATAGATCCTTTGCCTGCAGCATGAAAATCATTTCCAAGAGAGCAAAGACAAGGAGGAGAATGAAGGTCAGAGGCTCTTGCGTTAGTTCAGGTGGTTAATGATGGTTTTGGGAACAGGGTGGTCACTGACATGGGAGAGTTAGTAATATTTAAGACACATTTAGGAGGGAAAATCAGCAGTATGTAGTGATAATCACTACGAATGGGCAAGCATAACTGAGATCTTTCTAGTTTGTGTAACTGAGAAAATGTCTGTGAACACAAAAAAATACATGCTTCTGCCATGAAAAATGATCATTGGAAGTTGTTTTTTGTGTTATTTTTGTTTTTGTTTTGAGACAGAGTCTTTGTCACCCAGGCTGGAGTGCAATTGTGCAATCATGGCTTACTGCAACCTCCGCCTCCCAGGTTAAAGAGATTCTCCTGTGTCAGTCTTCTGAGTAGCTGGGATTATAGGCACCTGCCACCATGCACAGCTAATTTTTATATTTTTAGTAGAGATGAGATTTCACCATGTTGGCCAGGCTGGCCTTGAACTCCTGACCTCAAGTGACCCGCCACATGGGCCTACCAAAGTGCTGAGATTACAGGTGCAAGCCACCGTGCCCAGCCAGAAGTTTAGTTTTGTACCTATTGAATTTGAGATGAATTTGAATGCAGCTGCTAAGCAAGCAGCTTCAAGGAGAAATCTGAGTTGCAAACCTCACTTTAAGAGGCAGATCTATATTGATATTCGGATGTATAAAAGTTGACATGTCAAGCTTGATGTGAAATGTTGGTTATGAGAGAAAATATAAAATAGAGAGAAGGCTAGGACAGGGCAATGCTTGAGAAATACAAACTTTTTAATTAACTCATTTATTTATTTATCTTTCTGAGATGGTGTCTCGCTCTGTTGCCCAGGCTGGAGTGAGGTGGCACAATCTTAGCTCACTATAACCTTCACCTCCCAGGTTCAAGCGATTCTCCTGCCTCAGCCTCCCAAGTAGCTGGGGCTACAGGCACCCACCACCACACCCAGTTAATTTTTGTATTTTTAGTAGAGATGGGGTTTCACCATATTGGCCAGGCTGGTCTCGAACTCCTGACCTTGTGATCTGCCTGCCTTGGCCTCCCAAAATGCTGGGATTACAGGTGTGAGCCATTTTAAGTTTTGGTACAGAGTCAAGAATTAGCATAGAAGAGTATAGAGAAAGCAGGAGACAATTTAAAATGCTGCAGCAAGAGGAAATAAGGTGAGAACAGGAAGATGTCCTTAAGATACATGTTTGTGAATGCGACAGTGTCAATGCGGTGATAGGAGTAGAAGCCAGACCAGAGCATACTAAGAAGTAAGTTGAGGGTAACTACAGTCAATAATAATATAATTGTACATTTTAAAATAATTAAAAGTGTATAACTGAATTCAGGGAATGGATACCCCATTTTACATGATATGATTATTATGCATTGCATGCCTATATCAAAAATCTCATGTACTCCATAGTATACACATCAACTATGTACCCACAAAAATTAATATAAAAAATCAAACTTTTTTTAAAAAATAAGTAATTCCAACGTCAGGAAATACAGACAACTCTTAAAAGTTAGGCTACTAAATAGGAGATAAAAGAGAATTCATACGTCATTCCCAAGTAGCAGTTTCCCTTTCTAGGCCACCTTCCTTTCCTAGACAAAGCAACTACATCCTTTGCTTAGGTTAAGTGGAGCTTACCACTGTTCATAGCTTTCAGTTCCTTGGGGGTTTTTAATAGCTCTGTCATCCTTCTTACCATATTGTATTTGTTTTTGCTGTGTGTTGCTCTCACTTGCTTACTCATGCCCCTTTCAGATCTGATTCAGTCTATGAGCTCTTCTGTATCTTTTTAGGAACCCTGGGGCATTTCTATCAGTGTGGCTCATTAGAATCATTTACCACTATGAGCTCAAAATTCATTGCTGATATCTCCCCTGCAAGATGGAATCACCTCTTCATTTAAAAACTCATTCTTGGCCGGGAGCAGTGTCTCACCTGTAATCCCAGCATGCTGGGAGGCAGGGGTAGGGGGATCACTTGAGACCAGCCTGGGCAACATGGGGAAACCCTGTCTCTACTAAAAATACAAAAACAATGATCTGGGTGTGGCGGCACAAGCCTGTGGTCCAGTTACTCAGGAGGCTAAGGTGAGATTACTTGAGCCTGAGAGGCAGAGGTTGTGAGGTTGCGAGGTTGCAGTGAGCCGAGATCACACTACTGCATTCCAGTCTGGGCCACAGAGTGAGACCCAGCTAAAAAACAAAACAAAACAAAACTCACACTCAGAAATCTTGTATACTTTTTCTCTGAATTTTCAGCATCTAAATATCTCAAGTCCATGTCCTGTTTCTTCGCCTATCACAAATTTTGGGCATCATGGTCAAATTATGGTCTCATTTTCTAAGATACCTTGGCTTCCAATACATAAACCACTTCTTTTTTGTCAAACAGAAATAGAACTTTGTTTAAGGTTCTCTTTTTGGGATATTAATTTTTCAGTAAAGCAAATGTATAGTTTATTATTTAGCTGTGTAAAACTTCTAGCACATATACAGTGACTTGAAACCTCTATCACTACATTCTCCTTCTGTACCACACTTGAGGCCTAGTATTGAAATACATAATTTCGTCCACTGAGTTGAGTGGCTTGGAGTGTACACATATGTTCATCCACTCAACAAATACTTATTTAGTGCCTACTGTGTGCCAAAATAATATGGTTTGCTTTCCTTTCTCCTATCATCTGTTTTTATAATATATTTCAAACAAATTCTCTAAATTGAAGGCTGGAGTATTTGAAAAGATAAATCAATAAGATATATTAAAATGCTCCACTCCAGCTCAATTCAAACCCAAAAATAATTTTAAAATGCTGAACCTGTGGCCAACCCAATTTTAATGCCATGATGGTTCACAAGAAATATATTTTAAAATAGCTACCATATCTTCATGTTTACCATGCTCTCAGTAGTGTTGCAGGCATTTGGACATATATGCACATATGTAATCCCCACAACAACCTTAGGATATGTTTTTCTTTTTTTAACACATGGGAAAACTACGAGGAAAACAATCAAATAAGTTTGCTGATATCACACAGTAATTGGTGAACCTGGCTTACAATTCAGATCTGTCAGACTGCAAAATGCCCTTGAGGAATTTACTTGATATATGTAAATTTACAGTATAGTTTTGGGGTATAGAGACCCCTGTGGAGAAGTCATTGAGAAAATGCTGAAAAGAACAGAACAAAAACCACAAAAAAAAAAAACAACCAAACGGCTTCCTATAGGAACGACGCTAGCTTCTCCATCCATCCAGTTCATCTGAGGCTCACATTTTGGGGTTCACACTCTGGTCCTGGCCCTCCACTGACACTTACTTTCACTGCATTGCATCATCAGAATGTAATGGTGCAATCTCGGCTCACTGCATCCTCCACCTCCCAGGTTCAAGAGATTCTCCTGCCTCAGCTTCCTGAGTAGCTGGGACTACAGGCACCCACCACCACGCCCGGCTAACTTTTGTATTTTTAGTAGAGACAGCATTTCACCATGTTGGCCAGGCTGGTCTCGAACTCCTGACCTCACGCCATCCGCCTGCCTCAGCCTTGCAAACTGCTGGGATTACAGGTGTGAGCCACTGTATGATGATGTTTAAGGTCACTTGGTATCCACCTATACTTGGAAACATACAAAATGAACCTCCTTGACCAGGAAGGAACGTTGATAGCTTTCAGAAGCTGAATTCCTTCCACTACCATCTTGAAGTCAAATTTCAAGTATAAATTGGATTTTACTGGCTCTTCTAAATGATTTTTTTGGGGTAGGAATTAGCTAACACAGAGAACAGATAATAGTACTAGGCAGCTGTAGGGTGAAATGTGAAGCTTTTTAAGAAGAGGAAACCAGGGATTGACTGTTGTCCTTGAGGTTTTTTTGGCCTTCCTCTGTCCAGGGGTGTCAGAGGTTTGAAGCACTTGAGTTAAATGACTGAGACTGACATTCTGTCAAATAGGCAAACCAGAGGGTTTTCTAAAAAATACTATATTTGGGTGAAATCTTGATGAAAAAGGTAGAAAATATGCTGTTAGTGAAGTACAGAGTCAGACCACTGAAACCCCTAACTCCCATGATTAGTGGTTATTATATGTGGAGGGAAACACAAACTTTGTTAATAATTTCCCCATCCACTGTGAAATACTGAAACTCAGCTGTGATGTAGCATTTAACTGCACATCGAATCAAGAGTCCTGTAATAGAAATTGCCTTTTTGCAGTAGAAAACAGGGTTAGAAGCAAACCAAAATAACACATAAAACAGATCTCCATGGAGAAAATTGAAGGCTGTTTCTAGCATGTAAAGATCGAGGATGCAATTCTTGTTCTGTGAAAAGCTTTTTTCCTGGGGTTTTAAATTTTCCTCTTGATTATGTGTGGAATCAAGGGGTGTCTGCGTGATTGCACCCATGCATGACTCTGAGGAATAGAAACGGGGCAGACACAGACAGATGGTGACAGGCTCATTTTTAAGCCCAACCAGCAGGGAGAGAAGTCAAGAACGGAAGGCAGATCATACAGTTGGCACGAAATTTTCATTTCCAAATTCTACATCCTCAACTGGCTAAAACTAAGTTTACTTTACTGGTAAATGATAAATTCAGAAAAATAAATTGTAAAGATGAATCCTTTTATTGAACTCACTAGCTAATTTTAAAATTTAAAAAAATCATTCATACTCAGTGTTAACAAGGGTGCAGGAAAATGAATGTTCTCTTGCACTGTACTTGATTTGCAAATTGCAACAGTCTCTCTAGAACACAATTTTATATACAAATCATTATTTATAATGGAGAAGAATGACAAACAATCTACTTTCTCAAAAGCAGAAGACTTCCATATCCATTACAGCACGTCAATACAAATTAGATTTGCAACTAATTTTAAAGACAGAGGAACCTGGTCATGATACCATGTTTTGCAAACCAAATGAGATACGAATCAAATATCCAGTATCGTTCTCATAGATAGATATATAGTGAGTTTTTTTTTTTCCGAAAATGCCTGACACACTCAAAATGTTATCAATTATAATCTCTTAGAGTACTAAGCAATGAGTTATTTTATTTTTACTACTGCAGCACATTTTTTAAAATTTTACTTTATAATATGTATTATTTTGGTGAAATCTGTTTAAAAACAATATATTTTCTCCTTTTTAAGTGCAAATCCTTTTGCATCTGCCAATGCATTTTTCAAAGTATATCCCTATGTTATCATAGAAAAAGGATTCTCCTCAGCTAGGAGAAACACATCTATATTGGTTTCGTTGAGTCTGGGCTCATAATCTCTTTCTCCTGCTATGTGACATGACCAGAGGTGGATATCAGGATCAGTATCGCAGCCTATAAAAAATACAAACACATATTGCTCCATCTCTCAATTACTTCAACTCTCCACAAGACAAGGTCCACAAGAGAATAATGGCCAGATATTCAAGGAGTGCCCTCCATGAATATACTCCCTAAAAAGCAGGTGTCTACCAATGGATGTCCAAAGAGAAAACAGAAAGAATCACGATACTCTACTTGCATAAAATTAATCTTTGATGACTTTACTCAGAGACTCTCACTGCTATATTCTATTACCTTCTCAGGTCATTGAAAGCCTACTATAGTTTTCTGAAGGCTTCTTACTCCCTTCCTTCTTGAATCAATCCTTTCCCCTCAAACACCCAAATCAACTACACTGTTATAATATTTCCGCCTGTATTTGTCACTCTTTTTTGTCAGTTTCTGCATGTACATGAATATGATTTTATACAATTAGTTTGCTTTTCT
The DNA here is from genome assembly GCF_008728515.1 of Papio anubis. Taxonomy (NCBI): domain Eukaryota; kingdom Metazoa; phylum Chordata; class Mammalia; order Primates; family Cercopithecidae; genus Papio; species Papio anubis. The sequence continues at coordinate 21,997,410 of NC_044989.1, forward strand.
ACAGACACTTTTCTATGTGCACATTCTCTCTCCCTTTTATCTTTTTCTCTGCTTCAATTCATTTAATCAGCAAAACAATCTTGTAAGGCAACTAATATTATTAGCTCTAGCGTGCCTAGGAGAAACATGGGGTAGAAGGAGACTAATTTTCCCAGGGATGCATACCTAATTTGTACTGCAGTTAGGACTCAAATTCAGGCAGTTCCGCATCTAAGATTTTTCCTTTACCGCGTTACTGTATACTGGCTGCACCTGATGTCTCTGTACAGACATTGTTTCCTTACTTGTTCAAACAGACGACAATTTATCAGGTCTCAGAAAAAAGTCTGATCACAACCCAGTATGCAATGCGCCTTCTCAAGTTAGCAAAAATGATTTAAAGTATAGAGTAATTATCCTCAAAATACTTGTAGATCAACTTTTAGTATTGCTGTAATAATATGAAAATTAGACTAGATTTTTGTAATCCTCACCTCCCTGCAGATCTACTGAATCATAATCTCTGGAGATTGAGATATATCTCCATCACCATCTCCAGAGACACATATAGATATATACGTATGTGTATATATACACATATATATGTATAGATGTGTGTGTATATATACATATATATGTATCGATGTGTATATATGTGTATATAGAGAGTATATTTTATAATATGTTATATCTTTTATATATTTTTTATTTTTATAGATTTTATATTTTATTTTATATTATATATATTTTATATATATATGTTCTACAACTGATTCTAATGCAGACTGAAGTTTGCCACCCATAAATCAAAGGAGTTGAGAGCATTTCCATCTGGATTTGGATGGTCATCAGCAGATAAAATAACACTGTTTACAGTCAAGGGACAACCAGGATTCTTGGTTTAAGATTTCATCCAGCAAGTGATTAATATCAGGTCATCTTCCCCTAAAGTTTTAAGCACTTTCCTAACATTGACATGAATTACTTTAGGACAACTTAAATATACAGGTATACACTTTTTTGGATGGATATATGAACAGATGGATATAATTTTTTATATTTATATTTGGAGGAAAATATATATAGCATCAAATCTGGAAAACATTAACCATGTTTTTGATCATGCTTATTCTTTTTTGTCAGAAAAAGAAAAAATATATATATGATGTTATTGATACTTCCCTTTCCATTGCTTCCTGAATAAATCAAGAGGCATTATTCTGCACACTTATAGTATTGTGGTATCAATTTTACGGTGTGGTGGATTGGGGGCCTTTTGCATTGCAATGATATTGAAAGTGAATTCTACTGAAGCAGTCCTTTCTTCCAGTAGTTTATAGGGAAGTTAAGAATATTCTGTGAAGCCTGATTAGAATAACTGCAAATGCAGTTTTGTGAACAATTAAAATAAGACACCAAAAGACAGTCATAGACTGTGAAAAGAGTGTATTCCTTATGTTTGACGTATGTTTGAGCTATTCGAATCTTGATCCATCACTTCAACTACTTTGACCCCTGTTTCCTCATACTTAATAGGGTTGGTTTCTATCTAAATTTTCTAATAGGGCTCTTCTACGTTTGAAGACCGTTGAGTTCATCTTGGCTACTATCACTATAAATCTGAAGTTTATTTCATTCTAGAAACTTTATTGGTCAGTAGTTAGATCAAGAGACCATAGATTTAGAAGTTTAGAAATGTTATCAATATGAATACTCTGACTCGTTTAAGATGATGCCTGTGGGAATGTTTTCTAATCAGCTGAGTAAAAATTATTCAGCCTGTATAAGGCTACTTTCTTTAGTCAAGACAATGAGGAATGGATTTATCACTTTCCCTAGAAAATAAGGCTTTTGCATGAAAAAAAATTATGACATACACAGAAATTGTTCATGGGCCACAATTTTCAAATAAAATGCTTATTATATTGATAGACATTGAAATCGCTGCTTGTTGAGCAGGGACATAAATATCCATTCTGCCCAAAACAAATTTAGCAGAATCAAAATATATAACACTAAGAACATTTCAGCTTTCTCTAACACATGGAGCCAGCCTTACATGCCAACCCGATTCTATCGCCTCTCCTCATTAAGCTTGAAAGCATATTTTGTGTTGCTTTTAGCAGCTCCTAAAATTTCTTTGTCTCTTCGCACAGCACCATAAAAGTTCCCACCTGACAGATCATAAATCGTTCTCACAAAGCAGTCTGTCCCCTGGCGTACACTGCCTATGCCCTATTCTCCAGATACGTTACTAACAGCATTTATGCACTTTTGCACAAAACTTAGTTTCAAGATCTGGAAAATGCTTGACCCTATCCTATCAATTCATAGCAGAGAATGGCCCACTTTTAACAGAGCATTTATTCACACTGAGAGTGAAAGGAGAGAAGGTTTCCTCTGTGATGAAACACATTCAGAACGACAAAAAGTGGGTTATCTGAAGTCAAGGATATCTAGGTACACAAATATGGCCTGGATATCCTCACACACTCTAGGATCCGTATTGATGGTGTCTTTAACCCTGTCTCTAGATGACATTTAGGCTATGTAATTTGTATGTCACTCTAGTATTTGTACCTTCATTCCCCAATCACTTTTTTGAGAACGTACTAGATTCTAGATGCTTTGCAAAGTGCTGTCTCGAAGACAGAAAGGACATAGGCCCACGACAGCTGCACACAGATTTGTGGGTCGTGTGTACAGCTAGGCAGGCATATTCGGTGAAGTGTAACAGAGGTGTTATGGAGCACGGAGAAACTTACTCTGTGGAATAGAAATAGGAGTCAGGAAAGCTTTTATAGAGAACATGAAATGTAAGCAGAAATTTGAGATCTGAATGGAAGTTTCTTAGCTGGACTTTGGAAAGCAGGTAATATATAAAATGTGCACAATTGGAAAAGTATATAAAGTGGCAAGCAGTATATACAGATAGTGCATGTGTGTGTGTGTATATATATATATATATATATAAAAAGTATAGTATTTAAGGTGGCAAGCAGTATACACATACAACAGTATATAAGGTGGCAAGCAGTATATATATATGTACACGCTTATATATACACACATATATACAATTATATATATTATTCAATTTTATAAAATTTATAAAATTATATATATGTGTGTGTATAAGTGCATGTGTGTGTATATATATATGTGTGTGTGTATATATATATATGAATGCCAAGCCGTTCTGAATGAGTGTAATCCATGTCTACATGGTAAAGAGGAGGTGAGGCAAGAGAGGTTCATATAGTCATAGCCCAGAAGGCTTTGGATGTGAGTACAGGAGCCCCCCTTTATCTGCAGTTTTGCTTTCTGTGATTTCAGTTTCCTGTGTTCAACTGTGGCCAAAAAGATTAAATAGAAAATTCCAGAAATAAACAATTGATAAGTTTTAAACTGCATGCTTTTCTGAATAAAGTGATGAAATCTCGGACTGTTCTGCTCCATCTCACATGGGACGTGAATCATCTTTTCGACCAGCATCTTTGTGCTGTATGCGCTACCTGTCACTTAGTAGATTTCTTGGTTATGAGATCTAGTCATGGTATCATAGTGCTTGTGTCCAAGTAACCTTTTTTTTTTTTTTCTTTTTGACATGGAATTTCGCTGTTTCCCAGGCTGGAGTACAATGGTGTGATGTTGGCTCACTGCAGGCTCACTGCAACCGCTGACTTCCAGATTCAAGTGATTCTCCTGCCTCAGACTCTGGAGTAACTGGGATTACAGGCTCCTGCCACCACGCCCAGCTATTTTTGTATTTTTAGTAGAGATGGGGTTTCACCATGTTGGCCAGACTGGTCTTGAACTCCCCACCTCAGGTGATCCACCTGCCTCGGCCTCCCAAAGTGCTGGGATTACAGGCATGAACCACTGCGCCCAGCCAAGCAACATTTCTATACTTAATAATGCTCCCAAAGCACAAGGGTAGTGATGCTGGCATACTGTTATAATTGGTCTATATTATTATGTTATTGTTGCTAATCTCTTACTGTGCCTAATTTATAAGTTAAATTCTATCATAGGCATGCATGTATAGAAGAAAACAATACACATAGAGGGTTTGGTATTATGTTAGGTTTCAGGCATCCACTGGGGTCTTGAAACATATATCCTGAGGATAAAGGGAGACTGCTATATAAATAGTTTTAGCTTTATTTCTGTGTTAATGGAAAACAAGTAGGGATGTGGCATAGGGAAGTTAAATGGCCAGATGTTGATACTCTTACTTTATTTATATTTAATTATTGATATTTAACAATAATATAAATAACTACAAAATAACAACCAGTTTGATAGATTGCAAAAATGACCACAAATTCTCTCCATGCCTATACATTTGATCCTTTGCAAAGTGCCTCTTAAGCTTCTCCCATCCAAGGTGCAATGAGTTTCTCTATTCGTATGGTCTGCTTCGTGATGTCCTTTGGTCAATGGGAAAATAGCAAACATATGCTATCAAAGATTTGATGTCTTTCATAGAGACGCTTGCACTCACTTGCTGTTCTTGAAAACCTCAAACTGTATGTAAAGCAGTTTGGGCCAGTCTCCTGAATGATGACAGACATATTTCCCAGTCATCTTGTGGCTCTGCCTAGCTGCCTGATAATAGGCTGACATGTGAGTGAGGCCATCCTAGATCACCTAGCCACCACCCCAGCCATGATGTGACCTGACAGCTGATTATAGAAATATCAGAGAGAGACCAGGAAAGATCAACTCAGCTCTCTCAGACCAGAAAAACTATCCAATCAACCTAAATAATTGTGAATTAAATAAATGGTTGTTTTAATCCACAGAGCTTTAGGATAGCTAAAACAACAACAACAACAACAACAAAAAAAACGAAAAAAAACAACTTGACACAACAAATAGCACTATTAAATACTGATAGAATTACAGTGACAATTTGAAAACTTTTATGTGCATTACCTCATGGAATTATATATAAAACCTTATGAGTTATGATTTATGTCCTGGTTTTATAGGTAAGGGAAACTGATCTGTAGCCATTCTTTTTGAATATTGAGTGAAATGAGCTACACAGAAAGTCAAATAAGAAATTCAAACTAAACTAAACTAGCCAAAGACTGGAATGAGAGTAATTCCTTGATTGGTGATGGTGATGTGTGGTCCTACAGAAAATCTATTTGCCTCCAGAGATTTTTTTATAAAACTATCTCGACAGCCTCTGTGAGACATATCAACTTTGAAAATTATTGTGTACCTGGTTTGTAAACTTAATTTCTTTTTTTTTTTTTTTTTTTTTTGAGACGGAGTCTCGCTCTGTCACCCAGGCTGGAGTGCAGTGGCCGGATCTCAGCTTACTGCAAGCTCCACCTCCCGGGTTCACGCCATTCTCCTGCCTCAGCCTCCCGAGTAGCTGGGACTACAGGCGCCTGCCACCTCGCCCGGCTAAGTTTTTGTATTTTTAGTAGAGACGGGGATAAACTTAATTTCTAACTAGATTCAGTCAGGAATACGAATGAATGGAACAGAAGTATGTTGGATATGAGAAGAAAACGGGGTACAGCACATGCTCCTTTTAAAGTAGAAAAACCGCCTGGGTGCAGTGGCTCACGCCTGTAATCCCAACACTTTGGGAGGCCAAGGCGGGCAAATCACCTGAGGTCGGGAGTTCAAGACCAGCCTGACCAACATGGAGAAACTCTGTCTCTACTAAAATACAAAATTAGCCGGGCATGGTGGCACATGCCTGTAAACCCAGCTACTCGGGAGGCTGAGGCAGGAGAATTGCTTGAACCTGGGAGGTGGAGGTTGCAATGAGCCAAGATCGTGCCACTGCACTACAGCCTGGGCAATGAGAGCGAAACTCCCTCTCAAAATAAATAAATAAAATAAAATAAAATGAAATAAAATAAATAGGCAACCTACATCTAATTATTCTCATGCAAAATGTGGGCCCAATATTTTCACAACTTGTAAGTCCTTAGAAAAGCAGGAAATCTGGGCTTCATGTGAAATACTCTAGCACGGTTGACCCTTGAACAACACAGGTTTGAACTGGGTGGATCCAGGTTCACTTACAAGCAGACTTTCTGCATCTCAGCCATCCCTGAGACAGCAAGACCAACCCCTCCTCTTCCTCCTCCTCCTCAGTCTCCTCCATGTGAAGATGATGAGGATGAATAATTTTCTGATGATTCACTTCCACTTAACGAATAGTAAGCATCTTTTGTTTTTCTTATAATTGTCTTAATAACATGATCTTTTCTCTAGCTTACTTCATTGTAAGAATATAGTATATTATACATATAATATAAAAATGTAAATCAGCTAGTTATGCTATTGATAAAGCTTCTGGTCAATAGTAGGCTATTAGTAGTTAATTTGTCGGGGAGTCAAACTTATATACAGATTTTTGACTGCATGGGATGTCGGCCCCCCTATCCACCATGTTGTTCAAAGGTAAACGGTTTTTAAATAATTGTAACAAGTTCACAGCAATGCAAAAGCCAGGTGTGATAAACTGAACGTTTGCATTCCCCCAAAATTCATATGTTGAAGCCCCAACCCTGAATGTGATGATAGGATGCAACCAGACCTTTGGGTGGTAATTAGGTTGAGATGATGTCCTGAGGGTAGAGTCCCCATGGTGCCATTAGTGTCTTTATAAAAAGAGAAAGAGACACCAAAACTTTCTCTCTCCCCCAAGTGAGGACACAGCAAGAAAGCAGCCTCTGCAAGCCAGAAAGAGGGTTGTCACCAGAACTCTACTGTGTTGGCACTCTGATCTCAGACACCTCGGCCTCCGGAACTGAAAGAAGTAAACATTTGTTGCATAAGACCTGTCGATGGTATTATGTTACAGTAGCATGAGCTGACTAAAACAGAAGGTGCGTCACACACGAAACATCTTTGCTAACATGTGGCTGGTGGGCATCCAGTTTGCGATCTTGAATCAATAGCTTTGATGAAGGTAGTGAGGATAGGTTGGCCTGTTGATTTTGATGCTACCGAAGTCGCCAGCCTCCTTCTAAGTTCAGTGTAGGACTGCTGGCTTCACAGGACAGTTTACCTGGAGGACCCGAGTCCATTGGTCCAGATTTTTACTTAAGAAAAAAACCGCCATCTGGCACTAGAAATGGTGAAAACGTGGCACCTCTGGCTACTAAGTTGTACCTTCAAAGACTTAGCATTGCAAACATTTCCCAGCTACAAGCCAGGAAACATTTGGGAATCCTGATCCCTCAAAAGTCCTGCCTTATGGCAACTAGTTTCCTCCCACCGCCTAACATGCTAGAACTTCTTGGCAGCTCCATCATCTCCCTCATTTACTCTGGAAGCATGTTCAGTTACTCTTGGTTTTCAGTCATTTGGTTCTATCCACACTTTCCAAAAAAACGCCATGTTATTTTCTTGGAGCTCTGCCTGTCTCTCTCTGGATGGTTCCTGAAGCTCTGATTTGTTTGCATCAGTGAGAAAGCCAAGGAGTTTCCCTCCTCATTCCCCATCCCTGCAGCATGCAGAAGGACAGAGGCTTGTAAAATAAGCCTGCATTTAGTGAGATCTCCTGCAGATCACATTATGGCCAGCAGAGGGAAGCATTGAGAAAGGCCAAACTGCCACAGTCAGGACCACTCAACTCCAATGAAGACCCCTGACTTTATAAATTTTATTGTACTTTTACCAACGAATCTTACTTTCTCTTTGATACCAGGCCGCCTGCCCTATGCAGGTGACAGTGGCAAATGGGCCAGAATTTCAATGTCTTCTTTGTATTGATTTCCATTTATTTTGATCTTTACAGTCTTTTCTCTTTGCCAGAGAAAGTTTTTGACCAAGGGAAATGCGATTTAAACTCGGCTTCTTTCTAAGTTGTAGCACTTTAAAACACACAAGTAGGTAATAAGACAAGTGACAGATAAGGGTCAAAGAGGACTGATCAAGGGTAAGTTGTAGGAAACGACATCAAGGCAGAGTTTGGGAGAAAAGGAAGACCTTGTGTGCAGGCCCATGTTTTTCCTCTCTGTCTTGGGCTCTGAGAATAATTGGACCTTTGGACAAGAGAATTTGGCTTTGCATAATTTCAGCTAAGGAGCTCAAAAACTACAAGATTAAGCCAGGTTATATTTTTGAATTCACTCTGATCTGTGCAACGGGACTGGAAACATGAATTGTGCTTATAACACCTGTTCCAACACCTGCACCTTGCTTAAGTCACCTGCCAATAGTTCAGCTCCTTTAGACATAAGGTCATGCCTTTCTTATTCCAGCTTTTGCCACTGTACAAAGATGTTTGAAACCAAACCGATTTTTTTGAATCTAGTATCTGTTGTGAATTTTTCCTACGTTGTTTTCCTACTGAATTCTTTACATATATTATTTTCTAAAATTTCTCATTCCTGTGTCTAGCTTTTTTCCTATTTTACCACTCTGCCAGTTGACTTTTTATGGCCTATCAGGGAGCTGGCTGTTCATTTACTTATCACCTCGATGTGCCCCACCTTAGACCCCAAGGCCTTTTTCCATCTCTTTCCAGGTTTAGTATTCTTGCTCTGCTGCCATTTTAACATGATACAACTGTGGCTTTTTTTCAGTTATTCTTCCTGGGTAGAATGCAGTAGATCACATCAAGTCAACAAAGTTTGCAACCGCTAATAAAAATAGATGACTTATATATACCCTATTTTGAAAGACATGAGAGAGTGCAAAACTAATGAGAACTAAAATGAATTAAAATTCACGGAGAAGTGAACTTGGATTTTTGATGTGTTGAAATTCACAGGAGATTCTCTCCCTTGAAGGTATTTTTCCATTCTGGATGTGAGCCAATAATCAGACTTGGCAAAAGCTGAGGGTGTCTACTAAAGGAAAGAGAAAATAGTGTTTTTGTTTTAATACACAGGTTGATAAAACAGATTAGAATATAGTACAGCCCCCAAACACACAGCTGGATCCTCCCACGGGCATTTGCTGAATTTGGGGTGGCATGGGAGTATGGGTAGCTAGATCAAAAGCTGCAAAAAACAGCAAGAAATCTATTATGGTCTCACAGTGTTTTAAAAATAAAGTCCAACCTGAAAGACACAACCCATGACTAGTCTCTACTGAGGAATTTGAGTAGGAAACTGAATAACTAAAATTAAAACTCTAGAGGGTAGTAGAGATCCTCTCTGTTTTCCAGACCTAGGTCAAAAGCCCAAGGATGTCATATTCTGCAAACAGAGATAACTCAAAGGTGAACAGAGCCTTATGGAGACTACAGCTCAAGAAAGAACATGTGGACCCCTGGTTGTAGTGATCAGTTGCTCATTCTCTACCAATAGGTTAAACATTCCCTGGGGGAATATAGCATCATTTCCAGTTTCTATGGTTCTTTTTACCTTAAAAAAATCGTAAACATGAACATGTTTAAGAGGCAGGACGATGTATCTGAAAATCAAGAGAAAAGGTTCAATGGAAACAGACTTGCAGATAATCTAAATAGTGGTTTCAGGTGACAAATACTTTATCTGCCTATTTTAAACACATGAATCTTCTTAGGGTTTGTTGAGTTTCTTTGGTATCTGTCAATATTTCTGGAATTTGTTTCAACTGTTGTCATTTCAAATTCTACCTTTTGCCCATTGTTGGCTCTAGAACTCTGTTTAGATATATGGTGGTCTACGCTCTTTATGTTGAAGTCTTGAAGTCCAGTCTTATCACCCAGGCATAATGCCCCTCTCAAAACAAATACTCCAGATTGTTTCAATGAATTGTATAATGACCACCTAGCACACACCCACATAGCTGTGAAAACATGTGAGTAATGGGCCTTCTCCTCTCTGAAGCTAACCATGAATGGAAGAAGAGAGAGAAACCACTCCATTGAGTATTATAGTTTTGTTTGGTTTACTCTTTTGTTTTCTAAATGGACTAGTTGCTGATCTGACTGGTTCTGCAACACACCAAAGGGTAAACCTGGTGACAGACGTGGGAAGGTGAGGGGGTGGGGGAAAAGGGTTGTTCAGTGGATTTTCCCAAGGAAAGTCTATGTATCAACAGTAGCCTACCCAACTTAGGGGAAAAAAAAAAAAAAAGGAAAAATGAACCCTCAGCATTTTACTGCCTAAGCAATGCAAAGGAGGCCATTGGCTCACTATTTCAGGACAGGAGAGGTGCAGTGTGAGGTCACATCTACTTAATTGGAGAGTACAGCTTATCCTGGAAAGGGGTACACAGGTGACCTGCACAGCAATGTCTTCAATATCATGGGTGTTAGAAATGCCAACTTCGCTTTGACTTTCATGACACATGCTGTTCCTTTTCCTGCAAGGGCAAAAATTTGGAGCAAAGTATTATAAACAAGACCCTTTCTCCAGGATGATCCTGCAAAAGTGAACTCATGGTTGCTTTAAAGTTTAAAACAGCTCTTTAAAGAGGCAGCCTATGGAATTCTTAGAACTGTCATGAACAAAATGGTCTTTTCATTGGAATATAGTGGAGAGATTATTCAACTCACAATGATGGGATTTTTCTTTATGCCACATCTAGTGATGGCAGCCTGTATTCTACTCTGTGAGGATCTTGGGTTTTGTGTAGACATTTATGAGATGAGACAGGAGAGAGCTGTACCTGAGGACATGCATCTTAGGACGAAGCTCTAATTTGCCCATTTACATTAATCAGCAAGCAGCAGAAATGGTTTATCAAAGAGGTAGCCCTACATTTCTCTTCCTTTCCATATGTTTTGCACTTCCCATAGAAAATGCTCCTCCCCTGGTTGCAGCTTTCTGTAGTCAGAGGGCCCTGTGTATACTTTCTTGCCTTACTTTGTACATCCAGCTGAGCAAAGTTTATTCTGTTTTATGTACCATAATCTGTCATGGCTGAGTTTGTTATAACAAGATCTGAACAGATGGGGAATGGTTTGCTCAAGAATTACTTGCATATGAGTGACCTACAGAAAAAAACTGGAAGCTGGAATGCAATCCCTGCAATAAAATCCCAAACTCGTTATCCTCCCCACAGGACGCCCGTGTATCTCGCCCCCACATGAAGGTGTTAATGACTATTCCAAAGACCTAGAAAAGAGTGTAGTCCTCTGGTAGATAGCATACATACAAATAAAGGAGTCATACAGCAACAGAGAAAGGCAGCAACAATTTTTTGTCATAACTTGCCTTTCTAGTACATATTTTTTTTTCCTATCAAGTGACACATACTTGAAAGATACAAACACAATCAGTTAACAAGGGAATGAAAATACTGCAAATAAAGCAATTTCCTTAGAACTGGAAAATCTCCAGAATTAGATAGATTCTCATCAGCATTTAATAAACTTTTTTTAACACCTACTGAGTCCAATTTCATAGTCCTCCAAAGTTCTTGCTAAGCATAACAGAGAAGATAATCAGAAATCCTTATGGACAATATGCTGTCTAAAAGAGTATTAAAAAAAAAAAAAACAGTTCAGGCAATGAGGGCGCCATTAATCCTCTAATCCAACTGCCTGTATTTCTGTTGATTTCAGGAAAAAAATGCCATATTAAGTTGTTAATGCCCTCTACTCCAAAGAGATCATACAAATACATTTTAAAAATCCTTGTCTGCACAAGTTCTTTGTGGTTTAGTATGTTTTACAGTGACTGCTCAATTAGATCCAGCCTGAAGCCATTTCTACATTAAAAAAACTACAGCATTAACCATATGATCTTTCAACAGCATTTATGGTCCAACTACATATTCTCTGCAGGATCTAAAATAACATGAATGGAGAAAATGAAGAAAATAAAGAGAAAATGAAATTTTACTTTTTATGAGATTCTTTCATGGGCTCCTCCTTTTGAAATGTACCATGTCTTTTAATCTACTTACCCACATCTTGGGTACTTTTCATCTCTGTCAAACCTGCTCTGACATCTGTTTTACATATCAAAACTAGGGCATCGTTTTTTTGCCAGTATCTCAAAAGTTAACACTTGATTAAACTAAACCTCTATTGTCCTTTTCTGTTTTAGGTGAAATAGTTTCTTCTGTACAAGTAACATTGATTTCTTGAAGGTTAAAAACCATTGACTTTCATCTTCTATAGTTAACACTAAATATCATGGAAATAAATAAGTGCTAATTTCCATAGTTAATAGTAGAAGACCGATGTCTAAATTTCCTGTCTTATGGCCAAACAATTCACACCACGCCTCCTGAAAAACAGCACAAGGAATAGGAAGCTGTTTACTGAATAATTAGAACTGAATATTTTTCATGAGTTTTGGCAACAGCAGATTTGAAGGTGCACTTTCTAGATTTCGCACTACTCCACAGGTAGCTTAATGTTTTCTGAAAAGTTGAGCTTCAAACTTAGCATCTTGAAATTTTAATTGGTGCTCTACACTCTGAGTTCAGCATGGTTAGAAATCCAGAGTTTTAACACTGGAAACTTTCCCCACTGTGACTCACAAACTTTGCCAATCATATTCCAAAGCTACTCTAAAAAATGAGTCACCCGGGTAATGACACTTAACATTTCAACAGCTCTTTGTCCCTGTTAGTTAATTATCCTGCAACACAGAAAATGACAATGGTTCTTATTTAAGAGGAAAATGAATGGTTTTGCTAAATTGAGAAAGTTGGTGAAATTGGACCCTAGAACACTGGGCATTTTGCCTCATATAGTCCTGAGGGGATACATTTGCTCACTTCTTCATTCTCTCCTCCCTAGCCATCCTAGCAACAAGAACTTTTCCTCTCAGCTATGCTGGCCTCCATTTACCAAGAATTCAGGCAATTATTCTTTCATCAAACTTTTCTTGCATTGCTTCCATGAACAAAGTAAATGACAGTGAGCAACTTTAGCATCAGACCAATGATTCTCAGCTTTGCCTAAAATTAGGAAAACAATCATGGCTTAAACAGAAGAAGCAGCTGAAGGAAAAATGCACAAGGGCTTGCTGGTTTCCCACCAAATCTTTCACCTACCTAAGCACTGTCACTTACTCATCAACCCACCATCATCACCATCCCCATGGCTACACACAGACACATATACACACCGTGAATTACATATCGAGGGTTTTCAAAATGTGCTTTAAATATACATACTGTATCATATTCTATGTATTGTTTTATAACTCACTTTTTTCTTAACATTATGCACTATAAATTTCTCCAGAAGAGAAAGAGAGAGAGAGAGAAAGGGAGAAAGAGAGAAAAGAGGAAGGAAAGAAAGAAGAAAAGGGAAGGGAAAGGAAGGGAAGGGAAGCAGGAAAAAATAGAGAAGAAAGGAAAGAAGGAAGAAAATTTATTTATTTCAAATGCTCTAAAGTACTTCACTGTGAGACTCTGTTACATTTTATTAATTAAAACTTAGTGTCCTAATAATTCATCATTAGGTTTGTTCCAGGGTATTTTCACAATTGCATACAATGTGTCCATGCTGGATGTGATGTGTGACCTTTTTAATCCTGCATCATTTATTAGTTTATCTTTACCTCACTGATTTACTATTTTATAAATAAGGAAATTTTTATGCCATTATCTTTTTAAATATTCCTTCTTCCCAGTTCTCATTTACCTCATGTTTTTGAACTGTAAGAAATGTTTTGGATCTTCCTAGATATCTTCTGTCTCTCCTAACTTCTTTTTTCTTTCTTCTGTCTCTTTATATTTTAGGCTACATTCTTGATGATTATTCAGATCTATGATCTAGTTCATTAACTTTTTCTTTAGCTGTGATATTTTTCCATTTAACTCATATTGAGCTGTTATTTCTTTTCTTCTTTTTAAAATTTAACTTTCTTTTTTAAAATATCAACATTTATTGTAGGATGGGGGAGTACATGTGCAGGTTTGTTACATGGATATCCTGCACACAGGTAATGAGCATAGTACCCAATGGGTAGTTTTTCAACCCTTTTCCCTCTAGTAGTCCCAGGTCTCTTGTTCCCATCTTTATGTCCACATGGACTTAAATGCCTGGCTCGCACTTCTAAGCGAGAACATGCACTTTTGATTTTCTGTTCCTGGGTTAATTCACTTAGGATAATGACTTCCAGCTGCATCCATGTTGCTGCAAATGACATGATTTTGTTCTTTATTATGGCTGCGTAGTATTTGATGGCATATACGTACCACATTTTCTTTACCCAGTCCATTATTGAAAGGCTTCTAGATTGATTCCATATCTTTCTTGTTGTAAATAGTGCTGTGATGAACATATGTGTGCATGTGTCTCTGTGGTAAAATGATTTATATTTCTGTGGGAGTATACCCAATTATGGAATTGCTGAGCTGAATGGTAATTCTGCTTTGAGTTCTTTGAGAAATTACCAAACTGCTTTATCCAATGGCTGAACTAGTTCACATTAACACCAGCAGTGTATAAGCGTTCCCTTTTCTCTGCAACCACACCTGCATCGGTTATTTTTTGACTTTTTAATAATAGCCATTCTAACTGATGTGAGAGGAGATCTCATTGTGGTTTCGATTTGCATTTCCATAACAAATAGTAATGCTGATCATTTTTTAATATGTCTGTTGGCTGCATGTATGTCTTCCTTTGTAAAGTGTCCGTGGCCAGGCGCTGTGGCTAACGCCTGTAATCCCAGCACTTTGGGAGGCCGAGGAGGGCAGATCATGAGGTCAGGAGATTGAGAACATCCCTGCAAACGTGGTGAAATCCCATCTCTACTAAAAATACAAAAATTAGCTGGGCGTGGTGGTGAGCACCTGTAATCCCAGCTACTCAGGAAGCTGAGGCAAGAGAATGGTTGAACCAGGGAGTCGGAGGTTGCAGTGAGCCAAGATCGTGCCTTTGCACTCCAGCCTGGCCACAGAGCAAGACTCTGTTTCAAAAAAGGAAAGGGAAAGGGAAAGGGAAAGGGAAAGGGAAAGGGACTGTCCGTGTCCTTTACCCACTTTTTAATAGGGTTGTTTTTTGCTTATTGAATTGTTTAAATTCCTTATAGATTCTGGATATTATACATTTGTTGCATGCACAGTTTGTGAATATTTTCTGCATTCTGTAGGGTGTCTGTTAAATCTGTTGATAGTTTCTTGTGCTGTGCAGAAGCTCTTTAATTTAATTAGGTCCCACTTGTCAATGTTTTGTTGTCGTTGCTTTTGAGGACTTAGTCATGAATTTCCAAGGCTGATGTCCAGGATGGTGTTTCTTAGGATTTCTTCTAGGATTGTTATAGTTTTATATCTTACATTTAAGTCTTTAATCCATCTTGAGTTAATTTTTGTATATGATGAAAGGTAGTGGTCCAGTTTTATTCTCTTGCACATGGCTAGCCAGTTATCCCACCACCGTTTACTGAAAATGGAGTCCCTTCCCCATTTCTTGTTTTTGTCAACTTTGTTGAAGATCAAATGGTTGTAGGTGGGTAGGCTTCATTTATGGGTTTTCTATCCTGTTCAGTTGGTCTATGTGTCTATATTTGTATCAGACTGAAGCCTTTTAGTATAGTCTGAAGTTCGGTAATGTGATGCCTCTGGCTTTGTTCTTTTTGCTTAGGATTATTTTAGCTATTATTCAGGCTCGTTTTTGTTTCCAGTGAATTTTAGAATAGTTTTTTCTATTTCAGTGAAAAGTGATGTTGGTAGTTTGATAGAAATAGCATTGAATCTGTATATTGCTTTGGGCATATGGTCATTTTAACAATATTGATTCTTTCAATCCATGAGCATGGAATGTTTTTCCATTTGTTTGTGTCCTCTATGATTTCTTTCAGCAGTGTTTTGCAGTTGTCCTTGTAGAGATCTTTCACCTCCTTGGTTAGATGTATTCCTTTGTATTTTTTTTTCTGGCTATTGTAAATGGAATTGCATTCTTGATTTGTCTCTCAGCTTAAACATTATTGGTGTACAGAAATACTACTGATTTTTGTACATCGACTTTGTATTCTGAAACTTTACTGAAGTCATTTAAAAATTCTAGAAGCCTTTTGACTGAGTCTTTAGAGTTTTCTAGGTATAAAATCATATTATCAATAAAGAGAGATAATTTGATTTTTCTTTTACTATTTGAAATCCTTTTATTTCTTTCTCTTGCCTGATTGCTCTGGCTAGGACTTCCAGTGCTATGCTGAATAGGGGTGGGGAGACTTGGCATGCTTCTCTCCCTCCAGTTCTCATGGGGAATGCTTCTAGATTTTGCCCATCCAGTATGATGTTGGCTGTGGGTTTATCATAGATGGCTCTCATTATTTTGAGGTATATTCCTTCAATGCCTAGTTTGTTGAGGGTTTTTATCATGAAGGGATTTTTTTTTAAATTTTATTGAAAGCTTTTTCTGTGTCTGTTGAGATGATCATATGCTTTTTGTTTTTAACTCTGTTTATGTGGTGAATCACATTTGTTGATTTGCATATGTTGAACCAATCCTGCATCCCAGGAATAAAGCCCACTTGATCATGGTGAATTAACTTTTTGATGTCCTGCTGGATTCGGTTTGTTAGTATTTTTGTCAAGAATTTTTGCATCTATGTTCATCAGGGATATTGGCTCATAGCTTTCTTCTCGTGTTTTTTCCTGATTTTTGTATCAGAGTGATGCTGGCTTCATAGGGTGAGTTGAAAAGGAGTCCCTTCTCCTTGGTTTCTGGAAATAGTTTTAGTAGAATATGTACCAGATCTTCCATGTATATCTGGTAGAATTCAGCTGTGAATCCATCTAGTATGAGGCTCTTTTTGGTTGGTAGGTTTTCTGTTAGTGATTCAACTTCAGAACTCAATATCGGTCTGTTCAGGGTTTTAATTTCTTCTTGATTCAGTCTTGAAAGGTTGAGTGTTTCCAGGAATTTAACCATTTCCTTTAGATGTTCTAGTTTGCATGCATAGAGGTGTTCATAATAATCTCCGAGGATCTTTATTTCTGTGGGATCAGTTGTAACGTCACCTTTGTCATTTGTGATTGCAGATATTTGGATATTCTCTGTTTTTTGTTAACCTAGCTAGCAGTCTATCAATCTTGTTTATCCTTTCAAAGAAACAGATTTTGGTTTTGTTTATCCTTTGTATGGATTTTGAGGTCTCACTTTTATTCAGTTTTGTGAACGCTTCAAATCTTGTCTCTTATTTGTTTTCATTTCATTGGCTGTATTTGTTATTGGTTGAAGTTTTTTGCTCCTAATATCCTCTTTTTTGGTTAATAGGCTCTATTTTCTTTATCTCATTGAAAATTAGAAACATACTTTTTTCATTTTCTCTTTATTGTTGTTCTTTTAGCTCTGGTGTTAGCTTGTAAATTCTCCTGTTTATTGAATCTATTACTTTTTGCCCAAACCAATGGTATTTCTCATATGTTTCTAATTATTTTCTCATGAGCTTTTCTTGGTAGAAGATATCTTACTTGAGAATAGGATTCTGAAGTAAATCCTATACTTGTCCTTTCAAGTTTTGAATCCTGAAGGAAAAGTACATTTGTTTTAACACAAGTAACTTATTTTTCACTCTTGGCCTAGGCCATGTGACTTACTTTTACAGTGTGTTCAAATCTCAATGGGCAATGCTTCTTTATGCTACAATATCTAAAGGGCTATAATTTATACAGTAATCCGAGTTCCCACTTCTTCCTCCATACAGTGCCTGCAGCATTGACATCTACACCAACATAGGCAGACATCCTTAAGTATGAATCTATAGTCCTCTTGGTGCTAATGTCTAATCTTCATGAATTTAAGTTTCGTCTTCATTTCTGGCACTAGAAATATATTTTAATTAATTTGAATGTCTTCTATTAGTTTAAAATTGGGCATGTGGGATGGAGGCTTTCTTCCCAGATCTACTTGGTTAGTTCTTAGTCTCTTTTCCTCCCCACATCCTTATATAAATCATATGCCATTTCCCTATAAATGCCTGGATCAGCCTCTTAACTCTTTTCCTTTCTGCTTATGTATTGGTTACCCTTACATTATTACCATAGTGTTTTAATTAATATACTACATAATATCTTAATATTTGAAAGGGCAAGATTCACTCACCCTGCTTACTGAAAATTCCCTTGGCTTTTCTTAAACCTTTAGTTCTCTGTAGGAATTGTGGAAAAGTCAGTTTGTGGTAGATTTATTATAATTTATTATTTATTGTTATTTATTATAATTATGGTAGCCATAACCACAAAGGTATAGGAAATCATACCCAGATAAATAGTTGTTGATGGCACCATGACCAATCCCACTCATAAGACTGCCTCATTACTAAATTAAAACAACAGGCTACTATGTGTGGTTTAACTTGAACTTTCTAAAGCAAATTGAAGTTCCACTTCTGTCCTCGTGTTCCTTAGAAACATAGCCAGAGTGGTACTGAGACAAGTGAGTAGGTAGCCTATCCATCAGTGGGAAGATGGACCTTTCAGAAATGAGCACATTATTCCTATAGAAAGGTTAGGACCTGAAAGTGCCAAGGCCTCGAAGAGCAACTCTATGGAGGAATCATTGCCATATCCACTTATTAAGGAAAGACAAACACCAGGATTATCCTCAGTTAATATTTGTAAGCTTCCAAGTTAAAGCAGTAACTGAGATTTTTGAACCCAAGAACAGTTCTCATTAAGTGCTTGGACATTGATAAAGGAAACTTGGACTGGGAGGTGTGGGAAGTTTATTCCTTTCACTGCATCATACCGCACCCCCCCCCCCTTTTTTTTTTTCCTGTACCTGTTCAACACAAGCAGCAAAACATCTTCCAGACTGCGACAATAAGAAAGGCGTCAGCCCGCACTGGGGTCGCAAGTGGAGGCTTTGTTCAGCTCTCAGAGCCTGGCTAATGTCTCAGTTCTGGGAAAAGTGGGGGTGTGTGGAGAATGTCAAGAAGGAGAATGAATCACCACGCAGATCTTCATCAATCTTACCCATGGCTTTTTAGCACAAATAGGAGCAGGTAACTGTGGTAACTCTAACCATGTTACAAGGACAGTGTATTATCACAAAATTACTAATTTGTTGAGGCGACAGTACAATTTACACATCTCCAGTCCCATCTCTAATTGTCTGACACTTATTTGGTGCTGAAAAGAAGCACACAGCAGGAGAGGTCCTGAGAGGCGAGCCAAACAGGGACAGCTTTCAGAAGCCACAGTGGGCTTACAGGACTTCCCAAGGAAAGGTGGCAAAAGGGGAAAAAGCCCCATTGCTGATGGGAAAAGAGATTTTTGAGACAGAAAGCAGTGTTTGATAGAGGTAATATAAAAATTGGGACCATATCTGCTTTTTCTTACTCATAGGGCTGCTGTGAGGGAATCTGAGATCCTGGAGAAATGCTTTATAAATCCAGAGTGTTGAGATGGGAGGGAGGCCGACGTATTTTTGGGGGCTTCCATCAGGGATGGAAGGTTAGCAGCTCCTCCATCTTATGGATAATTCATTGATTCCATTCTCCCCCTTGCTTTTATTGATTTTTTATCTTTTAAGACCTCTAAGTGGCTGATCAAGCCTAGGCTTCCTGCTTTTGTCCTGTAAATATTTTGGCAGACATGCAAAAATGACAAGTGGTGACAGCCGTCATCCGTTGTCACGAAGGCAACTGAGAGCTTTCCAAATTAATGGAATCTCACCCTAGATGGATTCAAGTCAGACTGAGCCATATGCAACAAAGAACACGGCCTCTTCTCAGCCCCCCAAAACCCCAAAAGTAAGGGGGAAAATAAACTTGGAACATCTCACCTTAGAAGTTAAATGCAAACAGCAGCCATTTAATGTTGCAAAGCAGAAAAAGATTCAAAAACCTATGACAATGTATCGCATGAATACTTGGTGGAATTAAAAGATAGCCCCTGCTAATAAGGAACTTCCAATATCTTACTGGAATGTATACACATAAGAATGCACACACATCTGTGCGTAAAGAAATTTGACATGACAAAGCAACATTATTCCTGATCAACTGTCAAATATAGGATGCTCACATAAAAATATGCTCTGAAATTTCACAGAAATTCTTTTCTGTTGATGAAGAAGCAAGCAAACAAGGCTCTGTAGAGGAGGCCTCAATAAAGAAGACCATGAAATACCTACATATATATGTTGTTGTTGCATGTTTCTTATTATTTGTGACTCCTAGGATACATATTGCTATGAATTCATATATATGTATGTATATATGAATGTATATATGTATATATGAATATATACATACATATATGAATACATAGCAATATATATCCTAGGAGTCACAAATAATAAGAAACAAACAAAAAAGAAGGCATTTAATGTCTTCATTTAATAATAAGAAACAAAAAGAAGGCATTTAATTTAATATATATTGCTATATATTAAATATATAGCATATATTATTATATATAGCATATATTATATATTATAATATATAATTCTATATAACATATAAATATATTGCTATATATTAAATATACATATATTGCTATGTATATATATGAATTCATATATATATGAATACATAGCAATATATATTCTAGGAGTCAAAAATAATAAGAAACAAACAAGAAGGCATTTAATGTCATGTCAAGGAATGGTAGGTTCCTTGAGAAAAAATTAAGCAGAGTGGGAGGGTAGAGAGTTACAGAGTCATTGTGATAAATAAGGTGGTCAAAGAAGGCCCGTGTAACATTTAGGAAGGAACTAGATTGATGTGTAAACAAAGAGAGGGGATGGGGAGGGGAGGGCAGATATAGACAGATCATTTGGAGATATCATTAGTGAGAGCTCTACAGTGAGGCTGAACAATGCTTATTAAGAAGACAGTGGAATCACATAAGTGGAAACAGAGGGTCTGTGGAAGAGAAAAGAGAAAAATTTTCAAGAGTAATTCAGTGAGATTGTGGAACATCCTCATACCAGGATACAAAGAAGAATCAAACGAATTAAGGAAGATATCAGTCCTTTGTCAGACACATAGTTTGCAGTCATTATATGAAAAAGACACTTGCACACACATTTATAGTAGCACAATTCACAATCACATTGTGAAAACATGGAACCAGCCTAAATATCTATCAACCAATGAGTGGATAAAGAAGATGTGTTATATATACACCATGGAATACTACTCAGTCATAAAAAGGAACAAAAATAATGGCATTCACAGCAACCTGGATGGCGTGGGAGGCCATTATTCTAAGTGGAGTAACTCAGGAATGGAAAACCAAATAATGTATGTTCTTACTTATAAGTGGGAGCTAAGCTATGAGGTTGTAAAGGCCTAAGAATAATATAATGGACTTCAGAGATTCAAGGAGAAGGGTGGGGGCACGTGTGGCGAAGGATAAAAGACTATACATTGGGTAGAGTGGACACTTCTTGGGTGATGGGTGCACCAAAATCTCAGAAATTACCACTAAAGAAATTATCCATGTAACCAAATACCACCAGCTCCCCCAAAACTATTAAGATTTAACATAAAAATAAAAAAGAAAGAATTAAGGAGGAGAGATTTAGTCATCATACACAGCACCAAGCACCCCCAACCACTGGTGGCAGCAAGTCAATGAAAGGAAGATGAGTCTCGGGCATATTAGAATTGATGCTTTACCCAGAGGTGGCTGGTCAATCATGTGTGATTTTAACTAAACGTTTGTAATTTATTGTAATATTTAGTGTTTCAATAGTTCTTATCAAATAAGCTTGTCGACAATATGCTTCACCTGGTGACAACTTCGTTGAATCATTTTTACTGCATCTCTGTAAGAGAATAAAGACTCTGGAGGAATCTGCAATGGGCATGACTTTCCATAACTTCAACAAGATTTTAATTCATTTAGAATGAAACTGTCAAAAAAACTAATTGGAAAAATAGTTTATATCTACCTCCTATCAAATTGTTAGTCATCAAGATAATTGAGGTTAAAAAGGCCAGCATGATGTGTAATCTAGGGAGATATATATGGGTTGCTGTGGCTCCCAAGCTCACTCTGCATTTTGCTATGCATATCACACTTTTATAGTGGCCATGAGCTAGGACTGAATAACTAATTAAGTGGCAAATGAAAAAATCAGAAACTATTCAATCTGTACTGGCTAAATTGCAATCATTAACTTGGCTTGCATTAAAAAAATACAAGAAACTTAAAGAATAGACAAAAGAAAAGTATGATTTCAACAATGGAAGACAGCATCTAAATGTTAATTTATTAGAATTGTTTATCCAGAGAGTTATCAAATAATATTTATCAAAAATATACATAAATTTAGCTAGAAATCCTAAGCAAATGAGCCTCCCCCAAATAAAAGCTGAGAGTAAAAATGATATTAAATGTTGGGAACTACATTTTAAGCTACATATTCACTTTATCCATAGATTCATTCATTCAGTAAACACTTATTGGTTGACTGTCATATAGTAATTACTATTTTAGGTATTGGACACACAGCAATGAACAAAAATAGTCTTCACATGGAGCTTATATTCTAGGAGACAAAAATAATAAGAAACAAATAAAATGAGGCATTTAATGTCATGTCAAGGAATGGTAATTTCCTTAAGGAAAATTAAGCAGAGTAGGAGGATAGAGTTAGAGGCAATTTATTAAATAAGATTGCCTAAAAAGGCCTGTGTAACATTTAGGAAGAAACCAGACTGAAGAGGGGAAGGTGGTCCTGAAAATACCTGGGGGAAGCTTATTATAGGTAGAAGCATTAGCAAGTACAAGTGTCTTCATAGGATCATGATTGCTGCAATGGAAGAGAAAAAAAGCCAGTGAAGCTGGAGCAGAGTGAGGAGGTAGAGAGTGGTGGATGAGTTACCCAGAAGCCCAAATATGGGTCATTGAATTCATGTTAGGACCTGGAATTTGAATGTAAATATGGCGGGAAGTATTAGAAAAGTGTTATGTAGAAGACTTACTTGATTCTTTACAGGTAGTTCATTCAAGCCTTTCTTTGAAAAATAAACTGAAGTAGGCAAGTATGAAAGTAGAGAAATCAGATATTATTGCCATAGTTTAGGTAGTAGGTTGTGGAAGCTTGAACTGTGGTGGTAGCTGTGGATATGGTGAAAGGTCTAAGTGTGGGAACAGATTTTGAAGTTAAGACCAACAGAATGGATCGATGCTGAGGGAGTGAGAAAAAGAAATAAAAACTGATACCAAAATTTTTGGTTCAAACAGGCTGAGCATCATATTTGGTTGGGAACCCTGAAGGGAGAGATCAAAGCGGGTGTGGAGGGAATTGATTGCTTGCTATGAAAATGTTAAGTATCTTGGAGAAAATACTCCGAGTGTGCTCATTTCTGAATGTATTCCTCTTTCTTTGATTTTTGTATCAGTCATTCCATTGCTTTTCATATATACCTGTAAGACATCCAAGTGGACAGACTGAGTAGGCACTTGATTATAAATCTGCAGGGGCCTATAGGTCTTCGGGAGATAGAAACATTTAAGAGACTTCAGCATGAAGATGCTAATTTAAAACAACGCAATTGGTTGAGAAGACATCCAACGTAAGCGTAGACAGAGAAGCAATTACGTGGCCAAACCCAGGCCATTTCAAAATTCACAGGTTGCAAAATTAAGCAGAAATCAGTCAAGTAGACTGCAAATATAGACCAGAAGATTAAAAGAATTGGTGAGAGGTGTCCCAGAGGCCAGGTGAAATGCTTCAAGAACGATGATGTGATAAATTGCACCAACTATAACTGATACATCAAATAAGAGAAGACTGAGAAATAATGATCCAGTCTTTAAATGGGAGTCATGGGTATAAGGGGAAAAAAATGTCAGTAGAAAAGTGAGTACAAAGGCTGAGTGCAGTGAGTTCAAGAGATAGTGAGAACAGAAAGTCCAGGAAGATTTGATGTGATAAAGAGAAGTGGGAAGATAACGGAAGGCAGAACTTGTTTTCTGATTCATTCTGTGTGGAAACTGGACAATTTATTGCACTTCAGAAAATGCAAGTATATCTCATCAAGTGGATAAAAACCCAACCCAAATTGGCTATTGTTCAATTACAGTAATGAATATCAGAGGTATTCTTTTAAATTTATTTTATTATTAAATCTATCAAACAGAAATGTGAGTATATATGTATTTATATATGCATTATATATGTACATACATATATATTTATATGGGTATATATGTATATATGTACATTATGTGAGAGAGAAAGAATGCATTCACATTTTAATGTAAAAATAAATACCATTGGCCGGGCATGGTGGCTCATGCCTATAATCCCAGTACTTTGGGAGGCTGAGGCGGGCAGATCACCTGAAGTCAGGAGTTCGAGACCAGCCTGGCCAACATGGTGAAACCCTGTCTCTACTAAAAATACAAAAATTGGCCAGGCGTGGTGGTGGGCACCTGTAATCCCAGCTACTTGGGAGGCAGAGGCAGGAGTATCACTTGAACCCAGGAGGCAGAGGTTGCAGTGAGCCGAGATCGTGCCACTTCACTCCAGCCTGGGCAAAAGAGCGAAACTCTGTCTCAAAATAAATAAATGAATAAAATTTAAAAATAAACACCATTTACCTTTCTCCGACCTTTAGGAATATAACCTCAGCAGCATCTAAGATATTCCAAGTGTGCTCATTTCTGAATGTATCCCTCTTTCTTTGATTTTTGTATCGATTATTCCATTGTTTTTCAAAAAGTTTTATCACATGTTAATTATCCCCAAAACAATGTTATTGTTTAGTTTGGTTTACTGTAATTTTACTTAAAAGAAAATACATAAGTTGACTTATGACTTACTTTTTCAATGGACATGGTATTTTTGAGATTAATTTATTTTGATTCATATAGCTACAGCCCATTAAACCTCACTATATATAATATTTATTGTGGTATATGAATGTAACAATATTTATATATCAATTTTATTACTAAAATTTTCAGTTGTTTCTAGTACTTTGCCCCGCAAAAAAAAAAAAGAATATTGCTATGTACTTTTTTGTATATAGCTTCTGATACACATGTACCACTTTCTCTTGGGTTTATACCTGTAAATTAAATTGAAAAGCCACAGAATTCACCCATTTTCAACTGCTTTTCAAAACTGCTGTAATAGTTTCCAGTCCTTGGCAGTTTATGGTGATTCTCATCACTTCAAAACCTTGCCAGCACTTGGTACTTTCAGACTTTAATTTTATTCATTTTGTGGGTATGAAATGGTAACATAATATAAGTTAATTTGCATTTCTCCTGGTGTTAATGACATTAAGCATCTTTTTCCATTTTTATATCCCATTCAGGTTTTCTGTTTTGTGGTGCCTGCTTTTTTTTCCCCCTGATTTTTCTCTTGGACTTTTAGTTTTGTGAGAATTCCTGTAATTGTAGCATCTAATCTCATTATGAATTATTCTATCTCCTACAACTTCTAAGTGCAGTAAGAGTGCAAGTCTGTGATAATCCTTCACAGGAAAAAAGAAAAAGGGCACTGGAAGGTTTTGCTCTGCTGTTTCATATTATTAATTGGGATGGTTTCAACTCCCAGAAAGAGAAAAGCAAGGCATGAGCACCCATGCTTATTGACTTTCTGGGCTCTAAGTGCAGTGGGTATTAACTGAGTGGATTGACTACAAGACTGCAGCCTTCTCTCGCCTTGCACTTCATCACTCGAAACGATGTCATTCCCAGTGCAGGACTGACAGGCACTCATGTCCAGCCTCGGCTCTATATCCCTAATCCATTAGTATTGGCTCGAGGTCAGCTTTTTGAAGACAAGATCAATTCTAATATAGTTACATTGACTTCTTTGTCTATCAGGGAGTAGATAGAAAGTTGAGAGGGATCAATAAATTCCAAACAACAAATCAGAAAATACGTAGCATATATAAGCCAGTTAGCATGCATGGATTTCTCTGTGCTAGTCATTGATTCAAATATAGGTAGTCCAGAAATAATGTGTTTGGATCCATACCTGAAAGCCAAAATGGAAATCAACTGTTCAAGCTACATCTTTAGCTGAATAGAAAATAGGAAACGACAAAATCCTTGGCCTTGGCCTCAAAATCTTACCTTTTCTGGGTCAGTGTTATCATTTCAGACTTAGTTTATGTCTTTTTAAAAGTGTTTTTCTCAGGCTAGTCTAATTTCCTTGTACAAGGCAGTATATGGTTCTTTGTACATATTTTCTGGACTTCACAAATTATTGCCCTTTACCTGTCAACTCCACCATCATCATAAATTCCTTCCCATCTCTTTTCTGCCTATCGAAACCATCCTCAACCCAAGGCCCTGCCCAAATCTGCGTCTTCTATGAAGTCTTTCTTCAACTTCATTGCTGTGAATAGACACTCAAGCTGCCAAAATCCTGTCGCACTTCTTATCATTAGCACTAATTTAGAGCATGTCTGCCTTATTATTCCTGCCTTGCATGGTTAGTTTTCTGTCTTTGTTTGTTACCCACCAAAATAAGGACACCTGAAAGTCTGGGACTGTATCTGAGGTATTGATGTATGTCTGACCCACATAGAATATTGCCTGAATAAAAGTACACGCCTAACTAAAACTCATTTGTTTGTATAGACATGAGCTTACTCTCATACCTCTCGGTGATAGCATGTTAATTAAAATTGACCAATCTCTTCCACTAAGATCCTGCTTTCCTTTTAACCTGAGGAGCCAAAGCCTGGCAATTTCTATATGCCTGTTCTGTTCTTCTTCCATCCATCCAGACTGTAGTTTTCTCTGTCAAGGTGAGTATTCTCTATTAAACAAAGAGTAATCAAGCTAAAAAGCCTATGTAGTCCTGGCTGAAATGTTTGACCTAACAAGCACCCTATTTCTTCCTAAGTTCTAGTGACACATCCTGGTATCTCAGTTTCTTAAATAAGAAACTCTAGTGTCCTATTTCTAAATCTCATTACAGATACCCTAAACCCTTCTAAAGGTAAGACAATCAAGTTCTTGTAGAATCTTGAGCTGTCTCTGAGTCTGATAACTCATGGAGATGATCGTTATTGTAATAGTAAACAACTTCTGTAAAAAAAAAAAAAAAAAGCTTCATATAATGCTTACTATACACTAGGTACAATTCCTAATGCTTTAAAAATATTAACTCATTGAATTTTCATTAAGAACTCCATTAGGCAGGTACTAGTACTGTGCTGAATATTCCCATCTCCCCCATTCTTCACTGGCTTCAGCCCCCCGGAGCCTGACCTCATCAACCAGTCTTCTTGGTTCTCTGACTCGTCATTGAGTTCAGCCTGTAGGAGACACCAACAGTATATGGAGGGTGGGAGGAGAGAAGAGTCAATATTTTACTTCATTAGCTTCCTTTCTGCAGCTGTACTTCATACTTTTCTCTGCCAAAGTCCACAACTCCATAGCTAGCCCACTCCTACAGTTACAACTCTTCTGAGAATCTATTCGCCACCCTCTCCCCTTGCCTCTTTAGACCTAGGCAGGATAAGATGTTTTTATTGTGAAAGTACTTTACTATTCGTTACTAGTTTTTCTTAAGCCTGCTCACAACTTTATGAATATTCCTTTTACTAAAATCTCTTACATTGCCCCTTTTATGATACTGTCTATCTGAACCCCAATCATTACAAGTCAGGAAACTGAGGCACAACAATATTAAGTTCCTTGCTTAAGATTATAAAACTAGTGAGTCACAGAGTAGCATTCAGATCCTGGCTGTGTGGTTCCACAGTATGTTCTCTTATCAGTACACTATGTTGTCTCTGAGTCTGTGTGTCTCCAAATGTAGGCAGACAACTGTCTTTCAGCTCTGAGAGAGGCCTCCAATTTCTCGTTGCCAGCTGAAGTCAAGAGTAAAGTAACGGCGTCTTCTTTTGCCAGGAGAGAAAGATCATCAGATCTATTTTAGAAAGAAATGTGGGCAGAGTTAACCATGAAAAAGGAAAGTTTCCCTTTGGGCAGTGGTTTTCTTAAAATCTTCTGGGTTCTACTGCTACCTGTTTTGCATTTAAACAGGACAGATAGGAACAAATTTAAGAATAATTAAGCAGAGAACAAAATTAAAAACAAGAGACAAGTGAGTAATAGAGAGCTAGAGTTGAAAGTCAAAATCCCAACTGGACACGTCAAAGGCTCAACCAGTCCTTAGTTCAAACTAAAACCAATAGTGAGTTTGAATTTTAATCTAGAAAGGGACTTTGGAAAGGAAACTCCCATAAAGTTACTCAAGGTGACTGATGAAACATTCCATTGAAATCCTACAACAAATCCCTCAAATTCTACAATTAAATTACAATGAACCACTGCAAATCAATTGCAATGGTTCTTCCGGCAATTTACCAACAAGACAATATTGTTTTAATGCCACTGTGTATTAAATGCCTACTCTATATGAAGAACTTTATCCACCTGCATATCATTGTTAAATTTCTCCACAGCCTTGAAAAGAATGTAAAATTAGCCCCATTTATCAGGTAGGCAGTGGAGGATCAACTTATTAAATTACTTTCTTAAAATCAAAATATGAGCACAGAACCAGGATACAAAATCACAAATGACCTTAAATATTGTGTGGTGTATGTGTTAATTATTACTATACTCACAGATGGAGAAGTACACAATCATTTAAAATCTGATGCCCTGGGAAAGATGAAAACCACTGTGAATTCTACTTAAGCTTTTTCCCAGTTCTGCAGTACATATGCCATTTTGCCTGACTTTTGAGATTATGCAAATGCAATAAAATGAATGTTTTATTGTTGCCTGAAAACAACCACAAGCAAGGTAAGAATAAAGCATTATTCCTTGTATATAGTTGCAATCTTCACACCTGAAAGCTAAAATAATTAAATGTGCTAGCTCTACCAAACTCTGTCAGTTGCAGGATATACTTGGCGTTTTGCAATGCACAGGTCTCTGAAATCTTTTATAACCTGAGTCTATCGGGAAATCCTTTCCTTTCCCTGATGACTTCTAAGACCACTTAAGAGTAAGCAGCCTCAATTTTTGATAGAACTCCTCTCATATTCTTTCCATCTTCTTTCCCTCATCCTTAGCAATGTGCTCAGCAGTAAATCAAGCACTTTATTAAATGTCATTTAATAAAAAATTACGGTTAGGTAGGCATAAGCCAAGAGTGCCTACATTGATTGTTCAGTTTTGAGAGATTTCAATAAACATAACCACAAGATCTGGTACACCGGCTTTCTCTTGCTGCATACAATTTTCTACCCAGAGGTAGAGAGATTGTAGACTTCTGCTGTTGTAGGCAGGGCTGCTAACAGTGTTTACAAAAATGGTTGAGAAAACCCATGTCTCTCTGACAGCTTTTTACCACATCAATTATAAATGCATTTTCCCTTGGGTGGTATTATCTCTCGCCCAAGGAATTTTCCACTGTCCTGGAGCATTTGCTGAGGAGAATTGATTAGGAAGGCGGCTTCCCGGTAGACGGAGAGAAACTGCAAATGCTTCTTTTTGTTGATGCTGTTGCCCTCGTAGCATAAGTACTGCAAGAATGTGAACAATTACAGCTGAAAATTCAAGCGGAAGCTGCTATGATAGAATTCGCAATTCACCCCTGAGGAGTGGAACAGACCCAGATATGTGAAGCTTGAATATATCTACCTGAGTAAAGTGATATTTGCTGGTAAGGGAATTATAGACATCAGTCATCTGTAGGGGCAGGAGAAAGGCACGTGTTTTGTTTGGGGTGGGATGGAATTATCTGGATTGGCCACACTGAACAATTTTTTCTCTGATTATGTTTGTATAGATCCAGTTTTCTTTTATTTTAAAAATTATGGTTATGTGGTATTTACTGTAAATTAATTATGAAGATGAGTTCCTATAAAAGTAATTTAACCAACTATGCATGTATTTTTAACCCTTTCTGTTTATATATGTGACTTTTAAAATTAGTAAATTTATTTACTTACTTTGATGATATAAAGCTAAGTTGAATTTGATTCTAAAGTAAGGTAATCGCATCTCAATCTTCCTTGCCACTCAATATTGGATTAGGGTGACAAAATTTTGTTTTATGAGACTTTCTCCATGGTATGTGGCTCAGGATCAATACATAGTAAGTGTTGAATTAATTAGCTTTAAAAATGTAGCTTAAGGTTATTGACTTATTCGAAAAAATTAATAAATATGAAAGCAAAAGTCTTGAAATTGTTCAACTTTTAAACTAGTAATCCCATGACTATGAACTTCTCTTCAGGAAATACACCAAAACTGTTGCCCAACACGGTAGCCACAAGTCACATAAAGCACATGAAATGTGATTAGCCTACGTTGACATGTGCTATTAGTGTAAATACTGAATTTAAAAGACAATACAAAAAATATGAAATATATCTTTAATAATTTTTACTTTCATCACAGTGGAAATAAAACATTTTGAATATATTAGATTATATAAAATATGTTATAAGAATTAACTTTGTCTGTCTCTTTTTACTTTTTATTTTTTTTTCTTTTGAGATGGAGTTTCACTCTGCCACTCAGGCTGGAGTGCAATGGCGCAATCTCGGCTCACTGCAACCTCTGCCTCCCAGGTTCAAGCAATTCTCCCACCTCAACCTCCCAAGTAGCTGGGATTACAGGCACCCGCCATCATGCCTGACTAATTTTTGTATTTTTGTAGAGATGAGGTTTCACCATGTTGGCCAGGCTGGTCTTGAACTTCTGACCTCAGGTGATCTTCCCTCCTCAGCCTCCCAAAGTGCTGGGATGACAGGTATGAGCCACCACGCCCAGCCTCTTTACTTTTTTAATGTGGCTATTAACAGTAGGATATTAAAGGAAATTTAACATTAGGTATGTGGCTCATATTTGTGCCTAGCATTTTATTTCTATTGAATAGATGTTCTAAAAGAAAGGACTACATGCATATAAAGATGCCTGCTATTACACTGTCTATCATGCAGGCATTTTAGCATGCAACTAAAATATTTATCAATGATAGAATGGCTATGAATATTATGATATTGATATATTGAATGGTATGCAGACAATGGGAATGGTAATTTAATGACTGTTGCAATATGAAACCTATGTAGGATGCATATATAAATAAGAAAGTAGAAAGAAAACTTGTATGTAAAATAGGTATAGAACTTTTTAAAAATATGTATGTGAACAGAAAAAAAAACTGAAAGCAAATATAAACAATAATACTTCTTATAAAGTAAGGTTTGGGAAGAGTTGCTTTTCTTTTTAAAAGCCCCATTATTGGTATTATACTATCATTTTCACAAGTAATACAAATGGAGTAAAAAGATAGAACTGGTATAGAAAGGGGTTTTAACCACAATCAAATCTTCTGGGTTAGGAGTTTTCAAGAATCCTGCAAACCTGGGTAGTCAATCATTCCTGCCAGGGAACAATTGGTACTTCTGGTATGGGAATGCAGTCTACATTTGATTCACCTTTGGACCTGATTGTGGAAATGCTAACCCTCCACAGCACCATCAAAGTACAGTTTGAATGATCTAGAAGAAATCACTTTCTTCACCCCCGCCAAACACAAATAAATTGTTCCATTTTAACCATTAAACTCACTAAACACAAATTCTCCCGCTAGCTGTCTCTACCAATCATTTCTATTTCAATTGCAACCCCTATATTTAAGCCCAATTATCCCATTGTCTCATGTTTTTATGACTTGATAATAGCATTCTCACTGAACTCCCTCCCTCTATTCTCCTATCACTCCAGTCTCTCCTAGACATACATAAGATCGGTTTCCCTAAAGTACTTCTCTTCCAAAGTTTTCCCCTTGCTATTAGGAAAAAAACATGAAAACATAAACAACGCTTTCTTATCTTTAGACTAAAAACCAGTTGCCTTTCTATGGGTTTTTATTCAATTTCACCATTCCTGTGCTCTCTCACCATGACTGCACATCAATCCCGATCTCCAGCTAACTGGGTCTGACTATGCTAGTCTACTTTCTGGTCTTCATGAATTAACACAATTTTCATCCCTTAAGTCCTAGCCCAAGTGTCACCTTTTAATAAAATACTCCATCTACTACATACCAGTTATTAATATTTGGGCAAAGATATAAAAATGAGGCACTTAATTTTAACAAACACATTGTATCTTTATCACTAAAATCTATTTAGACCTCATCATTCGAACCTGGAGCTCAAACCATTCTGCTGTCTCCTTTGATGAGTGCCCTCATGAAAGCACATTGTTTTCTGTTGGTTTTCTTCCAAAGAGCTTTCCATTTTACCTCTTCATCTCTACTTTTTGTCTGTTTTCCGCCTACCATCTTCATTATGCCTGGATTCTGGCGACTGCCTCTTAAAGCGTCTTATGTCCTCTGATCTTGTTGCATCAACCAAACCAGTCTCCGTGTAACCACTAAAGAATTATTCCTAAAACACACGTCTGATGAGTCATTCCGCTCATTGAAGGCCTTTATTTACTTGAAATCACCTTCAAGGTGATGTTTGTAGTGGTTTACGAAGCTCTTCATTATCAGCCCTATCTATCTAGTGACCTCTCTCAGCACTTGTTTTATAGTTTAGGCTCCAGCAACGACAATATGCTTGCCTGTTGCTAAATACAGAGCGTGGTTTTTAGATTTTGTGTCTTTGCTCCTGATCTTCTCTTTGTCTTTGACCTTCACCTCTCCCACTCCTTATAAACAAACTGCACGGGACTTATTCATCCTTATCATTTGAAATTAAAACGAGCATGGTTTTCCCTTGGAAATGATTAGAAAATTAGTTCTGATTGATACACTGACAGCTGGTTTCACTGCATTCCCTTTATTCTCTAAACCTACTGCTATTTATTCATTTCCACAACATTTCAAAAATATTTGGGTTTATCCTCCGACAACGAAAACCTTGAGAGGAGAGAATACATTGTATCCACTTCTATCTCATCAGTTCCTAGTGTCTGGTGGGCACTCAATACCAGTTTGCAGAATGAGCTAGAGAAGAAGGCCCCCCTGACTCATTGCACTTAATAGGGTTATAATGACAAGAGTGCAACAGAGTTTTTATTTGTATGTTTCCAGTGATGAAACTGATATTTGTCTATTTAATTGCAGGAGTCTTTTCTATTCTAGCCGAAATATTAGCACTAAGGTAGACAATCATTTTGGCTTCTCCGGCACGTTAGGTTCCATATAACAAAAGATCTTGACATAGACTACCGAGAGAGACACAGAGGGAAGGGGTGTATAGGCAGAAATCACCTTACATCTGTTTGGCAACTTTCAAGTTTATAAGCTCAGTCAGTTGTAGCTTGCAAAGGTGAGTCCAGGTCCAGGTAAATGTTAGTATTAGATATTTGAGTTTTGCAAGAAAAACATTTTCTATTGGATTGCTCCTTTTAAATACCATGACCAGAAGTGTCTCTGGCCCACAGGGAAATCAAAGAAAAGTGTTTGCCTTTACTTCTCCTTGTTATATGTGCTATCTATTCCAGGATTGTGACATCGTACTGCTTTTGTTTGGTGAGTATGGATTTCCTAAGGGGCCCTGGTATCTTTTGAAATACTAGAGAAATAAATTGTCATCTTATACAATTAACTGAGTAAGAATTTATGTTACATTTACAAAATGCATTCTGAAAGGACTTTTAAAAAATCTAACCATATTTACATACTTTTTCCTCTTCTTATACAATTTATTGTAATAGGAACTAGAAATAAATTTTTCCATAAAATGAGTAAGTAATGCGTTAAGACCTGGTTCTAAGTGACACAGAGGTATTTCAAAAGAAAACAAAAGATGTCTTGTCAACTAAAAATATATTTAGACTATAATTCTGAAAGCTACATGTAATCGTGAAATGGCAGGTTTTGATAGTTTGATAATTTCCTTTGTAATTCTGTATTAAGGAATAGGCCACTCTTGAGTTTTACCAAATAACAACTGAAGTGAAAAATGTATTGAAATATTGATAAGGTACAACATTAATTTTTTAAAAGAAATATTTTATGAAGACCATGACCCTATATTTTACAAGTGAGTTTATTAGAGTCATTCTGTTTCATGTGTTGCCCTCAATAAGCTTGATCATTGACCAGCTAACAAATATATTTTAAATATCTATTGTTACCAAGCTAATGTACTAGGATATAAGAACACTCAGAAGTACACAAAAATTCAAAAAACTTTTTAGGATGATTGAGACAAGACTCCAGTGAAAATACTCAGCAAAAATCACAAAGACTACTTGAGGGATTTACTTTAAGGCCACATCACATCTAGTTATCAATGAATAGCATTAATAAAACAATTAATGAAAATACAGCAGTTTCCCCATTCACCAAAAATCTATCATAAATTTAAGTTGCCATTTAAAATCACATGTTGGCATTTCTCTAAAATGTTTAAAAATGGAGGCAGTACAGTGATGGGTGGAAACAAAATAAAATCATTTAAATATTTTAAAGTCTGTCGTTGCCAAGACCAGAGTGTGTTGGGGGTGGGGAGTCATATGCTATTGGCAGAGCGGGATCAGTTGTAGGAGAGATCCTCTCCACAGCCCCTGCTCTTACAGATGGCCCCTTCCAGACTGAGGAGCAAAGGCTGCCCTTCTGGCCAGTAGCCACCCCCTGCTGTAATGCCGTTAGATGGCACTAACTCAGGCTTTGCATAGCAGCTGATGGCCAAATAATCCAAGTGTAATTAAAAGTCATGTTCAGAAAACAAAGAGAAATCCCCACAGAGCAGTTTCCAGGAGGAAAGCTATCAGGCATCCACATGGAAGGCCAAATACAAAGGATATACGAGCCAAAAGTGAGTTGAGAAAGAAAAGGGACCTGGCTAAAGATGGAAACAGTAAGAAGAGAAGCTAGAAACTCACAGGCTCCAAAAGCAATGGCTGCTCAGGGCTGATTAGCTCACCTGAAGCGACAGGAAAGGAAAAGAAGAAAAATCCCTGCCTTGGACCTGAAACAAGAGAAATGCCCTAAGCTCATTAGCATCAGGAAGCCAAAAGGCTTTGTTCCCACACAAAATTAGCAGAGAGAATTACAGAATAATGACCGTCTTTGGTAAACAGATTGAAGGCGTGGACCTAGCTCTGGTGCCCCAGGTCCACTGTGTCTTCTATGGACAAAAGGGAGCGTTTGTATTGAAGTCTCTGACGTCAACTAACAAGCTTGGCTGGATTTTCCCGAGGGGGGCATGAGGAACTTATTGAAAGAAAAATCAGAAAGTGGTAGAAGAATTTTGATAGAAAAACTCTTTAGAAAAAAAAAAATACTCTTCCTTCATCAAGGCAAGTTTCTGTGATTTGGGTGGGAAAATAAACATGTGAAATGTGCTCCAGGAAAATCGTATTACCTGAGTCTCCTTATTGGGCAGGTTTATAACTCAGTACAGAAGGATGACTCTTCCAGACATTTCTTCTGGATTATCTCAATTTTACAGAAGACATGATCCCTTAATGAAATATTTATGCTGTAGGTAGGGAGGTAAATTTGCCTCTGTATTAGTAGAATCATTATCTAAAATTCCTATCCGACTATCTGATTTCTACCTGTTGAAGAGGAATAGGGCATTATTTGGATAACCCATCACAGAGAGCCGAAGCTGACACAGAACCTGGATGGTTGTGTGCAGAGTGCAGGATGGTGAATTTTGGTTTTCAAAACTGCTGAGTTTAAATATCTAAAGAGTACTTAGGTACTATGCACGTAAAGTTATTATTTTTCATCTAACACTGTTTCAGACCAAAAAGCTGGGTAAGTTGGCATCACATTTGGAGGACGTGTTTAGCGTGGTCTGGCTTAAAATATAAACTGTGTGGCATTCATGATGTTCAAGTGTTTTGGAGGCCCTAAAAAAAAATGCCACTTACCTCCAGAGCAGCTGAAAGTAAGGCCCAATGAGAGGCTTCTGTCACCGTCAACCAGCAGGGAGGAATCATTATAATGGCTACAGCAGTGAAGCAGGGCAGGAAGTAAAATATAAAAATATAAAACAAAACTATGACCTTTTCTTCGACAAGTTACGTTTCCACTCTGGAAGGAAAGACTGTATATAATTTCAGATATTTGAGGAAGCACTTCCATTGGCTATAGGCAAGAGTAGTCTTTTTCTTGTATTTTTTTCTTGAACTACTCTG
Source organism: Papio anubis (assembly GCF_008728515.1). Taxonomy (NCBI): domain Eukaryota; kingdom Metazoa; phylum Chordata; class Mammalia; order Primates; family Cercopithecidae; genus Papio; species Papio anubis. The sequence goes on from NC_044989.1 coordinate 22,033,290, forward strand.
AATCATACATAATAAAATACTGAGTATAGAAAACACAAACAATGTAAATTCTAGGCTGGAAATTACAAACATATTTTAAATCACAAGCAATGATGTGTGGTCTAGCTATTTTTCATACGGGCAACTGTAGCATGAATGGCTGTATCTTCGTTGGGGTTTTAAATGATACTTAAATAGTCTGAAGAAATCTTACACACCCCAGATATTTTATAGTAATTATATTAGTTTTGTTTATATATATATATACACACACACACATACACACACACACATATATATAGTTTGTTTGTTTGTTTGTTTTGAGATGGAGTCTCACTCTGTCACCCAGGCTGGAGTGCAGTGGCGTGATCTCGGCTCACTGCAACCTCCAACTTCTGGGTTCAAGCGATTCCTCTGGCTCAGTCTCCCGAGTAGGTGGGACTACAGGTATAAGCCACTACGCCCAGCTAATTTTTATATTTTTAGTAGAGATGGGGTTTCACCATGTTGTTTGGCCAGGATGGTCTCCATCTCTTGACCTCGTGATCTGCCCGCCTTGGTCTCCCAAAGTGCTGGAATTACAGGCGTGAGCCACGGCGCCTGGCCTGAAAATTATTTTATATTGAATAGAACCACAGGATTATCTGGTACAGGTAGCTAGGTCCTGGTTTTGGTCTGACCTATGCATATAGATATTTCCGTGGGAGGCATTAAATTATAGCAGATAAAAACAATGATTATAAAGTGAAATAAATCTAGAACAAAATCCTGCTTCAGGCTGCATATTACTTAAGTTTTCAGAACTGCATTTTCTTCATTTATGAAATACAAAATAGTAATAGTACCTACATTAAGAACCATTGTAAGTATTAAATGAGATAATGTGTGTTCAATGCTTAGCACAGCATCTGGCAATGGATAATCATTTAAAAGTCACACAATAAAATAAACAAAACAGACTCAATAAATCATGGATGATTTTCTATTTAGTGAACTGCTTTGGAGATTAACAGTGACTGACATTGAGTAAAAGGTTTCTTGGACAAGGAAAACTGTTGAATATAAAGTCCTATTACTCCACGGAGAAGTAATATTGCAGCAGCTACTACTTTATGAGGATAACCCAAGAACACAAATGAGCAGAATTATTTTATCTGCAACCCTGTACCATGTGACCTTCCCTGTTCTTTCTGTTGTTTTACCAAGTTGCTTTAGTGTGCTTCTTCCATGACCTTGACAAGGCCCACTACCACCTCTAAGTAAATTTTAGACAAGTTATTTAAATCTCACAGCCAAAGGGAACCAAACAAAACAGCATGGAAAGCCTCTTCTACGTTGATGTGATACGGTGAAGTTTGAAATTGAGGGAAATGAGAGGAGACAGAGTCAGTGAGAGGTAGGCTCTCTCAGTACTTAAGGAAGACTTTATCTCTGAGTCAAGCAAGAAGGGGCATTTCCTGACCCCCCTGGCAGCCTGCTGGATACCATGTGACACTGGAGTTTTCCCATCCAAGTGGATTCTTCTAAATTAAGCTGAGATGCCCTAGATGGCCACATATTTTCAGAAAATGCAATAATTTATGTGTAAAACATGATTTTTGTGCTTTGGTGAAGAAAATTTATTGTTATTCATTATTTTCTAGAGCCACATAGTTTGATTTAAACAAATCTTGGCTTATTGCCACACAAACGTTCTCTTTATGGGCCTCAGACCTTAAATCATCACCATTTAAGATAACTTTCAAGAAATTAGAATAGAATGTGAATATTACTACTGTACAGATATCATTTGACTTACCAGGAACATTCTGAAAACATTTTAATGAGTTTCAAGTACATTTGCCTTTTTTCTCTCTCTCTCTCTCTTTGAGGGAGAGAGAGAGAGAAAAAAAAAAAAATCCATTTCTTAAGGCCTACTTGACCCTGTGAGTAAAGCAAAAATTTCAGTACGCAACCTGGAAATCATTGTAATGGCCACAGCAGTGAAGTAGGGAAGGAAGCAAAATATAAAATATAAAAACATAAAACAAAACTATGATCTTTCTTAGAGAAGTTATGTATCCACTCTGGAAGGAGAGGCTATAAGATTTCAAATATTTGAGCAATCACTTCTGTTGGCTATAGGTAAGGGTAGAGAAGTCTTTTTCTTTTGTTTTGTTTTTTCTTTAATCACTCTGCAATCAGAAGTCAGCTATGTCTAAAATCAACTTTCAGAGGTTACATTCTGTTAAATAATTTCAAGATTTAGATAGATTTACAGAGGTAATAAATCCAGGTAATACATTGTAATAATGTATCCAGGTAATACAGAGGTAACAAATACAGATAACATCGATGGTATAGACCTTGCCAAAGTTACCTAATTGGCTTGAGGACAAAGAAAGAAAATACTGGCACATGAATTCAACCTGAAGGATTTTAAGAAATTTTCTTATTCCTTGAAGAAAGCCTATTTCTCTCTGCAGTGTGAGCCATGAGAACTCTGATACTCTTTGCTTATCCTCATCTTTGTGAGTCAGAGCTTTCAGTATTTGTTGGTATCAAAATAAAAAGTCAGAATCAGCCGGATGTCAAAGTTGACATCTCATTGAAATTTACTTCAGAACCACAGAATAAGTTATATTTTGTTTATTTTGTACAGCTTGGGTTTATTCGCCCTATTTGAGGAAGAAGGCATTTTTTTTTTTGCATGAAAAATGAGAAGTATAATATTTGTGAAAATTTTTATGACCAATATATGTGAAGGAAATATATTGCCAATGCAAAAATAAGTTGTGTGAAAAAAATTGCTAGCATATGTTTATGTGCATTTTTCTGTGAAGGAATTTTACAGATTTTTATCAAATTCTCAAAAAGTCCTGAAAGTAAAAATGTGTTGAACAGATTACCTGTTGGGAAACTATTCTGAATAGTTTAAAAATATATTGAGTAGGCCGGGCGCAGTAGCTCATGCCTGTAATCCCAGCACTTTGGGAGGCCGAGGCAGGCGGATCATGAGGTCAAGAGATCTAGACCATCCTGGCCAACATGGTGAAACCCCGGCTCTACTAAAAATAAAAATAAAAGCCAGGCACAGTGGCTCATGCCTGTAATCCCAGCACTTTGGGAGGCCGAGGCGAGTGGATCACTAGGTCAGGAGTTCGAGACCATCCTAACACGGTGAAACCTCGTCTCTACTAAAAATACAAAAAATTAGCCGGGTGCGGTGGCGGACGCCTGTAGTTCCAGCTAGTCCAGAGACTGAGGCAGGAGAAGGGCGTGCACCCGGGAGGTGGAGCTTGCAGTGAGCTGAGATTGCGCCACTGCACTCCAACCTGGGCAACAGAGCAAGACTCCGTCTCAAAAAACAAAAATAAATAAAACAAAATAAATTAATAAAAATTAAAAATAGCTAGGTGTGGTGGTGCACGCCTGTAGTCCCAGCTACTTGAGATGCTGAGGAATCACTTGAATCCAGGAGATAGAGGTTGCCGTAAGCTGAGATTGCACCACTGCACTCCAGCCTGGTGACAGAGCAAGACTCTGTCTCCAAAAAAACAAAACAACAACAACAACAACAAACTATATATATATATATATATAATAGTTGAGAAAATAAATACAGGAAGTTTAGATTTTGAAGAATATTAGACTTGCAATTCATGTTTTTTAAGTGCTCTTATTAATAGAAGGGAAGAGAGGTGTGAGATTATCTTTTCTAAAATTGCTTAGGAAATGTCAAGGGTTAGGGCACTAGGTATCCAATATCTCAAATAAATGAAACCAATCAACTTTCTATGAAGAAAAATATTTTTTCCAGGCTACATTTGAATTTGAAAGTACATCCTTCATTAATCAGAGACAAATAATCACCTAGAAAGTATTAAGATGCAGATTGTGATTTTGCAGGTGTGAGTGGGGCCTGAGATTCTGCATGTTTAGCAAGCTCACAGGTGAAATCCCTGTTACTGCTAGGTCCTGTATTGAGTAGCAAGGCCTATGGCTAACAGTAAATGTTGTGGTGGGCAAAGAATATGTTACACCGTGTTTTTCTCCTGGTGCAATATATTCTTTGTCCTGCTGATTTATCTTGTCTTGGTGCTTGGTTGACTTTTCTCTATTGCCTAATGCCTACAGCAAGCATCAGTAATTTATATCTACATTAATGTAATTAATGGCCTACTAACTGTTCTCCCTGCACCATATCTGTGCCTTTTCCAAAAATAAATTACTATTACTATTATTGTTATTGTTTTTATTCATGCTGTGTGCCAAGTACTCTTTTAAACACCTTGTAAGTATTGAATCATTAATTCCTTCTACTGTCACATTAATCAACTTCCAAAATATTATTCATATCATATTACTCTTATCCTCTGAACTTGTCAGTAGTTGCTATAGTTATTTTAGACCTGGTGCAGATTTCTCCCTTGAACTTTCCCAGTCATCCCCATTATTCTAGACTCAGCTTCCTAAGTGAGACAAATTTCAAGTGACATAAATTTGCAAGTACTCATTGCCAACCTCATGAATTCAAACTAACTTATTTAGATTTTGAGATCTTCTATTATATTATTTGTGAATGACTCAATCTCATTTAACATAATTTCCCAAATTTAATCTATGCTTAATACAGATAAATTATCTTAGAAGTGCATGAGTATGTCGGCAGTATTTTAACTTCTATACCTTTCCTGAAGCTATGAACTCAAACCTCTATACTCCACCCTCTCCATTAAAGATATTCTATCCATTTTCTAAGTCCTCACTAAAGTTACATTGGTGTTTTGCCACTCTTTTCTGAAAGGTCTTGTTTCCTTCTGAACTGGTGAAGTATGTCCAACCCAAGTCAAGGATTTTCTTGACTTGCCTTCTCAACTAGTTCATGATAAAAATACCTACCTTAAACCACCTGAACATAGACCCCTAAGGCCTACAGATGTTCAAATTCTGATATCCCCAATGCAGGCATTGCTGGGACTCAATCAAGATGGTATTCCCTGCCATGTGACTCAGCAATTCCTCCTCTGTTCTGAGCATATACCCAAAGGAAATGAAACCACCACCTTGTAAAGACATATGCACCCCCATGTTTATTGCAGCATTATTCACATTAGGCAAGATGTGGAAACTCCCTCAGTGCCTATCTACAGGTATAAACTGTTTTACAGATACATATATAGATAGCAATAGAATATTATACAGCCCTAAAAAGAATAAGATCTTACCATTTGCCACATCATGGATGAGCCTGGAGGATATTATGCTTAGTGGAATAAACCAGACACAGAAAGAAAATTGCATGATTTCACTTAAATGTGAAATCTGAAAAAAATGCAGATATACAGAGATAGAAAACTATGGTTACAGGGTGGGGTTGGGGTTGGGTAGGAAATGAGGAGATATAGGTCAGAGGATACAAAGCAGCAGATATGTAAGATGAAAAGACTAGAGACCTAATACACATCAGGAGGGCTATGGGTTATAAAATTTTGCTACAGATGGGGTCCATACTACATGAGTAGATTTTAGCTGCTCTTGCCATAGAAACAAAAAAAAATGGGTAACTGTGAGATGATGAATATGTTAAACTGCTTCATTATAATAACCTTTTTACTATCTACATGTATTCCATAACATCATGTTGTATTCCTAAATATATACAATAAAATTTATTCTTTTAAAAAGACACCAAGTCTTAAATCATAACACATTATTACTAAGGCTGAGCAAATTAACTCAGCCAATTGACCCTTCCAAAAATAAATTACTTATTAAGGTCTAAAAAAAGATGGTGTTTTCCCTTAATGCAGTAAATCTTAATACATTTAGTTTTTCTTGATTAGCAGCTTTCTAGGGATAATTTAGGGGGCTCAACATCTGAACATATGGACGGGGCTTTCTTACGCTCTGTTCATGTACTGAACCCTGGTAGATACAGAGAGATGTACTTCATAGAGGAAGGAAGGCAGGGAGGCAAGACTTGCACGTGAAGATGAAAAAAAAGAAAAAAAGAAAAAGAAAGCAATAGTCCTGGGTGTCATTTGTTCGACAAATTTCATGATGTGAGCCATCATTGTGCAGCAGCATGTGCTACTAAGAGCTACGGTTTAAGAAGAATCTAGTTGTGAGTTGAAACTTCTCTTTTAATTATACACACAATTATTAGCCACCTTCTGGGACATACATTTTCAAATTGATAAGTCTCTTTCCTGGAATTTTAAGGTAATTATTCTTAAATTGTAGCATAACTCTCTAAGGAAACTAGGATCCACAGGAAGACCTCCCGAAGGTGCAATGAAGAAGCACCTCTGGAGTGCGTTCTCTCTTGTGGGAGTGGCTAAGTGGGTTGCAGTGTTGACATGACGGGTCATCTACTGATACCTAGAATTCTGTAGAGTGAATTCATATCTAGTTAACATTCATATCACTGATTATTCCCAATTACATCCTTGTGCATCACTGGTGATAACCATATGGATTATCCTTATATTATGGCCTGAAAATTAAAGAGAGGATAAGGCTTATAAGTAAGGAAATTAGCAGACTCAGAAAATGATACATATGGGAAACCAGCAATTCTACACTCAAACTTTGAATGGAAAAAGTCCTTAATGATGCTATTAGGAAAACCTTAGATTTATCACTAGAGAACAAATTATAAAACATCTTGCATTACTGTATTATGAGGGGGAAAAAAAGCCTATTTAGACAATAGGCTAAGTCCCACCCACAAAACCAGTAAGCAGGAGGGTAACAGCCTTTCTGCACTTGGCCTTTGTCATACAGCATAGCAGGAGACACTGCAGTATGTGCTGGGTGGAAATCTCCATCCATTGTGGGTGAGTACTATGCCTCGGAGAGTATGGTATTCTATGAAAACATGTCAAAGGACCCTTTGTTTTCCATGATAGCTTTCTGCTGCCCTTATTACAACATTCATTGTTATGTAATAACAATAACTATTTCTTTCTTTTTGAGAGGGATTCTCCCTCTGTCGCGCAGTCTAGAGTGCAGTGGCACACAGTCTCTGCTCACTGCAAGCTCCGCCTCCTGGGTTCACTCCATTCTCCTGCCTCTGCCTCCCCAGTAGCTGGGACTACAGGCACCTGCCACCACGCCCGGCCAATTTTTTGTATTTTTAGTAGAGACAGGGTTTCACCTTGTTGGCCAGGCTGGTCTCAAACTCCTGACCTCGTGATCCGCCCGCCTCAGCCTCCCAAAGTGCTGGGATTACAAGGGTGAGCCACCACTCCCGGCAACAATAAATCTTATGTAGTTGCTTATTTATTCCAACTCGATTCTGAGTTATCTAAGTTTGGGACCTTCTTTATACATTGCTACATTCAAATACTTCACAAAGTATCTGGTATTTATAGATTCTCAGTCATATTTGTTACACAAATAAACATAATCCTAACTCAACATTGGCTTTTCCTTGGCTTACTTCACGAAGCCTTAGGATTTCCAAAGATACTTCATGAAATATCTGGAAGATTTTATAGCCACTTTTCCCCTAATTACTAATAATACAACTCTTCTTCAGGCCTGGAAATCTCCATTGCAGGGGCTTATTCAAAACTTCTCATTTCCCTATAGCTCACACACAAAAATGGAGCTATATAATGCCATCACAATATTTTGGGAAAACAGAATAAAAATTGTTCTTCTAATAGTTGGTCATAAATTAAATAATAAATCAACATATAATGAATAAAATAGAGAAGTGCAAATACACCTTTTTAAAAAGCTTCCAATTAAATTCTATTATAACAGTAACTGAATACATTGACATATCTAGGAAAGACAACATTGGCTAGGAGTATTTGTCCCCAAAGTGTGCTTCATGTTAATGTGGCCCAGAATTATTTTCTGAAGTTCTATAACTTACTTGGATAGTTCTGTGATTGTCAACTGGCTTCCAGTGCAGCACGTTTTACTGAAAGAAGCTGACAGTTTCCACAGAAGTTCTGACTTCTCTCTAACTGTGCTACTTCTCAGCACATCACTGGGCTCCTTGTTTAGATATACATCCCCAATAGCTTCTTATTGTGATGTCTCTGAAACAGTGAACTGTTTTCAATGGTGAAATCAGGGTTCTTGGCCTACAAATATGAAGCCTATAGGTCACTCTCCACTTTGAATTCTTTTACATCATCACTTTTCTCTTCAATATCACCATTCTCCTCAAATGCTTTAAAGTTTACCCTGTCACTTTCCAGGTTATAGAAAAAAATAGAACTCCTTTATCGCCCGTTTCAAACTCATCAATTTATCTATACTTTTATACCCATGTTTTCATCCTTCCCTATGGTATCTATCTGTCTATCTATGCAGGCAGGTGTGTGGTGTGTGTCTGTATCCATCACTCTCATATATATGTGTGTGTGTGTGTGTGTGTGTGTATAAAATCTTTGTGTGAGTATATGTGTATCTATGCATCATGTATGTCTCCATATATGTGTGCATGTGTGTATCAATTATCTTTCTACTCCTTTAAGAGTAAATATTTTCACTGTGCTTTTGATTCCATTCTATCCCTTTTAACCCTTTGTGTTACTAAATTTTCATTCAACAAATTTTAATAAAATGCTTACTATATTACAGGTAATATTCAGTGTCACAAATTTCCTCTTATCCGCATTACAACCTTTCAAGGTCAGCATTTCTATCTCAAATTTGCAGAGAAGGAAATAGTCACAGCAAGATTAAGAACAAGACAGATGGTAAGTGGCACAGCTGAGATTTGAAACCAGGCCATTCTAACTCCATCACATCGTTTTCCTGTTTGTTTATCTCTTGTATTGCTTTTTTCCTCCATTGGAATATCTGCTCTACAATAGCTGGGCTGTAGTCTATATTGCGAATGACTGTATCTTCAAATCTTAGAATAGTGACTGGCACATAATATGTTTTCCATTAAGCATAGTTGAATAAATTTATGGATGAATAAGTGAATTCCCCTTCTACTCTCAAGGATACAGAGGCTGAGGATCTGTTTCTTTGATCCTTTTGTCCTCTATAACCTGAGGTTCCCACTCTACCCAATACCTTGTAAATGACATGATTCTTCCTTTTTCCTTGGAGTTAACTGGGCCAAAATATGGCTGGTTTTCATTGATAGTTTTCGTTTTATTTCCAATTATTTCTCCTCTTGAAAAATGCTGGCCATTTCTGACATCTCCTGTGCAGAAGGCCCAAGGGGAACAATTTGGTACCATTTTCAGCCTCTACCCGACCTTGTTGTTTCAATCACCCCCCGAACAATTCTAATGTATCTTTTGCTTCATGGGCACATATTACCCCAGTTTTCAGTATTCAGTAGCTTGGTGTATCTTAAATTGAAGTGCTTTAACTAACAGAATCTCTGTGTTCAATTAACTTCCTTAGAATCTCTGTGTTCAGTTAACTTCCTTACTATATTTTCTTCTAAGCAAATAGGTTATATTTTTGAGGATAGAAATATCCGGTAGGCATGCTTTCTTCTTATGCCTTCTTCCTCTACCACCAAGAGCTATGGAACTGTGTTTCCACAGGACTATTTTCCACCTCTTCTTTACTCCCTCCCTAACCCTAGATCTCATAACACTAATCAATAGATCATTAGATATGCTTTTAGGGAAATTTCTAAGCTGCCAGAAGTCTGCAATGCATCTTTCCTCTTACTACGCTGCTTTTTGGGGCCAGATTCATGGATTAGCATATTGTTTTAAATGTTTGATCTGTAGCAATGTGCTCCATGGAATTTTGTACCACCATCCCAATCTTCGTTGTCATGACTTTTTGTATTGTATCTAGTAGCTAATACAAATTGTAAGAAATGTTTGTTGTTGCTGCTGCCATTTTTTTGTTTGTTTGTTTTTGAGACGGGGTCTTGTTGTCTCCCAGGCTGGAGTCCAGTGGCGCGATCTCGACTCACTGCAAGCTCCGCCTCCCAGGTTTACGCCATTCTCCTGCCTCAGCCTCCTGAGTAGCTGGGACTACAGGCGTCCGCCACCGCGCCTGGCTAATTTTTTGTATTTTTAGTAGAGACGGGGTTTCACCGTGTTAGCCAGGATAGTCTCAAACTCCTGACCTCGTGATCCACCCATCTCGGCCTCCCAAAGTGCTGGGATTACAGGCGTGAGCCACCGCGCCTGACCTGCTGCCATATTTATTTATTTATTTATTTATTTATTTATTTATTTATTTTTATTTTTTGAGATGGAGTCTCGCTTGGTCTCCCAGGCTGGAGTGCAGTGGCCGGATCTCAGCTCACTGCAAGCTCCACCTCCCGGGTTGACGCCATTCTCCTGCCTCAGCCTCCCGAGTAGCTGGGACTGCAGGCACCCGCCACCACGCCCCGCTAGTTTTTGTATTTTTTTTTTTTTTTTTTTTAGTAGAGACGGGGTTTCACCGTGTTAGCCAGGATGTTCTCGATTTCCTGACCTAGTGATCTACCCATCTCGGCCTCCCAAAGTGCTGGGATTACAGGCGTGAGCCACCACGCCCGGCCGCCATTTTTAAAATACAGAATCCCAGGGCCTGCTCTTGGAGAGTCTGACCACAGGTCTGAAGTTGCATCTAAAAAGTCACATTTTTAAATGCTCTCTAAGTGATTCTGGTGGATGCCTTTTCTCAGCAACCCCTCGCTACTGAGATAAATGTTCTTCATAGAGATGAGCAAAAAGGAGAAGGGGTCTATTATTGCTATCTTAGTTAGAAAGTAAATTCTTACAGGGGCAGAGACTTGGCTTTATTTGTCTTCCTTTCCAACACATGGCTTGTGAAATAATAGTTAAACATCTCATCAAAGCTTTCATGAATTTACTGAGGCCCAGGTTTCTGTGTAAATAAAGAGAAAGGCTGGAAGGTAACAAGTTAAGTCAGTTTTCACCTAAACATAAATGAGGTAGAGGAAGAGAACGCAGGATCTGTCCCTGGAGATTTGAAGGACTTAAATGTTAGCACTAACATATTGAACCTAATTCTCAGCTTCAGAGGTAGTCAGGGCAATCACCCAAGAGATCAATGCTTGCTCTCCCCTGAGGATGAATGCACTCCTGCCTTTCCTATTCCATACCCCAAACCTCATTTCTGACCAACTGCCCAAGACAGAGAATAGTTGTTATTTTGTTCTTCTTCTTTTGCTGTGAAAAATTCATTTAGGACATAACATCATAATTCTCCACTCCCACTCGTTTTTCTTCTATTGTGAAAATCAATAACCTATGGGGCTGGATTTTATGAAAGCTGCAGCAGTTAGAAGAAAATAAAGAAATGAATCTTTTGATTCATTATATTTCCCACACCCACCTTCTTACTGCCTTTGTGCCAGCCAGAAGATACTCAGGGAACACTAGGTAGGGATGCCATATGTCTGGGCAGTGTGCATGACAGAACAGACGAAAAGCAGATCCAACAAAGAGAAAGAGAGATACAGAGACAGAAAGAGCCAGCCATGGACTCAGATATCTGAGTTCTGATTACAATGCTTGCTCCATGAGTAGATGCCAACCGTTAAATATATTTTGACTAGGTGGCTGCTAACTAACTTAATAAATGAATGCATAAATTAATATAGAAATAGATATTTGGTGGTAAATGATAGAATTCCAGCTTCAAATATACTAGAAACACACCAGAAATCTCTAACTTTTATATTAATGGTCTAGAGAGAAATTTTACTTCTCTTACCATAGGGTGCTGTGATCAAAACAGTTTTGAAGGTTCCTTGACCTGGCAGAGGTGTGTAGGATGTATTGGACTACATTGTAATAACAACGAGCAGTCCCATTTAGAGAACAGTGTTGTACTCTAGGAATGTGATGAAGACGGGCCCTAGTTTAAGGATTACAGTGGTGAGAAGGGGGAAGTAAGAGGTAGTATATTAGAAAACAAAATGAGAGCGTTTAGAAAAAATTAGAATCTGAGATGAAAGACAATGAAGAATCTTGTAGGAAGACACTTCCCTACAATTCAAGAAGTTATTATCCCTTCTGGGATAAATTTTCCATATGGTTAATTACTACCTTCTCTGGATTTTTACTATAATTTGCACATGTTTTGTGTAGAGTTTTCATTGTAGGTTTAATTTCTATTTATGGGCTTTTATCTTTCTTTATACTGAATTGTCGGCTTTTGGGGGAAAGTTATCTAGTCACAAACAAACAAGAACCAGTACACTGGTTCCAGGTACGGGTCCTAGGAGTCTGGGTTAGTTATTAAGGAGGGACAAGACTGGCTTGGTGTCTGTCAAGTGTTTCAAAAATGGAGACAGATTGATTAGAGGGAAAAAATACGCAGTTTGGTGAAAAAGGTAAGACCTACTATTTGATTTGATAGATCAGTAGGGTGACTATGGTTTACAATAATCTATTGTGTATTTCAAAATAGCTACAAGAGAGCAATTCACATGTTTCTACCATAAGGAGTAAAACAAATATGTAAGGTGATGGATATCCCAATTATACTGATTTGATCTTTACAAGTTATATTAGTACATTATTATGTGTATCTCCAAAATGTGTACATCTAGTATCTATCAGTAAAAAATAAAATAAGAATGAAAAGTCAAAAGACAAGTTACAAGGATAAGTCACAATTTAGAACCAAGCATTAGAATCCAATGGAAGCACCACTGCAGAATCAGGGTGAATAAAAGACAGAAGGGCTGTGTAAGTAATAATGATCATATATTTTGAGCATATATGATATGTGCCAACACCATGCTAAATACTTTCACTGGCTAATTCTCCCATCCATACCAAGAAAAATATATTCAAATAAACAAGCCTAAGTAACAACTTTTATTTTACCACTTGTGTGTATCCACTCTCTCTCCTAAAGCGTATTAAAGTTACCATAAAGACATTTGAAAATACGTCAAATAGAAACATAGTGAATAACAAAGAATTCAGCAAAAGGAAAAACTTTCTGCATTTTTTTTTCAATTATGGGAAGAGGTTATGATCTAAGTAGCTAACTTCAGAAATCTCTATCCTTCCCCATTGTGGTATGTTGTCATTATAGAAACAGAAGTGATTACGTTGAGTGCTAAGAAATGTACTCAAAGGTGTTGTCAAGTGATTCTGCTAAAGTTAAACCTGAAGTAGCTATTAGAGGGGAGATTGGGAGTTACTTCATGCAACCCCAAGTTCCTTTTTTAACTTCATATTCAGTACTTATTGTGTATATTTTAGATATAATCATACGTATTCCTGAAGACATTCCGTTCTAATTGAACAGTCAGAAATATAAAATCAGGGTTTGCATGCAGAGTGGTGAGATTCATGAAAAAGGAATCTGCGAATGTGATAGGAACCCAGAAAAGAACCATCTAATCAGACTGGGAAGGCCATTGATAATTGTGAGGATCTGATTTTTGAGCCAATTCTGAAATGGCCTATGTAAGTTAAATAAAGCCCATGAACAAAGAATACCTCAGAGACACTGGCAGAATAGCAAATTTGGGAAAGTCCAAATAGCTTGTTCTTTTTCTAGACTGAGAAGTTTCTCCTCCATCACTGTTCAGAAAATCATAACATCTACAGCAGGCCACCAATGGAGTGGGAGACAAGTTGTTCAATTGACATATCATTAGTGCAATTGTTAAGATAGATAATTTTGCCTTAACTGCTCTGCCAAAGTCATAAAAAGGATGTCATTTTGTTAAAACAATGTCATTTTCCAAGATGAAGAACTACATTAATTCTGTTGCATTTAGTAACATACAATATTGTTACCATAACACCAGTGGTTCGGTCTAAGACCCATTGCTCATCACAGAAAAAGACAATCACTTAGTCAATGAATATCACCAGGGAAGAAAGGCTTTATTCAGGAGACAGCTTGGAGAGACCAGAGCCAAACCTCAAATCCCTCTCTCCTCAGCAACCAAAGTTAGGGGGTTATATAGCAGGGAAGGAATGTAGCTATGTGCAGGATTGTTCAGTAAGAAGCAGATAACACTTTGGGAAGCCAAGGAGGGTGAATCACCTGAGGTCAGGCATTAGAGACCAGCCTGGGCAATGTGATGAAACCCCGTCCCTACTAAAAATACAAAAATTATCTGGACATGGTAGCATGATCCTGTAATCCCAGCTGAGATTACAGGGATTACATGGGATTACATGGGAGACTGAGGCAGGAGTATCTCTTGAACCCAGGAGGCGGAGTTTGCAGCGAACTAAGATCGCGCCACTGAACTCCAGCCTGGGTGACAGAGTGAGACTCTGTCTCAAAAAAATAAAAAAGAAGCAGGTGATTGGTGAGGCAGCTATGAGGTATGAGGGATCCAGAGTCTCACTGCACAGATGCAGTGATGCAATGGGCTTCAGTTCCTTGATATTATCAGAGAGGCCTGAGGGTCAGTTCGCTCTGAAAAGAACTCGGAGAAGACAAATGTAAGTTTCAAGCTTTAAGACTGAGAGGGGCGATTTTTATGTTTATTTTTAAAAAGAACATAAACATCAGTTCTATGGGGAAATTGAACCAGTTTCAGTGTTTCTAGTAAATAACTACAAAAACCATTGTACAACTTTTGCCCTAATCCCAAGCATTCCTTTGTTTCATGGTGAGTTTTGGGTTCTCAATCTTTTGTGTTATGATATTCCTCAAATTATTTGTGAGAGGCATTCACTTGAGTCTACCTGCAATATTAGTTCTATCACCCATTGAATATTTTTCTAAATGAGTGTCCTTATCCCCCAAATTTTTATCCTTGGGATTGAGGTATAATTTTTCTGAATCATGTGACTTTTCGGTTGAGAAAATGACACAGACTTGGTCCACATAAAAAGGAAATGCCTTTTTGTTCTACTTCTTGAAAATTCTTCTCTTCTCCAAGCTCCTGTATGACCCCTGCAGCCTCCACTTTGAATCACTAACATGCTCATAATTTGGTAATGAGTCCGAAGATCTAGACTTTTACAGATTTGATTAACTTAGGTCTGTGGAAATGATTATTTTTAAAAATATATTGCCTTCGGATATTACTCTTCATGTGGTTGTGACTTTATACATTTTGCCGTGAACTTCATTCCTAACAAATAAGGCAGGAACTTCAAGTTCAATGACCATCCAGTGTATAGCAGGAAGAAAAACAGTGGATTATGTTGGCATGCAATTATGGAAATAATGGTAAGTATGAAAGTTAGTAAACTTGGAGAGAAGCTGCTAAATACTGACTTCCCTAAGTCTCAGTTCCAGGCTGGTTGAAGCAGAAAGTTTTTGAAAATCTAGACATTACATCATGATTCCCCATTCTCGCTCTCATTCTAATAATTGTGTTAGGATTTTCCTTTTTATAAACACAAGCCCTCAGACTTTGGGGTTAACCACAGTATGACTTAACAAGGATAAAATAGAAAGAGATAAATAATGTATTTTTCCTCTCATGTAGTATATCGTATTTTGATAATTTTATAGATTTTTTCTATATTTGTCATCTATACACAAATTATCTGTAACATGCTATTTGGAATATCAAAAAATTAGAAACCCCTATCATCCCAAAAAATAATTTGTTAGAAAAAGCAGAGACTTCTCAAAAAAAAGAAAAGTTAAATCTATTTTTTGCCTTTACTAAACATGTTCCTTTCTTCCACAGCCTCACCCCATTATTATTGTTAGATGGTTGCATTCCAGGTTGAGGAGGCAGTTGTAAATATAAGCAATTAGATAATTTGAGAAGTTACTGTAAATATAAAATGTTTGGTTAAGGCTAACTTTGTTGTATTTAAAATTTTAAAAGCCAAAAAATAAAAATAGTACCTAAGTCATATATTTTCCTGTCTGGATGATAACTCATATGTCACTTAGTTTCACCTGCTACTATTATCCCTGGTAACTCACTAGTACCCCTAGCTAGTCTTAGCATTTTGCAGTGATGAGAAACCCCACCCCCATTATGGAGGTGCAGTGAAGATGGCTTTAAATTGCACAGTATTTCATTTCTCCTTTCTTGACACTGAGATTATTCAGTCATTCAACAGACCTCGATTAGTGCCTCTTCCACAGCAGGGCTTTCTCTTAGCATGAGAATTCAAACATAATGAGTTTTAAACAATAGATGGTTCAATGACAGTTTCAACATTGACAACTCTTCCTGTCTACATCTACATCTTCTGTACAAGGGTCTTGATGGTTTTTAGCCATGAAGAATCTTCTGTCAACGAGATCTCAAGCTCAAAGTAATATCATAGGATTAAGATTAAAGCAATCTCTACCATAATACACTTCAAGATGTATTCATTCAACAGAATGCCAGGACAGAAAGACAAATATTGCATGATCTCACTTACATGTGAAATCTAAAATTTGAAGTCACTGAAGTAGAGAGTAGAATGATGTTTCCCAGAGATCGAGGGGAGTGGGAGAGAGAGGGTACCAAAAGTACAAAGTTTCAGATAAACAGAAAGAATAAGTTTTAAGATCTTTTGCACAGCAAGGTGACTAGAGTCAATAACGATGTATTGCATATTTCACGATTACTAAGAGAGTAAATTTCAAATGTCTCACCATGAAAAAATGATAAGTAAGCAAAGAGATGGCTATGCTAGATAGCTTGATTTAATCTTTCTACATTGTTTATATATTTCAAAACATTACATTACGCTGTATCCTGTAAATGTATGCACTTATGATTTGTCAATAGAAGGGTGCAGGATCTCAAAGGCTTTGAGATGCAGCCCAAATTACAGGACTGTGGTCCTAGAACAATCATCGTTACTAGTATCTCCTTTCACTCCCCAAAATGGCGCTTTTTGAACGACTAATTTTATAGGCACCCTATCTATACTCTGATTTCCACAGGATTTGCAGAGGTGGGCAACAGACACCCATTTTCTTATTAGCAGAGTCTCAAGCAAAGCCATGATGATAGATTAGGGTATAGCTGCAGAAAACAAAACAAAACAAAAAAATCCTCCCTAGAAACTCTGTCATGGACAAGAAGCCCTCCTATGGTTTGAACAGATAAGCTGTTATCATGTTAGTCTAGCTTCATTCTAGCAGATAATATTTGTCCCCGTATACATTTTGTTTGTGTTCTTAACAGTTATCAGCTGTCTCACATTTAGATTAGAAGCATCTGGAAAACAGCTACCCATGTAGCATAATCAAGATGGTGGCAGTGATGAGCAGTGGGCATGTGTCTCATTTTGTCCTTCACAAAGAATCTATGACAATTATTTAAACTGATTCTCAAAATTCTGTGAGTTATTTTAATTTTACAGGCAAAGAGACTGAAGCCCGGTTTATGATTAAGCACTAGTTGACTTTGCACCAATGGTGCTAGGACTAAATTCGCTCCTCTGAATATAAAGTTTAATCTCTCTCCACCAGACTACACCTCACTGTTTTTGTTGATGAGAATTATGGTTACAACCAGCACCATGATATCAGTGGAGTGGCATCAAAAAACCTATTGAGCTGCACTTAGCGGCGTTTTACATTCTCTCAAGGTTTCTTCCCTTGCTGGCTCCTGATGCTCACCCAGGTTTTTCTGCCAGTCACTTGATCCAGCCTGAAAAGGTCTTCCTTCACCAGCCTCATACCTCCCGCTTGTTATTCACGATCTCACCTCCTCCAAGAAGCCCTCATTGGTGCCTCATATCCATGGGATGTCTCTTTTCCCTGGTTTTTTATTCCATTGACTTCTAGAAGCACTCACTTAGAAATTCAGTTGTTGACTGTTTTTATGTGACTGTTTCTTACCTCCCTAGTATCATTTAAACTCACTGTGAGCAGAGGATCGTACCTGTTTGTTGCACATTATGACCAGGACTCAGAGACTTGGCATGCAGAGTAGACACAGGCAGAAAGTGTTTGACAGTGATTGAATCCTCTGGCTAAACTCTGGCAGTGCTGTCTCCAACTGTAAAACTCATTCCCTCTAACCAAGATCAGGCTCCCTGACGGGCTGTGCAAAGGAATAAATCAGGCTCAGGGACCTAGCCACAAAATAGGCATTGCCCTTTGCCCTTTCTACTCCCGTCTACCTCCGGAATCTAAAAGGCTTTTGCTCAGGTCAGAGAGAAGTAGGCAGGCCTGAACAGATCTCTGCATGGAAACCTCTTTTCCTGAGGCTGGAATGTGTTAATAACTGTGACAGTTTCTGAGTTCTGATGTGTTCAAGTCTCTAACCATCATGAGGGCTAAGCCTTCTTTCTGCCACAGGCTGTGATATCCATTCTTGTGGGGTTTCACATCAATCATGACAGGCCCTATCATTTCAAACTTATTAATTTAATTCATATTTCAAAGAGTAGGAGGAACCTCAGAGGGAGAGAAAGAGGCAGGGAACACCATTATTAAAATATGTTACATCATTTAAAAACTATATATGTGAGTATATTCATATTTTAGAGGCTTTTTCCTGGATATTTTCTCTTCCTGGGATACTCATCCCCAGGAATCCACATGGCTAAAGCCCTGTCTTCACAAGGAGTCCTATCTTTACCACTAGACTTAAAATCACTAGCGCCTCCACCCCACTATTTCTCCCTGAACTCTTTTTCTGAACCCTGCTCATTTTCTAAATATCTATAGATGTTTCTATAAAATATATTTATTCTACATATTATTGTTTCTTCCTTTACTGTTATGTAAACTCTATGTGGGCTGGAATTTGGGGTTATTTTTGTTCAATGATGTATTGCAAACACTTCGGGTAGTTCCAGGCACTTAGTAGGTACTCAGTGAATTATTCTTCTCTGAATAGAAAGAATGAATGACTATTGCATCCCTACCAAACTTTGAGGATTTAAAGATTAGTTCACCTAGAGATAGTACAGTAAGAGCTGGTGTCAGGAGACCTCCAAGGGTACAGTACTACCTGGGAATAAAGAAGTCTACTACAGATGATATGGTCTTTAAGAATGGGTCTCAGAATCCTCTCTGCAGTATGGGACCCCATTGGGATCTTTGCTGTTACAAGCTGTGAACCCAACTGGGAGCACTACCACTTTCTAAAGACCCAAGAGTTTGAGAAGTTCACCTTGAAAAATTACATATCATCCTCAGCTACCTCTCATGGAAAGGAAATATGTGTCATGTTCCTCACATTGGGTTCTACTTTAATGAGGAAAAATGCAAAAGGGCAACCATTGACCCTGACATCAAGGTATCTACAGATAGGATACAGGAGACAATAAAGGAATAATGAGAAATAATGACATGGTAGGAAAAGTACACAGAACCCACGAATTCACTAAATCTCTGTTATGATTCAAGCTCAATTCTGGATATTGCACATATGATGATGACAACATATGATTTCTGCCAAGGATCTAGGTAGGGCCTGTAGATGCATCACTGCAAAGCAATGCTGTAAGATTTGTATCTAGAGAGTGCTATGGAATACAGAGGTGATGGTGAATAAATTTTCCCATAAATGTAAGGAGAGCTACAGTGATAGAGTAACATTTTACTTGGGCCTCAAAGGATAACTAAGTGTTTTTCAGAAGTGAAGGGCACTTCAGAAAAAAAAAAAAAAAAAGGTGGAGGCAATGTCTGCATATTAGCATGACTTGCATTTGGGAAAGGCAAGACCCTGAACGTCCTCAAAAAGCCTTCTTTACTCACAGTGGCAGAGCATGTCTGTTCCTCTCAGTCCCTCTCCCAGGACATTGGACAGTGCCTGCTTCACAAGACACACTCAAGTATAAATTTAGTAAATGCATGAAAGAATAAAAGCAATCAGGTCATAGTCAGATCATCAATCAGGGATCCTAGCCCATGTCCTAATTTTGATAGAAGGGCTGATGTTTTTGAAGATCCACTCTTATAATCCATGGATTAATCCATGTAATCCATCTGTGCTCTGATTTTGCCAGTTTCCCCCTCCACTTTGAAAGTAAAAAGATTAGACCCTGCAATCAGGGGTCGCATTGCTGCATTTGACCCTGGAGGGCTTGGCACAAGTTTGAGCATTCGAGCATGGGTTGATCATCAGAAAATGATACAGAGGAAGGATGACTCTATGGAGAGGCATTAAGAGAGGGAGACAGACTGCTCGAATCCTTCTCCTTCCAGCTACCAGTGTGTGGTCTTGCACAACTACTTACTATCACTATTAATCTATTTGTAATACAGGAATAAAAGAGTCTAAGTGCTATTGTTGTTAAAGATTCAAACGGATAATACTATATGAATGCTTTGAACAGCACTTGTTACTAAAATAGGCACTTGGTAGTTAGATGTTGTTATTAAATTATGACATTGATTTCATGCCTCCTTGCCTGTAATGCTGCTCTGACAGATGTCTCATCAGAGAGAAGGAGCTGTGGACCAGGAATCAGGAGGCCTCTGTCCCACCCCTGTAGCCATCTCATCTAATGGAAATAACTCTCTGCCCTTTGGGCCCCAGCATCTTAAGAGAGCTATCGTTAGGCTCAAATATAACTACAGGGACAAAAGAATGTTGCACACATTTTATAAGGCTCTGGGTTTTCAATTTTTTCTCGACTCCAAGATAGATGCCAGAGTGTTAATAAAAGTTCCACAAAGGGCTTGTGCTTCTTCTTCTTCTTTTGTGAGTCAGAGTCCCACTCTGTCACCCAGGATGGAGTGCAGTGGCATGATCTCAGCTCACTGCAACCTCCGCCTCGCAAGTTCAAGCGATTCTTCTGCCTTAGCCTCCGGAGTAGCTGGGACTACAGGTCCCACGCCATGCCACCACGCCTGGCTAATTTTTGCATTTTTAGTAGAGATGGGGTTTCACCATATTAACCAGGCTGGTCTCGAACTCCTGACCTCAGCCTCGTAAAGTGCTGCGATTACAGGCGTGAGCCACCGCACCTGGTGGGCTTGTGCTTGTTTACAACTGGCTGAAAAACAGGGCACAGAGAAAAATCCTGAATTCTGGGCTAAGAACCTGGCGCTACGCCCAACAGAATATATGTGGAGGCTTCATTGTCAGTCCCCTTGCTGTGGTTCAACTGCACTTTAGACCAACTAGGCACAGGGAAAAGCAATCCTCTCTGCTCCTGGCATGGTGCTAAATGCAGGAGAAACTTCCTCCCAGCAGCAAGCACAAAGTGATGGGAATGTGACAGTTAAAGTATCTGTCTTCCCCTCCATTGAGGCACTTAACTTTTTGAACTATAATTGCAGGATTTACTTATCTGTGATTCCTGCCAGATCATGAGCTCAGTAAGGGCAGGGACTGCATATTCTTTGTATCTATATCTGTAGCATCTTGCAAGCTACCTGGGACAATAAGTATTTGTTGAATATATAAGGTAACAAATAAATGAAAAGTAGTAATGTAGTAGTATCCACAAGAACAAAATTGACTACAGCATTTACTCTATGTCAGTCTGTGCAAACCTATATTATGTGCTACGTATAAATTGTTCTAATTAATCTTTGGTGCAAGACTATGAGGTCATACAACTACCCCTGATTCAGGGATGGGAAAAGAAAGGTTCAGAAAGAGTAAGGAGCACCAACAAGTTTACACAGTGAGCCATCAGAAGAACCAAGATTTACACTGACGTGTGCATGAACCCAAAGCACTGGTACAGTCAGACGTAAGGTATTTAGTGTGTGAATGGACTAATCAGAGCTGCCACACCTTAAGAAAACCTGAAGCTGAACTAAACTTGGATGTCCACAATTTTCTCCTTTTCCACTTTTTTTTTTTTAAAGTAAAGCACATATTGCTAAAATCTTTGAATTCCTAGTTTTTTCAGCACCATGTCTTTATCTGGTTTTATTGGCAAGTCCAGGAGGCAACAGTCGAAATAAAACCATCATTGGCAACCACCTCCAGGAGGTCAGACCGTGTCCATCTGAGGGGAAGGATACAGGACTTTGAGCACTGAAAAGTCAGCACGGGTACTTTGCTCTTTCAAAGACTTCTCTTGAAAAATCTGTCTAACTGAATCTTAGTTTAGCATCACGTTGCAAATCAGAGTTTAACTGGAGTTGTATGCAATGTTCTGCAAAGTCCACTCTGGTAAGAAGCCTGACTTTTTTTATCCTAAAGCCAAAAATCATTATTATCCTATTTGCTAACAGGACTATTAACTGGACACCATGCAAACAATAGGGCTCTTTAAAGCAGCGATTTGTTTCTTAGGTGCCTGATAATTGCCGACATTGGAAATTCTAGAATAATGTAAAAATCTACTGACATGATGGACTAATTTTATCTTATGGCAATTAACTTGATTAATCCCAACTGAGAGGCTGGAGGAAGAAAGAAAGAACAAAATGATCAATTTTTAAAGAGCTTGTCATAAAATAACTGATTTGGGACTATTTATTTGCACAGTCACATTATAATCTAAAAAGGTAATAAATGAAACAAGAATTATTATTTCTTGGGGTTATTGTTTCTGTTATTGTTTTTATGTGGACTAAATACGGAGAAGGGATTGACAACCTCAGGGAATTAAGACCCACAAAGTTTCAAAGAATAGGAGCAGAGATGCAGCAGGTGCTCCAGGATAAAAAGACTAAGAAGGAACTCTCTCAGGAGAGGCGAGAAGATACAAGGCTATGCTCAGAACTCTCTCCTGCCCAGGGACCATTAAGGAAAAGGGGCCCTGCTTCATGGGCTATATCCAGATTGCAGAATATTAACTTCCCTGGGTCATGCCAATTAGTTGAATAAAATCTGGGTATTGAAGAGATTAAATGTCCAAAATCCCTAAGCATCAAGACAGGTAAAGTGTCAACAACCCTAATTAAGAGTATTACTGAAGCAGAGATAGCTAGAACCTAGGGAAAGACTGAATACTAATGGAGGCCTTGCAGGTCATGAGAAATAAACTCAAAGTAAGGGAAACACAAGTGGAGGCCTCAACAATGAGCAGAATCAGCACACCCGCTACCCAGCCTGACACCATTTTGGACTTGAGGCCCAGGTTCAAGTTGGTGGCCGGCTGTTGATTTATCAGTAATAAAAGCTGAGAATAAAACACTGAACCTCACATAAGTGGCCCTGTTTCTCCTGAAGTTGACATGATAGTGGAGTACACAGAAAATACAAAATATATAGATAATTGCAGGTTGGGAGAAGTGACTCCTGACAGGTTAATTAGCCCTATTGCTTCTCTTCCCTCAATATTTGAAAATGTGGAGATAATAATGCCCACCTTGGCTAGATCCCAGTGTAGGGTGAGAAGGAAATGGAAAAGTTCCTGAACTATGTTAACGATTCTATTAAAATAGATGTTGCTTCATTGTTTTAAAATTGCTTTGAATAGGATGTAAAAGATAAAGGCAATTAAAATAATAGAAAAGATTCATGTAGGTATTGGCTTGGAACGATGAATGCTTACAATGGTTGAGAGAGAGAGAGAGAGAGAGAATATTCTGGAATCAGATGAAGAAATCGGGCATCCAAAAGGGTGAGAGATGACTTAGCTAATACCAGTGACCAAATTTTAAAGCAGCATATGCTTCCTTCAACGGGAGAGCTGTCACTTTTGGAATCTTTGAGTCTCTCTGTGCCAGTGGGAAATGACTGAAGAAGGCAATTTACAAGGTGGCCAAGCACCCAAGATTGGGAGCCAGTGTTACCAGGAAACAACCATAGATGGGCTTTCATTAGTCTCTGAGATATCAAGGTATACCAGAGAGCGGAGAAATGAAGAAAAGTCAAGAAAGGATACTCCTGCGTGTCAGAGGAAGGGGTGTGCGTGTGTGTGTGTGTGTGTGTGTGTATGTGTGTGACAGAAAAAGAGAGAGACTGAGAGAGAGAGAGAGAGAGAGAGAGAGAGAGAGAGAGAGAGAGAGAGAGAGAGAAACAGAGAAAAATAGGGCCAGAACAAGAAATAGCCATAAGAACAGCACTGTGGGACAGATGGTCATTGATAAGGTGTTTAGTAATGGGTAATAGAAATAATGGAGACACAAAAGACTACACAAGGAAGAAGAAATGGAAGTTGAGGTGTTCTTGAAGGTTTTACTAAAATAAGTGGAAATAACATTTGTTAAAATTAGGTGATGGTTGTTATATGAATGTACACATATAAAAACTTATCATGCTATTTACCTTTTTTCCCTTTATATACTTCACTCTATGTAATTAATAACTAACAAACATGTACTAGAAAGGATGTACTAGAAGGTCAACACCCTTTCTGGGTTTCACAAAATATATTGGGTTACTGCCACAGGCAGTCCATAGAAGAGCTGGACACATCTTAGGCTATATATGACTGTCCCATGGACAAGACAGTGTTTGTTGGGAATGAGCGGGCCATCTAGGTGTTAGCTAGTGTCACCAACGCAGCATGGACCCAGTGTTTGTGCACTGTTGACACCAAATACTCTGAGGGGAGGAGAGAGAAAATGACTATTCTTCCAGGTCTTACCACACGCTTTGCAAATTTAATCCTCCCTCTATTTAACATTGCAGTGCATGCAGAGAGGTAAATTTTCTCAAGGGAGTAATAAAGTGCCAGGAAGAATCAGAGAAGAGAATGTCCCTGGCAGAAAACACTTCTTCACCCCAACCTAGGATACTATGTGTTTCTCTTTTTATTTTTCTAATTTGAGTGATTCTCAAGAGATTCTAATGGTGGTCAGAAGTTTCTTGTATAGACTGTGGTCTCCTCTAGACTGTTGGCTCCTGGTGTTACTGAGCAAAGCGAACTCTTTCCCCTGGAGTGGAATTCCTGTGTGACAGCCATTTCCCACCCCAACTGCCTCCATTACTCACCAGATGAGAAATATCGTTAAGTGAGGGAAACACAGAATGGAGGCTGGGAGTAGGAGCTTTAGTTCCTCCTCCATCCCCGTGCACAACTCCCATTAGCAGTAATGGCCATGGTATGAATAGGCCCCTGGAACACTCCCCTTTATTAACAAGTAATGATACGTACAGTTACTTGTGGAGTAAAATGAAACAACAGAATTGCTGTTTGTCAGCCAGGTGTGGTGGCTCACGCCTGTAATCCTAGCACTTTGGGAGGCCACGGTGGGCCGATCAATTGAGGTCAGCAGTTCGAGACCAGCCTGGCCAACATGGTGAAATCCCATCTCTACTGAAAATACAAAAATTAGCCGGGTGTGGTGGTGCATGCCTGTAATCCCAGCTATTCAGGAGGCTGAATCAGGAGAATTGCTTGAACCCGGGAGGTGGAGACTGCAGTGAGACATGAGACTCCGTCTCAAAAAAGGAATTGCTGTTTGTCGATAGGAACTCTTTCTTATCAGTGCATATAAATGCAAGTAGATGCTTAAAGAGATTAATAACACATGGGTTGAGTGTGCCACACTATCTGATTGACTAAATGCCAACTTTTAAAGGAGAGCTATGGCTTTTCCCTACATTTGTGGTAAGAATTTCCCAATCTTAGAACCACAATTCTACTGCTTAGTATACAGAGTAGAATGCAACATTTCTGGCTTTTAAACAAATCTGGAAGGCAAACAGCAAAATGTGGTGAGCTAAGCATGTTTTCTCTCACCTCTACCTTCTCTACTAAGCAAAATAAGTTAATGAGTCAACTCATCTCCAGTCAGCATGTTATTTGCCAATTGCTGCAATCAAATGAGAAGCTCTTTCTAGTGCAGGACTCAGAGCTCATGTGAAAGTTGTCAGATTTGATAAAGTAGATTTGTTCTAAAAGAAAACACTCCTTTTCTATTTTCTGGGATACATCTGTTTGCCACAGTGCATTTCCCAGCTAATACCAGTTTGTCGACAGAATTTGCAAAGAACTTTAATTGTGTGCTTTACCTGACAGTCTTAATTGTAATCTGACTTCCTTCAGGTAGCAATCAGCTGAGTGAAGTAATCATATCTCCCTGAAGGCCAAAAACACAACCACCTGCGCCTCTTCTGTTTTGTGTTCCCCTTTTTAACTCCAATGTCACATGGAGAGGGGATACAGAGCCTGAAAAGGTACGGCACGCTCAAAATAGCTGCTATTTTCCTATCATTACAGTGGTGTATAATTAAACACAGAGTAACTGAGGACAAAAATAACCCTATCATTTTAAAATTGTAATAGCAAAGCTGCTGTATAAGCAGAGATTGCCTTTTTTAGTAGGGGAGAAATTGGTTCTAATTCTCTTGCCTGCCTTTGTAGGTTTCTCTGGAAGCTCCTCTTGGTATGTGGATTTCTGTCTGAATATTAGGAGGCTTCCTTTCATACATCTCATCTGGAACCTCCACCCTTTTAACTATTCTCTATTCCCACTGCTTACTTCCCTGATGCTCATTACCTCTCTCATAGATTCCTGAAAAGGATTGTAGCTGGTCTCCATGTGTGCAATTTATCTCTGTCCAAACTACACCACTTGTGATACTTGAATAATCTTTCTAAAATGAAAATCATTTCAGGTCACAGATCCAGGCAGAAGCATTCAGTGAGCTGAGTTGCCCAGAAAGATGACACTGTAATTACCAGTTTACAAATTATCACCACTCTCTGCCCAAAATCCACAGAAATGAACAAAAAAACATAAAGGATCAAGAAAAACTTTGTCAGGGTGAAAACTAATAAATGGACTCAAACTGATGCAAATATCAAGGACAATAATTCCCATTTTTATAATTAAATGCATATGTAAAATATACGCATTTTTAAAAGAGAACACTACCTACTTAGCATCATGAATTCATCTATGTGTATTATAAATTTTTAAATTAGATATTCATCTACAATTAACAGCATTTTACTGGTTGAATGTAATATAATTACCTTTCACAAGCAATTGACTTAGGCAGTTTCCTTTCTTCAACATTTGTTTTTTTCCGATGTTCAGAAATAGTAGAGATAACAATGTAGGATTAAAAGTTTTCAAGCATAATCAATTATTTCCTTGAGGGAAAAAGTCCTTAAGACAAGTAAAAGAATAGGCATATAGATGAAATTAGTTATATCTTCTCACAAATTGCTCTCTAGAAAAAAAAAAATACTTCGAGCAATATCAACCAGTGTGTTAGTTTTCTTAGACTAGGATTGAGGTTAAACATTATTTCATTTGATTATTGGCCATCTCTCTATATACATATATTTTATGTGTTTACTGTAAATACAAGTTCTATCGCATTTTTTTGGCATGTTCATCTATTTCTTGTTCAACTATTGGAACTCCATATATACATAGATATATATATAGTTATATATACACATATATACATAGTTTTATATATAATGAAACTCATATATATATATAAAACCCCTTATATATAAATAGTAATCACAATACATTTCTCTAGTCTATTAAGTCTCCCAGTCTTATAGATGACTATTTTAGTTATTTTTCATTTTGGCAAACCTACAATGCTTCCTCCACTATCCTTACTTTTACCCAGTGTCCTTACTCCCTAATTCATGGAAAACCTGAAGCAATTAGAAGAGAACTTTTATAAGTCACCATGTGTGCATTTACCAATATCTGCACTCACACAAGTGGCCTTCTCTCCCCTTACTACAGACGAACTTCCTGCTTTCAGCTAGAATCAATCCTTTCTCTTCTGCACTAGCTCTTAATTCCTTGAGAACTAATCAAAAAGATCACATTAACAATTTTTATTTATCTTTCTTTTATAACCAATGCTGGATTATTCTGCTGGTACATAAAAGTTTGTTTTATTTTTCCCATGTAAAAAATTGAAAGAAATACTTGTCTGTTGTTCTTCATTTCTACCTCCAGCTACCAGTTCATATATTTTCTCCTCTTTCCAGCAAAAGTCCTTGAAAAGTTGTCTATATTTCTATTTTACTGTCTCCAAATTCTGTTCTTCTATTATTTCTTAAACTAGACCCTAGACTTTCTTCCCCGCAACGCCACCGTAAGTTTTAACATATTAGTATACATATTAGTAGAATTTTTCTTTTGAAACATTTTCAAACAATATCTCAGGTACCACAATCTTCTGATTTTCCTCCTTTCTTATTGACTCACTCGTTAGTGGGAAAAACTGAAAATCTTTGCACTGTTGTGTTGTCATGCCACAAGTCGCAATCTTTTTTTTTTTTTTTTTCCTTCCTGTAATCCTCCCCTCTCCTCTCTTGTCTGTTAATACTCGGCCTCACTCTCAGAGAGTTCCTCAGTTGTTTGGCTTTATATACTTTTTAAGAGCTGAACAGTCTCAGGATTATATCAGTAGTTCATACTCAGATTTCCAACAGCCTCATCCATGTGGAGATCTAGCAAGCATCTCAATTGTAACAGGTCAAAACTTGAGCTTGTATTATTTCCCCTCAGACTTACTTTTTTCAGTCTTTTCTAGATCTGTTATGGCATTTCAATCATTTCATTTGCTGAGGCCAAAATTTTCCTTGTTTCTACATTTTCTCTTTTAACCCACATCTAATCCATCTAGATCCATCTGGATTAGATGTGGATTAAGAGAGAAAAGGAGGAAACAAGGGGCTAAATTAGGGTCAAATTCACTTGACCCTACCTCAAAATATGTTAAGAACCATACTACTTCTGATAGCCTCCAAGTGCTACTACCTGTTTTAGGTTGTTATCATCTTTAATCTAAAATATCTAATAGCTTCATAACTGGTCTCCCTGGTTTTTTTTTAATCTTTTATTAATTATTTACAATAGAACAATCAGAATGATCTTGTGAAACATAAACCCAATCAAGAAACTCTTCTACCAATCCTGGCCAACATGACAAAACCTCGTTTCTACTAAAAATACAAAAATTGGCTGCGCGTGGTGGTGCATGCCTGTAGTCCCAGCTACTTGGGAGGCTGAGGCAGGGGAATTGCTTGAACAGGGGCGGAGCGGCGTGGAGGTTGCAGTGAGATGAGATTGCACCACTACACTCCAGCCTGGGTGAAAGAATGAGTTTCCATCTCAAAACAAAGAAAAAAGAGACACCCTTCTACTCAAAGCCCAGTGGTTGACCATTTCTTGTAGATTACAATCTAGAGACTTTTAAAAGGACTGGAAAGTTTGACACCACCAGACCTGTAATAGCTCTCTGACTGCATATCCTGCTAGTGTCTTACTCGTCTACTCCTCTACAACCACGGTGACCTCTTTGCTTGTATTCAGATGTGCCAGATACAATACTATAACACAACTTTATAATTTGCTGGTCTCTGCCTGGGACCTTCCTCCCTATAGATACACATTGCTCACTCTCTCAAATATTACCTTCCCTGTGAAGTTTTCCCAACTATGTTTATTAAAATGTCCACTTCAGCAAAAATTGCCACTCCAAATGTGGGTTTCCACCCTATCCTTTCTGCTTTATTTTTCCTCATAGAGCTGTCATTATATAAACTGCTCTACAATTTACTAACTTATTTTGTCATCCAAACAATTTTCCAAATTTGACTATAAATTGCATGAGGGCAGGGTTTTTCTCTGATGTATTCACTAATTTATATCCCATGTCTAGAACAATATCTGGAACATAGGAAAAGTTCAATAAATATATGTTGAATTAAAAAAATGGGTGAATGAAATAGATAAGTTAAAACCCCTGAGTCACAGGGCCCTTGAGCTGACCTCAACTCACACACACAGGCCTATTGTTTGAAATTTAAAAAAAAAATCACTGATAAGCAGAAGCATTTAGAAGCTACAAGGGAGAGAAAAAGAAGACCAACAGTCAGGTTAACGCCAGTCTCTCTCATCAGAACGGTAGGTGCCAGTGCTTGAAGAAATAACATCTGAAAAGTGCTAAGAGTTTAAATTCCTCAATCAGTTAAACTAGTATATGAAAGCATGAAGTGGAAATAGACACTGATGACATCAAAATTCTAAAGGAAGAAAAATAATCAAAAAAATATATAAACGCTGTTATTCCTTTAGGGAATATAATTAGAAAATTTGTCCCAAAAACAGTTGGAAGAACTTCACAGACCAAAAATCACAGAAGCAAGTACAAAGGCAGCTGTATATTTACCCATACAATAATATTATATCCAGTTAATTTCTAGCAAATAGTTCATTTCAATTAATAAAGAAATATTATTAGACTAAAGAATGAAGACTCTGGTATTGTGCGATTTCCTAATTGTGTGAGACTTTCCAAGTTACTTAACATCTTAGGTGTTATTGGTTAATAAGTGGATAGTTATATTATTGTTTTATTGGGCCTGTTGTAAGAACTCAATGAGGTTATACATGCAAACTTTTTTAGCATATTCTCAAAATTTGGCTGTTTTAGATCAGTATTATTTTATTATTAGAAAACATTGAAGTCTCTTTACCTCATTTCACAAGCTTATCATAATCCTAATATTCATCTTAGCTACTAAATGAAATAAAAATATATTAATTTCACATATTACTCTAGATGAAATATTGTAGATAAAATAATAGCAAATCAAATGTACAAGTGTGTCATTACCACGCAGGGTGTATTCAAGGAATGCAATGTGTGAATGGATTAACCTCAGGAAATCTATTAATATAATTCAGTATATTAAAAGATTAAAGGTGAACAACTATATGATTATTTCCATAGAGTGCTGATAAAATGAAACATTCAATCTTGACAAAATCCTCAGTAAACTAAGAGGAACTTTCTTATCCTGAAAAGCTTTTCCAGCATACCCATACAATCCGGAGTTAGACTCCCTAAATCCTGGATTCCACTCTCTGTCAATGCTGTGCAACATGGAAGCTGCATATTTATTCTGTACCTTGGTTTCCTCATATGAAATGTGGATGCTCTATACTCAGAGTATCATTGGATAGTTATGAATATTAAATTTAAAAATAATAAGTATTCCCTAAATGATGGCTTAAAAATGTAATTGTAAAACATGATTTCCACTAAATTAGTGATGAAGGCAACTTAATGTCAATGCCTATTTGATGTTTTATTGAAGGTCCTAGAAAAGGCATTAAAATAAGAAAATAAATGGGAGGTACAAACATTGAAAATGAAAATTTAAGATTCAAAAAAGTCCTAAATTGAAGCCAATATAAATATTTACAAAATAATTTGAAAGAGCAACCAACATACTGTTAGAGCTAATATGAGAATTTAATTACCTGAATACAAAATTAATGTAAAATATTATACAATTAAATTAGTAATAATTTTAATGTGATTAATAAAATCCATTAACAAAATCTATAGAAAGCTATTCATTCCTAGGAACAACATTAACAAGAAGCAAACTAGATATCTGTCAAAACTGATATAGACATTTATAAAAGACCTAAATAAAGACTTCTCATTAGGAAGATAGAATATTGTAAATGTGTCAATTTCTTCCACACTCATTAGCAAATAAATCCCAGTACATTTTATAATATATCCTTTTATGCTGATTCTACAGCTGATAAAGAAAAGAAAATTCACAACAATAAAGAAGTTTACAGCAAAGAATAATGAGGTAAAACATGACCCAATTCAAACTATGGAGTAACTTACAAAAGAAATGGAGATGTGTACCAATAAAGTTCAGATCTAATAGACGTTTACATCTTTAACTTAGTGAAGAAAAGGTAGACAATTTAACATGCTTTGGAGATAATTGGTCATCTTTTTGCAGAAAGCATACAAGAACCTCATCTACTTGCTTTTCTACACATCTACCTCCATACTCCATTTCCCAACAGCAACAGTAGCAGAACAATCTTTGTTTTGTTTTGTTTTGTTTTGTTTTGTTTTGAGACAGAATCCTGCTCTGTCTCCCAGGTTGGAGTGCAGTGGCATGATCTCAGCTCACTGCAACCTCCACCTCCCAGGTTCAAACGATTCTCATGCTTCAGCATCCCAAGTAGCTGGGATTACAGGTGCCCGCCACCACGCCCGGCTAATTTTTGTATTTTTTAGTAGAGACGGGTTTCACCATGTTGTCCAGGCTGGTCTTGAACTCCTGACCTTGAGTGATCTGCCTGCCTCAGCTTCCCAGAGTGCTAGGATTACAGGTGTGAGCCATGGCGCCCAGGCTAATGTTTTAAGATGCAAATCTGACCATTTAGATTTCCTGCTCAAAATCCTCTAATAGCTTCTCACCACACTTGGAACAAAATCTGAAGTTGTACTTATATTCTGATTCTGATAGCCTCCTGACTCCTGTTCTAGACCATGTTTCATCTCCAGCACTCTGCCTCTTCGTCACACAGCTCCAGCTTTCCTGACCTCCTTGCAGGTGCTGTGCCTACAATGTCGTTCCTTCAGATCTTATCATGGCTAATTCATCTCATTCTGACCTGCACACAAATGTCACTTCCTCAGAGAGCACTTCTTTGAAAACCATACCTAAAATATTCACCCATATCACTGATTTATTCTTCTTGAGTTCACTTTTCACTATATCATATCATTTTTTTTATTGTCTGACTTTCTGATATGGTTTGGTTCTGTGTTCTCACCCAAATATCACCTTGAATTGTAGTAATCCCTATGTGTCAAGGTTGGGACAGGATAGAGACAAGTGAATCATGGAGGACAGGTTCCCCCATGCTGTTCTCATGATAATGACTGAGTTCCCATGGGATCTGATGGTTTCTTAAGGGGTTTCCCCATTCGTTCGACTCTCATTCTCTCTTGCCTCCCTGTGAAGAGGTACCTTCTGCCTTGATGTAAGTTTCCTGAGGCCTCACCAGGCATGCGGAACTGTGAGTCAATTAAACCTCTTTTCTTTATAAATTACCCACTATCAGATATTTCCTCATAGCAGCATGAGAACAAACTAATACCATAAATTGGTACCACAAAGAGTAGGGTGCTGCTATAAGGATACCCGAAAACATGGAAACAGTTTTGGAAGTGGGAAAGAGGCAGAGGTTGAAACAGTTTGGAGGGCCCAGAAGAAGGCAGGAAAATGAAGGAAAGTTTGGAACTTCCTAGAGGCTTGGAGGGCTCAGAAGAAAGGAAGATGTGAGAAAATTTGGAATTTCCTAGAAACTTGTTGAATGGCTTTGACCAAAATGCTGATAGTAATGTGGACAGTTAAATTCAGGCTGAGGTAGTCTGTGATGGAGATGAGGAAATTTTGGGGAAATGGAATAAAGGTAATTCTTGCTATGCTTTAGCAAAGAGACTGGCAGCATTTTGCCCCTGACCTAGAGATCTGTGGAACTTTGAAATTGAGAGATAATTTACGGTATCTAGTGAAAGAAGTTTTTAAGTAGCAAAGCATTCAAGATGAAGCAGACCATGAAAGTATGGAAAATTTGCAGCTTGACAATGCAATAGAAAAGAAAAACTGATTTTGGGGGAAGAAATTCAAGCTGGCTGCAGAAATTTGCATTTGCAAAAGTAACAAGGCACTGAATGTTAATCATTAAGACAATGGGGAAAATGTCTCCAGAGCATGTCAGAGACCTTCAAGGCAGTCCCTCTCCTCACAGGCCCAGAGCCCTAGGAGGAAAAAATGATTTCTTGGCTCAGTCCCAGGGACCACTGCTGTGTGCAACCTAGGGACTTGGCACCCTGAATCCCAACTGCTTCAGTCATGGCTAAAAGCAGCTAAGGTACAGCTTGGGTATGGCTGCAGAGGGTGTAAGCCCCAAGCTTTAACAGCTTCCACGTGGTATTGAGCCTGCAGGTGCAGATAAGTCAAGAACTGAGGTTTGGGAACCTCCACCTAGATTTCAGAAAAGGTATGAAAATGCTGCATGTCCAGTCATAATTTTGCTGCAGGGGTGGATCTCTCATGGAAACCCTATGCTAGGGCAGTGGAGAAGAGAACCATGAGATCAGAGTCCCCTGACAGAGTCTCCACTGGGGCACTACCTAGTGGAGCTGTAAGGAGAGGGCCACCATTCTTCAAACTCCAGACGGGTAGATCCACAAATGGCTTGTACTGTGTGCCTGGAAAAGCTGCAGACACTCAACACCAGCCCATGAAAGCAGCCAGGAACTGGGCTGTACCCAAAGCCACAGGGGCAGTGCTGCACAAGGCCATGGGGAGCCCCCTTCTTGCATCAACATGACCCAGATGCAAGACATGGAGTCAAAGGAGATCATTTTGGAACTTTAAGGTTTAATGACTTCCCTATTGCATTTCAGACTTGCGTGGGGCCTGTTGCCCCTTTGTTTTGGCCAATTTCTTCTATTTGGAATGGCTGTATTACCTAATGCCTGTACCCCCATTGTATCTAGGAAGTAACTAACTTGTTTTTGATTTTTACAGACTCATAGGGAGAAGGGATTTGCCTTGTCTCAGATGAAAACTTTGGACTTAGACTTTCGGGTTAATGGTAGAATGAGTTAAGTCTTTGGGGGACTGCTGGAAGGGCATCATTGTGTTTTAACATGTGAGGATGTGAGATTTGGGAGGGGCCGGCTGAAATGATATGTTTTGGCCCTGTGTCCCCATCCAAATCTCATCCCGAACTGTAGTAATTTCTATGTGTCAAGGGCAGAACCAAGTGGAGATAATTGAATCATGGGGGTGGTTTCCCCTATGCTGTTGTCATTATAATGAGTGAGTTTTCACAAGATCTGATGGTTTTATAAGGGGGTTCCCCCTTTGCTTGACTCTCATTCTCCCCTGCTGCACCAGAGGTGCCTTGTGCCATGATTGTAACTTTCCTGAGGCCTCCTCAGCCATGTGGAACTGTGAGTTAATTAAACCTCTTTTCTTCATAAATGACCCAGTCTCAGGTATTTCTTCATAGCAGTATGAGAACACTTCCCCAACTATAATTTAAGTTTTATAAGAGAAGCGATGTTGTTTCATGCTTGTATCATTAGGGCCTAGAACAATGGAAGACACACAGCATGCCCTTAGTAAATGACTGTTGAAAAAACAAATTAATTAAGTTGCCTTATGTCATATTTTTTTAAATCGCTATTGAACTGGAACACAGAGTTAAATGTATAAAAAAACAAAAGTTAAAAAAAAAAAAAATGCTAGCATAGAACAGGAATCAATCAGCCCTATTTTATACTGGGGAAGGGCTTGAGAATACAAAATTCAGAATCCACATAGCAAAGAGAGAGATTTCATTTAAGGAAAAAGTGAACAAACAAATGTAAGAAAACCTCACACATTTAAAGAACAAAGTTTATGTGACAAGGAAGGTGGTGAAGTACAGACTGAAAAGAAAGTATTGACGTCATATTTATATTGACAAGCAAATCACTGAAGAGATTCACATAAGAGATTTTACATTTCAGAAAGGATAATACAATGAAATAGAAAAAACAGAAATAAATAAATAGAAAAAAAATAGATGAACACTATGTATAGCAGATTAAGAGAAAAAGACATTGAAATAGCCTTTAAATGTGTTCAAGCTTACTAACAAATATAGAAGTATAAATTGCTCACTACCATAGCCAAAATTAAAAAGATTAATAATTTCAAATATTGGTAAGAAATACAATGAAATGAATATTCACATACACAACTTGCAAAACTGTAAATTTTTGTAATTAATTTGGGATGAAAATTTTACTACATTGCATTCAAAATTAAAAGGGCAAAATTTAAACATCCCACAAAGACAGAGGAAAATTGATTATAATATATTCATACCATGGTATTCCATGCCGTTATCAAAAAGAAAGAACAAAAAATATTTAAAATTATATCACAAAGATAAAACTAAGTCACAATATAAATTATATGATAAATGATATTAGGGTACCACAGATATGCATATATACATATACAAATATAAAAATAAAAAATCATTAAAAATGACATGCTATTCATACTAACACTTTAACAACAGTTATCTCTTTGTAAGAGGGGGAAAAATGATTAGGAGGCTGATATGTTTTATTTTATATTTAAAAATATTTGCTGGATTTGTTACAATCATAAAGTATGCATTTTTGCACTATGTGTCACAAAATAATTTAGAAATGAAGACACAAATGTTTAAAGCAAGCAAGATATGAACACAAGAACTTGAAGGAAACTAGTATGTGCTTACTACTTTTTAGACCCTACTGTGTGGTAGGCACCATAAGACATTCTTTGCAACACTGAACACTTCTGCTCCAACATCAAACTTCTGAGTCAGGTATTTTCACTTTCAGTTTTCAACTGGAGATCTCAAGGTTTAGAGAAACCCAGTAACTTTTGTCTTCTAGTTTAAACAATATTCACCTAATGGCAAAATCATCTGCAAGAGTTAAAGAAAGGCCGGGCGCGGTAGTTTAAGCCTGTAATCCTGGCTAACACGGTGAAATCCCGTCTCTACACATACAAGAAAAAAGAAAAGAAAAAAAAAAAAAGCTGGGCGTGGTGGCGGGCGCCTGTATTCCCAGCTACTCCGGAGGCAGAGGCAGGAGAATGATGGAACCCAGGAGGCGATTTGCAGTGAGCCGAGATGGCGCCACTGCACTCCAGCCTGGGAGACAGAGCGAGACTCCCCGTCTCGGGGAGGGGGAAGAGCAAAGAAAGATGGCACAATGGCAAGGAGGGCTAGTGAGAGGACAGACACAACACTTGCTTGCCCTTTACCCATGCTGTTGTTAGCCAAGCCTAATCGCTGGCCAAGGTCCTGACAAACATTCTCCAGTAAATAGTTGCACACAGCTGGGGCAGACCAAAATTCTCTTGCAAGAGGATGGCCTGGGCTTCTGGAAATGCAGGTTCAACAGATTGTCTCAGAGGAAACTCGCTGCCCCTGCTCCCTACATCCTTCACCCATACACCAGCCAGATCAGGGAGCCATGGAATTAAATTGCCTACAAAAAGTGAGAATTTTATTTCTTTGTATTTCCTATGATCCCCTGTAATACTGACTCAGGTTATTGCCATTTGCAGAGAGTTAAAATAGTTACTATCTATAAATGTTTCTCAGAAACAATAAGACACCTCAAAATAAAATTTTGGTCCTTAAAACATTAAATATTTAATTCCTTTCATTCGTAAAGGCAAACAAACATAACCAGGAATAATTTAAGACATTAATTTATCTTCAATTATTTTTATTATTTAAAAAATCAATTTAAAGTGGATCTTTTTAAGAGACATTTTGTAGCCACATGTCATAAAATACTTAGTGTGGTTTTCTTAAGGATAAGAGATCTTTGACAGTTACCTTGCTGGTGAAGGAACTTGAAAAGCAAAGGCTTAAAAGAATAAATTATTTTTGCTAATACTGCTGCAATAAACATATGTGTGCCTATGTCTTTATAGTAGAATGATTGATATTCCTTTGGGTATATAGCCAATAATGGGATTGCTGGGTCAAATGGTATTTCTAGTTCTAGATCCTTGAGGAATCACCATACTGTTCTACAATGGTTGAACTAATTTACATTCCCACCGACAGTGTAAAAGTGTTCCTATTTCTCCACAGCCTTGCCAGCATCTATTGTTTCCTTTTTTTTTTTTGTTTTTGTTCTTGAGACAGAGTTTCACTGTTTTTGCCCAGGGTGGAGTGCAGTGGTCCAATCTTGGCTTACCACAAACTCTGCCTCCTGGGTTCAAGTGATTCTCCTGCCTCAGCCGCCCGAGTAGCTAAGATTACAGGTATGCACCACCGTGCCTGGCTAATTTTGTATTTTTAGTAGAGACGGAGTGTCTCTATGTTGGTGAGGCTAGTCTCAAACACTCGACCTCAGGTGATCTGCCCACCTCAGCCTCCCAAAGTACTGGGATTTCAGGTGAGCCACCGTGCCCGGCCTCTTGACTTTTTAATAATCTCCATTCTGACTGGCATAAGATGGTATCTCATTGTGATTTTGATTTGCATTTCTCTGATGATCAGCGATGTCGAGCTTTTTTTCACGTGCTTGTTGGCCGTGTAAATGTCTTCTTTTGAAGAGTGTCTGATATCTTTTGCCCACTTTTTGATGTTTTGTTTTGTTTTTCTTTGTAAATTTGTTTAAGTTCCTTGTAAATTCTGGATATTAGACCTTTGTCAAATGGGTGGATTGCAAAACTTTACTCCCATTCTGTAGGTTGCCTATTCACTCTGATGACATCTGATGATAGTTTCTTTTGCTGTGCAGAAGCTTTTTAGTTTAATTAGATCTCATTTTTCGATTTTGGCCTATGTCCTGAATGGTATTGCCTAGGTATTCTTCTAATGTTTTTATGGTTTTGGGTTTTACATTTAAGTCTTTAATCCATCTTGAGTTAATTTTTGCATAAGGTGTAAAGCAGGGGTCCAGTTTCAGTTTTCTGCATATGACTAGCCAGTTTTCCCAGCACCATTTGCTGAATACGAGATCCTTTCCCCATTGCTTCTTTTTGTCAGGTTTGTTGAAGATCGGATGGTTGTAGATGTGTGGTGTTATTCCTGAGGCCTCTGTTCTGCTCCATTGGTCTACATGTCTGTTTGGTTCCAGTACCATGCTGTTTTGGTTGCTGTAGCCTTATAGCATAGTTTGAAGTCAGGCAGCATGATGCCTCCAGTTTTGTTCTTTTTGCTTAGGATTGTCTTGGCTATGCAGGGTCTTTTTTGATTTCACATGAAATTTAAAATATCTTTTTGTAATTCTATGAAGAATGTCAATGGTAGTGTGATGGGAATAGCATTGAATCTATAAATTACTTTGGACAGTATGACGATTTTCACAATATAGATTCTTCCTGTCTATGAGGATGAATGTTTTTCCATTTGTTTGTGTCCTCTCTTACTTCCTTGAGGAGTGGTTTGTAGTTCTCCTGGAAGAGGTCCTTCACATTCTTTGTTAGCTGTATTTGTAGGCATTTTATTCTCTTTGTAGCAATTGTGAATGAGAGTTCATTCATGATTTGGCTCTATGCTTGTCTCTTGTTGGTGTAAAGGAATGCTTGTGATTTTTGCACAATGATTTTGTATCCTGGGATTTTGCTGAAGTTGCTTATCAGTTTAAGCAGCTTTGGGGCTGAGATATGGGGTTTTCTAAATATAAAATCATGTTTTCTGCAAACAGTGACAATATGACTTGCTCTTTTCCTATTTGAATACCCTTTATTTCTTTGTCTTTCCTGATTGCCCTGGGCAGAATTTTCAATACTGTGTTGAATAGGAGTGGTGATAGAGAGCACCCTTGTCCTGTACCAGTTTTCAAAGGGAATGCTTCCAGCTTTTGCCCATTCAATATGATATTGGCTGTGGGTCTGTCATAAATAGCTCTTATTATTTTGAGATATGTTCCATCAATATCTAGCTTATTGAGTTTTAACATGAAGGGATGTTGAATTCTATCAAAGTCCTTTTCTGCATCTATTGAGATAATCATGTGGTTTTTGTCTTTGGTTCTGTTTATGTGATAGATGATGCTTATTGATTTGTATATGTTGAACTAGCCTTGCATTTCAGGGTTGTACCTGACTTGATCATGGTAGATAAAATTTTTGATGTGCTGCTGGATTTAATTTGCCAGTATTCTGGGGGTTTTTTGCATCGATATTAATCAGGGATATTGGCCTGAAATTTTGTTTTTTTGTTTTGTCTTTTCCCGGTTTTGGTCTCAGGTTGACATGGAATCAACCCAAATGCCCATCAATGATAGAATTGATAAAGAAAATGTGGTACATGTGTACCGTGGAATACTATGCTGCCATAAAAAGGCATGAGACTAAAGAGTTGAACAAGGAGAACACATGGATACAGAGCAGGGAACAACACACAGCAGGGCCTGTTGGAGGGTAGGGGATGAGGGGTGGTAATTAGAGGTTGGGTCAATAGGTGCAGCAAACCACCATGGCACATGTATACCTATGTAATAAACCTGCATGTTCTGCACATGTATCCCATGTTTATTTTAGAAAAATAAAATAAAATGCATTTTTTTTTTTTACAAATTAAACTTTTAAATTTTTATTGCTAATCTGATTTAAATTTTTAATGTGGTAGCATATGTAAATCTCTAACTCTTTCAAAATAACATTTTAATTTTCAAGAAAAAATAAATGATTTTTTTAAAACTTAATTTAAACGGAATGCTATTAAAAAAAGTTGGATTGCAGTATTTATTCAACAAATGTTTATGAATTTCTGTTGTGTACCAGGCACAGGGCTAAGCATAAATGATGTGTTTAGCAAATGATAAACAAACCAAATCTGGCTCCTGCCTTAACTCAATTCACTTTTGGTGAATTGGCAATGATAGTGGAATTTTTTAAAGACAAAATAGAGTTTTCAAGAAAACTGCAAAATAATAATCTCACTTAAAAACATAAATCCAATTATTCAAAGTAAAGTGCCAAACAGAATAATAAATATAACAAAATAATGCACATTCTAACTAATTAAGGTTTAATCTAAAATTTTTAAATGTTTAATAACAAGAAAGTATTAGTGTACTTATCAGTAGGGCAAAACAGAGGAATTATCTGATCATCTCTACTAGTCCATTTTCACACTGCTGATAAGGACATATCCGAGACTGGGTAACTTATAAAGAAAAAGAGGTTTGGTAGTCTCACAATTCCACGAGACTGGGGAGTACTGACAATCATGCACATCTTACATGGCAACAGGCAAGAGAGAATGAAAGCCAAGTGAAAGGGGTTTCCCCTTAAAAAAACATCAGATCTCATGAGACTTATTCACTACCACAAAAACAGTATGTGGGAACCACCCTCATGATTCAGTGATCTCCCCCAGGGTCCTTCCCACAACAGGTGGGAATTATGGGAGCTACAATTCAAGATTTGGGTTGGGACACAGCCAAACCATATCATCATCTCACTAGAAATAATAGATTTTAATAAAATTCTACATTTCTTAGCAAAAAACTCTTAGTTGTTGTTTTATCTCAGTTTATATAAACTAAGAATTGAAGAACTTATCTTAGCATGATAAAAAAATATTTGTATCATTGATATAGTTTGGCTCTGTGTCCCCACCCAAATCTCCTCTCCAGCTGTAATTCCCAATGTTGGCAGAGGGACTGGGGTGGAGGTGATGGGATCATGGGGGTGGTTTTCCCTCTTGCTGTTCTCATGACAGTGAGTTCTCATGAGATATATTTGTTTAAAAGTGTGTAGCACTCTGCTCTTCATTCTTTCTATTTCCTGTCGCCATGTGAAGATGTGCTTGCTTCCTCTTCACTCTGCCATCATTATTGTAAGTTTCCTGATGCCTCCCTAGTCATGCTTTCTGTGCAGCCTGCAGATCTGCGAGCCAATTAAACCTCTTTTCTTCATACATTATGCAGTCTCAGGTCATTCTTTATAACAGTGTGAGAACTAACTAATACAATCATACTAACAAATAATGTCATATACAATAGTAAAGTGCTCAGGGAATTCCCATTTAACACAGAACTGATATACCAGGTACCATCATATGATTTCGTTTTCATCTGGAAGTGTAGCTAATGCAACATGGTAAAATTTACTTTTCTCCATTGAATGAAAAGAAGAGGCTAATATACAAATATACAGAGATTAGATGATTAACAAAGTATTTAAGAAGGCAAATAATTTCAAAATAAATACCTGAAAGCAATTACATTCATATGTACCATAAATAATTGATTATAAAAATATAATAGGAGAATATAAGTTTAAAAGGTCTGTAAATATTTATCAGTTCCCCCATTGAATACATTGCTTTTTTTTCCAATATTTTATTTCAAACAGAAATATAGTGAACATATTTGAACATATGCAATAGTATATGTTTATATTTCCATCCTTTTATAATAATCTTTCAAAGTAAGTTTTACTGTATGGATGGCACTTTTGAATAGAATGTGGCTGGATATATTTTATTTTTCTAATCTCATTTTCTGATAAAACTGATAGCAAATAATTTAGTAACTATCTCTGATTGTGATTACTGGTATCTTAGGGCAATTTATATCATATTATTTTTGTATTCATAACTGTTTATTGTGTCTTTCTTATTTTCTGCCTTTTATTCAATTGGCTATATTTTTGTTTTGTTTTTCCTCTACCTGTTTGAAAGCTATACATACATTTTCTTCAATTGTTGTAGCTACATTTAAATACTTAACAAAAATACTCAAAACAGTGAAAAGCTAATCTACTTTTCTTGCCTCCTTTGTTTACAAGAACTTCAGAATTCTTTAAAAACATTCTCCCCCAGATTTCACCTTCCCTATAATTGCTTGGTATTTCAGTTCTAATAGTTTCTTTACCTTCTAACTTAGCACTATTATTGACAGTCAACGCTTATGTCGATGTACTCACATTTACTGTTTCTTTCATCTTACTCTTTTTTTGGGTTCAATATACTTCTTTTTGAAGCATATTTTTAATAGCTCTTACAGGGAGAACTACCAGAAGTAAATTCTCTCAATTTTTGCTATGAAATTTCCTTATTTCACCATAACTTTTAAAATTTAATCTTGATTTGAAATGCTAGACAGTTATTTTTCTTCATTATTATGAGGATCTTTTTCCTAGTGTTTTGAACCTGCCATTATTGGTAAAGTATTTTTGTAGGTCCATTTACTTTTGCTTTGTAAATAAGTTTTCTTTCAGGAAACGTAATTTTTTAATTTTTAATATCATGTGATCTTATTTTAATTCAACCAGGTGTGGGTGTTCTATTCACCTTATTTAAAATTTTGAGGATTCAGTCAATCTGAAAAAATCAGACTTTCATGTGCAAGGCTCTTGTATCTGTTCGAACCCCGAGAGTACACCAACAAACAACACAAGGCTGTGTGGAGAAACATGCTGTTTTAATAAGTGCCTGGGTGCAGGCCGGCTGAGGCCTAAAATGGCATCAGCACCAAATGAGGACCAGGCAGGGATTTTATAGTCTCTTGTAAACAGGAAGTATCTCAATCTGATGTAACTGCTACACAGTACCTGAATGGCCTCTCTCTTGATCTCCAGGGGGTACATGTCTTCCAGTCAGCTCTCTTCCTGTTTCTGCTATCTTGCTGACACACGCTGCTGGCACAAGTGGCCTTGTGCCCTGGGACTGGGCCTGAGAAGTTAGGAGTTATTCATTCCCTTAAGCTTTCAGGCCCGAGGGAGAATCTTTCATCATGAAGATGAGAAATGTCTGAGTACTATATTTTGCCTTCCTCATTCTCCCTCTTCTTTCATTTGAAACACCCTTACTTCATCTATTACTCCATATCTCCTAAAACCTCTTTCCCATGTCCTTATCATTTTGTACAGCCACCGCTGATTTCCTGACCTCTGTCTTCCAAACAAGATATTCACTCTTTAACTATATCAAATTTCATCATAAATCAAAGAGGATTTATTATTTTTATTTCAATCATTTTGTGTTTTGGTTTTTAGAAATGTATTTGGCTGTTTTTCAACAGTGTCTCTAGCTATAACATACTGTATTGTTCTTAGAACATTTATTATTTTAATCATCTAAACATTTTTAAATCCACTTATTTTAAATTCACTTTTGAATTAATTATATCTAGTTATCTTCTATTTGGTATGCTTGCTTTCTCTAGCTCTCTCTCTCTCTCTCTCTCTCTTTTCTGTCAATTTTTCACTTCATGCATCTTTTATAATTTTTAAAATTTAAAGTTCATCTGCATCAGGAGCTATATTCTGTGAAAGTTCTGTTTTTCCTGGGTTGCAAGAATGTCATTTCAGGAATAGTCAACTCTAATAGACCTTTTCATTGAACTACTTTGGGGTGTGGATTGTGGATTGTGAACTCTGACTTCAATGAAGGGAAGAAAGCCTGAGATGATGGTTGCTTTTGGGTCTCTCTTTCTGCCCACGATTTCAGGCAGGCTGTAAGATTTTGAGCCATTTTTCCTGGGTTT
Source organism: Papio anubis (assembly GCF_008728515.1). Taxonomy (NCBI): domain Eukaryota; kingdom Metazoa; phylum Chordata; class Mammalia; order Primates; family Cercopithecidae; genus Papio; species Papio anubis. Next base: position 22,076,758 of record NC_044989.1, read on the forward strand.
TAGGAGTTCATATAGTTTCAATTTTATAAATGGGTCAGACCTTATGAATCTTGGTTTTATGCAGCAATTCATTTCTAATTCTCAACACAAAGAGTCTCCTTCACTTACAATGGCAGAGTCCAAGGCTCGAGCCAATAATAATGCCCACGAACCCCTGGGCATCAGCTTCCACTCACCCTCCAATGTTAACTTCCCTCTATTTGGAGATTTTTTTCCTTGTTTATATTTTGAGCTCAACTGTATATTTAATGTGTATTTGTTATATTTTAAATGGCATTTCTGTGTGTTTGAAATAAGAAAGGTGATTTTCTGGATCAGTTCAGTCCAGCCATTTAATGGAAATCACCTTCATATTTACATGAAATATTCTAATTGTCAATTTAAGCTTCAGTCATCCATGTAGAATGATTTCCTTGAGGGCAAGGGCTATATTGTATTGATCTGTGTTTCTATTCCTTAAATGGAAAAACATATCACCTATGTCCTCATCTTACTTTTACTATTTTCTGGTGTTTCTAAATTTGGCTGGCAGCTGATCATTTTTGCAACATTTAGTTGCTACAACACAAACATATGAAAACCACAGTGACCTTTGGTGTTTGGTGGGTTTAATGAAGCTTTGTCTGAATGATGGTTTGAAATCCAGATGTAGAAAGCAGACTTTCCTAGTCACTGTTATTAGGAGGAAATGAAAACAGAAGCATAATTATAATGTATGTCTTTAGTAAAGCTGCCGCCTGGGATTAGAGGTAGGCTTCTTTTTATTGAAAATGTTAAATAGTTGCTTCAAAAGTTCAATGAATCAATTAACATTTCTTCTTTGTATTTAGGTCTGTATTTTTGGGGGGAAGAAAGTTAAAAGTACTTTGCATATATCCTGTTCTTAGCAAGAAAACACAGGTTTTCATTCTTAAAACAAAATTGAGCAATATAATTTTATTATTTTAAGAAAGTCTCAATCCAGTAGAATAATATTGTTTTACTTTGTCAACTCTATTAGACATTTCTATGTTTATGGTTACCTATAAGAACTCCTACAAAGGTTCAAAAGATATAAGCATAATTATCCTTTGGTTATAGCATGTGGCTAGATTATGATTATGTCCATTTAGAAGATAAGTAGCAATATAGTTTTGTGCTTTGTCTAGGATGATGATGAAATGAGTACAGTTTTCAGGTAACTACTCCCTTGAATTCTACTATAAGAGTTAAATTAGAATTTCTCATTCTCGTCTTAATCCACACCCCTTTCAATGCCTTCTCAGCTGCCTGCATGTTCCAATCAGCCAAGATGATGTCATAGAGCATTTTTTCTATACCCTGTTTAAGAAGGTGAGTACATTGAAAATAATTTTTCAAATTATAACTCTGTCTCTCAGAATATTTTTCACAGAACTAACAGCTTTAAAATAAATACAGTTGGCCTTATAATGGAATAAGACCCAACATAAACAAAATTGTAGTTTGTATCCACTAGTGAAACTTCTTTGAACAAGAATAGATAAAACTCCAGATCTCAACAGGCTATGCTAAATTTCTACTCTAACTAGACATAAATGAATCTCTTCTGAGATTGGTAAATGGTCAGCAAGATAAAATCCAGTCCATGGATGTTTTTGTTAATAAAGATTTATTGGAACACAGATATGCCTATTTGTTTCTGTAATAACTAGGGCCACTTTCTGGCTATATTAGTGGTCTTGAGAAGTTGCAAATGTTGCAACAGAGACTGCATGATCCACAAAGAAGGAAATATATACTATCTGGCTCTTTACAGAAAAAGTTTTCAGACTCCCACTTTAATTTACTTACAGCTGCATTGGGGTCAAATTTCATAAATGAATTAATGCATAACGGACTCTCCCACTGGCACGGTTTTGTAATTCTAGAGCCAACATTAGCAAACTACTTGAACAGATGTGGTGATAATATTATTGTTCAAAATATTTGCTGTACCTTTCTGGGAGGACAATTACATTTTCTGGTTTCTTTAACATCAACCCTGGTCATATAACTTCTTTGTTCAATGAACTGTGAATTGAATAATGTGTTTCACCTCCAAGAAGAAGCTTTAAAATCCAGTGCTTAACTTACCATGCACCTTTTTTCATCTGCAAGGAGACTGGTGATGTCAGAGGTTGTTCTGTCAGACTGAAACCCCAGTGACAGCAACGTGGAACAGAGCTGCGGAAGACCCACAGCAGACATCAGCGTGGATGAGAAATAAACCTTTATTGTGTCAATACCACTGAGACTTTGGGGTGTCACTATACAATAACTAAACTACAGTTGACTAATAACAAATTCTTACAAAGAGGAGGTTTTAATTGGTTCCTTGAGACAACAGAAAGCTACAGAGGTCAAATCTGCAAATCAGCACCAAATAAATGAATGGATTTTTTAAAGTCTGAACCTAAATGAAAAACAATTTAAAACTCTCTCTTCAATATGCCATTGCATCTACTAAACAGTATCAGGATAAATTAAACAGAGAACACAACTTTAAACCTGTGTAACGTAAGCTGAAATAAAATTAAGAATCACTATGCTTCAGCAACGCAAAGTGAAAGATAAACCTAACTTTTCACATGTCTATTATACATATGCAACAAAGAAACAGATGTTTAATTTTGTTATTTGACTAGCCAGATAGGTGTCTATTTTATTCCTCACTTATTCATATACTTACATCTAAAATAAATTTAAACTAATTTTAGAAATATCATAAATTTAGAAGAGAGACATCTCTGGACCAATTGTCATAACTGACTTCACAACTTTAAAAGTGAAAAACTAAAATATCAAATAAAACTATGAAAAGTCTATATATAATAGATATATGAATTAATTAATGAGAAGATACCTATTTCTCCTAAAGGATAGGATATAATCTTAATGCTTAATATCAACAAACATATAGAAAACATGTACCTGGCCAACGCCCTGCCAACCACCACACATTGCTGGTGAAATGGTAAAATAGTAGAATCTTTCTGAGAGGCTATATGATGTTTTGTATCAAAGATTATTAAAATGTTCATTACATTTGATCAAACAACTCCACAACTAGGAATTTATCTTAAGGAAATAAGCATATGTGAAAATATTAATTTGGAAAACAGTCACCTGATCACAATCAATAATAAAAATTTGAAAATAACATAATATTTAAAATATGGAACTGGTTAAATCATCATGTCAGATCTTTTCATGGAATTTTATTTAGCAACTACAAGTGAGATAATAGAAAAATAATAAAGTGGAAATAAGATCATGGTAGATTATTAAACAAAACAATATACAACAAGGTAAAAATCATTATAGGTATTATGACTACATATTAGCATAGGAAATACTCTAGACGATATGTACAAAAGAGTGACAAGTGACTAACTGTGAATTGATAGATTAAGGATGATATTTAATTCCTTTTTCTTCTCTTTATTTTCTAATTTGTCCTTAATGTGCAAATTTCTTTAGGTGAATAAATACAATATAAACTAGCAAAAACCAACGAAAGTAATTAACAGTGTAGCAGAAAAAACATGCGTTACATATAATATATAAAATATAATTTTTCTCTATATATAATTTTTCTGTTTATATATAATTACTTCCATATACACACATATGCATATGTGCACATATATACATATCTCCCAAAATATTTCCAGAAAGATTACAAATTATATATATTTAAATCTGTGATAAGAAAAGCAGTAAACTTATGCAAATAGAAAAATAATATTTAGCATATCAAATTAGAATGTATTTAAATATACATATTTTAACTTTTATTTTAGAATTAGGAGTACATGTGCAGGTTTGTCTTACGAGTAAATTGTGTGTCATAGGGGTTTGGTGTACAGATTATTTCATGACCCAAATGATAAGCATAGTATCCAATAGGTAGTTTTCTGATCCTCAGCCTCCTCCCTCCACCCACCCTCAAGTAAACCCCAGTGTTTTTTGTTCTCTTCTTGTGCTCATATGTAGTCAAGGTTTAGCTCTCACTTATAAGTGAGAACATTCAGTATTTGGTCTTCTGTTCCTGTGTTAGCTCACTTAGGATAATAATGGCATGGTCCAGCTTCATCCATGTTGCTGCAAAGGACATGATCTTGTTCTTTTTTATGACTGTGTATTATTCTTTGGTGTACATGTAACACATTTTCTTTGTCCAGTCCACTGTTGATGGGCATTTAGGCTGATTCCATGTCTTTGCTATTATGAATAGTACTGTGATGAGTATATGCATGCATGTGCCTTTCTGGCAGAATGATTTATATTTCTCTGGGTATGTAACCAATAATGGGATTGCTGGGACCAATGGTAATTCTGCTTTGAATTCTTTCAGAAATTGTCAAACTGCTTTCCACAACGGCTAAACTATTTACATTCCCACCAGCAGCGTATAAGCATTTCCTTTTCTCTGTAGCCTTGCCAGCATCTGTTATGTTTTTTACTTTTTAATAGTAGCAATTCTGACTGATGTGAGATAGTATCTCACTGTGGTTTTGAATTGCATTTCTGTAATGATTTGTGATGTTGAGGATTTTTTTATATGCTTGTTGGCATATAAAAAATTTAAAAATTTTAAGGTAAATAAAAAAACAGAAATTTTCTCCAAACTAGGGAAAGTTATATATAAACATATAAATTACATAATTTTAATATTTGTTGAATATGCTAATTTTTATAACAATTAAAATTATCCAGTAAAATAGTTATGTGTCCAAACATATATTTTTACAATTTAAAATAAATTATATTACCTTTTTTTCTTAAAAATCTTCTTAAAATTATATTACCTTTATTGAGGAATGATTGACATACAGAAGGCTGGACATATTAAATATATGCACCTTAGTGAGCTTAGAAATTTGCATAAACCCCTGAAACTAACTTTACAATCTATGCCATAAACCTATCCAATATCTCCAAAAGTTTTCTCCTGCCCTGTTTATTTATTTGTTTATTATTACTTGTGGTAACACTTAACATAAGATCTACTCTTTTACCAACTTTCAAAATCTATAATACAATATTGTTAATGACTGATAATATGCTGTAAAGTAGATCTCTAAGACTTCTTCATCTGGTATATTGAAGCTCAATTCCGACTATATCAGTACTTGGTTCAAAAATCCCCAATGGCTTTCCATTAAATACTGACAAACCCAAAAGTCTTTGCCTACTATTCAATATTTCCCAAATTATTTTTCCAATTTTAATCCCCATTACCTCCTTTTATGCACCCCAGTGCTGAGTAACAGCAAAGCATTGCTTCTTATACATTCCCTTTGAGTTTTTATTGCTTTGTTATTTTTATAGATTTCCATAGAAAATGAGGGAAATCAGTACAGGTACAGATTCCTTATATGCATCTACAAAGTAGTACTGAAGTCTGGGCTTTTAGTATACCCATCAGTCAAATGGCTAATCTTGTACCCCAATCAGTAATTTTCACTTATGCCAAACGTATCATGGTTAAAAATCAAGTAAAAAATATTTGTACATTTAATAAATCGATTAAATAAAAACTCTCTTTGACATAGGACAGAACTAGGCAGTTCAGAAAAGATAAAATGTAACAAATAGAAAAATGCTCAACTCAGAAAAGAAGCATAAATTTAGATTGAGAATTATAAATATATTAAAGCAGCAACACGGATGATGGAAATCAATAAAGAGCAGGTTGCAAAAAGCTAGCAGGATAATTTACATCTGTGTATATTATGAAGCAACCTTTCTGGAAGATAAATTTGGCACTATGTATCAACAGCTATGGATACAGAATGTACCTACACCTAGCAATCAACAATATGGATTTTTAAAACACTTTAATTTTTTCAATATGAAAATAATATGTGTTTGCATTATCAAATATTGAGAATAACGAGTAAAGTAATGAAAATAAGGAAAAGCATCTGTAACCACATGTCTGAGGTGTATTTATCACTGCCAATCTGTTAATAATATGATGTTTTTCCTTCCATCTCTTCATGTCTCTTCTTGCTCTTTCTGTTTATTCCAGTCTCTTCTCCCTTCCCTCCCTTTCTCTTACCTAGCCTTTATTTACATGGCATCATGTTAGGAGCATTAATCTTTGTGATATGCCTTCGGATTTCATCATACAGAAGTATTGCAAGATTTAACCATTCCAGTAATGCTCAATTCTGTTGTTTTATCAAAATTTTGCTAACTATAAATAACCAGCCAGTTAAATTTTTGTACATAAATCTTTATATTCATATCTCTGTTTCCCAATAATAAGTTTTTAAGAGTGGAAACGCTGCATCAAATGGTCTAAATACATATTAATACCAAAACAGGTATATATAAAAATACATACAAAGATAAATACACATATATAGTTATAAGATATATCAATAGAAAATGTAACAAGGTAAAAAGTCTCCCTTCATTCCCCACCCCATTCCCTTGTTTCTCCATTACTCAATCATGCTACCCAGAGACAATTGTTTTGGATAGGTCCTTGTGTATTACATTATCAGAAATGTCACACACATACACACGCATGCACACAAAAGATAATACAAAATTAATCTGTGACATGTTTTCTGATTATAAAATGTGTCTATTTTGTTCTTCTTCCTGATTTCCTGATTATAGAACATATGGTTTAGGATGATCTTCCTTAATATATCCCACCTGCCTGCTGAACAGTACGTTTTTAACTTTCCATACCATGTCCTCTCAAGATTCTCACCAATGCAATTACATATTTGAATTGCCAAGAAAAAGAATATGACTCTCTCCTAGTACTTGCCAAACTTTTTCCAAACTGAAGACAATCTTCAGAGATTCACTAGAACTCATAGGACCTGGCATGCAATTGTGCTTAAGGCTAGGATTTCTTATGTTCACATAGTGAGGGCACGCTGTTGGAAACTGAGGACAAAGACACAGGTAGAGTCTGGAGAGATCTAGGTACAGGTTTCCTATTTTGTCTATTATTTACACATTTTGTATTTAACTAACATTTTCATTTGGTTAAATATATGTGTGTATGTGTATATGCCCCTAAGCATTTAAAAAGAAGAAGTTTGTTTTCACTTTGTTTTAACCTTATATTCATTTTTTAGAGGTAGATATTTCAACAATTAAACATCTTTTTATATTTACAACCTCTTATGTTATTATTCTCATCAATTTTAGGAATTTACATTAAGGTAATACATAATTTTCTATATTCTAAACTAATAATGGTTTTAGGACCTGCCATCAATTTAATACATCTTGTTAATAATATGTAACAAGCATATTAAATACACATATAGATTTTAAAACATTTCCTGATTTTAATGTAGCCAAGATCTCTAAAAATACTTACTTTAGGATTGTTTATGGCCACTGATATGATGAAAATAGAATGACATACACCAAAATATTTACAGCAGAATTATTTAAAATACCAAACTGATATTTTAATAAATACCTAAAATTAGAGAAACAACTAAGTTAGGTATAGTGAGTCTAAATCTTATGCAGCAATATAAAATAATTATTAACATATAATTATAAGGATAATATTTATGAAAAATCATGGAATGAACTAGAACAATAAAGAATATAACTATACTACAGATAAAACTCTCTAAAAGCATGCTTGCCTACAGATAAACACTGGAAAGATACACAGGAAAAAAAATTGTAAAAGCACTTTAAAAGTTACCAACAATAAGTTTGGAGGGAATTCTACCTTTTGTTTTCCTACCCTTCAACCAAATTTTGTTCTAAGGCTATTTGGCAATAAATAGAAATAGAGAAAAATGTTAGTAACTTCAGAGATATAAAAGCAAGCAGCAAAGGCAGTCTTATTTTATCTCCCTCTTTTTTCTACCTAGGGCTGAGAAAAGGACAGGAGAAGAAACTGGGTGCAGAATTGGCTTTTGCCTCTTCTTCCTACCTGAGCCATCCAGACAGCACAGCTGCCCCCCAGGTAGGTCTCAACTAAGCTGTGTACACACGGTTGAGGCTACCATAGAACACAGGAGCTTTGTAGAGCACATCAAGTCCTCGATTCACTTGAAATAATATTACTCTCCTCTTTCAGTGATCTTCTCTGTTAATAAGAACCTTTAAGCTAATAACTGAAGGAAGATATAAAGAAGTTTTGGGGAATGGGCCATAATTGTCTTTGTTATCCAAGAAGCAATTATTTCCCATAGTTGGCTTTTTCCAGAATCACTGATATTACTACTTTCTTTCTCTGGTATCTCACTTTCTTTCTCTGTTTTATATTGCTATGCTTTGCATTTCTAATACATTTCATATCTTTGAGGAAAGGCTTATGTCTTTTTCTTTTTAATCTGCTATGTGCTTTTAAAAGTTTGGTTTATAGTAGATACATAAATTATGTATATAGTGGATATATATAGATAGATACATATAAATACAGATATTGCATTGAATCAAATTTACTTGTGTCATCTCTTAATGAGCATTTCTCTTTTTTAATGGTCTCTTAACTTCCCCCAAATAACCCATTTTAAGGTGGAGCTTGAATCAAATAGTTCATTTAAAAATGCCTATAGAGTAATGCTGTTATTTTTTTAAAATTTGCAGTGATACTGAAAGAAGAATATCTCAACAATGTCAGCTTCCCACCAACACCTCAGAGTCTGCCCACCCTTTTCTTGTTCACCTGTTTCCCGGCCTGCAGGCATTCTTATTTAATGTACTCCATATTGACAAATTCATCACTTTCCCACTGACACCCTCACTGTTGAAATCTTATTTTCCTCATTTGCCCCATCTTGTTTTTGCTCAAACAATTATATGCAAAATTTAACGTATACTCTTTAGATTAACCCCAACCCCATCCCTACTCACAGACAGACACATTTGGTTTTCCACATCAATTTTTTAAAAATCAAATATAACATAAAAATAGATTTTAGGGGATCTGGATTACTTCTGCATTTTTCAATACTTTTAAAACATGATTATACAAATTAAATATATGTGAGTTTTACTTTGCCAAAGTATATTTTTCAAAAAGCTAAAACAACAAAGTATATGCAAATATAAAGTGAGCACATGTCAAAGAGTTTTTTTAGCTCATTAATGATGAAACCACCAAGATGCTAAAGCTGGTCCCAAAAGTACTGGAGATATATATAGTGACTACGAGAAAAACAAGATTTCCAGTTCAGGTACAAAAGAACTTAATGTTCATAAAGGACAATAAAACTATAATCTTTCATCAAACATTATTTGTATCTTGCACACAACATTCATTTCTAATGCTATTTGATGAGAATCATCTATATTGCTATCCATTTTCTGAGAGCTAATAGGTACCCTTGGAAAGTTATAAGGGTTATTATCCTGAATAATAGTAAATAGCAAGTCAAGTAAGACAGGAGAATTAAGTAATCCCTTGGCCAGGCTTCTAGACAATGTCTTAGAGGATATGGAAAAGAATCAGTAATCCGGCTGGGCACAGTGGCTCACGCCTGTAATCCCAGCACTTTGGGAGGCCAAGGCGGGCAGATCCCCTGAGGTCAGGAGTTCGAGACCAGGCTGGCCAATATGGTGAAGCCCAGTCTGTACTAAAAGTACAAAAAATTAGCCGGCCATGGTGGTGCACACCTGTAATCACAGTTACTTGGGAGGCTGAGGCAGGAGAACAACTTGAACCCAGGAAGCAGAGGTTGCAGTGAGCCAAGATCACACCACTCACTCCAGTCTGGGCAACAGAGTGAGACTGTCTCAAAACAAAACAAAAAAAGACTCAGTAACCCTGTATTTTGGAAAATTTTTCTTAACAGTGCAAATTTCTTAGTAATGAACAATTCTTCACTGATACAATAATCTACCTGTAAACATGCCCACATTTGGTACATAAAGACTGGTGTGTTCATGCCTGACTAGAATTAAGTATCTCAAAGTTCAGGGCCTTTTAGCCTTCATCTAGGCAGCCAATCGGAACGGCAAGGACTATTTCAAGTAAATATCCTTCCTCCAAGAAACACTTAATCGAATGCCTGCTATGTGTCAAGTGTTGTGTTATACAGAAAAATATCCAATTCTTCTTCAAAGCTGAGAGCTTAATTAGAAAATATATGTACAATGTATTATGGTAGAGCCTAACAAGTATCTGCAAGGTGCCATGGGTCTCTCGGGGTACAACACATGATGTAAGCCTTTGGAGTGAAATCTGCCTGAATTTTACCTCTGAATATGTTGTTTATTGACTGACAAAATAACCAAAATACCCTTTTATATCTCAATTCCAAGCTTGAAAAATTTTTTAAAAGTGTATGACACAATCCTCTGACTTTTTATAACCTGAGGTTATAAAGAGAACTTAAACTGATGAGATAACTCTGGGTCATTATGCAAAATACACAATGCTGTGCTGCACTGTCACTCAGCAATGACCCAGAAAGCAATGAGTCATAAAGGACATATTTTTCTTTATGATAAATAACCCCAACCTGCTATATTTTTAAATTACTGTATCTGATTTATATGATTTTATACCTCTTACAGTTCTGTTCAATATCACTTTGATATGTACAGCAAAAATATTCATCATAGTTATGTGGTATTTTGTATAAAATGATGTAAATATGTGTCCATTGGACTTTTTTTATGTCTTGATAAATTAGGTTAGGTCACAATATGAAGGATAAATTGTTCTTTATTTTTGTCTTCCCGTCTGAATAATGGGCAGACTGCAAGACAATAATGATAGGGTACTAAACTACTACAGAGCCTCAAAGAAGTTCAAAGAATCTTATGTAAGACATTATGATGCAAGAGCAGTATTATTTTAACTTTCTAAGAGATGATTGTATAGTTAATCTTCTATATTACATTGAAAAAGCTTTCAACACTTCATTGTGTTCAATTATACTCCTGATTACTCAGATGGAGAAAATTTGGGAAAGTTTGGAGATGCTTAACGATGAGTTGCTGATGAAGTGTTTTCTCACTGCCCTTGTCTCCTAAAACGGAAGTATTTGGGTTTTGGGAATTTTAGTTATCCTTTTAGCCCTTGGTAGCAGCCTTCATCAAAGATTCAAGGGCCAATTTTAATTAAGAAAGGTTAATGGCAGGTAGTGGCTCATGCCTGTCATCCCAGCACTTTGGGAGGCCAAGACAGGTGTACCACCTGAAGTCAGGAGTTCGAGACCAGCCTGGACAACAAGGTGAAACCCCATCTTCACTAAGAACACAACATTAGCTGAGCATGGTAGTGCATGGCTGTAATCCCAGCTACTCGGGAGGCTGAGGCAGGAGAATCACTTGAACCCAGGAGGCAGAGGTTGCAGTGAGCCAAGATAGTGTCACTGCACTCCAGCCTGGGCAACCAAGCAAGACTCCATCCAAAAAAATAAAAAGATTGCCAATGAGCTCCAAAGAGCTTCCTTTCATTCCAGATATCACTTGCAGCAGAGGCATCACCAGGCTACCTCAGGCAAGCATGATGGACAACTGCATTTTCGATCTTCTCTGCACCCCTTTTCGTTTGTTCCTTCCCTCAGAAATTATACCCCAGAAATCTACAGTTCCGATGTTCTTTAAAGAGCAGTGGTTTTTCTGGAGAAGAATATGTCAAACAGAATTCCATTTCCTGAACCACATTTCTCTTCTGTCTTCCAGGATATAACTGGAGATGAACTCATTTAGAAAAAAAAAAACAAAAAATACATACCACACAGTTTGATCTGGAATGCAAATAAAAGCTTTTGGTCCATGATCTGAATTTCTGCCTGTCAAGTAGGGAGCAGATTCAAGATCTTTGCATTTGCTTTCTTTATCAGAGAGATAAAGGAATACTCAAGAGCAAGGGAAAAATATAGGCCTTTGATTCATTCAATTCATTATTACTTTTTGTCAAACATGTAGATAGAAAGTTCTTGTCATCACTGAATTTATAAGTCAGCAAGAAGGATCAACATTGGGCAAGGGTAGTTAATGCAATTGGTGCTTGCAGGAGATGTGTACCAAGGATATGGGTACGTAGACAATGAGGGCTTAGTATGGCCTTAGAAAAAGGAAATGATGTGTTAGCTGAGACACAAACATGAATTGGACAGTGAGTAAGGTGGATGTCTCTCTAGGCAGAGAAAACTGCACATGCCAAATTACAGAGAGTCTGTCAGTTAAGTGGCATTTTTGGAAATTCTGAGAGAAAACACATGAGGACAATGTCAAGAGAACAGTTCCAGGGAATTCCACAACTGAGTGTGGGTCACTGGCTGAGGAGGGCACTCCGAGGGACTAGGATAAGCCAAGATAAATCCTAGGAAGAGCCTATGGCATAAGTCACAGCAAACCTCCTACTGAGTCAGGCAACTCAAAGCACAGAGCTGTCCATCAGGAGTAGGGTCAGCGAGAGAATCATCCCTGACAGCCTTCTTCCTGCCATATGCTTCTTCTGAAGCCCTGGGCTGGGACTCCAGGTCTCTTCTCAATGCTTCTTGAAGTGACAGGCGCCTAGGGCAAGCCATGGGAGTGGTGGCTGACATCTATATGTTATGCGTTAGTTACCTGTCACATATTTTTAAAAAATGAATTGTTTCTAAGGGCAGGATAGGTATTTTGTCTATGAGCATAGTCAATGTCAGTAAATATTTAATTAAATCAAGTATTTCAAAAGCCTCACTCTTGCTCTATTAGATATATAGGTAATTTTAGATAGCAAATTCAAACACGTTTGTCAACCCACTTTTCTATCAGCAACTTCCTAACAAACATTTGGATGAAAAATCGACACACTGAGAAGTCAACAGATAGTTTTTGTTTTTCTGAGGCAAAAATCTTTAGTGATTCACTATCCTTTTCTACTTCCCCTTTTTTCTTTCCTTGGCACACATCTCTCCTTTTAATTTTCATCCCTATAGATTACAAAATCTTGCAGAAAATTAGGTCGCTATATGCCTCACCCAAAGGGAAACTCCAAAAATGTAGAAAAGAAAATTAGTTCACCTTCAAGAAGTAATTTTAACTTCACTCTAAAATAAAAACTCAGAACTTTATATCGACAAAAGAAAGTTGAGCTGTCTCTCCTCTCAGTTTTTTCCTCTGTTTTCCCACGTTTCAGGACAGAGGCTGCTGCCACAGAGCCTGCTCTTTGGGTTCTGGAGGAAGACGCTGTGTAGAATGTAATGCTAGGGGTTTGCAGGAATATTACTGACATCTTCCCAAATGAAACCTTGGCCATTTATTTTAATCATTGTTACCTCTGTATCTGAAGCATCTAGAAGAATCAACGGTACAGAGCAGACACTCAAGCAGTATTGGCCGAATAAATAATTGAGTGACGCATTATCAAATCAATACCTACTGACTTTAGACATTTGGGAAAATACGTGTGTGCACATGCATGTGCAATATTACCATCCTGATTATCACCGTTAACATTTCAGTGAAATATTTTTGGAAGATTCCATATCAATGTTATTGGAGCTCCTAAAGAGATCATGATGATTGAATCCTGGAAAAGTTAATCAAGGTATTCAAGAGGGCCAGGGACAGGCAAAAAACTGATTTGAAAGAGAAGCTGAGAGGACACTTTAGGATGAATCTTTTCAAATAAGTTCAAGCAGACCAATAGAATCATTTACTCCAGAAAATCTCACTAAGATGCCTTCAGGAACACAGTACAAAGGAAAAGAAGATTGTGTCTGACTGTATGAAAAAAAAAGTTGTAGGTCTTGAAGTTTCTGTTTATGGCAGATAATATATAGTACTTGACCTCTCTTACCCTGTAATCTATGAATCTCTATTATTTCCCTTGATATGTACCAGCCTCAAATTTAATTCTACTTTGACTGGCAGTGAGAGTTGTTCACACTCCAATATTTACAGAAAACATCAATTTCCATAAGCCTAGATATTTATGAATTACATTAGAATTATTTGTGTGATATACGGCAAATGTATTGCTGACCTAGTTAGAATTCTTTCAAAAGTGCTTTGTTAGTGCATTTGAGAAGTTTAATATGCAGGGTGGCCTGTTTAGAGTAGGTTCCACTTAATTCATCATGTCCAGCTATAGTGACAGCTACTTTAAGTTTTGGGCCAAGAACAAGTTTATTCAATCCCAAATCTGTACATCCATTCCGCCTAGAAAGTAACCTCATTGCATATCACCTAGCAGTGGCCACAGTCCCCTGGGCTGAGCAGATTTCTTCCCCTTCTCCAACAACCTCCCTTTGCTCACCACATGTCTGTATTCTCATTCCTGATCATCACAGATCTACTCTAAACCTTATTTCAAAATCCCTGATCCTGTCCAGGAGCGATGGCTCATGCCCGTAATCCTAGCATTTTGGGAGGCCTAGATGACTGGATCACTTGAGGCCAGGAGTTTGAGACCACCCTGGCCAACATGGTGAAAACCCGTCTCTACTGAAAATACAAAAATAGGCCAGGCATGGTGGTACACACCTGTAATCCCAGCTACTTGGGAGGTTGAGGCAGGAGAATTGCTTGAACCTGAGATGTGGAGGTTACAGTGAGCAGAGATCATGCTACTGCACTCTAGCCTGGGCAACAGAGTGAGACTCTGTCTCAAAACAAACAAACAAACAAAAACAAAAGCAAAACAACCTCATATTTTTCTTTGTTCATTATGATCCCATCCATTTTCCAATGAGGGAGTTTCCAAAATTATAACTTCCCAAATTATTGTGCTTTGACTAACCAGTAAATAAATCTCTAAGCAAAGAATGGCTTAAGAAAATATGTGTTCTAGGACAGGAAAGTGCCTGGCCACAGAGACAAAGCTCAAAAATATTAAAACAATAAAGAAGGAAAATAGAAGATAAAATCCACATCAGTAACTCGTTCAACAAATATTAATTGATGGCTTACTATATGCCAGATACTTGGGTCAGGGCTGATGGTACAAATAGTGAGCAAAACAGATGGAATCTCTGCTCTGAGGAATCTCACAGTCTACGGTGGACAGAAATATCAATCAAATAACTGAAAGAGAAATGTAAAATGGCAAAATGTACAACAGTTTAGATGTGTTGCTACTGTGACAGTATTTGATTATAAGATGTGATATAGACAAAAAATATTGTTAAAGGAGTAGCATGTATTAAGGCTATGAGAAGAGAGGAGCAGCATTGTGTATTTGAACAAAGAAATGAAGGCTGGTGTGGTTGGAACTGAGAGAGATTAGGTTAGAGAGGAAAATAGGGACCAGACAATGCTGGGGCTTTTAAGACATGTTCAACTACATGCAAAGGGAAGCAGATTTACATAGGATCTCAAACTGTACATTCAGTCACATGGTTCACCTGCACCCTTTGTCCATACATGGTATCGATACTTCTTTTATGTTAGAGATGCTGATGAAAGGAAATGCTTGAATAGAAATGGGGTGAACTAATCTGTATATTGAACTTCAACACAAGGTCCTGGTATGAGTGGTCCAAACCCAATACCTTGTATTCTTCTTCCCATCTTGTTTCTTTTTATTTTTAAATTTCAACTTTTATTTTAGATACAGCGGGCACATGTGCAGGCTTGTTACCTGGGTATATTGTATGATGCTGAGGTATAGTGTACTCAACCTGTCACTCAGTTAGTGAGTATAATACCCACTAGGTAGTTTATCAATCCACTCCCACCTCCCTCCCGCTCCCCCTCGGGCAGTCCCCAGTATCTACTGTTCCAATGGTTATGTCCATGTGTGCTCCATATTTAGCTCCCACTTATAAGTGAGAACATGCAGTCTTGGTTTTCTGTTCTTGTGTTAATTCACTTAGAATAATGGCCTCCAGCTGCATCCATGTTGCCACAAAGGACATGATTTCATTCTTTTATGGCTGCATAGTATTCCATGGTGTGTATGTACCACATTTTCTTTTTTAAAAAATAGATTTCTGAGTCAGCTTAGCATGCAGTGATGCACTGCATCATTTGTTTGTGGTTGCAACAACAGGTTGCTGTACACTGTCCGTGGCATTAGCTAGAGGTGGCCCCTTGGAAGTACTTATGTCTCGCAGTTGACAATCACAGTAGAATTAGCTTGAGACATTCACAGAGATATCCTGGCACATTATTTGATTTTCAGGAGGTCTAGAGTTACTGTGGAGGAAAACAGATTTGAAACTTGTTTTTAACTCATGTCTGGAAAAGTATAGAGAAAATGCAATAGGCAGAATTCAGATTTTAAATGTGGCAAGAGCCTGAGGGTAATAGAATTCAAAGTTTTGGAGAGAGAGGGTGCTGTAGTAAAGCACAAATACTGCATCTTTTAGAGGCCCATCCGCTCTGCTTGAGACTCACACTTCAAAGAGGGGTTTGTGGAGAGTATTCTCCATTCGACAGAAAGGTGGAGCTGGAGAAATAGTGAGAAATAAAGCAGATAAGTCAAGGGGCCTTAAAAGTTAGGAAAGCAGGCCGGGAACAGTGGCTCACGCCTGTAATCCAGCGCTTTGAGAGCCCGAGGCGGGGGAATCACAAGGTCACAAGTTCAAGACCAGCCTGACCAACATGGTGAAACCCCGTCTCTACTAAAAATACAAAAATTAGCTGAGCATGGTATTGCGCACCTGTAATCCCAGCCACTTAGGAGGCTGAGGCAGCAGAATCGCTTGAACCCAGCAGGCAAAGGCTGCAGTGAGCTGAGATTGCACCACTGCACTCCAGCCTGGGCAACAGAATGAGACTCTGTCTCAAAAAAAAAAAAAAAAAAAAGCGAAATAGGTAGGAAAGTAATAATCAGGAGGTTGGCCCAGAAGGACTAGAGAGACCTCGGCAGACAGACAGACCCCCACAGCAAGGGAGGACTGCCAGTGGGAGGGGAAGTAGGAGCAGGAATGAAGGCACAGACTAGAGCTTAGAGAACAAGACAAGGAAACCTGTCCCGTGTTCCTCTGGGTACTCCAAGGTACATGATCTGCTATGTGAGCATAGAAGCTGTTGATCTAGTACATGCAGGACAAAGTAGACAGTCGTCATCCTCAGACCTTACCTGCTAGTGGGATTTATGGGACAGTCCAGTTGTGTTGTGCTGGGCTATCTAGCTCTATGCTTGAAACATACTTAGATAATATTGTTCATGTGTGCGTATGTGTGTGTGTGCATGTACACGTGTGTGCGTGTACATGGTCAGTGTACCAGCAAGAGTAATTTAATGGTTCAAAGATCCTCATCTTGGAAAATGTCTCATGCTATAAAGTTGAATACTGCTTATCACCAGATATCAAATTCCCAGAAGAGGGTAAAATCACCTTTAAATGGAGAACTGAAGTTATATTTGTGGGCCCTCTTCTCCTATATCTCCTTGTGATACATCCTTGTGCTAATTTGGATGTGAAACTTGCATGATAGGAGAAGACATGCTGAACCGGAAGGTCTGTGCAATGTGGAAGGAGGTGTGCTTTTCATGTCTCTTGTACTCATTGAACCGTGAGTGCAGAATGGCTTCACCTGTGCCACAGTACTTGGCGGGATCATGATGTCAATTAGGTTTCATGAGACTCTGTAAAGCAAATTTGTTTATTTGCTCACTGAGTTATCCAAAGACAAAAGGAGGACTGTGCCTCCAGCACAATAATTAATTATAAAGTCATCACACATATTGCATTAATGTTGGCTGACTTCTCACAAGTCCCTCTCAGAGGGCAGGGGCCATGTGTAAATATAACTCTATTTAGCATCCACTAAAAAGACACTTTGATTGGAATCTGTGTGATCATCAACTTCTTTACTAGGTTGTGTGTTCCTTGAAGGAAAGGATTTTATCTTTCATTTATTCAATAAATATTTATAAAGCAGTAAAAAAATAGCAAAAATATCTTCATGCAGCTTATGTTCTTTTTTAAATTTAATTATTTTTAATTGGCAAATAATAATTGTATATATTTGTACAATTGTATATAAATTGTACAATTTGTGATAGGTATACAATTGCAGGATGATTAAATGAAGCAATTAAAATATTCATCACCTCATATATTTCTCATTTCTTTGTGGTAAGAATGTTTAAACCTAGAAGGACCCTATAAAATTGAACTTTATATTCTTTGACCAACACCTCCCCTTTTCCTGTTCACCTGCCCCTGGCCCCACAGCCTCTGATAATGACCACTTCACTCTACTTCTTTGACTATTTTCATTCCACATATAAGTAAGATCATGCAGTATTTGTCTTTGTCTTATTTCATTTAATGTAATGTCCTCTAGATTCATCCATGTTGTCACAATGACAGAATTTCCCTCATTTTTAAGGTTGAATGATATTCCACCTGTGTGTATATACCACATTTTTTTAATTCATCTTTTTCCTGAACCCTTGGGTTGCTTCCATATCTGTGCTATTGTGAATAATGATGCGATAAACATGAGAGTGCAGGTATCTCCTAGACATCCAATTTCAATTCCTTTGGCTTTCCACCCAGAAGTGGGATTGCTGAATCACAAAAATGGTAATTCCATTTTTAATTTTCTGAGGAGCTTCCATACTGTAGTTCTGTAATAACTATATTAATTTATATTCCCACCAATAGTGTCCATGGACTCCCTTTTCTCCACATCTTGCTGATACTTATCTTTCATCATCTTGATAGTAGCCATTCTAACATGTGTGATGGGAATATTGTGGTTTCAATTTGCATTTCCCTGATAATTAGTGATGTTGAGCATTTTTTCATATATCTGTTGGTGATATGTATGTCCCTTTTTTTTTGAAATATCTATTCAGGTCTTTTGCCCACTTTTTAATCAGGTCATTTGGAGGTTTTTTTGCTGTTAAATTCCATATCGATTTGGATATTGATCCTTATCAGATGCATTATTGGAACTATTTTCTCACATGCTGTGGGTTGTCTTTTCACTCTGTTGTTTCCTTTTCAGCAATTTTAAATATGATGTAATCATCCCATTTGCCTATCTCTGCTTTTATGGCCTGTACTTTTGGGGTAGTATCCAAGAATTCATTGCCCAGACCAATATCATGGAGCTTTCCTCTTTCTTTTCTTCTAGTAGTTTTATAGTTTCAGGTCTTACACATCGAGTATTTCTCTAACACTTCTATAATGCTTACTGTATTCCAAGCACAGGTCAAAGCTCTTGACATATATTAACAACTTAAAGCAACAACCCAATGAGTCAGGTACTAGGCTATTTCTATCTTATGTATTGAAGGAAACTAAAGCTGAAGCAGTTTAAGTGTTATCCAAGGGTGCAGAACTAGTAAGTGGTGATGCTGGAATTTGTACCCTGGCAGTTTGGCTTCAAAGTCTACCTGCTTTTTCACTTTATTATCTCTTTCCTTTTAACTTACCTTTTTATTACTAGTGCCTAGCATAGTTCCCTGCAAAGAATAAATGAGTGCTAATTGCATAAGCCAATGAAACAATGACATTTATCATGCTAATGGTGATGATGGTGAAAAGATACTGATAATAATGATTTATATTCATTGAATTGCCACCCATACAATGTTTCATAATTTGTAAGCACCATATCATGTGATCTTTTTTTAAATCATACTTTAAGTTCTGGGATACATGTGCAGAACGTGCAGGTTTGTTACATAGGTATAAAGTGCCTTAGTGGTTTGCTGCACCCATCAACCCATCACCTAGGTTTTAAGCCCAGCATGCATTAGGTATCTGTCCTAATGCTCTCCCTCCCCTCACCTCCCACCCTACAACAGGTGCTGGTATGTGATGTTCCCCTCCCTGTGTCCATATGTTCTCATTTTTCACCTTCCACTTATGAATGAGAACATGTGGTGTTTGGTTTTCTGTATCTGTGTTAGTTTGCTGAGAATGATGGTTTCCAGCTTCATCTATGTCCCTGCAAAGGACATGAACTCATTCTTTTTTATGGCTGCATAGTATTCCATGGTGTATATGTGCCACATTTTCTTTATCCAGTCTATCATTGATGGGCATTTGGGTTGGTTCCAAGTCTTTGAGACTGTGAATAGTGCTTCAATAAACATACGTGTGTATGTGTCTTTAAAGGAGAATGATTTATAATCCTTTGGGTATATACCCAGTAATGGGATTGCTGGGTCAAATGTAATTTTTGGTTCTAGATCCTTGAGGAACCACCACACTGTCTTCCACAATGGCTCAACTAATTCACACTCCCACCAACAGCGTAAAAGCATTCCTATTTCACATCGTCTCCAGCATCTGTGGTTTCCTGACTTTTTAATGATCGCCATTCTAACTGGCATAGGATGGTATCTCATTGTGGTTTTGATTTCCATTTCTCTAATGACCAGTGATGATGAGCTTTTTTCCGTATATTTGTTGGCTGCATAAATGTCTTCTTTGGAGAAGTGTCTGTTCATATCCCTCGCCAACTTTTTGATTTTTTTTTTTTTTGGAGATTTGTTTAAATTCCTTGTAGATTCAGGATATTAGCCCTTTGTCAGACAGATAGATTGCAAACATTTTCTCCTTTTCTGTACATTGCCTGTCACTCTGATGATAGCTTATTTTGCTGGGCAGAAGCTCTTTAGTTTAATTAAATCCCATATCTGAATAGCAATAGTGTCAGTGTTTAGCAGCTTCCCTAGACTGATAGTAAACCTGAGACCTAGAAAAATTAACCTAATCACGTAATGTTAGACACCTGGTAAGCTATAGAACCAGCACTTGAATCCTGGTCTTCCTAACCTTAATAGCCATGCTCTTTCACTACAGCTAAAAGTCACCAAATCTGGGATTATTTCTGCCATTTGTTTAGTGGCTTGAGAACAAATATTTATAACATATTGTTGTACATGAATCTCATCTTATAAAATAAGATTAAAATATACTTTGTCAAGCAAAGATTGTTGAAAACATAAAAATTCTCGAACAACAAAATAAAAACCGGTCTCTCTCTCTTTCTCCACATACATACTCAAAAGTGCATTCACACACATATATGCTCTTACCCCACAGGATAGAAAGTTGAAAGTCACTATGCATCAACCATAAATCCCCATAGATCTAATCCAAAGAGTCTGAATGAAATTGAGATAAATATAGTAGGTGCAATGGATAGAATACAATTTGTGATTTAAAATCCATAAAACAACTCTAAGGGCATTGTGATTTATTCTATATTAAACCCATTTCCCAAGCCTAATATTTATGCCCACATGTTTTTAATATGCTATTTAACCACACATTTTACAGATATAAACATCACCATATGAGCTTTCAATTAGCATTGATTTTCTTCCTGAAGACGTGCCTATTGGAATGAAATGTTAGGAATGGCTGGGAACTGATGTATGTGGAGTTAAAGTGCTGTTAATTCAATTGCTTTATCTGATCCAAAGTCACTTAGATTATATTAAATTAGCCATCTGCTTGGCTTTCACCTTGGAATGTCTGCCAGATGCTGAATGTGTTTACAGAGTTCATTAGCAGACCCAACCTTAACAACAACTTTCTTGTGGTGTAACACCAGTGACCAGAAGTTTCCCTGAAAAGACATCATAGGAAAAACAAGTATAAGCTACACTTAAATAAATGTTTTTTAAAATGGAATGTTTACATTTATTCTCAAACTTAAACATCTTTTTAGTGGAAGGGAATTTGGACAAAGGATTCTTACTAAAATACCAACTGATCTTTCACTTCTCTTTTGACAGGCAACGACAATTGATCATACTCTAATATTAATAAAAATACCAATTTTCACAGATCTAGATATTATTAATTATATTAGAACTATTCATGCAATATACACCAAAGGGAATCTTCTACCACTTTACACTTTTAATTTAATTGTGTTGAGTGAATTCCCACGAGCAGATGACTATTCTACCTTGTAGTATATTATGGTGCATTAGAGTCTAGTGATGGAAATTAAAACGTATAATCTAATTTTATTACCATGACAAAGAAACTATTAGGTGAGGACCACTACATTTTGAAGGAGTTATAAGCAGCAACATTGGAGTTGGTTCTTTAACATTTTAGAATAACTGCATGTAAGGCATCCTAAGCAAAGTAAACAATTATGAAAAGGCTTTTTCAGCTGGGGAGTTAATAATAGAATGTGGCAACTGGAAAAAGATGAAGCTGGAAAGACTCTCAGAGGCCAGATAATGAAGATCCTTGATTACTATCTAGGAAATTTGGTTGTTAATTGATAGGTTATAAACAGGGAGCCACTGAATTAGTTTTAAGCAGAGAAGTTACATGGCATAGCATGTCATGTAGAAACATAATAAAAGTGTAAAATATATGAAGAAATTAAGCAAATCAAAGTCACCTAACTTAAGCGATTATTGTAAAGGTACAGGAGAGAAAATGAAAACCTTATCCTAAACAGATAAAGTGGAGATGGAAAGGGGAGAGATGTAACAATGTAACAGTTAATTAGGAAATAAATGCAATGAAATGTGTTTCACAATTAGAAATGAGAATGTAAACAGAGGAGGATATTGCAGATAACTTTAAGATTTCTGATTTGTATAATAGATGATTATGAGTTCAAATTTAGGAGGAAGGTTATGGAAATTAGAGGGACTATGGGACCATGACTTTATCTTTGGACATTTTGGATTTAATGTGACTATTAGATATTCTTGGAGGAATGTCTGTAGATAATTAGTTTGTAAGTCTGAAATTCAAGACAGTGATCTGAGCTAGAGATACAAAGTTAAAGTTCATTGCTGTGTATTCTAAATTTGGGATGGTAAAAATTAAATGAAGCTATCTAGGAAGTATATGTGTAATGAGAAGATAAGGATACTCAACATAAGACTCAATATTATTGTCTAAGGCATAGGAGGAAGAAAAGATTGCAAAGGACTGCTCAAAGAAGTAAAAGGAAAACCAGAAGAAGGTATGATGGCAGAAGACACCGGAAAAGAGAGTTACTACAATAAGCAAAAAGGATCAGGACAGTCTCATGTTACAAAGACATATTCTCTTTTACTCACAGTACTATAAAACCCAAGAAGTCAAATTAAAGTACCGAGGAAGAGGAAGAAAAAGAAAAGCTGGTGGCAGCTGAGGAGGAGGAGGAGCAGAAGAAAAAGGAAAGGAGAAGGAGGAGGAGGAGGAGGAGGAGGAGGAGAAGGAGAAACAAAAGAAGAAGGAGAAGGAGACGAAGGAGGAGGACAGGCACAGAAATTAATGAAATGTGTTGAAACTGTCCAAACCTGGTTATATATAAAATAAATTCTACAAATTCTGAGACTAGGCTTCACACCTTAGTTACTAATTTATCCATCCACAATGAGAAAATCAGAGGTGGGAGAGAGTAGATAACATTTAATAAACTAAGAACAATATTAACATGTTTTATCTAGAGTAGTCAAATGTCTTTCCAGTACATAATGTCACTGAAAGTTTAATCAGCATTATGAACTACTTGGAAAATTGTTATTATATCATCATTCTCATCCTCATTTTATTGTGAAAAAAATGAATACTTAGAAATATAAAAGTTAAAAAACCTGCTTATTCACATACAGTCTGTGATGAGACTATATGAGAATAGGACATTTAGGACCCAAGCCCAAATGTCTTGGCTTCAAATTCCAATCTGCAGTAGACAACTAAAATGCATTCTGGGTTCTGTGATGAACACTGCAACTGTCTTGGCCAGATCATCTCTCTCCTTCAGGGAGTAAATGAGAGACTTGAGATGAACTCCCTCCCAGCTCTGTGAGTCTGCATTTCTATTAAATATTCTGAAAGTTTTGCAATTGCAAATGTCCCCCAGTATTAATAGTTACCCAAACCTACAAAAATACTACTTTAAAGTCAATTAATTTTCTAAAGAACTAAAGTTTATATCTTGGAGCAAAGTATTTCATTTTGATTATCATTCAATATTTATAAAAGTTCACATTTCTGCTAGGTTGGAGCACTAGCTCCCATAACAGGCTATAATAAATGATAATGGATAATTATTTCAATTACCTTGCTCCTTTTCTTAGAGATACTCACTTGTATTACAAATTGGACAATGCTCATTCATTTTGATGCACTAGTTCCAAAATAACTTGTAGGCTTTCATTGATAACGGTAATGTATTTGAGTCGAGGGATATTAATTGACAGCAACTTACTCAACACATCAACTCTACACATTTCACCTGATTTCTTTAATTTTTAATAGACATTAGTTTTTAGAACAGTTTTAAATTCATAGACAATTTAGATGGTGCAGATAATCCCCATATGTCCCACACCCACAATTGACATCCTACAGAAGTATGTCACATCTGTTACAACTAACGAACTAATTTTGACATATTATTAACTGAAGTCCATAGGGCATTTAGTTTCCCAATGTCAACACATTTTTATTAACTCAAGGCCATTTTTCATTCAAATTTCCTTAGTTTTCTCCTAATATCATTTTTAAAATTTTCTTTTTCAAGATCCCTTTCAGGATGCCACACTAGTTAGTGTCATGTATCTTTAGTCTCCACATATTTTTGACAGTTTTCTTGTTTTTGATGACTGACAGTTTTGAGGAGTACTTCTCAGGCACATTATAGGGTTTTTCTTTATTGATAGTTGTCTGATGTCATTTCTGATGGTTAGACTGAGACTAGGGGTTTTGTGGAGGAACATAACAGAGGTAAAATGTCATTTCCATCACATAATATCAAGAGTACAAACTATCAACATGATTTACGACTGCTGATGTTGACCTTGGTCACCTTTTGACTGAAGTCATGTTTGTTGTTTTTCTCTACTGCAGTGTTCCTCTCTTTTCCCCTTTCCATACTATACTCTTTGAAAGAATGTCACGATGCAAAGTACAATTTAAGGGGAGGGAATTTATTTTCCCCCTCTTTGCAAGTGGAATATTTCAATAGCTTAATTAGAATTTTTTCCGTAGAAGATTTGTCCCTTCTCCTCCATTTAATAATTAATTTAATCATTTATTTACATCAATATGTTCTGATGGATATTTATTTCGTATTTTGGCTAACAATCCAGTACTATTTCATTTGTCACCCAGATGATTTCAGCTTTTGCCACTGGGAGCTCTATTAGTTGGCTCACTTGCTTTATTTTACTGGAACATCAGTGTATATTTATATGCTTTGGAAATAGCCTTCCAAGTAGGGACCATGGGAAAAAGTTAACAAAGAGAAAAAACAAGTGTTTAAAGTTAAATATTATAATTAAATAAAAAAAATAAACATATTAAGTCAGTATGTAAAAATATTTCTAAAGTATTTAAACAAATGCCAAAATTTAAGTTAATGATACAATACAAAGATATTTACTTAGCATTATAAGTAATTATGATACTATATAAAAAATCTACTGAAAATTAGAAAAAAATCATTACCTATGACTAACATAACTTCATCCCTAGAAAAATCTAAGGAAATCCATTTTTAAAAACTATATTTGATAAAATAATTTTAGTTAAACAAGCAAATAAACCTCAGTAACATTCCTGTACAAGAATGGGATAAAGAAGGGATAAGATAGAACAAAAAATTCCATTTATTCTCAAAAATAAAGCATAAAATCTATTTTTATGAGAACACAGTTTTGTTATCAAGATAACTAGACTTCTATTTCTAACTGCATGGTAGACCAGATACCATGAATGGCCTTTCTTATAGCAATAATAAATAATAATAACACTGATTAACAAGAAAAGCAATTATTAAAAACACATTGTCAATCAGGTACAAATTGTAAATATGTGCAAAGGCCAAAGACAAAACCAAATACCAGAAACTCGATGGGTAAATTGTACCTCAAAATAGCTTTTATCCAGAACATTTCTGAAAATTCCTGCAGATCTTGAGCCACACAAATTTCTGGGATGGAGGAGGAGGCCTAGGGCCATCCAAGACAGTCTGTCAGGAAAACTTCACAGACACCTGCATTCCTGATGTGTAACCTCAGTCTAAGTGTACACAAAATCTAAACCTACTAATACACAGAAATAGCATGCATATTTTAGGCCTAGATTTTGAGGCTACATGTAGGGGAGGACATCTTCATTCAGAAGTCCAGAAAGCAATGAGTTTATAATCCAAATTACTTTGAATCCAAAACATTCAAAGCAGAATTTCACTGAAGTAACCCTAGTAACTCTAAGTGCTTGGAAAAGCTAAAAAGTGATTGTCTCTGGGGGAGTAAAACTTCTATTTGAGTCTGAAACATTTTCTACAAATGAAGTTTTAGAAAAAAAAAATCAGTTCATTGTCTACAATTTTAAAAAGAAAAATGATAGACAGAAAAGAGTTATCTATATTCGTCCAACATGTACTCCAGATATTAAAAACACCAGAATATATCGCATAAAAATGTTGTACTTTTTATAAATGACTTCATGAGCTAAAAAACATCATAGAAAGGAACAAATTGATTTGAAAAGGAGTAACAGAACTCTGTAAATGAAATTTCTAAACACTTAATATGACCAGTAAGCAATAGCTGAAGGAAGAATTGGTAAATAGAAAACACATTTGATGAAATTATGTATGATACAGCCTCGTGAAACTAAGATATAGAAAACATAAAGTATAGAAGAAGAACTCATAACACATGCCTGATAGAAGTTCCATAAGAAGACAGTGGTACAGAGAAAATAGCTGAAGAAACTGTTAAAATTAAGAATTTCCGTTCTTAATCAACAGACATTAATAATGCGAAAGGCAAATCAAAAGTGGGAGAGAATATTTAGATTGTATATGATAGAGGACTTATATCAGGCAGATATGAAAAAGTCTCATATGTATCAATTAGGAAATGACTTATAATCCAATTTTTGTTTAAATAAATAAAGAAAAGGTTAAAAGACATGACCAGGCATTTTACAAAAGAATATATTAAATGGCCAAAAGACATATGAAAAGGTGCTCGTTCCCATAAAATATCAGAGGGATACAAATCAAAACCATAATGACACAACTATACACCCATCAAAAAACAAAACAAAATGCCTATCCATACCGAGAGAAGAGCAAGAAGCAACTGAAACTCTTATACATTACTACGTCAGGATTTTTTAGCCACTTCTTGAAAGTTTTTGCAGACAATATTTGAATATCTGACATATTTTGCAGACAATATCTGCAAAAGCTCAACATATGCATAGTCTATGCTATCACATTTTCACTTATACGTACATACCCAGCACAAATATATACATATATACTCCAGAAATTTGTATAGCTATGTTCATAGTACAATTTTTCCTAATAATCAAAAACTGGAGACAAGTCACATGTTCATCCATATAGATACATAAATTACTAGAATTGGATAATATATAGACATAATCAATATCATCATCATCACTCTTAAACCAAAAAAGCCAGAGACAAAATGGTGTACAGGATAATTCTAATTATAAAGTTCAAAAACAGTCAAAATTAACGTATGTTACTAGAAGTAAAGACAGTGGTTGGGATTTTGTAGGAAGGGATGATGAAGGGAAAATTCCAAGGGGAGAACTTTGGTAACTAAAAGGGGGAAGAATGCTGTTTCCAATAGAAAGAAAAATTATAATCGACTTGACATAATGTTCTACATGTGTCTATGCACAAATTACTTTTAAAAATTATACACTTTTAATGATATTAAAGAAGACCTAAAAAATAAGAAATGTATTCCTCCATAGGACAAGAAGACTGAATATGAGAATGTAAATTTTTTCTATTTTTACTTTTAGATTTAATGAAATTCCAAACCAAGTATCTACAGAATTGTTCATGGAAATGACAAAGTTTTTCTAAAGTTTGTATGATAATACAAGAACAAGGTTCTCCTAAAAGAGAAACGGGGTGACTTGCCCTAACAGGTAGCAAGACTTATTATAAACTGTGCTACTTAAAATTTATGCACATGCGCAAACAACATTTATAGTTGACCTGACCCTCCAGATCAGTGAGAAAAAAAACAGACTACCTAATTTTTCTTCAGTGGTGGGTTATCCATACAAAACAATTATTTTTCTTCATCCCCTACCCTATAAATAATAATTTAAGTGGAATAAAAACTTAAATATAAAAAGCAATATTGTGAGGAGGCAGGCTGGTGGCTCAAGCCTTAATCCAGCAGGAGGCTGAGGGCATGCCTGTCACAGGAATGGAGATCAGAGACCATCCTGGCTGACAGTTGAAACCCCATCTCTACCTAAGCCCCAGAAACTGAGGCAGGAGGTGGTGGTGGCGAGGAAGCCTGTAATCCTTGGGAGGGCTGAGGCAGGAGAATGGGGCGTGAAGCCGGGAGGCGGGGCATTGAGCTGAGATGCAGCCACTGCCTCAACCTGGGCGACAAGAGAGAGACTCATCGAAACAAAGCTCACTTTGGGAGCAGAAAAATAAATGTGTTCATGACCTCATGATAACAAGGAATTTCTTAAACACCCAAAATGTGTGAACATTAAGAGAAAATATCACAAATTTATGAAGTTCTGTTATAACCCAGTCAGTAAAAGGTAAGCTTTACTTTGGAATGATATTTACACATCATATGATAAATTATTAAACTTTTATATTAAAAGATTACCTCAAAGCAATACAAAAAGCCAAATATTTTTACAGAAACATACACAGAAGGCATGAAGACAAGAGGAAATAAGAATGAGCCATAACTGTCTGAAAATAGTTGGTGTCTCATTGACAATGAGAAATGTGTAATTTTTAAACACGGCATGTTAAAAAAAAAAAAAAAAAAAAAAGCTACCATTTCACATCCCTGATTGGTAAACATTAAAAATTTGAACAGTACCAGATGTTGGAGAAATTCCTTAGCAAAACAAACTCATGTATTTATTGTGGTGCAATTGTACACTGGCAAAACCACTTTGGAAAAGGGTTCAACATTACTGAGTAATGCTCCATTCCACTTCTAGAGAAACATGCCAGAGAAACTCGTAACCACATGCAGGGAGAGATGTATACAAGAATGTTCGTATCACCCTTTTTCACAAAGGCAAAAAAAATGGAAATGTCCAAATATCTATCAATGACAGATAAACTCTAGAATATTCTTATAGCAGTTAAAATGTTAACGACACTAGGACTACACAGTGACTTGTACCCACACGGATAAATAATTGAAGCATTATATTGCTGCAGATAGGCAAATCAAAGAAGCATTCAAGCCACATGTTCTTGAAGTGTGCATGAATAGAAGATAAACTACCTTTAATAAAAGTGTGAGGCTGATGCAAACAGAATCCAAAATCGTGGTTACCTGGGGGACAGATAACACTCTGCTGTCAGTGAGGGACACCCTGACCATTTCTAAAGTCCTGGTGACATTCTTTTTATTGAACTGAGTTTTGACTATGTGGGTAACCATATCGTTATTCTTGAAATTTTACATATGCATTTTCTAAACTTTCTCTGTTTCACTAGAATTAGTTTAAATTATTAAGATAAAAATACTATGCTTTTTGAACTATTTTAAAGAACTGAATAAAATAACACATAAATCTTTTAGATTAGAAGGAAAAACATAAAAGATGTTTGAGATTTCTGTACAGATCTAAATTGCAGAAAACAATTCTTCTTTGGAATCTGACTATATACAGATACATATATATTTTAAGTTGCATATATATGTTGCATATATATTATATATAAGTTGCATATATATACACACACGTGTGTATGTGTGTGTGTGTATGCAACTTATATAACCAAGAATATTCTGGAAAGACCAGAACCTCAGTATATTCCTTTCTGTGGCTCCATAGGTCTCCCCAGGTGGGAGATGGAAGGGCTCAAGAAAAAGCCAGACATTTTGCTGGGTTCTATATCATGCCTCCATGGCAGCCACTACCTCTTTTTTCTCTCCGTTTTTGCTTTTGCCCAGCTCATACCAGGTCTCCTCATATACCACTGCTAACCTCCTCCAGGTCACAAGCATCCTTTCCATCACATACTCCTGACCACATTGCTGCCTGCTACCTATTTCAATCTGAAAGCCGCCATGTTTAGCTAGAGGTGCACACGTGGAGACCCTGATCTGTCCTGCATCCCTGGAGCATCCCGTAGTGTGTGTGTGGATGGGGGAGCCTCAGGGGGCAGAGTGTGTTTTTTAATATGTTGCCAGCTGGGGCAGCTTGCCAGTCTCAGATGTCTATAATAACTCCTTTGTTCTAGATAACTGTGTCTCTTCTCACTGCAGAATATTTCAGAGGAGGGCCACAGAGCAGAATTAAGCCTGTTTGCCTTTTTATTATAGCTTTTTCCTTTCAAAGATCCAAATTCAAGGAGTGGCAGGGCCCGGCAGGTGATTCTTTCATGCACAAGAAGAGACAGACGCATCTGCACATTTTCTGTGTGTCTCGGCATCTCTGAGCTGCTGTCACGCTTAGCCTCCTCTGACAAATTTCCTCCTCTTTGCCAGTGATGTTCTTTTCAGGGCACATTTGCTTCTTCACACATGTTGGCTTTCCTTGCCACCATCCCACCCCACGTTTGTTAAACACCTCTGCATGTGTCTGTACTAAAATTATCCAGATATGGAAAAAATTAAAGACTATAATAGAATAAATTACTCCAATATATCAGCAAAAAATTTACCTGAAAACACTAGTTCTCTCTAGAAATACCAGAATTCAAATTATAGCAAATGAATGTTATAGATGTATTAACATATGAAGATAAAGATAATATAATTATCTAATGCAAGCACAATTACAGATAATTGATAAACTAATTGCAATACCATTTAACAGTACTTTTGAAAGCAAAATGACATAATATAAAGCCATAGAGATATTGGTAAAAGAAAACTATATAATATACATAATATATGCACACAATATCTTTTGGGGAGGGGCATTTTACTGTAACCTGTAAAGATCAGACATTTCACTCTAACCTGCTAAATCTAAAGCAAACAAAATTCAGTCTACCCACCATCAACAACAACAACAAATTAGGAAAGTAAACTATGTATTTAATATTAAGATATTTTAATAAATTGTGGTATATCAACAAATAAAGCATAATTTAAAAGTTACGATATTTAGGAACAAAAATATGTAACCTATAAAATATTTATGGCATATTAATAAAAATTAGTATTTAAAAATTTACAAATGCACATTCTGCATATTGAATCTGAAGTACATATCTGAAAATAGTTATTTTGTCTTGGAGTGCAGGTGGATTACAAACTTGAAGCTATCTGCTTAAACAAAATGAGATTGCCAAGTTTCAACTGTTTTTGACCTAGATAAAAGGAAATGGCACATGGTAATATCTAACATATTAAAAGTGCTATACCTTGGAAAAATGAGAATACTAATTTGCTCTCAAAGAATGTATACAAAGGGTATCTATAAAGGTAGGAAGTGATAGATCCCACAGATTCCTTAACCCTCTTCAGTTGAATAGTAAGCCCTTTGACATTTTAAGATGTATTTTAAAAGTTCTTTGAACCCATATATTTGTGTATTTGCTACATGACACTAAATATTTTCTAGTCTTCCCCTCACCCATGAAGCCACAAGCATAAAACAGTGATGAACAAAGGGCACCTAATGGCAGTCAAGCCCATATTTCCAATAAAATTCCAGTGTGCCCTCCAACACAGGGGCTTCAAGCCTACCCTGCTGTCTTTTAGCTTCTCCTGCCTATGCAAATCCATTTTGGCTGAAACTACCTGAGAAAACTAGAATTATTTGCAGAATCACTGCAAGAGAGTTCAAGCATGGAAGAATCATTATTCATAATTTGCTGCCTATGGTAAAAATCAGTACCAGTCTGTTCACTTTCACTTACTTATTCACTTGATAAATCATTGAGTAGACATGATTTTCGACCTCCCCCAAGAAAGACAAAATTCTTTCAGAAAATAATCACTCAATGATTTAAGCTGAAAATATAAATGTAGTGCACACAGTACATAGAAATCTCTGTCAGCTATATAAATCTTATACACATCCTCCTTCTTTTCTGTGGCATGACAATGCTAAGAAACCAAAGAATGTTTATAAGCAAAGATTTTCAAAAATTCTCAATATCAAGAGTTTCTCATGACATTTTCAAAAATAAAACAAGTTGGATATAAACTCCACCCAGTGAATCAATTTGAGGAAAATGACTTTTTTTTTTTTTTTTAACTCTGGATGAGACCAGATTTCTGATAGAGCCATTTTTAAAGGAAATGGGTTGATAAGTCTAAACAACAAAAAGGCACAAATGAGCAGAAAATCAGATTTGAAGAAGGAACAAAATGGGCGGGTAGAGGACAATGGATAATAGTTTTTACAAATGAACGTAGACATAAATGGTGAAAGAGGAAATATGTGTGTGAATGCCCATTGTTGATTCTGTGTTAATCACCTGTGTTAGGCTATGTCATGGTAACAAACAACTCCCAGTCTCAGTGGCTGATGAGGACAAAGGCCTATTTCTCACCTTTGTTGGTTGGAATCCAGACTGAAGCAGCAGCCTGCCTGCATCTAGAACACGTAGTCTCATGGCACAGGGAAAAGAATCAATGGTGGACTTACGGAAGGGCTCTTTGAACTTCTCAGATGTAGCCAACTTAATTTCTGCTGGCCTTCTATTGGC
The DNA here is from genome assembly GCF_008728515.1 of Papio anubis. Classification (NCBI taxonomy): domain Eukaryota; kingdom Metazoa; phylum Chordata; class Mammalia; order Primates; family Cercopithecidae; genus Papio; species Papio anubis. The sequence continues at coordinate 22,109,254 of NC_044989.1, forward strand.
CAAAGAAAGTCACATGGCCAAGCCTGACATCAGTGAAAGGTGATACATATTCCTCTTGTAGGGAGGGGCCCTTCAATGAAGGATCTAATAGAGAAGGGTAGCAAACACTTGGGAAGAATAATGCAATATACTGTAATTTCCTACAACATCTGCTATCTGTCTCAGAGGGAATTTTCTAGTTAAACTTAAATCAAAGAAAATGGAAGTTTAGTACAGGGATTAATTACACTGGATATAAAATAAACTATTGTGAAGGGGCTGGAATTTTTTTAACCATATAGCAAGCTCCTTAATTTGTTTATGTTTATATTTGAGATAGGCATTATAGTATGAACTAAAGTTGATTGCTACCTGCATAACTGTATTCTTTTCATCTTATGATTTATGGCTGGGGCTGTAAGGAGCTAGTAAGCATTGCCCTTTTCTTCACTCCCTGAGATTGGAACCAATTGTGAAACACAAAAGACAGAAAAATAGAAATGAACATATTAGCTGCATTTACAGTAAAATCAGCTGGACAATGTAGCCTTAGATCCTCCCATAAAAGAGTTTAATAATACTCACTGCCCTAATGTTAAACAGACTGATTCAACTATGACTGGCAAAACGGGACAAGTTTCAGTCTCCACTTCAAAGAGAGGCACTTCACTGCATGGATTATTACAAACCAACTTTTACTCCTTCTACAGGTGAACCAGCCTGAAAGAGGAGACCTCAGTTAGCCTTTGCAGAGCATGCTCAACTACTACGTCCAAGGACATCAACCAAACAATTTAGCACAAACAAAGTAGGCCAGGAATTTGAGTTTAGATGAAAGGAAAACATAAAGAGTATACAATAAGTACCCCTTTATAACACTTCAGCTTTCTATTCACTTAGCTGTTGATCTTACATGTTAAGTCTATCGTTAAGCAGTGATGGAGGTATCCACTACTTGCATCTTCATTAGAATGTTCCCACTGAACTGAGTACCTGGTTTTCTACATCTTTTTGATACAACTGGTGGGGAATTTAAAATGCTTCCAAGAAGGCTCCAAAATGAGACAAAACAGTACATTAATTGATTTGAAGGCATTTCTGTACCTAAGAAAAAGAATCACTTCCTCTTATATGTTCCATCACTTAAGTAAGATTCAGTTGTTGCAGCCTGGGATGTTACTCATTGGAAAGGGTTTGTTCCCTCAGGATCACCTGAGCTGGTTTTGTTCAATATCATGTTTCTTATAGGCTTCTTGCATTAAGGAGTCCAAATAATTTAGGGCTATCACAGTACACATAGAAAACACACCAATCGTAACTCTAGTGGATTTATCTGAAGCCAAGTTATGTCGCCAGAATCCAGTACTTAATAAAGCCAAAGAGCCCTTTATCAGGAATGATTAAAAAAAATCATAATATGTTATCTTTAGCTGGGAGATGCAAAAGAGGAGAACAGAATGGCATAAGCTGAGCATGCTAAACTCTTCCAAACCATCATTCTGATAATGCACCCCTCTTCTCTTGCAAGGATGAGGGGTGGAGAGAAAAGCCAGAAGTGTTAGTCAGCTGGAGATCCTCCACATGTTGATATGAGAAGTTAGGATTCAGTATTCCTTCCTAACACATAGATATAATTGCATGGACAAGGTCCAGTCTTTACAAAAGTAAACAGAAGGATAGCTTTTCTGTTTCCTGTCTTACTGAGATCCAAATAATTCTACACATCTGCTCAAAGGTCCTCTGCAAGATGCTTCCTCTCTAACCATAAATCCATAGACCACAGATAATGCAAAGTAGACTCTAATTAATTCAGACCTGGCAGTGACTGAGTTAGCACTTCTCTTGGGATTCAGTAAAGGCCATTAAGCTGGCAAGACAACTCCTCAGGCAGGAATTAGAGTAAATTAAATATATACCATATTTATAAACACCATCTTCTTTAATAAATAACCTTCAATGAATCATATTCAAAGTATATGGTAGATTTTTGACTTATATATGAGGGTCAAAAATGACATTTATTCATATGACAAGGTCCTAGCAAATATAAGAGGACTTATGAAAAAATGATAAATAAAAGAGGATTGTAATTCCAAGTTCTGGTTACACTACCTGTAATGATTAATTCATTTTTGGCCATACTTTAAGCATCTCGATTAATTATCACAGACTGAGAAAGGCCTCAAAGGAAAAATTTTCTGCCATAGAACATCTGGTTTATAAGCTATTTATTCCAGTCCATAAAAACTTAAATTCCATCTATTGTATTTCGATTCCTCCTATTATATTTCCACTAAAGAGTCATTCAGACCATTCTAATTGGCCATGAGTAAGATAATCCAATCACACCTGAAATGCTAAGTAAATATGTATCTAAATCCTGTCTGTGTTTCATGATCCACTGTATATTTCTTCTATACAGGAAAGTTTCTCAAAGTCTCAAAAATTCATGACCAACTATTAATGCAATAAATTTGCATGGCTAGATATCACTATAAATGCATATGTTTTGTCACACAAACAGATGTGAGCATTGTATGGATATAATGTATACTAGGGCTACTTTTAAGATATTTTGAGGCCATTTATAATAAAATTACATTTAAAGTAGAATATATAAACATCTTGGAAAATATTTAGAAACTCAAGAACCATCAAACAACATCAATTTGATATCTGATGCTGAACTGTAGATATCTGTGTGTTTTTGACCAATAAGATGAGCAAGTGGCAAAGATGACACTCAATTATGCAAATAAAAAAACCTGACTTATTTTTTTGGCTACATATGGGAGCATCTATTACCATATTGTATTCATAGAAGCACATTTTCTTCTTCCTAAAGTTGTTTTTGCGTTCTACATCTTAGGGTAGGGGTGTTACAACAGGGGTCTGAACATATTTTTTTTTAAATCAAGTTAACTGTCTGCCATCTCAGAGTGACTTTTGTAGAACATATGCATCTTGACTGCATATTTTCTAAATGAGTAATTGTAAAATCAGTCCCTAGTAGATAATAGGTGGAATTCAATGCTTCTCATTTCAATGTTGGGGAATGGTAGACAAAAGTAAATTTTGTACTTTTGGTCTAGCTGTTAAAATAATAAAATACTTTGTTGTTCTAATTGTTTCTCTTTACATTAGTAGTCAGAAGAATAAATTCTGGAAAAGATAATTAATATCCTAATCCATTAAATAAATACTTGTTACTATATAAAGACCATATGTAAGGTGTTGGTCTTCAAAGACACAATGGATAAGAGCAAAGGTTTAGTAAAGAAGAAAAACAATCAAATATATAATCATAATATAATGTGTTTAATTCTTTTTTTTTTTTTTTTAAAGATGGAGTCTCGCTCTGTCTCCCAGGCTGGAGTGCAGTGGTGCAATCTCAGCTCACTACAAGTTCCACCTTCTGGGTTCATGCCATTCTCCTGCCTCAGCTTCCCGAGAAGCTGGGATTAACAATTGCCCGCCACTACGCCCAGCTAATTTTTTGTATTTTTAGTAGAGATGGGGTTTCACCATCTTAGCCAGGATGGTCTCGATCTCCTGACCTCGTGATCGACCTGCCTCGGCCTCCCAAAGTGCTGGGATTACAGGCGTAAGCCACTGCACCTGGCCTATAATGTGTTTAATTCTTAAATAATAGTCTGTATGGTGAAATTGTGAATGGTCTACTGGAGGAGTCTCGATTTTCTTTGTCATGACCAATAACCATGCTTGCAATATATCTAAAAGCTGAGTCATATTATTTAAGGATATGTTAATGTGTTAGGGATTTGAGGGAAAATCTTCACTATATTACTTTATAATTACATGCACACAATCAATGCACTATTATTTCTCAGCCTGATTCTGGGAGATATATAAACATACAATCCTTAAAGCTACACTAATATCCTGGAAACTATGACTAACAGCCCATGTAATATCCTTTTCCTTAAATCCTACTTCAAGCTAGTCATATTGTCAATAATCAATATATAGACATACATTGTATACTTAGGAAACACACAAATATATATATATATATATATAAAATATTTGATTATTTATTGGATGACCTTTATAGAAACTATTTGGATATTCATTATCATTTTCCACTACTTTTGTTTTAAATTCACCTTCAAGTATGTACAGGGAACATTGTGACAATCAAAAGCTCATTAAGAGATTGAATATGGATTATGTAAGTTACAAAGCAGAATATTAATCAGATTTTTAACAGATTTGCCTTTTAAAAACATTGAATTACTTAGAGAATTCTGCATCATGTCTGTTAACTTTCAAAGTGTCCTTCTACTGCAATAAAATTAAGACTGAGAAATTAGCAGTGTATATAGTTATACCATTATTCTGGCTTGATCCAAAGATTTGTACTTCAAATTAACTATTGTGCATTTAGCCCCAACCGACACTCAATCCATAGCTTTTTAAGAAATGTTTATCAAATAAAACAAGAACATTAATACCCTCAAGCCATCCACAACCCTCCTCCTGCATCACTATAGTAAGTATGGGATCACAGAACAAGAAAGCCCAGACTTGCAACCCTGGCCTCGCAATTATCCACGAGCATTTTGGCAAGTGTCTGATGCAGGCTTTGCCCTATGCAAGCCAGGGAGGTGGGTGAGATATGACACAGTGCTTATTTTGATGGCGCTTAAATTTTTGATTCCTCTTTTTTCCTCCTCTAACATAAAAACAATCATCATGTTCATTGAATGATGACTGTAAACCTTGCATAAAGGAATTCTATCATTCAAATTTCCACTTCTCATTATCCACATGAAGTATGCTTAATCAAAATTATTGATTAATTGTACATGTGAAAAAGTAAATGATTGACTGCAGCCACTGTGATACACTGGCATGCCCATTCCCCTCAACTTTTCGTACAATGGATGCTTTCTAATGTGAAAGCAATTGCCTTCCAGAACTAAGATTTACTTGAGTATACAAATAATTACAAAAGAAGAGTAAAGGGTTCATTAATTTACCAAGTAACTATTAGTCTATGTTGGTCTTCATCCAGAAAACATTCACTAGTGGGAGGTTATAAAGTATGCTTTTCTATGTCCAAATGACACGTATACTCTATTAAGTGCTTAGAGCCGCACTGGTGTGCCAGCAAACAATACTAACCATCACTCACAAGATCTGAGATGTGACAAATGATAATGAGCTAAAGCTCTGTTCCATCCCCACATTCAATTTGAGGATCTTTCTGGATAAAAAGGCTATTACATCCAGAGATGTCATTGCCATCACAACAGTCAATAGAAAAGTCATTTATTTTTAAAGAGCTTTACTTCATATGTTAACCTTTCCAGATTTAAGTTCTAAATTCTCCAGGATCAATTAGAATTAATCCAAAGCATAATATCAGACTATGCTTCCCTTTTATTTATTTATTTTTAATTCTTCTACCAGAAACAGACAGGCACACCAATTGTGCTGTTGAATAGCCCTATACAAAGAAAAACATTTCCTGCCTATGATCATTATACAATGCAAATATTTTCCTGGAGAATCTTATAATTCATCATGCTAAACAGGAAAATGGCATGGCCTTTGTGCAGTCAACTGTAAGTACCCTGAAGAAAGCTCACTGGTCTCTTGATGAGTTGGGACCAATGATGAGTTGGATAGGAGCAACTCCCTCCATCTCCATCTGCTGCCACTTCATTCCACTAGGGATTAATTGACTTGAACAAAATTAGCAGATACTCTCTGTGCAATTGCTTGATGACTTGATGATGATTTCAATTCAACCACTGATTAACTTGTTGGAATGCCCAGGTGAAGTGATAATTGTTTTAGAAATCTGAATTTAAAATTTAAAACTAAATTTCTGCTGACAACATAGAAGAAACAGAACTTAATCAGGGAAAGCCTGTACTAATATGTATTTGCTGCAGCAGTAAGGAAACTCAAAAGATTGGTCCTATCTTTGATGCATGTGCTTTAAAACATCAGTGGCATGTCTGCTGTCCATTTTTCATTCTCAGAACGACAGGAATGGTTTAAAATATTATGTAAAGAATGTATAGCAGATTTTTGAATCAACAACTGTGAAGAAACAATGTGAATAACCAAATTAAAGATGTGACAGTTGAGAAATTGGAAACAAGTTATTATGGAGCATGTGTACACTCAAGGTTCGTAAAAGGTTCTTAAAATAGAATTAATCCTTACAAGCCACTAATGTTTCTGTACTAGATTAATGCTACTATTCACAGAGGCTGATCATCCCCAAGGAAGTTCACAGTACATCAAACTAACACTGTTCACTAAAGGGCAATTATATTTGGTAGAAATAATCCTCTTGAAAGTAGAAAAGGAAAAGAAAATCAATCACTTCATGATTTAATGAACTACCCAAAGCAATGCTGGCCATTACCAAATATGAACTACGGTGATAATAATTAGAACTCACCTCGTTAGGGAAAAACATTCAGATTTTAGACTGCTTTAAATTAAAACTCATTAAAATTTAGTTCATATTCTTTACCAAAAAAAAAAATCCTATCAGCAATTTTGAAAATGCATCACAAGTTCTAGATATTCATTAATGATGTGATTATTCATTCATTTAAGAAATATTTTTTACTTTTAAATAGGCAGGTAGTCACTGTAATACATATTTTAAAAGTTTTTTTAAAATATGGATGCACTTCCTTCTGATCAATGTTTGTCTCAATAATGACGGTTAAATCTTATATTAACAAATGCAGGAACATGTTAAATGGAATGGAGAAGTTGTCTTTAACAACTTGTTTTGTGTCTAGTAAAATCCTAGCCTTGTCTCTAATCTTCCTTTCTGTATACCCTACTCAAAGTCTTGACCAAGCATATTTTATGCTAAGCATGGTTCCATTAGCTAAGTTCACACCTTTGTTTATGTTCCCCGTTTGCCCTACGATTCAGCATTTCTATCTCTACCTGACATCCAGGCCCTAGTCAAGTCCAAGTAGAATTAGTAGGTATTTTCAGTCTCTCATGTCCTTTTTATGCATATCTCTATTATAGCACTTTTCAGGGTTTTTCACAGCTGGGAATTTATAAAGGTTTCTTCCTCCTAGACCTGGAGATCCTGGAAGGAAGAGTCTACATCTTTGTTAGCTCAGAGACGGAAACCTGGTAGAAAATTTGAATTAGGGAAATTAGTACAGAAAGTTGCAAATCCATCTGGGAAAGAATCCATCATCTCTCACTGATGGTTTCAATTAGTCTGACTTTTTACAAGCTTAAAGCAAAATCAACAGATGTGAAATATAATAACTGATCCCTTTATAAAAATTTGATCTTTACCATATTCACAACCCAAAAATTATATTTCTATGAAGGTTTTTGTAGTATAATTAGTGGTTAATCGATGTTATTCATGGATATGGGGTTCAAGGTCTACCTATGCTACTTAATTACATGAATATGGAGAAATTCTGTAAATTCCCTAAGGCTCAGTTTCCTCATGGGAAAATGGTGATGACAATAGTGTTATCTTACAGGACTTTTAAAATAATTAAATGAGTCGAATGCATAAAAAGCAAACTGTAAGGAGTATATTAAACATATATTATTACTGGACTGGAACTCATGAGCACCCATGCAGAATACTTGAAAGCATAATGACATCTTAGTGGATTCTGAAGCTATTACCTAAGAAGTCTTTGATAATTTTCTAAACTGCCTAAGGCATCTAGGAAACCTTTTTATTCTGTCTTATGGAGAAACAATTAAAAAAAAAAAAAAAAAAAAAAAAAAAAAAAGAAGCCCAGTTGGAGATTACATATTCTGTAGCAGATTTTCTGCATATTTTTATTGATTATCATCATTTTTATCTCAAGTAACAGACATTCCAACCAGTAAAAGTTTTAGCTCTAGTTGCAAAACCAAAGGCAAAACTATGTTTACAACTCTAGACAACACAATCATGGTATCTAGTGATAACCAAAACTCTCACCTACTTCCCCAGACATGGATGGATTCTGCCAACTCTCCCTATCTAACCGCCCTGGTTTCTTTTTGCAATATGGTGAAATTTTAGTCAATAAGAAGAATATTTATTATTTATAACTATTAATATAAAGAAAGCAATTTTTATTGGTTTTTATTTTCCAAACACAACTCCTAGATCTATCATTGATGCACATATGCTCTAGGAACACTTTGGTAACATGGCAACAAGGAAAGCCCAAATAATTCTGGAATTAGATATAAAAGACATAAACAATGCTTTAAAGTGAAAGTAAATCCCATTTTTTCAATATTAAAACTTGTCTCAACATTTCCGTAGTTACAGAAAGCTTGAGTGATCTTGGAAAGAACTCTATGCACAGAGAGGTTTAATTGTTGTTTCTTTTAAACTAGGGGCCATTTTTCTAATTCTGGAAATATACAACTCTCTTCAGCATTAAGATTCTTGATTTATGCTCATGCATAAATCCCCTCCCTCATCTTCCTAATGAGTAAAGCCTGGTAGGAAAGGGAACACATTTTGATTAATAGTGCTTTGATAGTTATCACTTCTTTGTTTAGGAGAAAACTTGCTAGCTGCAAATTAGAAAATGATACTTCAGTCATCCAATCTGCTCTAAGGTTTCTAAGGGAATTCAGTTCTAGTTAATTAGTGTTAATGAGCTGCTATTCTTTTCCTGGTACTGTATTTAGTGAGTGTAAACACAGGAATGACCATGGTGCCTGCCCTGAAAAAGCTTATAGTTTAATCAGGGAGACAGACATATGAAGATACAAGTGAAATAGTGTTATTGAAATGTGGCTTCTATACGCTATGCAGACAATGGGAAAAGATGAGGCACTGCAGAGAAAGAAAGAAATTCTATTGTGAATGAGAATGGGTAACAGGTGAAACTTCCAAGCCCACTAGATTGTGAACAGAAATGTGGTCACGTCAGCATATCAATCACCCTAACCTGCTCACCATGAAGTCTCCTCAGGTGTTGCTGAGAGTCCCCAGGTAGTGTCTTATAGCCTCCTATTTGTTTTTTTTTTTCCTTCTGCTCCTGCTTTGCTGTTAATGTTCACTATTTACAACTTGAGGAATCTCTTCCTCACCTACATGGTGAGAAGTGTCCTCCACAGGACATCTGCTTTCCTGCTCAGCATGAGAAATCCACATGCCACTGGGACACTAAACAGCAGTGGACTCTTCACACCCCACTTTGTGGGACACATACTGAGTTCTATGTCTCTTTCTAATCTCTGTATTACAGTTTCCCAGCTGTGGCTGAAGCACAACTGCTTGCATGATTTGCACAATGTCCTGCATGGATTTTCTTCTTTATATTTTACCTGTAGCCTCTCCCTCTAATGAATGCAATCTTCAACACTGGTATGACACACACTCTAACTTCTAGACATCTGACCATCAACATTTTCTTTATTAAGCCTTCTCTGCAACTCTCCTATTCCTTGATTATGAATGATGGTAAGTGGATGTTACATGGGGAATACTAGCTTACCAGTTCATGAGACAGAGCCAGACCACGAACCCTACTTTGACTTAATTCCTGCTTTCACTTCTAGGAGAGATGAAGCCTCAATTTAAACTTAATAACTAGACAGGAAAGGACGAGGAGCCACACAGACGAAGGACAGAATGTGAGTCAGTCCGGAGTGCTTTAGGAACTGTGAGGAAGTGTCACATGGATGCAGGAGGAGCAGGACGAGATCGTAGCGTCTTGAGTTCTCTGCTTGGAAATCACGACTCACTTGGCTTAATATCAGGGAACCATGACTCCATTTTACCTGAAGGAAATAATATAGTGTTGACTCTACAACACGATGATCACTGTGATCTACAAAAATGTGGAGGCTTAAATGGAGACTGAAAATACTAGAGAGAATTAGCATTTGAGAAACAATTATGATAATTGATGAGTGAGTAATTACTGAAATGCAGCATTGGCTGTGAGATAAATATAAGAGACCTTACAGGGATATGGGCAATTAGGAGAGAATAACATCATCACCAATTTTCTAGGTTGCATAACTTAGAAAGTGTTAATACTATTAACCAAAACAGAAAAATAAGCTAGAGAAGCAGGTTTGCAGGTGAAGTTGGCTAGTAGGGAGCATAGTAAACATAGTTACAGATGTGTTGAGCTTAAAAACCCTGTGGTACATTGTGAACAGGGGACCTGTAAGAATTTGGCTATATCTTAAGCTGGAGCCCAGCAGGCCACTGAGTTGAAGACATAGGTTTGAGTCTTCAGCATGTACATGGTAGTTTAATCAGATTCGTGGGCCAGATTACAAACCTAGGCAAAGTCTGAATGAGAAAAAAGAACCAAAAACAGAACTCTTAGGAAAACGAAAAAAATTATAACACATATTTGCTGGACTAGGACATAATAAAAAATAATTTGTCTTATGTTCTCTGTTTTATTCACATGATTTCCTATAAGAATCCTTTTTCTATTTCATTTTTTATTATTTTGTCATTTTTTTTTTTTTCATAAAGAGGTAAGTGTTGTGCTGTTACTTGTCCTGAAGATGAATCCTCTGTTCAGAAATGAGGCTGAAAACATTGTCAACAAGATTAGGTATCTGGAAAATAACACTAAATTTCATGAAGCTGTTCAAATAAAAGGCCCTAGAGTTTAACACATTTCCACTGCACACTAATTGCCATAACAACACATGTAGATGCATTTATTGAAATAAAGTTTCAAGGCAGAGGTGTCCAAACTTTCTCCTCATGGTACTCTAGTGCCTGGTGCTTTTTACAGTGTCTATGCTGTGGGGGTAAATTCCAGCACATCTGAAATTTGCCTAAATTGTTCTGTTGAGATAAGAGATGTGCCTTCAGGGTGCTGACTGACCCTTGGTCAAGGCATAACATCCATTGATTAATAGTGTTATTTTGTAACAATGGGTCCAAGGATGTTTGTGTCAATTTGATGGCATAGTTTATTGATAAACAGTAAGATGATGGTTTGCCCCTAGTTTCAGTGAGAACGCCCTAGGGTGTCCTACCATGGGAGCCATTTATGTAACAACAAATATGCCTAGACAATAAGCAGGGTATAAGAAACCACAGCCAAGCCTCCGTTATGAACTCCCTGGTTCTGAGGTGCACATGCACACGAGATGGTCCTGATCCAAGAGAGGAAGTGTGTCCAGTATGGTCCCGAAGCAAGTGGACAATTTCACTGATGCCTGGTCTCTCCACACTCTTTGCTGTAGGGCAGCCTTTGACTGCAAATGCATATTCTTATTTTAATGCTGTTTTGAAATTATGTCATTTTCCTCCAATAAATCATGGATTTGTAAGTACTATCATTTTGGGTCCTGTGAATCTTCTTTAAAAATTGAATCACATCTGGCTGCCACCATTAACACAGTGCCTCCAAACCAAATTAATTAATTAGCTAGGTCCAAATAATTTAACAAGTGTTTATCAACAACTTACTCATCATCCGAAAGAAAACAATATGCACACATGGAAAGAACACATACAACTTTCATCTCATGTTTAAGTAACCACAATTAGTCACTAATGAGGTATTTGTACCTGAGGATGCTGTGCAAGTCAAACCTTGGAATCAGATTGGGCGCTGCCACCCTTGTGTCCTGTCCCATGATGGTTTTCGAATCATGTTTTCTTTGTATCACAGCAACCTCCCAAATCCCAGCTGGCATCACCTGGAGGAAAGTTGCTCAATCTAATACTGAAACTGGGAGCTGCCTTGAGAGGATTTTGTGGGATGTCTAACAAACATTGTTGCATTTCGCTGAAACATTTAAACGATCCCAAAATACCCATATGAATTTTCCGTGGCACCCAAGGGCACTTCAACAACTTTCGGGATCCACAGATATAAGAGAATGACAGGAACAAATCCCTTGTTCGCACAGTCTTCCCGTAAGAGTCAACAGTTAGGGCTTGGAGATGGTAAATTGATAAGGGTCAGTATAGAAAGACTATATATATATAGAGAGAGAGACGGAGTCTAGCTTTGTCGCCAGGCTGGAGTGCAGTGGTGTGATCTCGGCTCACTGCATCCTCCACCTCCTGGGTTAAAGCGATTCTCCTGGATTCTCCTGCTTCAGCCTCCCAAGTAGCTGGGATTACAGGCATGAGCCGCCATGCCCAGCTAATTTTGCATTTTTAGTAGAGATGGGATTTCACCATGTTAGCCAGTATGGTCTCGATCTCCTGACCTCATGAACCGCCCACCTCTGCCCACCAAAGTGCTGGGATTACAGGCGTGAACCACCACACCCGGCTGACAATACTTTTTTAAATCCCAGAATTCATTTTCTAGAAAAAGAGATGAAGTGTGGCTGAAATCAGAAACTTAAGACACACCTGAAAAATAGCTTATAAGCAGTCTTGTCACCTAAATGAAACAAGTGTTATTTCCTTGTACTTTTTTCTCTGGAAAGGCTGTGGGTCATCTCTTCACAGTGCCTCTGTAGGGTAAAGAAGCCAAATCTGTCAGGAACAGGTGTTTTCAGCAGGGGAGAGTCATATTCCAACCAACAGGGGTTTCCCTTTGTGAAAATTTACCATTGAAAGATGGAGAAGGTAATTTTAGGTCTACAGATTTCTAATCTTTGAAAAGTCAGTAGAGAAACTTTCTGAATGAGATTCTTTATTACACAGTGTCTGGCTGGTTCTTGTCCTCCACTGCTCCCCAAAGCAGCTATCAGCTTTTCCTATTCATTCATTCACTCATTCAGTCATTAAGCATTCATTGACTGTCAGCTTTAAGCCCCGTGTACTATTCTAGACATTGAGGAAAATTCAAGAATGGGATGCTGAGATGCGATACCTGACGAATTGAGAGAGTGAGCCACCAGTGAGCCACCTTCTACTTTTTAAAATACTGTGTTTAATTCTATAAGCCAGAAGGGACTTAAGAGTCGAGTTGCCCCCAAAAGGTGATAAAAACAAATTTTTGGTCAGTGCAAATGCTCTTTGTTCACTAAGGTGTTGATGGACATAAATCCTCTTGGTCTTGACTTCCAGGGCAGTGATTCTGTGGCATTAAAAATGAGTGCAGGTTGGGCACCATGACTCACACCTGTAATCCCAGCACTTTGGGAGGCTGAGGCAGGAGGACTGCTTGATCCCAGGAGTTCAAGACCATCCTGGGCAATACAGAGACATCTCATCTCTACAAATGGAAAAAAACAGAAGTGCAGTCATGTGTTCTAAGGGTGTCACTGAGGCACCAAAGTGGCACAGGAAGCCTTTCATCCCCACTTTATCTATGGCACCATCATTTTAATCTGTTCTATCTATTGGACTTAAATAGGTTTTCAAACAAAAGAATTATCTTGATAAGAGGAGGAAAAGCTCCTCCGCCTCCCCCCACAAAAAAACACCCTATTACTCTCTATTCTGCTAGCTTCCTTTCACCTGAGATAAAATAGTCTCCGGTAGGAAAGTTCCAAATAAATCACATGCCTCTGAGCTTTCACACTCTTGTTCACATTTGTTGGCTGTTAGGGTCATGTTATGCACCATCATGCATGTCTCAGTCAGAGTACTTTTTTTCTAGTTATGTGGAGACAATTGATACGAGTTTACTAACTAAAGCAAAGGAGCACAACATAGCAGGATCATTCTCATTTTATAGGAGGAGCATTCAGAAAAGTCCAACAAGAAGTTATAGGCAAAAAATCAAGGCTAATGAATCACACCCCCACCTCTCTATCTCAGTTTGATCATATTTAAAGAGAAATGACTCAGGAAGACAAAGATGAATAAATCACATCTATTGCTGTCAAAGACCGGGTGGGGGAATGCGGATTTAGGCCTGTTAACTAGTTAACATTTAATACTATGTCCTTGAATGTAAATTAGCCATTCCATTACAAGCATGGCGGGACATCATTGGCAACTCATCTGCAAGTCAGCACAACACATGGCCAAGGGTAGAGAGAAGCTTAAGCTCTTTGCAGGCAGGAATATCCATTCTGAGAGAAAAAGGAGAGTATATAAAGTTACTGCACCCAAACTATTAATCAGCATTCACTCCTATTCTTTTGGAAAGGAGTAATCGAGTGGCAGGGCACGAAGCTAGGAGTGTAAAGGGAACATCTTTCCAGGTGGAAACCAGAGGAGGGGGAACAGCTCCCCACACTGACATCACATAACACTGACATGAGTTGGGAATCAGTTTGAAAAGTCTCAGTGTGTAGAGGAGTGGAGGCTTGGAGGGAATACTTAGATCAACATCCAGATGATTAGAACTGTGACAGCATAACTGTAATACTGAGCTCTGCAGCTTGCACTCTCATAGCTACAAGCAACTAGATCAGCCCACCAAGTAACACCTTTAGAGATGTGATCATGAAGTCACAGGTGATAGAATTCTTGATAATGGAAAGGCAGAGAGAGGAGACAGGTTAATACTGGGATTAACACGTTCCAGTGCTACTCAGCAGTATCTCCAGAATGAATTTGTGTCTCAATACATTAAATTAGAAAGCACATTTCTATAATTAAAATAGAATAACTACACTTATAGTAAATGTGAAAGGTAACATTCAGGGAAGATGAGGAAGGGGATTCAAGCCAAGAATTGTAATGGGAAAGACCCACTTTACCTTCTTCTTTCCCCACATTCTTGATAAAACTCAGGAATTTTCCTCATTTCACATTTACAAGTCACTCTCTTTTGAGAAGAGAGGTTTTGAAAAATAAATCATCAATTTATTTTCATCACTACCCGTTCCTTAAGTATAATCATTCTGTTGATTTACATAAGTAACAGTCTATAAAGAAATCTGAGTCAAATTTACATTTTCTTTAACACTTGGTGGAATTTGTTTCCAGTCTATAGAATAGTGCACTCCAAATGCACGTGTAAGGCCTTCTAAAATCTCCAACTGCTGTCCAAAGGCTGATTCTGAAGGCAGGTCCAGAGGTAGAATTGCCTATCTCTGAAATGTCCTATGTGTTGAAGCATCGTGCTGGCCACTTGGGTTTATTACAGAAGGACTTCCTTATGACTTGGGACTTGGTCTATGGCCTTTTGTGATCAGGTGTATCTTAAGGAGAAATATGTACTTCTTGGTGCTCTTGATCTTGATCATCCAGGAGATGTTCAGGTTGAAGCATTAAACAAACAATTTCTGAGAAATATGAAATTGCCCAGCCAAAGGTCACAGAACAAAGAATCTATATGTCAGCTTACAGAAGTAGTTCAAGACTTTCAGAAATTTCATTAAATCCATCTTTTAGTTTGATCCACTTATATTGCCCGTTGGGAGTAATTTCCCCGACATCAGAGTAAATGCATAGGTTCTTTAAACTGTCAAACCCTCAACTTTTTTTTCTGCAGAAGGGATTCAGACTTCCCACATATTATAGTTGCTGTGGGTATCAATGTTATAATGAAATGTACACGAAAATGTTTTGCTAATGGGAAAAATTAAATGTGAAGAGGTGTATCATTTCCTCCACACCAATCACAACATGATGTAAGCAAAATACATAATGAATGTCTTTACTCCAAATAGACCAAAATTCAGAGATAAGGTGAACAAATAAAATGGTAAAGTTACATATTTATGATGTAGTTGAAATGGTTTATAAAGGCAAATTATATCTAATTCTATAAGTAAATGAATGGGAAGAATAGGTATTTAGACTAAGACTTTTGGGCAAAATAAATGAGATGATGCAATCTCAATAAAGACAGTTTTCCTGGTGAAAGGATCAGTTGGACAAGGTCTATTAATCCATTCCATTAATCCATTCCTCTATTCCTCAATGTTCTAGTAATATATTAATTAATCTATTCCTCTCTTAATCTTTTAATCTCTTCTTCTTCATCATGATTTTCAAAGCCTGCATGCTGTAGTCCATCATCTATGATTCCAGCCAATTTTCCAAAAACCCTTGTATGAACTCCCTCACACTTAGTTTTCTAAATAGTCTGGTACATGTGAACAATCTGAATGAATATTCAGCAATCAAGCGCTCAACATTAAAAAAAAAAAAATTGGCCATATGGTAGGTGTCTTAGAGTTTTAAGAGAGTATGTAGAAATGAAAAAGACACACAAGACTTCTGTTCTCACTAGAGTCCAGATAGTCTATCTTACACATACACTAAAAAACCTCATCAGGATTATACTCTATTTGAAATCCTTCAACAACTCTCCATGGCTTAAAGAACAAATGCCAATTTTCTTTCTATGACATTCCAACTCCTCCTTTTACATTTTCAGCTTCATCTCTCACCAGTCTTCTGTATGTGTCCCAAACTATGAGCCACATTCAATTACTCACTGTTCCCCATGCCCGTCATGTAATTTTATTGCTCTAGGTCTTTGCACAGGGTGCCCCTTCTGTCTGAAATGCCAGTCTCCAGTCACTTCATCTCTTTCTAACAAATGCTTAATCATTACTCAAAATTTCTGAATGAATAAAAAAGAAAGAGAAGTTGAAAAGGAGTAAAGGGAAATACATACATTCTCTTTCCAGTACATTATTTGTCAGAATTCTGGTTGTCATTTAGACAATAGGTTTTTCCACTACTCACTCACTCATTCAGTCAATGAATATATATATTAAAAACTATGAATTCCCTCAAAGATGACCACCAACACTTCTTTCCATCCTAGAACTGGTTGGCCACTCCTTCCTTCCAGAGGTGAACTCTATTTCACTTCCACTCAAATCTAGGCTGGCTTTGACAAATGAAATGCAGCGAACATGACACCATGCCAGTTCTGGGCCCAACCTGTAAAAGGCTTGGCAGCTTGAGCTTCACTCTCTTGGAACCCAGCCTCCATACACTGGGGAAGCCTATCTAAGCTAATGGAAGAAGAGGTAGACCATGTGGAGAACGGATGTGCAGCCAACAGCCAACACTGTCAGACAGATATATGAAGAAGACCATCTTGGACTTCCCAGTCCTGGCTCAGCTCCCAGCTCAGTGCAGGACTGCTTACCAACTCACAGAATCATGAGAAACAAGAAAGTGTTGTTGTTTTAAGCTACTAAATTTGGGGGTATTTTGTTATGTAGCAAGAGATAATTGAAACATTATGCCAGTCACAAAAGATAAAAGTTAGAAGTATATATTCTAAAATAACTCACTAACTAGCAGAAGAGATGAATGTATAAATATTTAATGACATATTACAAACACAGGTATAAGTATGATGGAAACTGTCTTATTACTAACCTATTTTTTTGTGGAAAACATTAAGACATATCTTTCTTTACAGTGGTGAGAAAGTAAAAACAAACAAATAAATAAGTAGTGAGATGGCCCATAGACCAGTAGAGGTTCCTTGGAAGAATCCCGTAGGTTTTCAGATCCATCTTTCTTTCATTATTAAATGACCATGATAACATGAGTCTGAAAATTCCTTGTTTTCATTTGGCAATATGAGAAGGCACAAAGAATTGTGAGAGAATTTCTCATTTTTCTGTCTTGCAGTTTTTCCAGAGTCCTCCAAATTAGTTTTTTATTAAATGATTATTAATATTTCCAGTCAAGTCCTCTGGTGCCACATGGAAATTTTTCTTTTTATTCAGTACATATGTGAAAGTCTGGACTGTACAGAATAGGAAAAAAATCATTTCTTAGCTGGCATTGTCATCCCCAGAGAAAGTGTAGTTCTCAAAGCTAGAGCATCATGTTAAGTACCATCTTTTTGCTCAGTACTGTGCTGCTCATGAAGACAGAAGTAGAGGTGAGTGAAATATTCTAGAAAAACACATATGTAAAACTCTCAGCAGATTTATCTGCCAGAAAGGGCTTTAACATGCACCTGTGAGGGTCCAAGAATGGTATGGAAAGGCACAGGATGGAATGAGAGACGGATTCCAAAGTATATTAGGCATAGCCTTTACCCTCTATGACGTCACTCTCTAGTGGAGAAAACAGGACTTATATGCAGAATTATCCATGTGCAGCTGTTATTACTGTTACTACTAATAATAATATCATAACAATAAGAGTAATTGCATAGAAATGTACTTTACATTTTAAAATAAAATAAAAATTACAGTAAATTTTTTTTTTTTTTGGTCAGTTTTCAAATAGTTTATCTCCCCTTTTTAGACTATCAGTCTCTTAATTGCCTATTATATCGTGGTAAATAGTTGTTAGCTAGACAACAGCAAATGTGCACTTTCTTTTTTTATTTATTTATTTTTTTATTTTTTATTATTATTATACTTTAAGTTCTAGGGTACATGTGCATAACGTGCAGGTTTGTTACATATGTATACTTGTGCCATGTTGCTGTGCTGCACCCATCAACTCGTCAGCACCCATCAACTCGTCATTTACATCAGGTATAACACCCAATGCAATCCCTCCCCCCTCCCCCCTCCCCATGATAGGCCCCGGTGTGTGATGTTCCCCTTCCCGAGTCCAAGTGATCTCATTGTTCAGTTCCCACCTATGAGTGAGAACATGCGGTGTTTGGTTTTCTGTTCTTGTGATAGTTTGCTAAGAATGATGGTTTCCAGCTGCACCCATGTCCCTACAGAGGACACAAACTCATCCTTTTTTATGGCTGCATAGTATTCCATGGTGTATATGTGCCACATTTTCTTAATCCAGTCTGTCACTGATGGACATTTGGGTTGATTCCAAGTCTTTGCTATTGTGAATAGTGCCGCAATAAACATACATGTGCATGCGTCTTTATAGCAGCATGATTTATAATCATTTGGGTATATACCCAGTAATGGGATGGCTGGGTCATATGGTACATCTAGTTCTAGATCCTTGAGGAATCGCCATACTGTTTTCCATAATGGTTGAACTAGTTTACAATCCCACCAACAGTGTAAAAGTGTTCCTATTTCTCCACATCCTCTCCAGCACCTGTTGTTTCCTGACTTTTGAATGATCGCCATTCTAACTGGTGTGAGATGGTATCTCATTGTGGTTTTGATTTGCATTTCTCTGATGGCCAGTGATGATGAGCATTTTTTCATGTGTCTGTTGGCTGTATGAATGTCTTCTTTTGAGAAATGTCTGTTCATATCCTTTGCCCACTTTTTGATGGGGTTGTTTGTTTTTTTCTTGTATATTTGTTTGAGTTCTTTGTAGGTTCTGGATATTAGCCCTTTGTCAGATGAGTAGATTGCAAAAATTTTCTCCCATTCTGTAGGTTGCCTGTTCACTCTGATTGCTGTTTCTTTTGCTGTGCAGAAGCTCTTTAGTTTAATTAGATCCCATTTGTCAATTTTTGCTTTTGCTGCCGTTGCTTTTGTTGTTTTAGACATGACACTACAGGAAAAAAAATTTACACTAACGCAGACACTTTTGAAATTGACCCTCATTTCAGATAACATATTTCTGTATTAATAAAATGCTGTAAATGTTAGAATGCATATTTTTAACCTGAATATTATGAAATATTTTTCAATAGCAAACACACAGCAAATCAGACATAGTATTGCTGTTATTGTTGTTCAGCATTGCGCATGTGAGGTCAGTGGGTTTTAATACTCTTTTAAAAAATATTTCTACTGGCCAGGCAAGGTGGATCACACCTCTAATCCCAGCACTTTGGGAGGCTGAGGCAGGTGGATCACGAGGTCAAGAGATTGAGACCATCCTGGCCAACATGGTGAAACTCTGTCTCTACTAAAAATACAAAAAATTAGCCAGGCGTGGTGGCAGGCACCTGTAGTCCCAGCTACTCGGGAGGCTGAGTCACGACAATCACTTGAACCCAGGAGGTGGAGGTTACAGTGAGCTGAGATCGCACCACTGTACTCCAGCCTGGTGACAGAGCGAGACTCCATCTCAAATATATATATATATGGCTACTAATGAGTGTAATCTGCAACCTCCCTAATGATGGCCTGTCTGAAAGGGGGCGTAGACTTCTATAGCTCTCCATGGACCTCAGGCACCTTCATAAAAAGACAGATTTGACTTCTCAAGGGTAATGAAGGATTCAGCTGTTTATGTTGCTGCCAGAAGGGCAGTGTCTTCTGAGCGCTCACTGTTGTCATTTTAAACACACTTCTTCGGGTGTCTGTGTTTAGAGCACATTCACTTTGCTGCTCTTTTCACACCATCAGGGATTTTGCATTATCCTTGTATGTCAAGGTTCTTTTATGGATTTTTTTGTTGTTATTGTAGCCAGGATTAAATGACCTGTTATTACTATTAGAAAAATACAAACAAGCAGGCTGTCAAAGGCATATTTAAGTTGCAAGGTATCAACATGATGCTTCCCTACTTGTCTCATATTGCTTTTTTTTCTCTCTTTACTATTAAAAGCCTTCAAAATTTAAACTTACTACTTCTTCAGAAGGAATTAAAATCTGTTTTTGCCACACACACAAAAAAGATTGAAAGGCTTTTAGATCTTGCGAGAATGTTTAATAGATTTAATTAAATTAGAATTTTACACGTTAACCCATAATTTTTAAAAAGACCGATAAAGACAAGACTTTTTTTCATACTGGGAAAAAGAAATCGTCAAAAGCAGCACAGCTATAGGAGAATAGTGTGTCTCCATGGTATCAGTGGCTTTGCTGCATAACAGACTCTCCTAACATTTGAGAGCTTAAAGCAACAATTCTTTAGGCAGGGCATGGTGGCTCACACCTATAATCCCAGCACTTTGGGAGGCTGAGTCAGGGGGGCCCAGGAGTTCAAGTCCAGCCCAGGCAATATAGTAAAACCACATCTCTATTAAAAAATATGAAAATTAGCCAGGCATGGTGGTACATGCCTGTAGTTCCAGGTCCTAGGGAAGCCAAGGTAGGCTTAAGCCTGGGAGGTCAAGGCTACAGTGAGCTGTGATTGTGCCACTGCATACCAGCCTGTGTGACAGAAAGGGATCCTGTCTCAAAAGCAAAAAAAAGATGAAAGCAGAAAACAATTCTTTAAGAGTTGACTTATGTGGATCAGCAACTTGAACTGGGCTCAGCTGGGCAGTCCTTCTTGCCTAGGCTTCTTTTATTTATACAGTTGCATTCAGATGATGGGTTCTTGGAGGGATAGTTGGTCTTGGATGGGCTCACACACATCTCTGGCATTTGGTAAGTTGTTGGTATGTAGTAGTGTTTCTCCCCTGTAACTGTGACTGATGGTTGGCTTTGTGTCAACTGGGGTAATACCTTTATATATCCTTCATTATCCAACAGTTATTTCATGATCAAAAACAACAAAACAAAACACCTTTTCTAACTTTTGCTTGTATCAGGTTTTCTAGTTTCCCACTGGCCAAATAAATTCGTAAGGCTAAACTAATAGTCATTATTCAATGGGCGGAGAAAGAAATAGTTTTTTTTTTTTTAATTTTTATTTAAAAAAAAAAAAAAACAGAGTCTCTTACTCCTCACTCACTCTGTCACTCGGGCTGGAGTGCAGTGGCACAATCTCGACTCACTGCAACCCCTGCCTCCTGGGTTCAAGTAATTCTCCTGCTCCAACCTCCAAAGTAGCTGGGGATTACAGGTATGTGCCACCATGACTAGGTAATTTTTGTATTTTTAGTGGAGACGGGTTTCACCATGTTGGTCAGGCTGGTCTTAAACTCATAACCTCAAGCGATTTGCCCGCCTGGGCCTCCCAAAGTGTTGGGATTACAGGTGTGAGCCACCATCAGAGCTTCTTTGATGAGAGGAACATCAAAGAATTTGTGGTCGTTTTTTATATTTGAACAAAATACTTACTATTTCCTCTATATTTTCACATCTAATTATAAGACGTAAATACCTAGCATTTGTTTTACACCCAGCATGTTTCTTATTATGTGACAAACAATTCTCTGTGTGTTACCCTATGTCACTTTCACAGTGTCATTTGGTATTAAATGATGAAACTAAATGACAGAAAGTAAGTTGTCTAATATCGGTGAAGTCAGTATCCTAAATGGTGAAGTCCAAATCTAAAGTTCATTTTCTTAATCAGGACTCTATACAGAGGTTGAATTATTTCTGTTTTCAGTAAGATACAAATTGAACACTACTAATATCACAAGAGTATTGGAGGTAACCATTTAGTTAATCCTAAGATGCATATTTTCACACTTTAATGTGTCAAAAATTAATCTTTTATATGCTGGCATGTCATCATGTAGTCAGTAGTGGTACTTTTTTATTTCTTAATGGTACATAAAATAATGATGCATCTTGCAATCTATACTATCTTACATTCAATAAACATGATAGCATTATTATATGTTACTTAGCTAATTTATAACATTGATACATTCAGCAACAAAGAGGCATTTAACAAAGAAAGCTCAGTATAAGGCCAGTGGCTTAGACACTGCTTAGTTTACACTAAATTATGAATAAAATTTATTATATGCCCAAGTATTGGCATTTCTTTGCATTTTATAATAAATGACATCATTACTGAATGAAAATATTAGTTTTTGTAATCTGTTGTTATATGAAGCCAAGCAAGTTTCCAGAAAAGGCACTTTTACGAACATATATCATAGGGTATCTGTCTATTTTATACACATCAGTGGTTTATCCACTAAACATTTTGTTCATTGAAAATATTTAATGAAAACTCAATATATAAAACTAATGAACTAAAAACTGCACTATTTAGTCAGAGTTTGGAGATTATTTGGGAGGGTATGAACAACACACTACCTGCAATTCAAAGAGGAAAATGATTAGGATTGGGGTATCTGAAGTTCAATTTTCATTTGAAATCTTCTTAGCTTGAACAAATAACTTTACTGTTATGCTGTAATCTCTTCATATGTAATATCTGTGGCTAAAGGTATCTGACCATTAGTTTCAATGTCTGGTAAACAATCAGCAAGTATTAACCATTTTTATTATTATTGGCAACTACCTTCTTCTTTATGAGAGCTGCTAGGAGGAGTGTCTGAAGGTAAAGTTTATAAACTATGGAGTGACATCTTTTAAAGTTAAGATTTTTGAATCACAGTACAATAACCAAGCCAACAATATCAGTGAGATTAAGTGGAAGCTATATACTAAGCAGATAATGACTCTGTGCTATGTAGAGGAAAAATAAGTAAAACATAGACATTGCCTCAAGAGACTTATAGTAGCTTGAATTGTAGGCACAATGTCTTTGAAGTAATGATCTAAAGAAGTAATGACCTGAAGAAGTATGGTCTTTGAAGTATGGTTATACAGCCAGTGATGTGGTTTGGCTCTGTGTCCCCACCCAAATCTCATCTTGTAGTTCCCATAATTTCCGTGTGTGGTGGGAAGGACCCTGTGGGAGATGTTTGAATTATAAGGGCAGGTCTTTCTCGTACTTTTCTCATGGTAGTGAATAAGTCTTATGAGATATGATGATTTGACAAGGGGAAACCCGTTTCACTTGGTGCCCATTCTCTCTTTGCTTGCTGCCATCCATGTAAGACGTGACCTGCTCTTCCTTGCCTTCCTCCATGATTGTGAGGCTTCCCCAGCCACATGGAACTGTAAGTCCAATTAAACCTCTTTCTTTGGTAAACTGCCCAGTCTCAGGTGTGTTTTTATCAGCAGCATGAAAATGGACTAATACAGTAAACTGGTACGAGTAGAGTGGGGCATTGCTGAAAAGATACCAGAAAATGTGGAAGTGACTTTGGAACTGGGTAGAGGTTGGAACAGTTTAGAGGGCTCAAAAGAAGACAGGAAAATGTGGGAAAGTTTGGAACTTCCTAGAGACTTGTTGAATGGCTTCGACCAAAAACTTGATAGCAATACGGACAATAAGGTCCATGCTGAGGTGGTCTCAGATGGAGATGAGGAACTTGTTGGGAACTGGAGCAAAGGTGACTCTTGTTATGTTTCAGCAAAGAGACTGGTGGCATTTTGTCCCTGCCCTACAGATTTGTGGAACTTTGAACTTCAGAGAGATAATTTAGGGTATCTGGTGGAAGAAATTTCTAAGGACCAAAGCATTCAAGAGGTGACTTGGGTGCTATTAAAGACATTCAGCTTTAAAAGGGAAGCAGAGCATGAAAGTTCAGAAAATTTGCAGCCTGACAATGTGAAAGGAAAAAAAAAAAAAACCCAGGTTGGTCTCAGTGGCTCATGCCTGTAATACCAGCACTTTGGGAGGCTGAGGTGTGCAGATCATGAGGTCAGGAGATCGAGACCATCCTAGCTAACACTATGAAACCCCATCTCTACTAAAACTACAAAAAATTAGACGGGCATGGTGGTGGGTGCTTATATTCCCAGCTACTTGGTAGGCTGAAGCAGGAGAATCACTTGAACCTGGGAGCGGAGGTTGCAGCGAGCCAAGATCTCACCACTGAACTCCAGCCTGGGCGACAGAACAAGACTCTGTCTCAAAAACAAACAAGCAAACAAACATTTTCTAAGGAGAAGTTCTAACCAGCTGCAGATATTTGCATAAGCAACAAGGAGTCAAATATTAATCCCCAAGACAATGGGGAAAATGTCTCCAGGGCATGACAGAGGTATTCACAGCAGCCCCTCCCATCACAGACCCAGAAGCCTAGGGAAAAATGGTTTTGTGAGCCAGGCCTAGTGTCCCTGTGCTGTATGCAGCATAGGGACTTGATGTCCTTCCTCCCAGTCACTGTAGCCATGGCTGAAAGGGGCCAATGTAAAGATTGGGCTGTGGCTTCAGAGGGTGCAAGCCTCAAGCCTTGGCAGTTCCTATGTGGTGTTGAGTGAGTTCACAGAAGTCAAGAACTGAGGTTTGGGAACTAGATTTCAAAAGATGTATGGAAATGCCTGGATGCTGTGGCAGAAGTTTGCTGCAAGGGTGGGGTGCTCATGGAGAACTTTTGCTAGGGCAGTGTGGAAGGGAAATGTGGGGTTGGAGTCCCCACATAGAGTCCCTACTGGGGCACTGTCTAGTGTAGTTGTGAGAAGAGGACTACCATCTTTTAGCCCAGAATGGTAGATCCACTGAGAGCTTGCACTGTGCACCTAGAAAAGCCGCAGACACTCGATACCAGCCCATGAAAGCAGCCAGAGGGGAGGTCGTACCCTGCAAAGTCACAGGGGCAGAACTTCTCAAGACCATGGGAACTCACCTCTTGCATCAGTGTGACCTGGATACGAGACATAGAGTCAAAGGAGATCATTTTGGAGCTTTAATATTTGACTGCTCTGCTGGATTTCAGACTTGTGTGGGGCCTGTAGCCCCTTTGTTTTGGCCAATTTCTCCCATTTGGAATGGATGTATTTACCCAATGCCTGTACCCCCATTGTATCTAAGAAGTAACTAACTTGCTTTTGATTTTACAGGCTCATAGGCACAAGGGAATTGCCTTGTCTCAGATGAAACTTTGGAGTGTGGACTTTTGAGTTAATGCTGAAATGAGTTAAGACTTTGGGGGACTTTGGGGAAGGCATGATTGATTTTGAAATGTGAAGATAAGAGATTCAAGAGGGGCCAGGGGTGGAATGATGTGGTTTGGCTTTGTGTCTCCACCCAAATCTCACCTTGTAGCTCCCATAATTCCCACATGTTATGGGAGGGACCCAGTGGAGATGTTTGAGTTATGGAGGCAGGTCTTTCCTATACTGTTTTCATAGTAGTGAATAAGTCTCACAAGGTATGATGGTTTGATAAGGGGAAACCCATTTCTCTTGACGCCCATTCTGTCTTTGCTTGCTGCCATCCATGTAAGACGTGACTTGCTCTTCCTTGCCTTCCTCCATGATTGTGAGGCTTCCCCAGCCACGTAGAACTGTAAGTGCAATTAAATCTCTTTATTTTGTAAATTGCCCAGTCTCAGGTATGTCTTTATCAGCAGCGTGAAAACGGACTAATACAGCCAGACTCACAGATTCAGCATGATCACCTGGGGGCAAATTATAGTGGTAGTGGTAGTGGTAAGGGTAAAGGTGTAAGAGTCAGCCCACTTGATGTCATTTTCGCTTTACCTATACATTTTCCCCTTTGCTGCACAAAAGTGCAATTTTGACTTTTTCTACTTATGTTTCTTAGTAGAAAAATAAAAGATAACGTAATTGACTTCTTCCTGTTACAACTTTCCATCTGAAAGTCAAATTTTGTTTCAGAGAAAAATAATCCTCACCAGTTTTACACGATATATTCATCAGAAAGGTCCTGGCCAAGTCAATTAACAGCAGGGGATGAGATCAGGACTTTGGGGTTGATCCCGGAAAATGGTCCTTCACAAAATGTTACGTTGTTCTTAGTGACAATTAACTTAGCAGAGCACTTTAATGAAAGTGCAAACAAGGTCAATCTGCAGTTGGTTCTTTCTCCTCCGTTAAATGACACATGGTACCTACATTTTAAAATTATGCATAGGAAGGAGCAGGCTCTTTAATGCATTCCAAAATGTATCACAGACCAGGTGTTAAAGCACATTGCTATTAAGCTCAAACCATGAGCTAAAATCACAGCACATAAAAGTCAGAGACTTTCCTATAGATATGTAATACATGGCATAATCCTTTTTTCTTGTATTATACAGATAAAAGCAACCATCATTCCAAGACAATCTGTTAGTGAAAGATGATGAAAATAGCAAATAAAAGAAGAAAACTTCTGTAAGTGTAGAGGGTATGAAACCTACAAACCCATAGTGAAAAACACTGGAAGGAGTGACCTTTGAGGAACCAGGAAGCTGAGAAAGCCCCTTTCTTGGTTTAATTACTATATACCATGCAGGCGTCTATTAGAGCAGTACTTCCCAAAAAAGATGTGTGGTCCAGGTCATCAGCATCCCTGGAAAAGAATGTTATTGTTCGCGGTGGCAGGCGCCTATAATCCCAGCTACTTGTAAGACTGAGGCAGGAGAATCACTTGAACCCAGGAGGCGGAGGTTGCAGACAACCAAGATCATGCCACTGAACTCAGCCACAGGCGACAAGCAGACTCCATCTCAAAAAAAAAGAATGTTTTTTGTTTTTATTTTTAATTAATTTATTATTATTATATACTAAGTTGTAGGGTACATGTGCATAGCATTACGGAGTTTATTTACATATGTATACTTGTGCCATGTTAGTCTGCTGCACCCCATCAACTCGTCATTTACATCAGGTATAGCTCCCAATGCAATCCCTCCCCCCTCCCCTCCCATGATAGGCCCGGTGTGTGATGTTCCCTTCCTGAGTCCAAGTGATCTCATTGTTCAGTTCCCACCTATGAGTGAGGAACATGCGATTGTTTAGTTTTCTGTTTCTTGATAGTTTGCTAAGATGATGGTTTCCAGCTGCATCCATGTCCTAGGGACCGCAAACTCATCCTTTTTATGGCTGCATAGTATTCCATGGTGTATGTATTGCCACATTTCTTAATCAATCTGTCACTGGTGGACATTTGGGTTTGATTCAAGTCTTTGCTGGCAGAATAGTGCTGCAATAAACATGCGTGTGCATCGTCTTTACTTAGCATAATTTATAATCCTTTGGGTATATCCCCAGTAATGGGATGGCTGGGTCATATGGTACATCAGTTCCTAGATCCTTGAGGATAAGCCATACTGTTTTCCACGCCAATGCGTTGAACTAGTTTACAATCCCACCAACAGTGTAAAGTGTTCCTATTTCTCCACATCCTCTCCAGCACCTGTTGTTTTCCTGACTGAATGATCATCATTCTAGCTTTGGTGTGAGATGGTATCTCATTGTGGTTTTTGATTTGCATTTCTCTGATGGCCAGTGATGATAGACGCATTTTTTTTCATATGTCTGTTGGCTGTATAGATATCCTTCTTTTGAGATGTCTGTTCATATCCTTTGCCCACTTTTTGATGGGGTTGTTTTTCTTGTAAATTTGTTTTGGAGTTCTTTGTGGGTTCTGGATATTAGCCCTTTGTCAGATGGAGTAGATTGCAAAATTTTCTACTCCCCATTCATGGGTTGCCCTGTTCACTCCTAGTGGTAGTTCTTTTGCTGTGCAAAATGCTGGATTTAATTAGATCCCACATTTGTCAATTTGGCTTTTGCTGCGTTGCTTTGGTGTTTTTAGACATGAAGTCTTTGCCCATTACCCTATGTCACAGATGGTACTACCCTAGGTTTTCCTCAGGATTTTTATGGTATTCGATTGCGGTTAAGTCCTCCTAATCCATCATCCAGATTGAATTTTCATTATAAGGAGTAAGGAAAGGATCAGTTTCAGCTTTCTGCCGCATTTAGCCAATTTCCCAGCACCATTTATTAAATAGGGAATCCTTTCCCCATTTCTTGATTTTCTCAGATTTGTCAAAGATCAGATGGCTGTAGATGTGTGGTATTATTTCACTGGGACTCTGTTCTATTTCCATTTAGTCTATATATCTCTGTTTGGTACCAGTACCATGCTGTTTTGGTTACTGTAGCCTTGTAGGTATAGTTTGAAGTCAGGTAGCGTGATGCCTCAGCTTTATTCTTTTTATTAAGTTTATCTTGGAATCACGGGCTCTTTGGTTCCATATGAACTTTAAAACGAAGTTTCCAATTCTGTGAAGAAACTCATTGGTAGCTTGATGGGGATGGCATTGAATCCTATAAAATTAGCTTGGGCAGTATGGCCATTTTCACGATATTGATTCTTCCTATCCACTTGGGCATGGTATGTTCTTCCATTTGTTTGTGTCCTCTTTTATTTCACTGAGCAGTGGTTTTGTAGTTCTCCTTGAAGGGTCCTTCGATCCCTTGTAAAGTTGGATTCCTAGGTATTTGATTCTCTTTGGAAGCAATTTGTGAATGGAAGTTCATTCATGATTTGTCTATGTTTGTCTGTTATTGATGTATAAGAATGCTTGTGATTTTGCACACATTAATTTTGTATCCTGAGACTTTGCTGGAAGTTGCTTATCAGCTTAAGGAGATTTTTGGGCTGGACAATGGGGTTTCTAAATGTACAATCATGTCATCTGCAAACAGGGACAATTTTGACTTCTTCTTTTCCTAACTGAATACCCCTGATTTCTTTCTCTTGCCTAATTGCCTAGCCAGACTGACACTATATTTGAATAGAATTGGTGAGAGGGCATCCTGTCTTATTATACCAGTTTTCAAAGGAATTTTTCCAGTTTTTGCCCATTCAGTATGATGTCCAATGTGGGTTTGTCATAAATAGCTCTTATTATTTTGGTCACGTTCCATCAATACGAATTTATTGGCGTTTTTTAGCGCTAGGGCTGTTGAATTTTGTCAAAGCCTTTTTCTGCATCTATTGGAATAATCGCTGTAGTTCTTGTCTTTGGTTCTGTTTATATATGGATTATGTTTATTGATTTACTTGAATGTTAGACCAGCCTTGCATCCCAGGGATGAAGCCCGCTTGATCATAGTGGATAAAGCTTTCCTGATGTGTTGTTGAATCGGTTTGCCAGTATTTTGTGAGGGATTTTTGCATCGATGTTCATCAGGGATATTGGTCTAAAATTCTCTTTTTTGTTGTGTCTCTGCCAGGCTTTGGTATCAGGATGATGTTGGCCTCATAAATGGATTAGGAGGATTCCCTCTTTTTCTATTGATTGGAATAGTTTCAGAAGGGATAGTACCAACTCTCCTGCACCTCTGGTGGAAATTCGGCTGTAGAATCCATCTGGTCCCGGACTTTTTTTTTGGTTGGTAGGCTATTAATTGTTGCCTCAATTCCAGAGCCTACTATTGGTCTATTCAGGATTCAACTTCTTCCTGGTTTGAGTCTTGGAAGAGTGTAGGAGTGTCAGGAAATTTATCCATTTTCTTCTAGGTTTTTCCCAGTTTATTTGCGTGGGGCAACATGGTATTCTCTGATGGTAGTTTGTATTTCTGTGGGGTGGGTGGTGATATCCCTTTGTCTCATTTTAATTCGCGTCGATTTGATTCTTCTCTCTTGCTTCTTTGTGGTCTTGCCTAGTGGTCTGTCAATTTTGTTGATCTTTTCAAAGAATAAACTCCCTGGGATTCATTACAGTTTTGGAGGGTTTTGTCTCTATCTCCTTCAGTTCTGCTCTGATCTTAGTCATTTCTCTTGCCTTCTGCCTAGCTTTGAATGTGTTTGCTCTTGCTTCTCTAGTTCTTTTAATTGCGATGTTAGAGTGTAAATTTTGATCTTTCCTGCACTTTCTCTTGTGGGCATTTAGTGCTATAAATTTCCCTCTACACCTGCTTTAAATGTATTACAGAGATTCTGGTATGTTGTAATAACACAACCTCATTTGGTTCAAGAACATCTTTATTTCACCTTCTTCATTTTAGATTGTAGTACCCAGTAGTCATTCAGGAACCGGATTTGTTCGGTTCCATGTAGTTGAGGCCGGTTTGATTGAGTTTCTTAGTCCTGAGTTCTAGTTTGATTGCACTGTAGTCCTGAGAGACAGTTTGTTATAATTTCTGTTCTTGTACTTGCTGAGGGGTGCTTTACTTCCAATTATATGATCCATTTTAGATAGAATCCCCGATGTGGTGCTAGGGAGAATGATAATATATTCCTGTTGATTTGGGGTGGGAGAGTTCTATAGATGTCTATTACAGGTCTGCTTGCAGAGATGGGTTTCCAATTCCTGGATATCCTTGTTGAACTTTCTGTCTTGTTGATCTGTCTAATGTTGACAGTGGAGTGTGAAGTCTCCCATTGTATTATTGTACTTAGAGTCTAAGTCTCTTTGTAAGTCTCTCTAAGGACTTGCTTTATGAATCTAGATTGCTCCTATGTTGGGTGCATATATATTTAGGATAGTTAAGCTCTTCCTCTATTTGAATTGATCCTTTACCGTTATGTAATGGCCTTCTTTGTCTCTTTTGATGCTGATGGTTTAAAGTCTATTTATCAGAGACTAGGATTGCAACCCCTGCTTTTTTTGTTCTCCATTTGCTTATTAAATCTTCCTCCATCCCTTTATTTTGAGCCTAGCATATGTCTCTCGTGTGAGATGGAGTGCCCTGAATGCAGCAGACTGATGAGTCTTGACTCTTTATCCAGTTTGCCAGTCTTTGTCTTTTTAATTGGGCATTTAGTCCATTTACATTTTAAGGTTAAGATTTATTTATGTGTAGACAGTCCTGCCATTTATGATATTAACTGGTTATTTTGCTCGTTAGTTGATGCAGTTTCTTCCCACAGCCTCGATGGACTTTACATTTGGCATGTTTTGCAATGGCTGGTACGGTTGTTCCTTTCCATGTTGAGTGCTTCCTTCTTCAGGGTCTCTTTAAGGTAGGCCTGGTGGTGACAAAATCTCTAAGCATTTGCTTATCTGTAAAGGATTTTATTTCTCCTTCCATGAGCTTAGTTTGGCTGGATATGAAATTCTGGGTTTAAAATTCTTTTCTTTAAGAATGTTGAATATTGGCTACTCTCTTCTGGCTTGGAGAGTTTCTGCGAGATCTGCTGTGGAGTCTGATGGGCTTCCCTTTGTGGGTAACCCGACCTTTCTCTCTGGCTGCTTATGGAACTTCCTTCATTTCAACTTTGGTGAATCTGGCAATTATGTGTGTCTTAGGTTGCTCTTCGAGGAGTATCTTTTGTATAGTTCTCTGTGTTTCCTGGTTTGAATGTTGGCCTGCCCTACTAGGTTGGGAAGTTCCTGGATGATATCCTGAAGTGTTTTTCCTTGGTTTCC
Organism: Papio anubis; assembly: GCF_008728515.1. Lineage (NCBI taxonomy): Eukaryota > Metazoa > Chordata > Mammalia > Primates > Cercopithecidae > Papio > Papio anubis. The sequence continues at coordinate 22,140,696 of NC_044989.1, forward strand.
ATTTTCCCCCTCACTTTCAGGCACCCCAATCAGGCCATTAGATTTGAGGTCTTTTACGCTAATCCCATACTTCACTTGCAGGCTTCAGTTACGTTTCTTTTTCTTCTTTTCTTTGGTTTCTCTTCGCTTCATTTCATTCATTTGATCCTCAATCGTGATACTCTTTCTTCCAGTTGATCAGTGAGTTACTGGAAACGTGCATTTTGTCCAGCGTATTTCTAGAGTGTCATGGTTTTCCATCTCTTTCATTCGTTTTATGACCTTCTCTGCATTAATTAGTCCCTGGCCGTCAATTCTTCCACTTTTTTTCCAAGATTTTTTAGTTTTCTTCTTTACTTCAGGTGCAAATTCCTCCTTTAGCTCTGAAATTTGATGGACTGAAGCCTCTTCTCTCATCAATAAGTCATTCTCCGTCCAGCTTTGATCCGTTGCTGGTAGAATGGTCGCAGCTCCTTTGCTGGGGAGATGTGCTCTTATTTTTGAATTTCCAAGCTTTTCTGCCCTGCTTTTTCCCCATCTTTGTGGTTTTATCTGCCTCTGGTCTTTATTGAGTGGTGATGTACTGATGGGGTTTTGGTGTAAGAGTGTCCTTCCTGTTTGATAGTTTCCTTCTAACAGTCAGGGACATTATTCCCCTCAGCTGTAGGTCTGTTGGAATTGCTTGAGGTCCTCCAGACCCTGTTGCCTGGAATTGTATCAGCAGCAGGGCTGCAGAAGATAAGAATATTTCTGAACAGTGGAGTGTACCTGTCTGATTCTGCTTGCCTTGGAAAGCTTCCTCTCGGGGTGGCCTCCACCCCACATGAGGTGTGGGGTCTCAGACTGCCCCTAGTGGGGGATGTCTCCCAGTGGGGCTACTCGGGGGTCCAGGGACCCGCGCCGGAGGCAGGCAGTCTGTCCCTTCTCAGATCTCAGCCTCCGTGTTGGGAGATCCACTGCTCTCTCTTCAAAGCTGTCAGACCAAATTAGTTTTGCGTCTCTTGCAGGTTTCTGCTGTTTTTGTTATTGTTATTTATTTGTTATTTGTTGTTGTTGTGTGGCTGTGCCCTGTCCCCAGGGTGGAGTCACCACAGAGACAGGCAGGTTTCTTGGGCTGCAGGCCACCCGGTTGGGGCTTCCCAGCAGCTTTGTTTCACTTAAGCCTCAGCAGTGGCCGAGCCTCCCAGCCTGGCTGCTGCCTTGCCCATAGATCACAGACTGCTGTGCTGGCAATGAGGGAGGCTCAGGCGTGGGACCCTCCCGACCCGGAGTAGGATGTAAGTCTCCTATGGTGTGTTTGCTTAAAGCGCCAATATTGGGGTGGAGTTACCCGATTTTCCAGGTGTTGTGTGTGTCTCGGAACCACTGGCTGCGGAGAGGGATTTCCCTTGCGCTTCCCAGGTGAGAGCGTGCCTGGCCTGCTTCGCTCTGGCTGGTGGGGCTGCAGCAGCTGACCAGCACCCGGTCGTCCGGCACTCCCCAGTGAGATGAACCCAGTACCTCAGTTGAAAATGCAGAAATCCACGGTCTTCTGTGTGGCTCATGGGAGTTGGAGACTGGAGCTGTTCCTCTACATGTGGAATTTTCTACTTAGGGCATCATGACAGTGCTCAAAAGGGATTTCAGGCCAGGCGCTGTCGAATGTTTTTATTTTTAAGGCAGAATTCCAAGTCCCACTCTAGAAGATTCTCTTTCAATATATCTGGGGGAGGCCAAGAGATCTGGATTTATATCAAATATCTTGCATAAACCTAATTCAGAGACAAGTTTAGAAACCAACATCATCATATTTCATTATAGTTGGACCATATATTTTATATACTTCCCTAGACTGAGTCTTGAAGTTCAAAACCTAAGATTTTCTACTCTTGGGACCGTCAAAGTACCTAACACAGAATAGATACTTGGTGGGTATCTGCTGAGTGAAGGAAGCTATACACAAAGTGAGTCATGTCTTTTCCCTTATGCTCTCTAAAGGCTTATTTTCTCCATTCCTGATTTAATGTCCTCCTAAGTTTTTGGGTCAGGGATTAAACATCAGGGGCAAGCCTGAGAGGAGTGTAGGGTAGAGAGGACAAAGTACAGTAAGAAGGCAATAACTAGCAGCTAGAAGAACACAGGAAGGACCTTGGCCGAGGGTCTGCAGATTTGGTCTACTTGGAGGACATACACTTGGAGGACCCTTAAGACAGACCCTGAGGATGCAGAGAAAGGTGATGGGCAATGTAACTGAAGAATCCACTCCCCTTTCTTTGCTTGGCTAGAGCTCTGCATGACGTGGCCTCATTTGGATAGCACCTGATTGTCAGCCCCGTGTATTCCTCCCCTCAGATGTTTAAAAAGCCTCCACAATGGAACATTATCCAAGTTCAAGTGTATTCAATCTGATTCTTATATTCTTCATTCATATTTATAGCCTCCAGCTTTAAGATTCCATTTTAAGACAGAATCCTGTGTCTTACTCAAGTCATCGACTTCAGAATTTCTTTTGCACTTTTCCCACCTCCAAAGGGGTTAAAGTCTCTTTGGAAAATAGTTCTTAGAAAAAACGATCAGGCTCAATTTCCTGTTTTATCCATGGCTACATGCTGGATTTACATAACTGAAAACATCAATAAACTGTCAATTATGGTAAATGAATATTAGCTTTTCACTACACAATAATCCAAGACCTGTAAGTTTAAGAGTATTAGGAAATCAGAAAGTTTAAGAGTATTAGGAAATCAGAGCTTGAGTTTTAGATCTTCCCCATGAGCTCATCTTCAGTTCAGGTTATATGCCCAGGGATTAGGGGTAGCCTGGACAAATGGGCACACTGGTATTGCAGTAAATCTCTCATCTGCAAACCAGGTATTGAGCTGGGTAGAAATGTCTTTACATAGCCAGCCTTGTGCTTACTTTATTGTACCCTCATCTCTAGGAAAATAAGGACTTCAATAAAATAAGTACGTTTTACTCATTACTTTATGCTACTGCCCTATTTCTCAATTACAGAGATAGTTGTTTTACAAATATGGCCCTTTTCCATTGCAACCCTTCTAAGTGAACTTCTTTCAAGTTTACCATATCCCCCTACTACAATATCAGCCAGTCCTTAATCATTATTAGCTGAATAAGCAAATGAAGAAGGCAAATGTTACAGTGTGAGCAATGAATCAGTCAGTTCCCAAATACTTATTAAATACCTATTAATTAAAAAACCATCTCTACCCTCATGGGACCTGGAGTCTTAGAAAGAGGCAGGTAGGCACAGTGGTGGGAAGAGACAGAAGGCAAGAAGAGATAAGTCAACAATGTAAGTTTATCAAGTGATAAATGATACAAGAAAATGAATTATGATGCTGTTACAGAGTGTGATAAGGGAGATGGGGTGCTTCTTTACATAGGGCGATCAAAGAAGTCCTCTTTTAACCCTAAGATGATCTGAGAAACAATATTCCAACCAAAGGGTCAGGACTTAAGAGACCTCAAAGAATGAGTGAGCTTAACAGTGTGTATTAATGGAAGACAGTCTTTACCCTCCCAGAGCTTATAAGTTCTCCTCATTCCCACTAACTAGATTCCCTTTTCTACATGGCTGCAGCAATTAGATCTTGCCTTGCTGCTTGGCTTCCTTGATTTCTGATTCGTTCTTACTAATCATTTAGAAAAACTGCATCAGATGAACAACAGTGTGATGTTCTCTGTCCCTGGAAGTGGGGAGAGGGCATAACAAATGGCATTTCTAATGGCAGTTCAGGGTAGAAAGCCATTGTGAAAGGCATTTCAGTTATTTCAATGGAACTACTTCTATCTATCCTCCTAAGACAGGTCTGAAAATCAAAATCATGCTGGGCTTGCTATTATCTAAAGTTGAATTTAACTAATGGGATGTTTTTCATTTATTCATTGATTCACATGTGTTTTCGTCAGGCATTTATTTAGTATACCAAACATAATTCTGGAAAGTTGGAATACGGAGATAAGTGGAATATTGCTCTTTCCTTGCAGAGGTGCACAGACAAGTCTAGGGATAGACAGGTAAGCACAAATCACAGCAATGTTATTTGTGCTCTGAGAGGTTTGCAGCAGTTGAAGAGATTTTTACAGAAGCATAAGTTCTTAATTCAGCCTGGGGAGGTTAAGACAGTTTCATGAAGGAGGTGGTGCTTGACTTGAGACTTGAAGGTTGAAGAGAATTTCGTTAGGTGGGTAAAGATGTAGGAAGGGATAGGGATACTATAGAAAAATAATGTCATTAGGAATGCTGGTGTGAACATGTATAATGTGTTCAGGGAGCTGAAAGCCTATCTACAAGAAGCAAGAAAACTTAGTGAAATAGGAGGAGGCCATTGCCTTAAAGGCCAGTTTCCTATAGCCACCCTTTTTTTTCACTAATTTGCACTAACAGTTTGACGTATTCAAGACAGTTATTTCATTAATGTTCTGGTCTTGCCTGGGTTTGGCAGAGAGTCTCTTTATCGTTGAGTCTAACAGTTCCTGGTCCTCTGTGCTGTCCCAAAAGATAGAACGTGCCTCCAGTTGGCAGGGAACATAGAAAGTGCTCACCAGCCATTATCTCATATTCTGACTGTGCAAAGTGGTTGCCATTCTGAGAATGGAGGTGAGGAAACTGAGGCTCAAGGGTGAAACTGCCTTGCCTAAGGTCACACACCTAGGAACTGACATGGTTATGATTCAATTTCAAACCTGGTGCTCATCCTATAACACTGGGACGGAGCTGGTTATAAATCAGGCTGGCAGTCTATTGAGCCTGTGGTTTTGGCTAGTGTGAAGATGTTGAAGGAAGGTTTGTATTAAGATACTCTGTGATTTTGGCACAAGAGTTGTGGAAGCATATGGGCCCCTGGAGAGGTTAGCAATATGAGCAAGAAATAACAGGATGAGATTCAACTGGAAAAATGCTAACGAATACATCTGGAGACAAACAAGCAGAAGCACACATGGTTAACGGGAAGCAGAGCAGCAGGGACCATGAGGGTTTGGAGAAAGTGGACATTTTATCATAAAGACATTGCCAAGAGGAGATGGGAGCAGGCGAGAAGAAATCACTTGGGTTGTGGACAAAAAGGCCTCATCGAACCAAGGAGAGAAAGAAAAGGCCTTTGGCATGCTCCATGTTTTGGATCTGCAGTGCCATTTTCACTTCAGGTCCTCGTATTTTAAACATAAGCCAACCAATGCTGGGGAATTCAGAAAAGAGAATCACACACATAATTTAATACCAGAGGGGATGAACTCAAGAGGAACAAACAAACAAGCAAATAAGATCATGTTACATCTCTACAATTCTGAAAAAGGCAACAGCAAAAAAGGGCTGAAATGAAAATGCTCGAAAATGGAGGAGTGGGCAGGTAACATGGCTCATAGCAGTGTAACTTATGGCACTAGCTACCCACAGTTACTTGATCTTCTGCCAAAGTCCTCTCTTTGGGAACACTGTCTCCTAGAATGTGGAAGCTCCAAGACTGAAGTCCAGAACTAACACTGTAAAGACTGATTTCATGCTGCCAGAGGACAGGGGCTCTGGACCTCAGAGGGCAGCCTGTTGCATTGCTGATTGGCTCTCAGTCTTATTTGATAATCACTCATGAATGATACCTATGGATACCTTGTGGTGTTTATTCTAGATGTAATACACAGACTTAAATTCCTGAGTTAAATTCATGGGGCAGGAGAATGACATCATTTCTCAGTTTTCACGCCATTTTTTCCTCCTTTTTGTCATCGGACACTGGATGGATTATAAATGACCTGAGTGTGCTGTCTTAGTAATTCCTCAACCAAATGTTGTTTTCCAATAACCATCTATCTTCGAAAGTGTCTCTCCCATTATCTTTTTCCTAACTGTTCGAAACAGATGGCACTTTATACTTTAAATTCATGTCCAAGTCATTTCAACTAACACTGCCCTGTGATTTGGGACTCTACCTGAGAGGAAAAAGCACATTCAAACTGTGATGTGTGCAAAAATGTATTTGATTTTGTAGAAGAACAGAAGGTTCTAGAAATTTTTGTGAGTTGTGGCATGTGCCTGTGAGTAAACGAGGGTAATGTTTTTGGTGGAAATTCCCTGAGCGAACCCTACCAGTACTATGTTAAAATTTGAGATTCCCAAATGGAATGTTGGCATAGACTGATGTATCCTGTAACTGACATGAAATGAATTGAATCACCACCTGCTATAAGCATTCAGCATCTTTTCATTCATTTAAGGCTCTCAAAGGCAAGTGTCTCCCATTGAACATAAGAAGTACTTAATAAACATTTGCTGACTGAATAGATGAGTAACCTCAATGGAAAAGCAGAGTTATTACTTTGTTAGTTTGGTGCAATGAAAAGACCCAAGTCTGGACTTCAAGTCAGACAGACTACATTAAAATCTTCCCTTGTAATCTAACAATTGTGTGATTTCAGAATAGTAACTTCCATTTTATGTCCTTGATTTTTCTCATTTTTTTAAAAAAGGAATGATTTTAGTTAACTCCAGGGGCTCTTGTAAAGATTAAATGCAAAATAGCGCATTAGATGACAACTCTAATTCCTGAGGTATAGGAAAGAGGTACCAAAAGTTATTTTGTTCCTGCTTTGGGACCACACCAGTGACATTTTTCTGGCCAACATCTCATTCCCTTAATTCTTATCCATAGCCCAGAGACCCAGAGCAACTTTCTTGAGAAAGTTTTTCTATGTGGCTTTCCAAGAGCTTTCTCCAAGCTCTTTTGGCACTTCCTATCTGTACAACTCAGTCGGACACTATGTGTGTCTAACTTGTCATACCATAGTATTTATTGAATTGTTATTTCACAGATGGTGCAGATCAGTCATGTGTCCCAGGGTGAGAATTTGAGAACAGGATTTGCAATAGGCTCATTCTATCACAATGCCAACTCCATGGGAGGTGCATGTAGATAAGCCCCACTGAACACAATATGTCACTGCTAATCCTTTTGAGTTGGAGAATCTTCATTTTAAAATAAGGATCTCATATGCAATCTATCTACTTTTTAGTTTGGTTATAAGAATCAAATGAGATAACACATATGGAAAAATTTTGTAATTCTTAAAACTTTTATGGATGAATATAATTCTTCTCTTGTGGTTATTTAATCTTATTTGTTATTTAACTACCATCTTAGGAGGCAAAAAGAAAAGATGCTTTCATACTTAATTTTGAAGAACTAAGCTTAGTTAGGCAGGCATCAGATCAGGAAAGCATAATTACATAGGCAGTATCAAATTCCCTATATCCAGACATCTAGCTTCCTTATACCCAAACATCTTTGTGCTGTCCATGCTTCTAGTGACCATGTTATTGGAACAATACATCAGGGTATGGGGTATTTTCTTAAAGACTGTGTCAGCACAAAAAAGAGATATATATTGCATGCTCCTTCCTTCTCTTCAGCACCCAATGCACATCTCTATTAATGGACTTGTTATATTTTATTGAAAAGATCTGTGAAGATCTCTCAGCTGTGGCCCTGATATAATATTTATGAAAACGTACACAAACAAATGTTACCAAGTTAAAAAAAAAAAAAAAAAGTGGAAACTTGAGATTTCTCAATGCTCTGCCAAAACCCCGGAGGAATTTTTACTAACCAAAGCTCAGATAAAGTTTTGAGGGAATAAAAATGACCAGATGAAAGGATCCAATGTGAAGATCTAGGAAAATAATCAACTTTCTGAGTTGTAGTTTTGATTTCTGCTTTATGGCAAGAGAATAACTACAGAATGCACCTAATTTTTCAGAAAGAAATATCCCTCTGTACCATCAGTTGATCAAACAGCAGAAGCAAGATTTAATTCTAAATAGAGTTCATATGCATAGAAGTAAAATAGACCCAGATTTGCATGCCAACACCACTACTTAGCAATAGTGGGCTTTGACAAATTTACTTCGTATTTCTAAAATTCAGATTTTTAACTTGTAAAATGAGAATGATACTAGTGGCTCTTTTATGTAGCACCTATGAGAATACATGTGAAGTCCCTAGCATAGTGAATAGAACAAGGGGAGGTGGAATACATCTAGTCATTACTATTTATATTATTATTACTATTATTATTAAATGCTGGAGATTGTTGGCACTCAGCATCCCCAAACCCTAAGCCCACAAAACATACTCTCATGTGCACGTGACCACATGCACAAACACACACACACACACACACACACACACACACACACACTTTTGAACTTCACAACATCTGGAAGCCTAGAAAGTAATTTACTCAGATTTCCTTGAGTTCTGACTTAGATCCTATCAATAAAAGCTGCCTACATACAGTTAAGAAGACAAGAAAGAAGCCATTATTTTCTTCCTCCAGTGGTCTGTGAATGAGAGGGTAGCAGGCAAAAGTGGGGTTTAGAGAATTTTCTAGCCCTGCTACTGTGAGTCACTCACTCTGGTGCTGTGGGTCTTTGAGATTATGTGCAGAAGTTCCTATAATTCCTGCATTTCCTGATTCCCACAAAGCCAGCTACTGACCTTGACTCTTGGCTTTCCCAGCTGTTGCAATGGTTTCATAAGCAGCTAACTTCCTATATTAAATTCTTCCCACTTTAAATATCCAGAGTGGCTTCTGTCCTCTAGACCACATCTTGTCTACTATGCATTACACCCTATATAAGCACAATTGCTGTTTGATACAGCAGAGTCTACTAGGTAATTGATGGGCAGGTATGGACAATTTGCTTATGGGCTGTGCACTTGAGCCAGCCCTCCCTCTTAGTCACTGAATGAGAAGGCATCACTGGAAATGGAGGTTCATTTCTCCCTAGACAGAGAACAGCAAAATTATAAAGATCCTTCCTTATTAATGGAGGAGTAGAAGCAAAACAAACACCACCACCACAATATCAACAACTTTGGCTTATAGAAGGTATACCAACTTGCAACCAAGAGGCAGAGGAAAAGAATAGTTGTTCCGATTTTCACAAAATCTTTTTCCAGTAAGCTCTATTACCTATGCAAATAAAAGATAACATATTTCAAAATTAAATAATACCTCAGAAAACATAAAAGTGAAGAAAATTTAGCTAACAAGTTTTTTCCCCTTCTTCAATGCTCTGAGCAACGTAAGAAGGAAAAATCATGTTTAATTTTTACTTGTATCCCAAGCACCTAGCATGGATTCTGGTGCACACACATTTTTCAAACTGAAGGGAAGTGGAAAATCAGGATTAGCCTGTAGCTTCAGGAGACAGAGAGGCCAGGGTGAGTCTGTTAATTCCAGACAGGTTCCAGAGCTAGGTTTCCTCTTGCCCCACACTGCTTGCTTCTCCAGCCTGCATTCCCCAAAGTTCACCTTTTAAAGTGCCTTTTAGTTTGTCCAGTCGCAACAGCCCTAGGCTTACTCATAAGACCAAGCCCAGTGGAACTGTCTTTCCCACACCACATCTGAGTGAGCCAGTTTTAATAAACAACTATTCCAGATTGGCACTCATAGTTCCAATTTAGTACTTTTGATGTTCTTGGTTACCTAAAATAGAAAATAACAATTTAAAAAAGTTCCAAAAAGCTTAATTATTTAAAAGATATGCTTCAATTTAACTAGAATGTTACAATAAACATTTCCTTCCTATTATAACTGACAAACAACTAAAAGTTGTGAAAAGTGCTATCGTGTTTTTGATGAGATAAATCTTTATTCTCAGACATAATTAACTTCTTTAAGTAGATGCACTAAGACTAAATTCAAGGACATTTATTTTAAAACTTCTGAAGGTCTGAGATTCTACATTGTTATATTCAGGCGATGAATTTTACCTCTTTAAAATATTTTAATCCTTATCCCACTCTTATCCGTGCATTTCTGGTTTAAATGGCTTTTGGATCTCTCTTTAACAAACTAGAGTCTTTGAAGCTGACCTTCCTCTGGCTAGGAGAACCCAGAGGACCAAACCCCTATGGATTCTCTAGTTTTGTATCTCCAGGAGATGAATGAGGTAATCAGGTTATCACCAAGGTTCTGTCTGTCAAGGTGACTCATGAATGCCCCTGGTCCATGGTTAATTACTACGCTTCCGGTGTCTCTGCCTTCATCTGCTTTTCTGAATATTTTTTGTGGCACAGAAGCTCAGACCCCACTCTTTGGCCCTCACTTTTGAAGTGTGGCTCATGTGGAATGTCCATTCTCCACGGAGGGTGACAAGGCAGCTATAGCCACAAGCCCCGTTTCTACAATCTAAGAAAAACATATCTTGCAGCTAAGTGATTACCTAAAAGGGGAATTGTGAGGCTAAGGATTTTGAGATGACAGATTATTCAATGATTGTGGCAGCCAGAGCTACTAATAACCCCCACCACCACCAAAAAAAAAAAAAAGCTTGTGGATAGAGTACTGGTTTTATATAGTTGCATTGAATTCTGAATGAAACATAGTTATCATAGTGAAACAGAAGGTTAGCTTGGAAGTCTTCTGTCTCAGTGACAAAGGGATTGAAGGCATCAGTCAAGAGAGGAATGCAGGATAGATAATAGATGCAGCCCAACTGCAGCTGTAGACGTCAGGATTACTGAAACAAAGCCATTCTTCATGCAGATGCAAGCACACTGTAAACATAAGCATTAATACTTTTTGGATTCAGGGGAGAGCTGGAATTTCACATTTCCAATGTTGCCATAATTCATCACTGCCTGCTGCATGATCCTCTAGCACTTTTGTGTATGAAGTATAACAATTAGAACTTAGGAGTTTGGTGTTCACAGCTTCAGATTGCTTCACAATTTCTTGAGGTGAGAAGTAGCCCACTCTCAACAAGTAGAGTATAAATTAAACTTTACATCTTATTTAGGAAAGGATTCCCACATTTTCTTTTTCTAAAAATATACTATAGATTATTTAAGTCAGGAATCAAGGGTATGATGCTGTCCTTGGTGCAAGAAGTTAAGAACCCATGCATCACCTCAGACCTCTCCACTGAATTTAGAGTTCTCTACAAGAAATTTGGGAAATATCCTATTATTTTTCCAGTTTGGTCTGATTTCCTCATAGAAATCATGGCTAAAATCTCCTTATGTTTTATACCCACTGAACTCCAAGGAGGCTACAAGGATAGCCTAGAATCTGAAAGGTAGCCTTTGCATTTTGACACCCCAAAGATTTGTCCATGAGCTGGGGCCATATGGGGATTCTGCAAGGCTCGAATTCTTGTCCCATCACCAAGACTAGTCCTGCAATTCCTGATGCCCATGTGGGAACTGATCCTATTTTCCTGTGGATTTTAGTGAAGGAGAGATGATCAAAGAAACTTGGCAATTGCTAGGACAGATTGAAACAGCTTTGAGCACACCAGAGTGTGTTGCCACTGCTTCTATATTATAATAAAAATGACAATATGTCCTACATTCTACATTGTAATATACACTCTACAGAGGGTATTTGCTGTTGGTGAAAGCTGCATAGATCATTCAACTTCAAACTGTTTATATTACTTCAAACTGACAACTTCATTTTCTGTAGGCATCAAAAAGAAAAAAAAAAAAACCCTTCAACCTCCTGATAAAAATGCAATTTTTACTTATAGGATCATTCATACCACCTCTGAAAAGATAGCCAAATGTGATATTAGTCACAAGACGTATCTTTTCCTATATTTCAAGTTATTGTTTCTGAATTCTGTGGCTCCATCTCTCCTTATTACAGGTGGAAGTCATAAACTGAAATGTGTTGTGCGTTCTGGTGGTGGTCACCAGATTGGCAGCGGTAGTCATTAAGAAGTCAAAAATCATCATGTAATATTCAAAGAAGCAACAATTTGATCATTGGCAAGTGGAAGTAAATTGTACGGTAAAGGGAGAAATAAGTGAGGATCTCAAATGTGTAAAGTCACATTTAATGTTAAGGGCATATGTGAATCCTGGTAGAGAGTGCCTGGACATGCAAGGGGAGGGATCATAGCTTGATGGCCACAAGATGTTTCCTGGAACCAGTGCTTCTGTCTTGGGTTTTATTAGGACACTCTGGTACATTATTCATGCAACAGGGAGGCCCTGTGATTTGAGTGCTCACTGTGGGTAGGGCAAGAGGTTGGAGGAGGAGGGTTACAATATGAATATTTTATTGCATTTAAATTATACCTCAAAGGTTATTTTTTAAGAAAAAAATAAATACTGCCAGGTAATAGAGTTTATATCTCACTGCAAACAGGAAGAGTAAATCTGGGGGGTTTGGTTCAAGATAGTGGGCTAGAAGTAGCCAATGTGCTCTGCTCTCATGTGGATGAATGGAGCTGGAGGCCATTTTCCTAAACGAACTAATGCAGGAACAGAAAACCAAATACTGTATATTCTCACTTATAAGCGGGAGCTAAACATTGAGTGCATATGCACACAAAGAAGGTAACAACAGACACCAGGATCTACTTGAGGGTAGAGAGGGGAAGAGGGTGAAGATAAAAAAAAAACTACCTATTGGATACCATAGATATTACCTGGGTGACAAAATAATTTGTACACCAAACTTCCATAACATGCAATTTATCTATATAACAAGCCTGCACATGTACCCCTGAAACTAAAACAAAAATTAAATAATAAATAAAAATAAAGAGTAAAGACTTAAAGTCAAAGATGGAGAAGGGACAGTAGATTAGAACAAAGGAAGAGTGAAATCCCAAGGTGAGGGTTGGTGTGGACAGTTCACTTTTCTGTGTTCTCTGTACCCCAGGTGAGCAGCCCAGCCATGTATAAAGGGACAGGTCCACATAGTCCAGCAGCACCATGAAGTGTACAAACAGTATCATCGAAGAATTTTTCAAACTAAATCAGGTTCACATCCCAGCTATGATGCTTCTTGGTTTTGTAATCATAGACAATTTTATTGTAAGCCTATTGAACCTCAATTTTCTCAATAGTGAAACTGATGCAGGGCAGGCAAGCCCCAAAATTAGGGCTTAGCCCAGGAGGGTTCTTGGCTTCACCTGGGAAAGAATTTAAATGTGAGCCGATGGTATTAGCAACTGTTATTGAAGGGGCAGTGTACAGCAGCAGCAGAACCCACAGGCAGTGTGCCCAGAGTAGCAGCTCAAGGGCAGTACTGTCATATTTATACCCTTTTAATTTCATACAAATTTAGGAAGGAGTTATTCATAAGTTTCTAGGAAAGGACTGGTAGCTTCTTGGTGTTGCCAAGGAAAGGGGCAGTAACTTCCAGATGTTGCCATGGCAATGCTAAATGGTCATGGTGCTGGTGGGCCTATCTTATGAATGCTGCTTTCCCTGCCTCTCCCTTGTTTCACCCAGTCTTCAGTCTGGTCTGCAGTTGAGTCTCACCTACATCAAAATGAGAATTATAACAGTCTAAGTTTGTTGTGAGGCTTATTCTAAGAAACACATGTAAATTACTTATATACTCAGTATCTGTAAGTACTAATTTTATCCTTATACTCAACCTATGGATGGCAGATAGAAGACCAGACTCAGAGGGTCAGAAACCCTGTGGCCAGGGTGAACATACCTAAGAAGCACAGAACTGAATAAGTAACTGCAAGGAGTCTCCGACCCCTGACCACCTTCTTGTTTCCTCAGATCTGCCCTATGATTGTAAGGCAATCAGAAACAAAGACATGATGATATTGGAAAACGGTGGGGTGGATGTGGGGGAGAAACATATCTTCTGTTACCAGTGCCTTAAAGCAGAAAAATGCCAACACATCATAGGACAATTAACGTTAAACTGAACTCAGATGTAAACACAATCAGACAAGGCATTCTGAAAATAACCATGTCTGTTGGGTGCCCAAACCAGGTGGATTCTTAGAACATACTGAGCAATATTTTGGATGTCTTGCTTGCTCTCTTGGGTTCTGCTCCCCAGTGTGCTGTATGTGGCATAAGTTACAAGGCCCAAGGCAGTAGTCTCCATGTTAACCCCTCTTGGGATGCTCTTAGAGTTACAACAAAAGTTCTGTCTTCCTTCCTCTATGTTTTCAGCATTAGTTATAACTGTTTACCTGATATCAGTTTAGTCTTCCTGAAGTAAACAGGAAGTCATTTTTTCTCCAATATATTCAACCATGATCAAAAAACAAGTCACACTTGTAGCTTCAGGTTCAACTAATGTCTTTTTTTTTTTTTTCAGAACATGGCTGCAAAGAAAAAAAAGGATATAATAAACTATAACTAATTTGAAACGTTTATAAATGTTGCTGAGGTTCCAAATACTTAGATTGTGTATCCTCAATTATCAGCAAACCATGGTGACTGTGGCAGACTAAAACAAAGCAATGGGAGAATTTTGTTTTTTGTTTTTGAAACTCAGAGACCCTACTTCTGAGTTTTTCCTGTGGTCCCAGGTACTCAGGATGCTGAGTTTCTTCTTGGATTCTGAAGAAACTTTGTAAATAAGGACACATTTATAAAGGTCCTTAGGAATGAAGCCCCTGGGTGTGATTCAGGAAGAAGCACAGACCAGCCCTGCTGTGAACATTGTCTTGTGGGAGGTTCTGAGCACTCTGTCCTCAGGAATGGTCAAATGCCTCTGCTGGGAGATACGAGGATAGAGTCAGAGACAGAAGAGCTGAAAACACAGGGCATTAAATAGCATTTACAGGTTTATAATCTCATTATAAATGTAATAGGAGAGGATTATAGGAAATTTTACTATAGAAAAATATAACAAAGAAAATAAAAGCCAGAAGTCAACATGGCACCCAACATTAAATATTAATATTCTCATCTGCTTTTTCTAAAAATACATATACATGCTTACATATGTACAGTAGTTTTTAAAGTATGATTATAATGTAAATATTTTGTACACTGCTGTTTCTCACTTCCATATACAATAGAAACTCTTCCAGTCTAGAACATTCAAAGTCAGTAACCGGCCAATTAATTTTAAAAGACTGTAAAGCAGAGTTACTTAAATAAACACTTATTGCTTAAACATTGTGTTTTCACTTAAGATACATAAATGTGCATTCATTAACTATGCTTATGATGCAAGGCCAATGCCTTTTGTATAATTTCTTTCGGTCTTTTGTTTTTGTTTTTGTTTTGAGGCAGGGTCTCACTGTGTCACCCAGGCTGGAGTACAGTGGCGCAGTCATAGCTCACTGCAACATCAAGCTCCTGGACTCAAGCGGTCCTCCCACCTCAGCATCCTGAGTACCTGGGACCACAGGTGCATACCACCAGGCTGGATATTTTCAAAACTTTTTTTTTCTGTAGAGACAGGATCTCTCTCTGTTTCCCATGCTGGTCTCAAGCTCCTGGACTCAAGGGATCCTCCTGCCCTGGCCTCCCAAACTGTTGGGATTACAGGCATAAGCCACCAAGCCCAGCCAGGCCTTTTTGTTGTGCTCAGGTTCTCTGATGAGAGTTCCACAAAGTTTCCTTCCAAAAGCCACATTTATGATACATGGTCTACAATTTCATTTTTTGATGTCTTTAAATGAGAGGGAGATTGCAAAGACTATGAAGAGGTCATCACAGCTCAGAATCCTAGAATTTTACAATCTTTTTCCTTACCTTTTTTGGTTGTCTTACCAGAGTTTGACAGCAATTATTTAGCACCTCAGCTTCCCAGAAAATCTGAAACTTTTTTGCAATTAATGACATATTGATTTCACTGATATTTATCCAGTATCAGTTCACTGAGCCATGCAATTACAGTGACAAGGGCAACCAGCCTCAACATATTTATTGAGTCATAGTAAGGACATTACAAAAAGTGGGAGCAGTATGCACCAGAACAGGGGAGAGGAGCCTGCAGTCCATGAGACAAGAGCCCCGTGGACGCTGCTCAGTAGGTTTACAGATAGAGCGTCCAACTTTTATTCTGGTGAGTTGGTTACATGAGGGCTGGTTTAGGCATAGTCTGCAATTTTCAGCTTCATCATGTTTCAGCATTGAAATTGATGCCAGACACTTGAACTAAATGTAAATGTTAAAGAGGTATTGGAAGAGACAAACCATTCCACACTTATATTAAAATTATCTCTGAGTGGTACAATTTGGTTTTAATGATATTGAAACTTAGTAGTATTCAGGTAGGAGACAGGATTTGACTCCAAAGGTGGGGCTTGGACACTGGACCAGATTGAGGACTAGCTAAACAGGGATGAGGGAGGAGGCAGTTTTCTAATCAGACACAACCATCAGTGTGCCATGTCAATTTATCATTGCCATGGCAACACCCGGGAGTTACCACCCCTTTCCATGACAATGGCCCAATGACCCAAAGGTTACTCACTACCCCTTCCCTAGAAATTTCTGTATAAACTACCCCTTAATCTGCATGTTATTAACAGTGGGTATGAATGTGACTGCTACTTTCTGCTTACGGGGTAGCCCTGCTCTGCCAGAGCAGTCACAAAACTGTAGTAACACTGCCTCTTCAATAAAGCTGTTTTCTTCCATCTCCAGCTCTCCCTTGAATTTTTTCCCGTAAAGTTGGGCTTAGTAGCGATGTTTAACTCACATGCAGGAATGTGTCTTTGTGGCAACAGAAGACTTTGTTTCCCCTTAAATGAAGCCATTTATTAACTCAAGCCAAAAAGCCCATCCTTCAGCTTCTACCACATTTTTGTATTAATAATCAATTTATATGGATGGATTTTGCATAAAAATTCAGCAAGAAATTGATGTCATCTTGGATAAAGTTGAGCTTAAGAGTTTGTTGTTTCTGTAAATGTTCCCTAATATTTCCATTTTTTACTGCCAACATATCTTCTCACAAGAGTCAGCAGTGTTCTAAGTAATTTGCCTGGCCAACGTGCTAACAAGTAATTAACAATGCATTCATTAGTAAGGCAGTTAATGCATCTAATGATCCTTAATCACAAAATGGAATGTTTGCTATGAATGTTTTATTCCACACCCTTTTCCACACATTATTTACTGTCAATTAGTTACTCTGGAGCAGTGATCATTATCTGAGGATAAAAAGGAATTGTACCAAAAAACTAAAAAAACTACATTATTGATAATCCTGCAATTCAATACATATATTTTTAAATTCTGTGTCTGGAACCTTATTCATATGATTCCTTTTCTCACAGTGCATGCTATTTCACCTAGGATATAAATGCCACGTGTTTTAATATGGACAAGCCCAGTTCTTGCATTCATCTATTTAAAACAGAACAGCTCTAGGGCACCTTAGCCTTAGGCTATGCTTCTGCTAACCATTAAAGAAGTCAAACTCTGTGATCGGGCTTCTTTGAAAGACTGCAGAACCTCTGCTTAGCTGGCACAGTTTAAAAATGTGTATGTGGTTAAAAACATATATATATATACACATACACACATATAATAGATATATATACATATAAAGTGCATAGTTATGCATATATGTACATATATGCTTTTAGATAACTTTTAAAATAAACTCCCTTCTTTGCTAGTCATCTTTGTAAATGACTCTACCATCTATAGAAGAACTCACGGAGGTATTCTAAATGCTTTGCTCTTTTATATGCCATATTTAATAAGTCATCATATTAGAATTTTACCTTAGACATGTCTCTGGCATCTCTATCCTGGGCTCCAACCCCAGTACTTTTGCTCTGGAACCACCATTTCTCATGAAGATGTGTTAACATATTCAAGTTCCCTTAAGGAAAACATTTCATTGCAGCCTCACCTCTCTCTTAACAATCTATATTTTTATCATCCCTATTTGATATTCTTTTCTGACTAACATAGGAATTAGAACAGTTGTGATTGGGGATGATGGTGAGAGTAGGGAAACAGCTCCTGAAACAGGAAGTCATGTCTCAAGCCCAGTTCTTCAAGGAAAGCTGATGTGATACGGCCAATGGAGTGCAAAAAGACAGATGGGAAACCAGGTCTATACATGTTCGTCTGTTTTTTAAGAAACTATAAATGAAGCAAGTTCTAGCTTCAGAAGATCCTATCTGGAGAGACTTAAAAGAGACCTCACCTGTCATTCAGTCTAACCATGAAGGCAATTGTACTTTTTTAGGGCTGAGTTGTTTTCCTCATCCTCAAATTTATCTGCTGAAATCTTAACCCCTAGCACTTCAGAATGTGACTATATTTGGAGATAGGTAGTGGCTTTAAAGAGAAGATCGGGTTAAAATGAAGCTATTGTGGTAGGCCGTAATCCAATCTGACTGACATCCTTATAAGAAGAGGAAATTAGGACATACAAAGAGCACACCAAGGAGGCACACTCACAGAAGAGAGACCATGTGAGGATACAGCAAGAAGGCAACCATCTGCAAGCCAAGGAGAGAGGCCAAAGAGGGCATCAAATCTGCCGACCCCTAGATCTCAAACTCCCAGCCTCCAGAACTGTAAGAAAATAAATTTCTGTTGTTTAAGCCTCCCAGTCTACAGTACTTTGTGATGACAGCCCTAGCAAACTAACACATATTTTCCCTTGCTCCTGGGAAGGAATGCTATTCTTTTGTATATTTCAGCACACTCGACGTTTTCAGGCAAAACAATATGGGAAAGAATAATTTTCAAACTGGAAAGCATTTAGGACTGTGTAAATCTCACAGGAAACCATGATAACAAGAGATTTGCAGCAATTAAACTTTAAAAAGCCTCACAAGATCTCCCAAATTGAATGTGCACATTTCAACGAAGCCAAATACTAACAAACATATCCCCTGAAGCAACACCACTAGAATAACACCTTCTCTCCTCCCTTATGATTCTAATTGTTTATTTGATAACCTCTTATCCCAACCATTCCCAATGTGGAATCTGATAGTGGTTGGGTTGAAACTCTAATGTACCATATTGAAGATGTGAATCTAAATGTAAAAAATAAATCCAATAGTTCAAAATGACTTATATCACTGACAAGTTTAACACAAAATTTAGTAAGACAGTATTCAGACAGAAAACATGTTTTTCCCCAAGCCATTTGTTCAAGATACGGAGCTCAACTCTGAATGCTATTTTCCTAAATACTTGACTAACGAATTGATTGTCCTCTGACCTTGTGTCATCGCCCTCATTGTCCTCTCATTCCTGCAACAACAGGTTCAGAGACAGAAATATGTCTTCCTGTGATGCCTATTCTGATCCCTGGCTCTGCATAGTATATAATTCAAGGTTCCCACCAGGCCTTAGTGGGCTGATAAGCCTTCAACAGAATGCACTGCACATCAATCTATAAGATTCATTGCTGACTAAAGCATCAAAGTTGGGCTACTCCTCTGTGGGCCTTTCTGATTTTTCCTTTTCAACTTTGAAATTAATTTTCAATTCCAGATAATATTTGAAGGCATTTAAACTAAAGGATTTTTGACTCCTTATGGCTATAGGTTTGCTTTATTTGAATGGTACTACAGTATATTATTTTTTAAATACATATTTATACCCATAAGTTTAAATGTTTATATGTGGATTAGGTGTCATCTCATTTGCCACCTTTTTCATGGTCCTCACTGCCCTCTGTCCTCTTCAGAAGGTATTTTCGAAATGACTCTCAAGGCATTTGAGTTTATGTGGCCCCTGAGAGAGATTTTGAGATCCTATATCCCCAATTCAATTGGAGGACCCAAAGATAAAAGTATTGTCTGTAAATACACAAATTCCAGTAAGCAAAGCAACTCCAAAATGATAATAAAACCTCAAGGGGCCTAGGGCAAGTGTCTTAGGTTTGCTCTACCACCTGGTCACCAAAAGCTGGGTGGTCTGCTAAACTTTGATTTATATTCTCTCAGTAGCAAACTGACTCCAGTGGGATTTCCACAAAGCCTCTTTCTAAAATGCAAATATGTACTCCACGAAGAGTCATAAATTAATTTATGAGATTGGGGATCTATACCATTTCCCAGGAGGAGGAATCTACATATCACCTTTTTCTAATACAGGTGAGAGAAATGCTGATTGAGAATCGAAGAGACCAGGAATAAAAATTTCATGGGAGGGATGACAGTGAACAAGAAGGTAGGAGTTAGAGTTCTTGAGTGCACAGGCAGGGAACCAGAGATAAATGATCTAATTCTATACTACACTGGCAGTTAAACCGTGTGTGTGGCAGATAAACCAAGCCTATAATCTAAACTTTCCTGTTCTATCTTAGGTTTAGGCACTTATGTCCTTTTAATATATATATATGTGTGTGTGTGTGAGTATATATATGTGTGTATATATGTACATATATTTTGCTGATTGAACGAATATATACATAAATCAATTTAATTTTTATGTCTGGGATTTTCCATATAAATGGATTAATATACCAGAAAATAACACTTGGTAAAATCAGATGCTTTTATTCAGAAAATATGCTCAACATGTTCTCAGCTAGAAAATAGGCAAAAACATTCTGACCTGCTTAGTATAATTGAGAGAATATAAGGGAGCTACTTTGCATTTTACAGACTTAGAGGATTTACAATTTTATTTTTGCCATCTTGGTTTGTGAAAAGCCAACTGAATAACATGCTAGAGACTGATTAATAAGAGAACATGGGACTAATCTCAAGGAGGCATTGGGTGAGATTATAGCACTTAAGCTACTGTATAACTGCAGAGTAACATTTTTAATAATCCTGAACAATACCTGTCTGTGACACCTTAAGATGAGCAAAATCAGCCTCTTTGTAGATCTCATTAAATAGGGAAATGGTGCTGCACATGCCCCAAACTACCAGTGACTAAATATTCAAAGAAGGGATGGAAGGCTATCTCTTCTGGAAGCTTCTGTGCTCCAACCTCATGTGGCAAGCAGATGTGCTGGCCCTGGCTACATGGCCACTGTTAGCTCTTTACTCCCTGAGATGGCACCTGTCCCCTGCCCCTGTGAACCGGGAAGCAGAACTCCAACCTTCTCACTTCCTGAGATGGCATCTATCCCCTGCCCCTGTGAACCAGGAAGTAGAACTCCAACCTTCAACAGTCCTCTCAGGGAATCCAGTCACACCAGTCATATTCTGAGTTCTGTATCAAAGATCCATGAAGTCCTGGGCAGGGCTCTGCTACATGATCTGTACTCTTGCCTCAGTATCAAACACCCAGGCTGTACATGTGCTGAGGGAAGTTTCTCTTTCCATTTCTCACACATTCTTGTTTCTAGCATCTAAATTGCTATCTGGTTCTTCTCTTCTCCAGTCTGGAATTTCCCTGAATTACTGGTTTTCCCCTTTGCTGTATGTGGAGCAGTTCATCTCTGTAAATTTTGACCAGCCCTCACAGGACTGAGTGAAAGTAACACCCTCCAAGTAGCCATCACCACTCTTCTTAGAAGCCTGTTTCATGACTGTTTTTCACTACTTGTGCCCCTCTTATTGGATATCACTGCCATTTCAAAATATTTATCAAAATGTGTTTGCAAATTCTCACAATGCTCTTCCTAAGAGGAACCAAGGTGAATAAACCAAAATATTTTAAAGTATAGGCATCCTACACAATGAGAGTAGATACAGCAACTGAGAGCAAGAAGCAGAGATGACCCCATAATTGAGTGAGATGCTCACATCAACATGCCTTATAGTCCCTGCAGAATTATGCATTTGGTTAAAAAATAGTGCAAGCTCAGGAACCATGGTCCTGGTTGGAACTGGAATACAGCAAACATGCCTATGGACTGGGATAAGAAGTAGAGCTAATATACATATATAAAAGTGAAAAAGAGGCAGGACTCATCCTGAGAACCATCAGCCCAGGACAATCAAAGAATTAAAGAGCCAGCTCTGCTCTAACACCCAGTGCTCCATAGAATGAAGAGGTCTCCATGCATCAAGATTTCCTACGATGTTTACTGTCAAAGCCCAGCTTCACTCTTCACTGCCATGAATGCCAGTCCTCAGCAGCAGAGAACTTCTGTTTGGCTCTTCTAGTTTTCAACTCTTCATAACCAAGCATTAACCACAGTCTCTGAACCATACTAACCAATGTCTTCAAAAGGGCAATTTCATATTCTCCCCATTTACTGATGAGAGCAGAGGAAATGCTACTCAGGGGAAGGAGGGAGATCCTTTAGCATCAGGACTGACTCCCAAAGGCTGCCACACATTTATTCCTGCAACCCCCTCACACAGTCACAGAGCCCTATAGCAATGGTGTTGCCATGGCAACCAAGAGGCAGCCAAGAGGAGAATGGATCTTATCACCCCATAAGTGGTGCTTCAAGTCTTCCATCTCATCACTCTTTCCATATGACAAACTGCGTCATTAAGAGACCCCAGATAGTCATTAATTACTAAGTGTGTCTCCTCTACTCTAAGTTTGGTCATACGAGTATCACCTAGAGGACACAGGAAAAGCAAGTTCCAGATGCATGGTGAAAAAAATAAAAATGAGATTAGGATGCTGGGGAGGATTCCAGGGAGAGAAGACCAAGGAGGGAGAATCCTGGAGGTCATCTTACTCAGTGACCTTATCACAACCCTCTGTGTGAGCATGGAGATGAAAAATCATGCAGTGTAACTTCTGATTGCCCTTTTCAAATTCCCAGAACAAGCACTATGAATCAGCAATGTCCCTTGGAGTGTGGGAGAAAGACTCCCAAGACTGCAGCTTAAGACTGGCCAAGGTCTCAGGAAATCTATTTATGCCCTGGGTCAGCGAAGGCAGGGTTGGAATGAGAAAACTGGGATAGCTAAGTCCTTTGGGGGCAAGTTATTTTAATAAGGAACCCATTTTGTAGAATTTAATAAATTCTAGGTTTTATCACATGCTTTTTTTCCTTTCTATTTTTTCCCTTACTGTTTTCATTAAAAAAAAAAAAAAAAAAAAAAAAAAGGTTTTTTTATTTTTAGAGGACAAATGGAAAAGTCTCTCTTTCCATGACTCAGCCAGAAAAGTTTGAAGGATTATGGTGTTTTACAAGGCCAGATGTGATGCATCAGGGATAGAAAGCTTGGTGAGGTGGGAGCTTGGGGAGGGATGCCTACTGCCTCACTTCCTTTCAGGTTAAGGAAAGAACGTATTTGGCATCCTAAGTGCATGACAAATTTGTATAACTTCACATACATGTAAGTGGTAGGGACAAGAGAAGATGTATAATAGTGAGACATAAAGTCAGCAAGGTAGGCAAAACCTGGTCATAAGCATTTTTATCTAGTTAAATAAAGGATTTAGATTCTGTTTTAAAAGTTGTGCATAGACACTGATCAGATCTAGGTTTGGCTAGATTATCCAGCAAGGCTAGGAAGGCAATTGCAGCTGGGAGTGGTATTCATGAGGTCCTTAAGGGAGAGAAAAAGACATGATGTTCTAGCAAAGAGTTTGCACAAATATGTTGTTGAGAACAGGATGGAATTTTCCCCTTGTAGGTGACAACAGAGCCATTTCTTCACTGTGAAAGATCAAGTTTCAAGTGCACCACAGGGAGAAGGGTGAATGAGACCCATTGGTGGTGGAGTCACAAGAATGAGCTGGTAGGGGCAGAAGAACCACAAATGAGGGAGAAATCTGCTCATTTCCTTCTTTCTTGCCCCAAAGCAAAGCAACAGAATCTGGTCCAAAGGGCTGGTACAGATGGTGGAATAGCACAGCATATGCTCTGCAAGTACTTCCAAGAACCACCTATATCTTGGCACTTAAATACTTCATAACAGAGAAAATGTGCTGATAATTTATATATTCAATATGTGTTCATGTGTGTACATGCCCAACATTCACACACACAGAGCCAATGCTCAGCAAACTCTGCATCACTAAAACTTAGCTTATGGGTCCTGCTTCCATTTCTTATGCTTTTCCTATTCCTAGTATCATCATACTCTCTTCTTTCGTCAGTCTTTAGCCCTGTTCTTGGGATTGTGTTCTTATATCAGTTTCTTACCCCTTCAGTAAACTCCAGGGTTCTTAGGGAGCCCAATTGCTAATCCCCATTATGTATAATAAAAAGCCCTTTCCTCTTCTCAGAATAATTTCATGCATAACTAAGTGTGGGAGGGAGACTCTTTTACTGACCTTGACCTCGTAGTATATAGTACGCTACTTAGTAATTTTAATACTTAGTTTCTGTATACCTAAAGCCAGGCATGGTCATGTGGAGGTACACTGGCATGTACACACTCCACCGATACCAAGATCTGTGAGTTAAAATAGACCGACAGAAATGCCTCCTTGTATTCTTGCTCTGCTTCCGTCTTTAGTGCCCAGTGGCTATGGTAAGTAGGACAGTGGCCGTCATTTCACCACAGCAAAGCAAACAAAGGAAGTGACACTAAGGATACCCTAGATGGGGATTGCCTGTCTTCAAGTCTTAGACTTCTGATTTGGATTACTCTCAGAGCCAGTGTTACTCAATGGACTTGAAAACAAATTCATTCTGTAGTTATTTTCAGGAGGAATCTGTATCCTATCTCCAATATCCATGTGACTCTAAGCAGGTCACCTCTTCTCCCTATAACCTTTTCTACAAAACATCCCCAACGTCATTGTCTGCTACAAATTTACACTTATTGTAATAAAGTAGACTAGGCAGTGAGTTCATAAACCTCTGAGTGTCTCCATCCTTTGTCAGCAAATTCTTGCCAGCACAACTGTATGCATGACAACTCCCAACTCCTCCTCACACACTGATGTATAACACAATACACAGATACCCAGACCTACACATTCCCATTGTCCCCAAGACATCCAGAGCTGTGCCCAGTCCCACACGGATGCATCTGTACACAAAAATGCACACCCTGGGTGCAAACATAGTCTCCACATATATTTATGCAAATGTTTTATAAACAGCAAAACCTTGCTAATTCACAAGCCTCTTTGGCTGGCGGATTACTGGAGTGTGCAGATTAGAATTAAAACAAATGATTACAAAGTCAAGGATAGCCCATTGCCAAACACATTCTGTTCTTTTGCTTAGTGTTGTAGTTTTGCCTTAATTTATGGTAATCCTACCCACGCTGCAAGCTAATGTATGGCTGGTTCATAAATGGAGTGCAATCTACTACTCCATTTTGGCTGGGAAGGAAGAGAAGACCGCCAGGTTTTTAAACAAGTCTTTAAAAAAACAAGAATTACAGTTCTGCCACATATTAATGTGAGAATAGATGAGATTCCTCACTGTTCATATATATGGTGTATGTGGACAAATATACACACTCATAATGAAGTCCCAGTTCTGTGAAAACTCTTAGAACAGATGTTGAGTTTAATTTCTGTCATAATATGTGATAGTTTGGTTTAATAAAAAGGAATTTACAGGCTTCAGTAGCTTCATGTGCAAGGGCTATATCTTTGTGCCAACTGTCATTTATTCCATCATGTCTCTCCCCTTCATTTCACGTTGGATTTCAGACCCATACTGAGTCCTTGACCCTTCTACTCTGTCTTGTGGTTTCTTCTTCCATGACAGGAACTGATGAAACTCTTTAATTGTGTCTATCTGACTATATATTACACACAGAATTCAATACAAACTCAAAGTAGATTTTCACCAGAACCTCACGCCAACCACTCTTTCCTTCAATTTCTAGCCAGCCTTGCTTATACTTCAATCTAGGAACATACCATAAATTTTCTACTTTCTTCAATTTCCTGATTCATCTCCATTGAATTCAAACATACATGAATTTTTCTTAGCCTGAGTTTTTTCCTTGACTAGAAACAGGTCATAATTTATCTTTCCCAGGCATAGAATTTCTGATAAGTAATATGTATTTCTTCCCACTGGAAAAAAATCCCTGTTATACCTGAATCCCACCCATCTTATGGAATAGCATTGTTTAAAAACTTTGGATTGAGATATAATGTATCTACAGCATGGTACACAGATCATAAGTGTTCAGCTATTTGAATTTTCGGGATTGGAATACACTCATCTAAGTAACCCCCTAGCTCAGAAGAAAGAATATTACTAGAACCATTGAAATCCCCCTGCTGGCCTCGCGGTCACTATCTTCTATTCCAGGAGTTGGTAAAAAACTAACCTGTTGTCTATTACCACCAATTCATTTTGTCTTTTTGGGAACTTTATATAAGTGAAATAATGTGATATTTATTTTTTCATGTCTTGTGTCTTTCAGTCAATACTGTATTTGAAAGTCAGCCATATTATTGTATGCAGTTGTAGTTCATTCATTCCCATTGCTGTGTAGCATTCCATTGTATAAATAAACCACATTTTTGCTCCCTGTTGGTGGATAGTAGGGTAATTATTTTTCACAGTATTACTAATAGTTCTGCTATGTACATTGTTATGCAGGTTTTTTTGGTGAATATATATAAATTTTATAGGAAAACATAAGAAATGGAATTGCTAAGTCATAGGATGTACAGTGTATGTATGTTCAACTGGAGTACATACACCCAACAGTATTTTAAAGTCAATGACTCTAAGAATGTAAGCCCTCATCATCACTGTCTGAGTGCCCCAAAGTCCTACATATACACCAACACACAGTGTTTAGGATCATTTTTTTAAAAAAGCAATGTTGATGATAGTGTAGTGGTATAAACACATTATTACATTTTGATTAATTCACATGTCCCTGACTGAGCACAATTTTATACATTTTTTCATCATTTGATGGCTTCTATTGTGAAGTGCCTAAGGATTTAAAATTAAGCACGTTTTCATTTGTTTATTGGCTATTTGGAGATCCTCTTTCAAGGAGTTACTGTTCAAGTTTTTGCATATTTTCCTACAGAATCATCTGCTTTTGTATGTGTGTGATTGGTAGGAGTTCTTTATATTTTCTGAATAGGAGCCCTTGTTGGATAGGCGTATGTGAATAACTTCTCCCAATTGAGGGTTGCCTTTTTTCTCTGTTAGTGGCTTCTTTTGATGATATGAAATGACATGTCAATCATAATACAATTCGTTTATCATTTTAACTTTTATGATTAGTGCTTTTTCTGTCCTATTTAAGAAACTGCTATGGCCTCACTCTAAGGCAGGACATTTTTAAGTTCTTTTATATCCTGTATTTAATTTGATCCTCAGGACATACCTGTGAAGTAGGCAGAAGAGGTATCATTTTGTCCATGTTACAGAAGAAGAACATAGACTCAGAGAGAAGAATGAATAAGACAGTTATCAAAGCAAGTCTCTGACTCCACCTTCTGAATATCCTGGAAACCAAAGTATACTCCAATCTCTTATGATTCCTAAACTAGGGTCACTATTCATGCCAAAAATAAACCTCTCCATGGCATGGCCTGAAAGGATGCTGCTTGGGAAATGTAAAGCCAAGAAGAAGGTCATGGTTATGGGAATTTATAGCAAGTGATTCACATTAAAATATGATGGTATTCCCATCACCTAAACCCGAGGCCTCTTCTCTACAAGAGTAGATGTATAAGTTTTTAAGAAAAAGCCAAAGTCCACTTCTCTTTTAACCATTGAATGAGGCAGAGAGGAGTGAGATCCCTCCTGTTCTCATTACAGCTATTTATTTAATTTTTTTAAATAAGGAGATGAGGTGGTAAAGAGAGAGGGAAATGAGTGAGAGGTACAGAGAGGAGAATGAAATAAGGAAGAGTAGTACAGAAGGAGGGAAAGAGGAGGAAGAGATTAAGAAATGTGAGAGACAGTGAGTCAGAGACAAAGATGAGTAAAAATGGAGACAGCAGAGATGAAATAAGAAAGATTGAGAGAGGAAGGGAAAAGGAAAAGAGAAAAATAATTCTTAAAGAAAACTAAAGAGCAAGAGGCTTGTCATGTATTAGCACTGTGATCTTGACCATACTGTTTTATCTCTTTAGTTTTCACCTCTTTAAAATGGAGATAATAATACATACGCACTGGGGCTGCTGTTGGAATGAAAAAGAGATAATGCAGGTAAATGTATTAGCTCAATCACCCCTCTGTGATGGTGGCTTAAATAAAAAATTTGCTAGACAGAACTACTTTAAAAAGCTTCAAGACTGGCCAAATCATGAAGTCAATGATGGATGGTATGTTTACATCTACAGCCTACCAAATAGAATTCTTCGTTTTGCCATCAACAAAAATTGATTTGATGACTCCTTGTAGATAGAAATCCCTGACTACATCTGGAGGTATCTGGACTCACTCCATGCTTAGCTTTAGGGATGATGAACAACTTTAAATTAAGTGCCAAAGCTCAATAAGCCACTGAGTTTCATTAACATTCTTATTAATGACGAGGTTACATGCTAAGCAGAGAGATAATTACTTTCTTGATGACAAATAGGAAGATGTCATAATCACCAGGTATAAAAAAT
This sequence comes from Papio anubis, assembly GCF_008728515.1. Classification (NCBI taxonomy): domain Eukaryota; kingdom Metazoa; phylum Chordata; class Mammalia; order Primates; family Cercopithecidae; genus Papio; species Papio anubis. Next base: position 22,168,766 of record NC_044989.1, read on the forward strand.
AATATCCCCAGAAAAAAAGGTATAAAAAGGGACCAAAGTGTAGCAATTTTCCTTCATCAGACTCTTAGAAAAATTTTCAACTAAGTAAGTTTTGGCACGTGCACACACAAACACAAACAAAACATCTTATTATTCTAGGAGAAATGCCTTCTCTTACAAGGTGTTTGAAATAATTCTGGAATTTTGGAAACTTCTTAGAAACGAATAGAGTGGACCCTCTATGGCTTGATCACAATTTCTGTTTCCATAAGACTAACACCTTCTCTCTAGCCCTATTTGATTTTTTCACTTTCCTGGGCTCCCTATGTATTTGTCTTTTCTATAGCTGCTATCTTTCTCCAGAATTGTTTCATTCATTTAATCACTGAAAAATTATGTATTATTTAATAAATAATCCTGAGCACCCTGTTAGGATTAGAAATATAAAGTTGGAGGAGGGATGGAAAGCTATGGCAGATGTCTTTCTTGGTGCTCAGAGCCTAGCTCAGTTGTCCATTCCTGAAACTGATAAAGAGGTAGAAAAGCTTATTCAAAGAGAAAGCAAGGCCCCTTGTTGATATTTTGCAGCTCTACTCCTAATGGGGAATAGGAGGTGTTTTTTAAAAGCAATTTCAGAAGCCTGAGAAACCATATCTTGACCTCCATAAGCATTGTTGCCTGGGGCAACAAAAGTTCTCAGACTCAGTTCTCCTCTATGCTCAGGGAAATAATAATGCCCTATTATTCTGACGTACAGAACAACAAAGAAATGCCTTTGCATTTACTGTTTCTGATGCTTACAAAATCTTCCCTCTCTCCCTGCTAGTTCTATTTTCAGATGATAGAAAGAGGGATTAAAAAAAAAAATAACATATCTTTAAAAGGTCAAGGGACAACCTGAAAAACTGGAAGTCACTTGGAGACATCTAAAGTCTGCTTCTATACATGAAAGTGCATTTAAAAGAGTTTATAAAAGAAATTTTAAAAAATTAGTATATGCAGCTACTAGGAAAACATTCCATACCTTAATATTGATGTAACACTTGAAAAGGGAGACTTTTAGATGTGCTCAGGGAATACACTAGGGAAAGATGAAGAGCTGCATACACTGATCTCTAAAGCCAAACTTAGAGGGGTCATTGGGGTCCTAACCTCAATAATCCAGGCCAGAAAATGTCAGACGGGGTCATCCCAGGAAAAAGTTGTGTTCTATTTGGTGTCTAGGGAGATGCTCTCTGAGGGTGCCTAGGGAGTAGTGTAACTTTAAAGGGGACCCACAGACCTACGGGAATCCTATAAAGGTGAGAAAGGGATGGAGAGCTATGGTGGGTAGCCTTCCCCATCCAAGTTCCCAGAAGGTCCTCTGCCCAGAGAGAAGCCAGATGGAGGGTCTGACTTCACGGCCAGGCTGTCCTTAATCTTGACCATAGCCCTACCCCACACAGTGCTACCTACAGTCCTCTCTCCCAGTGCAGTCCTGGCTCCCTGCTCACCTCTGTGCAGGCAGCACCAGAACATAGTACTGGCTCCATTCTATTCTCCCCAGAAATTCCCCAAATTGACTCTGATTTGCAAAGGTCTGTGAGATTGAGATTGAAGTTACCCTAGAAACATCTCGAAGGTGAGAGAAAAGGAATGAAAAGAACGTGAGTGGAAATTTGGGGAACTTAAGCATAGCATTTGTGTAGGTATTGCTTGTCTATTTGCCTTGTGGTGTTTTGAAAGCACAGTACTCTCATTCTCAAAGCTATCAGGGGCGCATACACACAGCTGCACTCTCTTCTTGTGTATAAACACACAACACACTATTTTTCACACCAGACAAAAGCATCACATTATAAAACTTTTTAACATTGCTTGTGGTAAGTGAGTTTTCTATAACTTAACTCCTTTTTGTATACCTACTGATAATTTATTTTGATGTACCACTGCTTTTTCCTTTTTTAAGCAAAGATTATGCCTCTCAATATGGAATTGTTATCTCTTCTTCTAGTTCCACAATGAAGGACACACCATATTGTCTTAAAGGGGAACTAACATCACTTTATCTAACACATGAAAATAAAGATCAAGTTCACAATAGAGATTAAAGGACTCGGGAAGTTCTTGAAGGGAAGTTCTTCAATGGTTTGCAAAGCCAAGCTTGGAGGCACAGAGGGTGTATTTGTGGCACTCTAAAGCTGCATTCAACTGACCACTACCTTCCAACCCTGGAGTGTGTAATTACTTCCAACTACATCCCTGAAGTAATTACACAGTACCACAACTTTCTTTCTGAGATGTTGACAGTCAAAACAACCTCCCTTTTCTCCACTATAGAGCTTCCGCTTTCCAAAGAAAATTTTCTCTGATAATTAATTCTCATTTCTCCTCTATACCAAAACAGAAACACTACCATCTTGTTTATTAACTTTTCACCAGGAAGAAAGGATGTGAGAATCTTCCTGGAAACATAGGCTGGGGGGTGTCAACAGGTGCAATCTAGAAAGTAAACATAGGTTAATGAAGCACAAATAGTGTTTGCAGCTAAGAATGTCCTTGGGACATTTTAAACCATATCTAAGGATTATGCTTACTGGAAGCTCTACTGGTCTCCTATCCACACAGCTAATATCACATAGGTCATACTGCAGAGTTAATTTCACTTCCGCCAATTAAAGATCCCCAGCCCCAAACTCTAGAACCTCAGCATCATTACATCACACTTGTTTCTTCTCTGGCCCCTAATGTTAGGCCCCATGCTAGCGACCTCTCTGCTTTGATCCATTTTGAGTCCCAGTTGTATAAGTAGATACTTGCCTGGTGACTTTTATCAGAGTCTCTGTGTATAATTCTGAAAGAGGTAGGAGCTCCCTTACCTGGGCCCACTTGCCATGCTAGCCTTTCTTTATCATAGAGTATGATGTATCTTAGTGTGATTTGTCCTTTTATTTGTCCTTCTCTAGTAAAAGTCTGTTTGGGAGTTCCCCAGGTAAGAAATGGTATTTACTCATTTCTATCCTTGGCCCCCAGATTATTTCTCGTATGGATGTAATAGTCTATTATGAATCATTTTATATATTAACTTTTAATTTATTTGACCCTACATAGCCATCAGCTTTTGAACTAATTGACAGAAGAAGTTAGATCTCACTCACTTCAACAGTAATCTTCAACTTTGTGCTCAAAATTAAGCACACTCCTATCTTATTTAGCAAAACAAAATGATAAAAGTACATACTTTAACCCACTTAGAAAATATATATGGCCAGAAATATTTGTGAAAGTTAGAAACTCGTGTGCTACTTTATTCATAACTTTATTTCGTACATATTGAGCCCCTGCTATGTGCCAGACATTGTGCATGTTATTATTTTATCTAATGTACTCACTCCTGAACCTTTCAATAATACAGTGCACTTTTTGAATACAAAATAAAGTTTTATAAGGGAAGAAAACTCCTGGACATTTTAAATACCTGGTTATCAATGGCAAATATATCAATTTAATATCAAAATTGAGGTAGGAAAAACAAACACCATTATGGAATCTCATTTTTCATTCCTTTTGCCACCAATTCCCTTGTGGCCTACTCAGGTATTCCTGACATGAATGGCGTTGGAGTGGTCACAGCTCGTAAGTGAAGCCTCTCCTATCCAGATTTCACTGTCGTTAGAATTTACTCTATTGCCAACAAAGAAATACTGCTGATGGTTGGAGAAAAACAATTGCCATGGTATCCAAGTGTGGGAGAAAGCTTTGTTTGAGCCGGACTCACTTTTCAGAAGAAAGGATAAAAGGCTGCAGAGTTCAAGTGTGCAGGACGTGCCTCGATTCCTGCAAGGTAGGGTGCAGAACTCATGCACCTAGCCTGTTAAGAAGGCTCTCCTAGAACAGCCTCCCAGGAGAGTAGCCCTTTAGTGAAAAAAGACAGCATAATATCTCTGAGTGGCTATCCCATGACATGCCAGGCTCAGAGAAACAGTTTCACAGGTTGCTAGTACAGTCAGGCACCGCCTGTAAACATTGTGGTCAATGATGGACTGCATATACGATGGTAGTACCATAAGATTATAATGGAACTGAAAAATTCTTATCACTTGGTGATGTAGGAGCCATCATGAAGTCATAATACAATGCATCGCTCACATGTTTGTGGTTTTCTGGTGTAAACAAACCTACTGTACTGCTAGTCATATAGAAGCATAGTGTATAGAATTATGTACAGTACATAATACTTGATAATGTTAAGAAATGACCATGTATTTACTCTACTATACTTTTTATGTTATTTTATAGTGTACTGAGTCTATTTTTTTTTTTTTAAATAGCTGTAAAACAGCCTCAGGCAAGTCCTTCGGGAGGTACTCCAGAAGAAGGCGTAATTACCTGAGGAGATGACAGCTCCATGTGTGTATGGCCCCTGAACATTTCAGTGGACAAGATACGGAGGTGGAAGACAGTGATATTGATAATCCTGACCCTGTGTAGGCCTAGGCTAATGTGTGTTGTTTGTGTTTGAGTTTTTAACAAAAAAGTTTAAAAAGTTTAAAAAAATAAACATTTTAAAAATAGAAAAATATCTTACAGAATAAGGACACAAAAATATTTTTGTACAGCTGCACAATGTGTTTGTTTTAAGCTAAATGTTATTACAAAAGAGTCAAATTTTTTTTAAAAAATTAAAATATTATAAAGTTACAGCAAGCTAAAGTTAATTCATTATTGAAAAAAGAAAATAGTTTTTAATAAATGTAATGTGCCTTATGTCTATAATGTTTATAAAGTCTGTGATAGTGTGTAGTGTACAGTAATGTCCTAGGCCTTCATATTCACTCACCACTCACTAATTCTCCCAGAGCAACTTCCACCCTATACAGGCATACCATTTTTTTTAAATCTTTTATACCATATTTATATTGCACCATTTCTATGTTTAGATACACAAATACTTATCATCGTATTATAATTGCCTGTAGTATTTAGTACAGTAACATGCTGTACAGGTTTTTAGCCTAGGAGCAATCGACTGTCCCCTGCATCCTAGGTATGCAGTAGGCTACGGCATCTAAGGCTGTGTAAGTACACTCTACCATGTTCACACAACAATGTAATCGCCTAATGATGCATTTCTCAGAACATATCCCCGTCGTTAAGCAACACATGACTGTATCTCATTGATTGTGTCAAATTAAAGCCGGCTAACCAGAACTGACAGTGATTCATTCAAAATAAAGTGTCAGGAGAAATCAAAGCTTGGGCTTCTTTTTCCTGCCTCTAAGCAATACAGACTTGCCTATCATTTTTAATATATGAGAAATGGATGGAAAAGTAACCTTATCAATAACCAGTGAAAGGATGAAAGATGCCTCTCCTTAAAGTTTAGAAGTCTTCAATACTTCCCCATCCCCACCATCTAAATGGTACAGTTTTAAAACCTGCACCTTTTCTTAGTATAAGGCCCGCCACAGTCCCCACCATCTTCCCCAAATTCAATATAAAGCAAACAAGTCATCTCCCTGGAATGTATCTCCTCTCCATTCTTTATAATTGTCTCTGTTCCACTTAACTTGCAAAGCTGATCTCAACACATACCTTCCTATTGTCACTATGCTGACCACAGTATTCACTGAGAACTCACTTTTCTAAATTGTCTAAGCCACTCTTAAACTACCAGGGCAGCCACTGCCCAACACTAGGTTCTGTAGATATGCTATCCTCTCTAAGAAGATACAAGTCTTTCAAAAGTAGAACCTTCTATTTATTCCCTACGGTTGGCATAATAAAATTCTGAAACCCAGACATCTTAAAACAACATCAATTCATTCCCTCTTCTTCCTGGAAGTTAGAAGACTAAGATCAAGATATCTACAGAGCCAGGCTCTATCTGGAGGGTCTACGGAAGGATCTGTTCCATGCCTTTCTCTTTGGTTTCTGGTATTGCTGGCAATCCTTGGCATTACTTGCTTACAACTGCATAACTCCAATTTCTACCTCCATCTTCACATGGCCAACTTCCCTCTGTGTCTATATCTTTCTAAGCCCTCTCTTTTTTCTTATAAGAACACCAGTCATATTGGATTTAGGGCCCATCCTATCCAGTCTGTCCTCATCTTACCTTAAACAATTACATCTGCAAAGACCCTGTTTCCAAATAGGGTCACTTTCTGAGGTTCTAAATACACAAACATTGGGTGAGGGGTGAACACTATTCAACGCAGTACAGAGCTATACCTCATCCTGCTTTAATGCTGAGTGTCTTCCTTCCACTAGAAGAATTCAAGGACTCAGCTGCAACGATGACAGTATTTGCGGAGCACGCGTTGTATGAGATGATGTGCTGGACTCTGCAGTCGACCCTTTATGTACCAACTCTGACACAGAAGGGCAATGAAAGTACCCTTCCAGAAGCCTTGATTGTGCTAAGAAAAAGCCAATGACTTTGTTGTGGTAATTGCTTTTGACCTGCTCTTCTGGGAGGCCTCTGGTAAGGTACAATGGAGTTCACTTAAGCAAAACTTCAGTGGAAGAGATCAGGAATAATTAAGGCAGGGAGGGTGGGGAGAGGAAGCAATCATGGAGAAGTCTCATCTTCAAGCATGGGAAATGTCAAGCTGGATTCACTCTGTGTAAAGGTCAGCCCTAACATGCCAACCTTTTAAATTTTTATTTGAAGGACTGTGTTTAAAATACCATGCTACAAATTTGCTAAAAAAAAAAAAAAAAAAAAAAAAAAAAAAAACCATTCACTCTGAGAGAACCATGTATATAGCCACAGAAGACAGAGACACTACATTAGGGCACAAAACTAAATAAGAACAATGGAAATTCCCTGAATTTTTAGGGAAGCAAATAAAAGAGCAGAGGAACTTTTTTAAACATCTAGGAGAAAATTTTGGTGAAGGAAAGCAAGCAAACGACAAACGAAACTTCACTTCTCTTGCAGCCAAGAAACTTGTTTTCCTGTTTTAGTTTGCTATTTGCTGGCTTTGTGACATTCAGCAGATAAAGACATTTCACTTTTCTCTACTATGGAGTAACACTTGGCTTACACACTGTAAATGATTGCTTTGTGCAACAAAATGAGTCAAATGTTTTCATGAATTCATTAGTCATTCCACAAATACCTGTGATTGTTTTGATACTTTCAGATAAGTAGTTATGTATTATCTTAATGATTACCAACATTGCAACCAAATGTTGTCTGCCATTTTGAAATAATACAAATCTGTTCTTGAGAAAGGTCCTAAGCCCAAACTGGTTGCCTAGGAGAGGCATTTTACAAAAGGTTATGCAAAATTGAAAACCACCATCAGACATTTAAAAATAAGGTTTTAAAAGGTGACCTAGTCAGTGAACAAACAGACATGCTTATTTAATACCTACTATGTGTAGGTGTTGCCTAGGATTGAAGGAGAAGCAGAGCTGAAAAAAATCAGTATCCCTGAGCCTAAAGAGATCAGAATACAGCCATACACTATTACAAAATGTCAAGGTAATATATAAAGAAAACAGAGGTAAGGAAAAATAAGAACTGGTTTATTTTAGAGTCAAAAGAGATCCCTATGAATATAATACTTTGTTAAGGAAACATTGTAGAGGAAAAAGTGGTAAGCTAGATAGTAAAAGATATCTTGGTGATAATTTTGATTCCATATAATAGAAAAATACTTAAACACTTAGGTGGAGTAGAGGTTGGAAAGTATGAGGATGAGGAAGGAGGGAAACAGAGAAAAAAGGTTTAGTTTTAATCCTAAAGGCATTACCAGTTTAAGCACTTCTCTGTGACTGAGGTTATTATCCACAATATCAGGATGGACCCTCATGTCAGACTGAAGCCAATGGGATTTTAGCAAATTACCCAGACCTAGAAGAAAACTTAATGAGAGATGTTAATATCTTTGTGGTCTGTTCATTCTAAACAGGAAAGAAGATAGGAGGTGAAGACTGAACCCACTTGCCTTTGAGGGAGCAGGACACTTGGAGAGCATTCTCACTCTTTGTGGCCAAATGAATTAATCCATCTATTTCTTATCATCTTCTTAATGGTAAAATATCTGCATGTGTAAAAAATTATTGTTTTATATATTTACACACACACATACACTCAAATGAATGTATGTAGATATATGACTACACTAGTATCTGTGGGAAAAAGAGAAAAAAATCCTTTATGAGAGATGAAGTATAAAAAATCAGAATGGAATTCAGAGTTGCAAAGTGAATGCTTTTTTAGAAGATTGAACAGAAGAAAATGATCAGACTGAAATTAGCTGAATTGGAACAATGCTTTCTAAAAAGTGACCTGTTCTGAGATGGGAAGATCATACCCCTTCAAGAAGAGGCAATCAGCTTTTGTGTGTTATGTCATTGTAAAAGCCACTTCCAGCAGAGAGAAACGCAGCCCAGCACTTGCTTTTGAGAGGAGATGGTAAGACGACAAAACTATGAACTTTAATGGACTATCAGATATTTTTAAATAGCATTTTTCATTTTAAATGTGGATCCAAAACCAATGCTTATAGAATGAGGGCTGAAAGCTTTAGTTCAAACCAGCAAAGCCTTCTCCAGTATCTGCACCGAAAGCTCTCTGACAAGAATACACTTGATTTTCAACCAGTAAGAGACTAGTTATTCCATTTAGGGAAATAACATCCTGATGACCTAAAATTACCCTTGCAGTTTCTGCAGACTGTAGCTTCAGTAATGTGTCTATTCCAGGTGGCACAAAAAAAGAGTTTCGCTACGGCTTTTGGAGAACCCTTCCTGGGGGGTATCAGGCTTTTCCCAGCTTCTTTGCTAAAGGTGACACGAATGTCTATCAACATGGCACTTACCAGCCACCAGGGTTGGTAATTCATTTATTCAGGAACAGTTTGTGAATGTTTACCATGTGCCAGACTCTGTGTTAGATACTGGTTATACAGATTAAAAATATAGTGTCTGCCCTCAACAGCTTACCACCTTTTGGGGAGGAGAGTCAAGTGAACAAACAATTAGAATACAGCAGAGCGATGGCCAGCTAACTGGATTCCTGAAAATGTGTTTGACTTCATCCTACCCTCTCTTTCTTATTCATTTCCTAGCACTGCAGTCTGGCCCAGGCTCCTGCCTGATACTGATCTTCCAGGACTACACAACCTTCCAATCCAAAGGTCAGTTTAACCTGCACCACACCCATTTTCCAACAGTATTTGTCACTTGGCATCACCCACTAATTTTCTCAATTATCTCTTTTCTTGGTCCGCAGGACTGTGCAATACCTTGAATTTTGTCCTTATAATTTTGAAAAAAAGTTCCTTCTAAATTTCCTCTTGTAGAGTCATTTCCATTATTTGGTCCCTAAATGTTAAGACTACATAGAATTTTATTCAGTTCTTTCTATGTATACTTTCTTTATATAATTTCATCTCTTAGCGTCCCAAACAAAACAGAACCTCCAAATCACAACCATATATATTCCATTGTCAGTTTTGTCCATGAGATTTTGGAAATGCCTCCAAGCTTCCATTCAAGATGGTAAACAGAGCTTATATATTTAACTACACCATAGTAAATTTCCACTTATATTCACAGTGTTATGTAAAAACATATACATTTTAGAAAACTGCATCAGTGTTACCAAACAGGGAAGGATGCCATTCACATATTCAATATTGCGAGGGTGTTTTTCCAAGATTTATTATAGGTCTTGGATTACTAGGTTGAAAAATTACTAGCCTATGATTCAATGCCTGGGAAGGCAATCCCCCAGATCTCCAAATCACTCGTGGTAACATTGGAGAAATGGGGAAGACCTAGGCAAACAAGAGAGCACAAATCTCACAATTTGAATGACTTCAGCATGGACATCAGCAAAATTCTTGAGAGTCCCAGGCTTGGACTCCTACTCTGGGGCTCTTTGACAACAGACAGTCTCATGAGGAATGCCAAGTAAAATGGGGACATTTTCCCAACAAGCCACTGACACTGGCCTGGCTACTCTGTTCTATTTCCTGTACTTTTATGTTGCCAGAGAAGGGCACCAGTCCTTGTAAGTGAGGAGCAGGAAGGGAGCTAAAGTTACAGGCATTCATACATTGGGAAGGTTTGATTCTTCTGACATGGGTTTATTTCTCTGTTTGCGGATGTTTGTCACTTGCATTTGTTGTAGCAGCCAAAATTTACCAGGGCCTCAGTTATTGTTTACTGGACAATGCAAATGCTCATGTTGTGAGACTCTTACAGGAAGGCTTCCTCCAAACCAGGCACACGAACAGGGCAGGCTCTGTGTGCCTCTGTCCACTGTCTGCTCCAATTATATTTCTAAAAGATCAAGCTTGACCCCAGTGCCCCACCCCTTCTCCTCCAGCTCCTGCTGCCTGCACTGATGGACCTTACTGCCTGGTTGGCATATCACTTAGTTTACAGCAACTGGAAAGAGGAATATAATGTAACAAACCTTGCTGCTATTTACAAAATAGTTGTTTCTTTGTTTTTACTCCCTGGAGTAGGTTGTAACACTGAAGTTAGCTGGGCTACTGCCTCTTCTCCCCAATTGAAATGACTTTGCCCATGGCTGTGGTTTGAATGTGTGTGCCATGGTTTGAATGTGTGTGCCATCACCCCCAAATTAACATGCTGAAGCCCAGTCAGCAATGCAAGGCTATTAGAAGGTAGGGCCTTTGGGAGGTGATTAGATCATGAGGGTAGAACCTACATAAGTGGGATTATGTCCTTATAAAATAGGCCCAGAGGGTTGCCTTTTCTATGTTATCATATGGGGACACAGTGAGAGGATGCCATCTATAAATCAGAAAGCAGAGTCTCACCAGACCCTGAATTTGCCAATGCCCTGATCATGGACCCTCCAGCCTTCAGAATTGTGAGAAATTTCTGTTGTTTGTAAGATACATAGTCTATGGTACGTTGTGGTAGCAGCCCAAATGGACTAAGACACTCATCGACAAACCCTCTTCGGTAAAGTCCTACTTTAAATAGTGTGCACCCTATGCCATGGTGTATCAGTCAATTATTACCATAATCATTTTGTATGACAAACAATCTCAAGATCTTAATGGATTACAACAGCAACTACTTGTTTTCCTTGCTTCTGTGAATCAGGTATGGCTTTGCTAGGAAAGGATGGGCTTGGCTGCAGGTCACATTTGCATTGTTGCAATCATTTTTTCTTTTGCAGGTAACAGACACCTGAGCCATGTACTCCTCTTGATGGATCACAGGAGCACAAGATGGTAAGGCGAAACACAGAATACATCGCAAAGCCCATCCTTGAAACTGGGACACTGTCCATCAGCTACAACCCTGTGATTAAGTCCATCAAAGGTGAAGTAGATGGAACTCCATATAGACGAAAATAAAGAAGACAGGAAATGGTTGAAGTGGCTGGGATAAAATTCTAACCTTATGAATAATTTCAGGAATATAACAAGTGTCTTTCCAAGTTATGGTTAGCCATGTATGATAGATTTATTTATTTATCCTAATTTTTCCCTCCCTCCAAGCTATGGGATTGTACATTTACCCCCTTTGTAGCATGGCTTCTTAGTTACTGGATCTTGAATTAGTCTAGCCTGCAATTTGATACTGTAAACAGGACATTTTATACTGATTCTTTTCTTATCTATGCTGATGCAAATTTCTCCTAATATATATCTTGGTGTGATACACACACACACATTATTTGACGCCCATATGTCTATGTATATATGTATATGTCTACATATATATTTGTGCAAACATAAATTTGTAAGGGAGGGGAATTAAATGCGTAAGCCTCAAATTGCCATGTTGAACTAGAAGACCTTTGGGTGTAATTTTTCCATGTTGTTTAAGTGTGTTTCTCCCAAAGAGACTGTATATCATCCTGGTATCCTAAGCACATAATATTGTTCCTGGACTAGTCATATATACACACACACACACACACACACACATATGTATATACGTATATACATATATACGTATATACATATATGTGTGTGTGTCATATATATGTGTGTATATATGTGTGTATATACATATATACTCAACACATGTTCAAATTAAATTATTAATCAAATTAATGATTTGGCTACTCTTTCCAAACATTTTATGATGATAAAAACTTAAATCCTGTACTAAAATCTTGCATCTTTTCATCCTATTCATTCTGTGACCCAGTAGCTTAATCCAGCCTTGCTCACCTTGTATATTCTCTAGTTTCATGATGCCTCCTTTGAGGTGGGGTGAAATATGTAGCAAATAACTCAGGGGTAAAGGCACAATTGTCTGTTAACAGAATTTAAGAGATGTGAGTTTTTATCAGAGATGGTACATAACAAAAGTTAGTATCAGTAAACTGTAGTTCTGTCTTTTCTGCTACCATTGGACTTTTTAAACCCCTTCACCTCTCTAACCTCAGATTTCCCAAAACAAAATGAAAACACATTTTTAGAAGCTGCCTTTCCTCCCCACCTTACCTGGCTATATCAAATGAAATGTTTGAGAATGTGCTATGAATAAAAAGTGTTACAAAAATATGATATACAAGTATTAAAAGAGAAATTTAATAAATCCAGAGACTATTGTTTAGAAAGTAATTATGACTTGTGTCTTTCAGGGCAAAGAGAAGAGAACAGAAAGATATGGAGAAGCTATTTATAGTTCACCCCTGCCTAGACGAAATGACTTTAAACACAGTATATGAAACTCCTCAAGATATAAAATGCTCCCCACATTACCTCCCCCACCACCCACGTCCAAGAATCCAGGATGGGGGCAGGTAAAGGGGAAAGAAGATCAGCAGCTTCGGAAGGGGGTCTCTATGGGAGGGCATTTTCAGAGTCTGTCAGCCTCACTCAACCTTCGGGGTTCCGGCTAATGCATTTTGACAGGGAAGAGAGTTGATTCTGAATAAATGAATCCTTTTATGTAGAGAACGTCTGGGGAGCAGTGCAGAGTGAGTAAAACCAACACCCATGACCTCCTCTTGTGGAATTCTGGGCTGATGCTCCATCTGACTCCAGGTAATCGTGGGGCATTTCTTTCAATGCCATCCATATTCCTGGACTGGAAAAAAAAAGTTTCAAAGACTAAACCCCATGCCGAGGAGCTGATTTCTTATAACAATAGTTAACGATGAGTGTTCTTGAAACCCCTTTTTAATCAAAGGACAGGGATTGTCAGTGCAGATATCACTGTATTAAGGCCAAACTGAAAGCCTGGTCAGGGTTTCTATACTGTAGATAAAACCACTAATAAAGGCAGCTCTAAGATATTTCTGTGAAAGATTCAGAAAGAACACTAATTAACCCAGACAGGGAATCTTCCAAAGATGTATTCCTTCTGCTGAAGAATATCCTGTATTGGCATTTTTGTGAATCATTCTTGACATTTTGCCAGTTCTGCTGTCAGCTTTCAAGGGATACAGAAATAGTGAGTAGATTTTTAAAAGCAAAAATCTATAAAACAAAGTCTGATTACAACACTACTGGCTGGCTTAAAAACAAAACACAGAGATGATCATTAAAAAACAAAACTTCTAGCAAAGTCTCCTGTGGTAAAATAGCTTCATCTGGTTGGTCTGAGACCATGTCTGAAAGAGCCAACTTAGATTGAATTATAGTATTCTCTGGATTACAAGTGTAAAAGTGTTTTGGGTTATTGTTTAGTGAACATGTCTGGGTGAGCAGACAGTCATACATATGTACATATATTCATTCAGTGAATATTTATTAAACACCTATTATGTGCCAGACACTGCTCATAAACTCTTACAAGAGCTACTGTTACTACTTTTTATAAAATACTAGTAATTGTTCTAAAAAGAATAATTGCTAAATGTTTATTTTATGCTTCAAGTAACTGAACATTGTTAGACATAAGTAGTATGTACAAGCTCATTATTAAAAAACTAAAATAGAATATCGACTATTAAAGTGGAAGTAAAGTATCTATTCATCAGACCCTGACTTCCATAGCCCCAATAACCACTTTCTGTATAAATATTATTCATGGAGCATGATTTCAAGAGTATTACTCTCAAACATTCTTGCCACCCAGAATTTGCTAATGACATTCAAAAGTGATGTAACACAAGTCACATTTCACACTTGTACTCTTTCTCTTTATTTGCATAGTACATATACTACTCTAGAAAACAGTATTTTTAGCTCCCTCACTTTAGCCCCTAAAATGACTGAGAATAAGAGAAGATCAAAGTCCCTTCCCCTCCCCTCCCCTCCTTCCCTTCCCTTTCCTTTCTTCCTGCCGCTCTCCCTCCATCTTTCTTTCTCATTCTTTCCTTTTTTACTTCTTTCCTTCTTTCTTGTTATTGTTTTTAAATTACATGCATAGGCCAATGTAACACAGACACAAGTTTGAGGGTTGTCAGGAAAATAAGAAAGAGGATATTTTGACTAACAACTCCCGATTGAACCAGAATAGAGGACACAGTGCATTTCTTTGTAACTTGGAAAGTTGGGTTATGGAGAAGCTACTGTGTAAAATACGCATCTAAAATCTTGGCATTAAAGAAGACTCTTGCTCAGCCAATGACATGTGGACTGCCTGGATATCCTCAAATTCTGATTCCACATTTGTTTTTATAAAAGTAAACAAATGAACAAACAACCACCCCATATTCACCTGCTACATGCCACAAAACACGGGCCTGAGAGAATTTATGAGCAAAGGCAGGATTTTTACTTTAAATATGTTTGTATAGCATTTGGGATCCTCAGAGAATGGGGCCTGAGTAAACAAAACACTACTAATAATAATATTTCACAAAGCTCGGTGAGAGCGTGGCTGTGGACCCTGGCCCTTCCCTGGGCATACCTGCCTCTTATCAAACTAGTATCACAGTCTGATGGGGTGTCCCTCTCTTGCGCTTTCCATTCAATAACCCCTGCAAGTGCAGAAGAGAATGGGGATTTTAGGGAAGGGTCAGGATTCTCTGCCCATCTCCATTGCTCCGGCACTCAGCCCTGCGGTCACCTCCTGCAACTAGCATTGTGCAGACCATCGTGGAAGAAAAATGGTCCCTGGGCAGAGTCTGTCAGTAGGAGTTTGGGCCGAGGAAGAGAGACAGTTCTTGTCCAGCATCGTATTTCTTTCTCTACCTTCGTAATAGCCAGAGAATACTGGAAATGACTGGCTGAGTAAATTGCTTTTGGAACAAATGTGCTCCCTCCCACTGGTCTCCTCCTTCTCTTTTTTTGGTTTCTGGCTCTCTCCCCTGCCTCCTCATCTCCTCCTATCCCTCTGTAAGCAGGAAAATCTCTCCTGTCTTTCAGATGAGACAAAGCTGCTGTCAAAGCTCAGGAAAACATATGCATGTACATGTGTAATATGTAATGTTTTCCTAACAATTCAGGATGTCGCCTTCAGCTTTCTTGGTCATGAAGTAGGTGTGGTCTAGGTCAGAAAAGCCATCCATCTTCACATTCATGCAGCCACGCCAGCAGGTAAGGGCCATTTGCAAACATCACTGACCCCATAACACGGTCTGTCTCTTGAGAATTATCCACAAGCATTAGCCTGAAGCCCCTTGGCTGGTAAAAAATGATCCTAAGCAGAGGAGATAGTTCAGATTCCTGACTTGGTGCATTCCACAGAATGAAGTCATTAATGTTGCTGCCACTTCCAGCTTCCCTCTCACTCCAGCCTAGGTTCTCCTCCCTGAAACTTGCTCTGGATTCCTTTGAACAACTTTGTTATCAGCTGCACAGATCCTGTAACCCAACCTTCAGGGAGTGTGTCTGTCTCCAGTAGTGGTTAAAATTACACAAAGACACACCTTTATCAGGAGTTACTGCTGTGAACTTCCCTTATACTAGGGAAATAATACAACTTATAAAGCAGGTGTCTGCCAAATTAATGAGCACAGTCTGCACTGCTTTCTGACACCAACAACAAATTCTCCGGCTCTCTAGACATCAACTAGATATCCTACAATTCAATTCTGTTCTGACAACTATCTACCTAGAGTTAGCATCAGAGCCCGTGAGTTAAGGGCTCAGTCCCACAAGACTGTGCCCACTTTAGACACCAGTCCCAAGTACCAGGCTGTCACCTGAACTTCTGACTGACTGGATATAAATTCGAGGGTTTCCATTATCCCCTTTTAAGTTTTGCTAATTTTCTAGGACAGTTCATGGAACTCTGGAAAATACTTTATTGTTATTGTGAAGGATACATCTTAGGAATAGCCAAATAAAAGAGATACACAATGCAATGTATTGGGGGAGAGCATGTGCAGTACTCCCACGATCACTCTGGGCATGCCACACTCCCAGTACCTCAATGTTTCAGCAACTCAGAAGCTCTCCAAACCCCGCTGTTTAGGGTTTTTATGCAGGTCTCATTGGATAGGCATAATTGATTAAATTATTGATCATTGGTGATTGGCCTCAACCTTTAGACTCTCTCCCCTCCCTGGGGGTCACTACTTGAGGCTGAAAATTCCAGCTTCTAGTCATGCTTTGATCTTCTTGGTGAGCAGTGCCATTCTGAAGCTGTCTGGGGCCCCAAGACACCAGTCACATTGTTAGCATACAAAAGACAGTCCTGGAGATTCCAAGGACTTTAGGAACTGTGTGCCAGGAATCAGGGACAAAGACCCTCATATATTTCTTATTATGCCATGGGAAAAAATATAGTTTACAAAGCGGGGTGTCTGCTAAATTAATCTTAATTAATGAACACAGAGATCTACGATTAGAGGTGTTGCCATGTGTGTCCCCACACTCTCCACCCACATGCACTAATGTCCCTTAGCAAACAGCCTCCTGCGTTAGTTTGCCAAGGGTAATAGCCAAATACTGCATGTTCTCACTTATAAATGGGAGCTAAATGATAAGAACTTATGAACACCAAGAAGGAAATAACAGACACTGGAGTCTGCTTGAAGGGGGAGGGTGGGAGGAGGGAGAGGAGCAGAAAAGGTTAACTATTGGGTACTGGGCTTAATACCCGGGTGATGAAATAATATGTACAACAAACTCCCATGACACATGTTTGCCTATGTAACAAACCTCCACATGTACTCCTAAACTTAAAATAAACATTAAAAAAATAATCTGCATGAATGCAGCCAGGCCTGGCCTTGTCTGGATCTAGGAAAGATTAACTGAGAGGCTGACACCTCTAAAGGTCTGAAAAGAAACACTGACCATCTTTTGCTCTGAGGGCTGCTACCTGTGAAGTATCTACGTAAAAAGACAACCTTACCTAGTAAAACCTCCTCTTTTCTCCCTTCGATAACCTGATTTGTCATCATAACCCATTCTGGGCCATTCTCTGAAACCTTATTTTTTCTGTAACCTGAAGACGGTATATAAGCTTCTGTACCCTGTGGGGGGATGGGGTTCGGTCTTCATTCTGAAGGCTCCTGTATATACACATTAAATAAATTCATATGTCTTTTCTCCAAAAAACAATCAAACAAAAGCCTCACCGGTGAGTTAACTCCATACTCCAGGACCTACCTCATCTGAGACCCAGTCTTCAGGGACCTCTCTCCAGCCCTGTCATCTGATATTGTTGAAATAGATTAAACTTGACTTTCTGAGCTCCTCTTTTGGCTCCTATAGCCTGCAGCTCTGCTTGTATGTGCCTATGTGATTTCTCATTCCAGTCAGATTACAAAGTAACTGAGACACAGATCTTGTGCAAAAATTTTCTGCTGCCATCTCAGCATCTACTTCAGTGTCTTCCCAAGCATCAGTAAATGTTTGCTAATTAATTAATAAAATAGATCTATAAAATCACTATTACTGGGAATAATATTACTGACAAAAATAATATTTAAGTAACATTTATATCTTGCCAGGAACTTTACTAGACATACATTTAATAATTAATTTAATTTATATGAACCAGCTGCGAAAGAGAGTTAACATATTCTCTACACAGGAAAAAACCAAAGTTTAGAGAAAAATGCTAAAGAAACTGACTCGGGGTCATGTATAGAAGAGGAAAAAAAAAATAGATTCCTGCCTCATAATCCCCAGAATGTTGAGCCAAAGTGGAATTTTGAAGGTATCATTAATAAGATTTTTCAATGCTCAGTAGGGAAGATTGATTTTCTCTAACAAAATGGAACTCTCTCTTCACAAACTCATACAGAAAGTTCTCTTTATAAGTGATCAGGATTTGCAATGTGCTTATCCAGGTGCTCCTAGATTTTTAGTAAAAGTCATCTGCATATCACAGAATAACTGAGCAAGGAGGACTATAAAAAATAATCCAGTTCCAAAAATTGTTTACTTTCAGCCTCTAGTTGATATCTTTAAGCTTCTGTAGGCAGAAAATACTTCAGAGCATGAGTGCATGAACATACAAATGGTCTCTGACTTTATTTTTCAACTTATTTTTGACTTTATGATGGTACAAAAGTGATACATATTCAATAGAAACCATACTTTGAATTTTGAATTTTGATCCTTTCCAGGGATGCTAGGCTATGATGGGGTGCTATTCTCCCTCTCTCTCTTTTGCTGTCTCCATGCTGGACACTGGCAGCGAGCCACAGCTCCCAGTCGGTCACACGTTCATGAGGGTAAACAACTGATACAGCCATTCTGTTTTTCATTTTCAGTCCAGTATTCAATAAGATACATGAGATATTCAGCACTTTGTTATAAAACAGGCTTTGTGTTAGATGATTTTGCCCAACTATCGGCCAATGTATTGTTCTGAGCATATTTAAGCTAGGCTGGGCTGAGCTATGATGTTTAGTAGGTTATCTGTATTCAATACATTTTTGACTTAAGATATTTTCACCTTACAATAGGTTTATTGAAATGTAACCCCATCATAAGTCAAGGAGCATCTATGCTTCAAATAGTCCTGGGCAAGAAAGAATTGAACTTTGCTCTACGCCCCCACTATATTCATGCTTGCCAGTATCTTGGCTGTGTCTACTAATTCTCACTCGTAGGCTTTACTTTAGGGTGGTAGTTTTCAAGATGACCCTTTTTGGGGTATTAGTGTCTTCCAATGTTGTACAGATTATGTCTAGTCTTGCCTGTTGACCACAGTCTAGCAACTAGTATCATAACCTAACATACCTCTAGCTTCCAATTTGGCTAGGTTATATATGTCTCAGAATCTTGGAAAGATGTATAATTTGTTTATTTATTTCATAAGAAGTGGGGATTAAATTGGATCTTTAATCCACAAGTCATATATTCTTTCTTCAGTGCCATGGAATACAGTCAGTCTCTTTGTCAGTGGAGAAGATGCTCGTCAATACAAAGCATTGGTGAAAGGAGGAGGTACAGATGTATGAGATGAAGGAATAGTAGCTAATGAATTATTTTATGTTATCAGTTAGCATTTAATAGTCATAATTCACTTAACGAGAATAAACTAAATCCTATACATTTGATATTGGTTTATACCTGGATTTAATTATTCATAGAACCTATAAAAATTGTGACTCCATAATTATGGGGATCTTGACCTGAATAAAAGAGGAGCAAGGACACACACACAAACTGCTAAGGTAGAAGAAAATTGAAGAGATTGGCTGGGTTATAATTATTATCACAAGAACAAAAACAAAGACACAAGAAAATTAACAAAACATAAAAACAAATTCAGAAAACCTTTGGTCTGAGGGCCTCTTATATTAAATCAGCTCAAACTTCCACCACAACCAAGATATAAAGGTGGATGCACTACACTATCTGTATCTTTTGGTACCTGTTGTTTGTTCCTCTGCAAGACTCTTTTAATATTCATATAAAATGGTGGGTGACCAGAGAGCGCAAGGTCACTTCTCCTAAAGATCAGAGGCACACAATGTCCTCAACCTTCTAGCATAAACATGCACCTACTTATCTCCCCCAACTCCAACCACAATTCCACCTGCTTGCCCAAGGTATCAATCATTTAACCAAGTTCAACTGTCTTTAGGTAACAGGTTACAATCTTGTGAGGATGTCAGATTGGGATTATGTGTTTCATAAATGTTTGGTTGAGTTGACCTATAAAATGAATGCTATTTTCTTTGGAGAAAGATTTAATACAATTTTCCTTAATGAATTTAAAACCATTGATGCCTTTTATTTCTTGTTATATCTATTTTTGCTCCTTATATTTGTCTAGAAATTTATTTCCTACATATATGTTCTGAATGTGTTAGCATTTCATTACTTTAACCTGTGTTTATCTGTAGTTATGGCCCATTTTTTATGCCTAATATTGTTTATTTAGGGTTTTCTCTCTAGTTCATAATGAAAATTGAATTGTCTATTTTGTCTTTTCAATGAACACATTTAACCTTTTTTTGTTATTCTCTCCATTATATTTTTGTTTTATTCTTCACTAATTTACTACTGCTATTTTTTTTTTTTTTTTGAGACGGAGACTACTACTATTTTTTAAAATTATCTCCTTCTTAAGTTTGTGCTCACTTTATGTGGTAGGCAGATTTTGAAAATTGGCTTCCAAGGTACTGTTTCCTAATCCCCAGAACTTATGAATATGATAAGATAGCTCTCCTGTGATTATGTTACACTATATGGCATAGTTGAATATAAGATAGGGAGATGATCTGAATAAGTGTAATGTAATCCTGTCAACCCCTTTAAAACCAGAGTTTTCTGCAGGTGGTAGTGGAACAAATCGAGATTGGAAGCATGAGGGAAATTTGGTTTACAATTGTTTAGATTGAAAATGTGGCTAATTGTGTTTATGCGGCTGCGTTATGAGTTCTGGTCATTAGTGTGAGTGACAGTACTGTAACGAACTTCTCATTTCCATGTATTCTTATTGGTAAGAGAGAGTAATAGTTAAGTAACACTAGAAAACATATATCAAGAATGGCAGAGGTTTCCTACCACTTATAAGCCATTTTTTTTCTAGACTACTGTAGAAGGAAGATATAAACTCTTTTTTATATAAACCACTGTATTTTAGGGTCTCTTAATCACAGTACTTTGGCCTGTACCCTAATCATTACAACATAGTTAGAAATTGCCCACTTAATCTTCTGCATTTTAACTCTCTCAATTTTTCTGCTTTCTCTCTCTAATTTTCTGTTTTCTCACCTTCCTGTGCAGCATTCCATTGTCATTTTGTATTGTCAGATCTATCATCCAGTTGGCTAATTCCCTCTTCAGCTACATCTCATTGAATGTTTAATCTGTCTATTGAATTAATCATTTCAATCACTGTGTCTTGCCATTGTAACTAGTTCTTTTGCAAATATATCCCCGTTGATTTTAATAGTATCTGTCATTATACTTTAATAGTCTCCTTTATTTATTTAAAAATATAAAATATACTGATCATCTCTGATCTCATAACTAATCTCTGTAATTTGTTATTTCTGTCATCTCTTGCTCACGACAGATGGCTAATTTTATGTTTTGTTTAATAACTTTGTATTGTGAATACATGTTTTTTGGTGCTCTATCTGTGAGTATTTGTTGACATGAGATCTATGTTTAAAATATGTTATTCCAGAGAGGATAATCATTTGCCTTTGACTAATGCCTGAAGTACTAGCAATTTAGAACCAGTTTAAATTATATTTTTGGTGGGAAGGGGGTTGAGAAGCATAGAAAGTATGAATTATAAGTCTTAGGACTTGAGAGAAGTCTTGTGAGTTGGACTTCTCGTTAGATTTTCTTTTTACAATAATTATTATTTAGACACAGTGCCAACAGGGGTAACAGTTCACACATTTCCCACTGTAGGGCGCATTTATACTTTCTTTAAGTCTTCTGAGAAAGTTGGCTCTCAATCCACCTAGATCCATGTAATTGCTCCAACATTCCATGTGTTAGGTCATCAATAATAAATAAAATTTCCCCAAGCAATATCAATTCTTGCTTTCTCCTGATTTGGGCTTTCTTATATTTCATAAGCTCTAAAACACTTTTTTAACTTCTCTTTTAGTTCAACAATGCATTAAGAAATATACATTCAGGTGTGACTTACTAGAAGAGTGTAAAAGTCTTTCTTTTTGTTCTACAACTATTAACTTTCTTTTCTTTCTTTCTTTCTTTCTTTCTTTCTTTCTTTCTTTCTTTCTTTTTTTTTTTTTTTTTTTTGAGACTGAGTCTCGCTCTGTTACCCAGGCGGGAGTGCAGTGGCACAATCTCGGCTTACTGCAGCCTCCACCTCCTGGGTTCAAGTGATTCTCCTGCCTCATCCTCCCAAGTAGCTGGGATTACAGGAGCACGCCATCACACCTAAGTAATTTTTGTATTTTTAGTAGAGACGGGGTTTCACCACGTTAGCCAGGCTGGTCTTGAACTCCTGACCTAGTGATCTGCCCAACTCAGCCTCCCAAAGTGCTGGGATTACAGGCGTGAGCCGCCATGCCCGGCCTACAACTATTAACTTTCATACTTTCAGATAAGCTTTAATTTTCTTCAGAGCATACATAGTTGTGTTAAATTGTCTTCTCTTTCTTAAAAATTATTTTCTATCTCTCCTCTTTAGAATGCAACTTCCTGAGACAAGAGGCGTGGTAGTCACATTTACTGTTGTATCTCAAGTGCCTATGGCAATGCCTGGCACATAGAAAATGCTCAATAAAAATTCCCTAAATAAATACATTACAAGATATATATACACACACATACATGTATGTATTATATACATGTGCTATAGCAATACATACACGTGTATATGTATAATACCTATACAATTTGCATTTGAACACTTTTTTGTTTATTAAACTGCTGTTCTAACTGGTCATAGAATGCTTCAATTTTATTGTGTGATAAGTAAAATATTAAGGTTAAATATGCACCATAAAAAATTAAGAAACATTGCATTGACTGGTGAAAAGGTAAATGGTAATCCTTTGGACAAAATTGGTTATTAACATGACAGAAACATCAGATAAATACCTACTTTTGCAATACTGAGTTATTGTAATATACATATATAGTCACTAAATGTTAACTGTAATTTCATGTTGTCATTCCAGTTTGCATCCTTAATGCATCATTTCTCTAGTGGGTTTGAAAGGTGCTGTATTAGAGACTGTCATTTGCAAGTTTGAGGCACCTGAAGTTACTGTAGAATGAATGACATGAGCACTGAGCAGACCCTCATAGCCTCTGCCAGCAAGTCTTTACCCTGAGTCAAGGGAGCAGATTAGATAATTGATTGGTTGAGCAAGAATTAATGTATATGTACTTGATGGATGCAAAAACATGTGTTCAAGAATGCAAATTTGAGGATAAACCTTGTTTGCTACAAGAAAAACACTGAGATTGGGGTTTGGAGACTTGAGTTTTAGTACCTATAACTAGGTTTTTTACTTAACACTTCTGGACCTCAGTCAATTTACCTGTAAAATAAATGACTGTTGTAAATTTCCCTTCCAATTCTACAATTCTATTATCAAATATTTCTCACATATATAGGCCTCTCTGAAAATTAAACAAAAATTTTACAATAAATTATTCCTCTTCTGAGAAATTCAGTATAAATTGGGCCTTTGCTGGACTTTTCAACGTCTGAATTATAAGTACTACATGATGCCTGTCTCCAAGTGTTTCCCTAACGTAGTTGATAGTATAACCAAAACTAGAGCTCTACATAGAAAAAGCAAAACTTTATTCTATCACCTGGAGGGAAGAAAAGCTAGGGAGCCCTCTAGGGCACTTAGGGTTATAGCACTGTCTCTAATCCAGCCTGAGGTTCCTGGACTATGAATGATGCTTCCTAGTTGGAGATCAGCACTACTCACCTTCTGCTTTCTAAATCTCTTTGTCTGTTGTGTTTTCACTATCGCTTACCTCTCTGGTTTGATTCTATTCCTTCTCCTCTTTCTTCCTCTTGCCAGTTATGTCCACCTACTGAATGATAGAGAATGACAGCACTACCTTCTTAACATACGACAACCATAGCCCTTCAAACAGTGTAGCAATACATCAGCTCTGACCTGTTTGCTTCTCACAAGCAGAGTACAAATAACTAATATCAGAAAAGAGAGAGCATCAATACTGATACCATAAACACTGAAGAAGATAGTAAGAAATACTATGAACAACCCTATGCCCACACATTTTATTATTAGCTTAAATGAAATTGACTAATTATTTGAAAGACATCAGCTGCCAAAACTCACACAGGCTCTGTCCCCTTAACAATACGGGAAGAGGCAAACACTATATTATCGGCCTCTGTGCACTAGCTGATGGCAACAAGAGTTTGAAGTAGTACAAGTAGTACAATGCCAAGAAACCTAGGGGCACTCTCTTCACAGCTTTTCACTTGTCGTCTATCATGTTGTCTCATGCTGCTTTCACACCTAGAAATTGAGATTCTCTGTGACTACAGCTTTGCAAACATCGGCATTATTTAGCCAATACTTGATCTTCTTCTCATGATCTTTGTCTCATGGACTGTGCTATCTGTACTCTTACCTGTTGATGAAGGCCATGTCATAAGTAGATTGATTGGCCAAGCCCAAAACGCCATTGGTAGTAGCCTCATTCATTAAATAATAAATACTACAATCTCACCACCAAACTCACTAAGCAATGTGTTTCTTGGATTCCTCTTTGGATATCATAATGTCCAACCAGATCAATTTTTGTCTACCTCCTTGTCCTCCTTTCTGAGTTTCCTTTCTATTGGCCCATCATGACAATTTCTAGGTATTGCCTGTATAATGGCATAATGTCTCATATTTTAATCTACAGGCAGAGTAAGAAGCAAAAAGCAGTTTAATGCCTCAGCCATTGGAGGTATGTCATAGGGGTCAAGAAGGGGGCAACACTGGAATCACACCTGGCTTAGATACCTGGTGCTGCCTTATACCCTCTATGTAAACTTAAGCCATCACTCATTCTCTTTGTTTGGTCAAGGCTAACCTGAGGATACAAATATCAAATTCATATGGATTCTGTAAAAAAATTATATATATATATATGTGTGTGTGTGTGTGTGTGTGTGTGTGTGTGTGTATGGAACATATCACAGAAACTGCCTAAATGCTCAACAAATAGAAATTAAAATAAAGCCTGACCTAACATTTGCTTCACAAATAACTACATCATCTGTCCACTAGAAGCATTGTATTTGAATTAATTCTGTTCCTCCCAATATCTTTTTCCTCCTCTCTTCTATATATAGAACTTAAAAGACTCTCAGGAACCATGTGTTGCCCTTTTGTTAAGGAAGGGGTCACAGCTTGTTCAATGTCCCATTTTGTGTTGAGGGCAATTATAATTAGAGCCCTGACCTATACCCCAGGCTAAAGCATCTGGGAGGCTGGTGAGGATGGAGTAGTGCCACTGAGAGCTGGAGCCCTCTTTTCCGTGTACATTAGAAAGCAGGAGTAGATCCCCGCATTCCTGTTCTTTGCTGGCCCTGATGTAAGAGAAAAGTAGGAGGTAGCAGAGAACCAGAGAGGCAAGCACCTTGGTTACGTAATATACACCAAATACAGTTCTAACATTTATGAGCCAATTATATGTTTCTCAAACAGCCTGTGAAGCTTCTCAAAAATATTTTTATCAACATAATCAGGTACTGCAAGAAAAACAGGTAAGCTAGAACCACCACACCTCTGCCTGTAAAATGCTGAAAATTCTAGGGTTTAGTTCAAGGCTAACCTTAGCTAGGAAGCTATTTTGAATTTTAATATGAAATAATGCAAAGAGAAAGGAAGAGGACTTTGGTTAAACAGTTACAATTAATAGGGTGGTGAAGTCTATGGAGAGCTGGCAGGGTGCAAGTGGCTTCCATGGCTAGACATGGACAAATTGCCGAAGGTGGAATGAGTATTCTGTGGCAAACTGCCCTGGGAACCCTAGCCTCTTTGTCTCTATCTGTGTCTGGGATCCATGCTGAGATAATCTTAATTAGAGCTAAAGTATAAAACTGCTTCCTTGATAGATTTCCTCCATGGTCCTCTTCAGAGTAGGTGGAACCAGATATTGTTTTAGGAGGATTGAGGTCATCATTACCATCATCTTGACCAAATGTGTACCCTGACTTTAATGCAGAGAACCACCTAATATCTTCCTCACAGACTAACACGGGGGGAAGTCACATATTGGAATCTGTTAGTTTCCGTATGCAGGCTGAATACTATCTTAGGCCTGAGAACCAATTTTGTCTTGTTGAGAGAACTAATAAGTTTCCTCTCTAGAAGATGGGCAGTCTAGCACCAAGTCAGCCTGGGAGTAGTTTTGGCTCTAGCTTGAAACCCAGTCCCAGGAGAGAACTTTTTACTTTTTATTATTCCTTATGGGTGGGCCAAGGTCTCCTCATCTCTTTCAGTTCCACTTTCAGTAATATGGGTCCATCTGTCCCGGTTCTTCTCTACCCTGAAATTTCCCACCCCTACCATTCTAACTATAGAAACTGCCTTAGCTCTTACCAGTCCTTCTGGGCAATGGTTCCTGAATGCTGCCCTTAATCTTCTATTCATATGCCACAACTTTCCATGTTCTTCCTGCCTGGACTCTCCACCTAACCTTAGATCCCACTCCCATGACACAGTGCGTCATCTACTTGGCTAGCCGCCACCTCCAGCAGGCTGCCTAGCCTGCAGCCTGCAGCCTACCACCTGTCTGGACTGCTGTCTCCAGCTCTCAGCCACCCTCCTTTCACCTTTCACTTATTTTCCCCCTTCTTGTCACTTTCTTTCTTTGTCCTTCTCCTGATCTCTCTTTCCCCTGTCCGAAGCTCCCTATGTCCTATTTGTCTATGGCTCACAAGTCTGTGCAGTCCAATTGGACTCTTCAAGGCAAATAATTCCTCCCTCCACAAAAGTCGAATTATAGATCTTGCTGGGTTATAGTAATAGCAGCAGGGCTAAGTAGGAAGGAGCAATTAGGTACACAAATGAACTAAACTCAGCTCTTAGACTGAGTCTTAGTATTTCATTGGATAATGTGGCAATGAAGAAATTAGTTACAATGAAAGGCAAATTATACCAAAAGACATTAAAGGTGAAAAATTTAAAAACAAAAAAAGGTCCATGTTTCTAGCTTCCAACTCCTCTGCTCATTTCATTTCTTATATACAGTATGCTCTGAACCCATTTATTTTGCAGAATGATTACAAAGCTTCCTACAGCACCATTGTCCACCTCAGCCCTATCTGTGGCACTACACAGAGAGGACTTCCTCACAACAAGAAAATAACACCTTTTACTCTGCAACATACATTTCCCTCCCTTTCATTCAGTATTTGGGATCTACATACTGAGTTCAGGCCCACATACTACATTTTCCTCTTTTTTTTTTTTTCTTAAATGCTCAGCTCATCTCACAAGTAAAAAAAGAATTTTCACTTCTGCCTCCCACATCATAATACAGCACAAAAAGTACTCCCATCCTCCATCTGACGTCTATCTTCTTCAAGAATCTGCACCCATATACTCCACAGAGAGACATAAAAATTTGACTTAGGAATGAGTCATGAATTGTTCCTTAAAGGTTAGATCGAAGGAACTTGTAAAGCCCAGGCTATGAGAGCATGTGTACAGTGTGTGTGTAAGGCAACAAGTGAATGGTTCAGATGCAAAAGTCTAGGAATGGGACCTGGACCCCTCGTTGCCGTTACTTCTGCCTACAGATGAGCATGAGTGACAATCTATAGGGTGTTGTTCTGTATACAACCATATAATTATGTAAGTTTGAGAGAAGGTGGCATGAGATAAACAAAAGTGACAAATGTTAAAGACATTAAAGTCATCTCTTAACCTTATAGTTATTATCAACCACTTACCCTTCTTATTACCCCTTTGAGCACTAGATGCTTAAATATAACCCATGGATTGAAATGTTCATGAACCCACTATTAGAATAGACCACAGGGTCCTTTGTATTTCTACCATTTCTTGTACAAATTTATATCCCCTCTGTAACATAACCATCGGCTTATGTTTTAGTGTTTCTTATTAGGTTGTGAATAATTTGAGGGTAGGGCATATGTTTCGATTACCTATGCAAAACAGATAGCTAGAACAGTGCCTGATACCAGATAGATGCTCAATAAGCAATCATTGAATGACTGAATGGAAGGATGAAAAATGTGGCATTCATTGAACTCATTCTTCATGAATGGAAGATTACATTTGGTCCAGAATGTTTTATTGATCCTGGAAGTTCTCTGTTTTGCAAGGAAAGTGTCAGCAGCAAAGGAAACCATAATTACTGAGGTTGCTAAAAACCTTGGTTCTCCCAAAGAATGCTTTATCTACCACCATTACATTTTCCTGGTAGGTGAGCAAGTTTAAGAGGTTTCCTGGTTCGAATAGGAAAATGGACTTCAAAACCGAAAGGAAGATAGCTCCAGTAATTGCTTTGTCATCCCTGCTGGTTGGTGACTTTGAATGATATAACATTTTAATTTCTTGAACACCTACTCCCTTTAGACACTTGCTAAGCACTTTATATATAAGAACCAATTAAATTTTCTCCTAAGCTCTGCAAAATAAATATAATTATGCCTGTTTTATAAGATGATGAAATTGAGGTACAGAGAGATTTGAATAAGTTGCTCACAATCACACAGCTAGTAAATGATGGACTCAGATTTTTTATTTCATTTTGTTAGAGACAAGTTCTCACTCTGTTATCCAGGCTGTGTAAAGTGGTGTGACTGTGGTTCAGTATACCCTCAAGCTCCTGAACTCAAGCGATCCTTCTGCCTCAGGCTTCTGAGTGTATGGGTCTACAGTCGTCCACCACCACACCAGGATCGTTGTTTTCTATTTTTTGTAGAGATGGGGGTCTCGCTAAGTTTCCCAGGCAGGTCTCGAACTCCTAAACTCAAGTGATGCCCCCATGTCCTCCCAAAGTCCTAGGGTTACAGATGTGAGCCACTGCACCAGGCCTCAGAATTTGTTTTTTTTTTTTTTAATGGCTCACATTTACCAACCTCTTCTCTCAGGGATTAGACAAAAAGTTTTGAATGACTTTCAGTGTAAACAGATGGCCTGCTAATGATCTATGATCTTATTTTAAATGGAAAATATTTTCTTTTGACCTAAAGAATTAAATGCAAAGTATTTGCTGTGATAAAAGTCTTGGAATCCACAATACAAATATTTGTACCTACCAGTCATGACTGAGCATGGGATGACCAATGGGTTACAATCAGAGTTGGGAAGGTGGGTCGTTATGATGTCATCTGGCATGTGATAATATAAATCAGGCCTGCATTCTCATGATTTGAGGATAGCCTGATAGAAATGACAACCATGATGTTAATACTAACATATGTATTACATGGTTTGTTTGTTCTTTCACTTAATATTTTCAGAGCACCTACCTATTACAGGCACTGTGTAAGTTGCTAAGGATACAGACATTAATGTTTTATTCATTCAACCTCCTCAGTGTTTCTTTAATCATTTCTTTGCATCCTACACCCACTGTTTCTAACATGGCCTGGGTCCTTAGTTATTCTTTCCCAGATAAAATTCTCCTGAATCGCCTCTCAACCTCCTCACTGGTCTCTCAACCTCCAGTCTGTGTCCTTTCCAATTTAATTTCTGACTAATGTCAAGAGTTATTGGAGGCTACTCACTGCTCTTTGGGTAATATTCTTAACTCATAACATGACACACAGGTTTCTCTTAAGGGCACCCATATCTCCAAGACCCTCCTGAGCACCTACCTATTACAGGCACTTTGTTAGCTAGTTTGGTTGACTCCCTCTGCTCATATACCCACTCCTCTCTGATACTATGTGAAGCTGGATTTAAACTGTTAGTTAATTGTCAGTTTCCTAACTACCCTATGAACTTTTCAAGAAAAGGGATTTGAATACATACACTTTGTCTCCATAGCACTTCTCACAAAACTGGGACAACTCCCTGTTTATCCAACATCTGCTGGCTAAATAAAGACATGATCTTCACCTTTCGGGATTGTTAATTTAAAATGGTTCCATAAGAGCAATGCAGAGACAGAGATATTTGGCAGCACTGCAGTTGATGATTGTATGACTTTTCACAAGGTATTTTGGATGAGTGATCATTTTAATGATCTTGTTTCAAATGGTCACACTCTACATTCATCAGGACATTCTAGCCTTTTGCACCAAGACTTAGATGTACAAACATGCAGAATTCAAAGCAATTAACCCCTACCCTCATTCTTTAGTCTGTTCTCTTTCCTGCCTTTGTGGCTGTCCCTTACCCCTCCCTTCTTTCTCTTTGTCATCCTTTTTTCTTGTCCTGGATAGGATTACTTGACTATTTGATTATTATGATAGAGTTTTCCAAAGATTCACCATCAGAATGATTTAACTGACATTTAAACATATTATTAAGGAAGTAGGATGTCGCTTGAAGGTCATAGTTTGGATTCAAAGTTTAAAGGTTTTAATACTGTTTAGTAAAGGTATCATAAATGCCATCTCTCCAGAACTAGTATTCCCATAGTCAATGACAATTAGATTTATTCAGGACTTAGATTTATTTAGCTTTGCCATGTAATATTTGTCAAAAAAGATTGCAGTTTCCAGGAAGTTCTTGTTTTGCACACTTGTTTCTTTGGCTAATCTTGGCAGACACCAAGGCCTGTGAGGATAGTCTGTGTGAGGTGCTGCACATCCTCATGCTCCTTCTCAGATAAAGTGGAGGCACACACCAGACCATAGCTTCCCATTTTCTCAGAGGCAAACATCTACATCACAGCTGTGATCTGGGGTTTAAAGTGGGAGAAGTTTGGTGGGGCAAAGTTGATTTATTAGTCTAAACCCAACTAAATATCAGACTAAACTCTATCCATGGAAGGGCCATTTGAATGAATTATCAATCATAAACGGGGTCATGAACTAAAACTTCTCACTAAATTAGGTTTGCTGTATACACAACATATTCCAAAGGCTACTGTCTGTATTATGTCCAACAGGTATCGAGGTATGGATGCTTAAATCAGCTGCAGGAAGCAAGAAAGAAGAAAAAAGGAGAGAGAAAAATTTAAAAAATCAACCTTGGTCCTTCCACCAAGACCCATTAATTTCCATATCATCATCTGCATGAGAGGGAAGATTCCTACATGACCAGGTTACTACAAGGATGTGAATTTTGAATATTAAAATATTATATACAGTTGGAAATAACTGAAATCTATGAGTACTTTTACAATCCATCATATTTACAAAAATAAATCCATCAAGACATCCAATAAATTAGTCTTGATAAGATTTGTAATGAGGCATTAAAGATAAGCTAAATAAACTGTTAGAAACTTAGAAAAATATATTGTAGCATAACATATCTAATCTTAGCTCATATTTTATGCAAATAATTAGACAATAAATATTTAAAATAAACAATAAATTTAAATCTTAAAAAGAAACTAGACAAAGCAAATTTAATATTTTTGATTACCTAGCAGAGTTCAAAGCCATTTTACTCTGAGTAGAAATTACAATAGTTGGAAAGAAAATACTTTTTTTTCCTTGTTACTCAAATCTATTGATTCTGTTTTAATCACGAGTGAAAATTAAAGATTTTAGTATAAATGAAGTCATATTTAGCTTTTTAAAATTCCAGGGCAGTGTGGAGTTTAATATACTCTCTGGTTTCTACAGAAAACTGTTCATTACAGGAGCTAATAGAACAAAAAATAATTATTCCTATTGTTTCACTTGTGCACCCATAGATATCATTTCACATAACAGTCAGAACTGTTGATAAGATTCCTAAATGGATCACGCAGGATCACTTGTGAGCAAATATTCTCATCTCTTCACAAAGGTCAAAGATATTTTCTTTTTGTAACTGGATGGACTTGCATAAGGTAATGAGCTTCATCCAGTGATAGAAAATGGTTGCAATTACAACTTGTGTTAGGGCAGTGTCTGCCCCAAATGTCATGGGTCTATATTGGACACACTGACACTAGATGAGTAAGACTACTCTGAGATGGAATGAGAGCACTCTATATGTTGCTGGAAGAGAACAAAGAGACAGCACAGGGAGTATCACCACAATCCCTCTCCCAGCAAGTCACTACTTTCAGGAAAGTCTCTGTTACTGATGCCTTACCTTCCAAACCCCACTGTATACATGGAAATCCCTTTCCTTTGCCCACACAAAAGGTGACATTAGCTTCGTACTATGTCTCTAGCACAAAGACAATCCCACCAATGACAACAATGACCTAAAATCTTGCTACAACACAGCCCCTGTTCTCTACAGATAAAACTTGGAGTTGTGAGAACTTTAAAACATGTGTGTCCTGTGTGTGTGTTTGAGAATGGCTCAAGCATCTCCTTTCTGTGCATGCCTTCCTGACCCCATGGGCAGCTTCAAACCTCCATCATTCACATTCAAACCCACTGAAAACTTCTAAAGGTTTAGAAGTTATTTTCAGCACCCTGAGGTACAAACCTCTCCAATCAACAAATCTGGACTTACATCTGAGGACAGCAGACATCCTCAGGAGATTTTACAATGTTTTGCTCCTAACTGAGCTGAAGATATAAGAATATAAGAATCTTTTTCAATTTCTTCTCTCTGTGCTTGTATGTATTTTCAATGCAACTTCTTCACTTCCATTGCAGATTATAATGAAAGACAAAATATGTGCTGCAGTTGGGTGAAGAAATTGAAGGAGAGAAACACAGGTGAATCTAGAAATTTGAGAAGACATCTAAGTAGAATACTAATTTTTGCAGGCCTAGTGTTTCTGCTAAATCAGACAAGGTAACATATGCATATGGAAAAGGAAAATGATCTTAAGAACATGAATGGTCTTGTCCTTGGACTAGACATTCAGAGAGGGGCCCTGTGCCAGAGATCGCCAAGCCCACCCCCACGTCTAGTGATTTGCTAGAAGGATTTGTGGGATTCAACCATCATTATACTCACAGCTAAGATGTGTTACAGTGAAAGGATACTGTATTAGTCCATTTTCATGCTGTTGATAAAGACATACCCAAGAGTGGGCAATTTTCAAAAGAAAGAAGTTTATTGGACTTAATGGTTCCATGTGGCTGGAGAAGCCTCACAATCATGGTGGCAGGTGAAAGGCAAAGAGGAGCAAGTCATGTCTTACATGGATGGCAGCAGACAACGAAAAAGCTTGTGCAGGGAAACTCCCATTTTTAATACCATCAGATCTCATGAGACTCATTTACTATCACTTATCACAAGAACAGCACAGGAAAGACCCGCTCCCATAATTCAATCATCTCCCACCAGGTTCCTCCCATGACACTTGGGAATTGTAGAAGTTACAATTCAAGATGAGATTTGGGTGGGGACACAGCCAAACTATATCAGATATGAAGCAAGCACAGCAATGGGAAAAGACACTTGTGCTAAAAGCACTAGCTTCAGTCTATGCCAGTGGAAGTCACACAGGACTTAATTCACCAGCAATGAGCTGTGGCAATACAAAAGAAGTGTTGTCCATCAGGGAAGTACATTAGAGACTCAGTGTCCAAGCTTTATATTGCAGGATGTTCACATAGACACCTTCTGCATAGCACATTTAAAAATGCCAGGTGCACAGAAACAAAGCAGGTATACAGCATGAATAAATTGTTTACACCATTTCTGCACAGTAAGCCACTCTGACCATTCAGGAAATGTTTAATATCAGTGTGAGCAACTCTTTACCAGTCAAGTTCCCAGACACCAGTCAGTCAAAGATGGACCTTGTAAGAAGGCCTTTCTAAGGAGAGGCAGGCTCAGGCCAGCTGCATTCACTCTTTTCTGCTCAGCCCCCTAGCTCCCAAGCTGCTTTTTTCCCATACTTTGTGCAGAGCTTTAAGGAGACCTCATCTCTACATAGTTTACTATTCACATTTCAAAAATATTCACATTTACTATTCAGATATATTCACATTTGGAAAATACATTTCCCATTCTTTATTTAATTGCTTTAAGGAAAGAAGGATTAGGGAATCATGAAAGAGTTGGTGCTTATAACAGAAGTTTCTCTTAAGATAATTTTGGCACTTCTGAGATTTCAGGTATAATTTGAAAGCTTTTGAGACTTTTTGTTTTAACTATGAGAAAATTTACTAAAACTCTCAGTTCAACCTAGAATTCCAGGGGGCCTCAAGGAGTTTTGACAATTTGGACTCAGCTTTCCAGACTTCCTGTTTTATATGGTTTGAGTTCTTCCCATGATAACCTATGGCAGAGCACAGAATACTCCATGTAGCCTTGACTGGGCACCCTTATTTTTTCCATCCACATTTTGGGCTCCGGGAGTCAGAAGACAATGCAGTCAGGGACAAGGCTCTAGCGTCGTCAGCACAATTTCCAGTTTCTTCTCCCAAAGAGGAATTAAACAATTTTGGCCATATTCCTCCCTTCTCACCTGGCATGTATCTGTCTAAACGCCATTTTCTCTTTTTCTAAACTAACAGATTATGGTTAAATACCTTTTTGAGAACTGGTCCCTGATACCTGACTGCAATTTTCCTACTTCCTCTGAATGTCCTGCCTCTTTTCTCCGTGCCTCAAGTAGGATATATAAGACAAGTCACTTCACAGGATCACCATTTTGATATATGCATTCAATTCCTACATAAATGTGAAATTCTGCACAACAGAGCCTCTTCAGATATGCAACAATATGCCCTCTGAGAAAACTACATTATACCTATCACTTAAGTAAGAGAAAGATAAAAACAAAATCAAAATAGGCTTGAGCAGGCAGGCATCAGGAAAGGGTGGGCGGAAACTACACTCTTGTCCACAAATTAGAGCTTGGAGTTGGGAAATAGAGGAATGATGTACAGATTAACATAGCAAGAGATGTCTTTTCTGGGGGAAGCTGGAAATCCAACTTTGTAAGCAAAAATTGACATCAATACTAACAAAATTATTTAAGGAGTCAAGACAGGAAAAATTATGTTTCATTATTTCTCACCCGATCTATGAAATAGTCTTGTTTCATGTCAAAGAAAAAATAGAAAAATATTCATTTCCAAATAAGTTTGATAAATATTGCATAATACATTCCATTCTTTCAGACGAGATATCTGTAAGAATGGAATGTAGTATGCAACATTGTAAGGAATCATCATTTTAAAAGCGTCCAGAAGACCTGTAGTAAAGGTCAAATTTATTTCATTAGAAATGCACCATCTTACTTTTTAAAAAAACTTCTTTACTTTGTTTTTTATTAACAGAGATTTAGGTTCTATGGAACATAGCTTGGGAAACAGTGTTATCCATGCATTCTTAAAATCAGTGTTTTATTATCCTTGGTCTCTATGAAACGTCAATCTATCAGCTGATTTCTGCCCATACAGTTTCATGAGTCTTGCCTCAGACTCATAGTTATTGCCTAATAAGTAGTTGTTTTGTGAGTTAAATAGTGACCTAATATCATCAGTGGAGTTGCATAAAAAAATCAGGCTGTATACTTGGACAATCTGAGTATAAAATGGGAAAAATCCAACCCCAAGAAAGAAAAAAAAATAGATTTATTTCATAATAAAATCTATTCGAGGGCTAGAAAGCCTTATATTGTCAGAACCACTGACATGTGATTAAGTGAGAGAATATTGGGTCTACTTTCTCAGATGCTGCTGGGTCCCAGGTTTTAAAACCAGTCTGACCCAGGATCCTTTCCCCAGCTTTGCGATTCATTTGCTGTGAAACCAAGTGTAAGTTACTTGATTTTACTATCTTTGGTTTTCTGATCTATAAATGAGGGTAGCAGTGCACACCCATCACAGGCATGGGGAGGAAATTAACATAAGTGACTTCAGCCTCTTTTCAAATATGAAATCCTGGTGATCTGTGCTAAAAAGACTAACTCTGCCTTCATGCTCCATTTCCCTTTCTCACTCCCTCAGGGAGACTTATGCTTCTCTCAGGGCACTGGAAAAAAAAAAAAAATCATCACATAGAAAGGTCAGTGTGTGTGGTCAACCAAATGTGATATCCAGCTAGAACTCCAGCTTATTCTGAGTGTTAGGTAGAAACAAGGTCTCTCAGATGGCTGTTCCCTTGTCTGATCTCTCAAATGGCTATTCACTTTTCTACAGATTTCAACTAGGTTTCAAAGTTTGTCTGAAGTGGTGATCATTTCTGTCATCTCAACACCTTTGTGACATGAGTAGAATCAGCATTAGATTCGAACAGATTATTTGTTTTTCAAATAATAAAAAGTGAACCCAAAGGAATTGAAGGAATTGATCAGTAACACAGAGTAGCGTACTAACCTTAGACTTGGCTTCTGAAAAAGAGACACTATGTAATGCACCTCACCCTAAGTTGTCTTACAGTGGCCTCATTCAGGATCGGGGCTTAACCATTAGCACACATGGGTGAGGGGAAGAGAAATCATTGTTCCTCAAGCATCCAAAAATATACCCAATTCTCCATTCTTCATGGCCATGTGGAAGAAAAGTAGGTCCCAAAACCCTAAGCTGTCAAACTCAGAACTAAATGGAAGTCTTCTGAAAGCTTTAGTAGAATCACAGAATCTCATATTTGAAAAGGATCTCAGAGTTTATCTGTGCAGCTTTCAGGCCAGTGCATTCTGTATGGTACCTTGTTGCTTGCTCAGTCTTTGTTCCTGCTCTGTCAACATTTTCTCCATCTCTCTATCAAACACCAGAGTTGTCTCAAAGCTCTGCATGTCTAACCCTCTCTGTAAACAGGGTTGTTTATAAAAGTATGAGTTATATCACTCAGGATAATGAACCCCAGTTCAATCCATGTTGCTGTGAAGGACATTATTTCATTATTTTTTATGGCTTCATAGTATTCCATGGTGAATATAAATGTCACATTTTCTTTATTCAATTAATTGTTGATGGACACTTAGGCTGAGTCTATGACTTTGCTCTTATAAATAGTGCTGTGATAAACATATAAGGACAGGTGTCTTTTTGATGAAAATTTTAATTTTCCTTTGGGTGGGTAGCCAATAGTAGGACTGCTGGGTCAAATGATTTATCTATTTTCAATTCTTTAAGAAATGGGTACACATGGACATGAAGATGGAAGTAATAAACACTGAGGACTCTAAAAGGAGGGAGAGAGGGCAGGGTGTGAGGGTGGAAAAACTACCTATGAGGTACCATATTCACTGTTTGGGAGGTAGGTTCATGAGAAGCCCAAACCTCACCATTCTGCAATACACCCATGAAACAGACCAAAAAAAGCCTAGAATAATTTTTTTTAAGTATGA
Source organism: Papio anubis (assembly GCF_008728515.1). NCBI lineage: Eukaryota > Metazoa > Chordata > Mammalia > Primates > Cercopithecidae > Papio > Papio anubis. Next base: position 22,205,824 of record NC_044989.1, read on the forward strand.
GTTTTATTTTTCTGTCTCTGTATTCTCAGGAACTAGTCAAAATCTGTTCCAGAAGATGTGTCAACAAATAATTTGACAGTATCTCTTTTCTCCCAAACTAAAGCAATTAAATAGCCTTTTATTCTTTTTCCTACTTTCACCTAATGGTTTCCCTTAGTACAGCTTTTTTTTTTAATCCACAAAGGAAACAAAATGATTTTATAAAGTGCAAAGCAGAATATGTTGAAATCTGTATATTTCTTAGAATATACTAATATAAAATTTAAGCTCGTTACCGTTATCTACAAGTGACATACTTTCCACCTGATATTACGTTTTTTGCTTGGAGTCCTCCCACCTTCCCCCATCACTTGTGATTTTCAAATCAGGGAGGTTGCCTTTTTGCAGATAAAACACACTACCCTTAAGCCAACCAATGGGCCTTACATTTACGGTTCCTTCTGCCTGAAATTCTCTTTCCCTGCATTATGACATAGCTGGATCCTTTCACCATTCTGATCTTTGGTTTAACCCATTTATGCCTAGTGTTCCGCTATTGGAACACTAAGCTTGTGGAAGTTATTTATATCCTACTGCTCAAAGTCATCGCCAAAATCTGATTTTTCACACACAAAAAATTACAACCTCTGGCATAAACGCGTTAATGTTAATTTCCCTAGAGGGGTCTCCCCTGACTACTGTAGCTTACATGACTGTCCACAAATGCCTCATCACACTCTGTTATCTTAGCTTGATTTATTTCAGTGAAGTAAACTTATTTTTGCAATAGTTTACTTGTTTATTGTACATTTCTCACAATCAGAGAAAAACCTGGTAAGAACAGGATCTTGCCTGCCCATTCACCAACCTCTCAATCCAGACCTTAAAAACAACTCTCAGCGTATAGTGAGTAGATGCTCATTTACTCTCTTCTGAAAGAATGACTAAAGGAATGAATAATTCATTCAATGCTCAAATCCCTCTCAAACATACTTATTGATAGCTTAACCAAGGACTATCCTATTTTTCCATAAGTAGAAGCAGTGATAAAGAACTCAGTAGTTTTCCATTTTTTTAACAACCTTTGATACTACACAAGTTTTCCCTCATTTAGTGTATGTTTTCTTTCCAATGTGTTCTTTGTATTGATGAACATCCCCACCCTTTGTAAAGACACAAAGCAAGTCTACTCCCTTTTTCACATCATGGTTCTTTGATTATTGCCTTTTGAATCCCTTGTACAGGATCTTTTATGCAGGCTAAGAATACAAGGCCAATCCTCCATTTTATATTTTGTACTTTTAAATTTCCCTAACTTTTTCCTTATGAGTATAATCATATATGTAATATATATAGACATGTCTCATACATTTTTATCACATCTATAATTTTACTAGTACACAGTGGATAATACGTGTGTGTACATTTGCGTGTGTGTGCATGTGTATATTTGATGTCACCTGTGTTAGTCTGTTGTCACACTGCTGACAAAGACATACCTGAGACTGGGTGATTTATAAAGAAAAAAGAGGTTTAATGGACTTACAGTTTCACATGGCTGGGGAGACCTCCCAATCATGGCAGAAAGTGAAAGGCACATCTTACATGGCAGCAGGCAGGAGAACTTGCACAGGGGAACTCCCCTTTATAAAACCATCAGACCTCTTGAGACTTATTCACTATCACGAGAATAGCACATGAAGACCTGCTCCCATGATTCAATTACCTCCCACTGGGTCTCTCCCATAACACATGGGAATTGCTGGAGCCACAGTTCAAGATGAGAGTTGGGTGAGGACACAGCCATATCATCACCTAATATCACATAAACTTTTATGGCAGATACATCATACCGATAACTTACACTGTTTACAAACCAAAAACAAAACCAAACAAATCCCCAAACTATTTTTATGGAACTACAGCAAGTCATGTGTGGTGACCAGGCTCCAATGCAGGCCCAAGGATCCCTTCTGGCTTCAAGCCATCCTGTAGCTTCCTACTATATTGCATGATGATTGGGTTGGTCTATGTGACATAGAACACAACACATGTGAAAGTTTATCACTTCTGAGGCTAGGTTATAAGTGACATCTGGTATGCTTCCTCTTGGCTTCCTTACTTTGGAAGAAGTCAGCTGCTATGTCATGAGGACATATCATCTTAATGGAAAAGCCCAAACGGTGAGAAACTAAGCCTCTCATCACCAAGAGCCATGTGAATGAGTCATCTGAGCAACAAAATCTTTAGCCCCCGTTAAGCGTTGAATATAACCTTAGAAAGCAGAACTACCAAACTAAACATCTACTGAATCTGTACTCTCAGAAACTGTGTAGAAATATAAATCTTCATATTTTAAGCTGCCAGTTTTAGACTAATTTGTTATACAGTGATGGATAACTAATAAATCATGCCTCCCCCATCTGATATTCATATAGATTTTTCAGATCTAAATTTTTATTTTCATATATTCTTACTAATATCACGTCATTACCTTTGGTTCTTTTCATTCCACTTAGGATTTTTAAAATAAATAATTAAATAATGAACAGATGATGATTTACACAATATCATCCAACAATTTGGAAAGTCTGTTAGCTTTCAAGTTAGTACTGCCACTCAAATTACTGATAAAAATGCTAAAATGGAAAAAGTATTCAACAGCATCCTGCTGGCCTTTAGCAGTCTCTCCAGTTCATAATTTTCTAAGCTCTTTTCAAACATACATTTTACAAGCTAATAATTTATTTTTTTCTTTGTAGCCACACAATGTCTCTACACTTAATCTACAAAGAAATTAAAATACTTGTGTTATGTCTGTTGCATTTTCTTGAATTATAAGCCTTAGCATTAAGTTAAAAAGGAAGAAAAAATACTTCAATTTGGACATGACTGCTGCTTAGCCCATTTTGGTTTCTGGAGGTATTTTTTTTTCTATTCTAGGGGCTCAAAGGTCATTCATTGTCTTCTACAGTTTTAAAATAATGCCATGAGTTGGCATAAAGCTCATATGCTTCTCCTTTTAAATTAATATGAAAAGGGCATTTGCCCCTTTTTAGTCCTGGGTCACCTCCTCAATCCTGCACTGTTCACTAACAATTACTGCTTGCGGTCCTCAGGTCTGTACACATTGGAAATCTCCTTATGCATTTTGGAATGGTCACCTTGCTTACCAAGGTAGTTACATGTCTACGCACACTTATTTAAATATGTTTCATTACATTGAATTAATCTGTATTTTCTTTTAGATCCTACTTACTGGTACACCAATCAACAAAAAACAAACCCACAATGGATAAGAGAATAGATTAACTATTACATATTTTATAAACACTACAAACCCTGGCAAATAACATTTGTGAAATTAGTGAATGAATGAATTAATAAATGAACATGAGTGTGAAGCATCCTTATGTAGAAAATCCAGTTCTGTTCATTAACACTTAAAATTCAAACACATACGTGCATCTGGTTAATACATTCTTTAACACAAGATGAGGGTGGTCATAACTTCTTTATTTTCCTGCACTTTCTTCTGAAATACATTAAAGTTTTCTGCCAAGATTTAAAATCAATAAGCAGAATACTTCTTCAATTACTTACTGTGCATGAAAAAAACAAGGAGACATAAATAGAACACAATTTTGAAAAATATAAACCAGTTTTAAGATATTTCCAGATTTGATATTTTCCATTATTACCTTTAAATAAACTCTATCAAAAAAGGAGTCTTGGCCGGGCGCGGTGGCTCAAGCCTGTAATCCCAGCACTTTGGGAGGCCGAGACGGGCGGATCACGAGGTCAGGAGATCGAGACCATCCTGGCTAACACAGTGAAACCCCGTCTCTACTAAAAAATACAAAAAAATAGCCAGGCGAGGTAGCGGGCGCCTGTAGTCCCAGCTATAGGGAGGCTGAGGCAGGAGAATGCCGCAAAACCCGGGAGGCGGAGCTTGCAGTGAGCTGAGATCCGGCCACTGCACTCCAGCCTGGGCGACAGTGCGAGACTCCCTCTCAAAAAAAAAAAAAAAAAAAAGAGTCTTTTGCCTATCAGCAAAAGAAATTCTGTTATATGCAAGTGATAAGCCAATCTGAGGATATATAAAATAAGTTATTATGCAATAAATATGTCATCCCCAATCAGTGTAGAAGGATAAGAACAATAAAAAGAGCTAGGGTAATAGAAATGGAATTTTAAAAAATATGAATCCTGCTATTAGTCTATTTCTCAGAACACACTCCAGATGCAATAAAGTGCTAAATTCTTTATGTAAATATATAAAGACACCAGTAAATAAATGGGCAATGGACAAGAAGTCGAATTCCTCAAAACAGAAATAGAACACTTCAACAAACACATGGAAAGAAAGACGCTCACCCCCACGAGGAATCAAATAAATAAAAAAGTATAATATTAATACACACTTTTTAATCTAACAAATTAGCAATTATTTAAATTTAATACACAGACAGCAATGCCAGTTGGTGGAAGATGAAAGAGGCAGATTTATATTAACATAAATGAAAGTATAAATTACTTATAAACCCTACTGAGAAGTCATCTGTCAATATCTATTTTAAAAAGGCTTAAATGTATTAATTGCCTTTAACTTACTAATTCCATTTCTTTTTTTTTTTTTTAATTTATTTATTATTATTATACTTTAAGTTGTAGGGTACATGTGCATAACGTGCAGGTTTGTTACATATATATACTTGTGCCATGTTGGTGTGCTGCACCCATCAACTCGTCATTTACATCAGGTATAATCCCAATGCAATCCTCCCCGCCCTCCCCATGATAGGCCCCGTGTGTGATGTTCCCCTTCCTGAGTCCAAGTGATTCATTGTTCAGTTCCCACCTATGAGTGAGAACATGCGGTATTTGGTTTTCTGTTCTTGTGATAGTTTGCTAAGAATGATGAGTTTCCAGCTGCATCCATGTCCCTACAAAGGACTATGAAACTCATCCTTTTTATGGCTGCATAGTATCTTATGGTGTATATGTGCCACATTTTCTTAATCCAATCTGTCACTGATGGACATTTAAGGATTCCGTCTTGCTATTAGGAATAGTGCTGCAATAAACATACACATGGTGCATGTGTCTTTATAGCAGCATAATCTATAACTTTGGGTATATCCCCAAAGTAATGGGATGGTTGGTCATATGGTACATCTAGTTCTAGATCCTTGAGGAATCGCCATACTGTTTTCCATAATGGTTGAACTAGTTTACAATCCCACCAACAGTGTAAAAGTGTTCCTATTTCTCCACATCCCTTCCAGCACCTGTTGTTTCCTTGACTTTTGAATGATCGCCATTCTAACTGGTGCAGATGGTATCTCATTGTGGTTTTGATTTTGCATTTCTCTGATGACCAGTGATGATGAGCATTTTTTCATGTGTCTGTTACGTATGAATGTCTCTTTTGAGAAATGTCTGTTCACATCCTTGCCCACTTTTTGATGGGGTTGCTTGTTTTTTCTTTGTAAATTTGTTTGAGTTCTTTTGTAGGTTCTTGGATATTAGCCCTTTGTCAGATGAGTAGATTGCAAAAATTTTCTCCCATTCTGTGGTTGCCTGTTCACTCTTGATGGTAGTTTCTTTTTGCTGTGCAGAAGCTCTTTAGTTTAATTAGATCCCATTTTGTCAATTTTAGCTTTGCTGCCGTTGCTTTTTGGTGTTTTAGACATGAAGTCTTTGCCCATGCCTATGTCCTGGAATGGTACTACCTAGGTTTTCCTCTAGGATTTTTATGGTATTAGGGTCTTAACATTTAAGTCTCTAATCCATCTTGAATTAATTTTCATATATAAGGAGTAAGAAAGGATCCAGTTTCAGCTTTCTACTTATGGCTAGCCACAATTTTCCTAGCACCATTTATTAAATAGGGAATCCTTTTCCCCATTTTTTGTTTCTCTCTAGGTTTGTCAAAGATCAGATGGCTGTAGATGTGTGGCATTATTTCTGAGGACTCCTGTTCCATTGGTCTATATCTCTGTTTTGGCAAATTCAGTACCATGCTGTTTTGTTGCTGTAGCCTTGTAGTATAGTTTGAAGTCAGGTAGCAAGATGCCTCCAGCTTTGTTCTTTGACTTAGGATTGTCTTGGAGATGCGGCTCTTTTGGTTCCATATGAACTTTAGCAGTTTTTCCAATTCTGTGAAGAAACTCATTGGTAGCTTGATGGGGATGGCATTGAATCTATAAATTACCTTGGGCAGTATGGCCATTTTCACGATATTGATTCTTCCTATCCATGAGCATGGTATGTTCTTCCATTTGTTTGTGTCCCTTTTATTTCACTGAGCAGTGGTTTGTGTTCCTCTGAAGAGGTCCTTTACATCCCTTGTAAGTTGGATTCCTAGGTATTTTATTCTCTTTGAAGCAATTGTGAATGGAAGTTCATTCATGATTTGCTCTCTGTTTGTCTGCCATTGGTGTATAAGAATGCTTTGTGATTTTTGCACATTAATTTTGTATCCTGAGACTTTGCTGAAGTTGCTTATCAGCTTAAGGAGATCAGCCGAGACAATGGGGTTTTCTAAATATACAATCATGTCATCTGCAAACAGGGACGATTTGACTTCTTCTTTTCCCTAACTGAATACCCCTTGATTTCTTTTCTGCCTAATTGCCCCTAGCCAGAACTTCCAACACTATGTTGAATAGGGAGCGGTGAGAGGGCATCCCTGTCTTGTGCCAGTTTTCAGCGGGAATTTTTCCAGTTTTGCCCATTCAAAAGTGATATTGGCTGTGGGTTTGTCATAAATAGCTCTTATTATTTTGAGGTACGTTCCATCAGTACCGAATTTATTGAGCCGCTTTTTAGCATGAAGGGCTGCTGAATTTTGTCAAAGCCTTTTCTGCATCTATTGAGATAATCATGTGGTTCTTGCTTTGGTTCTGTTTATATGCTGGACATGTTTATTGATTTGCTAATGTTGAACCAGCCTTGCATCCCCAGGGATGAAGCCCACTTGGTCATGGTGGATGTTTCTTTTTGATGTGTTGTTGAACTAATTTGCTAGTATTTTATTGAGATTTTTGCACGATGTTCACCGGGATAATGGTCTAAAAATTCTCTTTTTTTTGCTGTGTCTCTGCCAGGCTTTGACAGGCTTTGTCAGATTAGTATTGGCACCAACCTCCTTGTACCTCTGGTAGAATTCAGCTGTGAACCATCTGGTCCTGGACTTTTTGCTGGTAGGCTATTAATTATTGTGCCTCCTCAATTTCAGAGCCTGCTATTGGCTATCTATTCAGGGATTCAACTTCTTCCTGGTTTAGTCTTGGAAGAGTGTAGTGTCCAGAAATTATCCATTTCTTCTAGATTTTCCAGTTTATTTGCATAGAGAGGTGTTTATAGCACTTCTTACGGTAGTTTGTGCATTTCTGTGGGTCGTGGTGATATCCCTATCATTTTTAATTATACGATTTGATTCTTCTCTTTCTTCTTTATTAGTCTTGCTAGCGGTCTGTCAATTTGTTGATCTTTTTCAAAACCAACTCCTGGATTCATTGGATTTTGGAGGGTTTCTTGTGTTCTCTATCTCCTTCAATTCTGCTCTGATCTTAGTTATTTCTTGCCTCTGCTAGCTTTCAATGTGTTTGCTCTTGCTTCTCTTAGTTCTTTTAATTGGCGCATGTTAGAGTGTCAATTTTAGATCTTTCCCTGCTTTCTCTTGTGGGCATTTAGTGCTATAAATTTCCTCCACTGCTTAAATGTGTCCCAGAGATTCTGGTATGTTCTCTATCTTTTGTTCTCATTGGTTTCAAAGAACATCTTTATTTCTGGCCTTCATTTCGGATGTACCCAGTAGTAGTCATTCAGGAGCAGGTTGTTCAGTTTCATGTAGTTGAGCGGTTTTGATTGAGTTTCTTAGTCCTGAGTTCTAGTTTCTGATTGCACTGTGGTCTGAGAGACAGTTTGTTATAATTTCTGTTCTTGTACATTTACTGAGGAGGTTACCCAATTATGGCCTCAATCTTTGGAGTAAGCAACATGTGGTGCTGAGGAAGAATGCATATTCTGTTGATCAGGTGGAGTTCATAGGATAAAATTATTGGGTCTGCTTGCTGCAGAGATGAGTTCACCCTGATATCCTTATTAACTTTCTGTCTCATTGATCTGTCTAATGTTGACAGTGGAGGTTGAAGTTCCCCATTATTATTGTATGGGAGTCTAAGTCTCTTTGTAAGTCTCTAAGGACTTGCTTTATGTGAATCTGGTGCTCCTGTATTGGTGCATATATATTTAGGAGAGTTAGCTCTTCCTGTTGAATTGATCCCTTTACCATTATGTAATGGCTCTCTTTTGTCTTTTGATCTTTGATAATTTAAAGTCTGTTTTATCAGAGACTAGGATTGCAACCCCTGCTTTTTTTGTTCTCCATTTGCTTTGGTAAATCTTCCTCCATCCCTTTATATTTTGAGCCTATGTATGTCTCTCATGCAGGAGATGGGCTCCTGAATACAGCAGACTGATGGGTCTTGACTCTTTATCCAGTTTGCCAGTCTGTGTTCCTTTAATTGGAGCATTTAGTCCATTTTACTTAAGGTTAAGATTGTTATGTGTGAACTTGATCCCAAGCATTAAGGATATTAACTGGTTATTTTGCTCAAGTAGTTGATGCAGTTTCTTCCTAGCCTCATGGTCTTTACATTTTGCATGTTTTTGCAATGCTGGTGCACCGGGTTGTTCCCTTTTCCATGTTTAGTGCTTCCTTCAGGGTCTCTTTGTAAGGCAGGCCTAGTGGTGACAAAATCTCTAAGCATTTGCTATCTGTAAAGGATTTTATTTCTCCTTCACTTATGAAATTCAATGGCTTGATATGAAATTTGGGTTGAAAATTCTTTTCTTTAAGAATGCTGAATTATTGGCCCCACTCTTCTGGCTTGAGAGTTTCTGCCGAGATCTGCTGTTAGTCTGATGGGCTTCCTAGGGTAACCCGACCTTCTCTGGCTGCCCTAAGATTTTTTCCTTCATTTCAACTTTGGTGAATCTGGCACTATGTGTCTTGGAGTTGTTTCTCTCTGAGGAGTATCTTGTGGCTACGCTTCTCTGTATTTCCTGGATTTGGACTGTTGGCCTGCCCTACTAGGTTGGGGAAGTTCTTCCCATTATATCCCCTGAAGAGTGTTTCTTCAACTTGGTTCCATTCTCCCTCAATTTCAGGCACCCCAATCAGACGTGGAGATTTTGGTCTTTTTACATAATCCCATACTTGCAGGCTTTGTTCATTTCTTTTCTTCTTTTCTTTTTTGTTTCTTCTCGGCTTCATTTCATTCATTTGATCCTCAATCGCTGATACTTCTTTCTTCCAGTTGATCGAAGTCAGTTACTGAAGCTTGTGCATTTGTCATGTATTTCTCAGGTCATGGTTTTCATCTCTTTTCTATTTCGCTATGACCTTTCTCTACTAATTAGTCTAGTCACAATTCTTCCACTTTTTTTTTCAAGATTTTAGTTTCTTTTATGCTTATGGTAATGTAATTCTCCTTTAGCCTTTTTGAGAAATTTGATGGACTGGTGCCTTTTCTCATCTCGGCCAGTTACTCTCCGGCCCAGCTTTGATCCATATGATGATACGCTTCCTCGTCGAGATGCTCTATTTTTGAATTTCCAGCTTTTCTGCCGCTTTTTCCCATCTTGTGGTTTTATCCACCTCTGGTCTTTGATGATGGTGATGTACTGATTGTTTTGGTGTAGGTGTCCTTCCTGTTTGATAGTTTTCCCTCTAACAGTCAGGACCCCTCAGCTGTAGGTCTGTTGGAGATTGCTTGAGGTCCACCCCAGACCCTGTTTGCCTGGGTATCAGCAGCAGAGGCTTCAGAAGATAGGAATATTTCTGAACAAAGGAGTGTACCTGTCTGATTCTTGCTTTGAAGCTTCCTCTCAGGGGTGTACTCCACCCTGTGAGGTGTGGGTGTCAGACTGCCCCTAGTGGGGATGTGTCTCCCAGTTAGGCTACTCAGGGGTCAGGGACCCACTTGAGCAGGCAGTCTGTCCCTTCTCAGATCTCAACCTCCTGCTGGGATCCACTGCTCTTCAAAGCTGTCAGACAGAGTCGCTTTACGCTGCAGAGGTTTCTGCTGCTTTTTTGTTGTTGTTGTTGTTGTTGTGGTGTGCTGTGCCTCTGTCCCCAGAGGTGGAGCTCACAGAGACAGGCAGGTTTCTTTGAGCTGCTGTGAGCTCCACCCAGTCTCGGCTTCCCAGCAGCTTTGTTTACCTACTTAAGCTCTCAGCAATGGCGGGCGCCTCCCAGCCTCGCTGCTGCCTTGCCCATAGATCACAGACTGCCAGCAAGCAATGAGGGAGGTCTGTGGGCTTGGGACCCTCCCGCCAGGTGTGGGATATGATCTCCTGGTGTGCCTGTTTGCTTAAAGCGCAGTATTGTGTGAGCACCCTTCATTTTCCAGGTAAGTTGTGTCTCAGTTCTGGCTAGGAAAAAGGGATTCCTTCCTCTCTTGCGCTTCCCAGGTGAGGCGAGCGCCTCGCCTCTGCTTCCCCAGCTCTCGCTGGCTCGGCTGCAGCAGCTGACCAGCACCGCATCGGCCCCGCACTCCCCAGTGAGATGAACCCAGTACCAGTTGAAAATGCAGAAATCACCGGTCGTTCGCACTGGGAGTTGGAGACTGGAGCTGTTCCTATTCGGCCATCTTGCTCTGCCCCCTACTAATTCCATTTCTAAAAATTTCACTAGGCTGGTCACAGTGGCTCACTCCTATTATCCCAACACTTTGGGAGGCTGAGGCAGGCGGATCACCTGAGGTCAGGAGTTCGAAACCAGCCTGGCTAATGTGGTGAAACCCCGTCTCTAGTAAAAATACAAAAATTAGCTGGCATGGTGGTGCACCCTTGTACTCCCTCCTATTTACTCAGGAGGCTGAGGCAGGAGAATCACTTGAACCTGGGAGGCAGAGGTTGCAGTGAACCGAGATTGCATCATTGCCTTCCAGCCTGGGTGACAAGAGCAAAATTCTGTCTCCCCCACCCACCCCCGCCAAAAAAAAATCACTAGAATGATCTCTCCTTTTTTGTGTGGGAATGTCTTAGCAAACATTATATCATCTCCCACAGCCATTTCAAGCTTCATTCTCTTTTTGGAGCTTACTGTCCCAACATGGAAAATACCTTCCTCTACCTTGTTAAAGCTGGTCTGGCCTTTCAGGAGAGGTCTCTGATTATTTAAAAGAAAAACCTGCGTGTTTGTGGAAAGGGAAAGGAGAGGGAGATAGGATACAGTAAGGAACTCACATTTCCATCAGGAGTAAATGAGATGCTCTTTGAAATAGTGAAAGGCCCTTTGGTCTTAAGAGCAATATAATCCTGAATTACAGAAGAGCAAGGTTAGAGCTAACATAGCAGAGAATAAAGGAGATGATAAGAAAGGTAAAGGTGTCTGAATGAGAAAGGCCAAGAAGATGAAATCAGGAGTGAAAAAGATCCAGGTTGAAAATGTTGCTTTCAACTGGAGTGATGAGATAACATTTCAGGAAACAACTGTGAACCAACCTTGGAAAGGCAGGCAAGATTGTAATCAGAGTATTAAGCTGGTGGGAACGAGGTGAGTTCCAGGCCATGCTTTTCTAGATAGTAAATGAAGGGTCTGATTCCAAGCCTCACAAGTTGGAAGGGAAGAGAAAACTCACAGAAACTTCAGAAAAGGTTTACATAGGCATGGAAATGACCTGAAGCAAAACAAAAACAAGAACAACAACAAAAAAAGCCACTGATGGGCTTGCACACACATACACACACCGTCATACACACGGTTATTTCTATGTTGTTTGTTCATCTTTCTGAACCTCAGGTACATACAATTGAACTATTCATATTCGTTAGTCAATAATACACTATAATTGTTGGGAGAAAAGCTGAGTGTTGGGAGAAGCTGAGGCAGGGCTTGCATGTCTGACATAATATAAAAGAGTTTTGGAACATGTCCGGGTTCTAGGGTCTAAAATCCCTTGTGACCTTTGAAATACCAAGCTCTGTGCCAAAGGGTTGGAAGGCTACCCTGACACACCACAATCTAAGCCCAGGGCATAAAATCCCTCGTGGCTTGGATAGAATCCAGGGCTCGTGGCTCTGGCATAGACTTGCTGGCTCCTTGCTCCTTGCTCTCCCAGGATCCATTGTATCTTGAGTTAAAAGAACCTGCTCCCCATTATCTCAAGTAGCATAACAGATGCTAAACCCTCACAGCTGTAAATCATGTGCTTAATGCAACGCGCCCTTTCGACCCCCACATTCTCACCATTTCTTTCTTTGATCACCAATAAATAGTCTAGGCTTCCAGAGTTCCGGGCCTTCACAGCATCCATACGCTAGCGATGGCCCCCTGGTTCCACTTTACTTCTCAAACTGTCTTTTTCTCAATCCTTTGACTCCACCTGACGTCGTCGCCCCCACAACCTGGTGTTGGGTCTGATCACCCCAACAAAAATTATCAGTCCAAGTAAAGTCACTGTTTTCATGTCCCCTCACCAAGCTCATTACGCCATATGCCTCTCTCCAAGTATATGGATTATGTCTTCATGCCTGCCTTCCATATGTTTAGATATAGATATTTCCTTGGAAAATATAAATCTGATATTCCTTAACTTGAAAACTCATCTAAGAGAATTAGTATAAAATATTAATTTTATGTCAGAGAAGGATAAATGAATATTATCTTGTTCTCTATAAATTTCTGTATATTTAAAAAATTAAAATACTAAAATTATATGTAGTAACGTGTGTGGTTTTCAAAATTCACATAAATGGCAATGTGCTGTAATTCTTGTGCTGTTTTCCAGCTTTTTTTCATTAATTTCTATGTTCTTGGGAGCTATGCACACTAGTTTATGTAAATATGTTCCTTGGGATTAAAACATATTCTGGGCCATGCATAGTACACATTTTATATACCAATAATCATGTTTTCAGCCCTTTACTTCAAGTGTCTTGCTATGGATCTAAGATTTTCTGTGAAGTCTTGCTGGGCCCCCAGGTGCACATATTCAATTTCAACAAGCTCTACTAGAATGGCTATACCAGTTTATACTCTTACCAGTAGTGCATGGAAGTTGCCACACTATCTTGTGCCCTTAATGTTTTAAGGTTTTTGACTTTTACCATCTGGAAGTATGCAAAGGGGTGTTTCAATGTTTTAATTACTTTTCTCTGGTTACTGAAAGGTTGAGTGTTGTCTCATGTTTTTATTAGTCATTTGGATGTTCCTCTCTTTGAATTTCCTTTTCATATTATTTGATCAATTTTTCTACTGGAGATTTTACCTTTTTTGGATTATTTAGTGTTGTCCTTTGCCTTTTCTAGATAATAATATCTTCCCAATTTTACACTTTGCAAATGCCACCACTCAGTTTTCATCCTTGTGTTAATTTTCCTCTGCTACCATTTGTTGATCAGGCTTCTTTAATTTTGATGTATATATAATTTGTGTGTGTTTTAGATCTTTTTCATTTTGTTCATACAAAGACTCATTCTACTTTTTTATTAATATCAGCATTTATGTTTCACATTTAGGAATTTAATTTTATTTGCATAAATTGTCACTAATTAACTAATAATTTCATCAACTTCAGAAAAAGAAACAGCCTTAAGGAGATCTCTATGCAAAGCCACAGAAGTTAAATGGCATTTGAAACAATATAAAAGCATAGTATTCTTCTGGAATCATTTTTGAAATGGATCCATGCATTTATTTTTACTCTCAAAAATGAATCATTCGCAATGTGTGAGGTTGGCAGCTTAAGCTAGAGGAGTCTAAGGAAGGGAAAGCTCAAATTCATTAATAAAGTAATAAAAGTAAACTATTAAGTAAAACAATTACTTTTCCAAAGCAGATCAAAATCAAAGATGAATCAAAGGAGAACTGTGGCTCTTTTGTCAAAAACTATAGCAAAGAAAGCAATATTCTAACAACCAAAGAAATTCTGCCATTACGGGTTGACGATTTTTTTAAATTTTTAATATTTTTTTAAAAGAGTAAAGGTGGACAACACTATTAGGAGAATGTGATCCCCAAATTACACTGCCCTTCAGAGCACATTATATCTGAGTCACCAGCAGAGCCAATCTTGAGTATGTTGGGGCAGGTGGGCAACTGTGTCTCAAGAGAGGAAGCTGAGCACATTTCTGACGCTGGGACCCTGGGCAAGTCCGTTCCTTTTCGCCTTAGTTTTCATATCTGAGTATAACTTTAAAATTCAGCCTCATACATAGCAAAGGACAACCCAAAGGCTGAGGAAGTAAAGTTTTATCCCAGAGCAGGCGCTCAAGTGCTTGCTCCATGACTGTGTGAGTGGCACGTGGTCTTCCCGAGGCAGAGGAGCTCGGATGGAGCAGCCTCCTCCATGATATCAGCAGGCCTGGAACAAGCTCCTCTTTACCTGATCAACTCACTCGTGAGTGGAATGAAGTTTTGATGTGAGTCCAATTAATTTTACTTTTTAACTGCAAAGCCTGGCTTCCTTAGCTATGGCCTTGGTGTTTGAATATGCTTTTTCTGTGATAGCTGATTGGCTACTATTGTCAGTATGTCCCAATGAGACTGGTCAGAAGCTAAACCTTGAAATATATGTTCTTCAAATAAACGTGAAAGTATATGTGTGTGATTTACTCAACTAATTTTTAATTAGTTTCAATTAGTTTTAATTGTGGGAATATCTGAATGCCACCATCAAAGGCACTGCAATCTACTTGGGACAAGAAGATGATTAGTTAACAACATGGGAATTGAATGATAGGGCTGGAGAATAACAGGCTCATTAATAAAAGTAATTATATTTTTAATTTCTTCCAATTGGTCAAACAGCAAAGTTGTATATGTCTCTGTAAGGTACTTCCATTGTGTCAGATGCTAAGTTCATGGCAATGTACCTGACAAACACAGCCCTTGTCCACAGTAAGAACAGATACCTGATACAATGATATTAATTAAAAATAAGTTTTTAGATAAGTGAACAAACTACTGAGAAAGAGAAATACAAGATGTTCTTAGGCACATAACGTAGACCCTAAGGTAGTCATGGTTGGAAGTGGAAGGTGGCAGAAATCTATTCCTGGGCATTCAAACAGATAGCTGAGAGACGAGGCAGAGTTAGTTATGAGAAGAGGAGAAAGAAGAGTATTTCTGGCATCAAAAACAGCAATTGTGAAGCCCCAGAGGTCAAAGAAAATGAAATATTGCCACAAAGTTTAACAGATGCTGAACTGCCTGTCCCAAAAGAAAAATCTGATTCACCATTTTTATCCAAGATGACTCCATCATAGGCAGATTTGAATTGACTTTATCCATCCCTCAAGGGTTCAAGTTTTAACATGCAAAACTTTATGTTCAGATCAAATTCATTATTTTTAAACTCTAAAATAGCGTTTCTTATTATTCCTTTTTAAATTCATTTTATAATTTCCCCAACAGAGCCCAATTCTCCTATCTTAGCATAACTCCAGATCAACCACCTAGGATTATTTGATGGAGTTATCTGCATGAAGTAATTACTTTTTTTTTCTTGCAACCATTTCATATTCCAAGATAAGTCTTTAGACTTAAAGGCACGTACTATCTGTTCAGTTTGCAAATTTTCTTGGAAGTTAAAAGAGAAGAGTCAGCAATTTACTTCACTGACTGAAAAAGAAACTTTAAAAAACCATTCCACCTCTGCATCTTTTGGCACTTAGAAAATCTTGATTAATTCTTTAAGATGTCAAAAATGGTAGTTAACTGTATGTCTTTTGTTGAAGATTAGAAATCTTTGTTCAGGGTATTTGAATAATAGTTTTATGATAATGTTCAATTGTGATGAAGACAAGTCACACTGAATCCTTTACTCATAAGCTGAAACCTAGGAAACTGTCCTGCATGTCAAAATAATAGAAAAGTGACTTCTGAAATGATGTTAGAGGTAAGGCATTTTATTTCAAATCTCTCTGATAACAAGTATGAAAGATTGGAATATAATAATTTAGGATATATTTTCTTTTCCTCAGTAATTCGTAAGTGTTTACTACATTGACATTTGAAATTGGACTTGCAGTTGTGTCTTCTTTCACAAAACAGATGTCTTCCTAAAAAATATATAGAAATTACTGAAAAGGAACTCACATTTTATATGTGCTGGGGAAACTTCCAATTAAAAGACATCTTATGAACTCTCCTTGACAAATACAACCAATATTTCTTCTATGCAAATGATTCATATTAATTGGTTTAGTTCATGAATTAATATATTTATATATTGGGCTTTGTTTAATATGTGCTCAACCAGTGTGGAACATAAATCTGACAAACGTTTTACCTTTTGAAACGTTACTTAGACCTTAGGAAAAATATGTCTTTGCTGAAAAAAAGAATTGAAAGGAGAGAAGGAAAAGAGAGTTAGACTGAAGGAAGAGGACAATTAAAAAAAAGAGAAAAATGATTTGTAATATTCTGCTTGTATATTGAGCTTTAAAACAGCCACAGGCTGAGAACAACCTTGTCTGTAATCTCTTGGCATTTTTTAAGATTAAAAAAAAATTTTTTTTTAATTTTTCTTTCAGATGTCTGTATCTTCATGAAGGGCCATGTTTGTTACTAAAAGCCTGATAAATACTTTCAATGGCCATCCTCTGGCTCAAGCCATCTGCACTAGGCCAAGAGGTGGCATATACTGGGTGGGAAAAGAGATGTTTATGAACTTTGAAGTTAGTTGAAACTACTTAAAGTTCAAGCCTTAGGATCAAGGAAAAAAGAAAAGAAAAAAGCCAAGATGAAAACAAACAAGCTCCCATTCAAGGACTCCAAAATCTGCCTTTATGGCCACAGATTGTACAGGTTTCCCAGCATTTTTTTGCCCCCATTTTCTTGACAAAGACCAATTTCTCACTGATAACACTGCACTGATCATCTGCAATCATCACTTTTAATAACCAGCCTGTTATTCTCCAGTCCTATCATTCAATTTCCAAGTTTTTACGTAATCATCTTGTTGTCCCAAGTAGAATACAGTGCCTTTGATGGTGAGATTCAGATATTCCCACAATTTTCAGAGCTGGAATTATGCATCAAGAATATCACTGTGTTTTAAACAAGGCACTAGTTCATTTAATGCTCACAAACCCTGAAAATAGGTATTATTCTTCTTTCCATTTTCAGAGGAAGCAACTAAGATGTTAAGGATTTAAATAACTTGTCCATGCTTTTATAACTTAGAGGCAAAGCATATTTCAAAGGCATGTTTCAAAGCTCTTCATCTTTCCATGATGAAAACATGATGGACAAATAAAAGAGTCAATACTTGAGTAAACGAATGTTTGAATAAAACAACTAACTACTCAATAATTATCAAAATAAAGAATTAAAAACATCTGTGTAATTTCAGGGAATAAAAAAATATTTGTTTAGCTGGAAAAAGTGACCTCTCCTCTCATACTCATTCTTCAAGTCTTTCCAACTCAAATGGGAAAGAATTTATCAGCTTCTATTCTGTGTGCTGAATTTCTCTCTTATTCATGTCTTCCTTCCCTCAACTAACAGCTCTACCTGAAGCTGTCCAAATCTCCCTCCCTTTGTAATGTATTTTCCTAAAGTATCTCCTGTCTAAACTATGCAAGCTTGTGTCCACCCTCTATATCAGATGCCTGTACAGTGCTTTCCATTTAGAAGGGTCTCAATTAATATATGTCAAATAAACAAATAGGCAAAGAGATAACATATTTTTCAGTCTTTCAATAGTGTCATATTTCTTAAGAGTAGCATGCGCTCAAAGACATGGCAAGTCTCACAGATATGAAGTCCTGTGTGTTGTGTGTTCTTTTTCATTTCCCTCTCTGCACCTAGCTCAGAACTAGGTAAATTTAAGACACCTAAGCGCTGGTCATTTCATATGCAACCTCAAAAGACATTGGCAGATAGATAGATTCCATATTCCACTAGATGAAGAAACGCCATCACAAGGTCACTAGCACAGCAGTTAGTTATCACAATCTCCTTTCTGACCCCTTTCCCCTCTTTCTTATATTTCCCAAAAGTATCCTCATGCTTCTGAACCTCTTGCCATACAAAAGGTTGTTCTTGGGAACGACCAACAGTAGTGCCATGAGTGGAGTCATTTGAGTCCTAGGTTCCAGCCTATGGTCTGCATCGAAGCAAGGGTATCTCTTCTCTCTCCTAAAGTGAGGGTTTTTAGAATCTATTAGCAAATACAAGAATATTCTGGGCAGTTGAATGTCCCTTTACTGTAGTTGTAAAACAGAATAACTAACACTCATACACAAGGTTACCTATCTTAATTGAAATCTTAACTGGTGGGCTCCAATATCTACTGTTTCCCAAGCAAGAAATGGTCTCTGATCCGTAATCACATGCACCATTGACACTGTGCATGTCATGGGTCACCAGCTATATTCCCCCACAATTCTTCTTGATTGAATTAACTGAAAAAAACAAAATGTCACCTACAGTTGGCCTAAATTAACCAAGAAAATGTGGCAATACCCTGGTGACAGTGTTTTCATTTGTTTTGTTTTGTTTTCTTCAATGAAACCAAAACCTATTCTGAGCGTCTGACAGCAAGAGTGTACAAGCTTTCAAGGCTCAACAGTAAAACCAAGACACAACGTCTGCAAATACTTATCTCTAATGGGCTTTGAAAGGCTTAATTAACTCCTGCAGGAGTAGTTCTTTGTAATGTTCAGATTGCATATATTCTCAAAGGTCAAAGATTATGAAGATGGAAAGGAATGATTACTTACTATACATGCCTCAATTGGATCAGAAGAACACTTTTAATACTTTAAATCTTAGTGATTGTTTTATTATTAAAATCCTGGAATTAACTGATTACCCTTAGAAGGTTCAATTCAAGGAATACATCGTAAGTGGTCATGTTTGTTTGTTTTGAATATAGCAGTGGATATATTTGCAGGGCAAGGGGTGTGGTGAGGGATTTCTTTTCTGCTCTCTCACCTTGTTTCCATAGATCAGAAACAATTAACAACACATATAACATCTGAGCAGAGATTTCAGCTCTGGTCTTTCTTACTGCAAAAGTGAATTCACAATGTTTGCCAAAGAACCTGTATTGTTAGACTATTTTGAATACTTCCATTGGCATCATTGAGCTTCCTAGTCAGGCTGAAGAACTAGTCTAAAAAGGATTTAAAGTTGTTATTTATTGAGATCCTTTTCATGATTCATTCATTTTTATACAATAAAATAAATATTATTCAAGAAAATCAAATATCTCTTCCTGCCAATCTCTGAGGGGAAAAAAAAGCGTAGGGAAGATTCAATCTTTTTAAAAGTCCCCCAGTTTCTTACAAAACCAAGACCAGTATACAGAGAAGTGTGATATGTGATCAGAGAATACAAAGGGTCATATTGGGGCAAATTAGAAGCATGGGTCAATCACATATTGGTGAGAAAGGCATATGCTGATCAGAGTAATAGACATTTTGGCTAAAAACTAAAGGAAAGAAGAAGCTGACCTGGTAGAGATGGTTGAAATCACTTTAATCAGAAAGAAGTTACGCAAAATCTTTGAAGTGAGAGAGAGCATGGGGCATTTGGGAACTCAGGAAAAGCCACTCTCAGTATGCCTAGAGCCTGTATCAGAAGGAAAAGCAAACAGGGGCCATTCACAAGGAACTTGCATTTTATCTGGAGGCTCGTTGGACTCGTTTAAATATTTCCATTTTAAAAGTAACAATTTAAAATAAAATTGCACTTTATAAACCTGATACTGGCTTTTACAAAAGAGTATATATGCGGGAGAAAGCCCAGGATGTGTAGAAATTGGTTGGGTAAAGTGCTTGAGGAAATAACACCGTGGTCTCATAAAGTATAAGGCAGAGGGAAAAGCAGAGGGAGTAGATTTTAAAGATGTTTAGGATATAGAACTAATTGGATATTTGGTAGACTAGACACAAAGGCAAATGGAGAGACCAAAGATCAATCTAGGTTTCTGGCTTATAGATTATTATAGGTGTTAGAGGTACCATTCACCAGGGCTGGGCACATAGGAAGAGCAGGTAACTGTCCAGGGATCATTTGTTGTTGTTGTTGTGAATGGAAGAATACTGGTATATATCTTCATTTCTCTTTAATTTTTTAAATATGGAGCTAAAATACAAATTTTGCCAAATTCACTTTTCTAGCCTATTAGTTCCTAGGCCCCAAAGCCCTAACTCATCACAGAATCTTTTATAAGGTAGTTCTCTGATCAATAGAGCTCATCAATTAGACCTTGTGGTTTATTACTTATTTTGAAATACAATTAATGTGCAGTATATGAAATCTTTAATAGAGGTTATACGATTCGAACCAAGCTTTTCCTTTTAACAGGGTTAGAATATTTTCAATAATCCAAAAATACTCTCTGTTTAAATAAGAACCTACATATCCATCTTAGCTTAAATTTGCAACAGCTCTTTGATGAAGACACAGAGGGTTCTGATATTTGTGGTTATAGTGGAGAGAACACATCTAACAGGCTTGTGACATGGCCAGGGTGACCCACAAGCAAAGACATTGGCTCTGAATCTCAGTCTTTCCTGTCCTACTCTGGGGCTCATTCCTCTTCCATACGATCTGCAAAGGGCATGCCCAGATGTTGAATTCAGCAAACATGCATCTCATTGACCATTAGAAATCCAGCACTATCACTACCGTCATTATTTTTTTGCCTTGAAAAGTTTGCTGCTCTGACCAGTCTTCTGACAGGTGTAATTCTCCTTATAGTTTAAAGCAAAATACATAAAAAATGCATTTTAAATGCCATCAACGGTGTTTGTAAAAGTGTTTTCCCTCAAATGAACTTTAGAGCCTGGTGCACCAACAAACTGCCCACCACTGGGAATGCGTTCTAATAAAAGCGCATGCATTATGGTTGTGAGAATACTTGAAACAGCATTTGCATCTGCTACAAGACTTACAATGTAATGGATTTCTAACTAATTAGCATGATTTCCCAGACTGAATTATCCCACATGTAGGAGTAGCTGGATATAAAAATAAATTTGATTATAATATGCATAAATTGCTCATTTCTTACAGAATTATGGCTTTTTCTTAAGTGAATGCCCAACTTCCCCAAATTGTCAATGAAAATGTATTTCCAAATGGCTGCTCTTTTTGGGTCTGTGCTGCTTTCCGGGAGTTTGGCTACCCGTGGCAGCTGCTTTGTTGGAACATGACATGCACAGCACATCAGGCAATGAGTGTGACCTACATTCAGGATGTTTATGAGTTCTGCAGAAATTGGGTAATTTCACTCACCGTTTTGTTCTTCTGCTGATGTGAGAGGTCTTGAACATCATTTTGGGCAATAAACCCCTGGATGCTAAGAGAAAAAAAAGCACAGTATTTACAGAAGAATAAGATTAAAAGGTACAAATCCACTATAGCGTATTTCTCCCAGTTCTATGCCAGGTTTTGTTAGAATGGTATAAAATCAACGACAAACACACTCCTCTACTCCTCAGAGCTGCCATAATGACTCATACACAAGACAATTATAGAACAAAACAAGGCAGAATAGAACCAAATGCCAAATGACAGACAACCAGTAGTATATTCTGCAATTCAGAAAATGTATTTGCTATAATTGCAAATGTATAGCACTTAATCTGGGAAAGAAACGAGGTAAGATTTGGATGGCTGGAATGTAGAGGAGACATTCCACATCTGTAACCTAGTATGAAGGTAAGAAAAGCATCATTCTTTCATGTACAAATTCATCCATGCATTACAAGTTGCTATTACATGAGAACTGTAATAATTCTGTTTGTGTGATGTGTCATTATGTTTAATATCCCATATGCAGTTTGTTAATAGGTGTTATACACACAAAGTGTTTCTTTGTCAAATATGTTTGGGAAGCAATGGGTAAACAAAATTAAACACGAATATTTCAAAACTTCTCAGTATTCAGTGTTCTTCATTTTCCTTAAATGAGAAAGAACTTTGTTTTAAATTTCAAACTTAATAGATATTCAAAAAAATTTTAAAAATCATACACTGCTGGACATGGTGGCTTAATCCTATAATCGTAATATTTTGGGAGGCCAAAGCAAGAAGATCACTTGAGTCTAGGAATTTGAGACCAGCCTAGGCAACAGTGAGAGCTCACCTCTACAAAAAAATAGAAAAATTAGCCAGACATGGTGGTGCATTCCTGTAGTCCCAGCTACGTGGGAAGCTGAGGTGGGAGGATCACTTGAGTCTGGGAGGTTGAGGCTGCGGTAAGCCATGATCATGCCATCCCACTCCAGCCTGTGCAACAGAGCAAAACCCTATTTCAAAAATAAAAAATAAAAAACAAAAGAGCAAAGCTTTCACTTAAGCAAAATAACCTATATATGAGAAGAGGGTAGAGAAAGTTTACGCTGTTAATGAAAATTTGATGTCCCATCCCATTAATTCCAAATTACAGTAATGTAACACCAACACTTAGTGACACTTACTTACCTACTTTGCACCAGGCACTGTGATATGGTACATGCTGAACTTGCATTTTGTACAGCTATCACCACAACTTTCTTCTCTTTCTTTTTTTTTTTTTTTTTTTTTGAGACAGAGTCTCACTCTGTCGCCCAGGCTGGAGTGCAGTGGCCAGATCTCAGCTCACTGCAAGCTCCGCCTCCCGGGTTCATGCCACTATCCTGCCTCAGCCTCCCGTGTAGCTGGGACTACAGGCGCCCGCCGCCTCGCCCGGCTAGTTTTTTGTATTTTTTAGTAGAGACGGGGTTTCACCGGGTTAGCCAGGATGGTCTCGATCTCCTGTCCTCGTGATCCGCCCGTCTCGGCCTCCCAAAGTGCTGGGATTACAGGCTTGAGCCACCGCGCCCGGCCTCTTTCTTTTTTTTTTTTAGAGTCAGAGTCTCACTCTGTTGCCCAGGTTGGAGTGCAGTGGTGTGATCTCGGCTCACTGCGACCTCTGCCTTACTGGTTCAAGCAATTCTCCTGCCTCAGCCTCCCAGGTAGCTGGGACTACAGGCACATGCCACCACACCCGGCTAATTTATTTTGTATTTTAGTAGAGACAGGGTTTCACCATGTTGCCCAGGCTGGTCTTGAACTCCTGAGTTCAGGCAATCCGCTGGCCTCAGCCTCCCAAAGTGCTAGGATCACAGGCGTGAGCCACCGCGCCCAGCATCACCACAACTTTCTAGATTAGCTATTGCTATTCCTATTCACAGATGAGAAAACTAAGGCTCAGAGATATTAAGAATTTTGCGAAGGGTTGCACAGTTTGTATTTGGCAATTTGGTAAATAATGTTTTGTATCATTCATTCATTGTTCTGTGTATAAATCACAGGAATGAATATTCTACGAGTAACGATGAACATGATCAAGAAGTTTAATACAAGTGATAGTTGAACACCCGTCCACAGACAAGTTCAATCAATGTTTATAGATAAAGAAGGTAAGGCATTGCTTTTGTCCAATAGGAGACACGTGCAAGGACTAAGGAAGGTTGCTTCTCGTTCACCTTTTCTTAGGGGGTTATGTAAGGATATGATTCAGACAATGAAGAATTGCTCAAAAAAGAGAAAAACTCTGGATCCAAGAATAAGTAGACCCAGCAAGATCAAACAATGAAAAGAGTTCTTGTATTTATTATTACCACTCCAATTCTAAATCTAACTTTGGAATTCTAGACCCAGATTTGAAGTTGGTGGAGAACAGATTCTGCTTATCTCTTCACCTGCTCCAATCTCTTCTTCCCCCAACTATAAATATTTGGTATTTTGTTGGTAGTTATAGAATAAAGTCACCTTCTCTTACTCATCTCATAATATATTGGTTCTCATAAATCCCAACTAACTACTAGAAGCCCTGGTTGAAACTTGAGGTTGGAGCACAAAGTAGGTTCTATAAAAACCTAGGGACCCTATTTATAACATAGTAGGGCTAAAGTTAGTGCTCCATGGGACAGAAGGGAACACAGTTAATCAAATGCTCTTTGTTTTCAGAATACCAGTACCTCTTCTTCCAAATCAGCCCTGGCAAGCATGAATGAATAGTTGGTCCTTTGGCGGGCCTCAACAACAAAGCCTAAAGGGAAATTTGCCTTCAGCCTGGAGTGGGCAGTCACGATCGCTGTGTAATTAGTGGTGACCAGCAGGAAGTTCAATTGTGTTTTTCACATGGTCTGAAGAAGCTGATTTGCCCTCATTCAACTAACCCAATAGGGAGTGTTGGACATAAAAAATCAACTGATTCCCAAATCCCATTTTAATTATTTGTTGTAGGCCCCAGTGGCCAATTTCATCAGAGAGTTTGTTCCATTTGGGTGAGAATGCTTATTCAGAATACCATGGAGACTTATTTCCAGAGATGGCAAAAAATGTGTGTTCCTGAAATGAAACCTTTCCATTATTTGCAGAAAATATAAAGGCACTGCTTCTATTAACTTTCCAGCTATCACTGATTTCATTTAAGCCAAAATATTAGATTTAGTCTATTCACAATACTGTAATCACAGCATAGTTATTGCTTTGAATTGCTGGTATTTCTACCTACTTCATTTTAGTACTTAATTTGTTTCTTTTTTTTAACATGTTATACCTCAGTATTTTAATTATACTCAGCTGAATGTATCTGAATGCTCTCAGCATGCTTCATTATTTATATTAGTGGAAAAGCACATAAAATCAAATTGCATGCTGACATTCTATAATTTGTACTTGCATATCTCTAAAATAGATTTCTATAGATACAGCAACTATTCACAGTGGCTCAAGATATGCTGTGATTTTAAAATTTAACTGAATTTTAATGTACTCCAAAAATAAAATTTATGAGTTTTCACTAGAAAATGTCTTATCTGATTATTCATATTCTACAATTATTAACTGCTCCTATTCTGCATTTGATTGAATTGTAAAAAGGTGAATTTCTTCTCTTCTTACCCCAGGCATTAAGCTGTAATTTCTGCACATTTTCAGTTTTCCATATCTAAATTGGAAATTATGTTAGATCTACTGAAATATCAAGTATAAATAAAATATAAACCTTTTTTTAAATAGAAATGGACATTACCATTTAATTTAGTCAGGAACTGTATGGCCATGTCGCCTTTCTCACTGTAATTTTTTTTGTGTGTGGGTTATGTAGACACCCTTTATCAAAAAGTTGATTTAAACTCTTTCCTTTTTCATTTGAAATTAAGAGGCAGATGCCCCAGAAAGTATTATGAAAGCCTATGCTTTTATTTTTAGTACCTCTTCAGAGGACTCAGCTATGTTCTTGGGTTTGGCAAAATCATCTCTCCATCAGCGTGTCTTAGACTAGGATTCCCCAAATAGATGCTTTGGTTTGGTCTTTAGGCTTATTCTCAACATTTAAAAGGCAGATAAATAGTAGAGAACACTGCCAAAATGTGTTTCTTCTTTGAATAATCAGAGGCACAGATGACATTAGTATAAATTTCCTCCGTGATTAGAGTTTTCTCCACTGTGCCACATGTGATTTTGAGAGAAAGAAGAGAAATGGTCCATGGAGTTGAGGGTGGAAGAGAGAATATAGCAAGCCCTTAAAGAACAAGCAAGTCAATGGAAGGCAGAATGAAAGCTACAAGGACTTTTCAGGTGGAGCCATTTCCTGAAGAAAGAGGAAAGCATATCGTGAATTTAAAAAAAACAACGCATATGTAAGTAAAATATTATAATGGGGCTTGTGACTGGTTAAAATACAAAGCAAGTACGCCTGCGTGATGAGAAATAAGATCTAGCACCTGAGAATAGAGGGACCTTGCACAGGTGAAGATCCTGGCTGCATTTATTTAATTTGACAGGCAATGGGGAGCTCTTAAATATTTGTGTGCAGAGGGCTAGAGGTTGTCCAGGTTGTATAGCAGGAAAATGAATCTGGCAGTGTGTGGGGGATATTGGGTATATTACTGGAGATTGAGTAAACAATTTGGAGGCCATTAGAGCAACCCAGGAAATAGCTGATTCAATTTAAGTCCAATCTGGCAATTTAGTGAGTACCTAAATTGAGAAGGGCACAGTGCTAGACAGTGGGTAGGCACAAGTAATAAGACAGTCTTTGTGGCTCTTTGAAGTCACGGACCTATGATATCCTTAGTAAGTGTTGGGAGAAGAAAGAAAGGAGATCTATCAGAAAGGAGGGAACAAAGAGGGAAGGAAACAGAAAAGGGAGGGCAAAAAGCAGGCAGAAAGGTAAGATGGGACTGAAGAAGGCAAGGAAATGATTTAACCATAGATGGAAAATAGCAAATAAAAAAATCTGTATAACTATCTGCCAATAACTATAAAACTTTAAAGAATTACACAATTTCATAAAAAAATGATTAAAATTAATTCATTTACCAGAGACTATCGGAGTATAGAAATATCTAGTTTCCTCTTCTTTCTGATGACACAGATATATATATGAGCAGAAAGGCTGTGCAATACTTACAGTGTGGTCCGTCTGACCTCCCATCGCAGTTCTCCGTCCTCTTCCGCCTGCTAGCGTAATGGAGTAGATCTCCTGTTTCCTCCTTCCCTTGTTCCCTCTTTTCTGATAGATCTCCCTTCTTTCTTCTCCCAACACTTACTAAGTATATCATACATCTGTGACCTCCAACCTTCTGCACACAAATATTCAAGAGCTCCCCATTGCCTGTCAAATTAAGTAGATGCAGCCAGGATCTTCACCTGTGCAAGGCCTACAGGAGGACTAATCCACAAAATGAAAGGAAGGTGGAAGTGGGAATGCGTGAGTGAAACAAAATCCTTTCATCTCAACATGCTGTATGAGACAGTGGCTTGAATGATGATTACATGATTATTGTATTAAGCCATTTAAATATATTAGCCTACCCTTCCTGAAATGGAAAAACATGTTCAAAAACTATCAAATAGATACTGACTTGATTGATATCATAAGCATGTTCTACCAATCATCTGAGAAAAAGATAATTGCAGATAATAATTAAAGAACCTAGGTTTGGGGAAAATATCCTGACCGATTTTAGATGTTGCAAAAACTTGACAATGTGTGTGTGTGTTTATGAAACAACCTAATTTATTAACATAGATGTATGTAAATGTAACATATGTATAATTTTATACATAAAAGTTCAGAAATTATAATCTATAATTATGCAAAATTTATTCTGAGCAAGAAAGGATGATACAAAGTAAAAAAAAGGTCTAATATATTTTATTACTCTAATTGGTAGACTAAGAACTACAATATTATCTTGCAGAACACTAAAGGGTGTTAGATAAAAATCAAAATTCACTTCTAAACTTTAAAAACTCCTGTAAGTAAAATTAAAACAGAAAGTAATTAACATGAAAATATATATATAACTGATATCAGCAGCAAATATCACAATAGAGGCCTTCATATACATTAAATTCTGTTATAAGGAGTGCTTCCTATCACTATTATTATTCTATAATGTTGTAAATTTTCCAGGGGAGTGGAAAGAAAAATAACACAAGAAAAAATTAAAACCAAATTTCAATAATTTTAAGTAATATGATTGCTGACCTATACAATGTGAGATAATCAACTGAAAAATAGTTGGATTCACTATATGTTATGTGAAGATATTAGTGGCTTAAACAATAATATTAATACACCCTTCAGAAGTTTACTAAGGAACACACACACACACACACACATGGGAAAATGAAGAGTCATACAAAGTTCTTGTTTAAAGATAGACATGGTTTTACCTCTCCCCAACTTAATTTTCTTATTAAGTTAAAATTCATTCAAAATTCTACTTGATTTAATATTGGGAGATAATAAAATGATTAAAAATTTCATCAAGAAGAAAGAGCATGAAGTAATATCCAACATCATTTCTTAAAAGTAAAGTCTGCAGTACACTGAAATTTGTTGCAACATATATTAAAATGCATTGTAGTGTTTTAGTATCGGAAGTAATATGGTAAAGAGCTATTTCAAATAGAAAAAGGTGGGTTTTTCAATGATATCATTGACATAAACAGCTAATTGTTTATAAAAAGAAATAAAATAACATCCCTACCTCACACTTTTCACATGCAAATTTCTAGCTAGACGGCTATATAAATGTAAAAATGAATGAATCAATTAATAAAAATGGACTTATTCATATAAGAATGAGTATTTCTATAATATTTTGCGTGCAGAAAATAAGTAAAATAAGACATAACGGAACAACACTTTTTAATACTTCAAGTTTAAAAAATCATTAAAATGAAATGTAAAAATATTAAATGTATTTACAACACATATCAAGTAGTGATGATGTTAATACATTATTGTGTTATTATAAAGATCTATTGCTGTATGATAAGATAAACAACAAATCAAAAGAACTGAAAAGGTTAAAAAATAGAAACAGACACTTCACAAAAGGCCTATGAACATGTAAAAACTGCACAAGTATAATCATAATGAAGTGAATGCAAATTACAATGAGAATACACTATTTTTCTCTATCAAGCTGGCAGAAACTATAAAAAGAGAACT
Source organism: Papio anubis (assembly GCF_008728515.1). Taxonomy (NCBI): domain Eukaryota; kingdom Metazoa; phylum Chordata; class Mammalia; order Primates; family Cercopithecidae; genus Papio; species Papio anubis. Next base: position 22,234,281 of record NC_044989.1, read on the forward strand.
GCCAGTGTTGTCAAGGGTTGGAGGAAAACAGAAATGCTTCCACAGTGCTGCAGGTGTATAAATTGGCACAACCTTCCTGAGCAGCCATATGCAAAGCATTTTAAAAAGGACTAAGAATGTGCAGACTTCTGATTAGTAATTTTTCACTTCAGGTAACTAGCAGCACAGATATAAGTAATAATTTACAAACACTATCACACAGAGTTTTCTGGCAATGTTTTTTATAATAGCAACAACAGAAAAAGAAAAATCAATTAAATCTTCAAAGGTAACATCATGGTTGGCTAAATGTGCTCATAATATATATTTAGATTTAAAGGTATAATTAACATATATCATAAGGTGGAGCAATCTCAGTGTGTATCACAGACAGAGGGAGATGCATAAATTTTTGCTTCCACACACACATGATTACATGCATTAAACTGGAGTCATAATGGAAGGAAATAATTCCATGATCACTTCTGAGGAGTGGTCTTACAGTTTTTTAAATTTCTTTGGCTTACATCTATTTTATACTTTTTCTAAGATGCACCAAATAGAATTGCATTTAGAAAAACAAATATGTTATTTTAAGACACAAAGAAGCCCGAAAAGATATTATAAGAAAACAGTTATCATATTCTTCTCATATGGTAAAAATCCCTGACTTGGGTAATGGAAATATCAAATTCATTGGTGGTCATGAATCTTCTTCTAACTAGGTCAAATTAGGTTATACTCTATGACAAATCTCTTCCTCTGTGTAAGCCTCAGTTTATTCCTTGGCAAAAGGAGAAGATTCAACTTTATGATTCCTGAAATCCCTTGAGATTTCATGATTACTAAAAGTATGTTGCACACACATGTGATTTATTTGCATTGTTTTAAACTCTCTGATTTTCTCCCTGATATATAAGCTCCTGTGCCCTGATTCTTTGCTGAGGGAAAAATTATACTTTCTCTTTTGTTGTCAAAATAGAAGATCTGGTCAAGTAGGGGGATCTAAAACAAAATAAGTGAGTCCCGTCTCCATTGCTCTGATCAGACAGTGAAGAGAAGAGTCACACAGGGACTGGAGGAATCTTTATGCCTGTGAATGGCTAGTGGAGAAGCTGCTGTGTTACAGGAGGAGAAAAGCAGAGAAGTGTATTGAGCCAGAAGAACTTGGAGCAACAGAAGTTGGGTGACCATATAATTTATCTTAAAAACAGGGACTTCTGGAGAATTTAAGGAGTGTTTACTAAAAATTATTCTGAAACAATAGGTAAAATGAGACTGTCTCAGGAAAAATAGGACTTAAGATGACCCTAAATATAAGTCCTGGAATTTGGGAAAAAAATATTCTTCTCCCTGAATAAAACCTAAGAAGAAAGAAAAGAAGTTACATTTAAGTGATAAAATCTGTTATTGAGGGACATTTGAGAGAGACTTGCTGGCCACTAAGAAGGTGCCACCCTTATACAAACTGTAGATCTGTTAACTTTCCAATGATGTGAGACCTTCCCAGATTCACCTCCATACTCATATGGAGGCCTGCTGGCTGGAGTACAATTTACACTCCTAATAAAATTTTAAAGGACACAATGATTTGTTTATCATACCACCATAATTCCTTGGGTCACTAAACACATTCCTACATTTAACTATACTTGTAGAGTATCCAGCACACGACACTGAGTGACCAACCATTGTCATCTGAGGACAGGATATGAGACTTTCAGTGCTAAAACCAGGATAGTTCCTGGAAAACCGGGATGGTTGGTCACTCTACCAACAGATCAAAACCTCCCTCTGGTAAGGTACTCAGCTGATTTTCTCTCTATTCATTTCCATATTTTGATGTTTTTGTTCTCTAAATTGTGTCTAAATTGTGCAATAAATATTGTTGTGGACTGAATTGTGTCCTCCCAAAATTCATGTGATGAAACCTAATTCCTAGTACCTTGAAATAGGACTGTTTGGAGATAGAGTCTTTACAGAAGGAATTAAGGTGAAATAAAGCTGTTGGGGTAGGCCCTAATCCAATATGAATAGTGGCCGTCTAAGAAGAGGAAGAGACACCAGAGATGCACAAGCACAGAGAAAAGGCCATGTGAAAACCAGAAGAAGACAGCAATATACAATCCAAGGAGAGAGGCTTTCAGAAGAAACCAATCTGGTGATGCCTTGGTCTTGAACTCTTACCCTCCAGAGCTGTGAGGAAATAAATTTCTGTTGCTAAAGTCCCCCCAGCATGAGGCACTTTGTTATGGCCTCCCTAGCAAACTAATACCAAGACACCACAAAAGTCATTTTGTCCTGAACCTCATTGCCTAAAAGACTTGAAAATCTAAATTCTCTGGAGGAATGGTTTCATGGTGGTTGGAAATGTGGCAATCCATCTAGTTTCAACCTAATTTTTTTTCAGTGATTTGTACTCTAGGAATAGCAATCCAGATTTTTCATAAGCCTTCAAATTGCATTTCATTTCTCCTTCATTAAGAAATCTGCATGATTTGCATTCTGTCCATCTGTCCAAGTTCATTTCATCTCTCTGAGGAGTTGACCTGTCTTTCTGCTTAGTACATATAATTGGTTTTGATGTCCATGTTAGATCAAGTTTAATTATCAGGTGGCCAATAGTCCCCATTGGCTTAGTTACTCCAAGTTTACTCATTTAGAATATATTGTTATTTAACAACACATCAGAACTGAAATTATTGTAGTTAGAGTCTGTCATTTAAGCCTTTAAATCATACCCACAGCACATTATAGTTTTGTTCACTAATTACTAAGTATATTATGAAAAAGCAAATTAACATTTTGAAAATAAGCATCCAGCATTACATTCATGAAAGTGGAAAAATACTTTTTTCCCTTCTCATTGGGAAGACTTTAAATTTAATCCTTTTTCTTACTTTAACATTTAAATTTCTTGTTGAAATAGAAGCACAAGTTCTTGGTCTCAGTCGACTAGAGAATCACATAATTCACTGAAGAGCAGTATTAGACCAACTAACTAGTGATCTGGTCTTATGTTAGTTTTAGTCTCTGCTTCAACAACTCTTCTCTGAAGTCTCCTAAGCAGATGGGGTGATCTTATTCCTAATATTACCCACTGTTCTCCTTCCCCTAGTTCACCATTTGTTATAATCTGAGACACTCCTGATTCTTTTTTTTTTTTTTTTTTTTCATGAGACTATTCCCTGAAAGCGTTATGGACATGGACAAATATTCTCTCATCTATCCAATGGTGCATCAGAGGCTCTCATACTTAAATGTAATTCCCCCCCCCCCGAAAAAAAATTAAGAAGAAGAGTGTTGAACATTGTATAAAGTGTTCTTTAAGATAGGATCAAAGATTGAATTCCTTCTCAGGATTGCTGAGACTGTACAGACCTGAAGGATTCTAACTGGTGCCTAGTGTAGCACCTGGCATATAGTAGGCCCTTGATAAATGTGTTTTGAATCAACTAAGCTAATATTTTCAGAAAAAAAAAAAAACACTATAAGAAAACAATCTGGCAAGGAGAACCATCAAGGTTAGATGTTGCGTATATTTTGAACTATTAAAACGGACATGAAGTATGAACAAGAGTCAGATGACATTGAGGAAGAAGCACATTTACCTTCCTAAGAATCCTGCAGGCAGCTACAAGTAAGTAGGTGCATAGCTTCTGAAATCTTGACAGTGCAGGCAAGCAAATTCAAGAGATGCAGTTTCTTTATGATGTCTCCATTTATGGTTTAGCTCTGATGGAAGTTTCCCTCAAAAGATGGCACTGGCAGAATTCATCCCAATTGCCTCAGCCTGCCCCAGGGATGCACCTTTTGAGGCCTGCTTTGCAGACAATTGTGATGGTATGATCATTTTTTCTGGGGCAGGCTTAGTGGTATCATAGTCTTTTGAATTGGAAGCAGTAAGAGTGAAAAAATATAAATACAATTTAACTGTCAATCTCCTTGATCCCTTCAAGACAATATGCTTATTTTATGCAGGAGAACATTCATAATCACATGATATTGTTCTTTAAAATCAAAGGTTACGTTCTCCTTTGCATTTTCAAAAATATTTTACTCCATATTGCCTTAGAATCCTCTAATAGGATTTCCTATACTCTACTTTCAATTTGAGTTTTTAAATTTGTTTTTTTCTGAACTTTTTATATTTACTTATGAGGTAATTTTCATAATGCATCATTTATGCTACACTGAAAGATGGAATCAATGATCTTAAATAGAAATGAAAATGTTTCATGTTTCAAATTTGTTTTGGCTAATATTTTTATGACTATATTATTTTTATTTTTTGGACTTTTTATTTTATGGACCATATTTGTAGCTAATTTTTCCTTAAAATTACTTGCCCATTTGAAAGACTTATTTTATTGGCATATGAGATTTCTCTTTTGCTATCTCCTGAAGCCAGTAGACTTGCTAATGTTTAAATATCTTTATTCTTCTTAGGATGGGTATCAGTTAGGGTTACATTTGGCTGCAAGTAAAACAGTCCCAGAAAACAACAGCTGACACAAGATGTCACTGATTTTTCTCTTAAATAAAAGAAGATAAGAAGTAATCCAGGATGAGCATAGTTGGCAGTATGTACTTAAACTGACTCCAGTGATGCACTAGGCTTTGGCATTTGTCCTGAGATCCAAGATGGACACCAGAGCTCAAGACCACATCCACAGCAGGAGAGACAAAGAGAGAAAGAACAGCCCACCATCTCCCTCTAAGGGGACCTTTAAGTCTCATGTAACATTTTTATGTATATCTTACACAACCTGGTCTCAGGACCACATCTACATTTAAGGAAATTCTGGAAATACAGTTTTTGGTAAACACATAGAAAAATCAACATTACCTTTCATGGAAAATCAGGAGAATAAATGTCAAGAGGAAATCCATGGTTTCTAAACATGGGGATTTAAAGAGATGCCTGTTGTAATTGCAAGGTCATGCTGAATTCCTAGGCTAATGGTAGCCGATGGAATCAGAATCAGTATAACAAAAGTAGGAATATACATGCATAATAAGTATTTGCTGAATGAAAAACACAAATGATGGAATAATGTGTTTCTGATGTAACTTAAATGGATGGCAAATATTTGACTTCACTCTGCTCTGTTTCATGAACTTCCTGCCTATCCCTCAGCCTGTGTTGTTAAATGCCAGGAAGTCTGGTTGAAATTTGACTGGAATAGGGATCAATAGTTGTCAGCCTGGTCATAGGTTGCGCCTACTCACTAAGTGACCTTGAATTATTTACTTTTATTGAGACTGGGTTCCCCCATTTACAAAATAGGCATAAAATACATTTTTATTGATTAACTCATTCATTCAACAGATATTTATTGATTAGTTTTTATGTACTAGCCCTAGTGCTGGACAATAGGAAGGTAACCAAAACACAGTGCATGCTCTCCCAGAGTTTAGCAGAGAAGATAGACTGAAAATAATCTCCAAATTAATGTATTTTTACAAATGATTATAAAGTAAATTCAGGGTGGTATAAAATCTAATGGAAGTCCCTAACTTAATTCACAAGACTTGTGTAAGAGCAATATGCAATGTTCATCATTATGTTGCCTGACAGTTAATGAGTGCTCGATGTGTGTTAGTGCCTTCCCCATCCTCCTTAAGTCAGAGAAGTAAAAACATGCACAGCTAAATAAAGTACAGCATCATTTCTATGGTAGTAAGTTCTGACCATGTTTTACTGCAGTCAATCAGATTCAATGCATGCAGGTGAAAGATTGAGCCTGTTTGGAGAAAGGGGAGTCAAGGAAGATTTGATGTAAGATGTCACATTTAAACCAGATCTGTTAGAATAAAGACAGGCAACAGGCTGGGCACAGTGGTTCACTCCTATCATCTTACTACTTTGGAAGGCCGAGGCAGGAGAATCACTTGAGCCCAGGAGTTTTAGACCAGCCTGGACAACATAGTGAGACCCTGTCTTTACAGAAAAAATTCTTTTAATTAGCCAGACATGGTGGCACACACTTATGGTCTCAGCTGCTCTAAAGGCTGAAGTGAGAGGATTGTTTGAGCTCAGGAGGTCAAGGCTTTAGTGAGTTGTGATCACACTACTGCACTCCAGCCTGGGCAACAGAACGAGACCCTGTCTCAAAAAAAAATTAAAAAAAATAAAAGATAATAATGGATGCTGGTGAGGAGGCAGAGAAAGGGGAGCCCTTATACTCTACTGGTAGGAATGTAAATTAGTACAGCCACTGTGGAAAAATCTAAAAATAAATCTACCATATGATCCAGCAATCTCATTGCTGGGTAGATATCCAAAAAAAAAAAAAAAATTTCAGTACCTCAAAAAAAATTCCTGCACTCCCATGTTTACTGCAGCACTATTCATAATAGCAAAGACATGGAATCAACTTGTGACCATCAACAAATGAATGGATGAAGAAAATGTGGTATCTTTTGGAATATATCACCACGGAATACTACTAAGCCATAATACAATGAAATTTTGTCATTTACAACAATATGGATACAACTTGGGGATATTACATTAAGTGAAATAGGACAGTCACGGAAAGTCAAATAGCACATCTTCTCATTCATATGTGGGAGCTTAAGGATAATTGAACTCGTGGAGTTAGAGAGTAGAGTGATGGCTACCAGTGATTGGGAAGGGAAGTAGGGAGAGTGGATAAAGAGAATATGGTTAATGGGTACAAACATACAATTAGATAGAAGGAATAAGATCTAGTGTGGCAGCACAATAGAGTGACTATGGTTAAAAGTAATTTATTGTATATCTCAAAATAACTGAAAGAGTAGAACTGAAATGTTCCTAACACAAAGAAATGGTAAATGCTTGAAGTGATGAGTATTCCAATTATCCTGAGTTGACGCATTGTTAACTTATATCAAAATATCTCATGCATCCCATAAATAAGTGCAACTACTATGTATCCATGATAATTAAAAGCAAAAAAATTAAAATAGAATAATGAGGATTAAACCAAGAAGGGAAGTAGAGGAATTTTCAAGAGAGGGAATAGACTGAGATATGATGATTCTCAGGTGTCCTGGGCTTCCACACAAATGGGAAGCCCATTCCATTTGCTTTCCTCCAGTTTTCTAAACCTCAGTTTTCTATGCCCCCTTCACTCCTTAATGTGCTTCCTTTTCACCCATTAAGAACTTAAATCCTTCAAATTGTCCTTCCCTGTCCCTTTCAGGAAAAAAAAGATAAATCCATTCACTCTGGGAAGTACATAATATGCCAACTTGAAAACTCTTTGATGGAACAATATAATAAAATGTATAAAATCCAAACAAACAGCCTACCAAAGCCAATGTTATTTTGAAACTAAATGCTAAAAACTTCAAACCAATTATAAGCTAAAAATCAGTGTTTTATTTATATATTCTCTCTTGAAAGCATTGCAAATCTTGTCTTCTTTAAAGCAAAATACAAGCAATATATATCAACTAAATAAAAATTACATAGTTCAATTACAGTTACAGAACCTCATAAATGTTGAAACTATTTCCTAAAATGATTGGACCTAATCTCATGCCACTAAATTAAGTAGTTTTGGAAAATGAGTGTGTGGGTGTGTATTATTTTTTGATAATAATTTACTAAAATTAAGGTTTTTGTCTAGTGGACCAATTTTGTAAGGAAAAAGAAGGATGAAAAGCATACATAAAAATGAGGACATCATCCACCCAGGTATGATACGGTAGCCTAAATAAATAGGTATAAAAGAAAAAGCAATATAAAATCACAGTACCTAAATGAAAGGAGTAAAGTCAAAAAAAATCAGGAATGGGTTTGAAATTGAATGCCATTGGAATTGTGTGGGAAGCCAAACACTATTATTCAAAACAAAATTAAAATTCCAAATCATGTTCTGTCAAGATTAAAGAGTAGGTGAAGCTCTTAATGTTGGAATTTAAGTCATCAACAAAAAGGAGGAGAGATATTTGGAAAGCAATGGGGCTTTGTGCCCCCCAAAATATGTTAACATTGATAAAAATCTTCTTCCCCCATGAGGCTTTGAGGAGTAGCACACTGTAATCCCTAACTGCACCGTTGCTCATATTCTGCTTTGGGTTTTAAAAAGGTGTCCCACAGCATCAGTTGAATGCATGTATGGCGCAGACTATATCAGACACCAGGGAACCTAGGTCATGTAGCCAGGTCATCTAACCTCCTCTTATGTATAGCCCACTGTATCATTCCTAGGACTTGTTCAGCGCTACTTCAAGTGATGCCTAGGATTTTGAATTGGTGCCACTTGGAACAACCAACTTATTAAATGATTTGAGAATGATTTTAATAACTGAATATGCATAGAACATAGAGAAAAGGGAATATCATTATAGCCACGTTGTACAAATTTCACAAAAACATTAGTCCTCTACATTGCATTCTCCAGATGGCATGCAACCACCCAACCCAAGGGCATTTTTCTTCTATACTCATTTTATTATTGAGTTTATTAGTGAATAAAACAGATTATAATGAAATACTGTCACAGGTAAAGGACAAATGGGCATAATTACCATTTTAGGGGATCATTCTCTTCTCTCAGTTATTCCTTGAAGGTCCTCATGGAGATAAGAACAAGTGATTATTTTTAAAAATTAATAATCCTATAGAGAACAAAAAACAGTATCAGTCATGGTGCTATGAAAGCTTAGGTAATGATGGTATGAGAAGAAATAAATTAAAAAGTTTTACTACAACAAGGTGAAGGTAATATCATCTAACTATGGTACATCCTATAATTGTACCTGAATGACAGGTAGCTTAGAGCTGTTTAATATCTATTAACTTATGTATTTGCTCACTTTACTAATTGACATTGTTCATTAATGGGTTTCTACAAAAGTAGGCTTATTTGTTTCTCTTTAACTGTTTCCTTCTATTTTTGCAGGAACCATCTGGGCTGAGTACACTAATTTATTAGGGCAAAAATGATAATGATTTTGATGAAATTAAACAGTCATGTCCTCATTAGGATTCCTTGTTGGTAGGCTTTTGTATACTACCCACTAGTTATTGGATATTTTCTTTAAAAAATATTATCTTGAAATTATATTGTGAGTATGCTGTGATAATGCACAAGGCAGCGTCACAATCTCTTATCTCTTCTTTAAAATGATTTGGGTTTAGGTATCTTATTTTTATCACATTCCAGAAAGACATTGTTTTCTTAATTGGTATGCTAGTACTCTCCTGGCACCATTCCTGCATTCAAAGCCATATTTGTTTTTCGTATCTGAGATTTCTATTTTTATATTCATCAGATTTGGTAACTGATTTCATGTTTTGCTATTATTTGCACATTCTGCTCAGTTTGTTAGGCACCTCTAAACCTTATGTTTTAATCTTATTCTATCTCTCTTATTTTTCCTTTTTATATGACTTCATCTTTTTAAACAAAACAATTGTCACTGAATTTTCTCTGCTAGTATTATCGTTCAAATATTCCTGAATTTTAACTTGCATAAATTTTGAAGTATATCTAGTTAATGAATTATTTATGACCAACTTCTTAGCTAGGATCTTCATTTCGCACTACATTGTCCAACTGTCCCCTGATAAACCTACGGTGAATTTGTCATTAGTACATACTATGTCTGTAGCCTGAGTGACATTCTTAGCAGTGGGCTTGAACTCCCTGCCAACTGAGCTGCGACCTTGGTTAGAATAAGATTTAGGAAAATCTGGCAAAGATAATAAAGGATTTCTAAAATATCAGCAGCCTACTAACATTAAACTGTATTAGTGTCAGCATCACCTGGTGCAAACAAACAAAAACATTACAAAATAACAGAATATAACCAAGGATATCTGTGCAAATTCAAACTTCAAATGAATTTGGAAACAAGAAAACATTTTGCAGCACAAAAGAATAACAATTCAAGAACAATCAGGGCTAAACTTGACTTGAAAAGATTTTTCACACTGTATACAAAAAGAAGAGAGATCCTACGAAATCTATTTTAAAGAAACAAAGGAGCACTTTGGCATTAAACAAGAGAAGGCAATGAATACATCTTTACAAATGAAAAATATGCAAAAGTAAAATTAAAATAATTGTTGAAATTATTAAAATGTACAATAAGAAATGCAGAAAAACAATAGAAAGAATAAAGAAAGGAAAATGACAAACAGGTCATGGAGAAAAGACTGTGGGTGTCTAGCTTGTGAATAATACAAAATCTTAAAGAAACCAGAACAAAAACTAGGGAACTGATCATCATAATTACACGCATTTCTTAAGAGTTCTCAGCCTCGTAAGTTCACAAAGGAATTCAGGAAAAATACAAAGATATTCTCCATTTTTACATTAAATAACATGACTGCTCAAGTAATTTGGATCATGGTTTACTTGCAATTTTATTTTACAGTTTTATGTATAGAGTTCTCACCCATCTCTTATTAAAGCTACTTTTATGTATTTTACATTTTTGTTACTAATGTGAATGAAATACCAGTTTTCTTATTTTTTCTCCTAGCAAATTATTGCTTTGAAGGTATGTATCTTTAAACCTTCTAATATGCTAAATTTATGCTAGACTAATCAATACATTTTAGCTTATTCTTTTATATTAATTTACTATATTGTATTATTTGAATTCTTCTTTGAATATTTATTCTCATTAGTTTTCCCATGTCTTATTCTAACAATTTAAATTTTTAAAATAATTAAATAAGAATAATAAGACTAGAAATGACTTTGTTGTATCTGTTTCCAAAAGGAGTACCTAGGATTTTCACCTACAAGTACAAAATTGATTCCTAATTTAACATAGATCAACTTTGTCACTTTATAGAAGTAATGTATTTTCATTTTATAAATGAATATTTGTTGTCAATAGTGGTTAAATATTACCAAGTGTTATGCCATTGTGACTTTTTTCTTTTTCAAGTTTTTAAATTATTGATCTATTAGTAGATTCAGTATTTCTCTCAATTTACTATCTTGGGTTTGAAATATTTTAGAAATTGAGCACATCACATTCAAAGATTACAGATATTTTTATTTGCTTGTTTGTTATTTTTTTTCATAATTTAATAAAGGAAACTTTATTTGTTTTGGAGAAGATAAGCTAAAGTGAATCTGACAATGAAGGTGAGTAAAGTCACCTTTAGGCATATATTTTGAAAGTTTATTAAATAAATGCAGTATATATTATTAAAAAAAACAAGAAATAAAAGTGCATAACAGCACTTTTATTAAATAGTATCACAGTGAACAAAAAAACAAAATTAGATAATGTAAGATAAACAATAACTAAAGTAATTAGATAGAAATACAATAATGAAATATGATACAACTGTGTGAATAAAATACCTAATTGTTAAATTACCATCAGCCAAAAGTACTTTCCAGGATCTGAGTTAACTATCTCTTTATCTGACAGTCTGCACTCTCCCAACCAGTTAAAGGGATTTTTTTTTTAATTCTAAAAAGTAAAGAAAAAAATTATTCTGTAATTTTGTTATTGTATGTGTGCTGTGTTTGCCTTTGTGTTTGTGTGTGTGTGAGAAAGTGTGTGTGTGTGTGTAAGAGACAGAGAAGGAATCAGAATGCATATGACATTCTGCTTGACTAATGCAACTTCACTCTTAGCAGTTTTTTTTTTTTATTTTCAAAGGTTTTGCAAAAACTGAGATCATAACTTATACTGAAAACATTACTTGCAGTTCGTTAAATGCTCTCTTAGTCTAACTGATCTCCATCTCCAGTTTTATCTTCCCAAGTGGCTATTCTCTTATACTAACTTGATATACTCTGAAATGTTCATATTAGCATTTTGTTTCAAAAGGAAATAAGCATTTATATATATGGAGTAAACCAATCACATCTAATTTTCTATATTATGTGCACTGCTTCTTGCTGTTGGAGGGTGATAGCTACAAGCTGGAAATACTTCCACTCACTAGAGATTACTGTAATAGTAATAATGGGGAGGGGAGGACAGACAAACATCCCAAGATTAAACATAGGCCGTAAGTCCTGATGGTGCTTGAAGGTGGATGAGTGCCCCGAGAACAAGGATTGGCTCTGTAAATGTAGATTTAAATTATACTAGATGTTACAAGATAAATGAGGCCTTGACAACAGTGCAGAGAGGGTGAAAGAAAGAATTCTAAAAGGTAACCCTATTGTATACTTTGTCTTCATTGAAAGAGAGATTTTCCTTTTAAATGTAACTAGTATTTTAAAAGATACTATGGAGTAGACAAGAGTTAAAAAAATAGACCTCAGAAACAAGAACATTAGACAAAGGGGATGATAAACGAAACAATAACTACTAATCCTAAGAGTAGGGAGAAACAGCTGGCTGAGCTGAATTAACCTACTGAAACTTATGGCAAAACCTCTACTCAGTGTTTTCCTGCTGAAGGGAAAATTCCTTGTGGATGAGGTTTTTGTCTTTCTGTTCACCATTACAGTCAAAGCATACACTATAGTCAATGCATTCATTCATCATTCAGTAAATATGTACCCAACATGAATGTTGCTGTGTGCCAGGCACTATTCTAGTCCCACTTTACATCCGTGAATAAAAGAGAAATGTCTGATTTTGGACACTTTACATTTCAGAGCAGTGAGATACACAATAAATACAAGTAAGTAAATTATATAGTGTGTTAAAAGATGGTTGCTGCTATGGAAAAAAAAATTAGATGAGGGTAAGGGAGAATGAGAATGCCAAGAATGAGTGGTACAATTAAAATGGAGTGTTCAAGGAAGATTCCATTGGGAAGGTTATATTTCAGTAGGCTTGAAGGTGATGCAGGAGTAAGCTGTGCGACTATCTGAGGAAAGTGAATTCCAAACAAGATGCTGTCTTTTTAGGATGTAAGTTTTCAAAGTTGAACTTATCCATTGCTAAAATAACTGCTATACTTAAAAAGAAGAATGCTGACCAGGTGCGGTGGCTCGTGTCTGTAATCCCAAGCACTTTGGGAGGCCAAGGTGGGCGGATCATGAGATCAGGAGTTCAAGACCAGCCTGACCCACATGGTAAAACCCCATCTGTACTAAAAATACAAAAAAAAAAAAAAAAAAAATTAGCTGGGTGTGGTGGCACACACCTATAATTTCAGCTACTCTGGAGGCTGAGGCAGGAGAATGGCGGGAACTCAGGAGGCGGAGCTTGCAGTGAGCTGAGATCCGGCCACAGCACTCCAGCCTGGGCAACCGAGCGAGACTCCGTCTCAAAAGAATAAAATAAATAAATAAATAAATAAATAAATAAATAAATAAATAAAAAGAAAGAAAGAAAAATGCTGAGAGTCTGGAAATAAAAGAATTTTTAAGTCTCACTACAAGCCATCTTAAACCCTAACCCTTTCTCTTGGACAAATGAATACACTTTTTCTAAATTCACTTTCTTACTTATATGATAGATTTTTAAATAATATCTATCATTTAGGTGTATGATGCATGAAAATACTCTTCTTACAAGGCTTAGCTCATAGTGCCTATTAAATAAGAGTTATTCATTCATAAAACAAATATTTATAGAATGATGATGATCTTGATTCAAAAATCCTTCTCTTCTGTTCACAGCAAATTGACTTTTTTCCTTTTCAGTAAGAAAATTTTAAATAGTTTTAGAATTACCTAAATTTCTAAAATGGCCATTACATAACTTAAGATTCATTAACTTGTCATGTCTTAAATGTGCTATTTAGGAATTTATCATTAAATATTTAAATTTCCTTTCATTCTCACAGAACTGCTATTCAAAGGTAAAGATACTATTATCCAGTATGAAGTGACCCCATTTATTAATTCATTATTTCAGTCACCTTTAATTTATTCTACCAATATTTGTTGAGTGACCTGTACCTCAAGTGGTCCCTTAGTGGTACCTAACAATCATCTTATAGTCTCTTGTAGTCTCCATTCTCCTGGAAATTATGGCTATCTTCTTCTTATGTGGAAGCTTAGATACCCAAGTGTGATGTCTTCAGTGAACAAAGACTATTATGAGCTGGGCGTGGAAGTCCATAGCATCACTTCTGCCATACTCCATTTCTCAGTCCAAGTTTACCCAGATTTTAGAGAAGGGCAATTATATCTCTTTCATGTTAGTAGAGTATTAAAGAATTTGCAGGCTATGTTTTAAAATTGCCATTGTCTGACCTCTAGCCATACATTATTTCTATTATTTTCACATGGAAAGTATACTCACCCTCTGAGAACTGTAAAACTCCACACATAATGACTCCATCTTATATGGTTTGGCTATGTCCCCACCCAAATTTCATCTTGAATTGTAATCCAAATTGAAATTCCCACATGTTGGAGGAGGGACCTGATGAGAGGTGATTAGATCATGGGGGTGGTCCCTCCATGCTGTTCTCATGACAGTGAGTGAGTTTTCATGAGATCTGATGATTTTATAAGCAGCTTCTTCCCCTTTTGCTCTGAATTTCTTTCTCCTGCCACCATGTTGAAAAGGACATGTTTGCTTCTCCTTCCACCATGATTGTAAGTGAGATCTTCCCAGCCATGCAGAACTATGAGTCAATTAAACATCTTGTTTTTATAAATTACCCAATCTTGGGTATGTCCTTATAGCAGTGCGAGAATGGACTAAGACATTAAATCAGTACCACAGAGAGTAGGGTGCTGCTATAAGGATACCTGAAAATATGGAAGCAACTTTGAAACTGGGTAACAGGCAGAGATTGGAACAGTTTGGAGGGCTTAGAAGAAGACAGGAAAATGTGAGGAAGTTTGGAACTTCCTAGAGACTTGGAGGGCTCAAAAGACAGGAAAATGTGGGAAAGTCTGGAACTTCCTAGAGACTTGTTGAATGGATTTAACCAAAACGCTGATAGTGATATGGACAATGAAGTCCAGGCTGAGGTGGTCTCAGATGGAGATGAGGAACTTATTGGTAACTGGAATAAAGGTGGTTTTTGCTATGCTTTAGCAAAGAAACTGGCAGTATTTTGCCCCTGCCCTAGAGATCTGTGGAACTTTGAACTGGAGAGAGATGATTTAGGGTATCTAGTGGAAGAAGTTTCTAAGCAGCAAAGCATTCAAGAGGAACCAGAGCAGTTTCTGGGGTTCAAGCCTGCTGCAGAAATCTGCACAAGTAACAAGGAGCCCAATGTTAATCAACAAGACAATGGAGAACATGTCTCCAGGGAATGTCAGCCCCTCCCATCACAGGCCTGGAGGCCTATGAGGAAAAATGGTTCCCTGGGCTGGACCCAGGGCACCCCTGCTGTGTGCAGACACAGGACTTGGTGCCCTGTGTCCCAGCTCCTTCAGCTTCAGCCATAGCTAAAAGGGGCCAAAGAACAGCTCAGGCCACGGCTTCAGAGAGTGTAAGCCCCAAGCCTTGGCAATTTTCATGTCGCCACATGAAAATTTCTCCTCTACCAGGAGGTAGAGGTTGCAGTGAACCAAGATCATGCCACTGCACTCCAGCCTGGGCATGATGAGTCTGTAGGTGCACAGAAAACCAGAATTGAGGTTTGGGAACCTCCACCTAGATTTCAGAGGATGTGTGCAAACACCTGGATGTCCAGGCTGAAGTTTGTTACAGGTGTGGAGCCCTCATCTGGATCCTCTGCTAGGGCAGTGCAGAAAGGAAATGTGGGGTTGGAGCCCTCACACAGAGTCCCCATTGGGCCACTGCCTGGTAGAGATGTAAGAAGAGGGCCACCATCCTCCAGACCCCAGAATAGTAGATCCACTGAAAGTTTGCATCATGCAGCTGGAAAAGCCATAGACAGTCAATGCCAGCCCGTGAAAGCAGCTGGAAGGGGAGCTGTACCCTGCAAAGCCACAGGGGCAGAGCTGCCCAAAGCCATGGGAGCCCACCTCTTGTGTCAGTGCGACCTGGATGTGAGACAACATGGAGTCAATGGAAATCATTTTGGAACTTTAAGATTTGACTGCTCTGCTGAATTTCAGACTTTCCTGGGGCCTATAGCCCCTATGTATTGGCCAATTTTTCTCATTTGGAATGGGTTTATTTACCCAATTCCTGTGCCACCATTATATCTAGGAAATAACTAATTTGCTTTTAAATACCAACTCATAAGTGGAAGGGACTTGTCCTGTCTCAGATGAGACTTTGGATTAGGACTTTTGGGTTAATGCTGAAATGAGTTAAGACTTTGGGGGACTGTTGAAAGGGGATGATTGTGTTTTGAAATGTAAGAACATGATATTTTGGAGGGGTCGGGGCAAAATAATATGGTTTGGCTGTGTCCCACCCAAATCTCATTTTGAATTGTAATCTTAATTGTAATACCCATGTGTTGCAGAAGAGACCTTATGGGAGCTAATTAGATCCTGGGGGCAGTCCCCCCATGCTGTTCTCATGATAGGGAATTCTCATGAGACCTAATGGTTTTATAAGGGGCTGTTCCCACTTTAACTCTGCACTTTTTCTTATGCCACTATGTGAAGAAGAATGTGTTTGCTTCTCCTTCTGCCATGATTGTAAGTTTCCTGAGGCTTCCTCAGCCTTGTGGAACTGAGAGTCAATTAATACTCTTTCCTTTATAAATTGCCCAGTCTCAGGTATGTTCTTACAGCAGAGTGAGAATGGGCTAACATACCATCCAAACCTCTGGACTAAGAGATGACCAAACCCCAGCGTCACTTCTAGCAACACAAGGTACTGGGTTCCTAGGGTGACTCTAGCCCATCATTACAATGTCTGCCTGAGAAAGTTCAACCCAGGCATAACTTAAAGTTTATTCCAGATAGAACCTGATAGAAGACCCCTGACCTCCCTTTTTTAGAGCATTTATTTAAAAGGGTTTATATTTGTGGGTCTCTTCTCAGCCTCTTTGATATATATAAATAGCTCCTACAACTCCAGAATGTCTTTCTAAAGAAACTGAAAGCCATTTATTTGGAATGTAATTGTCAAGAAGGATAAGGCCTCTGGCTCCCAGTCTCTGTGGGAGGATGGAATCCTAATTTGCATAGTGAGTACCAGATAGCAGACACAGGTCCTATTTACACTGACCAACCCTTTACAATTTTTACCTGAGCTCCCATTTGCACCTTCTCCATACTTCCTCATTATCCCTTCAAAACACATAGTTAACTTTGCACAAATCAGAATGGAGCTCAGCTCTTTCCTCTACTGTCAGTAGTTACTGAGTAAAATTGTTTAACCACTTTAACAAATATGTGGATGTGTTTATCTTTGACATCCTTCCTTCAAGATCCCAAGTCTCATCCTGTTTCCATATTTACTCTCACTCCAGGATCTTGTCATTTAAATCAGGTCTAAATACAATAATATGCCTTCTGAGGTGTGGCACTTTTAACATCATATCTCTCAATTTAAAGAACTGTGAACTCAAAAGAAAAATTCTTCTCTGTTTCCCACTTAAAATACAATGGTGGGACAAGCCTAGATAATTGCTACAGGCACTCCACGGGATGCACACAGCAGTCACCTGTTCAAAGCAGTTCCGAAGTGCAGCTGGGCACAGGTTGCCTGTTCCATGATTCAGATACAGTCTCACTGTAATGAAGATATGGCTCTAACTCTTGGTTCTATATCTTGAATTTTTGGTTTCACCCTCTGAGAACCCTTGTTTTATCCTCTGGGTCAAGCTATTTTTTCCATAAGAAATGGTCTGTGTTTGCTATTAAGTAGACTTCCCTGCATCCTACCTGCCTGTAAAAAGTTGGAGAGGATGGTGTTTTGAAAGTCCACTTCACGTTTTGTACTGTTGTTGTCTCCTTTGCTTCAAACTGATAAAATGCCATTAAAAACATTGTGGATGTTCTATGTTTCAATGTATGAATCCATCAAATAAAAGACATGTCCCCACCTCTCTTAAAGATCAGCTGTTCTCTTACCTTGGGCTTGCTATGAGATTGCTATGATAACAATGTCTTTAAGATCTCTTAAAAACCTATCATTTAACAGAGAGCTATGCAAGTGATGTCCTTAAGATTCTTAGAAGACTGTTTATTTATCTGAAAGGCTTATGAAGCATCTCCTTAAATTTTTCTGAGGTTTTCACAGACGGTTTTAAAGTTACACCTTTGGCTTCATCTTTATCCTAAGAAGTATTTCTGATAGTATACTGGATTTTATTTTTCTCTAGGATTCTTTCTTACTTTGAAAAAAGTTTTTTGCTGAATGAAAGAGACAGGGAATGAGAAATTTGTTTTGAACCCAGCAAGTCCTGGCTCCTTTATATTTTCTTAAAACTTTGCTTGAAAATACAAATAGCTTTTTCTTTTTTTTTCTCACTCTTCTCTCACCATATCCCCTTATACACAGATAAAAGAAATCAAAGGGTACTTTCAAAATCTGCCTGAAATTTTTCTTAGCCAAATCCATCAGTTAATTAGGTAAATAATATATTTTTTCACATCAGCACATATGACAGTGTTACTAAAATTTCTTCTACTACAGAACAACGGTCATTTTATTTTCCATTCTCTAGTAACAATTTCCTCTCTGTCCTTACAGCCTTAACCATCAGCCTACCTGAGGCCTTCCAGACTATGAATAATCTCTTCAAATCTCTTTTCTTTAATTAACATACTGACTTGCACAACTGACATTTAAGGGCTTTTCAGCTTATACCAGCTGTCCAGTTCTACAGCCAATACCATATGCTTTAAGATTTTTACAAAAGCAGAATCCCACTTGTGGGACAAAAATTCATCTTCTAGTTAGTAATACTCTATAATAATACACTTGGTAGCTTAAACTGATTATTTTGTTATGGTCACAGATTTGGTAGGACAGTGTCTTAGTCAGTTTGGGTTACTATAAAGAGTACCATAGACTCAGTAGCTTAAATGGCAGATATTAATTTCTCATAGCTCTGGAAGCTGGAAAGTCCAAGATCAGGGAACTAGTACATCCAGTGTCTGATGAGGGCCTGATTCCTGGTTTGCAGATGGTGGTCTTCTCACTGCAACTTCACAACTCACAGACAAGAGGGAAAAGGTAAACTCTTGTTTCTCTCTTATAGGGTCACTAATCTGACAAGAAGGCTCCACCCTCATGAAAAATTACTGTCCAAAGGCCCCACTTCCTAATGTTATACATATACATATTCCATATTATTTCAACATATGAGCCTTGGGAGGACAAACATACAGTCAATAACAGACAGGAATTAGTACAGGGCTCAGCAGGAATGGTTGATCTCTGGCCCAAATTGTCTAGGGTGTCAGATAGGAAGACACAATGGTGGGTATGACTTACACCTGCGACTAAAATCATCTGTAGGCTGATTGGTGCCTGGTTTGGGATGAACCGAATAATGAGAATCCCAACCAGTGTGCTTATATGTGGTCTTTACATATTGCTTGGCTTCTTCATAGCACAGCAGCCTCAGGGCTGATGAACTTTTCACAGGGAAGCCTGAAACCCCAAGTGTGACTATTTCAGGAGACAAAGAAGAAGCTGCATTGTCTCTTATGATGAAGGCTTGGAAGTTCCATTGGATCATGTGGGACTATTGGTTGAAACTGCTGCAAACCTATCCAGATTACAGAGGAAGGAAATTAAGTCAAGTCTTAATAGAGGTCACAGGTTGAATGGAAGATATTATTGTAACCATATTTGAAAAATACAATTAGACACACTCATAAAAAAATTAGTCAAGTGTATAGGTACATAATCAATTAACTTATCCATATCAAATGTACATACACACACCGACACACACATACATACCATGCATTTGACATGATGTATGTTGCTCCTGAGATATGAATATGATTCATGTTCACATTATTTGAAAAAGTTTGCAGTTTAGTTTAGATCTTATGTCAATCAGTTGTGGAAAATGTCAACGAAAAATTATAATGATATCATGTAATAATCAATAATTTCAATAGAGTACTTTAAAGTAGCCAAGAATATGAGATTTGTAGTTCTAAGTCTGTTCTGAAGCTATGAAAGCTTAATCAATATATTCAGACTCTTAAAGCTTCAGGGTTTATTCTGAGCAACTTTATTGACATACAATTTATTTAGAATAGGCTGCACCTATTATAGGTTAAAATTCGATAAGTTTTGACAGATATATACAAACACAAACCAGTGACATATACACCCAATGAAACTAATGTTACAACTAAAACATTTCCATCACCACCCAAAATTTCCTTGGGCCCCTTTTCAATTTACCATTTTTTTCCACCCCTGGTTCCATACAACCATTGTTCTACTTCTAATAGCCATAGATGAATTTTCACTTTCTAGAATTTTAATAGAGTTTTACAGTACTTACTTTTTTCATCAGACTTAATTTAATTAGCATGATTTTTTAGTTGAATCAATGTAACTGTGTGTATTCATATTTAATTCCTTTTTATTGCTGAGTAGAGTTCCACTTGATAGATAGAGCTCATTTTGTGTATCCATAAGTGGAACCATTGGGTTGGGGCTACCCTGAGACCCCAGCCTGTTGGAGCCACTGGCATGCAAGTTTAGTACCTGAGAGCCACAGGTGCTGGACTCCAACCCCTGAGAGTTGCAGCAAGGACTGTACCCATGAGGGTGAGGTTACCTGAAGCCTTAGTGGCCCAACCTCCAGCCCAAGTAAAAAATGGAGTCAAATACAATTATTCTCAATCTTTTTGATTGAATGTTTTTTCCCCTATGAGCTTTGGGCTTACTTGCAACTCATTACCCTTTCTTCTTTCCTGTTTCTCCCTTTTGGAGTGGGAATGTCTATCCTATGCCTGTCCCTACATTGTATTTTGGAAACACGTCACTTGTTTTATTTCACAGACTTAGAGTTAGAAGAGAATTTGCCTCCAGATGGGTACCAACTTGAGTTTCACTGACATTCAATTTAGATGGTATTTAGATGAAACTATTGGACTTTATGTGTTTAAGTTGTTATTAGAATGAGTTAAGACTTTTGGGGCTATTGGGATAGAATTAATGCATTTTTTCATGTGAGAAGGACATGAATCTTGGGGAGAGGGGCAGGGATGAAATAGTATGGCCTGAATATATCCCCTAAAATCCATAAGTTGACATTTAATCCCTAGTGCAGTGGTGTTGGGACATGGGGCATCTGGAAAGTGATTAGTTTATAAGAACAGAGCCCTCATAAATGGGATTAGTGGCCTCATAAATGATGCCCTAGAGAGCTTTTTTTTTGGTCTCTTCTGCCATGTGAGGACACTAGGAAGGCACTATCTATCAGGACAAAGCTCTCACAGGCATTGAATCTGTGGTGCCTTGATCTTGGACTTCCCAGCCTCCAGAGATGTGAGCAACAAATTTCTATCACTTGTAAATTACCCAGTCTAAGATCATTTTGTTATAGCAGCCCAAATGAACTAAGGTAGTAAACCTATTGATGGCCATTTGAATTATTTCCAGTTTGGGGCTATTATAAATAAAGATGCTATGAAGATTCATATCAAATTTTTGTGTTGATGTATATTTTCGTATCTTTTGGGTAAATATCTAGCTGTAGAATGGCTAGATTACATGATAGGTATATGTTTAACTTCTAAAAAATCTACTAAACTGTTTTCCAAAGTGCTGATCCTGTTTCTATGTTACTACCAGCTGAATATGGGCATTCTTGTTGTGTAAGATATGGAATATATCTTAGCATTTTTGAGGAAGTCATAAAAATAATATAATCAAATTGCTCACACAGGACTGTGTGCACATAGGTGATCAGTAGCTGGCTGTCCTTTGTTCAGTGAGACTGTAGGTGGTATAATTAACAAGGGATGAAAATTCAAAGACAAGAAAGATGCAAATGGGCTGGGGCAAATCAAAATGTCTTCAGGGGAAGTTGGAAATGGAAGTAATTATTGAATGATAAATAAGATGTGGATTAGTGGAAAGGGGGAGTCAGATATTGCATGAAAGCCTTTCTATTAAACTAATGACTCAAATGAAAATATAGGCAAAGACACATAGCCAAGTCTTAACCATGGTTTCCGTCAGGAAATTGAAAAATAGAAGTGGAAGTACCAATATAGTGATGAAGAAACTTCATTTTCTAATTTTTTTTTTTTTTTTTTTTTGAGGCAGAGTTTCACTTTTGTTGGCCAGGCTGGAGTGTAATAGTGGGATCTCAGCTCACTACAACCTCTGCCTCCCAGGTTCAAGTGATTCTTCTGCTTCAGCCTCCCGAGTAGCTGGGATTACAGGCATGCACCACCACACCCAGCTAATTTTGCATTTTTAGTAGAGATGGGGTTTCTCCATGATGGTCAGGCTGGTCTCAAACTCCCAAATTCAGGTGATCCGCCCACCTCAGCCTCCTAAAGTGCTGGGATTACAGGCGTGACCCACCGCTCCCAGCCGATTTTTAAATTTATTTATGTAGTTTATTCATCCATTTACTTAATGATATTAGTAGAAAATTTGTTGTGCAATCAAGGAGGTACAAGCTAGACAATGTCTCTGCCCTCTTGGAGCTCACATTAAATTCAGAGAGACACAAAATACAGAAAAGCCAAAAATAATACACATTTAAAACATGGCATTAAAGAGAGAAAAAGGAGACTGTGGCTAGAAATAAAGAGTGAAACTGGATTTTACATAGGACAATCATGGAAGGCATTCTGGATGAAGTGACATTTAAGGTGAATCTAAAGGGTAAGAAAGATCCATCATGTGAATAGTATCAGGGGTAAGGCTAAATGCAAATTACATAATATCTGCAAATAATTTTTAAAACTTCAAATAAGAAAAAGTAAGATATATTTTAAATACTGAAAGAATGACTTTCTAGTTATTAGGAGAAAGAGAGAGCAAGATGAATATTGGCGCTAGCTGAGGTTGAAGCTGAAGGTATGAGTCAGATCATTATCTTGTAGGGTACATAAAAGCATTTTGTTTTATTTTAGGTACAGTAGTCAACCACTGCAGAATTTCAGACAGATATAGAATCATATTATTTATTTTTAAAGAAACTAAACATAGATTTCTATAAAAAAAAACAATGGAAGTGGGGAGTAACAATTGAGGTGAGACAACAGTAGACTTGGCCTCAGGTTGGCCCCCCACTGGGACAGAGCTCCCAGAGGAAGGAGCAGACAGCCACCTTTGCTGTTCTGCAGCCTCCACTGGTGACACCTCCATGTGTGGTGGGGACCCTGGGGATTGGGTCTGGAGTGGACTCCCAGCAAACTGCAGCAGTCTTATGGAAGAGAGGTCTGAGGTTTTTATTTTTAAAAGAAAAACAGAAAGCAACAGCAACAACAAAAACACCCCACAAAAACCCCATCCAAAGTTCAGCAACCTCAAAGATTGAAGGTAGATAAGCTTATGAAGATGAGAAACAATCAATGAAAAAATGCTGAAAACTCAAAAGTCAGAGTGCCTCTTCTTCAAATGATTGCAACACTTTTCCAGCAAGGGTACAGAACTGGGCTGAGACTGAGATGGATGAACTGATGGAAGTAAGCTTTAGAGGGGGTGTAATAGCAAACTTCACTGAGTTAAAGGAGTATATTCAAACCCAATGCAAGGAAGCTAAGAACCATTATAAAACAGTACAGGAGCTGTTAACCAGAATAACCAATTTATAGAGAACCATAAATGACCTGATAGACCTGAAAAACACAATATGAGAACTTCACAATGCAACCATAAGTATCAATAGCCAAATAGACCAAGCAGAGGAAAGAGTCTCAGAGCTTGAAGACTATCTTGCTGAAATAAGACAGGCAGACAAGATTAGAGAAAAAAAGAATGAATAGGAATAAACAAAACCTCTGAGAACTATAGGATTATATAAAAAGACTGAACCTATGACTGATTGGGGCATCTGAAAGAGATGGGGAGAATGGAACCAAGTTGGAAAACATACTTCAGGATATCATCCAGAAGAACTTCCTCAACCTAACAAGACAGGCCAACATTCAAATTCAGGAAATCCAGAGAACCCCAGTAAGATACTCCATAGGAAGATCAACCCCTGACCCATAATCATCAGATTCTCCAAGGTCAAAATGAAGGAAAAAATATCAAGGGCAGCCAGAGAGAAAGGCCAGGTTACCTACAAAAGGAAGCCCATCAGACTAACAGCAGCCCTCTCAGTGGAAACCCCACAAGCCAAAAGTGATTGCAGGTCAATATTCAACATTCTTAAAGAATTTTCAAACCAGAATTTTATATCCGGCCAAACCAAGCTTCATAAGCAAAAGAGAAATAAAATCCTCTACAGACAAGCAGATAATGAGTGAATTCGTCACCGCCAGGTCTGCCTTGCAAGAGCTCCTGAAGGAAGCCCTAAATATGAAAAGGAAAAACCATTACCAGTGACTACAAAACACACTGTAGTACACAGACCAATAACACTATGAAGTAACTATGCTAACAGGTTTGCAAAATAACCAGCTAGTATCATGATGACAGGATCAAATTCATATATAACAATATTAATCTTAAATGTAAATGGACTAAATGCCCCAATTAAAAGCCACAGAATGGCAAGCTGGATAGTCAAGACTCAATGTTCTGTATTCAAGAGGCCCATCTCATGTGCAAAGACACACAGGCTCAAAATAAAAGGATGGAGGAAAATTTACCAAGCAAATGGAAAGCAAAATAAAGCAGGTATTGCAATCCTCATTTCTGACAAAATAGACTTTAAACCAACAAAGATTAAAAAAGACAAACAAGGGCATTACATAATGGTAAAAGGTTCAATTCAACAAGAAGAGCTAACTATCCTAAATATATATGCACCAATATGCTCCAATACAGGATCACCCAGATTCATAAAAATGTTCTTAGAGGTCTATAAACAGACTTAGACTCCCACACAATAATAGTGGAAGACTTTAACACCCCAATGTCAATATTAGATCATCGAGATAGAAAATTAACAAAGATATTTAGGACTTGAACTCAGCTCTGCATCAAGTGGACCTAATAGTCATCTACAGAACTCTTCACCAATACAACAGAATATGCTTTCCTCTTGGTGCCACATGGCACTTACTCTAAAACTGATCACATAATTGGAAGCAAAACACTCTCAGCAAACACAAAAGAACTGAAATCATAACAGTCTCTCAGGCCACAACGCAAACAAATTAGAACTGAAGATTAAGAAACTCACTCAAAACCACATGACTACATGGAAATTAAACAACCTGCTCCTGAATAACTCCTGGGTAAATAATGAAAATAAGGCAGAATTCAGGAAGTTCTTTGAAACTGAGAACGAAGAGGCAATGTACCAGAATTTCTGGGCTGCAGTGTAAGCAGTGCTAAGAGGGAAATTTGTAGCACTAAATGCCAACATCTAAAAGCTAGAAAGATCTCAAAGCTACATCCTAACATCATAACTAAAAGAACTAGAGAACCAGGAGCAAACAAACTCCAAAGCTAGCAGAAAACAAGAAATAACTAAGATCAGAGAGGAACTGAAGGAGATAGAGACACAAAAACCCTTCAAAAAATCAACAAATCCAGGAGCTGGTTTTTTGAAAAAATTAATAAAATAGACTGCAAGCTAGACTAATAAAGAAGAAAGGAGAGAAAAATCAAATAGACACAATAAGCAATGATAAAGGGGATATCACCACTGACCCCACAGAAATACAAACAACCATCAGAGAACACAGTACACACCTGTATGCAAATTCACTAGGAAATCTAGACAAAATGGATGAATTTCTGAACACATACATGCTCCCAAGCCTGAACCAGAAAGAATCTGAATCCCTGAATAGACCAATATCCCTGAAATAGAGGCAATAATAAATAGACTACCAACCAAAAAAAAAAAAAAAAGCCCAAAACCAGATAGATTTACAGCTGAATTCTACCAGAGGTACAAAGAGGAGGTGGTATCATTACTTTTTAAGCTATTCCCGACAATTGAAAAGGGGAGACTTCTTCCTAACTCGTTTTATGAGGCCAGCATCACCCTGGTACCAAAACCTGACAGATACACAACAAATGAAGAAAACTTCAGGCCAATATCCCTGATGAACATTAATGCAAAAATCCTCAATAAAATACTGGCATGCTGAATCCAGCAGCACATAAAAAATCTTATCCACCATGATCAAGTTAGCTTCATTCGAAGGATGCAAAGCTGGATCAACATATGCAAATCAATAAACACAATTTATCACATAAACAAAGCTAAAGATGAAAACCACATGATTATCTCAATAGATGCAGAAAAAGCCTTTGATAATATTTAACACCTTTTCATGTTAAAAGCTTTCAATAAACTAGATATTGAAGGAACATACCTCAAAATTATAAGAGCCATTTATAACAAACCCACAGCTAATATCATACTGAATGGGCAAAAGCTGGAAGCATTCCCCTTGAATAGTGGCACAAGACAAAAATGCCTCTCTTACCATTCCTATCCAATGTAGTATTGGAAGTTCTGGCTAGGGAAATAAGGCAAGAGAAAGAAATAAAAGGTATTCAAACAGGAAATCAAGTTGTCTTTGTTTGCAGATGACATGATCCTATATGTAGAAAACCCCATCGTCTCAGCCCAAAAGCTTCTTAAGCTGATAAGCAACTCCATCAAAGACTCAGGATACAAAATCAATGTGAAAAAATCACAAGCATTTCTAAACACCAACAACAGAGAAGGAGAGAGTCAAATCACGAATGAACTCCCATTCACAATTGCTACAGAGAGAATAAAATACCTAGGAATACAGCTAACAAGGAAAATGAAGGACCTCTTCAAGGAGAACTACAAACCACTGCTCAAGGAAATAATAGAGGACACAAACAAATGAAAACACATCCCATGCTTGTGAGTAGGAAGAATCAATATCGTGAAAATGGCCATACTGCCCAAAGTAATTTATAGATTCAATGCTATTCCCATTAAACGACCATTGACATTCTTCACAGAATTAGAAAGAACTATTTTAAAATTCATATGGAGCCAAAAAAGAGCACGTATAAAGATACATGCACACGTATGTTTATTGCAGCACTATTCACAATAGCAAAGACATGGAATCAATGCAAATGCCCATCAATGATATACTGGATAAAGAAAATGTGATACATACGCACCATGGGATACTATGCAGCCATAATAAAGAATGAGATAATCTCCTTTGCAGGGACATGTATGGAGCTGGAAGCCATTATTGTCAGCAAACTAATGCAGGACCAGAAAGCCAAACACCGCATGTTCTTACTTATAAGTGAGAAATGAAAAATATCACAGGGAGAGGAAAAACACACACTGGAGCTTGTCAGAGGTAGTCGGGGGAGAGCATCGTGATAAATAGCTAAGGCATGCTGGCCTTAATACCTAGATGATGGGTTGATAAGTGCAGCAAACCACCATGGCACACATTTAGCTGTGTAACAAACCTGTACATCCTGCACATGTACCTCAGAACTTAAAATAAAAATAAAAGAAAATAGGAGACTGGTTCTATTCCATTCAAGAGATGACCGAGTGTGCAGTTGGGTGCAGAGAAGAAAAGACAAAGACTTGCATCATGTGCTAATATTAAACACCTGGCATTCAAAATACACAGCAGTAAGCAGATTCAAGATATATTTTAAAGGTAATTAATAGGATTTACTGAAGGAATGTGGTTGGGGAGGGAAAAGGAGGGGCCAACCCAGACTCCTAGCCTGATGACTTGAGTATCTGGCTGAAAGTGGGCACTGTTTGTTGAAATGAATAACATGGTAAGAGATATTACCACTGAGAGGTTCAGTAACCAGTGGGTTTATTTATTGTGGATAGGCTGACTTTGAGATGTCTATCACACAACTAGGAGGAAAGAATCTAAAGGTAGTTAAGAGATGATTAATGGGTACAAAAATATAGTTAGATAGAATGAATAAAATCTAGTATTTGATAGCACAACAGAGTAATTATAGTCAACAAAAATTTATTATATATTTAAAAATAACTATAAGAGTAAATTGAAATGTTGGTAACACAAAGAAATGATGGATGCCTGAGGTGATGGATACCGCATTTACTCTGATGTAATAATTATGCATTGTATGCCTGTATCAAAATATCTCATGTACCCATAAAAATTAAAAAATAAATAAATAAATAGAGGGTAGTTAAATATGTGTGTTGAAACCTCAGATTTATAGTCTAAGATGAAGACACAAATTTGAAACTCATCAGCATAAATGGTAAATACATATATGGTAATTATTTAAATGATTTGAGTAGAGGGTATAAAGAGTGAAGATAAGAGCATCCAGAACTGAAATCCAGGACTGAAATCCAAGAAACCTCACACTGGGAGACAGAGCAGGAGGAGCCCACAGAAGCGGCTCATAAGGATGGTGTAGTGAGTTCGCAGGGAAACCAGAAGAGGCTTTTGTCAGAAGAAACAAGAAAAATGCATATTTCAAGAAGAGGCCAAATGCTGAGATGTTGAATAAGATGGACATAGTGAAGAACTTCTTTAATACGGAAGTAATTAGTGAGACCATTTCAGCAGTGATGTGGAGGAAGCCAAAAGTGGATGTGTTGATAGTGCTGGGAATGAAGAACAGGACCCAGAGCCAATATGGCCGTGAAAGGAAATTGAGAGAAATTGAGCAGTAGCTGGACGGGGACTAATATCTAGCAGGAGTTTTGTATTTGCCTTTTATTGGGGGAATGGGGAAATACTAGTGCTCGATTGTGTGCTGCTGGAAGAGATTCAAGAAAGACTGGAAAAAGTTTGTTTATGCAGGAGAAAGAGGGACAACTAAGGAGGCAAAGTCCTTAGGAGGTAGGAGAGCTGGGGGACTGAGCGCTTCTTACTATGAAGAAGCCCCTATTGTTTTAACTGTTTTTCAGTAAGTCTGATCTAGGTTCTTCAAGAGAAATAACCACAACCAAATTACCCTGCAGTCACACAGAAAAAAACAAAACTAAACAATAACGTTAGCATGAGGATTTTTTGTTGTTGTTTATCACGTAGATTCCTCATAGAGATGTCAAGAAAGGACTAAAAATGGCTACAGAAGTGCAAGCATAATACTAAATGTTAAAACAAGGGCATAATAGGGAGAGCTAGTAATGAAAGAAGTGAGTTGGGTTTCGGAGATAATCGTTTCAAAAACTGAGTTAACAGAAGTTCCTGGAAACAAGAATAAAATTTGGGCTAAACTGGGCTGGGTGCTCACGCCTGTAATCCCAGCATTTTGGGAGGCTGAGGTGGGCGGATCACGAGGTCAGGGAATCAAGACCAGCCTGACTAACACAGTGAAACTCCGTCTCTACTAAAAATACAAAAAATTAGCCAGACATGGTGGCACGCATCTGTAGTCCCAGCTACTCGGGAGGTGGAGGCAGGAGAATAGCTTGAACCCGGGAGGTGAAGAAGGTTGCAGTGACTGAGATTGTGCCACTGCACTCCAGCCTGGGAGACAGAGTGAGACTCTGCCAAAAAAAAAAAAAAAAAAAAAAATTGGGGGTTAAAAACTGGCCATTGAAGCAGAAAGCAAATTTAATGTATTCAATAATAAAATACAGTGTCATTAAAAAAGACTTTTTAAAAAATTAGGCAATTTATTATGACAGATTTAAAAAAAATATGTATCAGTGATATTGAAGAACATAGTGGATAGTGTCTTCTATGGAATTTTATAAAATACCCAGAGATAATTTTCAATGGGCCATTTCTCAAACTGATTCTCAGAAAACAAAATTTGAAGACCCAATTTTATAATAACTTAAGTTCCTGAATACATTACTGTGAGGAGCTAACCCTCTCTCATTGCGTTATTGATCAGGAGGCAATCTGGTGATTAAAATTAAAAAGCAGAAAACAATTCCAGGGGAAGAAACATCTTGTCTGCTTCCTTCCCCTGTCCCTTCCTCTTTTATCTCTATGTGTGTTTTAATTGTTGGGGGATAGCTGGACATGGGGAGACAGAGGTAGAGCTCGGCAGTGACCAGGTGGGCAGAGCCTGGTCCAATCTGAGCACTGCAAACACATCCATGTCCCCATGGAAGGGAGTATTCTGGGATGGGACCTATTGGAACTGTGTGGCTTGGAATCCCTAGAATTTAGGGAAAGAGGTTATAATTGTGTTCACTAGGCAATGAGAAAACTATGGAATCGTCTTGAGCATGACGATAATGAGGTGAAAATACTTTAGATGTGTTAGTCTGGTTTACTCTTCACCTTGAGGTGGAAGGAGGAGGAAGTAGAGGCAGTGAGGCTACATAGGCTGCAAGTGCAGTAATCCAGGAGCGTGCAAGAATCAGGACATGGCAGTGGTTTCAGGGATAATAAGGAGGAAAATCTCAGAAGTTAGTTTCATGTACAGAACAAAAAATTCTGTTGATTGAGCAAGTCTGGTAGGTAAATGTAATTCTTTAGGCAAAGGTATGTGTCCTGGGAAAATCTCTTATCACCAAAAGGAAAGCTGGTCCAAGGAAAAGCAGGTTACAAATTCCTGTGGGAAGGTAAGATTGTTTTGCTAGTTTCCTTCCACCTTTGAAGACTTTCTAATGATCTGCTACATTAAAAAAGCTGACCTTTGTGATTAAAAAAAGTTAAATAGTCCTTTCCTCATTCAGTTCTGCCTTTGGTGTCACTCCCTTGAATACCTCAAAGACAATTTAATCTGTTTTGGTTAATTAATTCAGGTTCAAAACACAAGGTGCAGTTGCCGCTACCAATTAGTAAATCAGATAGACCATGAGCTGTAGGTTCTATTCTATGTCCAGGTATATTAAAATGTACAATAATGGATATTTACAGGCACTCATTGGAACACCTAATTGCCAAGGCAGTTTCTGTTGATATAAAAGGCAATTTAAAGCTAAGCTATACCTGGCCTAAATTTAATTAATTTGAGGTCCTAGTTTCCCAAAGAAGGAATCAAACACATTGACTACAAAACATACTTGAACAGATAAAGACACATTTTTTTCTTTCCTTTGAAATGTTAGTGAAATCAAGAAAAGGTAATATTGGTGAACTCAAATAGGTCCCTAGCTATTCAGATGATGGTGATGAAGGCCATGAAGGTGACAACAATCACGGTGATGCTGACGATCATCGTGATAATGGTAGTGGTGTTAATGATGGATTTCAGAGTGATAGACTGTAAGATTTAGGAATCCAGCAATGTTTAACAAATTGTATTGTCAGCAGTGACTCACATTAATGGAGTCATTATCAGAAAATTGCGTATAATTCCTGTTATTGCAAGTCCTCAGGATAATATGGCTGTTCTGCTAGGAGATTTAGAAACTGTGTGCCCTGTGTAATTTTGGAAATTGCTCTGATATTGCTCCTGTGGATACAGAGCTCAGAGCAGGCCCATTACACATGCAGCCACTCAAACCTGGACAGCACCTGTCCACCTCCTCTGGACAGCGCCCTTTGAGAGAGTCACCTGTCTGATTGTCAGCCCAGGCTGGCTCTTGTCCTCTAACAATAAATTCTCTCATTTATTTAGTAGACCCATATCTCTTGCTTGCATTTAATAGTGCAAAAGGAGTAACATGTTCATTTCATTCTAATTATGCTTAGAAAATTGTCCCACTTCAAAATTATAATGTAAAAAATTACCTGCCACCAGGTCTTTAGAAGGAGAACTGGTCAACCCTCACAGGTCACCTGACTTCTTTCAAATGCCAGCACCAGGCTCTCCGGCTCTGCTCATCATACACTGGGCTATGGCTGTCTCTTAAAATCGTGTTTTTTTTTTTTTTTTTTCCTTTTCTTTCTCAGATAGTATCTCCCTTTAGATAAATTCTGGTTGCAATATTTTACTATTTTTAATCTTCCAGGAGGGAAGCAGTAATGTCCTTCTCCCTGTCCTTCACACCGATTTGTCTTTGCTTCTCATTATACAGAGTCTGCTTAAGTCGTGGTGCCTGCTGCCAGTTCTATTAAACTGCAGAGGGAACTGCCAGGTCACAATTTATGCTGCAATATCATAAAATTAACTTTCATGCAGAAATCCTTTTCCCCCTCTTTTATTCATTTTTATGCTTAAGAAATCCTGATGATTCTGTTAGAAGGATTAGTTGTCTTCCTCCTTGGAATTGACAAGTTGGGTAGAATTTTGGTTTTAAGAGTAAAAGAAAATAGAATAAAAGCTCAACTCAAAATTTCTTCCTAATGATTACAAAATTCTTCCTGCTTTGTTGTACTAAACTTAAGGTGAAAAGCCTGCTGTGGAGCTGGGAGGTGGAGGGTGAAAAACTTAAGTGGAAAATAACTGTCTTTTACCCAATCTTGAATTGAAGATCTCCATGCCCAGTGCAAGCCCAGCCTGCTCCTTGCTACTCCTTCGGGACCTAGCAGAAGTCATTCTCTCATTAACTGTGATGGGATGCTGTGCCCCTATTTCCTGTTATGCCTGGAAGAATCCGTGCTGAATGGGATATGTTCCTTTCTTTCAGTCCCCTCTTGTGGCAGCCAGCAGGCTTAAGGCTGAAAATGCAGCTCACGGGGTACAGGTCTTGAACTCTGCATGAACCCCAGGATGTCTCCATGAATACCCAAAATGGCCAAAACCTTTCACAGGGTTTGAAGAGTGAAAAATGGCAGATCCAGGATTTTACTTTTCCTACATGAATCTTTTACTTTGTCCCTTAAAGAATTACACTGAAATCCTCTCCCCCTATTTTCCTTTTCATTTTAATGAAATAAAACATTATCTTCCTGGATACAAGACATAATTTTCCATTCTTGGCATTAAAGGGCTTTCAAGAAAGAAAATCCATTTTTTTTAAATATTGTAGATATCAGTGGAAAGAAAATGATACTTATTCTTAGAACCAACAATCGTATCTCAAACATAGAGTTGCTTTTCTATTGCGAGTTAAAAAAAAAAAAAGTATCATTTAATTTCACAAATTTTTGTATAGGCCATTCTGGAATAGGGAAACCTAATGTAAAATGTCCTCTTTACTGTCAGCATTTATTTCTTTCTAATACAAGAAGGATGTTCTATGTTGAAGGATGACTGTCACAAAACTGATATTGTATTTCCATATTATATCGTTCTATTTATTTTTTTCTCTGAATTTTGTGAGGAGAATATTTACATATAAAAATACTGAATAGAATATTGTTACAGCTGTAAGTGTTTCACATTAAAGGCTGACTTAAGAAACAAACCTTTCATTACCTGAGGTCTAAAAAAGTAGCTGGATGTAATGCAATTACTAACCTGCTTAGATAGTAGTATTCTGTAATGCTGTGAACAAGACACATTAAACATTGACCCTGTAACAATGAAAGACCAGTTCTTTCGGGCACTAATCATATGACTCTTCTCATTAGCATAATACCACATTTAGCCAGTATCTGTTGAGCTTCCATTCCTAGTTTATGTATAAAAGAAAAGAGTGCAAAGTAAACCAACTGTGAAGGGGATAAGTATAATGTCAATAAGCATACGAAATACTGGCACCACCTATCACCTAAGTATATGGCCCCAACTTAAAATAAATATAACGAGTATACATTGTGTAGAGTTCTCAAGTGAAATTGCTTAAAGAAATCTTGTGCCAATCTTACCAATTAGACAAATGTGTCCTTGAGATGGGTTTTGATCTAACAGAGTCTACAAAAAAAAAAAAAATGATTTCCACTGGGTGGCATGACTGAAGCTATTGAAAAACAGATGTAGGTAATATCTCATTAATTTAACTAAGTGTTTCTGAACAGGCTCCAAATCTGGTGTGAATTACAAAGACTCTTGCAGTTTGAAGCCAGAAAACAAATATGTTTTCTGCCAAATGTACTTAAATAGTTAGCAAATTGCCAGCCATTTAAATTATAGATTCCTGCTAAATTTATTCATTCCTTTAATATAATGAAGATAGCATGGGTACCTCAGGATGTACTGCAGAAGCAACGTGAGTCTTTCTCACATGCACCACCACTGTGTTGCAGCCACAGGCTATAACTGTGTTATCTTGGGGCAACCAACTCACTAAATAAAAGCAAGCTGAGCTCATTTTTAATTCTAAATAATAATTGCTCATTGCACACAAAATTTGTCCTTATCTGAGCTCCATATGTATATCTTGGCAATTTAAGAAGATTATGAATTTAAATTTAGAAAATGTATAGGTACATGATGTATGTGTGTGCATGCATGAGTGTGTGTGTATCTTGTAAACATAGTCTTACCTAGTTCTTTGTTCTTCACCCATGCATGCCTTTCCTTTTCTTGCACATAAATCCTTTCCTGTGCTATTTCTGTGGCTTAGAATGGGTGCCTTTTCTCCAACCAAAAATCTCACTAGTTATTGAAGCTTTTCAGAGGTACTAGTTGTTTCATGAAGGTTTTCGGATAGTCCAGGCCCATCACATCATTCCTAATTAAAAACTCCAGCATCTACTGTATGTACCTCTCCTAGACAGCAGACTTCAGTCTGCTTTGTATCAAAGTTAGCTTGTTTTACACATCCATTTTCATAAATACACAGTCCATCCATAGAAGACAAGTTGCAAAATTTACTCTTCTTTGTATTTTCACCAGTGCCAAAAAAATGACTTACATTATGTTTGGTTCAAATGATATGCTTATTAGAATTAAACTATATTAAACTCTGGTTATTTTTCATGTGAATAAAGAACAATTAATAAATCTACTCAAGACTTTTGCATTATCAAGGCTTGCAACATCAGGAATCCATACTCACACAAGGTCTATCTTAATCATAATCATGGATGACAAAGGTTTGTTTCTTCAGGCTAATTGACTGCAGTGAAATGCATGACCTGTGAGCATGCATACATGCTGTCCTGTGTTGGAGACATCTATTTTAAAATTCCTATGTCTTAGTCCATTTTCTACTGCTATAACAGAATACCACAGACTGGATAATTTATTAAAAAAAAAAAAAAAAAAAAGAGAGATTTATTTGGCTTATGATTCTAAATGCTGGAAAGTCCAAGATTGAGGGACCACATCTAGTGAGAACCCTTTCCCTGTGCACAACACAGTAGAAGGGCATCCTGAGGTGAGGAATCACACACTCAAGACAGAGAAAGAAAATTGGCCTGAACTCACCCCAGGATAACTGACTGACTCCCAGGATAATGCCATTTAGTCCATTCATGAAAGCTCTGCCCTTATGATTTATTGTTTCTTAAAGTTCCCACCTCTCAACACCATCACAAGAGCAATTCCATTTTTACATAAGCTTTGGAGGGGACATTCGAACCACAGCATCTTATTTTAAACATTAACTCAGACATTAGAGAGGCCGAGAGCAAGCACAGTCTGAGTTTGCTCATGGACAGCTTTGGTGGGTGTCTGTCTCACAACCTGCTGAGTGGTCTCCAGAATGTAATTTATTCTCTTTGGGCTTTCATTTCTTGGAATTTTTTTTGGGGGGGGTGGGAAGGGAGTCTCACTCTGTCGCCCAGGCTGGAGTGCAGTGGCGTGATCTCGGCTCACTGCAAGCTCCGCCTCCCAGGTTCATGCCATTCTCCTACCTCAGCCTCCCTAGTAGCTGGGACTACAGGCACGTGCCACCACACCCGGCTAATTTTACATATATATATATATATTTTTTTAGTTGAGACAGGGTTTCACCATGGTCTCAATCTCCTGACCTCGTGATCCACCCTCCTCGGCCTCCCAAGGTGCTGGGATTACAGGCGGAGCACCCGGCCCATTTCTTGGAATTTTTTGACACTATTTTGATTAATCATTTCACGCAATCAAAGCAACAAAAAAAAATTCTAAAGTAAATGATGAAATATGTGATTAGTCTCATTTCATCATGTCCTGATTGTGTGATTTTGGGAAAGCCCCTACCCTATTTGGGATGCTCTGAAGTCTGAGACTATTGAATTAACCAGGTCCCTCTGGGTGTCAATACATCTGTTGCTCATCACGGGATAAACTTCTCATGGTCAAACAACTCAAACGAAAGGACTTATTTCCTGGACAGCTAGTCTATTTCATGTTTACTTTCTTGAGAATATATATTTTCCTTCTCACACAAACATATTAATTTGTAAGTTGTTTTTAAAGTGTAGTTCCTAAAGGGCTTTGACCCATTGTGAATGATGACCGACCCTATCAGCATGCTATCCAGAACACACTGAGACACCACGGAAAAGCTGAATTTCTGAAGATGGCTCATGTGGGGGAGACTGCAATGTATCAGCATCACAGACACCGACCACTGATTCTTCCCCATCACCTGTTCTATTAACATCTGCTTTCCGTTTGTTTGCACATTCACATGAATGAATGCCTGTTCTCATCATCCACCATCGCTACTCACTTGTTCATCAAAAGAATGATCCTTCTTTATTCCCGCAGTACTTCCACCTGAGAACAACACGTAAATCCTACATTCCTTTCTCATAAAACGACTAGATTTTTAGAGTAGAAAATCCACCTACCTCCTGCAAAAATCAGAGGACTGGTTTCAAACAGCATAACAATGATTTCATTTCATTAATTAATTCATCAATGCAATAAAACTTGTCATTTTAACTTGTTTCTGAGATTCCAATCAAAGCCTAATTAGCATAAACATTTCAACATGTGTCCTATATTAGCAGCAGGCATCAGGAAATGAAGACTTCCAGCATGGAGGGGTAAGGAGGTGGAAAAGGTCATCCTTGTAGCCAAATGGATATGTTTTTGTTAAAAATGAGCCTCCAAGAAAATGTCACGACTTGATGTATACTAGCAGTAACCCTTTGTATGGGCTTGATGAATCAGCAGATTTTCAAACTTCTCACTCTACCAGCAGGGAAACCTCTGTAGTATTCAGACCCGTCCAAAGATGTTGTGCGCTAATTTATGGAGAGGGAGATTCCTGCCATGAAATGTACTTGGAAACTAGACTAAGGAGCTGGGGTAAGCCTGATAGTCCCAGCTGGAGCATGATAGTAGAAATAGGTGACAGCTGGAGAAGAGAGAATAAGTTCTTGTCTTTGGGGAGCTTTCCCAAGGTCAAGCGGCCAACAAGTTGCAGGACTCAAGTAGGTGTCAGAGGGTCTAGTTCAACTTCTTTGCTCTATCACTACTTCATGCAGGGCAAAGACCCTTAGGGGTACTAACCTCTGCTCACTTGCAGTAAGCTAGATAATTAACAGCTTGCCTCACATGCAATACAGACTTGCAGGAATATTAAATACATTAAATGTCCAAAAAGAACAGAGGATTAGATAATAACACTCACTCAAGGGATGGCGGAGAGGAGGTCCTATATCCATACGTTCTGGTTTTATCAGGACGCAGCCTAGGCTTCCAGACATCATGTTACAAAATGCCAGACAGCCTGATGTTAGCAAGGGAACATGGGAGGTAAAATTCTCCAATGTAAGCAGATGTCCCAGCTCAGCCTCATCAAGGTCAAACTGAAGCAGTGATGGACACAGCTCCCAGCTCTGCCCTGCAATTGTATGGATGGTGTGAGGACCCCTCCCCTTCCTCAACTCTCTGGTTTTCCCATTTTTCTTGTGGCTTTAGATAAGACTGAAAGAAAAATTCTCTCCTCGTTCACCATCTCTCAGCCTGGGCTGTGGCTACCAATTTCACGGTTTTCCCTCAAAGCAATGACAGGTTACCTTAGTTTTATTTCTGAGTTTGATGCCCTCAATTGCTGCCCATTTCATATCTATGTCAATGCAGAATTGTCTATTTTTATTTGAAGTTTTTAGAAACATGGAAGAGAAGCCTCGGCCTTTTCCTTCAAATAACTGCTCCGACAGCTTTATGGATGGCTAGTTAGTTTCCTCCTGACCTCCCTGAGAGGTCCCATCAGCTCTAACCCAGTTTCCTCTAAATTCTATATTCCCGGCTCTGGGACAGCAGCAGACGGTTGTATCTTGTTCCACAATCCATAATTCTCAGCTTCAAAGTTCAGTGCCAAATAAGATCTCACATTGTAGGATAACCTTTTGTACCAGCCCTTCAGCAGCAATTAAATCTGCTCATTCCACGATGCCTGGAGAAAACCTAGGCACGCTGCCTGTTTTCAGGTGCAAAAATGAAGCAAAACAGAACAAAATACAAAAACAAAGACCAGCGACACAAGGATCTGAAGCTTCCTCTTCATTAACTCTTCTAGTCAGCAAAGTCAGGTAACAAAAGGAAGACCCCTAGGTAATAGGTGAGGAGGTGGCTGAGCTGAGGGGGATGTGTCAGGGCCCTTTGGGGGGCTTCTGCTGGAGCAGAATTAAAAGCTAAATCTCAGTCTGTAAGTGAAAGGCCTATAAATCCTTTAGAAACTAAGTAGGCATGACCAGTCAGATAATGCCAACCAGGCAACCTATGTGAGGCCCTGAAGTGACAAGCAACTGGTGTATGAGTATATGGAGCCCCTCACTGGTTTAGAAAAAGACCTTAGTGAGCTCCCAATGAGTGCCCAGGAGGTTACAAACACACCTACCATACATAGAATGCCTACTGTAGGATTTACTTATATGATACCTAATCTGTATCACATCCTGGATCTACTTTTGTTTACAAATGAAGAAGCAGACCGAGAGGATTTAGGAGACTTACCCGGAATTTATGAATCACAGCACTGGTATTTGAGCCTGGCTCTTTTGATATTAAAGCTATGTAATGCTATGGTCTTTCTACTATGCTATGTTTCTGCATCCCACCCAAGCATCCATCCTTTCTGTCTTCATCTGTGTGGGACACCTACCCTCATGGGAGTACACTGCTCAGTGATTTGCCAAACACTTGCAAACAAGTAACTTACTAAAGTTCGCAAAAACTCAGTGAACTAGACATCATGGTCATCCCCGGTTCCCACCATGGCCTACCTGAGTAACCACCACGGAAGGGGATTCCAGGGAAATGAAAGACACAGACTTTGCCGCCAGGAGCTTAGAACCAAGTTGCGGTGACAGAGATGCATGCACAGCACCACCTTAGGACAAAGCTATCAACATATGCGCTAGTTGTTGACTGACTACAAACTCTTTGCTAAGTGCCCACAGAGGGAAAGCAGTTTGGATTAGAGTGTCTACAGAGTGCAGCATGGATGAGGGAATCTGAACTGGGTTCTGAAAGCTGCTCATCCTTTGGAGAGATGGAAGGAAAGTGGTGGGATTTTCAGAATATCTGAAGATCCACAAAGCCAATGTTGCTGAAGTGGAAAAATCATAGTGTTTCCAAGGGACAATGAGAAAATTCTTTTGCCTGAAATAGATGGTTACTGCCTTAGGACTAGGGAAACAGAAAGTGAAAAGGGTAATGATCGGTCAGCACCTAAATCAGAAGTCTCACCACCTTGTTAATTGTCCTGTCTACTAGTCAAAGGAATTCAGCAGGTGTTTCAAGGATATACATATTTATTCATTTCTAATTTTTATACTGGCATTACCATCTGCATAGACGATTATGTAAAATGTATATTTTAGAATATTTTAAAAGGATGAAATACATAAATATAAATTCTAATATTTCTTTCTGCACTGAAACAAATTTTGGAATGTGTATGCTTAATGTTACAGCTAAATTCCCACCTCAGGTCCCTTCTACAGAACTTCCCAGGACCTCCCCAGGCCTTCAGATCTCTGCTCCTGGAAACAATCACCCTTCTCATGCATACTGCCTCCTCCTGTCATTTGAATATCCTTGGATGGGTTTCTTCTCTCAACACAACCAACTTTTATGAGGACAGAGAACTTATTGATGTGAACTGATAAGCTCCCCAGCATAGAGCTAAATGTTATTTAGAAATCTGGGGTTTATTAAAATTTTTTGTATGACTGGGGATCTTTAACCCTGTAGGTGAGAAGCTGAGTGAAACAGTTGCAGAGGGCAGCAATGAATTACTTCATGTGAGAGCACACAGTAAAAGCCTAAGAAGATTTGCAGATAGAAGATACGCCTCTGATGGTAGGAAAGGGAAGCATCTCCCCGGAGAACGTGGGCCCACCGCCATGCTGCCAAGACACCACCACCAGGAAAGTTGAGGAGCCCAGGGTCTGTGGGGAGGTTTTGCACAAAGTCATGAATTCTACAAGGGAGCAAGAAAGAAGCCACACTGACTCAGGAGAAAGCTTCCTTCAGAGACAGACAAGGGATGTTACTAGTCATTAGAAGAAATAACAGTCTTAGATGATAGCCCTGAATCCCCCAAAGAATCAGATAAAGCAACTTGTGAGGTCAAGTACATGACCTTGATGCAGGTGCAGCTTAGAATAATTCAGTAACTGAAAAATGGAAAAGGTTGTGTGCACACACGGGCCTACTTATAAGTAGTAGAGATGTGAGTAGGAAAACCAGGAAAGTATGGAATTCTTCTATAATGAACAATCTTCAGTGTAATATAAACCACAAAAGTTCAAATAAATTTGGATGATAATATACAGCTCTTTTGGAGATGTTTCTTAGCCTCACTGTGATTAAAATCAATGAATATGCTTGTTGTTTTTATTTATTAGATTTTCTTTGTGATTTCTGTGAAAGATCAATTCAGAACATTTTCTCCCTCTTTGTTTTTGCATACGTTACAACTTGTGACTGTCAAATTTAACTCTCACCTAAACCATTAACAAAAGTTCTTCCCTGGTCTCTGTTTCCATACTTGCCCCTTAAAATATTTTAAATATTGCTTTCAGAGTCAAGGCCAACTTATCTATTAGGCCATAGGTGGGGCACTTAGGGTTCACAATACCTTTAGGGGCCCATGGAATGGTTTAATTTTCTTTGAAATCAGAATTTTTAAAAATGAACTCTTAGGTTAAAGAAAATATTTTAAGATATAATATTAATATATTCATATTTATACTAATGCAGTCATAAAATATAAATTTAAGTATATATTTTTTATGGAAGAAGAGGCCTATGAAAGCAAGAGTGCCTACGGCTGAAGAAAGTCATAATGTGCTCCTGTTAAGAATGGAATCTTTCTGAAATCAAGATCTTATCTGTGTTACTCCTCTATTCTGAGGACTTAGAATTTTATTTCCTGGTAGTG
The DNA here is from genome assembly GCF_008728515.1 of Papio anubis. NCBI lineage: Eukaryota > Metazoa > Chordata > Mammalia > Primates > Cercopithecidae > Papio > Papio anubis. The sequence goes on from NC_044989.1 coordinate 22,275,115, forward strand.
AATAAAGAAGAAAAATGCAACATCTCCTACAACACAGCCCCCACCTGGACTTCATCTCACTTCATCAGGATATCAGTTGTATTGATCGACTCCCCATTCTACTATCCTGAGTCACATACCCTTTTCTCTCTTCTAGATGTCCCTCTCAACAAATGCCACATCTCTCTTTCTGGATGTAATTATCACCATCCCCTCTCCATATTTACCAGCCAAAGTCCTGTCTCTCTGCATATTCCACCTGAAAATGCCATTTCCTCTGAGAAGCCTCCCCAGATTCCCTTCCAAAGCCTGCTCTTTATATCCATAGCACCCTTTTCACCACCTTCTTCACTTAGAGATTGTGGTGCCTAATCATTCCCTTACAGAATTTAAACATGAGTACATGTCATTGACCCCTGGTATGAGTCAAAGGTACATGTCCCCATCTGCTCTGGAGATGTTAGGGGAAAGGGGCATATTCCTTCACATATTTGCTCCCTTACTTAACTCAATACACTGCCTTATTACATTTGCTCATTATAAATGCTCAGTGTGCTTCTTGTAGTTAGGTACAACATAGGCAATATCTACAGTAGTTTTGTTATCATTACCCACTTACCACCGTTTTACTAAATGGAGAGGGAGGCAATACGCTGTGACGAGCACAATTTCCTCTCGTCTCTGATAGTTCCTATACTGCTCAGTGTTTGTTGTGGCAGCGCATTTTAGTAGGTGGAGCACTGGACTGAGAGTCCGGAGCCCATGTTTCTACCTTGGGTTCAGCCTGAAATTAGCAAAGCCATCCTGCCTATCACCTCATCCTTCTGGGTTTCTTTCCTGCTCTGTGGCAATAGGGGAAAGACAAGAACTAGTGTCATGACTTCCCAGCTTTGGCTTGCTCTGGTTTTATGACCCACTGATGCTAGTCCTAAATTTGATCAAATATAAATTGCAAAACCTGCTAATGGCCTCTGGGAGAAATAAGAAGAGAATACATTCCATATGCCTGCTGAGGACTTTCTCCATAGACAAGGTGGTAGTGATCTGAGCCTTCAGGATTACAGTCCATGAAACACCGTCGGGCTGCTTCATTTGACAAAGCTCTTCTTAGCTCTCTGTGTGCCTAAATGTTAAGTCATTTTTACTTTCAAGCAAAAGGAACAGGGGTCCCTAAGCTCCTAGGGTTCTCAGAGCAGTCTAAGAGGACATTGAATGAGATTTTGCCTATCAGACTTGCCTCCCAAAAGAAGGTGTCAAGCAAAAGAAATAGTTTTTTTATTTCTCACAAAAGAAAGACACAGGTTTTATCAAAATTCATGCACAATTCACAGAATGACTCCATAGCCCAGTGAGAGAAGCTGTGTGAGAGCTTCCTTTTGCTTGTTTTAAATCTGTATTTCAATTTGGATTTTTTAGATTTTCTTTGTTCAGTAACACCAAAAAAGAGACAGCTGAGGACCACAGGGAATAAGATATTTTGGAAAAATAGTCTCTACTAAGTTCCCCAGAGTAGAAATTTGTATAGTTAATCTTTCAGAGAACTCTCTAGTTCTTTGAGCCTGCATTGTTTTTGTTCACATTTTCTAGATATTCACTGCCAACCCAACCTCAACAACCTGACGTAAATCAGACCCCATGGGTTTGCTGTCCTCATGTTTCTAACAACAACAACAAAAATCCCAGCTGCCATCCATAGTCATGGGTTTCCAAGACTAAGGTTGAAGATGCCCTAATCCATTCATAATGTTCATTCCCACCCCGTTGAGAATAATAAACATTGGGTGACAAGTGAGGCCAACCCAAATTTGCTGACAGTCCTAAATTGTAACGAACGTGTAATTAGAGTCTCTTTAACCATTTTCAGCCTGAATACCAACTAGAAAATGGTTATTTCGCATCCACTATAGGTCAGACCTTTACCATGAACTTTACATTCATTATCCCATTTAACATATTAAGCCACCGTATAAAATAATTGTTAATTTCATCGTTTTAAGGATGGAAAAGATGAGGATCACAGAAATGACCTGTCTGTAAACATAGAAGTAGGAAGAGAAGGCACAGGGCCCGTCAATATCTCTGTCTTGATCCTATAGCATCCTAATCACAGGTATCTCTCTGCTGCCTCCTACACTAGACTATATATATACTCATATGTTATTCTCCTTTGTACTCATGCAGGGAGCACAGTCCCTGTAATGGAGCTGCTATTTTTTTTTTTTTTTTCAGTCTTTGCATGGTATAGAACTATCAGAGAGAGAGACAGATGAGAGCTGTGGTAGTCAAAGAGGGCTTTTTGACTGTGTAAGGAGAAGCGGTGATATGCCTAGGAGTATGGGTGGGTTTGGATTGGTGAATGAAGCTGCCCAGCATTATTGGCATTATGAATGGATTAGGGCATCTTCAACCTTAGTCTTGGAAACCCATGACTATGGATGGCAGCTAGGATTTTTGTTGTTGTTAGAAACATAAGGACAGCAGACTTATGGGGTCTGAGACAATATTCCCTGTCATAAGGGAATATTGTTTGGGCAGGGGAACTTGGGCACCAGGGAACTGAAGGTATGTAACATACTGTGCATGAATTGGGATAGTACTGTTAGTCAGTGTTGGATATAAGAAATGAGAAATTACTGACTGATGAGATTAACCTGGGCTCAGAAGTAACTACCTCTTTGAATGCCTAGGTTCTGGTCTTGCAATTTCTCAAGCTCGCCCAAGGGCAATAATTGGTCTCACCCACACACCTCCTCCCATTTTCTATTTCCATTACAGAGAGAAAGCTTAACTTTAAGGTGAGCTCTTTGTGGTTGACGTTCTGACAAGCAATGCACATTGCTGTTTACCAAACTTACCCCCACCGACCTGCCCTTATTCTTAGAAGGAAATAAGAAGGAAGCAGAGGCAGTTAGGAGGGGGCTGATTTCAGGCACAGTCGCTCATTTAGAAAAGTCATTTCAAATTGCACAAGGTGCTTCAGTTGCCCTATTTTCCTGAAATTAATTCTAAATTTTATGGGTACAATTTGTTTCCCTTAAGTCTCTAATTATGCTTTTAACATTCAATCTTTCAAACTCTAGCCATTAGTGACTTAATATGGTGTTATCAGGAGATAGAGTGGAGTTAGGAGTGTGGGTGGGAATTATAAGAGCAGAAGTTGCACCTGTACTTGTGGTGGTTGGAAATTGATGTCCCCTGGAGGAAAGCTAAAAGAAAAATCTAATAAGTCACCAAAATAGACTGAAGTCAAGTCTGAGGATTAGTATTTAAGGTATTAGGACAAGGGGCTAAAAAGGGCAGGAGAGGTAATCACAAAGTTCCATTTCATTGTACTGAACATGGGCTGATGGTATGAGATTCCAGGCCAAACAAGAAGAATGATAGGAAGTAAAAATATCATCATGCAAGGTATAAAATGCTAAGGTTGAAACATGACTTTCAGGACATAGAAAACTAAAGAAGGAGACAGGTAAGAAGTGGCTCAGAGTCATTCGCCAAAAAAAATTAAAAGTTGAATTATTGAATAGCTGGGAACAACCTGCAGGAAGAAGGAGATAGAAGATAGTCAGTAAAGCAGAATTATTGCGTATTGAGTCATCCATAAGCATTGACAGGGCAGCTGCAGTCCTTCTACTTCTTAATAGAGGAGGTTTACCAGATGGCATCTGTACCTCAACAACATCCCCTATCCCCCATAAAAACACACACATACCTACCATTTGTGCTGACACAATCTGCTCCATGGTTGTATGTGATTTAAACTCAAATGCTACAGGGTTTTAGGAACAGGGACCAAGGAGACCTAATGTAGTCATGGATGGCTTCATGAGGTGAACACACAGAAGAGCAAAAGGCCTAAATTGGACTATAGAAAATTCAAAGTGAGAGAAACTGAAGAGGAAGAAACACAGGCCATGACTTCTGGAGACTCACAGACTAAAGGCACTAGAATTGGGGAAGGCCAAAGTCCTTTCAAGAGGACCTTGGAATAGTGCCGCAATAAACATACGTGTGCATGTGTCTTTATAGCAGCATGATTTATAATCCTTTGGGTATATACCCAGTAATGGGATGGCTGGGTCATATGGTACATCTAGTTTGTGTATCCTGAGGAATCGCCATACTGTTTTCTATAATGGTTGAACTAGTTTAGACTTGGAATCAACCCAAATGTCCATCAGTGACAGACTGGATTAAGAAAATGTGGCACATATACACCATGGAATACTATGCAGCCATAAAAGGATGAGTTTGTGTCCTTTGTAGGACATGGATGCAGCCAGAAACCATCAATCTTAGCAAACTATCACAAGAACAGAAAAACCAAACACCGCATGTTCTCACTCATAGGTGGGAACTGGAACAATGAGATCACTTGACTCCGGGAAGAGGAACATCACACACTGGGGCCTATCATGGGGAGGGGAGAGGGGAGGGGGAGGATTGCATTGGGAGTTATACCTGATGTAAATGACGAAGTTGATGGGTGCTGACGAAGCTGATGGCTGTAGCACACCAACATGCGCAATTGGGCATACATATAAATAAACCTGCACATTATGCACATGTACCCTAGAACTCAAAGTATAATAATAATAATAATAATAAAGAATGAATAAAAAAAAAAAGAAAAAAGACAAAAAAAAAAAGAGGACCTTGGAGAGGAGGTGCAGGAGAAGCCCAGCCAGTACTCATAGAGATCCATCTCTTAAAGTCTGGGAAAAGAAATACAGGAGCTATTGTCCCTGTCCTCAACAAAGTCACCCACCCAGGAGGCAGAACAGGAAATAAGCAGCATTTGGTAGGAGAGAAGAGAAGCATACTCATGAAGCAACAAGGATTTATTTTGAACAAAATAACTCTACACTGAAATAAATTCTGACCGGGCACAGTGGCTCATGCCTGTAATCCCAACATTTTGGGAGGCCAAGGAAGGTGGATCATCTGAAGTCAGGAGTTCAAGACCAGTCTGGCCAACATGGTTAAACCCTGTCTCTACTAAAAATAAAAAATAAAAAAATTAGCTGGGCGTGGTGGTGCGTGCCTGTGATCACAGATACTGGGGAGGCTGAAGCAAGAGAATCACTTGAACCTGGAAGGCAGAGGTTGCAGTAAGCCGAGATTACGCCACTGCACTCCAGCCTGGGTGAGAAAGTGAACCTCCATCTCAAAAATAAATAAATAAATAAATAAATAAATCAAATTAAATTCTATAGAAGTTCAGAAAAGAAAAAAAAAAAATCATTGGATCTTAAGATGGCCAGTGAGAGCTCTTCACATGACAGAAGTTCCTAGCTGGAGTAGAAGGATGTATAGCTGTTGGAAATACAAGAAAATTAAAACTTTAAGTAAGGACAGCTCCCAAAAAAAGATACAAAGTCAGGGACAAGCATTGTATATATGGTTATAGTCAAGACCACACCAGGCAGAATTGCTTGGTGCCTATGGGGGTGATATGGGAGATACAACTGCAGCGAGGTGACAAAGTCAGATTGTGGTGGGCCTCAATTTCCACATGAAGAATTTTAGAAATCATGCAACCAAACCAGTAGATAAAATTAAAGATTTCTGCGCAGAAATTTGACATTAAGATGGTTTGTTTTGTTCTTTCAGCTTTCTGCATATGATTTTGATTACGACTTCTCCCCTTAAGATTCTGACTATTTGCATGATTGGGAGAGGTAACAGAAAAAGAAAGCTTTTTGAAAGTTTGGGACTTCTAAATGGAGTAAATTTTAGGGAATGTACATGTTATACATTTTAGGAAATCATGGAAAAACTGGTCAACCAGAACTCAGACACGAATATTCCCATCTTCTTAGGTTTGCCATGAAAAAGAGTTGTCTCTTTGCACAGGTGTGCTGCCTACAAAGCTGCATTATCCACAGAGGTGTATAAAAAATGGCGAACTCACCTGTGGTATAAGTTGAGCACATGTAGTTCCACTTTTTCCAGCATCTCTGGACATAGATTTCCCTCCAACAAGAGCAAGCACATAAAATTGCCATCCATAGCACTGTTAGGCACTAAAGGTGAGCAGCCATACATCCCCTTCTTAGTTTGGCACCTAACCACACTTCCTTCTTGACTCATCTTTCAAGTCTCAAAGGAGAAAAAACTTCCTTCTAAGAATGCCACAAATATGTATTCTAAATAAAACTTGAGAAGTTTATAACATGTCCATAACAAAAACAAATGAACAAAACAGTAAGCTTAACAAGTACACATTTATACACATTTTGCATCAATATCTGTGCAAATTTTAAGGAAATGGCATGAAATACCAAAATGGAAGAATAATCTTCCCATTTTGCCCCTTACTTATTCTCTCTCCCCTTGCATAGGAAATAAGTATAACTTGGGATTCACACTTCAAAAAAAAAAAAAAACTTCTTTAATTCAAAGATGAACTTGAGTATGACCTCAGAGAATTCAGAACTGATGCCACGTTAGTTCTTTAATAAACTGGACTCGGCAATAACTGATCTCAAGGAAAATTCAATCAAAACCAAAGTCTTATCTTTCTTCAGAAACAGGACAGTTGAGAATTGAATGTGATGTCCTGGAAAAATCGAAGAAGAAATAACATCAAACTAGTTTGTTCCTGAAAACAAGGCAACAAGAAATTGATGGCATTTTCACCTGTGGTTTTACTACAAAAGATCCTGGGCTTAGAAGCCATGTCACTTGACTCTCTTAAAATCCAAAACAGAGATAGAGACAGAACAAGGAATGATGCTGGTGACATTTCGGGGGTAATTCTGAAGTAGAATCCAAGAAGGTCTTGGAGCCAATAATTATTAATTATTTGAATAGGTTAATGCTTTTAACTCAAAATATTTAGTCTTTCTTAATTTCTCCTTCATTGGATGCAGTAAAGGAGAGGAAGGCATGGGAAATTAAGAAAAGAGACATACTTTGCAACTTCTTTTTAATATCCTGCTTAGTCATATCTGTTATGAAAAAGCAGAACTGGTTTGCATTGTATCTCTTTTCATGACTTTATATGTGGATAGTTAAAAAGCCAATTTCTAAGGAACTAGAAAGATCTTACACATTTGTGTGATTATATTACATTCCCAAATAAATTTTAAAAAAAACAAACAAAAAACTAGCTATAGTAATAAATCGTGATTTTTTCATAAAACAAATTAAAACAAGGCTCAATCTAGTCTAGCCCTATGATATCACTCTTTTTCAGCTTAGTGACATAATTTGTTGAGTAGGAGGAAGTATGGAATTTTGCAGAAACCGCATACATTTATCTGTGTTACAGATCATAAAATAGGTTATGCATATGAGTGACATCCATCTGTCATGTGAATCCTGGCAGAAAAAAATACTACATGCTAACAACATCAGGTTGCCAAAGGAAGAAGGACTGTAAAGTAAAACAAAGGTATCTGATAAATCACAGAACAAATGATTAAACATGTTCTTTCTTATGAAATTTGCATCACTGAACTAAAAAGATGTAGGAAACACCAAACTAGTTTAACCCACAACAAAGTTTTCATCTAAAGGAATAAGTTTTCTTTTTAATTATTTTATTTTATTTAACTGTTATTTTAATTTTGGGGTGCATGCGCAGGTTTGTTACACAGGTAAACGTGTGTCATGGGGGTATCTTGTGCAGATTATTTCATCACCCAGGTATTAAGGAATCAGTCTTCTGACTTGGACTTTCACAGATCAAGTCAAAGATTGTTTTAAATTCATCAGGTGAACAAAAGAAAACTAACATTATTATTGATTACTCAATAAAACACTAAATCAGTCCACTAAATTTGGCCAGTGTAGTAAGTTGTATTATAAGAACTATGGGGATGACTATTCTTTTTTTTTTTTTTTTTGAGACGGAGTCTGGCCCTGTCGTCCAGGCTGGAGTGCAGTGGCCAGATCTCAGCTCACTGCAAGCTCCGCCTCCCGGGTTTACGCCATTCTCCTGCCTCAGCCTCCCGAGTAGCTGGGACTACAGGCGCCCGCCACCTCGCCCGGCTAGTTTTTGTATTTTTTAGTAGAGACGGGGTTTCACCGTGTTAGCCAGGATGGTCTCGATCTCCTGACTATTCTTGAAGATGTAAGAAATGTGATTTCTACCCTTGAGAAAGTCTCATTTCAATGGGAGAGACAAGTAGATATATTCATATTCTACTGTGGCAAAGACTGTGACTAGTATATGTGAATGATGTTATGTAGAGTCAAAGGAAGGAAACTGACCCCATGATAGTGATCCAAAGATGAGACTTCAAACTAAGAGTCTGAATAATGAGTGGAATGGCCAGGTGCTCCTGACAGAGAGGCAGCAAGATCAAAATGGAGAGATGAAAATGGCATGGCATCTTGGGAAATCAAGCAGCCATCTTTTCATGGGTTTTTGCCCACAAAGTTTTGTAAAATCAAATATATCCAGTTAAGGACTCAGCAGGAAATAGAACAATAAAATTACGATAACCTGAGTAAAGTGTAATGACGGGTCTATTTATAAAGATGTATGCCGGGTATTGAGAAATGACAAGTGATAATGCAAGTATCCCAGAACTGAAGGGCTACAGGGGAGGAAGAAGTAGCTGAAATCCAGAAGTAGAGGCTGTTCAGCAGAACTGGAGACCTGAGACTAAATTTGACGGTGCAGTCACCCCACTGCGGCACTGCAGGGAGGAAACCAGGAGGACAAGTATTCCTAACCTCATTCTTCTCCCTCCCTCCTGTCAACCGACAGCACCCCCATCAGTTAAAACCAACCCAGAGCCAGAGGGCAAGGGAGCCAGTTGTGGTAGCCTCTTTTGGTCAGAAGCCCTCATCACAGAGCAGACTGGAGAAGGATGGAGTGCAGGTCTGAAGGATAATCTAAAATGCCTGCGACAGAGCTTAATAGACTGAGACAAGTCCCCTGAAAGTTCATCCAAATTATTTCGCCTCTGAAGTCTCTGTTCATAGCCTCCCTCTTCCGTGAAGCCTTTCCAGATCTCCTTAGAATCAGCTCCTACCGCTTTGTGATTCTCAGGCCTTCTTTTCTTTACATTTAACATTATTTTATTGTAACGTAGATCACAGTGAGTTGGGTGTGTATTTTTCTCCCTAGGTAGAATCTGAGATCTCCTAGGAAAAATGTCATGTGTCTGAGTCAACTTTATGTTTCTGGTACCCAGAATGGATAAATGATCACCCACTTTTTGTTACAGTATGTAAATAATTGCATCCATCATCTGAATAATTCACCCCATCGGGGAGCTAGGCTTGGTGTGAAACCTACTCTATACATTCTTACCACTTTCAGTGTGTTCAGATAACTTGCTCATGCATCTGAAAAGAAGAGATTACTTTATTATCCAGATGATACACAGAAGTAAAGTGCAATGTAATTACCCAGGAACCAACAGAACTGCCAAATGCTTGCAGTAGTACAGATAAGTACTAGTGAACATCCTACTTATTAACTCAATAAATACAAGTATTCCAACTATTCAGAGTGAGTTTTAATAAATATTTTCTAAGTGGCTATTCTACATCAGATGTCTGTGCTAAGCACTTTCACACCTGTAGTCTGATGAGATAGTCACAAGAACTACAAGGGGTTAGGAATTATTATCTCATTGTGTACACAAGAAAACTGAGTCTGAGAAAGACTAAAAGATATAACTGTTAGTTCATAACAATAAACACAATTTATTGTGTTCAATTGAGGCTGGCTTCTCGCCATGCCAGACTGAATTTTTTTCTTAAGCTGAGACGATTGTAAATGGGGAAATATATATATATATTATATATATATATGTGTGTGTATATATATATATGTGTGTGTACACACACACACACATAACACATACACACATATACACAAAATACAAATACCTATATGAACAACATATATAATACACACATATACACAAAATACAAATACATATATGAACAACATATATAAGAGAATATTTAAACTGCTGTCTCTTGCAGATATGTTTATTAAGTACACAACTATAAACAAGTTAAAATGTACTACTAATTGATTTTGGTTATGTAGAGAAAGGTAGAAAGAAAATATATTATGAAAGAAAGAAAATATTTTCCTAAAAAATAAATTTAATCACTATCACTATTCATATTCTGATGAAACACCTAAAACTTTGATTAACAAACACTTTGTAACAACTGTAATAGTAAACTTTAGGTTGCTGTGTTCTTGAACATTTTCTTGTTAATTTTACTATAAATCTATGAAATTGCAAGCCACTTGCTTAGAGTTCATGGTAATAAATTTTTATAAACTAGAAAATTGTTCAGTAGCTAAAGAAAAACATTAGAAAGCAAAATAAACTGTGGCAGAGAAAAATTTTTTAAAAATGTCCTGCTTTGTGACTTTGGGTGCCAACTTCATTAATTAATACAGACTTTAAATTCCTTTCAAGAATATGAGCTAGAGAACTAGAGCCACTGCTGGTGTAGATAGTAAAGACAGATCAAATGGGTTTCATTTAAAATATGGTGGCTTCAGATAAGACTAATTAGCAGGATGACAAAAAGCAGTCAATAAAATAAAAACAAATCTTGTTCTTTAAATGCTGGCAACAATTAATGGAATTAATTCAAAATTGTTTCTCCTGTCCATTAGTATATAAAAACTTAGCACTCGTTTTTTTGATGCTGCTGTTTTGGTATTATTTTCTTGTGTTTTGATAGTATATACCTTGTTCTGTGTGACCAGAAGTGCTGATGATGTCAGGGAAAGAGGAAATAGTGCAAGTGGGGAGTTGGGGAGACAAACATAGGAGAGGATGTGGAGAGAAGGCATAAGGGGCCAGACAGGTGGAATGTGCCAGGAATCCAGTACAATGAATGACAACAGCTTTTGTTTTTAATTCTTTTTTTTTTTTTTTTCCAGCAGGTTCATCTATTCTGCTTATTTGACTGACTCTTGCTGGCTATTTGTTGCTTTGGTTATATATTGCTACACAATAAACTATCTCAAAAAACTTAGTGGATCATAAGGAACAATTTTGTTCAGTTTCTGACATTTCTGCAGTCTGGGTGGAGTTCAGCAAGGACAGTCCGTGTCTGTTTCATGGGGCATCAGCTAGAGTGTCTTGGCGGAAGATGAAGACCCCACTGCTCAGATGACCTCACACATGCGGCCAGCAAATTGATGCTAACTATCACCTGGGAACTCAGCTGGGCTGGCTGGCAGGGGCCTCAGTTCTCCACAGCTGCTCCACATGGCTAGGTGGGGCTGCTCACCACATAGTGGTTTCAGGGTACTCGAATTCCTAATATGGAAGCTGGATTTCCCCCAGAACCCCAAGGTGGCAGTTTCCAGGTCTTAAGGCTTCAGCGTGAAACAGGCATACCATCATTTTTGCCACATTTTGTTCATTAAAGCAGGTCACAGCCCAGGTTTAAGGAAATGAGCCACAGACAGGTATGTATATCTGGAAATATGCCTCACTGGAGATCGTAGCATGAAAAGTAATGAATACCACACCCATCTATCAAAGAGAAGATTGATGCTTGACAAGATTAATAAGCTTTCAGATTTTAACAATGTTAAAACAACACTCTCTAAGAGAGGTTCAAGATTACTCTGAAAAATAAACACCTTTCAACTGAGTTAATGTCACCCCAGATTAATAACCTACTGAAGAACACAGAGTAATAACATCCTCATAATGCGAAAGAGAATAGCCTTTTGCTTCAGGTTTTTGAAAGAGGTTTTTTTATGAAGGGAAATTTACTGGCCAGAATTGTATAGAACCCTGCCTCAGTACCACATTTCCCTAGTTTATCTTAATCTGAGTTATTCACTCAGCAAAAAAAGACACTGCTGATCTCATGTGTGGTTGCGTGGCACATAGGGTGCAGTGATAGATTTTAAAAGGGAATCGTACACTAAACAAAGTCTGCAAATGTTGCTCTCATATGGATCTGAACTTTCTGAGAAAAGTTGTTTAAGGGAGAATTCTCAGCTTTGCTCTCTTTTATAAGCAATAAAGCCCTCCAGGATTTGTATTACAGAATTATGGGAGTGAAAACTGCCATGGTAGGAAGAAGAACAAGCAACCTTAATTAAATTTCTGCTACAGATATTTTCTATTCATCTTAGATAGCTCAGCACCACCACAACTTGCAAGCCTCAGTTTCTTCTTATTTGATAATGGATGAAAATCTAGATATAAAGATTAAGGTAAGATAAAATAATATAAAGCAAACGAGGACAAAATAAGAAATGTGAGGTGCATTGTATACTGTAAAGTATTATACCAAAGTATTGTTTCATAATGATGATATAGAAAGGTCTATTTTAAGCAACTCAATTACTTATTTTCTGGAAAATGCTTTGCCTGATACTCTCATACACTGGGATTGTAGATTCCTACTGTTGCAACTCACTGCAGGTGTTTTTGAGTACTCTATATAAAGAAAATATTTTAGAATTTTTACGGATGTTAAAGAAGTATCCAAAATACAAGCGCTAATTGTGGGTGAGGAACACCACTTGAGAGATGCTGAGAGTGAAGTATAGTGGTCTCCAGGCCACTTGACATTTTCATTAAGAAAGCTCTTGCCAGTGGTAATTACCTTACCCTCACCTGGTCATGCCTAAACATGAGAATGTGTCCTTTTTCATAAACAATGTTGATTTCTTCCTGAAATTATCAAGTCGCCAAACATTGACTAAACCATGTGCTTCATATTTTCTTGAGCACTCTGGGGAACATAAGAGAAGTATAAGCTATGTTTGGAGTTCTTGGGGAATTTAGGATCCATTACCATTTCAAAATAGCCTGTAATGCTGCAATGGGCTGGATAAGAGAGCTCGGGGCTTGGTGGGCACTACTAGAGCTTAGGAAAGGGAGAGACAAACCCTAGCTAGGGCAAGGAGCGAAGGCTTCTTGAAGATAGGGACTGAATTTCTGTATCCAAGCATGAAGTGGCTAACAGTAGTTTATTACTTTAATAGGTTCTTGAAGATTAAGATGCTCAAGAGAGAGGTACAAAGAAAGTGTTTAAGATGGAGAAACTAGATGAGGATGGAGGGAGAAACTAGAAGATTCCTGCTAAGAATTTAAGGAGATAAGGTAAGGAAATTCCAGTGACCAGGGCTTCTGAGACCCGGTCCAGGAGTTCAGGCTTTCATCTGAGAGGCAACATAAAGCAATTATTCTGTGCTTCAAAGTATGGAATTTCACTTTGTCAAAAAATTCTAGAGTGAAAAATTTCCTGTCTTTTTTTCCCCAATATTGTGAGTTCAAACTTTTATAGAATTTTGGTGTTAAATAGTAGAGTCATTTTTCAATGATGGAATTATTTGTCTTTGATTAATCGTGAGGATATTCCCTTTCTGATTGTGTCTCCTTTCATCTGTTTCTATTTCATACGTTTCTCAGATACTGAAAATCTACTCCTTTGAAACCATAATAAAAGACTGCTTTTATGCTGATGTTTTTTTTCACTTTAGCACAAAAAGGCATCATATCTGTGAAGATGCTGTAAGAATTTCAGCTGAAACTGAGGTAAGACCACCAGAAGTTTGGGAGCTTTCTACGATGGTTATTTGTGCCTTGAAACAAAATGCCTTAAGGATGCCTTCTCTAAGAATTTCAGTACAAAGGTAAACAATTACTGAGTCAGGTGATCACCAAGTAAATGAAAAAGTGTAAAGAGAATTATGTCTCATGCCAGGGTTTGCATGGATGTGAATTATGAAAATAGGGTGTAACTTCTGATTTTTTGTGTGTATTGTGAGAATCAAATCAGCTCTGCAAGACCAGGAAGTGAATAGCGCCTCGTGAATTCACACTCACATCGTGCTTATGGATGGAGAGAGGAAGCAAAGCTAATAGGTAAACCTGCACCAACAAGGCCTGGCTAAGTATCCAGATAAATACAAAGTCAGTGAAAAAGGCTGTACACCTATGCAGCCCTCTGAGGTACAGCCACATCAAACTTGCCTACGCCTCAGTATTCTACAGGCATGCTAATTTTAATACCAGCCTGGGTCTGCACTTAGCAAATCTCTAACCATTGCACACGGATTTAGAATTGTACCTGACATATCCTAAAATGATACTTTGATTTCTTCACTCTCAAACCATGCAATTTTGCTTTCTAGAACTTCAGCTGAGAATAAATGTATTTAACATTTGGCTTTGGCAGGAAGAAAATGTTTCAATATAGAAATATGTGTCTCTACCAATGCAATTGTTAATTCAAACTCTGCTGAGGCACCTGAAGAGAATGGGCATGTAGCACATAGTAGGTATTCAATTACGTTGTTATGCTGAAGTCTATAAATGGCCAGGACTCAAAATTGTATTTGTAATTTGAACAAATTATAAATGAATTAAGTGGTGCTCAAAACAACCAGAGACAGGAGAGAAATTAGGATAAAATAGAGATTAAGGAAAGTAGAGGCCCTAGGGAATGATCCATAGCAAAGAAAGTACATGTCATCCTGTTTTTTTTCTTAAATTGAATGCCTGAGTCAGGGCGTGGTGGCTCACACCTGTAATCCCAGCACTTTGGGAGACCAAGGCAGGCAGATCACGAGGTCAGGAGTTTGAGACCAGCCTGACCAACATGGTGAAACCTCATCTCTACTAGAAATACAAAAATTAGCCAGGCATGGTACATGCATCTGTAATCCCAGCTACTCAGGAGGCTGAGGCAGGAGAATCACTCAAACCCAGGAGTCAGAGGTTGCAGTGAGCTGATATCATGCTTGAGTGACAGAGCGAGAGTCCATCTCAAAAATTTTTTTTTTAATTGAATGCCTGAGTATAGGAGAGCTGCCTCTCTCCCACCCCTGATACAAATAAACCACAGACACATGGTCCCAGGATTTGAGTCTAGGAACAGATAGCAAAGAAAAAAGGATTAGATTTGAGTTCTTCCAAACATGACTCGTGTGACAATAGAAAAATTACTTTACTTGTTTAGACCACAGCCTGATCTGCTAAAGAAAGGTTTTGAAATAATGGTGTAGGTAATGCCCTGATTATATTTAATGACATTAGAGTTATTTCTAGGTAAGTGCATACAATACTAAACACAATGGTAAAAGTACTTATGGAGCCCATAAGCCTCTCCTATACTTATGAAGTCCAATTCCAGAGAGGGGAAACAGATAATAAAGGAAAATGAACAACATGCTGGGCAAGGATTAATGCTAAGAAGGGAAACGAAGCAGGCTGAAGACAGAGACAGTATACATGTCGCGGATGTCGCCAGACACAGGCTGGTCATCACAAGTCTCTCTGAGGAGGTGATATTTAAACAGAGAAGTGCAGGAAATGAGGAAGCAGACATGTAGATAATTCAGAGCAAATGATCCCAGCCTGGAGGAACAGAAAGTGCAAATTAAGCCCTAAGGCTGGAATGTGCCTGGAAGTTTGAGAAATCAGAAGGAATCCCATGTGGCTGTAGGGGTGAGCTGGCAGGTAGCTGGTTTACACAGGACACTGTGGCTGGTTCTACTGCTGACAAGGATCCTGCCTTTTAATCTGACTCATTAAATCTGACTCATTTAATCCGAAACCATTAAAAGACTTCTAGTAAACAGTAACAACTTCTAACTTAAGTTTTAGGAACACCACTCTGGATGTTTTCTAGAGAAAGGATTTCAAGGAAGTAAGCACATAAGAGGAAGACCAGTTGAGGAAGCTGTTGTAATATGTCAAGCGAAAGTGATGACGGTCTGGGCACACGTGTGAGTGATACAGGTGGTCAAAGGTGGTAAAATTCTGCATCTATTTTACAGGTATAGCTAACAGGATTTGCTGATGGGTTGATATGACACCCCAAAGAGTAAAGTTCTCTCCCTGCCTGATTTTACAAGATAAATTCTTGGCAGAAAGGGTGACAAGTGCAAACAAAATCCCAGAAAATGTGATCCTTGCAGCACTTGAGTCAATGGAACATCTGAGACACTGGGTTGGGTGTAAAGGGAGAAGAGTATGCCTTAGGAATCTAACTTAGCATCCTGCAGTGCATATGAGCCTCAATGGTTGGTGAGTCACACACAAATATCTTTACAAGTGTGTGTTAGATCATTCATCAATATTCTTTGTCTCCTTTATGTTAGCAAGTCTTAAAAATAAAGCTCACTCTTGTGTAGTGTATAACAGGCCACATGGCCATTTGGTGACCAACTTATAAAGGAAAATCAGTTTTGCCTAGGATGAATTTGGGAATCAAGAAAATCTGATTGGGAACTCAACCCCCTGGAGAAAAAAAAAAAAAAAAAAAAAAAAAAACTTTGCAATCTAAGGGAAATCACAAACTTGACTTCATACTTGGTTGCTTTGACTGTCAGTTGTATTCAGATAATTGGCAGTAGCACCATCTCACCGTAATTTTCTTTTCAGAATATGCCAGAATTTAAAGTGCTGTTTTAACATGTCACAATGGATATGCAGTGAGCTTTGACTATTGCAGCCACAGATTTGTATCTATGAGTTCTACATCTCATCTAGGGAAACCTGGTACTACTCATGGTGACTGTTAGTATAAACTACCCCAGAAAACTTAGCATCCTGCAGGCACACATACACACCTTGCTCATCAAGCTATGCAACTTTAGTTTGATTTATTCAGATATTTTAATATTATATATGCTATTTTTAAAACACTTTATTTTGTCCCTATCAGTTACTTAAGAATAAATTCAGTTGTAAGTTCATTCCTTCTTGGACAATACTTAAGCCCATCCTAAGAGTTTCCTCACTTCAGAAACATCTCTATTCATGATGCTTTCTTAAATTGATAAGAGTTTACTGACCACACATTGTTTGTTGATCTCTGCTTAAGGCTTTTCAAAAAGAATTTGACATTTAGGAGAAGGAGAAGAGACCAAGAACAAAAGATCAGAAAGAAATACTGAGATATAGGTGTAAGCAATTTTTCCTGTTCTTCTCCTATCACCTCTTACGCATGTTGTTTTCTGGCTAGCCTTGAATTTCCCGTCTTATTCAATCTGAAGAAGTAAACTCAAAGTGGTGACAAATCTTTGTCCAGGTTGGTCAGAAGTGAGTGAGACTGAATTTTCATGGGGTCTGATTTAAAGAACACAGGAGAGCCTCCATGCTGAGAAATTTCTCCTGATGCCTAATTCAGAGCCTGAAATTTTAGCATTGTGATTGCATCCCCTTTGTTATAGACTCTCTCTGGACTTTACTTTGAAATTCCAACTGCCCCTGAAAATATCAATAAACTAAATCAATATAGAGAAGTGCACTGGAGATCTTCCTGTGTGACTGGCAGTTTGTAGTAAAAGCACCAGCAACAGAAGAAAGAAGAACAACTTCCAGTCAAAGGTGGGAAATGAACCCAAGTAGGGCACATGATGGGGTAGGAGAAGATACCAAAAAGAAACCTCTGTCTAACCTAAAACGTGGCCTTCCAAGATGACTGAGGGCACAGGGTTGAAATAGGAGGAGGCTGCCAATTGAACACTGGATTTGGCAAGATAAAGGTAGTCAGTGACATTGTTAAGTACAGTGGCGGGAATGAAAGCCCAGATAGAATGGATTGAAGTGAGAATGGGACATTTCATTTTCCTAGTAAAATGAAATAAATGGGAAGAAGCCAACAGCAGGCGTCCTTTCATCAGTCTTCAATCACCGTTGCTTACACATGCCTGGGATCTTTGCACTGCACGACTACCAGAATTCAAAAAGATCTAACTACTTTGATTAAATACTGTGCCCAAGGACATAAAATGAAAAATTAGGACTAGAGGGTTAAAGGAAGAACTGGGAAAGATGATGTAAAGAACCATTCAAAAAGTTTAACTGTAAAACACAAAGAACAATTGAATGATTACTTGAAAAGTTTAAATGAAGGGGTGTGTGTGTGTGTGTGTATGTGTGTGTGTGTGATTATTTTCTATTCCCAATAAAAATAATACCTGGAATGTAAGGGACATCGAGTTTATTGTCTTGTTTGTTGATCCATGCTTAAGGCTTGCATTCCATGTATAAGCCTATTTTCACGTATTAGCTCATTTAAGACTTAAAACAACCCTACAAGGAAGGCACTATTATCCCCATTTTACAGAAGGAAAATGGAAGCACAGAAAGATTATCAACTTATCTTAGTCACAAAGAAAGAATGTGGGAAGAAACTGAGATTTTATTTCAGGTGGGTGACAGTTAATTGTTATGGTTTGCTAAGAAATTAGTGGGTCCCACAACCTTTTAAAATATTGTCTGTGTTAGTACTAAAACATTATGCTGTTATTTATATACGTATATGTCTATGTTTCTATTTCTTTATCTTATGTAATTCTTAAGTGTAGGAACTCACTGTCTTTTGTCCTTTCAAGAGCGTAAACAATGCCTGATATACGACAACAGCAACAACAACAAGGACATTGAATCTTTATCCAGAATTAACAATATACCAGACACCAGGGAAGTGCTTTCTTCAGTGTATCTTTTTTTTTTGTTTTAAAGGAAAGAAAGAAGAGATGTAGGGAGGGAGGAAAGAGTTGGAAACAAATGAAAGGAAAGCAAAGGGAAGGTAGGTTGCTTCTAACTATAAAGGCAACCTGCCATAAAGAAAAACAGAGGGTAAAGAGCCAGTGGAGGAACAGATATTTTATGAGAACATGAACTACATTTTATTTTTGCTCTGCTCAATGTTTCTAAAATTCAGTCTAAGATTTAATGTAAATCTATTTGAAAGGAGTTGCTAAATTTTAACTGGAAATACTTCTTTGTGCTAAATAATCTTTATAGCATTCTAAATTATAGCCAAGTAGCAATATCATTACAGAGCTGTTTAGCCATAGCAGTTTATGTGGAAAGTCAGAAGAAGGTGATGATGCATATCAAAATATATAATAAAGAACTTTTAAAAATCATGGGTATCTTTATTTACTCAAAATACTTTTTATTTAGCCATTTTAATGCATTCAAGATTAAAAGGGAGAATGAAACTAACCACTGGGAACTGCAAAATGTCCATGAAATGATAATAATATTCTGTACTCTCAAAGTACTTTTCATGAGAGAAGGTCAAAGCACTTTACAACCATTAACACATTCAACCTCACAGAAGCCTGTGGGATATGTAGGTGGTAGGCAGCTTGAATTCACTTTGTGAGAAACCAAAATGGAGATGAAAGCGTTAAGTAGAAATACTTAAGGCTGCACGTTGTAGTTGCACTCAGGTGCACTTGTTATCCTTGGAGGGCTCAGCCCAGGATTCCCACTGTGCATTGATGGGGCTTGAGAAGACTGCGTGCAGCCCCTTCCTTCTTGCCTTCCTTCCCCCGGCAACACAGTTCTTCTCACACAACATCCAGAGAAAATGCGTGCACATTGAAGAATCACAGAATGAAAGGAGTCTGACCTAACTCAGTTCCCCACCTATAGCGCACCCCTGAGAGGTGCTTGTATAGCCTCTGCTGGCCGATTTGCACTCAGTAGAAGCTCACATTCCTGAAAGAGCCCCTTCCAAAGTTGACCTCCTCTAAGTAGAAAGATGACGGCATGGAATTCATTCAGGGCTTGTTGACTGAGGGAAGATTGGGTAGACCTCAGGAGCCAAGGCCATTTCTACAATTCATGAGCACTTCTCAATGCTCTGATGCTAAACATACAATCCAGAGAGCAGGTGTACATGGTATTGCTGTCAAAGTGTACCCTTCCTTTGGGGGTTGCATTTAGGGGAAAAAAGCACTGAGAGCAGGAATAAGACCAAGGATAGTTCATGCTTGTGGACTGATGCTAAACATACAATCCAGAGAGCAGGTGTACATGGTATTGCTGTCAAAGTGTACTCTTCCTTTGGGGGTTGCATTTAGGGGGAAAAAGCACTGAGAGCAGGAATAAGACCAAGGATAGTTCATGCTTGTGGACTGATGCTAAACATACAGTCCAGGAAACAGGGTGTACATGGTATTTGCTGTCAAAGTGTACCTTTCCTTTGGGGGTTGCATTTAGGGGAAAAAAGCACTGAGAGCAGGAATGAGACCAAGGATAGTTCATGCTTGTGGCATTTCTCCAGATGGAACAACCTTAGGCATCCAACATACTCTATTGTCAGTTTGAGTGCTCCCACTCCACTAAGGAAGCCTTACCACCTCCTCATCCTCTCCAACCCCCTACACACTAGGGCCTATCAGTGCTTCAGAGGTCCTTCAGCACACTCTCGGTTCTTTACATATGAAACACCCATGGCATCTTTATGCTAAAGTCAGACAATATTTTTTGAGTGCTAGAAATATGCCAAGCCCTGAGGTGGGTGCTGAGGCATCTTCAGGTTCAAATTAATGGACTGCTCTAAAGGGAATTACTTATAATAATCCTTATGTTTTAAGAGATGTTGGAGCTTGGCCTGAAATCCAGGGTACATCTGCACATTAGAGTCCATTACTTCCTACAATCGCTGGAGAGAAAATGTTCATTCCCTTGTCACCTTGACACCTCCTCCACACAAGTATACTATGCCAGGTATACTTAGGAATCCAACCATATATAATGTATGATCCTTTGGAGTTGCTGATGCTGCTGAGAAACTGAAACATCAACTTACAAAGAATTAGCTAATAATTGAAGCTCTTATAGGAAGAGTCACAAAGCAGGTATAAGCAAGCAGTATCTGAGGACAGTGCAGAAAGGCAGGCTTGCAGAAGATCAGAAGGGGGAAGAATTCCTGAAAGAGGTGGGAGTTAAGCCAAATCTTCAACGATGGGTAACAACATGGAAAGAGGGCAGGGAATTTTGTGCTTTTATTTCTTGATGTAGCCTCATCACCAAGAAGAGGAGATTTGTTTGAGTGAATAAGTGAGTGAGTGAATGAGTGAAGATATCCCAGGAAAAGAGCCTGTCAGGTATAAGGTGAAAGTTGAAAGATACTGTCACTTTTCACAAAGAAGATTACTGTATCTCCAAGTCTATGATAGATTAAGTGATGCTCATATCAGCGGTGATGATAGGGAATAGGAGAGAAAAGCATAAAGATTTTTAAAATATCACACTTGAAAACAGATAGGTATGCAATAGCCACTATATAAATGTTAGCTGACTTGAACGAATTATCACTCTGGAAAACCTACACTTTAGATTTAGCTCTGGGGTGCTGTGATGACAAGCTGTCTGGCTTCTTTGCAAGCCACCCAGAATCAGAAAGAATCAGAAAGGAATGGGAGCACATTCGTCTGAATCAAGGCCTGACTCTAAACAGCTTGAAATGCCAGGCTTGGAGTTGGGACCTCAGCCTTGTGGCCAGTCACATTTCCCTGCCCATGCTAGAAAACACATCCACACTCTTGCCTGGCTATTGCTGGTAAGAAGTGACAAATTTACATTACATAAGGCCTGGGTATTTAACGTCGTACTAAGTGGGATCACAATGGGGAAAACTAATATATTATAAAACTAAAATAGCTTTTACTTCACTTCTGACTATGTGAAAGGAAGGGTCCAACATAGAGAATGGTGATCTGCTAATACAGAATATTTTTTTTCCCAGCCAATCTCTCCTATCCCATAATATATATTTCTTCTAATTTCAGCCTTCACCAAGACCCTAGGAGGTGATGATTTTAAAGATAATATTGATTTGTTTATTCCTTTTTAAGTGATGTTTTTATTCCATTTTTTAAATTAAGGAATAGCAAAGTACAAAATTTTAATTGCAGATACATGCAACAATATGGATAAACCTCAAAGATATTTAGCTGAGCAAAAGAAGCCAGGCAAAAAAAAAAAAAAAAAAAAAAGCCACATAGAATAGGATGCATTTATATGAAGTTCAAGAAGCAGAAAAAGTAATTCATGATGATTTGTTTTTAACTGAGGTTATCTAAACTTCCTTCTCCTTGAAGATGCCAGTAACTGTTTATTTGGTTTAATTTGCACTAGAATCATTCCTTGTTTAAATGAATACTTGACATGACCTCCAAAATCGTTCCATAAAGTGGTAAGAGAGAGAATGCATTATACTCAGGTTGATGTTCAGTTTCCTCTACTGCTTTTCTATCTTGAAAAACACAACATTAAAGAATCCTCCTTAGGGCAAGTCCATCATAATGTCTTGTACAAAGGCCTCATTTCACAGATGGGAGCATTAAGGGTAAGCAGAAGGTCACGGTGACAAAGCTCCCACCAAAATTCACATCTTCCAACTCATAATTCACATTCTCTCTTCAAAAGCCGAAACAAGCCTGTCCCTATACACAGATGTGTGTGCCTACACAAGTTTCAGTTGTTTGCAAAGTTTAGTCAGTATCTAATTTCTCACAGAACAGTTTAGCAAGGAGTCCAGAAAGGTAGGAGAATTATCTATTTTCTTTATGTGGATTTACTTCCAATCCCACCAATGTAATCTAAGGGAATTTTAAAACATGTGGCTGAAGAACACTGGAGCAGGTAGACTCAAAACTGAACTCCCATTTAATTTGGGTATTCCTACTTATAGTGATTTGTGTCTCCTGTAACTCAGGTTTAAAGCCCAATAAAATGGGAAAGATATTTATCCAGAATACACAGCCAATTTGATAGCTATTGCATGGAAAGTTATTGACACCACAGTAAAATTCCAGCCAGCACATTCATTTTTAAAAAGATTTTATTTTAAAGTAAGCATAAACCTTCCACTTACTTGACCAAATAGACCATCCTCTTAAGTAATGTGTTCCCGCCTCTACCATAAACCTTATTCTCAGCCCCCAGCCGGGTCTTGGGCTCATGCACACTTGGCGTGCTCATGATATGGAATGTCTTATAACAGTTCCCACCCTGCCATGTGTCAGCAGACACTACTTACACTTTTCAGTAACTGTGTATATGACGTCCTTTCTCACTCTGAAATATTCAAGGGCAGAATCCAAGTCTTAATTCTAAGTTTTAGTTTTCTTCTCTGTAAAATGGAGATAACATCAATCTCTTAAGAGTTGTGGAAAAGGTTATGTGCTTGGATTGAAGAACATTTCTCATAGTTCCTAGACTACATTCCATTTCAGTAAAAGGTACCATTCACTCATTATCTTGAATGCGTTTCATCAAATCTATCATTCACTGAAATGAGAATCACTGAATAATCAACACAAATCATTATCATAATCAACAACAAGAGTATTGCTACCATTACCTTCTTAGAAGGACAGAATATCAGAGACTTGGGCCTGTGGAAGAATCATAGAACGCTGAATGCTTTGGGGGTGCCTGACTCTATTCAATGCCCCACCCACAGTGTATGCTCTGAGAAATGCTTGTCTAGTCCCTGCCTGAATACCTGTGGTGACAAGAAGTTTATAATTCTCAAGATACCTACGTCCAAAGTTGATGTCCTCTAAGCAGACCTTCCCTGTACTGACATTTGCATCCTTTAGTTTAGGAGACACTTATTAAATGAATCAATAGTTATTACTCGAAAAACAAGGGTGACTGATGCTGAAGGGTCTCAGGCTCCCTGGAGCTAGAAACACCACTGATGTCAGATAAATGCTATGTGGAATTAGCAGGGACACTGCTTCCTCCTGGGCTTTGTTCAAGTGGCCCTCTCCTCTGCTTTTTCACTGCACACAATATTTTCCCAGGCCCTGCTTGCCACAAATTCTGCAGCCCTGTTTTTGAGCCTCGGTTAATAGTCTTTGAAAGTCTGTGAGATGACCAGAAATCCTGGCTTTGCTGGCTCCTGAAGCCACAAAAGAAACAAATATTACCACTTTGAAGTGGACCTCCTGGCTGTCATGAAAGAAAGAGTGGCTCCCACTTTCCAAGTGGAATGGATATGACAGTTATTTTTATAGATGGTTCTACGCATAGATTATACCAACTTATTTTGTTTGCAATAAAACTGAAATACTACTAATAATGACTTTTATCACTAACTCTGATCTTCCCTGGCTCATGGTTTAGTGAACATATATATTTTTTTCAAAAATCAATATTTAATAAAGTTATCAGTATCTGTGGCCTAAATTGAATCCCCCCAACCCTTCCCACACACACACTCCCACCTTCTTTGAGGATCTGAAGAGACTGCAGCTTTCTTCAGGCAGCTCACAGCTCTTCACTTTAGAGAGCGAGGTTTCCTTACAATACTTGGCTCCCCAAATGCTAATTTTTTGTTCTGAAAGAGTAGCCACTTCCAGCCAGGCGCCATGGCTCAAGCTTGTAATCCTGGCACTTTGGGAGGCCAAGGTGGGCGGATCACGAGGTCAGGAGTTCGAGACCAGCCTGGCCAACAGAGTGTGAAACCCTGTCTCTACTAAAAATACAAAAATTAGCTGGGTGTGGTGGCAGGCGCCTGTAGTCCCAGCTACTTGTGAGGCTGAGGCAGGAGAATCACTTGAACCTGGGAGGCGGAGGTTGCAGTGAGCAGAGATGATGCCACTGCACTCCATCCTAGGTGACAGAGCGAGACTCCGTCTCGAAAAAATAAATAAACAAAAGCAAAAATTAGCCACTTCCACAGCAGGGATGGAAAGATGTTTTGCTTGCTTGTCTGCCCTGTGCCCTGTTGTATGAATGACACCGCGCCCACCAGTTCTCCTTTTTTCATGATTCCTCAAAACTCCTGTCTTCCCTGCTAGCTATAAAGCAAAGATCAGAAACAAGACTCATTAGAGAGTCACTGCTATTTCTCACACTCTCAGTTACTACTGTCCACTTACACCAGAAATTCTTATAAAAATCCTAACTCCTGCCTTGAGTGTCTTTCAAGAAACATTTTCAGGAAGAAATGTGCAAAGAAACGAGATATTTAAATAACCATTCCAGATAGTATTTAACAATCTGCTCCATGAAGTCATCCTTGCTTTCAATGCCTTCCTTTACCAAAGCAGCACCTGTGAAGATGACAAAAGGTAGATCACACGGCAGAGCTAACTGCAAAATATGATCAGGTCCCCAGGGAAGAGGTATGATCCCCAAATTGTTTGAAAATTTTACAAAATTGTCATAGATTTCTAAGTTACGTCTATGGCATCTATTACACAGAGGGCACTCCAAGTCAAATGAGAACAATGATGAAAATAACAATGATAATGACAGTAGTTAACATGTGTTGTGCAACCTACCAGATGCTAGAGGTTATGCTAAAAACTTTGAATTATCTTCATTGTCATAACAGTACCCATATAAGGAGATATATTGTCATCCTCACTTTGCAGATGAGGAAACAGATGCTATAAGAAATTATTTGCCAAAATCATGTCTAGCTGAGAGATGGTAGAATTAGAATAAGGAGCCCGGGTTTGGTGGCTCACACCTGTAATTCCAGCACTTTGGGAGGCCAAGGTGGGTGGATCACCTGAGGTCAGGAGTTCAAGACCAGCCTGACCAACATAGTGAAAGCCCATCTCTACTACAAAATGCAAAAATTAGGTGGGTGTGGTGGCAGGCGCCTGTAATCCCAGCTACTTGGGAGACTGAGGCAGGGAGAATTGCTTGAACCCAGGAGGCGAAGTTTGCAGAGAGCCAAGATCACGCCATTGCACTCCAGCCAGGTGACAGAGCGAGACTCTGTCTCGGAAAAAAAAAAAAAAAAATTAGAATAAGGAGACTTACAGTGTGTTTATTAGCTTCCTAACATGGAAGGACCTCACATGTGAGTCCTAAGCTTTCCTCGTCAGCATCCTCCTTGGCCCCAAACCTCTGATCACATTGTCACATTGCCACTATGATTGTGAAAATATAAATAAATACAGAAAAATAAACCCCTTATAGAGCAATCCATTCTTACTGCATAACTGAACTAAGCTACTCCTTTCAGGTTGCTTGATTCTGGACTGTATTCTGATTCTGTTATACTTTCTAAGTTTTCATGTCCATATAACCTTACTAGCCCAGATAGAATAATATAAAAGAACAAATATGGCCGAGCATGGTGGCTCACGCCTGTAATCCCAGCACTTTGGGAGGCCGAGGCAGGTGGATCACCTGAAGTCAGGAGTTTGAGACCAGTCCGTCCAACAGGGTGAAACCCCATCTCTACTAAAAGTACAAAAATTAGCAGGGCATGGTGGCACACACCTGTAATCCCAGCTACTTGGAGGCTGAGGCAGGAGAATTTCTTGAACCTGGGAGGCAGAGGTTGCAGTGAGCAGAGATCAAGCCATTGCACTCCAGCCTGAGCAACAGAGCAAGACTCCATTTCAAAAAAAAAAAAAAAAGAAGAAGAAATGTGATTCAATGAAATAAAATTTTTTAATCTCCACCAATATTTCAATACAGAGCCTTTTACAGTTAAACAACCTATGTTGTTGCTAAACCTCATCATCTACTGTGTGATTTGTAAGTTATTTAACCTTTACAAGTTTAATTTTCACCATCCCTAAGATGCAGATAATACCTATCTCACTGAGAGCTCATGAGTTTCAAATTAAATAATATATAATATAACAATCAACAGAGTGATTGGCACATAGTAATTGCTCAACAAATAATAAAATATTTATCATTGTAATATCTCATCATTATGAAAGTATAAGAATTGTTTTTGGACAATTTATTCACAGATATTTACTCGCCATAAAATTAGAAAAGTGATCTCAAGATTAAGAAACCATACCATGTACCCAGTACTGAAATTTTCTTTTTAATTTCATAGTTGACTGTGACATTTTTATTTATAAGAATTTCTGAAGGAAAATCAACATTAATTTTACCCTCAAACATTAAATTGTTTAGTTACTATCTAACTGAACATAAATATTTCCTTCTTAGTTTAGGTAACATGAAATGTCATGTTTTGATTTTGTTATTAAAATCTCACCATAGTATCCCTCAAAAATGACTGTAATTTTCAGATAAGATTATGTTAAAATATGATCAAATTTGTGGAGATCCTACAAAATTTTGACTTTTAAAAACCATTTTAAACCATTTAGGGTAAGTGTAGCTCATTTTTGCAGGAAGCATAGTCTAAAAGGTTAAGCTTTATGTTGAAATCTCTTGTATTAAAATTCTATGTCTGCCATGTGAGAGGTGGGTAAAGTAAAAGAAAATGTGTACTTAATGGTCCCCAATTCACGTGCCAATAAAAGAATATCCTATATGCTTCAAGAAGCTGTGGTTAAGATTACAGATGACAATGTATAGAACACAGGCTGTTACATGATAAGTAAGGCACATTAAATGTAAGGTGATTGTGATGCTAACAGTGGTTTGTAATATTCGAATGGCAGAAGTGTACAGCTGCCAGTGTGACCATCAGTGAACCTGGCTGATGGTATAATTTGATTCTCAAAGGATTTATTCTGAAGTTTGCTATAATAAGGGGTGACTAGGGAAATACATATGGACCATGCCTTGGCCACATGCTTCTGATTACCTACAAAAGGGAAACAGAATTAATGCTAGTTAATGAACTTACGTTCATTCAGTGATTTTCAAACTTTTGTTTCCATATACTCTACTAGAGTTTGAGAAAACATATACACTATTTTGAACAGTTTTAAGTGGACATCCAAAGTTTTACATGATAAGAATGCATAGTTGCAAAGAATATAACTTCTGTCTAGCATATATTCTGACTGTGCTTTAAATACGTGCTGCTTCTCAAAACCTTGGAGCTGAAGAATTATCTCACTCAATTTATATACACAATCTTCTACATAAGTTAATTCGCCAACCAATTTTGGCATCTACTCAATCCATCAAATAAGAATTATTATTATTTTTTGTCAGAAAATGCCTACTTCAATTTTTCAGTTCAAATAAATTTGTTAATAAATGACTTCATGACAAGTATCTCTCTCCCAAATTCTAATTCAAATATAGATTGACAGATAGAAAAAGTACAGAGCACTGTCAAGAATATATCACCTAGATGAAACAGGGCCACATATTCTCACTTTGCTTCTACGGGACTTCTCTCTGAAGCAAGACATTTTCCTTTGGCCTTTTGTTTGGTGCCTCAGAAGTGTTTACCTCCCAGGGCAATGAACCACAGTGGGAGTCATGATAGGTGAGAAATTGATCTTTCTTTATTAACTAGAAGACAGAAATTTGTGAAAAGGAGGTGGGAAAGAAAAACGGCAGTGCAAAAGAACTTTTTCAAGAATCGATTTTAGGAAAGAGGACATTTGAATCTGAAAATTGATTTTCTTAAAGGTGTATATACTCTCACATAGTCCTGGACAGTTTTTATATATGTCCAAGTAAACACGCATACCAGTTGGAAGATAGCCACCTTATACAATCCTTTTCCAGTATGTGGGAAAAGGATCTGTATTTCAAAAGTCACTTCAACATTCACAGAGACTTTAAAAATCTTAAAATGTCAGTTCTGGGCATTTGGAGAACATCTTTAAGTCTGAAGTCTCAATCATCGTCTGCTTTGTGAAGGAGAAAATTGAGTCTCAAAGAGTTGAAAAGATGTGACCTCAATTGCCAAAGTAGTTCTTGATTGAAGGTTCAAGGTATATGGATCTAGAAATACCCATGAATAAAACTCTATATTCATTCATTTTCTACCTCTCTCTTCCCAAACATAATTGAGCTCCTCCTTGGATCCTGAAATTATGAAAGAAACTAATAATTTGGACATATATCATGCTATCAAAAGATGTAATGTGTGTGCAAAAAGTCTAGATCAAGAAAGGTCATAAAAATAGAAATGTGCGTGCCAGAAACAGTGCGGTGTCTATTCGGAGAAACCTAATGGAGTCTAGTTTCACTATTATGGGTAAAGGACGCAGCAGTGAATTTATTTCCAAGGCCACCACGTTCATTTTTATTTCTTTTTTTGAGACGGAGTCTCGCTCTGTCACCCAGGTTGGAGTGCACTGGTGCAATCTCGGCTCACTGCAAGCTCCGCCTCCCAGGTTCATGTCACTCTCCTGCCTCAGCCTCCCGAGTAGCTGGGATTCCACAGGTGCCCGCCACCACACCTGGCTTTTTTTGTGTTTTTAGTAGAGACGGGGTTTCACTGTGTTAGCCAGGATGGTCTGGATCTCCTGACCTCAGCCTCCCAAAGTGCTGGGATTAGAGGCGTGAGCCACCATGCCCAGCCAGCCACCACATTTCTCATTAAACATAGGCCAACAAATGAATCTCTTTCCAATATTGCCAAAGCTCCCCTACATGGAGCATAAATCTTTGGAGAATGAAAACTGAGCCAGCTTCTGCTTTACCAGCCACTGCCTGACTATGGATTGGGAATCCAAGAGCCTGATCCCATTTTTCTTCATCTCAGTAGGGAAAAGGGCTACCCATTGCCATACAGACAGCCCTCCAGTGATCAGCAGTGGAAGGTGAACAGGGTGCTCTAGAGGCAGAAAAAGGTGAACCCAGTGCTTTTGAAGATGCTACAAAAATAGGACAAATGTTAACAAAATAGAAAACGCTCCTTTAAACTCTTTAAAAAACAACTCCTAGAAAATCTATACTTTAATATCTACAAAGAGTATGGAATACACACAATGCCGCTGAAGAGTCTGACCTTTTCTTAGCACTAAAAAGGTGACATCTCACTCTTCTAAATTCTCATAGCATTTTGTGTCTGCCTCTCAATGACACAGATCCTTGTCTCCCTGAATTAAGGTTTGTACTTTTACAATGGGCTCTTTCCCTATATCTACTCTGTAAGTCTGTGAAGAAAAAATCTGGACCCAGTTCACTTTTGGATCCTCCTAAAACATGAGCACAGAATAAATGTTCATTTGACCTGCAACAAAAGGCCAAGAAATCAGTTGGTACAATGCACATAATACAATGTTTAGGATTTCTGTCACAGACCCTAACTTGGCCTCCAGACAAAGATTGAAGTATCTTATTAATATTTATCCCCTAATTTTCTCAGCCTATGCTGGTATAAACTTAATGCAAACTATAATGTCTATTTCCAAAGTTGCTTTCCTAAGCTGGTTGTTCCGTGATATCACATGCCTGTCAGGTTGTACTAAAACCCAACATCGGCTAATGAATTTCACTTGATTGCAGTGACAGCCTCAGAGCCAATTCCCAGAGATATGGTGACCAACTAAATCAGGAACTACATGTCTCCTTGTGGTTCAGAAGGGTGCTGACCTGGATTTTACCCAAAGCGAACTTGTGGAACAAACTGGGCTCTCTGAAATATTCTGATTTACAATAGAAGAACTGGCAGCTCTTTTTCCAGGACCTCACAACCAGGTTTTACTCCACTACCAACACCTAACTTGATTCTTTGTCTCTAATTTAATAAGAAGTTTTCTCTTCCAAATCACTTTCAAATCCTCCAGCTGTGCTTTCCCCTGTTGCATGATAGGTACATTGCCTTCTGATTGAATTATCACCCTATTTATCTATTTTTCTATATTAAAGTCTGGTTAGCTGTTCTCTTTCCAATGCCCTGGGGTTCAGCTTCTTCCTTGGCAGAGCCTACCATTACTTTCCCAGTAATAGCACTAGGTAGATTCATTACGTTTCAACATTAAACAAGCTGTAGAAAACTTGAGTTTCTTCTACAAAATAGAAATGAAATCTTGATATACCTATAAATACACAGTGTTTTTCAGTTTCATTCCTGTTTGTTACATTTTAATGCACATTAATATATGCAAAATAAGCTCTCAAAAGAAAAACTGTGGCTTAGTGAGTGTTAAGAATGACAAAGAACAAGACTAATTGAACCCCATGAGGGACCTGCAGATAATGTTAAATGATAAATTATCTGCCTCCTCTCCTTACTACTTAAGGAAAAGCTGGTGCACATGATGGGGGAAAAGTGGGGAAGCAGTGAGCCTGAGATAAAAAATTTCCAAAACGTTATCTGCACAGGAAGTTCCCTTACAGCAGCATTGATTGTATTTGCTCCTCACTGGACCAGCCAATAGATCCACTTTGATATGAACATCATTGTCACTGAACATCAGAGATGCACGGCCAACCTTCCCCAAGAAAAAAAGCATGAATTCCCCTGGCTTGGAAGGAACTGTCCAAGAGTCTCTCCATCTTTGGGTCTGATGCCAACTGTAAGGGATGATTGAGCAAGGGTCTCCATCATTACAGACCCTCATTTAAGCGTCTGTGGCCTCACGGGGCATTACAAGGATCTGTGCGCATTCCTTTGGCCTCTGGTCTCTAGGACAGTCTGTATTGCCAGCTCAGACTCTGGATGGTCCAAAACTCACAGAAGAAGAGAAGTAAGGAGATAGCCAAGTAATTACAACAAAAGATGTTGAAGGGGAATTATTTTATACTAAATTACTCTATCCTTGTAAATGAATGGGATTATTTCTGGGAAAGAAATAATAAAAGAGGGAGAGAGAGAGAGAATTATGTTTACCCAAGTGGAAAGTTTTATTTTCAGTCATAAGCTGAGGCTTCATATCCCATTAAGCAGCAAGGGGAAATAACTCTTTCAGTCTGCTCTTTTTCCTGTCAGTTTTTATTTAAATGAAATAGAAAAAAAATTAAACAGAGCCACAGGTCAAAGGATTCTAATGTTCAAAATCAGAACACTACTATGGATTTTTGAGTCCCCCCTGGAGAATAAATGTAGGTTCTATAGGAACCAGTTGACACAGCAGGGGCTTAAGCTGGGCCTCAACATCCTCTCTCAAGCTGACTGCTAAGGCTCTGGCCCTGGCTAGAATCAGCGCTGCCTCTCCTCATTCTTTCCTTGTAAAGAAGGTGAGACAATTTAATTCTTGATAGAAGACTCCACAGAGTGAGGAGAGTCTTCCCAAATGAGGCTAAAAGGCTAAGTGGTGGGGATAGGAGAGCTCCACAGTAAGTTAGACTCAATCAGGCATCTACCTACGTGGATCAGGCAGCTCCACCTCCCACCACAAACCTGCATCTGTGATGGGAAACACCAGAAAGCAGGGTTGAGAGAAATTTGGAAGCAGCCGTAACAGAAGCTAGAATAGGCAGAACACAAAGATTCTCTGAAGTGAAGGGCTTCTGGCAGCCTGGCACAATAGGATTTCAGTGTAAACGCGAGTCACCTCAGAACTCACCATCTCCCTCCCACCTGGTTCAGAAAGAACACCATCAAGGTCTATGCTTGTAGCATTTTCTTTCCCTCTGAGCCCTTAAGAATGGAAATCTGCAGTGAAATATTTCAATAGCAATGATCCAGAGAATATGCACTCCCAAAATGACTATAATACCATTGGCTTTAGTTCAATTTCCTAGGGGTTCCTGATCAATATCATGGTGAAAAAAACAAAACAAACAAAAAAAAAACTTAACACTCAGAGAGAAGAAAATTATATAAGTAATTCCACCAACTTATTTCCATGATGGTAGTATCAGCCCATAGAGACAGTGTATTTTCAAATAAATTTTGTGATCTTTTCCCTTAGGTTGTTACCCAGCTGAGCATATTAAACACCTTCTCAGAAACACAATAACTCCTTCTCTTTATCTCCTGTCTTTTCTCAAGGACTGTTTCTTCCCATTCTTTGATACGTTTTTCACATTGCTCCTACCTATTTTGTCAGGCACTTCCTCTGTGCTTTCAAACATTTCATGCATCATTGCTGCCTATGTCTTTTCCTCATATTTTCTGCCTACTAGGCCTTGAATCATTTTTTTTTTTTACTGCAATATTTCATGGCCTTCACATTTCATAAAAATTTGCAATATATTTCAGTTTTCTTTACAATTACACTATGCCTCACACTTTTAGGATGCTGAGTAGAGATCCTTTTCTGGAAAAGTCTCCCGTGAAAAGAAGGCAAGGAAAAAAATAGTAGGTCATCATCATAAAACCAGTGTGTATACCAGCATGATTCTAGAAGATCTCATACTGACCAAGGATATAAAGATGTGATGTTTTGGGTCAAAGATGAAGACAAACAGGTCTGCACAGATGCAGTTAACCTGCAAAGGAAAGAGTTTATCTTTCTCCAACATGATTAGCATTTTATTCCTTAGGATCAATCTCAAAGCCTATACTACCAACCAACAGTTAAATTCTTTTTAAAAGATGGTCTTCAAGGTTAGCAGACGTTGAGATAAAAATAAATTATAACTCAAGGAGAGGTGAAAATCAAGAGATCTTTAGCACAGAAGAAGGAGATGTGTTTTTAACTGAGTTTTGAAGCCATATGGAGAGCTGATGAGGTGGAGAAATGTAAGCAGGATTTTTTTTTCCAGATGGTGGGCACTTGAGTTGAAGAGCTGAATTTTGTAGAGGCCAAAGACCCAGGGAAAAAGGATTTTGAGGCTGCAGAAAATTGATTCTCAAGGTCGAAGGAAATGAAGTATTCAGTTGTGAATGAGAGACTAAAAAATGGAAGATCTAGGCAAAAAAAAAAGTGACATGTGGAGCCAGCTGGTAGTTTCCAAAAAATTTCTCAGTAGTGTGTGTGTAAAATTAAAAGGATATAAGGAAATCTCACTGATGCAACAACAAATTCCATGTGCTCTTTTGGAACAAAGAAAGGGTGATCTACAAACAGAAAACATACTTAAGTGGAAGCAGAGAGAATTAGTACTCCTCAAAATGTGATCCCTAAACTACCTGCATTTGAATCACCTGGAATATTTCTTTAAAATTCTGAATTCTAGGCCCTGATCCATTTCCTTTTAAAACCAAAATCTTTGTTGGGGCAGAATTTTTAAAAGTCCACCAGGTGATTCTTATGGTGGTGAATGTACAGACTGCCAATGACAAATGTCCTGCAGACAGACCCATGTACAAGTGACACACAGGAGTGCTGGTGGTGCTCTTCCAACTCGCCCTGGATTGTGAAGGACATTAAAATATATTTAATGATGGGAACAAAACTAAAATTCTAAAAAACAATTACTTGAATGAATACTATCACATAAATGAACTACAATGCTTCCATTAACAAGGCTGATTATATATGATTATTATATATGATTATATATATGATATATATAATAATTTCATATTCTATTTATTTGGTGGTTAAACAGATGATACTTTCTGATATTAAGGCTTTGGTTGTTTGTTTGTGGGGAATGAAAAATTGCTTTCGTCTACATTTCTAGGTTCTTGGGCTGGTCTACAATTTAAATTAACATAAGAACAATAAATTTATGTATGTACACATACTCAGGAGTCCCACAAAAATATGAGACTCAATGAAGTGGCCTGATGATCGAGGTTTATATAGTATCCCTAACCACAGACAGACATAGGGGATTGGGGCATCTAGGGTGGTGAAGACAAATTATGGGAGGTTGAGAGGACATAAAGTATGATAATAAATGTTGCCTTGTTTATGCAGATAAAAGTCTCTCAGGTGTCAAATGTCTCAGAGTGGCCTCTTTCTCTAGTTCAGATAGCTTAACTAATTAACAGTTCCTTTGTACATGTAAATTTCTCTTTACAAAATAGGAGTTGTATATTTTA
This sequence comes from Papio anubis, assembly GCF_008728515.1. NCBI lineage: Eukaryota > Metazoa > Chordata > Mammalia > Primates > Cercopithecidae > Papio > Papio anubis. The sequence goes on from NC_044989.1 coordinate 22,309,360, forward strand.
GACAGTTTAGAAGGAGATGAAGAACTTCTCCTATGTTGGCTGGCTCTAAATTTCTTTTAGCTCAAAGTAACCAATAGGCCAAAACAGCGTTTATTGTGATGGTATGTCTTGAGCCCCAACAGTTTGTTTGAAGTTGATATTCTTTCTAAGAACAAGAGTGACCATGATATATTTATGTTTGGGTCACTGTGGATCTTATAGATTTTTATGTAATCACTGGGGACAAAATGTTTTACCGTTGATTACATGGATACTGGAAAAGCACAAGATTTGGAAGACTATATACTTACTCTATGACAGACCTGAAAATTCCCTTTTAAAGATTATTTTATGTGTTTTGTTTGCTTTTTGCTATTCTTAGTTTTTAGTTTTCTTGCCTCTTACAAAAGTGAACAAAGGGGGGCATTTAAAACTGTGAAAATTTTATAGTAAAAGTCTTTTAGGGAACTGTAGATTATAGATATTGTTTTGTATATTTCCAGGAAGTTTCTTTTTATTAAGATTTCCCCTAAAGTCTATTACTGAGCTGATATGCTGTTCATAAAGGCCATTCTAAGTCAAAGGGTAATGGTTGAAAATTCTTTTCACTGATTCATTGTAAAATGGAAAATGTAAAAATACTTCCTTTTCATGAAGACAAATTGCATTTTTAAATTCTCCTAATGAAGCAGCATTCATCAATGCTTGCTCATTTGTCTTTGCAGGGGGAGTTCTGGGGCACAGATAAGAAGATTAATGTCTCTGAACTTTTCAACACATTGAGTTTAGTCATGGTCCTTCCCTAGTGAGCAAAATTAAGTCAATATCATTACTAACATTCTGAGTAACATTTTTAGACTTACATTATGTTTCTATCTATTCTTTTTTATCAGACGCAGAGGGTATATCCTGATACCACAGCTTATGTTTGTAATTCACCAAGAATATGATTTTAATTTCTTTCATCCTGATGAAAAAAAACTGTGGCAAAAGGGGATGAGATAATAATATGCAAAGCTAATAAGGCTTGAGGGCTTTAAAGAATAAGAAAGAAGGCACATTCTTTGTTACCTTAAAAAATCATTCATTTACCAAACATTGACTACCCTAAGCTATGCACTGAAGGAGGCTCTGAAGAAACAAAGATAAATAATAAACTAGTCTTTCTGCAAGACTCAAAATTATTAGAGGGGGACAGCCAAGAAAACAACTGTATTATTTGTGTGAAGGAAACAGCACTATTCAATGGAAGGAATTAGAAAAGTACTTAAAGGGGAGAGTCATTTAGTTGGGAAATGGCAAATAAGGTTTAAGTATTGTACTGGGTTTAATAGTTCCCCCTCAAAAAAAATTCATATTCATCAGTAATTTGTGAATGTGACGTTATTTGTAAATAAGTCTTTGCAGATGTAATGAAGTTAAGATAAAGTCATTCTGAATTAGGGTGGGCCCTAATGCAACGACTGGTATCCTTATAAAAAAAAGGCAAGTTTGGACACAGAGACACACAGGGAGTGCCATGTGTTGATGGAAGTAGAGATTGCAGTGATGCATCTTCAACTAGGAAACTCCTTTGGAAGCCTTCAGAAACAGTATGTCATGCCTGACACCCTGACTGAAGACTTTTTGCCTTAAGTTTCTTTTTAGCCACCCAGTTTGCAATACTTTGCTCCCAGCCTGTCTAAGAAAATGAATTCAGATATATATGATAATGCCATATATATCATGCCATATTTGGGGCAAAAAGAATTATCTAGAAACTGAAATATTGAGATTAACATGGAAGGCATTATCAGGAAATGTGACTGGAAAGTCAACTTGATGCAGAAGATTTAAAAAAATCATGTGCAGGGCTGATATTCATCTAGTACAACCAAAACGGAGCACTGACTGTGATTCTTTTTGATTTATTGGTACCCATAAATTATAAATTGTTAAATATTTTTAGGTTTTCTTCTAATATATATGTCATAGTAAACAGTGTACACTTTAAATTGGAAGCAAATGAAAGCACTGGAAATAGTTTGTAATGAGGCAGCAAAAAACCAGAACTTCTTTTGTTTTGTTTTTTTCAGAAAAATTATTATAAATGGCCTATGTAGACAGGCAGAAAGGAGTGGATTAAAAAGCTATAGGCATTTGGGTTGGTTCTATATCTTTGCTATTGTAAATAGTGCTGTAGTAAACATACATGTGCATGTGTGTTTATAGTAGAATGATTTATAGTCCTTTGTGCGTATACCCAGTAATGGGATTGCTGGGTCAAATGCTAATCACCACACTGCTCACCAATAATAGACTGGATAAACAAAATGTGGCACATATATTCCATGGAATACTATGCAGCCATAAAAAAGAATGATTTCATGTCCTTTACAGGGACATGGATGAACCTGGAAGCCATCATTGTCAGCAAACTAACAGGAACAGAAAACCAAACACTGCATGTTCTCACTCATAAGTGGGAGTTGAACAATGAGAATACATGGACACAGGGAGGGGAACATCACACAATGGGGCCTGTCTGGGTGTAGGGGACAAGGGGAGGAAGAGCATCAGGACAAATACTTAATGCATGCAGGGCTTAAAACCTAGATGATGGGTTGATAGGTGCAATAAACCACTACGGCACATGTATACCTATGTAACAAACCTGCACTTTCTGCACAAGTATCCCAGAACTAAAAGTGAAAAAAAAAAAAAAGACTATAGGCAGAGAGACAAGACAGGAGGACATTACCATGGTTCTGGTGAAAGACTAAAGTAGATAATTAAGAACTACCACTTTCAGTAACAATGCGCGAGTTCGAATGAGACTAAACGTTCCACAAAAATTTTGGTCAAAATGAAAAAGAAACCAATACTGAAGTCATTGAAGAACAATGAAAAGTGGCAGAAATTGGAGAGAATTTGATCTCTAAAAGGAAATCTTTAAACTATTTGAGATTCACATTAAACCAACTTTTCCCCTCAGGGCTTCTCCTGTTCACATTACATGGTCAATAAAGCTCAAGCCAAAAGTGATGATCTTAATCTGGTGGAGAGTAAGGAAAGCGCTTCAAAAGAGATGGAAAACTGAGGGAAGCACTGAAAAAGTAAACAGTTACAAGGGGAGCCCCAAATTCTGCATTCAAATGCCACTCAAATCTTGATTGAATCCTGTTCTAGATATGCACGAGGTAAGAGCAGAAACCAAGTTTCAAATCAGAGGAATTTGAAGATTTGGAAAGATGAAAGAGCTGAGCAGAGCTTTTCAGCAGCTCCTCAGCTGGGGAGATAAACTTCAGAGATCAAGTCTTACCAAACTAGGGGTGATAGCTAAGCAACTGAGGCTTACTCTTAAAATCTAAGAAAAGCAATGCCATAAAAGTAAAATAATGTCCCAGGACTAAGGGCTACACTCTGAGCGTAGGTACAAAATTAAAGTCACAAAGTCTATATTTAAGCCTTCTTAGCATCAAGATGCCCTACCAGTAATTTAAATTCCTATTAAAATAAAACTCAAAAATATACAAATGTTAACAGAATCCAGAGTGTCCATATTTCAGACATAGTATCTAATGTACAATAAAAATTGCTATATATGCCACGAAGCAGGAAAAGGCAAAAGGTAATCTATATTTAAGAGAAAAAATTGCCAGCAGAAGACGACGTAAAAATGACCCACAAGTTAAAATTAGCGGAAAAGACATTAGTATATTAATGTTTAATAAAATATTTTCAGAAAAAAATGGTTTAATAGATGAAGAAATGAAGAATTTTAGAAATATCTAAAGAAAAACCAAATGAAAGTCCTAGCACTAAAAAAATACATTTGACATAAAAAATTCTGTGAATGGAGTTAGAAGTAGAATAGACATAGCAGGTATAGAAACAGTAAGTTTACTGATAAATCGATGCAAATTCTCCAATAAAAACCATTGACAGAAGAAAGAATTAAAACAATAAACAAAGTCTTGATAACCTGTAGACCAATATCAACAGCTCTAACATACATGTAATGAAAGTCTCAAAAGAAAAGAAAAGAGATAACAAGGCAGAAAAAATACATTAAAAATACTGGCTGAAATTTATCCAAATTTGAATAAAATGATCAACCAATAGATCCAAGAATCTCAGAAAACCACAAGCAGATAAACATGAGAAAAAACACACATCAGCATATTATTCTCAAACTCCTAAAGACCAAAAGTGATGAAAAAACTCATAATAGCAACCAAAGGAACAAAGATAAGAAAGATGGCTGATTTCCTATTAGAAAAAAATAGAAAAAGAAGCTGATGGAATAAAATATTTAACATGCTGATTGAATAAAACTTAGAATTCTATACCCAGTGAAAACATTCTTTAACATTACTTTAAAGGAAGAAATAAAGAAGGAATAAGGGCAGGAGACAAATAGAAAAAAGCATCAATATGACAGACTTAGATCCAAACATATTAATAAGTTCATTCCACCAAATAAGCGAATCTCTTATCCAGTCAAACTGGATAAGTTCCAGATCTAGTATATCTAAATATATTAAATGTAAAGATATACATAGGTGGAATGTAAAAGAGTAGAAAATACAAAGTTCAAACATCAAGCTGAATAAAGCTTGAATACCTCTAACGGTATCAGTCTTTAAGGTAAGAAGTATCACTGGAAATACAGAAAGTCACTTCATAAGAATTAAAGTGCGATTGGTCAAGAAAACACCACAATACTTACGATGATTAGTTTTATGTGTCAATGTGACTGGGCCACTGGATGCCTAAATATCGGTTGGACAGTCTTTCTGGGTGGATCCATGAGGGTATTTCAGTAAAAAATTAGCATTTGAATTGGTGAATTTGGTAAAGCAGATGGCCCTCCCCAGTGTGGGCAGGCATCATCCCTTTAAGGGTCTGAATAAAACAAAAAAGTAGAGTAAAGCTGAATTTGAGCTGGGAGATTGATCTCCTCCCTTGGCATTTTCGATCCTCAGGCTTTCAGACACGTTTGGCTCTCTGGTTCTTTGGCCTTCTAACTACACCTCCAGCTTTCCTGAGTTTCTAGCTTGCAGATGGCACATTGTGGGACTTCTCAGCCTCCATCATGGCATGAACCAATTCTTTATAAAAATCTCTTTTCTATATACATATACATACATATACATATAGAGAGAAATAGACGTGTGTGTGTGTGTGTGTGTGTGTATTTTCTATTGCTTCTATTTTTCTGAAACACCCTAATACAATACTGAATGAATGTAAATCTAGTGATGGATCTTCAAAATACATAAAGGAAAAATTTAAAAAGAAAATAAATAAATTCGAAAGAGAGAGAGAAGTGTAGAGATTTCAACCTCTTTTTTTCAGTAATTGATAGACAAAATGTCCAGTGAGAATAAAAAAAAAAATTGAGTAGCAATAACAGTCATCTTGATTTAACTATTTAGGCAATACTATTCTAACAACTTTGGTCACAATTAACATGAATATGGAAAGTTTAACAAAATGATTATACACTGGGCTATAAAACAAGTCTCATTACTTTTACAAGATGGAAATTACTCAGAGTATGTTCTCTAACAGCAGAATTAAGTTACAGTCAGCCCTCCATATCCATGGATTCTGCATCCATGGGTTCAACCAACTGTACATAGAAAATATTTTTTAGTAAAATAAAATATCACACTACAACAATAAAAAAACACAAATAAAAAACAATGTAACCATTTATATAGCATTTACATTGTATTAAGCATTATCAGTAATCTAGATATTATTTAAAGTATATGGGAGCTTGTGCATAAATTATACGCAAATACTGTTGTTTTATATGTACCTTGAGTAACTCTGGATTTTAGTATTTGTGGGCGGTCTTGGAAACAATCTCCCATGGGTACTGAAGGACAACTGTACAATCAATAACATCATCACCAAGGATTTTACAGGTCTAAAAATTATAAAAGTTAATATTATTAACAGCTTTATACTAATAAAATCAGCAACCTGAAATAAAAATAAATTCTCAAAAATAACAATTTACTAAATGGGCCTCAGGCAGAAATAAAAACTATGAGTAGGCCTACATTCTTCTAACAAATTAAATGTGTTATTAAAATCTTTCCCACAAAGAAAATTCCAGGCCTACATGGCCGCAGCAATAAAATATACCACTACATAAATTATAAATATTACCAAGCTTACCCATACTCTATCATAAAACAGAGGTGGAGAAGAACCTTCCTGATACAGTTTGGATCTCTGTAAAATCTCATGTTCAATTGTAATTCTCAGTGTTGGGGGTGAGGCCTGGTGGGAGGAGACTGGGGGTGGTTTCTCATTAATGGTTTAGCACTATCCCCTCAGTGCTATTCTCCTGATAGTGTGTGAGTGACTTACCAGGAGATCTGGTTGTTTTGAAAGTGTGTAGCACCTCCCCCTTCTCTCTCTTCCTCCAGCTCCAGCCATGTGAAATGTCTCACTCCAGTATTGTCTTCCTCCATGACTCTAAGTTTCCTGAGGCCTCCATAGAAACAGAAGTTGCTATATTTCCTGCACAGCCTGCAGAACAGTGAGCCATTGAACCTCTTTTGTTTATAAGTTACCCAGTCTCAGGTATTTCTTTACAGCAATTTGAGAACAAACTAATACACTTCCCAACTCACTTTATGAGGCCAACTTGAAGCTACTATTAAAACCTAACAGAGACATGACAAGAAAATTACAGATAAAACAAATACAAAAATATAGAAATTCAAGATAATTTGAATACAATTAGACATTTGATGATATTAAAGAATTTATATCGTATATTGCTGGTGTTATAGTGTTCTTTTGACTGTATTTCAAAATAATTCTTATGGTAATATGAATTATTTTGGAAATACGTACCAAAATAGTTTTGGGTAAAGTGGTATTAAGTTGAAATATAAATTTGATCTCTTTATTGATCAAAAATCGTCAAAGATCAGAAATTTAACAGTTCAACCTGATATAATGTCTGGAATTGGTTTCATTATAATCGAGTGAGGAGGGTAGAATGAATTTATGAGGGGAGGAAAAAAAAGAATGCTGAAATCAGAGTTGTTGAATGTGGATGCACTATTTTCCCTGTGACCCTTTTCATCACATAGGAACTGTGCAGTTTGCTCTGCTTATCACATCACCAGCATTACTCATGCTACCAGACACCTATCAGACCCCAGGGAAATGATGTAGCACACAGGAGTCATCCAGTTCACATAGAAAAGACAATGTTACTCTGGAAGATCAGTGCATGAAAATTCTGGATGCTTTAGTCTTAGCACTCTTCATACGATAGCCCATCCTTTGCACAACATGTAAGAGCCATTTCAATTCACCCATTCTCCCTCATGCATTCTATTCTGAAATTCTTAAGTAAAATGAAGTCTCTTTATAAATCACTGCACATTAGTAAATTGTTCTGAATTATACTTGAATTAGTCAATTTTGGAAGAATGTTACACACATTATCTTTCTTGTAAAATTTAAAAAGGCATCACAAAGTGCAATCTAGTCGTTGATTTATGGACTTGAATCTTTCAAAAGAGGGTTTCAGATTCACTTTGTGTCCCTGAGTTGCTCAATCTGGCATTTAGATAGGAAATACTGTCTAAATTTGTGGGAACTTAGTTCTTCATTTTTCTCTTGCTGGGACAGAGATTCATCATTAGAATATATAAGTATAATCTCTACTCTTAACTGAAAAATCCACATAGAAACACACACACGCATACACACACACACACACACAGAGAGAGAGAGAGAGAGAGAGAGAGAGAGAGAGAGAGAGAACTTGATACAACTTTCTCCAGCATTTCCTGCACTGAGTAGAGGGATGTTCTCCTTCATATGTGCTTCTTGTGTACGTAGTACTCAGCTTACTTGGCTTTTGTATCAGTCCAGGTACAATCAGGAAACAGAAACCAAACGGTAATTTAAATAGGGAAGCTTAATATAAATAATTAGTAAGCTATGGATAGAATAACTGTAATAATGTAAAAAGAACTCTCAAGGGTACTCTAGAGCTGATGGGAGTGTTCAAGGAAAGAGTAAATTGAAAGGCAGTTGCCTTCCTAATGCTGCAGTTCACACCTCCTTAAGGAAGGTGTAGACTACTGGATGGAGAAGCTGGCTGGTTTTCCTAGCCCAAACCTTGCCCACAGTTGCCGAGCAAGTAGGAACAAACCTCCAAGTGACTAGTGAGCAAACACCAGTGAGAAGATAGGCAGAGAAAGTTGGGGCATTCCTGCAGGCAGAAAGCCTGAAATGCCTGGTGTTCATGTCAAGAGAACTGTAAGAAAATGGTCACCAAGCCTAGGTGGGGGCTGTGAGTTTTTCAAGGTAGTGTGTGCCCATATGTGTGGTGGGGACAGAGCACCCTGGAGATTCCCACACACTCGCACCACAGACAATTCTGCAGCAAGAGCAGACAGAAGCAAACACAGCAACCAGAACCAGGAGGAGAAGTCCTTCCTCTTACAGTGTTCCTCAATGCCCTCTACTGACAAAATTTCACATTGTGCTCATCGTCAAGAAGAAATGTTTAGCCTCCAGTCCATTATCACAGAACAGGCACTGACAGGTAAATTTGGTAATAACTCCAATTCTGGGTAGTGGATCTTTGGGTTTCATATGTAAACATAGTCTCTCAAAAGTGAGCCAAGATTGAACAACAATGATTTCCATGATATTCTGAGTTCCATAAAAACAGTTTTAGATCCCAGTATCACCAGAGTGTTTAGGTAGTAGTTAACTATTCATAGTGGACTCTGAAGCTGGGCTTCCTTAGGGTAAGTCCTGGCTGGTCCATCTTTCAGCTGTGTAGACCTTAGGCTAATCATTTATCCTCTCTGTCCTTATTTACAAGTGGAGATAATAACCCCTTTTCTTGGAGTTGTTGCAATTATTAAATGACTTCATATGTATTAGAGCTTAGAACAATGCCTAGTCCGTAGTCAGGGGACAATAAATATTTGCTTTTAATAGTATTATTGATAACCTATGAGGTATATCTGTCACCTCCCTGGAAAGAGGCAACAGAAGTCGGGGAGCCAGTCCTCTAATCACATCAACTCACAGTGCCAGACGTTTCTTACATGGACTCCTATTGCCTTTATCATGTCTTGCCTTGCAACCACAGCAATTATATTTACATTGCTCTGTGCTTGAATTACATAGACTACCAACAATGTATTACATTCACTCAAAATTCTCACACTGCATTTATCCCCCATTGACTCTTCCAAAAATGTGCTTCTCTTTCTCCCTCCACCTCTATTGCAGAACCTGGAATGATTTTCCAAGCATGTATTCTTCAATTTGTAAGCAGACACATGGAAGCATACTCTATAAACAGCAAAGCAACTTGTTTAGGGGTCAAAAAATGATGCTCAGTTTTAAAGTTCTAAATTTGAATGTCCTCATTTTTTGAGAATGTTTCCTACTTCATTTATTTAAAACTTAATTTATGCAATAAGATTGCCAGGAACATATGCCAGTTAGACTTAAATGCTAAAATGAGAATCACTAGGTTCCCCCACCACGACCTTTGGGTACAGCTCTAGGCTTCCAGTTTTGAAATAATCACTGTTCTTTGGAAGGGGTGGGGGAAGGTGGGAGGTGGGCAATAAAATTAACACTGAGACACCTCTACTGTCTTCTTCCTTCTCCATTTCTGTTAATTTACTGAATGTGATAACTAAACTTTCCCTTCATTATCTTTTAAAATGATTACTGTTAGGTCAAGTCCAAAATCTTTTATGTCCAAGTCCAAAGGGCCCAGAGAGATGGTGAGCCAGGCTGAAGAAGGGCTGGTGCAGCACAAAGAAGTAAGAGGAGACTGGGGAGCTCCATGTGCATATCTCCATCATGAGAGTGATATAACACATTACAGTTATTATAATACTTCTATTTTCTTACCTATTCCAAATATTCACCTGCAGACAGGGACCATATCTTATTCATCCCATAACCCAAGTAAGTACTACATTTTTAGCGCACAGTATGTTCCTAATAAATGAATCACTTAGATGAGTGTCTGAAATTTGCAAAGTTGAAGGTTCATTACCTCATATTCCTAAATCCTTTTCAGGAAACAAAATCCATCCAGATACACAGTATAAACAGGATCTTTTGCAACCTGCAGCGTATGACCACCAAAGATGAAAGGCTCACAAGATTGATTTTTGGGTCAAGTGTTACAAGCCAAGAAAACCCAAATCTCCACATGGTGACTAAATAATCATTTATCCTTTCTGGGGATATCCAGTGACAAAGATATCCAAAGTCAAGGGTGAGAGTCTCTGTAATACTCAACAGTTTTCTTCACCCAACAAATCTCCTGCATGAAAGGCAAGTGAACCTCACTGAAGAAATTTTTAAGTAAACGATAAGAAGGGCCTCAGGAGAATTCAGATATAAGTGTTTGAAGATGTTAATCCTACTTGCATTAGAGCAAACCCAGCTACAAAGAAAAACAAAGAAACATCAAAGGATGAATACAAAATGCAAATACTCAAATGTGGTAAATCAATCATGACCTATGGTACAAAGCCCCAAATACAAGGTATCAGCAAAGACACTGACCAATTTTCCAAGCAGAGCCAGAAGAAAGGAAATGCATGATTCATAGTACCTGGAGAGATAGAAAACACATTAAATGGATAAATCAAAGAAAAATGTAGAAGGATTTCATGGAGCACCAAATAAAGAAAGTGACAAATCTGACTCCCCTGTGGCAGACAGACGATGGATGGTTTTTCTGCATTTTTATAGGTCATACTACACATAGTTACCGCACACCAAAAGGTTGAACAATGGAGTCAAAAGGAGTTCAGAATAGAGATACAACAGCCACATTGTATATTTGTAAATACAGCTTCTTCATGCATTCACTCATTCATTCATTCATTCATTCATTCGACAAGTCTTCTGAGATCAGACAAAATTGGGCACATTCAGGGTGGTATGGCTGTAGAAGATTCAAGTCTTTGTCGAGTATTTCCAGATGCCATACATTGCTCCAAAAACCAAGATAAATTAGCCAGTTTTCCTGCAAGTAAAATGCACATTGTTCATGCGAGTAGACAGATGTAAACAAATAAATTATTCTGCATTGTTTTAAGTGCTATGATGGAAGCAGTGTAATAAAAGCCAACTCAACCCCAGAAGGCAGAAAATAAGAATCATTGATTCTAAGAGTCAGTCTGAGTTTAGGGATGGTACATTGAAAGACATAAAATAAGTTCACACAATATTCAAATATAGTAGCAATCCTACAAATATAAATGGAATATATACCTATTTGCATACAATAATAAAATATTTTTAATTCAGATGAACAGTTTAAAGAGTTAACTTTAGAAGAAAATGAAACAGAAAGTTCCATAGAGAAGGGTAGAAAAATATATAAAAGGGCAGTCATACTCAAAAGCAAACATGTACAGCAGCATTAATATCAGGAAGAAAAATACAAAAGTATTAATGGCTGTAAAGTGAAACACTATATATTATTATAAGTATATCCACTACAAAGAAAACAATTTTTAGGTTTAATGATCTGTAGGGGCAGAAATTATAAAGCAAAATTATATAACCAAATAGAAATTGAAAAGAATATTAATCATAGAAAGAGATTCTAATTATTTCAGGAACAGATTGTTTATACAAACAAATAGAAATAATATAAGATTTTTGAAAAACAATGTTAACAAGCTTGATCTAATTTTTATAGAGATAATCCTTTATCTAACAAATAAATAGTATGTATTACTTCCCATTACATGGAACACTCCTAAGACTGATAATGCACTGCAATTTTTTTTTACCATATCTAAAGTTGTTTATAAGATGTTCCATTATTTTAAGGAATACCAAGAAAAAATAGTTACCACTGGTTAATAGCCATGAACTGCAATACATAGTCCAATTTCAGGGATTGGAAATCGGAAAAACAATTAATTTGTAATCAATAAAATATGATAATTAACTAACTCAGTAAATCTCAAGCATTTAGCAAGGTTTCTCACTATAGTAAAATTAAATAAAAATTAAATTAATGCACAATTATCACTAAGAATAAAATAACTATTAAAATGTATAAAATACATCTGTGATAGAGAATGCAAGTGCTCACCCCAATTCATGTTATCTCAATTTCCTGGACAAGAAGCTACATAATATTTCACAGTAACCATCTCCTCCCATGCAAGTAGGTATGACCATATGACAGAGTTTAGATAATGAAATGTGATTGGTTCTGATGTATGTAATTGTGGGCCAAGGCTCTTACGAAGTAAGTGTGCTTTCCCCATGTTCTCTTCCCTCCTTCTATGATAAATGAAAGGAACACAAGGTAGACAAATGATGGCAACTGAGTAAGCTGGAAGGATTCTGGACTTGATTTACCTGTGGATAATCCAATGTACCACCTTCCAAACAAGAAAATCCATTCGGACACACACATTAATAGGGAAAACGTCTCCAGGACATGTCCGAGACCTTCACAGAAGCCCCACCCATGATAGGCCCTGAGGCCTAGGAAGGAAAAATGGTTTCGGGGGCTGGTCCCAGGGCCCCCTGTCTATGCAGCCTCGGGACATGGTGCCCTGCATCCCAGCTGCTTCAGCTCTAGTCATGGCTAAAAGGGGTTAAGGTATACCTCAGACCATTGCTTCACAGGGTGCAAGCCCCAAGCCTTGGCAGCTTATACATGGTGTTGGGTTTGCGGGTGCACAGAAGTCAAGAATTGAGGTTGGGGCACCGCCTCCTAGATTTCAGAGGATGTATGGAAATGTCTGGGTGTCCCGGCCAAAGGTTGCTGCAAGGGCAGACCCCTCGTGGAAAACCTTTACTAGGGCAGTGGGTAAGGCAAATATAGAGTTGGAGTCCCCACAAAGAGTCCCAACTGGGGCACTCCTAGTGGACCTGTGAGAAGAGAGACACTGTCCTCCAGACCCCAGAATGGTAGATCCACTGACAGCATGCACCATGTGCCTGGAAAAGCCACAGACATTCAATGCCAACCTGTAAAAGCAGCCAGGAAGGGGGCTGTACCCAGCAAAGTCACAGGATCAGAGCTGCCTGAGGCTGTGGGAGCCCACCTCTTGCATCAGCATGACCTGGATGTGAGACATGGGGTCAAAGGAGATAATTTTGGCACTTTAAGGTTTAATGACAACCCTATTGGATTTCAGACTTGCATGGGATCTGAAGGCCCTTGGTTTTGGCCAATTTCTCCAATTTGGAATGGGTGTATTTACCCGATATCTGTACCCCCCATTGCATCCAGGAAGTAACCAACTTGCTTTTGATTTTATAGGCTCATAGGCAGAAAGGACTTGCCTTCTCTCAGATGAGACTTTGGACTTAGACTTTTCAGCTAATGATAGAATGAGTTAAGACTTTGGGGAACTGTTGGAGACATTATTGCATTTTTGAAATGTGAGAGGGGCCAGAGAAGGAATGACATGGTTTGGCTGTGTCCTCACCCAAATCTCATCTTGAGTTATAGTTCCCAAAATTCCCGTGTGTCACGGGAGGGTCCTGGTAGGAGGCAACTGAATCATGGGGGCAGTTACCCTCATGATATTCTTATAATAGCGAGTTCTCATAAAATCTGATGGTCTTATAAGGAGCTTTTCCCCCTTTGCTCAGCACTTCTCTCTCCTGCTGCCATGTGAAGAGGGACCTTTCTGCTCCCCCTTCCACTATGATTGTAAGTTTCCTGAGGCCTCCCCAGTCATGCAGAACTGTGAGTCAATTAAACCTATTTCTTTTATAAATTACCCAGTCTTGGGGTCTGTCTTTCTTTCTTTCTCTCTCTCTCTTTCTTTCTTTCTTTTTTTTAGACAGAGTCTCACTCTGTCACTCAGACTGGAGGGCAGTGGCACAATCTCGGCTCACTGCAACCTCTGCCTCTAGGTTCAAGAGATTCTCATGCCTCAGCCTCCTGAGTAATTGGGATTACAGACACATGCCACCACTCCAGGCTAATTTTCATATTTTTAGTAGAGACAGGGTTTCCCCATGTTGGCTGGGATGGTCTCGAACTCCTGACCTCAGGTGATCTGCCCACCTTGACCTCCTAAAGTCCTGGGATTAGAGGCATGAGCCACTGCACCGCTGGACATTTCTTAACAGCAATGTGAGAGACATTAAACTTAATAGAAAAATATGAGTGTTCTGACTGCTCCACCAACACCCTCCTTAGTTCTCCTCATTTCCTGAGACACAACAATATCAAATTAGGCCAATTAATGAGCCTAAAGTGGGCTCTAAGTATTCAAGTGAAAGGAAGAGTTGTATTTCTGTCACTAAATCAAAAGTTGAAATAATTAAGCTTAGTGGAGAAGGCATATTGAAAGCTGCGTCAGGGTGAACACTAGGCCTCCTACACCAAACAGCCAAGTTGTGAATGCAAAAGAAAAGTTTTTGAAGGAAATTAGAAGATCTACTTTAGTGAAATACAAATGTTAATGACAAATGATAGCCTTATTGATGATACGGAGGAAATTTTACTCGTCCATATAGATCAAACCAGCCGCAACACTCCCTTAATCCAAAGCCTAGTCCAGTAAAAGGCTCCATCTCATTCCAATTCTATGAAGGCTGAGAGGGGTGAGGTGGCTGCAGAAGAAAAGTTGGCAGCTAGCAGAGGTTAATTAATGAGGTTTAAAGAAATAAGTCATCTCCATAACAAAAAGTACAAGGTGAAGATGTAAGAGTTGATGTAGAAGCTGCAGCAAATTATCCACAAGCTGAGATAATTGATGAAATTGGCTACACTAGACAACACATTTGCAGGGCAGACAAATCAGCCTTCTCTTGAATGCCATCTAGGACTTACATTGCTAAGAGGAAAAGTCAATGCTTGGCTTCAAAGCTTCAAAGCACAGGCTGACTCTTTATGGGCTAATGGAGCTGGCAACTCTTAGTTGAAGCCAGTGCCCATTTACCATTGTGAAAATTCTAGAGCCCTTAAGAATTATGCTAAAGCTGGCCAGATGCAGTAGCTCATGCCTGTAATCCCAGCACTTTGAAAGGCCAAGGCAGGTGGATCACCTGAGGTTGAGAGTTCGAGACCAGGCTGACCAATATGGAGAAACCCCATCTCTACCAAAAACACAAAAGTAGCCAGTGCAGTGGTGCATATCTGTTATCCCAGTCTACTTGGGAGACTAAGGCAGGAGAAACACTTGAACCCAGGAGGTGGAAGTTGCGATGAGCTGAAATCATGCCATTGTACTCCAGCCTGGGCCATGAGAGTGAAACATCATCTCAAAAAAAAAAAAAAAAAAAAAAAGAATTATGCTAAAATTATACTACCTGTGCTCTGTAAATGAAACAATGAAGTGTAGATGACCACACACCTGTTTACAGGATAGTTTACTGAAGATTTTAAGCCCACTGTTGAGACCTACTACTCATGTAAAAAGATTTTTTAAAGTATTACTGTTCATTTTCAATATACTTGGTCACTCAAGAGGTCAAAGTTGTACAAGGATATTAATATTGTTTTCATGCCTCCTAACACAGCATCTGTTCTGTATTCCATAGATCAAGGAGTAATTTCAACTTTAAAGTCTTATTGCTTAAGAAATACATTTCAAAAGGCTATATCTTCCATAGATATGATTCCTCTGATGGATCTTGGCAAAATAAATTGAAAACATTCTGGAAAGGATTCACCATTGTATATGTCATTAAGAACATTAATGATTCCCAAGAGAAGGTCAAAATATCAACATTCATATGATTGTGGAAGAAGTTGATTCCATCCTTCATGGATGACTTTGAGAGGTTCAAGACTTCATTGGAGAAAGTAACAACATATGTAGCAAATATAGTAACAGAAATAGAATTGGAAGTAGAGGCCAAAAATGTGCCTGCATTGCTGCAACCTCATAAGAAAATTTGAATGATTAGCCAGGCATGGTAGCACGTGCCCATAGCCCCAGCTACTCAGAAGGCTGAAGCAGGAGGATCACTTGAGCCCAGTAGTTTGAGGATGCAAAGAGCTATACTCACGCCACTGCACTCCAGCCTGCATGGCAGAGTAAGATCTTATGGCTGAAAAAAGAAAAAAAAATTAACAGATGAGTAATTGCCTCTATGGATAATCTAAAAAAGTGGTTTGTTGAGATTAAATTTGCTCCTGATAAAGATGCGGTAAACATTGAAATGACAACAAAGGATTTCGAATATTATATAGCCTTAGTTGACCAAACAGCAGCAGTTTGAGAGGATTGACTCTGCTTTTGAAAGAAGTTCTACTGTGGGTTAAATGCTGTAAAATAGTCTCATATGCTACAGAGGCTATTCTGTTACTATATTTTTATGAAAGAAAGAGTCCATCGATGCAACATACTTCACTGTTGTCTTATTTTAAAAATTGCCACAGCTACTCCAATCTTTAGCAACCACCACTTTGATCAGCCAGCAACTATCAACATCAAGGCAAGACCCTCCACCAGCAAAAAGATAATTCACTGAAATATCGGGTGATCATTAGCAATTTCTGGCAATAAAGTATTTTTAATTAAGGTATATGCAATTTTTTTGTTTTTTTGACATACTGCCATTGTACATTTAATAGACTACAGTATAAACAACTTTTATATAAATTGGAAAATAAAAAAATTTGTGTGGAGGACATAAGCAGCCTTATAGTAAGACAATATAAAGTTATAATGATCAAGACTGTCTAAAAGAAAATAAATACATATATAAATAAAACAGAATAGAGAGCCTGGAAATAATACAGCCACACAATATAGCCAACTGATTTTGACAAAGGTGCATAGACAATGGGAAAAGATAATCTTTTCAACAGATTGTGCTGTTACATTTGAGTGTTCATTTGCAGAAAAAAAGTCTTACACCTTCACAAAAATTAACTCATATGCTAAAATGTAAAGTGCAAAACTAAAGCTTCGAGAAAAAGTAGAAAATCTATATGACCATGGGTTTGGTGACATTTTTTAGACACAACACCAAAAATATGATCTATCAAAGAAAAATTTGATACATTAGGTTTTATTATAATTTTTAAAATTATTCTCTGCAAAAGATATGGCTCATCAAATGAAAAAACAAAGCAGAGATTAGGAGAAAATACTTACAAAACACATAACCGAAAATGAACTTGTGCCTAAAATATACAGAGAACTCTTAAAATAACATTAAGAAAAAAATTAAATTGAAAAATGGACAATATCTAAATAGACACCTTGCCAAGTAATATATATGGATGGTAAATAAGCATATGAAAACAAGAATCGAATTTCCTAGTTTTGCAAGTGAATATTCAGTTTTCCCAACAGAGTTTATATTTTTCCATCTTACACCCCTGATTACTCAGTAGCATTTATTAAAGGTACTTTCTGTTTCCTGTTGCATATTGTTGGCACCCTTGTCAGCGATCAGTTGAACAAATATGTGTGGGTTTATTCTGGGCTCTATTCTGTTCCATTGGACTATGTTTTATTTTTAAGGCAGTACCATATGGTTTTGATTACTATAGCATTGTAATACAGTGTGAAATCAGGAAATGTGATGTCTTCAGTTTTGTTCTTTCTCAAAATTGCATTGGCTATTTGGATTCTTTGTGGCTTTATACAAATTTTAGAATTTTCTTTTATTTCTGTAAAAAATGTCATTGGAATTTTGATAGGGATTACTTTGAATCATTTTGGGTAGTATGTACATTACTATATTAATTCTTCCAGTTCACAAACACTGGATTTTATTTATATCTACTTCAATTTTTTCACTAATGTTTTATAGTTTTCACTATATAAATCTTTCACCACTTTTGTTAAATGTATTCCTAAGTATTTTATTATTTTTGATGCTATTATTAATGGAATGGTTTTCTTACTTTCTTTTTTACAAAGTTTGTGTTAGTGTACAGCAAGTTTAACTTATCTTTATGTATTTTATATCCTGAAACTTTACTGAATTCATTTATTAGTTCTGACAATTTTTTGGTAGCATCTTTAGGGTTTTCTATGTATAAGATTATGTCATCTGCAAACAGAGACAGTTTACCTTCTTCCTTTTGAACTTGAATGCGCTCCCTCTCTCTCTCTTTCTCTCTCTCTCTGTTTTCCCCTAATTGCTCTGATTAGGACTTCCAGTACCATGTTGAATAAAAGTGGCAAGAGTGGGCATACTTGTCTTGTTTGTGATCTCAGAGGAAAAGCTCTCAAAAGAATAAAATTAGAACTTTGTCTTGCATCATATGTAAATATTAATATAAAATTGATTAAACACTTAAAGGTAAGATCTGAAACTATAAAACTCCTGGAACACAAGGAAGGGGAAAAGCTCCTTGACATTGGTTTGGCAATGATTTTTTGGCTATGACACCAAAAGCACAAACAACAAAAGCAAAAATAAACAGGTGGAAAAAAATGTCAAATTTAAAAAGCTTCTGCAGAGCAAAGGAAACAATCAATGAGATGAAAAGGCATCCTATGGAATGAAAGAAAATATTTGCAAACCCTATATCTGATAAGGGATTAACCTCAAAAATACATAAAGAAATCACACAACTCAGTGGCAAAAAATAAAAATAAAAATAAAAATGGGCAAAGTCCTAAGTGGATATTTTTCCAAAGAAGAAGTAAAAATGGCCAAAGGTATATAAAAAGGTACTCAATACCACTAATCGTCAGAACAACATGCAAATCAAAACCACAATGAGATATCACCTCATACCTGTCAGGATGGCTATTATCAATAAGGCAAGAGACAAATGGTAATGAAGGATGTAGGAAAAATTAACCCTTGTATGGTATTGATAGGAAGGTAAATTGCTACAGTCATTATGGAAATCAGTATGGGGGCTCCTCAAAAAAATTAAAAATAGAATTGCCATATGATCCAGAAATCCCACTTCTGGGTATATGTCCACAGGAAATTAAATCACTATCTTGAGATATATCTGTACTCTCATGTTCACTGCAGTGTTATTTACAATTGACAAATTATGAAAACAACATGTGTCAATCAAAAGATTAATGGATAAATAAAAAGTAGTGTGTTTGTGTGTGTGTGTATGCACACACACAGACACAATAGAATACTATTTAACTATAAAAAAAAGAAAGATATTCCATCATTTGTGACAACATGGACAAATATGGAAGACATTATACTAAGTGAAATAAGCCAGACACAAAAAAATAAATACTGTATAATCTCACTTATATGTGGCATTGATAAAAGTCAAACTCATAGAAGCAGAGAGTAGAATAGTGGTTACCAGAGGCTGGTGGTGGTTGGAATGAGGAGGTGTTGGTCAAAGGCTACAAACTTTCAGTTGTAAGATTAAGAAGTTCTGGAAATCAAAGGTACAGCATGGATGGTGATAGATATCTTAATAAATTTGATCACAATAATCATTACAACATTATATGTATGTCAAATCATCTCACTGTACACATTGACTATATACAGTATTTCTCAATTCAGTATTTTAAAAATAAATATTAAATTTAGAAAATACAAATGAAATGCCTCTTTTTCAGCAAGGTTGAAATTGGGAATGTCCTTTTGAATCAGAAGAAAATAGGCCATAGACTCATCCCCCAGCACAAATGGGCATTCTATGAAATGGTACTGGCCCTAGGAGGATTTCCTCAACCACTCTCCTACTCTTGGCCTTGAACCTACCTCTGGGTTGGATCTTACTATTGTAGCTGCTCACTATACCCTCCTGCATGCTTAGAATAATGCTTTGGGGGGAGCACTGGTAAAACACAGTATTTATTTTTTTACCTCCTTTAAGAGGACTTGGAGGTAAGTTGCATTCATTCACTCAAGTTTCACTCTTGCTGTCTAATAGAAGCTTACGTTTTGCTATATCAGCATTTGTTACAGCCAATATTTAAGGATAAAGTTTAGAAAATATATCATTTCCTGGCCCATCATCAAACTAATACAGCTTAACCTTGCAGCTACCAACTTTTGTGTCAAGCTGGATATCTTTATTTGATATCTAAGGTGCAAGACCAACAATATATTAAGAGATCTATAGACATGAAGGCAAAGCTCTTGTATTTTTTTTATCCAAACACCTCAATTTATTTTATAAATTTGTTCATTTTTCCTGTTATGTTTTATATAATATATGGACTAAACAAAATAAAATAACAGTACAAAAGAGGAAAAAAAAAAAGAAAATACAAATGAAAATTTTAAGTATAAAGTCTTGCAATAATGAGGTATAAAATATACCCAAGATCATTTTCATTAGGAAATGCAAATTAAAACATTCATACACATACTTTGCATGCCTATTAGAATGGCTAAAATCCAAACATCTGACAATACTAATTGCTGGTGAGAACGTGAAGCAAAAGGAAGTCTCATTCATCGTCTGTGGGAGTGAAAGATTGCTGGTGGGAGCAGAAGATTGGCAATTACTTACAAAGCTAAACATAATCTTACCACACAATCCAGCAAGTGTGCTTCTGTAAATCTACCAATTAATTTGAAAAGGATGTCCACATACAAATATGCACACAAATGTTTAGAATATCTTTATTAATAGTAGCCCAAACTGGAAGCAACAAAATGTCCTTCAATAGATGAATGCATAAACAAATTGTGGCACATGTGTGTAATGGAATACCATCATGTAACGTAAAGGAATGACCTATAAGCCAGGCAAAGACATGGATGAATCTTACTCATATTGCTAGGTGAAAAAAGCCAGTCTGAAAAGGCTACATACATATGGAATCATATAATTATGTCATTCTGGTAAAAGGCAAAATTATGGACAGTTAAAAGATCAGTGTTTACCAGGGGTTTGAAAGAAGGTTTGAAAAAGTCAAGGACCATATTAGGGCAGTAAAACTATTCTATATATTGCAACGGTGGATATATGATGGAATACATATATTAAAACCCCAGAACTTTATAGTGCAATACTGAATCTTACTGTACACAAATTAAAAAATAATAAAAGACGCCAAGGGCTCCCAGGATGGAGTGCAGACGGTAACAAAGAATCTAACTGTCGCCTGGCGCGGTGGCTCACGCCTGTAATCCCAGGACTGTGGGAGGCCGAGGTGGGTGGATCACGAGGTCAGGATATCGAGACCATCCTGGCTAACACGATGAAACCCCGTCTCTACTAAAAATACAAAAAATTAGCTGGGCGTGGTGGCGGGCGCCTGTAGTCCCAGCTACTCAGGAGGCTGAGGCAGGAGAATGGTGTGAATCTGGGAGGCCGAGCTTGCAGTGAGCCGAGATCGTGCCACTGCACTCCAGCCTGGGCGACAGAGCGAGACTCCATCTCAAAAAAAAAAAAAAAAAAAAAAAAAAAAAAAAAAAAAAAAAAAAAAAATCTAATTGTATTGCAGACATATCAGATGACTTCAGTGATGTAGTGGGGAGATGGTGCTGATATAAATAACTTTGTAAATGAATGGAATCTAAAATTAAAGGATGAAAGGCAATATAAACTGTACATAACCATTGTTTTCTAATAGATAAAGTTATTTCCCATGGGAATACATGTTAACAACTCTTTTACTGCTATATATGTACGCTGAAATTGAACCTTGAAGTAAATAGATGGTACCAGGCAGGTTTCTCCCATTGTTGAAGTCAGAGGTTAAAGATAGGAGCAAGGCGGAGGACGACAGAATTATCACATGGTACTGGATTAGAATTGGAGACATCTATATAAATTCCCTTTTAGCTCAATATAGACACAGATAGGCACATATACAAATATTTATAGATAGTTGTATATACATGGGCTAGTATACACACATTTTTTTCTTTTGATCTATCAACTGAATGGGACTAGAAGCAACAGCACTCCAACAGCAGCCCGCATAATAGCACCTTGAATTTGGTTTCCAATACTGCTCTCTAATAGAAGGATCCAGGACTCCTTGGAGAAATGAACGATTCTGGGACTGGAACAGGAAATATGCAAGATAAGCCTGTAGGAGGTTGTGGTGCCAGAAAGTAAAGAAGTGCTAAACACATATACAATGATGTGAGTTTGTGAAAGGGACAACAGTCAACTGAAAGAACTCCCAATATTCAAAGTTAGAACAATTTGAGCATCAAAAAAGAATAGTATTAGATTTTAAACCAATAATATGAATACCCATGAGTACATATTGTTATAAAAATCAGTGAATACGTAAATGAATGTGGGAGAATAAACAAATAATCCATGTAGAAATGTTCCAAATAATTAATGTAGATCCTCTTCCTTCAAAAAGGCAGATCACAACCTCTCACTTCTTAAGCAGGGGTTGCACAGTGACTTCTTGCAAATGAGTACAGTATTTTGTTGATTCTCAAAAGATCACCAATAAATCTTTTAATCCATCAAGGCCAAATGGTGTAGAAAGGGAAAGCATTCACTTATCAGTCATAGCAGTGATCCAGAACGAGGATATCAAGAAGGATATTTATAGGCTTTAGGGCTTGGGCTCAAAGGACTTAGGTGGTTCTTTCAAGTTGCAAAGCTCCTTGATTTTGAGAGAAGTCTGTGACAAAATTACAGGAGGTATAGAAAGGCAATGATCTTGAAGTGAGTAATGATAAGTAAACTGTTGTTTGACGACCCAGTTTTTTACCCAGGTGAGCAATCTAATATTTTGTAGGACAACCATTTTCCCAGATGACCAAGCTCTTTATCCAGACCTATTGGTGTTCAAGAATTTCCTGAAGCAAATAATGAGAATATTGATTGGATTATACCTTCATCTTCCAGGGTGAGAATTTTTTGGAAGAAATAACGTAAACATGTTGACATAGGTGGTCTCAGTTCTCAGTCATACTATTTAAGCTATGAGGACACAGTTCTCAGTATGTGTTTTTCATAATTAAGTTTGTGTATTTGTTTTTAAATAGGCAGCTCACAAAAGAAGAAACACTGAAATCCAACAAATATATAAATGAATACTTACCTTCCTTAGTAATCAGGAACAATTATCCAGATATTATCTAATACCAATTAAATTAGGAAGGTCAAAATTCTTACACTACTAAGATTTGACAAAGACAAAACTGACCTCTCATTTACTGTTGGTGGACGAATAAAATGGTAAACTATTTTAAAGGGCAACTTGTCAATATCGGAGTATATTGAGGTATGTAATCTGTGACTCAGCAATGTCGAATTTTAAATATATGCTCAAGAGAAACTCTTGTACATATTCACCACGGGAGGTATGCATGAAAACATTCATTGAAGCAGTGTCCTTAGTTATGAGAATGAATAATAAATTATTGTGCATTCGCTCAATTTATACAGCAATAAAAACTATATTAATGTATATGAAAATAGATAGATTTTAAAAATATAATACAGTTGACCCTTGAACAACACAGGTTTGAACTGCATGGGTCCACTTATATGCAAATTTTCTCTGCCTCTGACACCTCTGAGACAACAAGATAACGCTTTCCTCTTCCTCCTTGTCCTCATCAGCCTACTCAAGGTGAAGGCAAAGAAGAAAGCCTTTAGAATGATCCACTTCCACTTAATAAATAGTAAACATTTTTTCTTCCTTATAGTTTTCTTAACAATGTTTCTTTTCTCTAGCTTACTTTATTGTGAGAATACTGTATATATACATATAATATACAACACATTTTAATCGACTGTTTATGTTATCGGTAAGGTTTCTGGAAAACAGTAAGTTATTAGTAGTTAAGTTTTGGGGAAGTCAAGTCAGATATCCAGATGATTTTCAACTCTGTGGGGATAGGTCTCCCTAACCCCTGAGTTGTTCAAGGGTCAGTTGTACTGAGTAAAGAACTAACTTCTGGAATAATACATATACTATGACATCACTAATATATAGTTTTAAAACAACATTACAGAGGAATGCTTTACTTATGAATATATAAGTGACAAAATGATAAAAATATGAACAAGAAGGGCACACATCATATTTGGGATAGTGTTCACCTCTGAGAAGAGAGGTTAGAAAATGCAATTGCAAAGAGGAACAAAGAGGACTTCACTGTCTTCCATAATGTTATATAACTTTTGATACAGTTTGGATATTTGTTCTGGCCCAAATCTCATGTTGAAGTTTAACCCCCAGTGTTTTAGGTGGGGCCTGGTGGGAGGTGTTTGGATTGGAGGGGGCAGATTTCTCATGAATGGCTTGGGCCATCCCCTTGGTGATAAGTGAGCTCTCTCCCTGAGTTCACACAAAATCTGGTCATTTAAAAGTGTATGCCACCTCCCTCACCAACTCTCCCTCTAGCTCCTGCTTTTACCATATAATGCACATGCTCCACCTTCACTTTCCTGCCATGGTTGAGGTTCCCCAGAAGTTGAGCATATGCCAGCACCCTGCTTCCTGTAAAGCCCACAGAACTGTGAACCAAATAAACCTCTTTCTTTAGATATTACCCATCCTCGGGTATTTCTTTATAGCAATGTAAGAATGGTGTAATACATCTTTCATTTTTTAAAGGAAGTAAAATGACATCTGAAGCAGAAACAATAAAATGTTCTTACTTCATTCTGGCTGGCAGGTACTTGTGTATTTGATATGTTATTATGTATATTTTCCCATAGTTTTAAAATTTATCAGCTTTCATTAAGTGGGTGCTGAGATCTATATTTTGCTTATGGATGGCAATACTTCCTGAACTACTTGTGGAAAACACCGTTCTTTTCATTGAATTGCCTTTGAACCATTGTCAAGAGCCAGTTGTCCATGTACATACAGGGACATACACAAACATATGTCTGTGTGTGAAATATATATAGCCAGTTGTCCAACTTCTGAACACTTTGTTCCATTTTATTTATTTGATTTGTTTCTCTGTACTATCACCAATGCCACACTGTCCCAATTACTATAGCTTTATAATAAATATTAAAATTAGGCAGTGTGATATTTCCAGTTTTATTTTTATTTTTCAAAATTGCTTTGGCTATTCTAGATCCTTTGCATTTTCATATACAATGCTTCCATTTTTGAATTGGTTTGTAAATTCCTTCAAAAAGTCCTAAGATTTTGACACATATTATGTTGAATCCATTTATTAGTTTGGAGAGAATTGATACCTTGATACCTTAGTAATACTGAGCCTTCCAAACCATTAACAAACCATAAGTTGCCATTTATTTAGGACTTGTCTTCTGAGTATTTCACAGTTTTTAACATGCAGAACTTGCACATATTTTGATAGCTTTATGTATAACTCATGCTTTTGATGATATTATAAATTTTTAATTTTAAGGTGTTTATTGCTAGAATATAGAAATACACAGTTGGTCCTCGGTATCTTCAGGGGATTGGTTCCAGGACCCCCTACAGATAGCAAAATCCATGTGTACTCTAGTCCTGCAGTTAGCCCTGCAAAACTCACATATGTGAATAGTATGAAAAGTGAGCCCTCTCTGTCAGCAGGTTTTGCATCCAGTGAAGTTTGTATTTCCACTCACACTTTGTCGTGGATGCAGAACCTAAGGATATGGAGAGCCTACTGCATTTATTGGAAAAAATCTGTATGTTTCCTTATTAAATGAACCCATACAGTTCAAACCCATGTTGTTCAAGGGTCAACTATAATTTTTTTAAATATTATTTTTATATCCCAAAACCTTGCTCAAGGCACTTATTAGTTCTGGTAGCTTTTTTGTAGAATCTAGGATTTTCTATGTAAGCCATTATATCAGCTGTAAATAGAGTTTAATTACTTCCTTTACAATCTCGAAGCCTTTTATTTATTCTTCTTGCCTTTTTCCACTAGATAGGACCTCCAGTATGATGATGATTAGGAACTGATGAGAGTAAACATCCTTGGCGTTTTCCCGACCTTAGGGAAAGCATTCAGCCTCTCACTTTAAGTGTGTTGTTAGCTAAGGAGATTTCATAGATTCTTTTACCAGGTTGAGGGAGTTTCCTTCCGTAACTAGATTGCTGAGAGTTCTATCACAAGTGAAGTTTTATCACATTTTTTGTTTTCAAGTGCTTTTTCTTCATCTCTTGAGATCATATGGCTTTCTTATTTAATATATTAAAATGGCGAATTTCATTGACTGATATTAAAATGTTACACCAACCTTGAATTATGAGATAAACTCCATTTGGTCATTGTATTATCCTTTCCATATAGTGCTAGATTTGATTTGGTAATATTTTGATGAGGATTTTTGTAAGTGTTTTCATGAGGCATGTTAGTCTGTATTTTATTTTCTTATAGTGTCTTTATCTGTTTATGTGTTCAGTACAATGCTGGCCTCAAAAAAATGAATTAGAAAATATTCCCTGCATTTCTATTTTCTGGAAATTGATGGTTTAAAAGCAATTTATCAAGAGCATCAAGTATCTAGAATAATCTAGGCAAATATTTTTATTCTGAATTCTTTAAAAAGTATTTCCAAACAAAAGTAACTATATACTGAACATGAAAAAGGATTAAAATAAATGAACTCAATTATTTCAAAATAGAGAATGTTAAAGGAATTCCGCATACATGTGATATTATCTCATATGGGATACAAACATACTGAAATATTGAGAAAATTTGTAACATTAGAAAGACACACAATTTTAAAAGAAACTGTAAAACTAACTGTTGAATACTGCTGCAGAGTAGTTAAAGAAAGCTAAAGTTCTAGTGGCCCTTAGTTCTTTGCAGCACACATGTAAAATAAGTGATATATCTTTCAATCACATGCAAACTCACTCCAGGTTAACTGAGTTATTCAGAGGAGGTTACGTGTCTGATATTTGCTTTTGCAGACATATATGCTTTTTGCAGACATCCCTTTTGAGACTGCTGGAGAAGGATGTCCAAACTTCAGTTGACAAAACCAACAGTTATGTGATTACCAAAAAAACTATCATTTTGTTTTTATTACAGTAGATGCTATAAAGATTCTAATATGTAAGTAACGGCTGTTTATGCATCAGATGCATTATGTGATTTGTTTCAGTTTGATTCAGGTAGAAAACTCTTTGACTTGTGAGAAAAATAAAAATAACAATATTTTAAAACACAAAACATTCTTCTTTTTTTTTTTTTTTTTTTTTTGAGACTGAGTCTCGCTCTGTCACCCAGGCTGGAGTGCAGTGAAGCAATTTTGGCTCTCTGCAAGCTCCGCTCCTGGATTCACACCATTCTCCTGCCTCAGCCTCCCTAGTAGCTGGGACTACAGGCGCCTGCCACCATGCCTGGCTAATTTTTTGGTATTTTTAGTAGAGACGGGGTTTCACTGTGTTAGCCAAGATGATCTTGATCTCCCAACCTCATGATCCACCCGCATCAGCCTCCCAAAGTGCTGGGATTACAGACATGAGCCACCGCACCCGGCCCACAAAACGTTATTCTTTATAGAATACTTTTACAGAAATGATTTTATTTCGACTGTTACTTTTCTAGTAGCTGTAAGTTGTTTCTGGTGGTTCAGTAAGGGGCTGGCAGAAACTAAACTATTGAGTTCAGGGGCACAAAGAGAAAATGAAGGAACAAGGCATAAAACTGAAACGATTTCTTAATTAGCATTCAAGTTTTGCTGACTGTCAAATTAAGCCTGAGAAATATTTATGGTTTTGAAGCACTAGAAAAACTTAACCAGTAAGAGTTTCTTTGATCTAGATATCTAGATAGGAAACAAAATTGTATTAATTGTATCTATAACTTAGAAAGTATGCTCAACAAAAATACGAGTCTAAAAATATATGCCTATATCATCCAGATTTAGTCCCACACCTGGCATGTAATAAGGGCCCAAATAATGTTATTTCTTCTTAGCAGTAATAGATAATATAAAGAATTTTTGTTCATTCATATTAGATTTGATATCATTTCCAAGAAGAACCTTTTTTAAACTTTTATATATAAACTATAGAACTCTCAAGTCAAACCATATTACTCCAAACAAAGTAAATCAGCTTAACCCATTCGTATTCCACACTTACAGTTGTCATTGTTCTTTCTTCTAGGGGTATCACATTCCATTCCTTGCTAATTTTCTTCTTTATTTTTTTAGTCTGATTAATATATTTTCATTTTATTAGGTCTAATAGATAGCTGATCTAATTTGAAACTTATAAATTATACAGTTATATGTGAATTGATTAAAGCATATAACTCTAATAGACTGGCAGTCTTTTCAGAGATTAGAAGTGCTGCTTAGTTCCCTTTCTATGGATGATTAATTTTCAGTGGTTATCAACTCTCAAAATGAAAATTAAGCAATACATATTTGCTTTGTGGATGACCAGTTTTATTAAAGTAGTAGAGTTGATGCAATTAATTATCAATACCCCATTAAGAAAGCCAAAGTTAAGAACCAGGCAGGTATCTATTGTCAGTGGTAAAATTTAGTTACTGTTGTAAAAAAAAAAAGAATACTATCAGAGAGTTCATGATTTATGCAACAATCCAGAATCATGAACAAATGATTCCTAGAGTTCTTACTTTTTACATCTTTTAAGAAAAAATTGGTTTATATCAATACCACTTAAAGTAGAGTGACTTGAAGTAGAGTAGACTTGAAGTAAAGTGGAATGAATGATAAATGTTTCATTTGACTGAACAAAATTTTTTTTGTCTACATTGGTACTCAGAGGCTACTTCCTGTCTTTGGTGCTGACCTCTGCTCAGGACAAGAGAAAATTGTCTACTAAGTTTAAACATTTAGCCGTTATGCTTTCTTGGACATCATTTCTGAACAAAATAGTGCAATTAGTGCTCTGACAACTAAGAATTAAGAGTGGGCACTTGAGCTTTCCTTCTTGGGTTCTAGAAATTCTGGGAACCAGAGATTCTGTGACAGCCTCCTATCAAGAAAGCTACTTCATAAGCTGCAGTCTGGTCTTTCTGGTGATGCTTCTCAGAAGAGCAGAGAAATCGGTCCAGATAGGTCATCTTGAGAGGCTCCCTTTTGCAATGTGGAACTCTTGTCATACTATCATTCATAATAGCATTAATTAAAATTATGGATAAAATGTAAGATTTGTGACATTTGTGTGTGTGGAGGGTTTGAGGGCCTATTGTTGAGGTTACCGATCACTTATATTTCAAGGCAATGGAATTTGATCTTATCTCCTGTGACTGCTGGCTGAGGGTATGACCCTGGGTAGAGTTAGTAAAACAAAAA
The DNA here is from genome assembly GCF_008728515.1 of Papio anubis. Classification (NCBI taxonomy): domain Eukaryota; kingdom Metazoa; phylum Chordata; class Mammalia; order Primates; family Cercopithecidae; genus Papio; species Papio anubis. The sequence continues at coordinate 22,338,449 of NC_044989.1, forward strand.
GATGTAACCAAAAGGAGATCATCTGAAACCTTGAGAGCCTGAGGAGGACGTAGGAGGATCCTGAGTGCTAGGGAGTCCTAAGTCTTGGGCTTCTGGAAGTAAAGGACGCAATGACAAAGAAAAATGCCACAAATCTACAATTCACCCCTTCATTCTTGCTTATGACAAACATAAATGTACTCATAGATTTTGACGATGACTGAAAAATCTATCTACAGTCTCCCAAACCAACCAAGATTCAGTTCTCAAAATTATGCCCAATTTTAGTATCATTAATATATCAGCTTAGTAATTCTCCAAAATCAAAAGCACATAATGGTAACATATTCTTTCTCCTTCTTATAATATTCACCATTTTCTTTTGAAACAAATACTCCAATGAGTAAACATACAAAGAATGTGCATCCTCTGCTATCCAGGCTCCACTTGAGCCCAGCCACTCTTTGTAGCCCCAGCCTATATACGCAGGGGCCTGCTACATTGGGCAACTTACAGTATTTCATACTTTTTATTGTGTTGGCACATGCTATTTTCAAGAAGTTCTAACCACCTCTCTTCTGCCTTGAAAAGTCCTATTTTCCTCCAAAGTGCAGTTTAAATGTCAAATGTTCTCTGAATATTTCTGTCCCCTCCCACAAGCAGCTTTAGTCGCCAGGTGATGGGTCGCTAATGACTTAGACTCTAAGATTGGCAGAGACCCTGCCCTCAGCTGGCTGCATTAAGAACATCGCTTGGGTACTGATTGTTTGGCAGATACTACACAGAGAGCTTTAAATGTACTGTTTTATTTAATATTTCCATCAAAATTATTATTAAAATCCCATTTCACAAGTCAGAAAACAAAGGCTCAATAGTTTACAGAAAATGCCCATGATCACAAAATTTATAGGAGGTTAAACCCAGGTAGCCTAATTCCAAAGGCTATGCACGTCATTGACAAATATCATTGTCTCTCAGGCTGTGAGAAAACACACATAAACTAAGGTTTATTAAAAGGGTTCTGAAACAAGAAACAGATATTTTCTTATTGACATGTTACCTTCTTGTTTGTCTGATGCCCCAAAATCTCTTATTTTGGTTCAACCTCTCCAGACAGTTAGTCTCCGGGACTCTGTTGGGTTGGGGGACATAATCTCCAAGTTGTGAGAGGTAAGAAAAGAAATGTGGGTGTGGAGGGAGGAAGCAAAGTGTTGAGAGAGAGAGAGAAATACCACTTTAAGTCCTTGTTAGGTAGTAGCCCAAAGTAATTTAAAACAAAGGGAATCCTTATTGTATCAGAGAAATGTGTATATTATAAAATTAGAAACAGGATAGAGTTATTGAAAAATAGTTCATTAAAAAACAATAAACTTGAAATGACTATAGATGGGAAAACCAAAAGTTTTCCTGGGGGATAAAGATGAGCATTTTGATTTTACAAGAACAATGTTCTTATCTGTATAAGCCACAAAGTCAGAATTCAAAGTATCAGAAACTTGAACAGCAAAATATGTTTTGGGGGTGAGGAAGATGCATTGAGTGTTAGAAAGATCTCTGTCTTTTGCTAAAACACTGTCACATAAGTGAACAAAACAAATGCTTTCTGCAGAGAAAACATGCACACATGCAAAAAAACAAAAACAAACAAAAATCCTGTGATCTAGTCCCCCTGAAGCCTGGAGGGTAGGGGAAGCAGGGACAGTGAACCTAGTACCCTTATCTCTGGCGTCACTGCAATTCTGAGAGTTTGCCACCTACTGTCCAGTCTCAGAGATCACAATGATGTTTCTAGTCAGCTTGACTTCTGTTGATTCTCGTTCTAGATATATCCAGGTATATTTTAACTTCAATTAGAAATGTCCCTGAGTCTCAAAACAGCACAGAATTTAGGCAAATTCTGTAAGAACTTGAATATTCATTCTGTTGGCATGTACCTATTATGAACCAAGTATCAAGACTGTGCAAAATCACCAAAACGAATGCTAGCAAAAACTTAACTTTGCTATTGGTTACCTTATTTCATATTGTAACACAAGCTCTGTGTTAAACAAGATTTTTACTTTTACTCAGATGATGAATGGTTTTAGTGTAGCATTTTGCCTTTTTCTTTAAAAGTATGAGTACCAGACCAAAGTATTACATTCACATTTAATTAATTGTGCAGTTCTAGAGACTACTAACATACAGAGGCCTTTTAATTAGCAGGTACAGTGCACAAAAGTTATGAAAAGTTTTAACTGTGCTGCACAGCATGAATGTTTCAGGTACTGGTTTAGATTTAAAACACATTAGTGAAAAAACGAACAGGAGTCATGAGATATAGACTTAAGTCTCTGGTCTGTTGCTAACCAGTTGTGAAACTTTGGCCCTCTTACTCAAACTCTTCTTTTCTCACTTTGTCAGAGGTATTCCAATAAGAGCAACTTCGTTTTGAACAGGGGCTGGGTGAAATAAGGCTGAGACCTACTGGGCTGCATTCCCAGGAGGTTAGGGATTCTAAGTCACAGGATTAGATAGAAGGTTGGCACAAGGTACGGGTCACAAAGACCTTCCTAATAAAACAGCCTGCAATAAAGAAAGAGGCCAAAACCCACCAAAACCAAGATGGTGCTGACAGTAACCTCTGTTCGTCCTCCCTGCTCATTACACACTAATTATATAAGCTAAAAGACACTCCCACCAGCACCAAGACGTTTTACGGATGCCATGGCAACATCAGCAAGTTACCCTATATGTTCTAAAAAGAGGAGGACCCTTCAGTTCTGGGAATGGCCCACCCCTTTCCCAGAAAACTCATGAATAATCCACCCCTTATTTAGCATATAATCAATGAATAACCATAAAAATAGTAAACCAGCAGCCCTCAGGAGTGCTTTACTTATAGAGTAGCCATTCTTTTATTCTTTTACTTTCTTAAGAAACTTGCTTTCACTTTACTCTATGGACTCGCCTTGAATTCTTTCTTGCACAAGATTCAAGAACCCTCTCTTGGGATGTGAATCGGGACCCCTTTCTGGTAATAACTTCTGGAAAGGAATGAGGAAAGATAGATCAAAAGGGATTTAGAAAGAAATTCTAAAACTCTGCACTTCTGCTTCTTAAGACATGTGAAGGGACTGAGATGTCATCCTACTTGAAAAAAAAAAAGTCAAGTACACATATGCAGCAATGGTGACAGGTAGGTGAGGAATACACTGGTGTGAAGTGGGAGGCAGGAAGCCCTGCCTGTGTGGAGAAAGAGAACAAGATCAGATATAGAAGTGAGACAACGGGAGATCTTGAAAGTAATGGAGAAGAGCTTATTCTTGAAAAGTTGGCAACCAGGAATCCTTATCCTGGCCCAACATATGCTGTAAGTCAAGGTAAATTACTATATTGAGGACATTGGGTAATAAATTAATACAGTATAAATATTATTTAAGAAATGTTAATAATACAGATTTTCTTTTTCATTTTATTGTTATAGTTTCTGCCAGACCTTAGAAAGTAAGTTCCTTAATTAATGACCATTCATTTATCTAAAATTTTTAATCTCATATCTTCATAATTAAGTAATAAAAGATACCAAGTAATTCAAAAGAAAAATCTACGTGTTATATATATTAAAATTGTTTTGTGTTTTTTACATATACATATATATATATATAAATATGCGTACATGCATATTCTGCTTTGCCAGTGTATCAAACAGGTACCACATTTATCTCACTTCTTACCATTCACCAAATATTCCTTTCTCATTTACTATTTCAGAGTTAGCTTTCTAGTAACAACTGAAAGGATGGCAATACAATATAGACGAGAGTCTCTGTCCCTGGTGTGTTTTTGTTTCAGCTGGGAAGCAAGACCCCTTCATTAAAATATACCTGACAATGCCAGTCTGTGAGTGACAAAAGACAGAGCCTCCATCCATGCAGTGGTTCAGAGCAGAGCTGCAGACCCAAATCTGGATACCTCCACACACTAGGGATGTGGCTTTGGATAAGTAACTCAACTGCTGTGTGCCTCTATTGTTTCTTCCTTTTCTCATCTTTTCTGGTATAGGTTTCTTCTGAGGTTTAAATGAACTGACATATGTAATGTGCTTGCTACACCACCTGGCAAACAGTAAGCCCTCTGTATTAGATATTATTCTTATAGGAATCAAGAGGAGAGAGAGATTACCACTTGCTGACCAGAACAGGTCAGATTCTGTTACTTTTCTCTTTAAACGTCTTCCTTTTTTCTATAAATTGCTTTTGAAACCCTGAGCTCCAAACATACCAGATGCCTCTTCGCATACACACGCACATATGCATGCACGTACACTCTATCACATTTCGCAGGCTATGTTCTTTGGATGCCAGCTCAACCACATCTGCCGACTTCTGCTAACTCCTTCTCCTTTGTGAAGCCTTCCCAATTATTCCAGGTGGAATTATTTGCTTAACTCCCCTGTATTTCCTTTTTCTTTTTTTTTTTTTTTAGTGCCAGGCATGTAATGGATGTTTATTTTATTTAATCTTTGAGGCAATAATTTATTTATTTTTTTAATTTATGTTTTATTATTATTATACTTTAAGTTCTAGGGTACATGTGCATAACGTGCAGGTTTGTTACATATGTATACTCATGCCATGGTGGTGTGCTGCACCCATCAACTCGTCAGCACCCATCAACTCGTCATTTACATCAGGTATAACTCCCAATGCAATCCCTCCCCTCTCCCCCGTCCCCATGATAGGCCCCGGTGTGTGATGTCCCCCTTCCCAAGTCCAAGTGATCTCATTGTTCAGTTCCCACCTATGAGTGAGAACATGCGGTGTTTGGTTTTCCGTTCTTGTGATAGTTTGCTAAGAATGATGGTTTCCAGCTGCATCCATGTCCCTACAAAGGACACAAACTCATCCTTTTTTATGGCTGCATAGTATTCCATGGTGTATATGTGCCACATTTTCTTAATCCAGCCTGTCACTGATGGACATTTGGGTTGATTCCAAGTCTTTGCTATTGTGAATAGTGCCGCAATAAACATACGTGTGCATGTGTCTTTATAGCAGCATGATTTATAATCCTTTGGGTATATCCCCAGTAATGGGATGGCTGGGTCATATGGTACATCTAGTTCTAGATCCTTGAGGAATCGCCATACTGTTTTCCATAATGGTTGAACATAGGCATAGGCAAAGACTTCATGTCTAAAACACCAAAAGAAACGGCAGCAAAAGCCAAAATTGACAAATGGGATCTAATTAAACTAAAAAGCTTCTGCACAGCAAAAGAAACTACCATCAGAGTGAACAGGCAACCTACAGAATGGGAGAAAATTTTTGCAATCTACTCATCTGACAAAGGGCTAATATCCAGAACCTACAAAGAATTCAAACAAATTTACAAGAAAAAAACAAACAACCCCATCAAAAAGTGGGCAAAGGATATGAACAGACATTTCTCAAAAGAAGACATTCATACAGCCAACAGACACATGAAAAAATGCTCATCATCACTGGCCATCAGAGAAATGCAAATCAAAACCACAATGAGATACCATCTCACACCAGTTAGAATGGCAATCATTAAAAAGTCAGGAAACAACAGGTGCTGGAGAGGATGTGGAGAAATAGGAACACTTTTACACTGTTGGTGGGATTGTAAACTAGTTCAACTCCCCTGTATTTCTAACGGTCTTTCTTATTCCATGTTGCTTCTCAGCTACATGACTCTCGGTAAAACACTTACGTAACCCTATTTGTATTTCAGTATCCTTATTAGTAAAATGAAAAAACACCTAACCCTATTAGGCTATTGTGAGTATTGACACATGAAAAGTGCTCATGAAAGTGCCTGGTATATAGCAGAGCTCAGTAAATGTAGCATTGTTTTTAATAATATTAAAACATGTACATGCTATGTTATAATTATGTGTTTTTTTCTTTTCTTCTCACTAGAGAGTATATTATTGGCATGCAGGGAAGGGAACACATCTAGTTATTCTCCTCTTTATATCTTCAGCACCAAGGATAATGCCTAGAACATGCAAGGACCAAATAAACGTAAGACAGTTAATTCATTTTATACCACTAACACAGTGTGTAATGCAGAATAAGTTCTCAAACATGCTTTCAGAAAAGAACTTGAATGAGAACTTTTGCCAATCTATAATTTAAGCATGTCCACTCATGTTCATTCTCCATAATCATTTTGAGTATTTCATGAGAAAAAGAAAAGTTTGTTTCAGTTTATTTAGGAAATAGTAAAATTATTATCACAATACATCATACTGAGTCAAAATACAGGTTATTTTCCAAAGGGACAACCTTAGTATAATAAGAAAAGAATGTACAACTAGTGAGATCATGGGAAAAGTGTACAAGTGTGTGTGGGTGTGTTTCAAGAAGTTAAGAAGTGAGGAAAGAAAAAAATAAATAGGAAAATAGGAGATGGGTAGTAAAAATAGAAGCTAAATGATAATAATTGGAAGATATGTATTCATTAATACAATAAAAGTAATAGTTTCAATGCTCAATGAAAGATAAATGTTGCCAGAATGGATTAATAAAACAAACTGAGTTAAACATTGTTTACAAAAGATACAGCTTACATGTAAATATATAAAAGCTAAAAATAAAGGAATCAAAGAAGGCATAAACAAAGAGAAAACTGATTTACCTAGATTAATATCTGTCACAAGACTTCAAGGTAAGAAGCACTACCAGAAATTTATGAAAAGGCTATTTTATAGTAATAAAATAATTCACTTACCAAGAAAAGATTGGAATTCTAAATATTATATACTTAGCTTCAAATGTAAATACAAAACTTACAAAACTAAGAGATGGAGTAGAAAAATCCACAATCGTAGCAGAGAATTCTAACCCACTTCTTTTAGAAGCTTGTAGAACAAGCAGACAAAATGCCAGTAAATTCTAAATGATCTGAACAACTTGAATTCCAAATGAAACCTAATCAATATACATAATTTGCGAGAAAGAGAGAGAGAAAACATCGCACCCACTACAGGAGAATATATATTCTACTTAGTACAATTAAACATTTGCCAAAATTAGTGTTGTCCTGGGACATAACATAGTTTCAACAAATATCAAAGGATTGAATCAGTCAGAATATGTTCTCTCACGCTATGTAATTAAGCTAGAAATCAATAACGAAATGGTAAGTAGAAGCCTCCAAATGTTGGAAATTGAGCAATTCAGTTCAAAACAATGTTTAGATCAAAGAAGAAATCAAAATGAAAATTAGAAAATATTTGAAACTAACTTAAATAGCACAGCATATCAAAACTTTGAGCTGGGAAAAACTGCATTTGAGTCTGCATTTGACCTACACAATGAAGACCGTCAGTTTCTCTGCATTGTCCAGGCGGTGTGGGGACAGAGCAACTGTGGTCTGAAAGGACTTCTCAGAGGAAGAGAGCTTGGTATTCCAACTAAATGTTTGCCTAAAAGGGAAACGTTTTAGTGTCTAAAAGGGATGCAACTAAATGTTTGCCTAAAAGGAACCTCATGGTTATAAATACATATATTAGAACAGCCGAAAAGAGAGGCATCAGTGCCGTAACAATCCATCTTATAATAGTGAATAATGTTCAAAGAAAGTCGAAAGAAGGAAGTAACAAATATGGGAAAAGAAATTAATGAAATGGCAAACTACTGTATAACAGTAAATTAACACATCTAAAGTCCAGTATCGGAAATAAAAACAGGGATAGGATGTTACTACATCTCCTTCAAATGAAAGAATACATACATACATGGAAAAACTTTTAACATGTTCATGGTTTGGAAGACTCGATATTATTAAGATGTGAATACTCCTCAATTTTAGCCATAGATTTTGTGCTATTCCAATCAAAGTCTCTGCAGGAGTCTGTATGGCAGTGTGTGGAAATTTGCATGCTAATTCTAATATTTATGTGAATATGTAAAGGATCTAGAAGAGCCAAACAATAGTAAAAAAGAACAATGATAAATCTACTACAACTCAGTAATAAAAAAGACAAATAAAAATGGGCAAAAGGCATAAGCTTATATACAAAATACAATGTATAGATGGCCAAGAAATATATTTAAAAGATGTTCAATGTCATTTGTCATTAAGGAAATGTAAAACAACACACCAACAGATGTCAAGCAAATATATTATACTAAGTTAAATCAATAGGTGAAAAAACAAATTATTCTATACTCAGATAATGGAATACTACTCAATAATAAAAAATACAAACAATGTATACACTACATAAATATCAAAAATATTATGTTATATTAAAGAAATCTCACAAAAGAATACATATTATATAATCTTATTTATATGACATTCCTGAACAAGAAAAACTAAGAACTCAGAAGGATATCTGCCTGTAGGAAGGAGTGAGGTATTACTGAGAAAAAAATGTGTCAGGAAAGGTATTGAAGTGATGGGTTATTTTTTCTTTTAAATGGGATAATGGATACACAGACATATACATTTATTCCAAATCATTGAGATGCAGACTTAAAATCTGGCCTACTATACTGTGTGCATTATACCTTTAAAAAGATAATGTGAGTATAAAGGAAATTAAAGTATTTTACCCCAAAATATATTTCTCTCACATATTTTGAGATGCCTGTTCGGAGAGCCAGAAAACAGAAGTAGGCTGGCAAAGCTGTCTTTTGAGGGGGAGATTTGCACCTGTAGAGAATCTGCATTGATACAGCCAGGCTTTCCCTTGTCCCCACCTAGAAAAGATTAACTCAGAGTCTTACATCTTTTAAGGTTTTTTTGTTTTGTTTTGTTTTTTAATGTTTACCATCTATTCCTGCTGAGGGCTGTTATCTCTGAAGTTTCATTTATATAAGGAGACCACCTTTGCTAGACAGGCTTCCTCTTCTCTTCCTCCCATAATCCATCTTGTCACCGTAACCCGATTTACCATCATAACCTGTTTTTGGCCATTCTCTGAGCCTTTATTTTTTCTGTAATCTCAGGATGTATGTAAGCTTCTGCACTCCATTGTGGGCTTCAGTAGTTGAGTAATCACTGTGATTCTCCTGTGTATACATCAATAAATGTGTATGGCTTTTCTCCAATTAATCTGTTTTTCTGTGAGTTGAGTTTTCAGCAAACCTTCAGAGGGCAAAGGGGAAATTTTCCCGTTGGTCCTTACAAGTATTTGATAAACAACTCTTGCTTATAAATGCCAAACTTTAGATAGCAAACTTTTGGAAAAACAGCTCATCACAGCTAATTCAAGAAGAAAAGGACTTTATGAATAGTCTCACATATATTAAAGAGATGGAATCTATAATTTAAAAATTTACCACAAAGTATTCTCCAGATCCTTGTGACTTCATACTTCAAGTTCTCTGAATATTTAAGGAAGAAACCTCAACAATATGGTGCAAACTCTTCCTGAAAAGGTAAATAGAATGAACAATTTCTAATCTAATGTTAGAGAATCATCATAACGTTGATCACAAAACTTAACATTGCTAGAAAGAAATACTGAATATATGCATTGCAAATATCTTTTCTTAATCCATGGATTGTATGTTTTAATGAAGAGATGCTCTTGATTTTATAGTAGTCAAATATTTTCTGGGTCACTGCTTTTTGTGTCTTATTTAAAGAATTTGCTTTGTAAATAGTGACACTGAATTTTTTTCTATTTGTTTTGATTTATAGAAAGAGAATTGATTTTATACAATAATTACAAAAAGTGAGCTTGTCAAATTCAACTCATAATTTTAATCATGTGATTAGATTATTTTAGATTTCCATATGTGCTCTTTTATATCAGCAGATTAATGATTATTCGTATTAATTTTTCTTCCAAATATTAAATCTTTTAGGTTTTTGTGCCCCATTGCACTGGGTAATACCTCCAGCACAATACTGAATAAAAATGGAGATACTGGCTTCCTTGTTTTATTCCCAATCTTAGAAAAAAAAGCATTCCGTTTTTTCACTCTAGGCTTTTTTGTAGACTCTGCTCCATCACACCAAATTTTTTTTTCCTTTATTCTCAGTTGCTAAGAGTTTTTTATTATCAATTATGAATACATGTTAAATTTTAACAAGAGCTTTACAGAATCTGTTGAGATAATCATGAGTTTCCCCATTTCCTGATAATGGGATGAATCTTAGATACTTTCAAATATTAAAACAACCTTGCATGCCTGGAACATAGACAACTTTGTCATCATACATTACTTTTTATACATTACTGGATTATCTTCCACAGCTTTTTGTGATTTCTTTTCATCTATATGGATGACATAGATTGGCTTATTCTTTCTTGAAAAAATCTGGTGTCTGGATCAAAAAATGGAGATGAGACCCTTGACCATGAGGACCTCACAATATATAATTGTGCCTTGCCTCCCCTGTGAATCTACCCTAAACCCCACCTGGATATTCAGTGTTCTCTCTGTTGGCTTCTGTGTGCCCTATTATTCTTACTACTGGAAGAAAAGACTTTTTTCTTGGTTGTGGAGGAAAAAGACAATGTATTCCAACTACATTTTCAATTTATTTGATTTATTTGAGGTAGGATAGTGTTTATTATTAAAATTAGGCTTTTTTCTTTTTTCAGCAAACTTTGATTCAACATGTTTATATCTATGAAGTTATTTAACATCTTATCCCAAAATATTTTTATAGCTGTTTAATAAAAAAGGTCTTACTGCTCTGACTGTGACTCCAGACTTCACAACAATCTCTATGTAATCCTGGTATTACTTTAATTACGAGCTCTTTCAGACCTGATGGATTGCATATTCTGGAGGAATGGCAGATGGTATTGAAAAATCATCCTTCTTTTATACTCACTATATTTATAAAACCTGGTTCAATATAGCTAAGTCTCTTAATACAGCTCCTGCTCTCTCTGTCATCTATATATGTACATATATATATACATACATGTATAAACTTTTATTGAAAAAGAAGATACATGAAGAGTGCACCAATCACAAATATACAGCTCATAGAATTTTCAAGAAGTGAACGCACTCATGAACCACCACCCACATCAAAAAGTACAATATTGGGCCGGGCACAGTTCTCATGCCTGTAATTCCAGCACTTTGGGAAGCTGAGGCAGATGGATCATCTGAGGTCAGAAATTCGAGACCAGCCTGGCTAACATGGCGAAACCCCATCTCTACTAAAAATACAAAATTAGCTTGATGTGGTGGTACACACCTGTAATCCAGCTGCTTGGGAGGCTGAGGCAGAAGAATCACTTGAACCCAGGAGGCGGAGGTTGCAGTAAGCCAGGATCATGCTACTGCACTTCAGCCTGGGCAACAGAGATTCCACCTCAAAAAAAAAAAAAAAAAAAAAATATATATATATATACACACACACACACACACATACACACACACACACACACACACACACAATATTGTCAGCAACCTAGAAGCCCACCATGTACTTCCTTCCAGTCACTGCCCTCTCCGAAGCTCCTCATTATCTTAACTTATATCACCCTCAGTTGATTTTGCCCATTTTGACAACTATTGAAATAAAAGCCTTCTTACTGTCAACATCATACATTTGAAATTCATCTATGTTTCATAACATGGCTGTTTATTCTCATGGACTACTTATCAATTTTATGAATCTATCACAATTTATCCATTCTACTGTTGAGGAAAATGTGGGTCATTTTCTGTATTTAACTATTAGGAATAGTGACACTATACTCTGACACATATCTACCAGTGCCCATACGTACACATTTCTGTTGGGTACATACCTAGGAACAGAATTGCTGGGTTATAAGGTAAACTTATGTTAAGCTTTAGTAAATGCTATCAACGTTTTTTCTATAGAAGTTTATACATTTATATTCCCACCAGCAATGAATGAGAGTTTTAGTTGCTTCATATCTTCTGCAGTCCTTGATATTTTTAAGTTTTTGAATCTGTAGTCATTATGATTTATGCATAGTATCAAATAATTGTGTTAATTTGCATTTATGTGATGACTAAGAAGGCTGCACACCTTCTCACATGTTTATTGGGCCATTTGGACTGTGTGTGTGTGTGTGTGTGTGTGTGATGTCCATTTGAGGTTTTTATCCATATTACTACTGTGTTGGATGTCTTTATTTTATTGATTCGTAGAAACTGTTCATATATTATAGGGTGGGGTGTATGAGGGAAGCGTGGGGCACAATTATATTGTAAGAGCCCTGCGGTCAAATGTCTGACCTCCAATGTTGGATCCAGACACCAGATTTTTTCAAGGGACCTAGAGATGACTGAACTTAAGGACATGACTCAACTAAGTAAAGTCATAATCCACTGATGTAGAACACTGATTCTGTATCATTAATTAATGAGAATGAATACTGCTAAACGAGTCAGAAGGCTCACATTGTCCTGTCAGTATATACTCTTACTCCCCAAATTAAAACATGAGAAGTCAGGATATGTTCAGACTGCCAAGAAAAATGAGTGGCTTAATTTCGATGACAACAGCATTGGCTTATGAGTGCCTAATGGGTCCATCTCCACTGGGGGCAACACAGCTGGTTGGGGAACCAGAGACTTAATGTAGATGACCTTCCCTTGGAATAATAAGAGAGCAACACAGGTAATTCTGGACTCTCACATCAATTTACTGACCTTCATGCAGGTGGTTCCTTGTTGGTTCACACAACCTTCCCTAGACATAACAATATCGTCAGCCAAGCCTGTTTACAATGTGTGAACTGTATTGACTGAATGTTCCAAAACAGATCTCCAAGTTCTAGGGATGTTCTAATCCATAATTAACTAACCATAGAACTCTATCAGAAAGGAGAAATACAATGCAGAGGAAAATAATCTATAATTAATAATTTTCATCAATATATGTGAAGCCAGAAGTTTCTTAAGAATGATTATTAGATATGTAGTTTAAAAGTAATGCAAAGGCACACATCCATAAAAGTATTCTCATAGCAGGAGATTAAAATTTTATACTTGCTTAAAATGCGCTTTTGCCACAGCTTGAAGTCCCAAATCTCCCATGAGGAGGTCCTACACCAACCTTTCCAACAGTTCTGGGAGACCTGACCTGACACAGTATATAATGAGACCTTCTCCTTCCAAGCTTGGAATCAGTGGGTGCATTTTATCCTGTAAATTGACTTGAAGCCAATAGGTACAATGTGACCTGTGAAACAATGTGAAACCTAATTAAATATATAGGTAGAAATCACTTTTATGGAAAATTTACAAGCCAGTAAAACCTGCAGAGAGTAACAGGAGACATATCTGTACTGTTCAAATTTCCCAGAAAAGTAGTCAGTAAATCACTAAATCATTCAGATTATGGCCTGCCTAATGCCAAGTATTTGAATAATTATGTAGTTCAGGGTAAATGATTGTTTGACATAACCCAATGGATGCTGTTTACATTCTAGATACAGTATCACGCAAATATCACTGGATACAGGGGAACACTCTGAAATACAAGTGCCCATTTTATTTTAAACTAAGGCAAGGTATAAAGTTATACAGGGTGTTCACTGCATACCCCCAGAGAACACTATTTGCCTAGACTATGAAGGGAGTATATGAATGGAGCTCCAGGAGTTGTGTGATGTGGCAGCCTTAAAATACTAATCCAAGGAGAAAGAAAAAGTTATTTCATAAAGATTGACATATGGCCACATTATCACATTGTAATAATAGAAAAAAGATTTTAAAGTACAACTTTATTGATTGCCCAACATCAGTATAACTACTTCTGACCATCCCCTTGGAATATCATACAAAACCAACCCCAGTGGCACATGGGACACTAAATAGAAAAGGATATCGCAGGACCATTAACCTAGCTGAGGATTTCTTTGTTTTCAATTATATTTTCCTATACGCACAATTGTTTTGTATATTTCTGAAATATCTTTGTTCTCTCTTCCATTCATATTTATAACCTGTATGGCTCTATTTGTATTATTTATATTTCTTCCCAAATGTTTTCAATGCCTTCCAATTTAACACCACGGAGATAACATTATTGTGTTTTCAGTACTGCTTCCTGATCATTAATAAAGACATCACATTTTTAAAAATCCACCCTTGTTAAACACATCTTTGCAACTTCAAATTATATAAAGCTTAAAATATGAATAATTTGAAGACATTGCCACATATTATTATTCTTTGCTTACCATCTTTTAGCTCATTTTCAGTTCTTGAGGCTGAATTTTTCTGGTTTGATTTGAATCAATTTTGCCAGTAAAATCTCACTGATGTTATATCAATTACTGTAAGAGGAGAATATAGGATGAGCACTATACTTAATCCTCCCTTTTCATCTCCAAATTTAGTTATTCTAACAAGAATCCTATTTAGTTTTGTGTGTGTGTGTGTGTGTGTGTGTATTCACTCGCGCATGTGTTGAGAGATAGTGATTATGGGGGTGGGAAGTGCTTTTTAAAAATACACAATTCACAGAAATAAAATTCCTATTCTGAGAGATAGCAGAATTAAAGTAAAAAAAGAAATGTGCTCTGGCTATGACCATCATCAGCACTGACATATGTGAAATATATCTGACATATATCCGAGCAGTATCTGCATTAGACCTGGACAAGCAGGGTCCTTGTCTCAAGTGGAGCCTCGTGCTTGGGAGTGTCTTCCTTAGTTTCCTTAGTTGACATGATCCCACTCTGGTGCTGGAAACAGAGTTAGCAGTGCTTGCAAGTAGGGCCCTGGAGCCTGGACTAGTCCCCTTGTGAGCCGCCTCAATCCCATTTCTCCCTTTCTTTATTTTTAAAAAATATTTATTTACTTATTTATTTTTATTATTATTATTTTTTTGAGATGTAATCTCTCTCTGTCACCCAGGCTGGAGTACAGTGGTGCAATCTCTGCACATTGCAACCTCTGCCTCCCAGGTTCAAGCAATTCTTCTGCCTCAGCCTCCCAAGTATCTGGGATTACAGGCTCCTGCCACCACACCTGGCTATTTTTTGTATTTTTAGTAGAGACAGGGTTTCACCATATTGCTAGGCTGGTCTCAAACTCCTGACCTCAAGTGATCCACCCACCTCAGCGTCCCAAAGTGCTAGGATTACAGGTGTGAGCCACCTTGCCCAGCCTCATTTCTCCCCTTCTGAACATTCTGACATCCTCTCCCTATTACCTCTCCCGGTGTGGGGTGCTTCAAATGCACAGCTGCATTCAGCCATTGGAGAGTAGAGGGCCATTCCAAGTCCCATGGCTGGATCCCAATTCTAGGAAGGTGACTTGAAAAACTAATAATTCCCATTTGAACTAGATATTTCTTTCACAGGTTTGTATGAGATTGACATAACAGAATAATGCAGACATGCTGATTTGGGAACATTATTCGGCGAATATATTCTACAGATCTTAGAAGAATCTGGCCACAGAGTATCTGCACTTGGTTTGAAGTCACAGTATGAATCCTCGACATTGGCTGATTCAATAAAAAGGTTCCTATGAATTTTATTTCCTTCAAAGACATTTGGAAAATGCCCGCACAAGTGGCATCTAAAAAGCAAATTCTAGGCCGGGCGCGGTGGCTCAAGCCTGTAATCCCAGCACTTTGGGAGGCCGAGATGGGCGGATCACGAGGTCAGGAAATCGAGACCATCCTGGCGAACACAGTGAAACCCCGTCTCTACTAAGAAATAAAAAAAAAATAGCCAGGCCCGAGATAAGCCCGGGGCGCCTGAATCCAGCTACTCAGGAGGCCAGAGGCCGGAGAATAAGCAGCCAGGCCCAGGAGGCAGGAGCTGCACAGTGACTGAGATCAAGCCACTGCACTCAGCCTGGGCTGGAAGCGAGACTCCGTCTCAAAAAGCAAATTCTAGTGTAGATGTGGTTAATATCTATAATCAGTTGACTTTAGGCAGATTATTCTCAGTAATATGGGGTGGATCTCATCCAATCAGTTCTAAGAGTGTCAAAAGCAAAACTGAGGAAGAAGAAATTCCATCTCTGGACTGTAGCAGCAGCTCATGCCATAGAGTTTCCAGAGTGCCATGGGCCCTACAGATTTTGGACTAGTCAGTCCGCACAATTGATACATACACAGAGTCAGGAGAAACAACTCAGCAAAGAAAGTATACACTTTTTTAGAGGGGGAAATGGTGCTGGACAGGTATTCACACCAAATGTCCAACAAAGATGACTTATGTACTCATCTTGTCTCAGAATTGACATTGATACAGTGAGGTTTGTAAGCAGATTCAGGTGCAATAAAACTTCAAAATGTTTTATTCCATTTTGAACGTGTCCTCAAAATGTTTGGAGATCTTACCAACCTGGATGATATGTTCCAGGAGGAGACAAAATTTCCTCCTAGAACATAGTTCATTAGTATATTGAGTAACTTAAAGAAGACACACCAGAATCTTTGAAATTTATACCTTGAATGTACTCTTTTAACAGGATGATGGACTCGGGATGATGACAGCTTCCTGCAGTGTTGCTGTCATTACCTTCTCAGCATCCGGCTGTATTTCCTGTGTCCCTCATGGTCATGTTGGCCTCTGTTGTCTTACAACCACACTATGTTTTCTGTTGGTCGCGAGCCCATTAAGATGGGCTTTATTTTGTTAACAGTGGAGTTACACTTGCCCCAAATGAAGAATTGGTTGCTCTCAGGGTGAAGAAGAAGGACCCAGCATGGCCTGAGGATCCATCTGGACTTGACTTTGGCATTGACAGCACTGCCCTAAAGGCAATATGGTCCTAGAAATCAAGGGGTTTCCCAGGTAATGCGTTCCAAGGGTCAAGGTTTATCAGAGAGAGAGAAGTCACTAGAACTGGAAAACCTCCAAAAGTCCAGAATAGGACCTTGTGCAGTGGGTCAGACTGGCTATGGCAACGGTGAGATAAAGGCGTTCTGGGTAAGGTCAGAATGATCAAAGACACCATCGAGAACAGTCTTCTCTCATGTGAAACTGTGAAATGCTCAGCCTGGCTAGGAAAGGGGTATCTATATTCTAAAACAGAGAAACAAGTACCAAAAGCAATGCTGTAGCCAAACCATGATGAGCTTTAGCTGTCACTCACAATAATACAAGCTGGGAAAGTGGGGAAATTTTAAGAAGGAACATGATGAAATGAATGTTTTAGGAAGAATTGTTTGGTGTCTCTCATACAGAGACAGCCTAGAACCAGAAAAAACTACAGAACCTGCTAACAATGCAGCTTGAAGTCGAAACAAATAGTTATGACCATTCATTTGGGATTTGTGACTCAATTCTCAAAGAATCCTTTCAAACATATGGGATAGTAATGAAAATATAATGGGAAAATTGAAATATACTATGAAAGCATCAGAAACCTGCACAGATAGTTCAGCAGAGCAATGTTAGTGTAGTTATAATGTATTGATTCTTCATTCAAACACAATTAAGTTTTGAAATCAACCACATATGGATTCAGACAGTTGAAAATGATATATTTCTTCAGTATTTAACATATGTCCAAACTGTGTCTAGAAATGATATTAAAAGAGATGAATAACTTGCTCTACTGTAACTTTAGGCTAAATTAACTCTTTGTGGTTTCAATTGTGTCTTTAATTTGCATTGTGCTTTATGGTTTTTGATGCATTTCACACTGTTCATCTCCTCGCATCTTTATATTACCCCATTTTACAGATAAGAAAAGTAAAGTTCAGAGGCAGCCAATCATTTGCTTCACATGTCAATTGCTCTTTAGTAGCAGAGCCAACCCTGGGTCATAATTCTCCATTCAACACAAGCTATTGGTCTAAGGAGTAACTGTGAGTTTAGAGTGAGGCAAATTGAAAACAAACCAAACTGTTCAAGGGAGATTGAGGATGAGTGCCCAAGTTAAAGGAGTAAAAAATAACAGATCTAGGTTCGGAAATTGGTAGAAATGACCATTCAGACTTTGCTTCACTCCCATTCCCAAATTCAATGTACTTTGTAACCAGTAAGCTACCTTACTGATTGAAGAGCTACAGATTCCCTGGAAGGAGTCCAAGAGTGGAAGCAACTCTCCTTTGTTTTAGTCACCCAGTACCATGTTCCGATTTCCTGAATGGATGCTATCTACCTGGAGTGAGGAACTTGCTACAGTCAGAGAAGCCCAGGGCGGCAGACTAGATGGCTCTCAGCCCCTTCAGCTGGAGAAGTGTGCCATCAACCTGCATAGTCCCAAATAAAGGGTTCCACTATGTTTGTAGGGGTTAGGCTCTGCATAATGTATCCAGCTGATAGCTGAATAGGCTTACAGCCAATCTACTTTTGCCTCCCCAAGCCAGGCATGCTCATGTGAGGGCTGTATAAATTCTTTTTCTAATGTGCACAAAGATGCTATATGAGCTTTCATGGTGGTCCTAATATAAGGACATTTCTGTAAAAGGTCTAGCCACAGTCAACCACAGTACTGGACTCTGATATATTCTGTTATGTGTACGTGCATATTTATGTTCTTTAAGCAAAAAAGAATTTTAATCAGATGAGTACAGCTATGACTAGAATCTATCAAAAAACATATTCCTTTTTTAAAACAAAAAGGTGACTTATTTTATAGACAAGTCTAAAATTGGATACAGTAAAATCACTTGTATTACACAGAGACCCAGTGGAAAGACCAAAAGAAGAGAATGAACTAATTCAGTGTACCTACCAACTTTCTTTACACACTGGCTAAGACTATGACACTCGATAGGATGGAGAACTTAATGAAATTCTAGGTGGTTCTTCCACCTGTCCTTCTCTCAATCTCTCTCTCTTCCTGGTCCCTTCGTACTATGTAATTCTCAGCTGTGGCATCTTTCCTGGATACTGCCTAATGGATTGCACTTGGACTAATGTTTCTGACCTAAGAAGCACCTTTATTATTTTCCTGCATTCAACCTCTGTTCCCAGGGCCCCCACAAAGGGCAGAACATTAGCTCTGAGTTTGGAAGCATACACCAAGTATTGTCCCACCAGAGGCAACTAGACTTGGCCCAGATTAAATATCTAAAGGCATGCTTTGGGCTACACATATTTTATACTTTGGAAAATGGAGGTCTGCTGCTATGGCTCGAATGTGTCCTCTCTAAAACTCAGCTATTGAAACTTAATGACCAATGTGATCGTATTAAATGGTGGAGCATTTAAAAGGAAATTAGTTTGTGAGGCCTCCTCCCTCATAAAGAAGATCAAGGCTCCTTACAAAAAAGGTTTCATGCAGCATTTGGCTCCCCACTGCTCTTCCACCCTGTGTGGACATAGGGTTCCTCCCCTTCAGAGGATGCAGCAACAAGGTGCCATCTTGGAATCCAAGAGCAGCCCTCACCAGACAATCAAACCTGCTGGCACCTTGATCCTGGACATCCCAGACTCTAGAACTGTTATAAAATAAACTTCAGATATATATATATATAATTTTGTTATAGCAGCACAAATGAACTAAGACAGCTGCCATCATGGTACTAAGATAGAAGGACCGGGACAACAGAATATTTCTGATAAAAAGCTCCCAGTTGAAATAAAGCCCTCTCCTCATCACCTTACCTGCACAATTTGGCCATCTGTGTGTGTGAGCTGTGAATGGTAATTATCTCTACGACTGTGCATGGTTAGTGGGAGTCAATAAACATCCACTTCAGTGCACCTTGTCAGTTGCAATTTGCAACAACCCTTCTTCCTCATCACAGGATGATCTAAGCTGAGAGGTAGGGAGAGGCTCAGGAATATCCAAGTTTAATTAGCTGATATTTGATTGGAAGATGCTGTGAGCCAAGGGCAAGAGACTCCTGAATGGGAGTCAAGAAATCAATTGAGGGGAATCAACAAGACATGTAATTAAATGAAAGACAGACTTCAGGACAGATATTTGTGAGAATCTGACTTCATTCTAGGGGAAGGTGGTCAGGCTTGAAGTTAAAATTCAAAGGCCAGAAAATAGACCTACCCATTCACTTGGTACCTTGCCTTGCTAGACAGGTGAGCTCATGTGGCAATAATTATAAAGTGACACTTGTAATTATTTCCCAGGCAATACTTTAAATGCTTTATATACTTTAACTAATTTAACTTTCGAAAAGAAGGTCTCAGTCTTATCATCTCCATTTTGCAGATTCATAAATTGAGGCACAAAGTGATTAAGTAAATTTGTCAAAGATCACCTTGCAAATAAGTAGCCAAGTTGGTATTTGGCTTCAAGGTGTATTGTCTTAACTATTATATTATACTCTACCCCCAAATTAGGAAGACATTTCTTTCTTCTCTGAAAATCATGAGTTATATATCAAAGACAGTGAAAGTTAACAAAATTAGAGTTCCACACATCTGCCACGGCAAATGAATGTAGAAGTTAGACTTGACTACGAGGGACAACGTGAGGAATACTTGTCCCCCACCCCACCTTAAAATTTATTCTCCCTACCCAGTCCTTCTGCCTGGAGTAACACCATTGATTCCTTGCATAGGTTAAACCTTCTAATTCCTGTGCTTTTCTTTTACATTTTCATTGACCTCCAGCACGGATTATAAGGTTCATCCATTCTAATAGAATCTCCTTATTCAGAGAAAGATTTGGCATCAAAAGAAAGGAGCTTCTGAACCATGTGGGTGGGATAAAAGAGGTATACAGAAAAAGAAGAAAAAGGGAGGATCCTAATTACAAAGTCTATAAAGGAAAGAAGGTGGAAGCTATTTTTTATTTTTAATTAGAGTCATGATACTCTGAATTCAGAAATACATTGACTTGCATCCTGAAAGAAGAGTACATCCCAGATGGAGCAATAGTAATGTCCATGTTCCAAATGCCAAGAAGAAAGCACATCTGTGTGTGTGTTTCTTTGTATGTAGAGAATTTCCATAATTCACCTTTTTTTCACTTTAAATACTATGGGTGTAGGCAACATAGGGAATGATGACAGGTGCATACTATTATTTTCCAAACTCTATAGGTCAGGAAACTGAAGTTCAGAGAAGTTAAGTAACTTGCTCAAATTTACTCAGCTAGGGAGTGTCAGAGCCAGAATGTATTCTTAGGTAGCACAACTTCACACTTCACCCTTTTAACATCTATACTGTACTGTCTTTAATATGAAGTGAATGGGGAAATGCTGGCCAAATGAAGGCCACAAACAGTGATTGGGATCATAACATTGTGTTTGGCTCAGGGTAACCACAACACGACTAAAACAAAGCAACCCTTTCAATTCAACAAACATTTGCTGTATGCCTCCTGCGTTTCAGCTATTTGTTGAATACTCTGGGAAACCAAAATAAAGTTTAGTTCTCAATGTAGGAGATACTTGGCATCTCAGAACATGAGAAAAAACACAAGAGCATTTTTGTACAAAGCAATGTGTCCTGCGCCCAGTTAGAGAGAAGCACATTGCATCCAGAGGATCTAGACAATTTATCCACTTTGGAAGCCAGCTAGAATTAAGGAGCAGGAGCATTTACTAGTGAAGATGACTGGGTAAAAAGTCAAACAAAGGCTCACAGCAGAGCCTGTAGCTTTGTGTGTGCAGTGCACAGTGTTCTGGCTGGAATATTGAGACAAGAAGAGAGAGAGGAGATACAACTACAGAGTACATTTGGTTTTGCATGCCTGCCTAAGGAAACTCTAGCTTTAGAAATGCCATCTTTTGAATAAATAGTTGACGGTACACCTAAAAAGTATATTAAAACAGAGAAATTTTGATACGTGAAAGATGCAGACACATTTCACAAAGCAGGGAACAACACACACCAGGCCTATTGTGGGGAAGCATTAGGAGATATACCTAATGTAAATGACGAGTTAACGGGTGCGGCACACCAACATGGCATATGTATACATATGTAACAAACCTGCACGTTGTGCACGTGTACCCTAGAACTTAAAGTATAATAATAAAAATGATAATAAAATAAGGATAAATAATAAAATAAGAAATAAAGATAAGAAAGTCATGAATATAAATCTATTGATGGTATATTTAAAGGGAGATATGTCTGTACTATTTTATCTTTAAAATGTAATCACAGCCTGGGCAACATGGCAAAACCTTGCCTCTACCAAAGAAACAAAAAACAAAAAATTTTGGCAGGGCACAGTGGTGCGTGGCTGCAGTCCCAGCTACTCAGGAGGCTGAGGCAGGAGAATCGCTTGAGCCCAAGAGGTAGTGGTTGCAGTGAGCTGTGATCAAACTATTGCACTGCAGCCTGGGTGACATAGTGAGACTGTCACACACACACACACAAAAAAAATCAATTAGATGGATGCATAAAAATTCATGCATATGAATATACACAGTGAGCAAGGCAAAGGTGGGCAGTAATAATGAAGAAAGCAGCAAGATTCAGAGGCCAGTCCAAGCTTGGCATGTGGAGAAGTCATCAGGTCAGAATTCAGACAAGTGGAGACACTAAAATTGCAGAATTTTATTCAGTGCAAAAACTCTGATCCCAAAGTGCGTGTCTGCTACCACGACTATTAGAAGAATCCCTGAAGAATCACTCATGCAAAAAATGCCTCATTGCCATTGTTATCAGGCTTATAAGTTTGCACAGTCAGATAAGTAGACACACGCTCCATTGCATCTTGTGAATATCACAGCTTTTGTTCAAGTATCACATTCAAATCCTAGGACTATGTCATTTACTCTTCCTTATTTTTTTACTCAATTTAAAAACATAACATAAAAGATGCGCATAATGGCAAAGCAACCACTCCCAAAGACTGAAATTTAGTTTAAAAAAGGAAATTGGGAGGTACCCAATGCATTCAGTTCATATCCACCACATGAATTGCAGAATACATAATAATTTTGAATCAAATATTCACAAATAGATATTTTTGTAGATCTTTCTTTTTCTCCTCACCAAGATGAGGTAAAATAAATAAATTTACAATCGCTTGTTAAATGATTTGGGCAAAATATGCAAAGCAGAAAAGATATACTCTCCCCACCCCTCAAAGTCCTTATAGCTTTATTAGAATGATAGGTTTTATGCTATGGACCTGTAAATAGTAGCCCTGTATAGACAGACAGACAGATAGATAGGCAGATAGATAGATAGATTTGGAATCGCCACAGCTTCACGGACTCTTATACTCACATGGCAAATAGATATTTCTAAAATGCTCTAAAAACAGCTTCATTCAAAGAAGAGCTTTCCCTTTATGTACGTATTTGAATGTCTAGTATGTCCTAGATTCTGGAGAAACAGAAAGGACTAAGAATGGTTTCTGCCCTTGAACAGCCCATCCATTGAAAAGATCACACACAAGCAAACATAAAACTACATAGAGCAGGGGAACAAACCTTGTGCTGTAGTAACACAAAAGATGGCTGACTACCTGTTTCTTTTACTATATATGAGTTTATTACCCAACAAACTCCTTCTACAAAGACAATGCTAGGACACTTCTATCTAGCTTCTGCTACTATAATCATGAAATCCATATTAGAGGAGCAACCCTGCTGACTATATTTGAATGAGCAATGTACCAGTACTTGTCTTATTAATTTTAGCCTAGTATATATTAGAGGGCAAGACTCATGCTTAGTTTCAATTTAATTTCTGAATAATTCCAATGACCATTAGACACGATGATTTATCTACGCATAAATGCACTTTGCAGAATCAAAGCCCAGACTTTTAAGATTTAGATCCCTCTGGTAATGTGAATTAGGGTGAGGAATAGGGAGAGGCAAGCCAGGCATTTCTGGAATGATCCTGACTAGTGTCTCCTTAAAATCTGTGCCCTAGGTACCTAGTATGTCTTACCTAGTCTCAGATCTGGAGTGAATAGTTTAAAGGGAGATAAGAATAGAAGAAAATGTTGTGAAAAGAAGCTTATATCTGCCAGAGAAATGGACCCAGACCATCTAATTCAGCAAGGCCTTCCTCTATGCACCATTGCCCCCTTTAGAATAGCCCAACCATAAGCCTCAGTGCTCTCAGTGATTTCCTGCTGCAAACAATGGGCTTAGATACCTATTGGGTCCCATTCCTCTTTTGACTAAGCCTGGTCAAAATCATCCTTGACCAGTCCCTGACTTAGGTATAATCAATGAAGGACACCTCAAAGTGATTAGGTTACAGGTCCTCTTGAGTGAATCTATATGTACCCAGTTTTGTTTTAATCAGGTATGGTAAGGCATACAGACACCTAAATGAAGGAAGAAGTTTTGATACTCACAGATGCTGAGAGGAGAAGGACTGTCATGCCGCACAAGGCCACACAGGAAAGCACAGGTTGGTCAAGAGGCAGAGGCAGCCAGGGAAGAAAAACCTTCATTGGGATTTCCTTGGGAAATAATGGGCAAGAGAGGATATGCAGGCTGAGCAGGTCCAGGATTGGTTAGTTTGAATAATTTCAGCAGGCTCTAGTAGGGTGCTGGGCTGTCCCTAATTATCTGCTATCTGGCTGGGGGTGATTAGGGCAGGGGGATAGTGGTTCCTCCATTGGGAACCTGATAAAGGAGGCAGTCAGGGCCCCAGCCCTAGATTGGTTGGTTTGCACATGAAAGGCACACTTCCTGGGGGGTCCAGTCATTTGCTGTCTCTAGGGATTAGTTACCTAGCATGGGCAGTGCCTTCCAGTGTCAGCAAGGCCCCAAGATGTCAAAGCCTCTGAATAAAAAGACACACTTAATACATACCCATATTTTAATAGTTACTGTTTACTAAATGGCCTGAATTCCTGAGCTCTAAAAGAGAAATGAGCTTTCTTCTCTTTCTCTGAAATGATGTGGAGGCCTTAATGCAGCAAAGTTGGGAAAAAAATTTACAATACCACCACATGGGCTGTAATCAGAGGGCCTTGGCTTCCCAGAGTTTTCAATCCAGCATTATTCACAACCCTAACACTCTTTTTAAAAATGCATAGAAAGAAAGCTCTTACTGTATTCTAGGTACACATTTTTAATATTTACACTAACTTAACACCCTAGGGCTTTAATCACCAAAAAGCTTATATAAAAGGTGCAAAAACTGTGGGCTTCTTTCCATGTTGTGTTTTGTGAAAGGAATGGAAAGCCAAAATGTACAAGTAAAAGCTACAAAGACAAAACTCAGATTTTCCTGGAGCCATTAGAAGCAAAGTTGCTGGCATGGACACTGAACTTCTAGATGGAATTAAATGTATCAGAAGTCCCTTCACAAACAGCATAGGTGACCACATCATTGCTCCCACTATGTGAGATACAAGGTGAGATTTTTCAGTGCTAGGAAAGCTGCCACCTGAGGAGAAAACTGAAGAAAAGAGCAACTTACAATTATTAACGTGCTATAGAATCCAAGTATCCAAAAAGGCCTAAAAGGACTAAATTTTGTTCAGCCCATGTTAACAATGTTGAAAATGTGAGAAATGGAAATAATCTCAGTTTCAAGATATTTGAAAGGTATAACCATCAAAGGGGCATACTTAGAAGCAATTGTTTAGAGGGAAAAAATGATAACAGAGTCATGACTGATAGGAATTATTTTAAGGTCTGCTACAGATTCAGTCTCCCAGAACAGTGAACAATCTGTTATTCTTTCTCAGGAACTCACCTTAACAATGCTGAAAGCTTGAGCATTCTTGTTTAAAAATATTGCCAGAGAAACTGCCTATTCCTAGGGTGTCATGGAACTCTATCCACCATAAAAAAAAAAAAAAAAAAAAAAAAAAAAAAAAAAAGGTATGTTGAAGTTCTACCTCATAAAACCTCAAAATATGACATTTGGAAATAAGTTCCTTGCAGATGTAATTAGTTAAGATGAGGTTATACTGGAGTAGGATGGGTTTCTAATCTAATATGCTAGCTGCGTGTATAAGAAGGTAGTATGTGAAGATACAGAGACACACATGGAAGACCTCATAAGACGCTGAAAGCGTACTGGGATTTCGCAGCTGCAAGCCAAGGAATTGCAGACAAATCACCAGAATCTAGGAAGAGGCAAGGAAGAATCCTTCTTTAGAGGATTCAGAGGGAGAATGGCTCTACCTCCACCTTGATTTCAGAATTCTAGGCTCCAAAACTGTGAAACAATAAATTCCCATTGTTTTAACCATCTAGTTTGTGGTTCCTTGTTATAGCCACCCTGGGAAACTAATACACAATTTCTAACTACTGGCCAGAAATCTTTTAGGCTATCCTAAGTCCCTAACTTTACACATTGAATCCAGTTCTCTTTTGCTAGCTTTGGGGAGGAAATCTAATGTCTAACTCTGACTTTGTTACATATTTTGCCATAGGATCATGAATGAATCCCTAAAGAGCAGAGAGTTAGTCAATGAAGTAATACTAAACACTTGTTATTTGACTGAGAAGGTGAGATTTGGGCACTTCAGGGAACATTCAGGACGCATAAGATAGCGATCTTCCTTGAAGCAAGCTGTAAATGCCCTTTGAAGAAATAAAGCCAAGTCACACTGACAAATAATGGTAAAGAAATGACTTCTGGAGCATTCTAGAGTTTGTGAACAGGAATGCAAGGCCACCGTCTCGTGCCATTTGCATCCCAGAAGTAAGATGATTTAAGAGAAATTTCAAGCTACTCAGAGGTATGTCCCAGAGCCAGAATTATATCAGTAGGAGCTTGTCAAGAGCAGGCACCATTCTGACCATGGTTCTATGGGAGATATTGTATAATAAAGATAATCACAGTAATCATTCCAGGGCAATGAGAACACCCGTGGTATTTAGGGTCATTAATGAAATAAGTAACAAGAATAAGAGCTTACTCTAGGAAACAGATCCAGGATGGGCACCCAGCCAAGCCCCAACAATTCTGCATTTTCCTTCATGATGCTTGTGTCGTGAACTGATGTTGACCCCTCTGTGGTGCCACTGTGTACATTTGCTAAGGTCATTCTTCTGTCCTGGAATATATTATTCCTTCTACCTTCACAAGTCCTATTCATCCTTCAAAAACAACTACTGTATGATTCAGCAATTCCTCTCATAGAAATGAAAATATATGTCCAAAAATGACTTGTACAAGAATGTTTAGAGCAGCTTGTTTAACAATAGCCAAAACCTGGAAACAATCCATATATACATTAATTGGTATATTAATACTAGGGCTACTGCTCAGCAATAAGAAGCGACAAATGACTGATGCTCAACAATGTGAGTTAATATTTTTTTTAAAAAATGCAATGAATGAAGGAAGCCCTATATAAGTGTTAATATTTTTTTAATGCAATGAATGAAGGAAGCCCTATATGATTTCATTTATTTGAAGTTCTAGAATAAGCAAAAGTAATACAAGTTTAAAAAAGTAGCATAGTGGTTGCCTCTGGTGGGGAGGGGATGAGAATTGATTTGGAAGGGGCACAAGGGAATTTAAGTGTTCTAGATACGGATAGGGTGTCCATTACAGGGATATATGCATTTTTTAACATTGAATAAATTGCACACTTACAATGCCTACATTTCACTGCATGAAAATTATACCTCAGTTAAAAAATCAATAGATAGGCCCAGCATGGTGGCTCACGCCTATAATCCCAGCACTTTGGTAGACCTCCTGACTCCTCAGGTCAGGAGTTGGAGACCAGCCTGACCAACATGGAGAAAGCCCGTCTCTACTAAAAATACAAAATTAGCTGGGCGTGGTGGCGCATGCCTGTAATCCCAGCTACTCGGGAGGCTAAGGCAGGAGAATCACTTGAATCATGGAGGCGGAGATTGCGGTGAGCCGAGATTGTGCCATTGACTCCTGCCTGGGCAACAAGAGCAAGACTCTGTCAAGAAAGAAAGAAAGAAAGAAAGAAAAGAAAAGAAAAGAAAGAAAGAAAGAAAGAAAGAAAGAAAGAAAGAAAAGAAAATCCCACTTTAAGTCTCTATTCTAGAGATGCATGCACATTTTTAAATAAAAATAGAGATTTGCTTTGCTCACCTGTCAGGAAGAAAAAGAAGGCTCCTATGATGGACAATGTGTCAAAGAACAAGGTGTTTATTTTAGAGCCCCCAGACAGCTCTGACCCAGGCACCTGAAGCTGAATGAAAGATAGGAGGTCCTTTCTTGCTACTGTCTAATTCTCAAAACCCAGCTATATTCTCCTTCTCCCTAAAATTCAGACTCACATTAATGCAGGGCTCAGCCTACCAGGGTACATAGCAAGAACCTGTGACACTCATGGGGTGCTGTGCCTCCCATTGAGGACACACATCGTCTTCTCCCATCTACTGTCAGTATTGTACCAGATAATCCCCTTTAATATCCTGGGGAGGACTTGGCCTATATTACTCATTCCTTGAACACCCAAGAGTCGAGATAGGTTCCTGTGCTTTCCCTAGTATCTAAAGCAAATGAAAAAATATTTCAGGGTGGGGATGGACAGAGGCAAACACTAGTGAGGCCTTTGTAAATTCACTTATGGTCTCAGACTGGCAGGTTTCTGTGGACACAGATTCCAGAAACAGTAGGCTAGACAAATCTGAAGATGCCCCAAAAGGGCAGTGTATTATAATGAAAGTATAATTGTCCTAAACGTTCTCATTCACTCCAGTGCCCACCAGTCCATCTGATGGTCTCACAACCTTGCCTTTTATACTACTTAATCATTGGCTAGGAGAACAGGCAAAAAGGTAATGCCAATTCCTATGTCCAGACTGAGAAGAGCTATCTTGCCTCCAAGGTTTGATGTGAAATAAGTGCAAAGTGAAATGGCTAAAAGCACAGACTCCAGAATGCTTACATCTCAGCTTTACCATTTCTAGCTGTAGGAAGCTAGACAATGAACTTAACCTCCCCTTGCTTCAGTTTTTTCATCTGTAAAAATGGAAATAATATTTATCTCATAAGGTTGTTGGTAGGATGCAAACAGTTAATTTGTGGGTAGAAAGCTTAGAAGAATGTCAGGCAGATGGTCGGCATGACAATATATATTATTGAGTTATTATTAAATCTTGTCTTCTTGTTCTTGCATGTTGTGCACAAATATGTCAAATAGCTACAAATAACATAGATTTCATCACAGCCTTAAAGATCCAGAGAGATAAAGAACCAAGGAGAAATCGCCCTAGAAAAGTCATTTCTTAATTTCCGGATTCAACGGATATTCTGCTAGGACTAATCATATTCTATTTCTGGTTGATAACAACTATTATTTGAAAATTCCCACTTACATCTAACACACCCACCCCCAACCCCTACCCACATTTACATGTCATCCAGTTATATGCAGATCCATATTTTCCTAAATTTCCAAGATACATTTTTTCCTCTGCATACACTAGGAAGCAAACACTATAGGAAACATATACTATAGGAGACATACACTAAAGAACTTCTCTACCAAAACCTGTTATCTCTTATTTTTCTAGAGTCTAAATTTTTCCCTAAAAAAATCACCCTTCCTTTTTAATTTTTGCATTTCTTTGCTTAGAAGTTTTATTGACTTTAGCAAGTTCAATATATAACAACCATATCAGGACAAAATTCATCTCCCTGATTAAAGAAAAGTCTGCATCCTTCTCACCAGGTAAACAAAAGCAGTGCAAGATAAAAGCAAATAGCATTAAAAGCATAATTAAAGAAAAGAGGTGAGGTGAGAAAGTTTTTTTTTAATCTATCATTTTAAATACAGTTGGGAGTATTCTCTGTACTTTGCTTTTACTTCGTTTAGTATTTAGAAAATATTAAATTTAATTCTTTTAGTTCTTATTTTTATGTGTGTATCCAGAAGCAAAGATATAAAAGTGAAGAATTTGCTTGGCCAAGAGAATGCACTTCACCTAAAAACTTCATTTTTATGTTTTCCTGTTTCTTTTTTATAAATCACGAGGCAATTTGGTTCAGAGCTTCGCAAATGCTAGAGTTACAAGAGGGCCACTCAATCCTGATAGTCATAGTAATTTCTGTTTTATGGATTCAGTTTGATGAGATATAAAAATTCTAGATGTTTTATTTTGGTGAGAAAATTAATTGGATGCATGACTTTTGGCCTGCTGTTATGGCCTCCATAGTCTATGTTGCTTTCCCAGAATGATTAATTTAATTATGATAAGTACAGGGTTCTTTTGAATTCATTCAAACCGTGTATATGAACACTTCCTAGCTGACTGCTTCTGTAATGTCATTACCAACTATGTGTTAATTATGTCAATAAATTAATTGGACCTATACTCATATTGGTTATGGCCTTGATGTCATTTTTCTGCTCTCCTCTTCCTTTGGACTTTCAAAGCTGGGCTCTAACAAACTGTCAGTTTGCTCCTCACGTATAATTTTTTTCCTGGATTTATATATTTTAGTGCATGCTCTTCATAGCATTAAAAATCTTTTCCTTTAATTCATTTATTGCCTACTGGATGTTTTGCAAGAACCATTGCATTGGTTTAGAAATGTATTTGGTAAATCATTGATTGACCCTTTCAATTACCTAATTAACAACAAATTTAAAAAAAAAAAGATTTAAACGGGTTTATTTTTCTTTTAAAAAGCCTATAGAAATTGCAAACCAGGGTAATACAAACTAATGATGTGACTACATTATAATTGAATCAGCACTATTAAAATCTTCAAGCGTCAAGAAATGGTGCAGGGGTTTGGCATTTCTCTCTAACATATATGTAATATTATGCTCTTTCTTCTCAGATAGCTTTCAGATCATTGCACACACAGAATGCAATTACTGAAAGGCAGTAAAGGCATGACTTTTAAAGGAATATGAGGCCCCAAGCAATCAGTCGCTATATGAGATGTAATGAAATGCTAGGCCTGCCAGTTAAGCTTAGGGAACGAAAAGAGCAATCTCTATGAAATGCACAATGCTCATCTTACAAGGATATTTTCTTCAGTATCAGGTTGTAAGGTGTTACTGTCAGAGAACTTTCTGGTTTTCTGACTTTTTACATGCATTATATAAATGTCTATTATGTATCTTTACCAAAGTGAATTATAGAGAAAATAATAGCAGCAGGTTTCCTTGTGCTGAAAAGGCAGGCACTTAAAGCGTAAAGCATTCTTTTTCCTTCCTCTAGCCTGCTCATCCTGGAACAACGCACTTGGCAAAAGAGCGAGTCTCTTTGTCCCTTTCCCTTCCCTGAAATAACCACACTGATAGCAGAATAACCCGGAGATGACTTTATAAGCTTCAGGGTGGAATTCAAGTCAACCAGCCTCAACTGTTGAGCAGCCCTTGGGGAGAGACAAGGAAAAAAAGCAAGAAAGTATGAAGCCCTATGTCTCCACATGGAGTTTGCCGTCTGCTAAGAACATAAATGTCCTACTCCCCTTAACACACCCTGGACAGAAACTCACCGGATAGTTGAGAGGGTCAAAAGGAAAAACGCTCATCTCATTTCCTTGTTTTGCTTTCTTAAGTGAATTTTCCACGACTCTGACAAAAGCACTGCTCACGGCAGAAGAGATATGTGGTAGAAGTCACAGGTCAGTAATCCGGAAGGGCCAGGGAGGGTTTAGTAGGCTTTCAGAGGCAGAGCTTGAATGAAATGAAAAGGCAGAGGATTCCATGTCAAAGTCCCAGGCTCTTAAATGAGCTTCAACACTCATTTCCAGCTCTAACTAAGGAAGAGTTATAGGAACAACTAATGAAATATTTCCCATTTCTATGATTTCCTGTATGTAAGGTAAAGCCATTATTTTTCTTGGTTATAATTCACATTTAATGAAAAGACACTCTATAAGTACTATAAGTAATTATTTTAAGTGTGTGATTATCTTAACCATTAAAATATCATTTTATTTCATTGTGAAAGTACTCACATAGAATTATTTTTTAAAACAGTTTTTAAATCTTCCATGTTTGACCTCTTCCACTCTCTCCTTTGGCCTGTGAATCCAGAAATAAAGATTCTTGCATTATCCGGGAAACTTTTAAATCTACTAGATATTATAATTAAGGGCTCATATATCTAGGTTAATTTTACATTGGGATAAATGTTATTATTATATGCTTTTCATCATTAATATGACCTACATGAAAAAGATTTTTAAAATATTATGGGTTACTTATTTCTTTGTATTAGTGTCTGACCTATAGTTAATATTTGATCATCTGTAAACACACAAGCATGACTATTTTTGTTTTCAATTTTCAAAAAGGATTGTAACTCAATAAATTCTGTCAGGCATTTAAATAACTAGATGGCCAATTCTGGTAATATTTTATGCATTGTAATAATTTCAGATGATATGAGAAATATTTAAGCTATTACAATATTTATAAGTTGATTTCTAGTGACATAGTAATTTGAAGATAAGTTTATGAGGCACCAAGATGCTATAATCTCTTGACTAAGGAAGATCCCTTTGAGTAGATAATAATTATTGAAAAATTTTTTTATAATACAGTTTAAAGAGATAATTTTATTCACTATGGAAAAGTACAGTAAAACAAGAGCTGGGAGTTTCTTCAATGTGATCACTAAAGGCATTCCACACCTGCCTCCTCCACAAAGAAAAACCCTAATAACAAGCATATAATCACACATCAACTAGAGTATCTAAGACAGAATACTGGAATTCAACAAAGTGACAGGAAACACACAAGGCACAGAAAGAGAGGAAAGTGAGGCAGCCAGCTTGGCTAGGACTACCTGAGACCCTGGAGAGGTTACCCCGTGCAAGGAAAGGGTAAGTGAGAGATCCTCAGCAGGCTACATTCCCAGCATGGACTCCCACAACCCTATTCATAAGAGACCTTCTTGACCCTTCCGGGCTCTCATAGTAGCATAAGAACATCACTGGAGACTGCATAATAGACATTGCTCCAAAGAGGAAGTTAGCACTGGGTTCTACACACGCACCCATGTCCTAAGCAGCTGCAGCATGGCAACACTTTGAGAGATCAGCTCCCAGGAGACTGAATTCTGCCCTGAGGCTCAACAGCCCCCTACAGCTCCACATCCCTAGACCCCCACTGACATAACCCTGAGTCACCATGGATGGCTAAAGCAGCGCAACACCAGTTGGATCTACTGGATCAGTACAGTCTCCATCACTCTGGCACACAGTGTAGTGCACTCCAGGGAATGGGTGGTGTAGTGCAGCAAGGAGGCTGCCCTTGGACAAAGGAAGCCAAAAGACACACTTTCCAGAACCTCAAACCCTCTTGCCTATGGCCACTGCCACTGACAGCAACCCAGCACCCAAAGCAGCAGGGTTGCCATGCACTTGCACGCACCCAGAGAACTGGGTCTCCCCTCTGCCACTGCTCCTGCTGCTGAAGAGCAAAGTCCATACTCTCCAACGACTGAGAGCTAACTGCCTGTGACAGCTGCCAGTGACATAAACCAAATTACTTCCCAGAAGCAAGGCAGCAATGCACTTGCATGTGCCCTGCAGATGGTCTTCCAATACTCACTGCTGCTACTGTTTCCAGAGAGGTATGGATCACCTCACTCTGCCCACCACATCTTGTGCCTATGCCCACAACAACCTGAGGACAGTCCTACCCAGACTGGCATCTCCTCTGCCAGTGCCCAAACATACCACCCAGGGGCCTGAGGATCATCCCATCCTGTCTACCACTGCTGGCCTCTATACACTCTTCCCAGGGGACTGAAGATAGACCCACTCAGCATTCTGCTACCATCACAGCCAGTACTCACCAGCACATACCAACTGGGCACTGGGGACTGGGTCACCCAACCTGTCACAGTCACTGATAACACAAGTGCATGTTGCCTGAGATTCTGAGGACTGTCCCTCCACCATCACAGTCATTTCCCATGCCATGCACACTTCCCAGAAGCCAAGGACCCACCCACCACCCCAACCCACTAATGCCACTACCAGCCCTTGAGCAAGCAGCCTTGAGGCCCAAGAATCAACATGCTTGGACTTGCTAACACTGTTGCATGCATACACTGCCTAAGAGCCCAGTGACAAGCACATTCATCTTACCACTGTCACAAATGTAGCCCAAGGAGTAGCCTCTGTGATGTCCCTGTCCACAGGAAAACCTCACCAAAGTCTCTACTAACAAATTTAACCTAAGCTACTGAGAAAATCACAAATACTACTTACGCTGTTTGCCTCTGGAGAAATCAAACAGAGACTATACTATTGCATTCACACATAATCAAAGTGAAATTTCCCTACCCAACCAACTCATGTATCTACCTTCAGGAAAAATTCTCCCCTATGAAAGAAACTATGAAAAATTAGAAGTAACTACTAAATCAGATGTACAGATATCAGTGTAAGGACACAGGAAACGTGAAAAAGCAAGGAAAATATGACACATCCAAAGGAATACACTATTTCTCCAGCAATAAAGTCCAATGAAAAGTAAATGTATAAAATGCCAGAAAGATAATTCAAAATAATTTTATTAAAGAAGCTCAGTGAAACACAAGATAATGCAGATCAATATAAAGGCATTAGAAAAATTATTCAAGATATGAATGAGACATATACCAAAGATAAAGATATAAGAGAGAACCAAAGGAATTCCTAGAACTGAAGAATTCAATGCATTAAATAAAATGTTTTGAGAATTTCAACAATAAACTAGATCAAGCAAAAGAAATAATTTCAGAACTTGAAGACAGGTCTTTTGAAATAACCTAGTCATAAAAAAAGAATTAAAAAGAATGAACAAAGCCTATGTGACAGATAAGACACCATAAAGACACCAAATATTTAAATATTCAATGTTCCAGTAAGTGAAGAGAAACTAAAAGGCATAAAACACTTATTAAACAAGATAGCAGCTGAAAACCTCCCAAGTCCAGCTAAATATAGACATCCAGATATAGTAAACTGAGGGATTCTAAAAGAGATACAACCCAAAAAGATATCCTCCAAGGCACATTATAATTAAACTGTCAAAAGTCAAGGAGAAACAAAGATTTCTAAAAACAGCCAGCAAGAGAAAAGGATCTGGTTACTTATGTGAGAATGTCCATCAAACTAACAGTGAATTTCTCAGTAGAAACCTTACACCAGCAGAGAATAGGATGATATATTCAAAATGCTGGGGAAAAATAAAAATTAAAAAAAAACTGTCAACCAAAAATACCATACCCAGAAAAGTTTCCCTCTATAAATAAAGGAGAAATAAAGTATGTCACAGATAATCAAACACTGAAGAAATTCATCACCTGTGGACCAACCCTACAAAAACTGCTTAAGGGGTTTGTACTAATTCATTCTCATACTGCTAATAAAGACATACCTGAGATTGGGTAATTTATAAAGAAATTAGATTTAATTGACTCATAGGTCAGCAAGTCTGGAGAGGCCCCAGGAATTTTACAAACATGGCAGAAGGGAAATCAAACACATCCTTCTTCACATGGCAGCAGGAAGAGGAGTGAGTAAAAGAGGGGAAAGCTCCTTATAAAACCATCAGATCTCATGAAGAACTCACTCAGTATCATGAGAACAGAATGAGGGTAACCAACCCCATGATTATATTACCTCCCACTGAGTCCCTCCCATAAAACATGAGATTGTGGGAACTACAATTCAAGATGAGATATAGGTGGTGATACAGCCAAATCATGTTGTTCCACCCCTGGCCTCTCTCAAATCACATGTCCTCACATTTCAAAGCAGAATCACGTCCTTCCAACAGTCCCCCAAAGTCTTAACTCATTCCACCATTAACCCAAAAGTCCAAGTCCAAAGTCTTATCGGAGACTGGCAAGTCCCTTCTGCCTATAAGCCTATAAAATCAAAAGCAAGTTAGTTACTTTCTAGACACAATGGAGAGTAAAGGCATTGGTTAAATACATGCATTCCAAATGGGAGAAGCTGGCCAAAACAAAGGGGCTACAGGCTCCGTGAAAGTCCAAAATCCAATAGGACAGTTATTAAATCTTAAAGTTTCAAACGGATCTCCTTTGACTCCATGTCTCACATCCAGGTCATGCTGATGCAAGAGTTGGGTTCCCATGGCTTTGGGCAGCTCTGGCCCTGTGGCTTTGCAGGGTACAGCCCCCTCCCCAGTTGCTTCCATGGATGGCGTTGAGTGTCTGGGGCTTTTCCATGTGTGTGGTGCAAGCTGTTAGTGGATCTACCATTGTGGGGTCTGAAGGATGGTGACCCTCTTCTCACAGCTCCACTTGGCAGTGCCTCACTGGGGACCCTGTGTGGGGACCCCACATTTCCCTTCCACACTGCCCTAGCAGAGGTTCTCCATGAGGGCTCCACCCCTGCATCAGACTTCTGCCTGGAAATCAAGGTGTTTCTATACATCCTCTGAAATCTAGGTGGAGGTTCCCAAACTGCAATTCTTGTCTTCTGTGAACCTGCAGGACCACCACCACATGAAAGCTGCCAAAGCTTGGGGCTTAGACCTTCTGAAGCAATGGCCTGAGCTGTACCTTGGTCCCTTTTAGCCATGGCTGAAGTGGCCTGGAAGCAGGGCAACAAGTCCTGAGGCTGCATACAGCAGGCGGCCCTGAACCCTGCCCAAGGAAACCATTTTTCCATCCTAGGCCTCTGTGACTGTGATGGGAGGGTCTGCCATGAAGGTCTGTGACAGGCCCTGGAGACATTTTCCCCATTGTTTTGATGGTTAACATTTGGCTCTTTATTACTTTTGCAAATTTCTGCAGCAGGCTTGACTTTCTCCCCAGGAAAGGGGTTTTCTTTTCTATCACATCATCAGGCTGCAAATTTTCCAAACTTCTATGCTATGCTTTCTCTTGAATACTTTGCCACTTAGAAATTTCTTCTACCAGATATCCTAAACCATCTATCTTAAGTTCAAAGTTCCACAGATCTCTAGGTCAGGGGCAAAATGCCACCAGTCTCTTTGCATAGGAAGAGTGGCCTTTACTCCAGTTTCTAACAAGTTCCTTATCTCCATCTGAGATCACCTCAGCCTGGACTTCATTGTTCATATCACTATCACATTTTAGTCAAAGCCATTCAACAAGTTTCTAGGACATTCCAAACTTTCCCACATCCTCCTGTCTTCTGAGTCCTTCAAGTATCTAGGAAGTTCCAAACTTTCCCACATTTTCTTGTCTTCTTCTGAGCCCTCCATACTATTCCAACTGCTGCCTGTTACAGAATTCCAATGTCACTTCCACATTTTGGGATATCTTCACATCAGCATCCCACTCTCCCTGGTACCAATTTACCCTATTAGTCTGTTCTCATGCTGGTAATAAATAACAAAATACCAGACACTGGGTAATTTATAAAGAAATAGGTTCAATTGACTCACAGTCCAGCATGCTGGGGAAGCCTCAGGAAACTTACAATCATTGCAGAAGGGGAAACAAACATGTCCTTCTTTTTTTTTTTTTTTTTTTTTTTTTTGAGACGGAGTCTCGCTCTGCCGCCCAGGCTGGAGTGCAGTGGCCAGATCTCAGCTCACTGCAAGCTCCGCCTCCCGGGTTCACGCCATTCTCCTGCCTCAGCCTCCCAAGTAGCTGGGACTACAGGCGCCCGCCTTCTCGCCCGGCTAGTTTTTTGTATTTTTTAGTAGAGACGGGGTTTCACCGTGTTCGCCAGGATGGTCTGGATCTCCTGACCTCGTGATCCACCCGTCTCGGCCTCCCAAAGTGCTGGGATTACAGGCTTGAGCCACCGCGCCCGGCCAAACATGTCCTTCTTAACGTGGCAGGAGGAAGAGAAGTGAGTGGGTAAAAGGGGGAAAAGTCCCCTAAAAACAAAAACAGATCTCATGAGAACTCACTCACTATCACAAGAATAGCATGATGGTAACTGCCCCCATGATTAAATTACCCCCCTACCAGGTCCCTCCCATGACGAGTGGGGATTATGGGAACTGCAACTCAAGATGAAATATAGTGGGGACACCAGGGGTAATACACCTGGAAGTAAAAGGACAATATCTACCACCATAAACACACAGGACAGCATAAACCTCATTGCTAAAACAAACACACAAAAAAGGAAGAGAAAAGACCCAAATGTTACTGCTATGGAAAACACAAAACTGTAATGATAATAAGAGAGGGGGAAAAAGGAACAAATGATATAACAAACAGAAAAAAAATAACGAAATGACGTAAATACGTTCTTATCAATAACCTTAAATGTAAACATATTAAATTTTCCACTTGAAAGATATAAACCGACTGAGTAGAAATAAAACATAACTCAAATACATGCTATCTAAAGGACACTTATCTCATCTGTAAAGACACATATAGGCTGAAAATAAAAAGATGGAAAAAGATATTCTAACTTAATGAAATTCAAAAGTGAACAGGAGTAGCTATAAATTACATCAGATAAAATAGACTTTAAGTCAAAAACGGTAAAAGGAGACAAAGAACATCATTATATAATGATAAAGGGATCAATTCAGCAAGAGGATACAACAATTATAAATATATATGCACTGAAAATTGGAGCCTCAAGATATATAAAGAATATATTATTAGATCTAAAGGGAGAAAAGGAATTCAATACAATAATAGTTGGGGACTTGATCACCACACTCTCAGGATTAGACAGATCATTTAGACAGAAAATTAACAATGGGAAAAATATTGGACTTAGATTGCACTTTAGATGAAATGGACCTAATAGACATCTACAGAACATTTTTTTAAATTCTATTTAAAAATGTGTACATTTGCTACATGGGTATATTGCATAATGCCGGGGTTTGGGCTTCTACTGAACCCATCACCCAAATACTGAACATAAGACTTAATATATAGTTTTTCAACTCTTACCTTTCTTGCAATATCACACCTTTTGGGGTCTCCAGTGTCTACTATTTCCATTTAATGTCCATGTATAGCTATTATTTAGCCCTCACGTATAAGTGAGACATGCAAATTGGATTTCATATTTCTGAGATTTTTCTCTCACCATGATGGCCTTCAGCTTCATTTATGTTGCTGTGAAATACATGATTTTATTCTTTTTTATGGCTTCATAGCATTTAGCATTCCATGGTGTATATGCAACACATATTCTTTATCCAATCCAGTTCTGATGGACCCTTAGGTTGATGCCATGACTATTTTTAGTCCTTTCAGAAATGACCTTACTATTTTCCAAAGGTACTAAACTAATTTATATTCCAATCAACAGTCTATAAGTGTTCTCTTTTCTCCACATCCTCACTAAAATCTGTTATTTTTGACTGTTAAATATGTTATTCTGACTGGTTTGAGGTAGAATATCATTGTGATTTTAATTTGCATTTCTATGATGATTTAGTAATGAGCATTTTTTCATAAGTTTGTTGGCTGCTTCTATATCTTCTTTTGAGAGGTGTCTGTTGATGTCTTATGTGCACTTTTTAATGGGGTTATGTATTTTTCTTGTTGATTTAAGTTATTTATGGATTCCGGATATTAGTTCTTTGTCACATTCATAGATTGCAAATATTTTCTCCCATTCTATAGATTACCTGTCAGCTCTATTGATTGTTCCTTTTACTGTACAGAAGCTCTTTAGTTTAATTTAGTCACATCTATGTTTTTGTTTTTGTTGCATTTGCTTTTAAGGACTTCCTCACAAATTATTTGCTAAGGCTAATGTCCAGAAGAGTTTTTCCTAGGTTTTCATCAGTAGTTTCATAGCTTCAAGCCTGCATTTAAGTCTTTAATTGATTTGGGGTTAATTTTCATATATAATGAGACGTAGAGGTCCAGTTTCATTCTTTTGTATATGGCTAGCCAGTTTTACCAGCAACATTTATTGAATAGGGTGGCTTTTCTTCACTGTTTTTGTCAACTTTGTCAAAGATTAGGTGATTTTAGGTGTGTGGCTTTATTTTTGGGTCTCTATTCTAATCAGTTTATCTGCAGATTAATTTTTCTGCCAGTACCATGATGTTTTTGATATCATAGCCTTGTATTATAGTTTGAAATTGGGTAATGTAATGCCTCCAGCTTTGTTGTTTTTGCTTATGGTTGTTTGGGCTGTTCATGCTCTTTGTTGGTTCCAGATAAATTTGGAATCTTTTTTTCTAATTCTGTGAAAAAATGATCTTGGTCATTTAATAGGAATCTTCTTGTATCTGTAGATTTCCTTGAGCACTATAATCATTTTAACAATATTGATTTTTCCTATCAAGGTACATGAGATTTTTTTCCATATGTTTATGTCATCCACTATTTCTTTCAACAGTATCTGCAGTTTTCCTTGTAGAGATCTTTCACCTCCTTGGTTAGATGTATTTCTAGGTGTTTTATTATCTTTGTGGAGCTTACAAATGGGATTGAGTTCCTGATTTGATTTTCCACTTGAATGTTGTTGATGTATAAAAATCCAACTTATAGCAGTGAGCTGAGATCCGGCCATTGCACTCCAGCCTGGGCGACAGAGCGAGACTCCATCTCAAAAAAAAAAAAAAAAAAACAAACAAAAAAAAAAAAACCAACTGATTTTCATGCATTAATTTTGTATCCTGAAACTTTGTAGAGTCATTGAGTCATTTATCCCGTCCAGGAGTCTTTTGGAGGAATCTTTATGATTTTCTGGGTATAGGATCATGTCATCAGTAAAAAAAAGTAACTAGACTTCCTAATTTCCTATTTGGATGCCTTTTATTTCTTTTGCTTGCCTGATTGTTCTAAGACTTCCAGTACTATGGTGAAAAGAAGTGGTGAGATTAGGTGATCTTCTCTTATTCCAGTTCTTAGGGGGGATGTTTTCAACTTTTCCCCATTCAACATGATGTTGCTTGTAGGTTTGTCATAGATGGCTCTTATTATTTTGAAGTATTGTCTTTAAATGCCCTAGTTGTTGAGAAATTTTACCATGAAGGGATTCAGGATTTTATTGAATATTTATTGAATTTTTTTTTCTGCATCTATTGAAATGATCATATGGCTTCTGTTTTTAATTATGTTTACATGGTGAATCACATGAATTGTTTTGCACATGTTGAACCATCCTTGAATTCCTGGAATAAAACTCCTTGCTTGATCTTGATGAATTATCTTTTTGATGTGTTGCTGGATTCAGTTTGCCTGTGTTTTGTTGAATATTTTTGCATTTATGTTCCTCAGGAATATTTTTTTGTGTGTGCTACCCAGATTTGGGTATCAGGGTAATATTGGTTTTATAGAATAAGTTAAGGAGGAATCTTTCCTTCTCAATTTTTTCAAATAGTCTCAGCAAAATTGGCATCAGCTTTTCTTTGGATGTCTACTAGAATTTGACTGTGAATCCATCTGGTCCTGGGCTTTTTCCGGGTAGTATATTTTTTAGTTACTGATTGAATTTCATAAATTATTATTGGTCAGTTTTGGATTTTTATTTCTTCCTGGTTCAAACTTGGGAGTTGTATGTTTCCAGAAATTTATCCATTTCCTCTAGGTTTTTTAGTTTGTACACATAGATACATACATAGTTGTCTCTGAGGATCTTTTGTATTCTTGTGGTATAAGTGGTAACACCACATATATAATTTATGATTTTTCTTATTTGAATGGTATCTCTTTTTTCTCTTGATTAATCTAGCTAATGGTCTATCAATTTTGTTTATCCTTTCAAAAACTCAACTTTCTGTTTCATTAATCCTTTGTATTTTGTTGTTGTTGTTGTTAATATCAATTTCATTTAGTTTTCCTCTGTTCTTTGTTATTTCCTTTCTTCTGCTAGTTTTGGGTTTTGTCTGTTTTAGTTTTTCTAGTCACTTTATGTCAGGATTAGCCTGCTAAAATTTATGATCTTTCTGTTGTTTTGATGTAGGCATTTAGTAACATAAAATTTCAACTTAACACTCCCTTTGCTGTACCACAAAGATTTTGGTATGTTTTATCTCCATTTTAATTCATTTCAAGAAATATTTTGATTCCTTCCTTATTTGTTGTTTATCCAAAATCATTCAGGAGCAAGTTGTGTAGTGTCCATGTACTTGTGTGTGTTTTGTAGAGTTTCTCTTGGAATTGATTTCTAATTTTATTACACTGTAGTCTGAACAGATGCTTGATATAATTTTATTTTTTAAATTTATTGAGACTTGCTTTACAACCAAGCATATGATTAATTTTAGAGAACATTCCATGTTCAAATGAGAAAATTATATATTCTGTGATTGTTGGGTGAAATATTATGTACATGTCTATTAGATCCATTTGGTTAAGAGTCCAATTTAAGTTTAGAGTTTATTTGTTACTTTTCTGCCTCAATGATCAGCCTAGTACTGTCAATGGTGTTTTGAAGTCCTCCAATATCATTATATGGCAATCTGTCTCTTTTCTGAGTTTTGGTAGTATTTGTTTTATAAACATGGGTGCTCCAGTGGTTAGGGTAATTAAATCTTCTTTTTGAATTAAAACTTTATTATTTTTATCTTTTTAAAACGGTGTTGATTTAATGTTTGTTTCATCTGATACAAGAATAGAAACCCCTGATATTTTTTGTGTTTCATTTACATGATAGATCTTTCTCCACCACTTTACTTTGAGTCTATATGTGTCATTAAATGTAAGATGGGTCTCTTGAACACAGCAGATGGTTCAGTCTTGTTTTTTATCCAATTTGCCAATCTTTCAATTGAAGCATTTAGGCCATTTATTTTCAAAGTTAATGATATATGAGGTTTTGTGCCTGTCATAGTGTTGTTAGCTAGTTGCTTTGTAATCTTAGTTGTGTAATTGCTATATCAGATCTGTAAACTTTGTACATATGTGTGCTTCCATAGTAGTATCACTCTTTCATTTCCATGTTAGAACCTCTTTGAGCATTTTTTTTTTTTTTTTTTTTTTTTTTTTTGAGACAGAGTCTGGCTCTGTCACCCAGGCTGGAGTACAGTGCCCGGATCTCAGCTCACTGTAAGCTCCGCCTCCTGGGTTTACGCCATTCTCTTGCCTCAGCCTCCCAAGTAGCTGGGACTACAGGCGCCTGCCACCTCGCCTGGCTAGTTTTTTGTGTTTTTTAGTAGAGATGGGGTTTCACTGTATTAGGATGGTCTCAATCTCCTGACCTCGTGATCCGCCCATCTCGGCCTCCCAAAGTGTTAGGATTACAGGCTTGAGCCACCGCGCACAGTCTGAGCATTTCTTGTAGGTCTATTCTGATGATGACAAATTCTCTTATAATTTACTTGTCTGGAAAGACTAATTCTCTTTTATTTATGAAGCTTACTTCAGCAGGATATAAAATTATTGGCTGGCATTTTCGTTCTTTCTTTAGGAAAGCTAAAAATAGGCCATTAATCTCTTCTGACTTGTAAGATTCTGCTTAGAAGTAAGCTGTTAGACTAGTGGGACTTTTTAATAGATAATATGGTCCTTTTCTCTAGCTTCCTTTAAGATTCTTTCTTCCATTTTGACTGGATAGTGTGATGAGTACATGCATTGATGATCATCAACTAGTGTAGTATCTTGCAGATATTCTTTGAATGTCTTGTGGCTGCATGTCAACCTCTCCATCAAAAGAAAACTTTTCTTGAATGATTTTCTTAAGTATGTTTGCCAAGTGGCTTACTTTTTCTTCTCTCTCAAGAATGCCAATAAGTCATAGGTTTGGTTGTCTTCACATAATCCCATGTTTTTGGAAGGTTTGATTTGTTTTTAAATTCTTTTTTTCATTACTTTTGTCTGATGGGTTAATTCCAAAGACAGGTCTTCCATGTCTGAAATTCTTTCTTCTGCTTCTTCTAGTCTACTTTTAAAACTTTCAACTGTATTTTAAAATTCCTTTAGTAAATTTTTCACTTCAAGAAATTTTATTTCTTCATGTATGTTTTTTAAAATAGCTATCTCATCTTTCATATTCTTGATTATTTTTGTTTTCTTGTGTTGATTTTTCACTTTCTCTTAGATCTCATTGAGTTTCCTTATAATCGATACTTTGAATTCGTTATCTATCATTTCAGACTTTTCATTTTGATTAGGATCTATTGCTAAAGAGCTAGCATGGTCCGTTAGTGATATTGAGACATTCTGTCCCTTTGTACTGCTGGAGTTCTTCTACTGATTCCTTCTCACCTGAGAAAGCTGTCACTTCCTATTTTTAAACTTACTATCACTTGGATGGAACTTTTTAATTTTTTATTCTTTTTTCCTTGAATATATGACTGTGATATATGTTGTGTATCATCTTATTCCAGTTAGAATGTCTCTTATTAAAACTAAAAAATGGATGCTTTTGAAGATATGGAGTAAAGCGAACTCTTACACACTGTTGACAGGAATGTAAATTAGTGCAGCAAACAGTATGGAGATTTCTCAAAAAACAAAATATAGAACTACCACAAGATCAAGGAATCCCACCAGTGGGTATTTAGCCAAGAAAAAGAAAAACAGTACATCAGAGTGATACTGACACTTCCATTTTACTGAAGTATCATTGACAATAGCAAAGATAGGGAATAAACCCACATGTCCATCAATAAATGAATGGATAAAGAAATTGTGGTGTATATATACCCAATAGAATACTCTTCAGCCATAAAAACAATGAAATCCTGTCATTTGCAGCAATGTAAATGGAGCTGGAAGTCACTGTGTTAAATGAAATAAGCCAATAGTAAAAACACAAATAGTGAATATTTTCACTTACATATGAAAATTTAAAAAGTTGATATTATAGAGGTAGAGAGTAGATTGATTGCAAACAGAGGCTAAGAAGGGTGTTTGTAATGTGGAGAACAGGTATTGGAAGGAGATAAACAGTGATTGGTTAACGGGTACAAATATACAGTTAGATAAAAGGAGTAAGTTCTTAAGTTTAATAGCAGAGTAGGGTAACTATAGTTAACAACAATATATTGTATATTTAAAAATGGATAGAAGAGGGGACTTGAAATGTTCCCAACATATAGAAACAATAAGTGCTCAAAGTGAAAGATGCCCTAAATATCCTGACTTGATCACTACACATTCTACACATGTAACAAAATACATGTACTCCATAAAATATACAAATATTATGTATTAATACACAATTTAGAGACAAAAACCAGAAGGACTAAA
Source organism: Papio anubis (assembly GCF_008728515.1). NCBI lineage: Eukaryota > Metazoa > Chordata > Mammalia > Primates > Cercopithecidae > Papio > Papio anubis. The sequence continues at coordinate 22,383,197 of NC_044989.1, forward strand.
TGTAATTTGTGCATATGATTACCTACATCAAAGATGTCCAAAAGTCAATGCTAAAGTTAAAATAAACTTCAGAATTCCAAACCCAATAGGTTCAGGCTTTAAACATATCATCCTGTGTTACTGTAAGATACAGGACTAATGGATAAAATATAAGACAACTATATATTATTAAAGAGTTCTAGTTCAAAAAAAGATAAACAGTTCTATGGGCCAGCAGTCAAATAACAACAAATCAGAAGCTAGAGGTCTTGGTCTGACAGTTGCCAAGTCTGGAGTCCGGCAGACCTGGCTAGGATCTTAATAGTTACCCTATCAGAAAGTGTAATGGATATCTTACAAGGATAAAAATCAAATGCTCAACTTATCATTTAAAACTTATGACTGAGTGACTGGGTGGAGTTCCCATCCCTTATAAAGTACTTTTAAGATAAAAAATAAAACAAAAATCTATTATTATTATATTAGTGTGTGTGTGTGTGAGAAAGACAGGGCCTCACTCTGCTGCTCCCACTAGAGTGCAATGGCACAATCTCTACTCACTGCAACCTCTGCCTACCAGGCTCAAGCAGTCCTCTCATTTCGGTCTCCCTAGCAGCTGGGACTGCAGGTATTGACCAGCATGCCTAGCTAATTTTTGTATATTTTGTAGCGATGAGGTTTCACCATATTGCCCAGGGTGGTCTCAAACTCCTGGGCTTGAGCAATCCACCGCCCTCGGCTTCCCAAAGTGCTGTTATGGCAGGCTTGAGACACCGCACCCAGCCAAAAATCTATTATTTTTTATTATTCCAAAAACTTAATACTTTTCAGAATAGAAAATTCAAAAATGACTGAAAATATTTAGCTCTAATATGAAAGAGCTTAAGATGTCATCACTCCCTTTCTTACAAGAGAAAGCTGAATAAAATAGAAAATCAATTACTCCTCTTGTACCCATCAGAAAATTGAGGTCTCAAAGCAAACTTCCAGTCTGAAATTTGCAGAGAAAGATAAATCCAGAGAGTCACAGCAACCAAGCTTTGATTATCTGGAGCAGAAGCTGCTAGAGCTATAAACTGGTGTAAATATGTAAATGGTAATTTTGAGGAATTCCTGACGGTTGAGTGTGGACTCATGTGGGAGTGAGAAACTCTCGGGGGGCCAGGCAGGCTAAGGGGGCCCCCATATTTCACAGGCCTTACCTCCATCAAACTTACCCAGTTCTCCTGATTAAGAGCCTAGACAGGTCTATTGCTACTGTCAGAGGGAAGAAAGTATTAGTAACTGTAAAATGCACCCAAAGTATTCTCCACAATGAAAACCTACCAGAGCCATAGCCAGCCTCTGGGAAAAGCATTTAGAGCACTCCAATTCCTTCTACTCTTCTGGTCTTACCTAAAAGGGAAAGCTAAGTAAAACTATAAAGGACCTGCCAGGGTCACAGGTTTACTAAAAGATTGAGATTTTATAGTAAGGTTATAGAATGTCCTCCACACTTTACTACCACATCAACAGGACTTGAGTATGATAACAGTGGATCATAGTGAATGAGCTGCAAAATGCAGATTCTTAGAAGGAATACATAGCAAATCCCAATGTCAAGAAAGGAGACAAAAAACAAGAACACTAGAGTAATTTGAACCTCTAGTACCAGCTGCAAGAGCAAATATTAAACACAGCCCAGTTCCCAGCCAGATTAACATAAATTCTCTCACTGAAGTCTTATACGTCAGTTCCTATTACTCAATTCATCAAGCCTGGCTTTCAACAAGAAAAATTACCAAGCATGTAAAAAGGCAATGTGCACACATGTACATGCATGCACTGCACACACATGTACATACCTTGTATAAAGGAGCAAAGTAAGCATATGAACCAGAATCAGATATGACACAGATTTAGAAATGATCAGACAGGGAATCTAAAATAACTATGATTAATATGTTAAGAGTTTTAATGGAAAAATTAGACAACATGCAAAAACAGATTGCTAATGTAAGAAGAGAGATGGAAAATCCAGGGACGATTACAAATAAATCCACACTCAAACGTTTCTGACTGAAACTTCAGAACCTCAAGGATAAAGAGAAAATCTTAAAAGGCATCAGAGAGAAATGTCATCTTAACTATAATGAAAAGACAATTAAAGTGACAGCAGACCTTAGCCACACTACATGCCAGAACACAAGGGCATCTAAAGGTAGCAACCTGAAGAAAAATAGTTACCAATCTTAAATTTCATAACCAACCAAAATTGTATTCTTGATTTGGGGTTAAATAAGAACTGACTGATACATAGAAATACAAAAGTAAATTTTCCACCACAGACTTCCACAGTACGAGACCACAAAATAAATTCTTAATACACTTCAAATAATTGCTATCACATGGCATATGATCCCTGTCCACAATATATATAAATTAGAAATCTTAGAACCCAAAACTATACATATGAAAAAAGGAAATACTCCTAAATAACAAATAGATTTAAGAAGAAAACACAACGAAAATTATAAAACATTTAGGGTTCTATACATCAACCCTTGTGGAATGTAGTACAAGTGGAACTAGAGATCCATTGTAGTATTAAAAACACTTTTTTAAAAAGGATGATTAAAAATAAACAAGCTGGGCACAGTGGCTCATGCCTGTAATCCCAGCACTTTCAGAGGCCGAGGTGGATGCATCACTTGAGGTCAGGAGTTTGAGACCAGCCTGGCTAACATGATGAAATTCCAGCTCTACAGAAAAAAAAAAAAAAATACAAAAATTAGCCAGGTATAGTGCCATGTGCCTTTAAGCCCAGCTAGTCAAGAGGTTGAGGCACAAAAATCTCTTGAATCCGAAAGGCAGAGTTTGCAGTGAGCTGAGATAGTGCCACTGCACTCCAGCCTGGGTGACAGCATGAGAATACATCTCAAAAAAGAAAAGAAAAAAAGGAGAAAACAAATGAATTAAGTATTTACCTCAAGAAAGTAGAAAAAGAAAAGTAGGACAAATTAAAAGAGTGAGGAAAATAAATCATATAAAGGATGAATTGATAAAATTTAAAAAACAAAATTAATCCACAAATTTGAAGCTGATTCTTTGAAAATAGTCATAAACTAGATTATGCTGAAGTATGGCTGATTAAAGAATGTAAGAGAAAGAGAGAGAGAAGCTGAGAGAGAACACAAATCAGAGATGAAAAATTCAGGATATGACTACATATAAGAGATTTCAAAAGTCTCATGAAATTACTATGAACAACAACATTTGCCAATAATTTTACATGTTAGAGAAATGGCAATATTATGGAAAAGTATAAATTACCAGAATTGACTAACTTAAGAAGAAAAAGAAAACTTTAATTGTTTGCAAAAGCAATAATTATTAATGAAATTAAATGAGTGGTTACAAAACTTTCATCCCTTATGTTTCCCCCTATTTATTGAAACCCTACTATGTGTCAGACACTATGCTAGGCACTTGGGCTCATCAGTAAATGAAATGAAACAATAACAAAAATACTATAGTTAAAGAGTTGAAATTCTAGTGAGGGGAGACAAAAATAAACTATTAAAAATAAGTTCATTATATAGAACACGGTAAGGAGTAGGGGTGGGTGGAGTGAGATGGATATGAGTTCATAGTTTGACTGAGGTTTAAATTGGAAGTCAGAGTAGGCCCATCTAGGCAGGGCGTTTCAGGAGGGAGGAAAATAGCTCTGCTGATATCAGAGAAAGAGCATTACAAATAGAGGAAAGAGCTAGATCAGAATGCCAATGCAGGCAGGTGCCTCACATGTTCCCAGTACAGCAAAAGGACCAGTAACAATGGATCAGAGGGAATTGAAGGGCAAGGAGGAGTAGAAGATGAGGTCAGATTGGTAAAAGAATTTTACTTGTAAATTTTCTGTAAACTGTAATGAAAAGATAATTCTTCAAACCAGTTTCAAAGAACAGATAAAAAAGGTTAAAAACCCAACTTTTTTATGAGACTGATTCAATCTTGACATGAAAATTAGATAAGTAGAGAACTAGATAATTATAGACCAATCATACTTATGAACATAGATAAAAAAATTCTAATACAATATTGGGAAATCAAATGTAGCAGTGTGTCTAGATTTAATCTTGCCCAAGAAAAGATTTTCTTAAGAATATAAGGCTGGTGTAACATTAGAAAAATTTAACAATGCAATATATTAATAAATTAAAGAATGAAAATATAATCACCTTAACCGACTACCCATGTTAGTTACAATGGAAGTTATACACATACTAAACCATGTCACTTCCCCTTGCTATGGCTGGAATGGCTACTGTCCAGCTGAGTAACCCCATTTGTAAAGCAGCCATGATGAACATCTCCCCAGCTGCTGGGAGAGTCAGCTGCTGTTGGCTCACAGCTAACAATCTTTCTGGGAATTTCTCCCACTCAAAGATGCTGCTTTGCCTGAGTTTATACATTTTTCCCAGTGTATCCTGCACTTAGTGACAGGTTGAGGCAGGGATATAGGTTGAGGCCTAGCCCTCATCTCAGTGAAAGGTCATCTTAGCTCCAGAGGTCTCTGAAGAATAGGCTGAGTGCTCTATTGCAACTTCATAGCAATTGACTTTCTCTTTATGCTTAACCCTCCTTCCTCACTCCCTTGCAAATGTTCTGGAGAACATGTTCCAAGAAACATTCTGCATACAAAGTTGACTCAAAGCTGGTTTCCTAGGAGGCTTGATCAAAGAAAAGTGCCTGTGTTTTCTTGCCTTATTAGTACTCCATATTATGATGCATCTAACAAAGGACCTCATTTCATACAAGATAAAACAAAGTACAAGAGAGAATGCACGATATTCACAGGCCATGCCATATGTCCCATCACATACTAGTAAGTGACTTTAAAGAACAGTGGAATAGCCAGTTGAACACTCAGTTACATCACAAGCTGAAAGACACCAATTTGTGAAACAGATCCTCTCTCCTACAAAATGTTTTATATGGTGCTATTTCCCTCGTAGCTTGAATATAGGATTATGTATTAGCTTGTTTCAATGCTGCAGATAAAGGCATGCCTGAGGCTGGGAAGAAAAAGAGGTTTAATTGGACTTACAGTTCCACATGGCTGGTGAGGCCTCAGAATCATGGCAGGGGGCAAGAGGCACTTCTTACATGGCAGTGGCAAGAGAAAATGAGAAAGAAGCAAAAACAGAAAGCCCTGATAAACCCTTCAGATCTCGTGAGATTTATTCACTATCATGAGAACAGTATGGGAAAGACCAGCTCTCATGATTCAATTAATTCCACCTCGGTCACTCCCACAACACGTGGGAATTCTGGGAGATACAATTTAAGTTGAGATTTGGGTGGGGACACAGCCGAACCAGATCATTCCGTATCATTAAAGTCTTAATTCTTTCCAGCATTAACCCAAATGTCCACAGCCCAAAGTTTTATCTGAGACAAGGCAAGTCCCTTCTGCCTATGAGCCTGTAAAATCAAGAGCAAGGTAGTTACTTCCTAGTTACAGTGGGAGTATAGGTATTGGGTAAATATAGCCATTCCAAATGGGAGAAATTATCCAAAACAAAGGGTTACAGGGCCCATGAAAGTCAGAAATACATCAGGGCAGTCAAATTTTAAAGCTCCAAAATGATCTACTTTGACTTCAGGTTTCACATCCAGGTCATGCTGATGCAAGAGGTGGGTTCCCATGGTCTTGGGCAGCTCTGCCCTGTGGCTTTGCAGGGTACAGCCTCCCTCCTGGCTGCTTTCAGAGGCTGGCATTGAGTGTCTGTGGCTTTTCCAGGTGCACGGTGCAAGCTGTCAGTGGCATCTACCATTCAAGGGTCTGGAGGAGAGTGACCCTCTTCTCACAGTTCCACTGGGCAGCGCCCCAGTAGGGATTCTGTGTGGGGGCTCTGACCCCACATTTCCCTTCCACACTACCCTAGCAGGGGTTCTCCATGAGGGCCCCACCCCTGTAGCAAACTTTTGCCTGGGCATCCAGGCATTTCCATACATCTTCTGAAATCTAAGCAAAGGTCCTCAAACCTCAATTCTTGACTTCTGAACACTCACAGACTCAACACCACGTGGAAGATGCCAAGGCTTGAGGCTTCCACCCTCTGAAGCCACAGCCCGAGCTGTACGTTGGTCCCTTTCATCTACAGCTGGAGCAGCTGGGGCACAGGGCACCTAGTCCCTAGGCTGCACACAGCATGGGGACCCAGGGTCTGGAACACAAAACCACATTTTCCTCCTGGGCCTCCGGGCCCATGATGGGGGGCACTACCCCTTCCATCAGACTGTGATGGAAGGGATGGAAATTTGAGTGACACCACTCATTATTGTGACCAGGCACACATATTTTACTTTTCATTCAATGATTCTAAGTACTGCCATTTTAGAGAACTTAATTCCTAAGGAAATAAATGCTTTTGCCAGGGGCACAGCAATTTTTCTAGAGACTAAAAGTTAAGCATATCACCTTACCTATTCAGATTCACATACAATTAAATGAACAAGGGGAAAAAATGGAAGTATTGACTGTGGTGTGTAATATTGATTTAGCAAGGTAAAATAAATTTACTGCATATGGTAGTTATCACAAAGTTATTCCCAAATATGTATCTCCTCTTTTCAGGCATATGGTAGCATGCACCTCCCTGTGTCTTTGAATATAGTCATAGCCTTGTTGGCCTGGTGGCTTGGACAAAGCCCATGAATTGTGAGCAGAAATATTAAGATATATTAAATAATTTGCTTTATTCTATTTTTCATGCATTAGTCATCAGGTAAAATTGTGTCAAGTTGGAGCCTCCATCAGCCTGGGTTTCTGTGAGACTGTAATGAGCAGAGCCCTCTGCTGCCTCAGGTTAGTCATATAACCTGAGCAACAAACATATATATAATAATTTATATATATGTGTGTATATATATATGCACATGTGTATATATACACAAATAATTGTTTCTGTAGCATAGTAGTTTACTTTAAAAAAATAGACTACTATTCAATGGAAACAAGGAGAAGAAGATTTGGAATCCTGGAGATAATTTTTTTTAATTGCTAAAAATGAGTGTGATAGCAACACCATCTAGGCAAGACTGCCAAGGACTCAGAGCCCTAGGAACTAAGAATTCAATTATCCTACTGGGTAAAGAACTCACAAAAGGCATATGGGGCTGAGGGCAAATGGGGTATATTTCTATTTCAATATATATGTATTGTATTTATGATTTATATTTAATTATAAATCACTCATTTATGATTTATATTTAATCATAAATCACTAATTTATGATTAAAATACTCAAAAATAGCTATATAAGGAAAACACCTCAACATAATAAAGGTAATGTATGACAAGGCTACAGCTAACATTATTCTTGATGGTGAAGAATCAAAAGCTTTTCCTCTAACATCAGGAACAACACAAAGATGCCCACTCTCACCACCTCTATCTAACATAGTACTAGAAATCCTAGCCAGAGCAATTAAGCAAGAAAAAGTAATAAGAGGCATTCATATAGCAAAAGAAGAAGTGCAATTGTCATTGTTTGCTGGAAAGATATGGACATAATCTTATATATAAAAAAACTCTAAAGATTTCATTGGAAAAACTATTGGAACTGATAAGTTCAGTAAAACTGTAAGTTACAAAACCAACAGACAAAATTTAGTAGTGTTTCCATACATGAATAATGAGCAATCGAATAATAAATTTTTTAAAAATTCCACATAATAGTATCAACAAAATAAAAGACTTAGGAGTAAATTTAATGAAGCAAAAGATTTGTACACTGAAAACTACAAAACTTTGAGAAAAGAAATTGAAGAAGACACAAATAAATGGGAAAATATTCCATGTTCATGGATTGGAAGAATTAATATTGTTAAAATGTCCATACTACTGAAAGTTATCTATAGATTCAATGTAATTCCTATCAAAATCCCAATATCATTTTCTACAGAAAGAGAAAGAAATAATTCTAACTCATATGGAATCAAGAAAAGACTCTTAATATTCAAAGTAATCTTGATCAAAAAGTACAAAGCTGGATGCATCACACTTCCTGATTTTAAAATATGTCACAAAACTATTGTAATCAAAATAGCTTGGTACCCTCACAACAAAAACACTTCCACTAATAGAACAAGATATAAAGCCCAGAAATAAACCAAGGTATTTACAGTCAACTGATTTTTGACAAAGGTGCCAAGAACATACTATGAAGAACGGACACCTCTTTAATACATGGGGGTGGGAAAACTATATATCTACATGCAGAATAATAAAATTAGATCTTTATCTCACACTGTACACAAAAATCAACTCAAAATAGATAAAAGGCTGAAATGTATGATCTGACACTGTTATGTTACTAGAAGAACACATAGAAAAAGCTCTGCAACACTGGTTCAGTTAGTGATTGTTTTTGGATAGGAGTCCAAAAGCACAGGCAACAAAACAAAAACAGGCAAATGAGACTGCCTTAAACGAAAAACCTTCTGTAGAGCAAAGGAATCAATTAACAAAGTGTAGATACCATACCAAGATTGTGAAAGAATATTTGCAAATCATGTATCTTATAAGAGGCTAATAAACCAAAATATAGAAGGAACTCAAACAACTCAATAGTAAAAAAACCAAATAATTCAGTTATAAAGTGGACAAAGAATCTACACAGACATTTCTTCAAAGAAGAGATGTTAAAATATATGTTTTAAATGTTCAACATCTCTAATCAGAGAAATTCAAATTGAAACCAGGATACCACTTCACACCAGTTAGAGTGGCTAATATCAAAAATGCAAATAATAAGTGTTGACAAGAATGTGGAGAAAAGAGAACCCTTGTATACTATTGATGAATGTAAATTAGTACAGCAATTTGGAAAACAGTATGAAGATTCCTTTAAAAACTAAAAATGGAATTAGTAAATAATCTGGCAATTTTAGTTTTGGGTATATACGCAAAGGAATTGAAATTGTTATGTCAGAGAGAAGTCTGCATCACCATATTCATTGCACTGTTATTCATAATAGCCAGGCTATGGAAGCAACAAAAGTGTCCATCAACAGATGAATGGCAGGGGAAATGTAGAATGTATAATATGTGTACTTAAATTTTAATAAAAAGAAACCATAGCTGTTTCTGTGATGCCACTGGAACATGAGTCAGCCTTAAAAAGAAAGAAAATTATGTCATTTGTGACAACATTAAGAAACATAGAGGATATTATGCAAAGTGAAATAAGCCAGATACAGACAAATACTGCATGATTTTACTTATGTGTGGAATATTAAGTCTATCTTATAGACAGACTTTAAAATTAAAGAATCTATCTCATAGAAACAGAAAGCAGAATGTTAGTTACCAGAGGCTGAGGGATGAGGAAGAGGAGAAATGGAATAGAGAAGATATTGATCAAATGGTACAAAGTCTTAGATTGGAGAAATAAGTTTTGGTGATCTGTTGCATTGCATTGAGATCACAATTAATGTGTTATGTATTTTTAAATTGTTAAAAGAATATATTTTTAACATTCTCTCCACAAAAAATAAGTTGGTGAGGTGATGGTTACATTAATTAGCTTAACTCAGTCTTCTTACAATGTATGTATAGATTAAAACATCACATTATACCTTATATACATAATTATTATTTGTCAATTATAAACAGTAAGTTGCAGAATAATACTTACAATATGATTCCATAGGTATGAAATTTTAAAATACAAAACTCATACTATATATTATTTACCTTTGATACATATGTACAAAAAGATTAAAAGATGAATGGGAAAGACACACCAACTCCAATGTAATGTGATAATCATAAGCTTCTTTTTAATACAGGTGGTATGTATAGGAAGTTGGTTAGTTTTCTGTGTATTTGAAAGACTTTAATATACTTAAATTTTAGTAAAAAGAAACCACAGCTGTTTCTGTGATGCCCTCAGATTGCTAACAAATTTCACTTTGTGAATTGCATTATGGATCTTTTAATAATCTAAACGAAACACTAGAATTTGGGGTTTATAGATTCCACCAAAGACAATATTCTTAGCTAAAAACTTATGAATACAACTTTCTCTTCTTATTTTTCTGATTACTTTTTTCTTCAACTTTTAGATACAGGAGGTACACGTCCAGGTTTGTTAGATGGGTATATCGAGTGATGCTGAAGTTTGGGGGTACGAATGATCCTATCAGCCAGGTGAGCACAGTGACCCATAGATAGTTTTTCAATTCACACCCCCTCCCCACTCTAGTACTCCCTAGTGTCTATTATTCCTATGTTTATTTCCATGTGTGCTCAAGTTTTATCTCCTACTTTTAAGTGAGGACGTGTGGTATTTGATTTTTTGTTCCTGTGTTAATTCATTTAGGATTATGACCTCCAGCTGTACCCATGTTGCTGCAAAGGACATTATTTTATTTTTTTTTATGGCTGTGTAGCATTCTGTGGTATATATGTACCACATTTTCTTTTTCCAAACAACCACTGACAGGCACCTAAGTTGATTCTATATCTTTGCTATTTTGAATAACACAGTGGTGAACATACAAGTTCATGTGTCTTTTTGGTAGAATGATCTATTTTCCTTTGGGTATATAGCCAGTAATGGGATTGCTGGGTCAAATGATAGCCTTATTTTAATTTTTGAGAAATCTCCAACTGCTTTCTACAGTGGCAGAACTAATTTACATTCCTACCAATAGTGTATAAGCATTCTCTTTTCTCTGCAGCCTTGCCAGCATCTATGGTTTTTTGGCTTTTTCATAATAGTAATTCTGACTGGTGTGAAATTGTCTCTCATTGTGGTTTTGATTTGTATTTCTCTGATGATTCGTGATACTAAGCTTTTTTTTTACATGTTCATTGGCTACTTGTATGTTTTTTTTTGAGAGATGCCTGTTCATGTCCTTTGCCCATTTTGTTAATGAAGCTATTTGTGGGGTTGTGTTTTTTCCTTGTTTGTTTGCTTGCTGATTTAAGTTCTCTATAGATTCTGGATATTAGGCCTTCATTAGATGCATAGTTTGCAAATACTTTCTCCCATTCTGTAGGTTGTCTGTTTACTCTGTTGATAGTATTATTTTCTGTGCAGAAGCTCTTTAGTTTAATTGGGTCTCACTTCTCATTTTTGTTTTGTTTTCAGTTACTTTTTGGGGCTTAGCCAAAAATTATTTGCCAATGCCAGTGTTGAGAAGTGTATTTCCTAAGTTTTCTCCTAGGATTTTTATAGTTTGAAGTCTTACATTTAAATCTTTGATGCATTTCGAGTTAATTTTTGTATATTGTGAAAGGTAGAGTTCAGCTTCATTCTTCAGCATATGGCTAGCCAGTTATTCCAATCTTAAATCCACTGAACTATAAAAAATATGTCTTAGCCTGAGAACTTGCCTGTAGATGGGACTATCAAAAGGATCACCCAAATGTGGGAATTTCTGTTACAATCAATATCTGGCGGGGTACTTAATTTAGAGCTTTATAATAAAAGAATTTTAAAAAGAATTTTTAAAACAAAGTATTTTGCATTAAAATTAATAATCACAGTAAGCTTTAACTTAAATCACTGAATTAATCACATTCATTTTGTATTGTATACATTTGAGGTGTATAACATGTGTTTTGAAATAGATATACATAATGAAATGATTACCACAAACAAATTCACAAATTCATCACTTTGATAGTTACGTGTGTGTGTGTGTGTGTGTGTGCACGCGCACATATGTTTCTAAAATCTACTCTTGGTGAACTTTTGGTATACAGTACATTATTAACTACAGTCCTCTTGCTGTACATTAGATCTCTAAATTTTGGTCTGAAAATGGCCATGACGTAGTAAAGAGGAAAGACAAACATTGAACTCACAATTAGGAAACCCACATTTGAGTTATCTTGGAAGTTCTGTGACTTTGATTAGGTTAACCTTTTTGATTATTAGCATAGTTATCTAAATGGAAGAGATAATGTTACCAAAATACCATAGTACTATGAAGAAGAATGTGTGACAAAGGATATAAATGTTTGTAAACACAACAAAAACTAGTAATATTTACTAATTGATCGTTATATGCTAAGTGTTTTTTCTGAACTTCTTAATTTTATCCTCACAATATTCTTATAAAAATGTTGGTGGTACAAACATTACCCCATTTCATTGATAGAGTACATGATAAGTCAAATCCCAGCATTTGGGGGTGGATGGAGATTCACACTGAATCTAACTGCAAGCTCAAGGTAACAATAATAGACTGTATATTTGCACAGTGTAAGGTATTGTAAAATTATCAGGAGTTGCTATACTAGCTTAAGTTTCCTGGGAGAGTTCTCACTTGGCATTTCTACTTCTCTTGCTATCGTTATTATTTAAATTGTGATTTTTAGTTCATTTCATGCAGGTGTTCCTGGGCCATAAGAAGGCGGCCAGCAGAGAAAAGTCTGGAGCTTCATCATTCATGTCTGGGTACCTCATCTTTGGCAGTTTTGTACATTTTCTCCTCCATATCTATCGATTTCTCTTTTGCTTTTGTGCTGGCAACTGTGGATGTTTCTCTCCTCCTTACCCTCGGTTGATTTTGTCTTTTGATTTCATTTTTGATTGAAGAAGCTGTTTTCCATAAGGGAACTTGGACATTTCTAAAGAAAAGCTAACTTTCTCGCAGTATCCCTCATCTCTTGCATGCGCTTGTTCTTGGGAACAGCAGGCTGCTTCACTTTCAGGTTCCAGCTACAGCTTTGTCACAGGGACTCGAGACTCTAAAATGAAAAGCAGCATCAAGACTGATCATACCTCCCAAATCAAACCATTACTACCCATATTTTGAAAAGTAAAATGTTAACAAACATTTTCATTAACGTAAATAATGAATTCCCTTGAGTTTTGCCATTTTTACACGAAGTGTCTCATGCAGGCTGAAATCCCACAAGGTGAGCATTTGAAATCAAACTGGTAACAACTTCTTCTCTTGTAAGGCAAGTGTGAGCTGTGGTCATACCTGGGTCGGGTCAGATAAGGTATCTGAGCTTCTGCCAGTGCCAAACAGTCTGAGAGTTTAGATGTCTCCCAGGGGCAGGGCAGAGAAGAGTTCTGTGAAGAAACCTGGATTAACATGATGGATATTTTTAGCTCATTGTGAACCAGAGTATCTCAGCATGGCTTCACTCTTTTGTTTAAAGCAGCATTGCATAACACAAAATATTGGTCCCATTACGTATTCTGTGGGAAAGAAATTCCCTCCTGGAGACACACAGTTAAAGATTAACAAATACAAAATTATAAAAAGCACTCTTTTAAAGAGTCTATGCAGCTTTTAAACTTTTTCGATCTAAGAACATATCTTTTCAAACCATACCTTTTAGTACTCTAAAAGAATGTATTTGGGGGATTCCAGTTGCTCTCAGTGCCCAGATGTCAGACAACCATATTAAAATATAATTTTTTAAAAAAATTATTTTTTCTCAATAAGCTACCCACTGATTTTACATATCTCTACCTCTATTTATGAAAAATCAAATAATACTACAAATTATGTAGTGCTATATATGTGTATGTGTATGTATACATATTAAAATTGTACATATATTAAAATTTTACATATATTAAAATACAATTATATTTTAAAGTAAAATTTTAATATATAATAAAATTGTATATATTAAACTATATATAACAAAATTATATATAAATATATATAAACAATATTACAGATAATTATGTAGTGTTATATATGTATATGTGTGTATGTGTGTATATATGCACACACATATAAATACATACACACATATCTAGAGAGAGAGAATAAAACCTTTCGTACCTGTCTAATTTCTAAAGATCTTTCCTCTTTAAATATATACTTATGCTTATTCCCTTTGCATCCTGCCTCTTTGGTTTATAGACACCAGTAGTTTCATTGATTATAGAGACTTTTGAAATCATTTGAATTACAATAAAAGCTAAGCTGCTTTTATTTTTCTGACTTCATACAAAGAGACGCCAAAATTATTGGCTCAAATGATGTACACTTCTTTTCTCTCTCATGTAACTCTTGAGAACAAATAGGTGGTCTCTGCTCCATTATGTCATCCAGGCTCCCAGGCTAGTGAGACAGCTCTGCTATGCTCAACTTAGGGCCTCCTTCTGTTCTAGTCATACCATTTCCAGATAAAGGGAAGGAAAGGGGGTAGAAAATACATGGCAAGGACTTTGAAGAAGATAATCCAGAAGTTGCATACAGCCATACTTATCCTCACATCCCATTAGTGAGAATTTAGTCACATGGCCACACCTAGCTTCAAAGAAAGCCAGAAAATGTAGTTAATGGCTTAGTGACCATACAACTAAGAAAAAAGGGAGAACAACGTGTCGATTTTAGATCTTTCCTCCTTTCTCTTGTGTGCATTTAGTGCTATAAATTTCCCTCTACACACTGCTTTAAATGTGTCCCAGAGATTCTGGTACCTTGTGTCTTTGTTCTCATTGGTTTCAAAGAACATCTTTATTTCTGCCTTCATTTCATTATTTACCCAGTAGTCATTCAGGAGCAGGTTGTTCAGTCTCCATGTCGTTGTGCGGTTTTGAGTGAATTTCTTAATCCTGAGTTCTAATTTTACTGTTCCCTGGTCTAAGAGACTGTTTGTTATGATTTCTGTTCTTTTGCATTTGCTGAGGAGTGTTTTACTTCCAATTATGCAGCCAATTTTAGAATAAGTACAATGTGGTGCTGAGAAGAATGTATATTCTGTTAATTTGGAGTGGAGAGTTCTGTAGATGTCTATTCGGTCCACTTGGTCCAGAGCTGAGTTCAAGTCCTGTATATCCTTGTTAATTTTCTGTCTCATTGATCTAATATTGACAGTGGGGTGTTAAAGTCTCCCACTATTATTGTGGGATAAATTCCTGGACACATACACCCTCCCAAGACTACACCAGGAAGAAGTCAAATCCCTGAATAGACCAAGTTCTAAAATTGAGTCAGTAATTAATAGCCTACCAACCAAAAAATGTCCAGGACCAGACGGATTCACAGCCAAATTCTACCAGAGGTAAAAAGAGGAGCTGGTGCCATTCCTTCGGAAACTATTCCAAACAATAGAAAAAGAAGGAATCCTCTCTAACTCATTATATGAGGCCAGCATCATCCTGATACAAAATCTGGCAGAGACACAACAAAAAAAGAAAATTTCAGGTCAATATCCCTGGTGAACACGGATTCAAAAAATCCTTATTAAAATACTGGCAAACTGAATCCAGCAGCACATCAAAAAGCTTATCCAGCAGCACATCAAAAAGCTTGATCATGGTGGCATGATTAAGTCGGCTTCATCCCAGGGATGCAAGGCTGGTTCAACATATGCAAATAAATAAACAAAATCCATCACATAAACAGAACCAATGACAAAAACCACATGATTATCTCAATAGATACAGAAAAGGCCTTCAACAAAATTCAACAGCCCATCATGCTAAAAACTCTCAATAAACTAGGTATTGATGGAATGTATCTCAAAATAATAAGAGCTATTTATGACAACCCCACAGCCAGTATCATACTGAATGTGCAAAAACTGGAAGCATTCCCTTTGAAAACAGGCACAAGACAAGGATGCCCTCTCTCACTACTCCTTTTTCAACATAGTATTGGACGTTTTGGCCAGGGCAATCAGGCAAGAGAAAGAAATAAAGAGTATTCAATTGGAAAAAGAGGAAGTCAAATTATCTCTCTTTGCAGATGACATGACTGTATATTTAGAAAACCCCACTGTCTCAGTCCCAAATCTCCTTCAGCTGATAAGCAACTTCAGTGAAGTCTCAGCATACAAAATCAATGTGCTAAATCACAAGCATTCCTATACACCAATAACAGACAAACAGAGCCAAATCATGAGTGAACTCCCATTCACAATTGCTATAAAGAGAATAAAATACCTAGGAATATAACTTAAAAGGGGCGTGAAGGACCTCTTCAAGGAGAACTACAAACCACTATTCAAGGAAATAAGAGAGGACACAAACAAATGGAAAAACATTCCATGTTCATGAATAGGAAGAATCAATATAGTGAAAACGGCCATACTGCCCAAAGTAATTTATAGATCCAATGCTATCCCCATCAAGCTACCATTGACTTTCTTCAAAGAATTGGAACAAACTTTTCAATTCTTTAAAGTTCATGTGGAACCAAAAAAGAACCTGCATAGCCAAGACAATCCTAAATGAAAAGAACAAAGCTGGAAGCACTTACAAGGCTACAGTAACCAAAACAGCATGGTACTGGTACCAAAACAGATATATAGACCAATGGAACAGAACAGAGGCCTCAGAAATAACACCACACATCTACAACTATCTGAGCTTTGACAAACCTGACAAAAACAAGCAATGGGGAAAGGAGTCCCTATTTAATAAATGATGTTGGGAAAACTGACTAGCCATATACAGAAAGCTGAAACTGGATCCCTTCCTTACACCTTTTACAAAAATTAACTCAAGATGGATTAAAGACTTAAATGTTAAGACCTAAAATCATAAAAACCCTAGAAGAAAACCTAGGCAATAACATTCAGGACATAGAAATGGGCAAAGGCTTCATGACTAAAACACCAAAAGCAATAGCAACAAAAGCCAAAATTGACAAATGGGATCTAATTAAACTAAAGAGCTTCTACACAGCAAAAGAAACTATCATCAGAGTGAACAGGCAATCTACAGAATGGGAGAAAATTTTGCAATCTATCCATCTGACAAAGGGCTAATATCCAGAATCTACAAAGAACTTAAACAAATTTACACGAAAAAAACAAACGGCTCCATCAAAAAGTACTTGAAGGATATGAACAGACACTTCTCAAAAAAAGACATTTATGCAGCCAACAAACACGAAAAAAAGCTCACCATCACTGGTCATTAGAGAAATGCAAATCAAAACAATAATGAGATACTATCTCATGCTAGTTAGAATGGTGATCATTAAAAAGTCAGGAAGCAACAGATGCTAGAGATGATGTAGAGAAAAAGGAATGCTTTTACACTGTTGGTGGGAGTATAAATTAGTTCAACCATTGTGGAAGACAGTGTGGCGATTCCTCAAGGATCTAGAACTAGAAGTACCATTTGAGTCAGCAATCCCTTTACTGGGCATATACCCAAAGGACTATAAGTCATTCTACTATGAAGGCATATGCACACATACGTTTATTGCAGCACTATTCACAATAGCAAAGACTTGGAACCAACCCAAATGCCCATCAATGATAGACTGGATAAAGAAAATGTGGCACATATACACCATGTGGTGTGGTGGATTACATGGCTGCATGGAATACTATGCAGCCATAAAAAAGGATGAGTTCATGTCCTTTGCAGAGACATGGATGAAGCTGGAAACCATCATTCTCAGGAAACTAACACAAAAACAGAAAACCAAACACCGCATGTTCTCACTCATAAGTGGGGGTTGAACAATGAGAACACATGGACACAGAGGTGGGAGGAGAGGGGCATCAAACCTCGGGGCCTGTCGGAGGGCCGGGGACCGGGGGAGAGATAGCATTAGGAGAAATACCTAATGTAGATGATGGGTTGACGGGTGCAGCAAATCACCATGGCATGTGTATACCTATGTAACAAACCTGCACATTCTGCACATGTATCCCAGAACTTAAAGTATAAAATAAAAAAGAAAGGGAGAATATAACTAAAAGTGCACAGCAATATGATATCTACTTCAGCCTATCACTCTGGCCTGGCTTTTAACAATCTGCACTCTCCTCTCCAAACATGGACCTTTTACCACAAGGGACACAAAATAAGGATCCCTCCAGTTACTGCCTCTATTCCAAAATCTTGAACCTCTAAGTGATCTACGATCCTCTTCATCAGGTCTGCAGACATACCCAGCTTTCAGTTGATGCAGTTTCGAGAGGCTCAAAGATTTTGTAGCCCAGCCCTGTGGTCTACAATTCCTTCAAAAACTTAGTAAGTTTCTGATCTTTTGGCACTTGGCATGTTTGCGCTCAAGTAACCTCACCCAAACTTCCTTTATGGACACCTGCTAAATTTGGCTTTAGATACCAAAATCAGTATTGATCCTATACCTCTCTCCCTCATTTTAATTGGGATAAGCTATGCAAGTTCTTAGTTAGTTACAAATATTAGCCTGATTTTCTGGCACAAAGCTGTATCCTTTAGCTTGTCTGAAAGTCTTAATGATAGGGCTTTAATGAAAGGCTCTGGGCAAATAGCCTTATCTGTGCTCTTTGTAATTCAGAAGCACTTGTGTTTTCCCATACTGCTTACAAACTTTCCAAATCTTGTTTGTATTTATCTTTTTCTTGTTATGCTTTTCTAAAACCAGCAAAGAGTAAATAATACACCATAACATTCTGGCTCTATCTAATTGCCTTCCATAGAGTTACAGTCTCCATAGGCACATCATTTGCTTTCTAAGTTGTCATGGATGATAATTTCACCAAACAGTTTCCTACAGCATAATAAGTATCTCCAGCTTTCCAGCCCGCAATATCTATTTCTTCACCACCCAGCAGCCACCCACTGAGCCAATGCCACATATTTTAGGCTTTTGTTATTTCAGAACACTTCTCCCAACTAGCAATTTTTATTAATTAAGGTCAAGTCAAACTACTCAAATAAGATATGTGTTTATTTCACCTTCCTAAAATACAACATGGGTAACTAGTCTCTGCTTTATAGCATGATCCAGGTGCCTAGCCAATGAGATATTCTGCCAACTCATCAGGTATATATGAGATTGCTACCACTGTTGCCCGGTCCAGTTAGCAGAAAGATGGGAGCGAGTAGAGAAATACTGGGAAACATAATGTCTAGCTGGGTGGTCAGGCGCTCAGAAAGAAAGGAGAAACAGATTTGAAAGAAAAACCTGTGATCTAGAGTACATGATCAAAATCATGATATATACAAAAATAATGTGATATATGATGTGACAATATGTTCAAATGAGCTTCCACAAATCTTACAGTTTAACAGAAAATTAACAAATTCATGTCTGCAACACAGATAATTTGTTCTTTAATGTTACAAACAGTTCAGTGGCTTTTAAAAATGTAACGATTCAACTTAGAATGAACAACCCAGGATATCACGTTCTTGGATACTAATAAAAAAGGGAAAACAGTAACAGCTTAATTAATCTCAAAAAAAATCAGTAATTTTATTCAATTATGGAAGAAGTTTTTATATTATAATCATAAAACAAAAAAGAGTGGGAAAATGAGGTATTTTGGTATAACTTCAGAAAACAATGGCCTGGATGCTTATCATATGACTCAGTAATAGAACTTTATAATGCTTTTGGCTAATATGACTTGAAATTATTAATTGAAGATACAAAATTCAAATATATATTATTAGCTCCCCAAAGCTTTCAGATTTATGCAGTTAAAAGCAATGGAAAGTCTCTGCTAAGATTTTTGGGGCTAACACATCCCATTTTACTGAATCAAAATTAAAACTTAAAGGTGGATTTATTTTAGGTAGTTCATTTAATTGTTATTACCTGCATCTTTATATATATTTTCTTCCTTCTCCTATCATCCTTTAAGTGACCAATTTTTCTAGTTTTGTTGAGTTTTCTTTCACCAAAGGAATCTTTTTTAAAAATTAAATTAACTTTAATTTAATTTTAGTAAGAACAGTTAAAATGAGATCTACTCTAAAATTTTAAGTGCACAATACAGTATAATTAACTATAGGGACAATGTTGCATAGCAAATCTCTAGAACGTGTTCATCTTGCATAATTGTGCCTGTATGCCTGTTGATAAGCGACTCTCCATTTCCCCCTCATTTCAGGCTTGGCAACCACAATTCTGCTCTCTGATTCTGAGTTTGACTATTTTAAACACTTCATGTACATGGAATCATGCAGTATTTATCTTTCTGTTCCTGGTTTATTTCCCTTAGCATACTGTCCTCAAGATTCATCCATTGTGTCACATATAACAAGATTTCCTTATTTTTTAATGCTGAATTATATCCCAATGTATATATATATATATAACACATTTTCTTTATCGGTTCATCTGTTGATAAACATTTAGGTTTTTTCCACATCTTGGCTAATATGAATGGTGTTTTAATGAACATGGGAGTGGTACTATCAACTCAAGATCCTGATTTCAATTCTGTTGAATGAATATGCAGAAGTGGAATTGCTGGATCATATGATAGTTCTATTTTTATTTTTTCAGGAATCATCATACTCTCTTCCAAAGCAACTGCATCATTTTGCATCCCTACCAGTAGTGTACAAGAATTCCAATCTCTTCCCATCCTTGCCAACACTTGTTACCTTTTTTGTCGTTGTTGTTGTTAATAGCAATCCTAAGAGGTATGAGGTGATATATCATTGTAGTTTTGATTTACATTTCGCTGGTGATTAGTGATGTTCAGCTACTTTATGTATATACTGTTGGTCATTTCTAGGTCAGCTTTAGAAGTATCCAGTTTCTTTGCCCTTTTCCAAATTGGATTATTCTTTTTTTTTTTTAATTTTTTTTTTTGGCTGTTGAATTAAAGGAATTTCTTTTATATTTTGGAAGTTAACCCCGTACCTGATATATGGTTTGGAAATCTTTTTCCCTTTGTGTAGGTTGCTGTTTTACTCTGTTGATTGTTTCTTTTGCTATGCAGAAGCTTTTTAGTTTGTTGTATAGACCAATGGAACAGAATAGAGAGCCCCCAGTCATCTCATGCATGTATGGCCGACTGATCTTTGAGAGAGGCACCAAGAATACACACTGGGGAAAGGATAGTCTCTTCAACAAATGGTGTTGGGAAGTCTGAATATCCACGTGCAAAAAAAAATAAAAAGAGACCCTTAGCCTCTACATACAGAAAAATCAACTCAAAACATATTAAAAACTTAGACATTGATCTGAAGCTATAGAGCTCCTGCAAGAACACATACTGAAAAATCTTCATAACTTAGTCTTGGCAATGAATGTGGCACCAAAAGCATGGGTAACATAGACAAGTGGGATAACCAAAGGAATCGTAAGCTCTGCTTCTTCCTCCGTGTTCACCACTCTCAGTCTCTTCTCTCCCAGTGTCCTCCCTATCCACGAACTCCAGCTACCTCTACAGTAGCTTTCTTCTCCCAAATTATAGCCAGAGTTCTCGAAAGAGATATTTTTATTCCCCGTGTTTAATTCTTCACTTTCTCTTTTCCCATTAGCTTTCTAAAATTTGTCCTCCAGCCATAGCACAAATAAAGATGCTCTCACAAGGTCATTAAATATTTCTACTTCCTTAAGTTCTGTGTATACATCTTCTGTTTTCATTTTACTCAATATTTTAGTGTCTTTTAGCATGTATGACCTATGATCTACTCATTGGTTACGGTGACACCCCATTTTCCCTCTTCCTCTTTTCTTTCTGGTCACTTCTCTGTTTCTTTTGCTGGCTCATCTTTATCTACGTTCAGATATTGATATTCCTTATGACTCAGTTCCTGGCCATCCTAAAATCTCATGCAACACATTCTCTTTAGGCAATCTCATCCTTTCTCATTATTTCAATTTCTTCCTGTGCCTAAATGGGTAACAAATGTTTGTATCAGGCTCAACCTTCTCTTCTGAGCTTCAGGGGCTAGTATCCATCTTCCCACATGGTATCTTCTCAACAATGTTACCATGATACTTCCAACTCGGTATGCCTCACCAATACAGTCATCTCACCTAAGTTTTGTTCTCTTTCAGTGTTCCTCACCTGAGTAAATTACATCCCCCTTCGCCAAGTGGCTCACTTCAAAAACCTACACGTGAGCTTTGCAGAGGCATGCCTTGGATATTTGGCACCTGAGTAACATCTCCCCATCAATACAATGAAATTGTTTTCAGTAATAATCATGAAAAAAAATGAATAATGACAAGGATTACAACAGAAACTCAGAAAGTGAAAAAAAAATTTTTTATTAAACATTGTGGTCATGCTAGAAATTAAAAAATTCATATACACATGATTTTTAAAAGTATATAGTAAAAGAGAAAAAGGGTAGTTGTTTCATATTTTAAGGACCTTAATGTATTTTTTAAATACTAAAAAAACTACACCTACATATTAGTTGTTGCAATAATAATAATAATATATTTTCTGTTTCTGAGCCTTATATTCTGCAAATTTGTTGAAACTTAAATTGCTCTTCACATATTCATGTTTAATAGAGAGCATAAGAGATTTGTCCATTTTTCTTCACTCATTGCTGATTGAAGAACTTTTAAAATCAATTTTAATGTTTAATTTTTTTTAACATAAAGTAACCAATATACAAAGTTGAGAAAAGTCTTAAAGGACAGATCAGGCAGGAGATTCATAAATATTACATGTCACACAAAAAATCCAGGAATTGTAATTCTGCTCATGTAATTGTTTCTTCGGAATCTATTCTAGCATGTTTCAATTGTCTCACAGTCAAAAAAATTTAAACATAAATAAAACTTCAAATGGTCACTGAGAGTGACAGAATTTAAATAATTCAGGTTCTTTTTCTTCATCTATACAATCACTGTGTTGTCATTCTTTATGTCACATGTACTGCTTAAATTTAGACATGTGTAGTACAAGTGAGTTGGAAATACAAAATGTGCCCAAGATGAGCTGAAATGATTCTGCACCTTTAGGCATTTACTACTTAAATGAACTCATGTGCCTGAGTTCATGTTCATGAGGTATGGAGAGTAGCAGTCTGAGAATTCCAAATTAACTTCCTTTTAGACAGACAGTAAAAGACAAATTATAAACATGTTAATTTCAAATTACACATATAATGTTATTAATATCCTGATTACAGTAATGATTGCCATATATATATAATACTATATATACATTACACAATATAATATATATATTATATGTATACATATACAAAAAACTTTAAATTCCTCTGGCTACTGTTAATAATATATATATATTAAATATATAGTAAAGATATCATATATATAAATAACTACAGTGTATTAGTCCACTTTGACACTGCTATAAAGAACTTTCCTGAGACTGGGTAATTTATAAAGTAAAGAGGTTTAATTGACTCACAGTTCTGCATGACTGGGAAGGCCTTAGGAAACTTACAATCTTGGCAGAAGGAGGAGCAGCCACGTCTTACTTAGCAACAGGTGAGAGAGAGAGAGAGACAGAGACCAAGTAAAGGGGGAAGAGCCCCTTATAAAAGCATCAGATCTCATGAGAACTCATTCACTATCACGAGAACAGGATGGGAGAAACCACCTCCACGATCCAATCACCTCCTTCTCACGACAAGTGGGGATTACAGGCCCCTCCCTCAACATGAGGGGATTACAATTTGACATGATATTTGGGTGGGGACACAGAGCCAAACCATATCTATCACCCAGTAACTTCTCTTCATAAATATATAAAATATATACATCATTTTATATATTGTATATATGCACACACATATGTGTGTATTGTGTGTGTGTGTGTGTGTGTGTGTGTGTAAAATTAACTCAACACTAACCACAAGAATTGCTAGAACTTAGACCAATAAAATATTTTTCTGGAAGAAATGTTTTATCACTGACATTGATTGTTGGTGTAATAGAACTATTCATATCCTGATTATGGTAATGATTGCCTGAATCTATACAGTTCTAAAATTTCATAGTACTACATATGAAATAAATATCTATATCTCTCTATATCTATATATCTATATATGTATGTGCATATTTATATACATGTATGAGATATATTTAATAGTCATTACATATGTGTATACCTTTGTCAAAACATGAAACACTTAAAATGAGTGAATTTTATTATACATAAAGATCTCAGAATTATTATTACTATTATTATTATTTTGAGATGGAGTCTCTCTCTGTTGCCCAGGCTGCAGTGCAATGGCGTGATCTCAGCTCACTGTAACCTCTGCCTCCTGGGTTCAAGTGATTCTCCTGCCTCAGCCTCCTGAGTAGCTGGGATTACCAGCGCATGCCACCACACCGGCTAATTTTTGTATGTTTAGTAGAGACGGGGTTTCACCATGTTGGTCAGGCTGGTCTCGAACTCCTGACCTTGTGATCCGCCCTCCTTGGCCTCCCAAAGTGCTGGGATTACAGGCATGAATCACCAAGCCCAGCCAGAATTTTTAATTAAAAATTTTTTCCAGAGCATAGTAATAATGAAAATCAGACAACTTAGTGGGTTTATTGTTGTTCTTAAGTATTCTACAGACAATATTCCTCCTTTGTTGTCTAAACCCAGGGCAGATGGTTCCCAGCTCCCTTGGTATAACTGGATACCTTACATGTCTTACCCTTACTTCTGATATTCAAATGTCCCTAAAGACACCTACATCTAATAGTTTCAGTATTTTTCAATTTTACCTTTTATCTCCATTTCCCCTTCCATCTTTATTCACTATCATATCCTACAAGGACTTATGCATACATTTTTATATATGGAAATCTCTCAGCATCTATTCATGCCACTCTAATCTATTCTACACAAATTATCCTGAGTAATCTTTGTAAAAAGCAGAATTGACTATGGCATACCCTTTCTTAAAATATTTCAATAATTTTGCAATTATCCTTAAAGTTAAAATCCTATCCAGGACCTCAATGTCCTATATGAGCAGGTTCCTCCCTGCTCTTTCTTTTTCATCCCAAACCACTCTTGCCCTTGTTCTCTGAGCAATGGCCACAAGTGACTGTGGGGACTAATTTTCTTCCTGTTCCTCCCTCTACACTGCAGTCCTCTCTACGCCTACCTCCAGCAGCCAGATCAGCATAACATGACCTTGGTTGAACTAATTAGAAGTTCTCATGAGGAACTATAAATCTTGTACAGGTAACCTACAGAAGAGAAATAGTGAACTTAGATTATCAGCAGCAATACTGATCTAACAACAACTCTAGTTTTGTCCAGCAGAGAGAAAAACAATACAAAAAGAGCAGCTTTGATTCCTGGGTAATTAAATATAGTTATAAAGTAAGCCAACATCCCACACCTTTTAAGTTTTTAAGAATGGCTCTAAACTCTCAATCGATCTGGTAGCTGCTATTGTTCTTTCTTTGCTTCTTTGGATGGTACATGGGTATCAGATGAAGTGGGCAGTTTCTGTCTTTAACCTTTCCAATAATAACTGTTCTTACTCTGAAGGTCAAGGAACTCTGGTGAGATTTCTGCCAGCTTCTGAGAAAAATAACCAATGGGTGGGTCTGTGGACACACTGGACCAATTGTGAGCCAGAACTGTGCCAGAACTCCATTTATCACCTGATGTCCTTATGTCTTTATTCTAACAGAAGCATGGTGACTGTGCTATGGAGCATTTAGTATCAGTGTCAGCTCGGATCTAATACCCAAGAGCTTTCAAAAATCAGGGAATTTCCTTCCCCAGTGTACAGCTAAGCATATAAATGGCCAAATGTCATTTCGGGAAAGAACAGAAGGAATTAGTGCTGTATACACTTGCTATGCATTCCTCAGGGAAACCTGTCCTCTCCTTCAATTAAGGGACTTGGATTCTGAGAGCTAGGTCAGCTCTGTTTGTTGTTGTTGCCGTTGTCTGGTCACCATCTTGCCTCTAAAAACCATATGGTCTATTTATTAGTGATTTCCACAGATCCCTACAGGCCAGGGCTTCTGGTTACAGTTCTGACCTTGATGTCCATTACAGTAATGTATTCCACCTTGTCTCTCACAGTTCATTGCTTCCCTTGGCAATGGCCTCTACAATTTCAGGATTTTATAATTCTTATTGACTCTAGGGAACCTCAAGTCAGACTGGAGTTACAGAAAACAGCACTACTGAATTTACTGGAGTTGCCCCCTCACCAGCATGTTTGTTGTTGCCTTAGTGGAGGCCGTATCCTCTGGGTTTATCCAAGGAGTGTATCCATCTCATGTGTTCCTGAGTCCAATATAATCAGTCCATTTCCGCATGTGCATGTCTTCTAATATTTTGATACCTTCCTTAATATCTGCCTTGGCAGTTTTTGCACCTCCACTTTATTTAATGTGGGCCACAGTTTTTCCCAAGTTTGGCCGGTGTATTAGGACAGCTCTTGGTACCCTTGCCAGAATTAAATTCTGAATCATGGTAGAGTCGTATTTCTCAAATGTTAGTGTGCCTTATATTCATATGGAGAGATTGTTAAAATTAAAGTTGCTTGGACCCATCCCCAGAGTTTCTGATCCAGTAGGTTTTGGTGGGGCCCTAAGAATCTGCATTTCTAACAACTTCTCAGGGGATGCTGATCCTGCTTATATGGAAATAAATTCAGAAGCACTGGGTAGTGTGACGCCCTATTTATAAAATCTTCCTTTTTGTAACCTTGTACTGTCTAGCACTTCAGCCAGTACCCATGAGATCTATTCCAAGGCTTGTTCTCGCAGTTTCTGACAATATATAGTAAACAGGTACTGCAGGTCCTTCAATGAATAATCCCTCTCCGCAGGTCCTTCAGTGAATAATCCCTCTCTCCCTTAGCAGGGCTAGTAATTCCCCCATCAAACCATACTTAACTTGATCCTAGTGATTGATCTAGTGGCCAGGAGGGCAGATAGGGGCTAATCTTGAAGAGGAAAGCTATTGTCTTCCAAGATATCTGCCTTCACCAAGGCAAGGGAATTACCAGTAAAGGAAATGGGAACAAAGTGAATTAGTGAGAAAAAGCAGCATAAGATTTGAAAAGAGAGGATAAAGGAAATGGGTTCTGCGTCTAACTGCCAGAATAATTCAATCATGTCTAGAAAGGGCTTGGATGACTTAGTAATGAAGCAGACAACCTTGGGGCTAGTCTTTAGGCAGGGATAGAGATTACTATTTTCTGGCAAAAATAGGAGAACTACATCTACAAGGCCATAGAGTTCAATGAAATCAGAAATTATATTATTCTTAAGCAATTAGATATCAGGTTCAAGAAAATAAGTAAGTATAGGATGATTCCAAATTTTCTGCTTGGTGTAATTGAACAGAAACTGAAGTGAAAAGAAGACAATGGCAGAGATTGGCAGTGAACATGACAAGTTGAGTTTTGCACCTGAGGTGTACCAACAGGAATATGTGCAATAAATAGATAAATGAGACTTGAGCTGAGCAAGAAATATGTTTAGGAGATACAAAGTTGGAATAGGTATGTCCTATATGGTTGAAGTCATGGGAACTAATGACATCCCCCAGAGATGACAGATAGATAGATAGATAGATAGATAGATAGATAGATAGATAGATAGATATCAATAGATAAAAGGAGGAAGGCAGCATAAAAGTTTGGGACAGAACCTCAAGCAAAATACCCAGGACCAAGATGGATAAGTCCACCAAGGACAGCCTTGTAGATCAGAGCAAAAAGACGGAATAGCTAGGAGAATTTGCAGAAAAGGTTCTAGACATTGATGGTAAAAGCTGAAGAAAGTTCAAGGAAGACACACACTGCAAAGAGTTGCTAGATGTAAAAAAATATGATATTTTGATTTTTAAAATTATGATATTTTGATTAAATTTACTAACACTGTTTCATAAAGTCTGAGTCTTTGGGAAGAGTGATGTTGAAGTCTGACTCCAGGGAGTAGGCGGAGCCATGCGAGGTGTAGACTGTGTGTTTGTTTACTTTCTGGTTTTTCTGAGATGCTTGGTTGCTAAGGAAGCTTCAGGGAAATGAGAATATTGGGAGAATATCTTTTTTATTCTGAAGTCAGACTTCAGAGGAAAAGAATCCCACTGGATGAAGTGGGTGGTGAGAGCTGAAAAAACAGACAGACCCCTTAGAATCTACAGAGGAGAAATAAAAAGGAGAAATTGGGAAGCCATTGGAGCATTAGAAGTGGTCCCAGGGGCTGAGTAATAAAGTCTCAAGGAATTCCCAATAATTCTTCAACATAAAAAGGAAGAAAACACTGTAAAGATTACAAGAAATATTTATCTTAATACTTAATACTATATAAAAATTTCAACTTATTATAAAATACCAGTGATAACTTCCCTTTGAAAAATGCCAAGTATAAAACTACACTGAATTTTCAGGGAACTGTAGTGGCCTAAATTTCATTGCTTGCATGTCTGTGGCCTTCTATTAATATATGACCCGAAAGCAACTTACTTGGATCCTATGAGACTAGCCTTGTACAGAAACCTCTTTACTGAACATTTGTTAATATTACACCCTCCTCTTCTTGTCAAGAGCCAATGAAAAAAAAAAACATATAAACTTATGTTAACATAATCTGTAAAAATCATCCTTGAATACAGTGTACACCAGGTCCTGACAAAAAAATTACATTCTAATACTGATTTCTAACAGAAGTGTTTCTCTGTCTAAAGACATCGTATCTCATTTCATCAGACAATTAAAATAGTGTCACTCTTCTTGTTCTTTTTGTTATAATTCCAAATAGCTCACCATTAATTTGTGCTTGACATATCATTTCTCCTTCTTATAGTTTTTGCCTATTTCAATAGTCTTATTTACAAATTTTCTTTCATTGTGAATTCTTTCAAACACTTCAGAAGTATAGACAATAAGCACAATATATACATAAAGACATTAAGTTTGGATGTACTGTTAAATTTGAGTCAGAAACAGGATGGCCTACACCCAGTCCAGAAGACTTGGATAAAGCACCATTTGAAGAGGCTTGCTAGGTTATTTAGATACAAAATGTGGAACTACAACAGAAATGAATACCTGTCTATTATCAACAATGTAAGATAGAGTCACCAAAATATTAGATTCATAATATTTTGGAATGCTTTTTCCTGGTTCTTAAGAATTCCCAACAGATGTGAATGCAAAGAATATATACATTCACTCCTCAGTGACTGCAGAACCTACAGAAATCCATACAGGTCTTTTATCTACAGAAAGAAAAGTAAAATAAAGGAAAATAAAAAATAGTCCCAATACAATGTGAATTCAGATAAGGACAGAGATCTCAGTTCATGCCAATTTCCTCTTCAAGGCAATAGTGTAATGTCCATTTTCCTTATATGTGTCCAGAGATTTCAGAGAAAGGACATGTCTCCTACTGTTTTAGAAATGATTTCAAGGACTTTAGATGGTAGAGAGAGAGAAACTAATTGCATAAAGATAAAGCCTCTAGAGAGTTTTTGTTGATATTGCCTTCATGGAAGAAAAGTTTAAGACACAGTGATTATTAAAACAGGAAAACTCATCCATGCGCTCATTAAAGTAGATAACAAAATGATTTTGCTTAGAGCAACAAATGTGAAATTTCTTAATTTTCTTCCTAAACCATGTGACTCTTTAGCAGCTTAGATAAAAGAAGCAGTTAGAACAGATGAGCGCTGGATCTCCCGTTAATGCAAAGTAAATTGAATTCTAAAGAATCTTGGTTCTTTCAAGTTGGCTGAGGGTGCCACAGTTCAATACAAAAACCATTATGCTTACTTACCACGCTACAAAGTCCTCCAAATCATTTATAAGGGCTGAGCCCGAACGAATGGCCCCAAGCTTGCCTGCTTCATTCTCAATAAATCCAAGCCCTTCTCAGGCATGATTAAATTTTCCTGGCAGTCATATGCAGCACGCTTCCCCTCTCTCCTGTCTTTTCAAATCTTATAGTTGCCTTTTCTTGCTGACTACCTTTCTTCCCTTTTTCCTTTATCAGCAACACCCTTCATTCTGGTCATCAATGTTCCCATTACCACCACGCTTGGCACACACCCTAGGGCTGAGATACCCTGCAATCAACAGTGGTCTGTTGGAGAAGACTTAGCAATAAATCATAGCGGCCTCCATGCATCCCTCTAACTTCTCCTTATTTCATACCTGGCAAACTCTCCGTCAGAATGATTTGAGATTGTATTATATCCCGAGCACTCATAACGACATAACTATAGGACAGGCTCTCTGTGCCAGTGCCAGGATAGTGGACGTGCTCAGGATGCTTTCATTTCCATTTACTCAAGCTAAGCAACTAGAGTGATACCAAAAGCAAGCCAAGTACAAGATGGCCCCAAAAAACATCTAATTTTAATTTTGGGAATTGTCAGTTTATTTTATCATCAACCAATATATCATTATTTAAAAATATGAATTAAACTTATTTCATAGTCCTTAAGGGGATGTCAAATGGAATAGCACCACTGATTAGAAGATAGTCCACTTTGGATATTGGCCATCAAAGATCTTCAAAATATGATAGACCTGGTATGCCAGATGATCCAGGCTAACCTGGCACTACTGTTCCTACTTATGGCTGGGAATTTTGTTTCCCTGAGTGGTTCGGATTAAAGCTGGCCAATGAGATTAACTCACATGAGACTTAAGAGTGATCAACTGGGCCGAGCGCAATGGCTCATGCCTGTAATTCCAGCACTTTGGGAAGCCGAGGTGGGTGGATCACCTGAGGTCAGGAGTTTGAGACCAGCCTGGCCAACATGGTAAAACCCCATCTCTACTAAAAATACAAAAAATTAGCTGAGTGAGGTGGTAGGCACCTGTAATACCAGCTACTTGGGAGGCTGAGGCAGGAGAATTGCTTGAACCCAGGAGGCAGAGGTTGCAGTAAGCCGAGATCCCACCATTGCATTCCAGCCTAGGCAACAAGAGCGAAACTCCATCTCTAAAAAAACAACAACAACAACAACAAAAAGAGTGATCAATTGCCCTGGTTTGCTCAGGATGGAAGTGTTGCCTGACATACAGGAATTTCACTGCTAAAATGGAAAGTTTTGATCAACTCAGGATGGATTTGCTAGATTTGGGAAATGGAAGTGATGTCACTTACTCTTCTTGGAAGATCATGAGAATCAGACACAGTGATGAAGAGGAGCAGGGGTTTCCAGCAGCCCCTCTAGTCCCCACTACCCTCCTGCATTGACTCCAGGTTGTCTATCCAACCCCTGGCCTTGCTAACCAATAGGAGCCACAAGCCCAACACCAGATGCTTGGCTGCAAACTCTCAGAGGAAGCATTCCCATAGACGCAGGCATGGTCACAGAGTCAGCAGTTTCCACAGAGCTACTCCTTACTACAGACTTCACATGCTTTCCTTTTGTGGTTCTACATCCACAGGCAGAAGTGCATGGCATTTGATGTATTCTTGCAATCTTTGCCTTGCCCACCTGCACCAATACTTTAGACAGTATTAGTTACAAATTGGCCCTCTGACCCTCACCTTCTCTTCCCTCCCCTCCTAGCCCCGCTACTTTTGTCTAAGCTTTAACTGCTGTATCAAATCCCTACAGTGTTGGTGGTGGCTCAGTTTTCCTGGCACCTCTGACTGACACACCTGTGTACTGAGTAATCATGATATGCTACTAAACACCAGTGCTGAGGAATCAGAAGCATCTGTCAGGAGCCTAATGGACACACCCGGCAACAGAAACCAGGGACTCAACTGAAATGCTCTTTTTTGCTCAAAGAAGTTAATCCCATTACCCTCTTTTCTCACCTCTCCCCCAATCTTCAGTTTTTCTTTTCTATAAACACTCATTCCTTTTCTTTTTAGCATCTGTTGCAAGTTTTGATTTTATATTGATGTGTGTGATTATTAGCTGAATGCCTGCTCTTCCTTGTCATCCTACTGAAACTTGGAATCAGCTTTATGCTGTTCAACATCACATGCACTGTCTACTTAGAGACTACAGGAGGCCTGGCATGCAGTAGGTGCACAATAAAGCATAATGAATATGTCTGAGTGAGTACATGTGAGGAAATGGGATCTGGAAACTACACTCCTCTTAAAGGAACACACACTTGGCAGATCTGTTTTTCAGGTATTAACCGCAACTCTCCTCTTTAAAGAAGAAAATAAAAATGTATCCTGCTCTAAACATTGAGAGCCTTTTTTGCATTATATCAGTAACACAACCCATGACCAGGTAAATACTTGTCTTCTTTATTTCCCCCAACAAAGAGAATCAATTACAAACTTCTCTGTTAATCCCCTAAGTATAATGTGAAGTCCATTAAAGACTCAAAAGCTAGTAACCGTGGGATAGAGAATAATGTTTATTCTATTAAATGAATAATGACTCCACATTGTCTCGAAGAGGAGAATTTTCCTGGGTTGCCATTTGGTTTGCTAGTTGGTTTTAAATCGTTTAATGGGTCAGGAAGACACTATGCTTGGCAATGAATACTAATGTTCCAACAAGACTACTGAAGAGCAGCATGCTTCAGGAAAAGTAAGAATTTCTCTCTGTCACTCTGGGATTGCACTTTCCATGAAGTTTTGGAAGTCATCATAAAACTGTACTGTTAATGTGTGTGAAGTGAATTCAAAGGGCTGTTGATTTCCCAGTGAATTGGACATTAGGTAAAGGTGGCAGCCTTGCCAAAACTTATCTCTGCTCTAGGTTGGAAAGGGCAAGTCTTGAGTTCAAGCCTTTTCTAAGACCAGTTTCTATTTCACTTGCAGAACCAGTCCATTTCAGAGATCATTAAAGTGTTTTTAGGACTAAAGTTGATAATTACCTTCAGAGTATTATCCAGAATCAGAGGATTCTCACTATGCTCTGGGACCTGTGCATCCACCTTGTCTCCTAGACATCTTCTCTCTCATTCGATGTTCTGGAAAAGGCAGGTGGAACTTAGAATGATGACAGAGATTCTACAGGAGTTTTAATGAGTAAATCAAACTCAGTAGCTACCAAAGCTTCTTTTCCGAGGCAGAGAAGTTGACAAATACTACTTTTTCCCCCAGAAAGTTACTCACATCTCATGGCGAGTGGGCCTGTGAATGGAGTGGTCGAGGAAGGCTGACCCACTGAGAGGCCATGCAAACCCCACATTCATTTCACAGATGAGAAAATGAAGACACAAGCCAAGAAAAAACCAGCTACCAAATTTTCTAAAAAGATAAATGCAATGCCTCCTATTGTTATCTTTACTTCCGCTGACAAAAGGAAAGCTGCTTAGTGAGCCACAAGTGACATGGTGAAATGGAGGCACTGAAGACAAAAACAGTGCAGTGGGAGGTGACTGGGTAGGGTTTAGTTTGTTTTATTGCTACAGGCACCTGGGCACTCTTCCTAGACTGTGTCAGTCCTGGTCACATCTGCCTCACATAGCAGCAACCAGGATGGGGCCAGATACTTTCCCTGGGCCTGCTCTCAGTACCTTAGGTTCAGACCCACTACCTTACTTCAGCCAATGAGATGCTCCTGCCTCGGATTTTGGATATTAAAGGGGTAAGGGAAAAAAATGCAG
Source organism: Papio anubis (assembly GCF_008728515.1). Lineage (NCBI taxonomy): Eukaryota > Metazoa > Chordata > Mammalia > Primates > Cercopithecidae > Papio > Papio anubis. Next base: position 22,416,355 of record NC_044989.1, read on the forward strand.
GGACATGTGAGAAATCCAGTAGGAAAGCAAGAGTGGTGCCAGGACTGTGAGCCTACTGGGAAGAATGCAAGGTCCAATGACAGAAGCACTGACTTGCCAGGTCAGCCTCCTAGCCAGACCATCCCAAGGCATGGCTTGTTTCAAACTGGGATACACCTCAGTCCATCCTTCCAAATGCCTCACCATTCTCAGTGCCTGCTCTTTTTCCAAACCTGGCTCTCCAGCATTCTTGGGATTCAGAGATAATACATGCCTCTTGTGTTTGATTTTGCCAGAGCAAATGTGTGACTTCACAGTCTGGCAGTGGCAGTTATGGTGAGGCAGAAAAATACGACTCTAGAGAAAATAAATGGAGTCTAGTGTTGGTTTAACTACTCAATGGCTGTGTGGCCTTGGACAAGTCAGTCCCCTGCACTGGAACTCAACTTCCTTATTCTAACATAAAAGCACATTGGAATCGATGGTTCTTATCACTATTACAGTATTATTGCCAACTTTTATTTAGCATAATGCTATTGATGGCCAAAATAATGTCCCTTCATTTCTTAATACCTCCAAGGAATTAATTCAATTTAACAAATTTATCGATTACACATTTTGTGCTAGGCACCAGGCTACAGGCTAGAGATACAGCAACAAATCAGTCAGTCATGGTTTCTGCCCTCTTGGGGCTTAAAACGAAGACACAACAATTGCCAGTCAATTATTGGGAAGCGGAGTAAGAACTATGTTATAACAAGGACAGGATGTCCTCAGACAGTGCTGAATGGGTCCCTAACAAAGACTTTGGAAAACAGAAGGTTTTTCCCAGAAATTGTGACTTCTAAACTTTCTGGCAAGAAAGAATGAGTTCGAGATGCTGAAGGATGTATTAGATAGAGTGAGGAGACAAATTGTTCCAAAATAAAGGGACGGCATTAACATCAAAGGCCAGAAGGAACTGAGAAAACGTCAGCATTGCTGGAATGAAGAGATGATTATGTCAAAGAGATATACAAGGGCCAGGTCAGACTGTACCAAGCCGACAATATTTGGGTTTTATCCTACAAATAAGAAAAACATGTTAAAGATTCAACATTCATTTATTGATTGATTCATTCATTTCATCAAGGCAAAAATGTAAACAAATGTGTTTCAGAGAGATTTTTCAGCAGCAAGGGTTGAGTGAAAACATATTTTCAGAGTTAACCAGAAAAATGTAATTAAATGCCCCATTCCTTGAGCCTATGACTTCCTGAAGTTTCTCTAAGAATCCAGTTTGAATGTGGTCCTTGGGGAGCACACATCTGGCCCTCGGTACTTAACTTCTCAGTGGACCAGAAGCTACCTTTCTACTCACCTAACTCACACTTGTGTTATTTGATACGGATCCTTAAAAATGGCTCATGGATTACAGAGGTATGAAACTGGTATGGAAACCCATAGAAACAAATGAATTTTAACACATGATCCCCTCACTCCCCTACAGCCTTATTTTCAGAGGGCATGCATCTTAACAAACATCCATTCACCCTTTAGTCCTCAGAGAAAATGGCAGAGAAGAGGTAGTTTTGATGAATTAATTTTGCCCATTTGCCCTACAATATGCTCTCTGGAGGAATGTGGAAACCCTAAATCAGCTTGAAGAGTGCATGCACTTTACTTTCTTAATCAAGCCCCACGTTATTAAATTTTCTCATTATTCACTGAGATTTTTCCATTGGCCAAGTCTATGTCAATCCCTCAAAACATGTGAAACTCAGAACCACACTTGTGTATGATCTGATCTCTGTCTAGCACCATAGCACAGCCACCTCCCTTGCCCTGGAATGCCCTTTTAGCAACATAGTTGGTTTGCACTGGCATTTTTGACATTCACATCACACTGTGGACTCCCACTGAGCCTGCAGTCAACGAAATCTCTAAGGCTTTTTCTCATGTATTGCAGTTTAGCCACTTCTCCCCCATCTCATGTACAATTTGACTTTTGAACCCAAGTGCAGGACCCTCCATTTATCCCTATTAAGTTTCATCTTGTTAGATTCAGGCTATTGTTCCAGCCTGTCGAAATCATTTTAGATCTCAGCCCTGTCAGCTGTCTCCCTCCTTGCTTTATGCCATCTGCAAATTTGATTAGCATGCTTTCCATGTTTTCATCTAAGTCATCTATGGAAAGGTTGGGTAGCACTGAGGCAAGGACATGGCCCTCTAGGTCACTGGAGATTGCTCTCCAGGTTGCCAGTTATCCATCAATCAACAGTCACTGAGTACTGTCTTTCATCCAGGTTCCAGTACACTGAGTCACATTATCATCCAGCCACATTTCTCCATCCAGTCCACGTCAATATCAGGGGTACTCTGTCAAACATTTTGCTGATATTCAAATATAGTATACTAGAGTATCTCTTTATTTAATGCTATAGGGAGACTGGGTGAAGAAAATCTAAGTGCAGTACTACAAACATTGATAAATATGGTTTGTGTAGAGCAGGATTTATACAAAGGTGGAGTGACAGATATAACTCTGTCATCACTTAAGGCACATGAGCTCCTCACAGCCAGAAATGTTTGGTGGTTTTGCTCACAGCTATTTTTCCAGCACCCCAAACAGTGCCTAATTATAGTAGACACTCAAGTATTTCTTAAATGACTTAATGAATGAATATAATTCAAGATGAACTGGAAGCTAACCAGTTCATAAAGCAAAATATTTGTGGATTTCTAAATGGAGGAATGATAAAATAGGATGCTGTCATTTATAACAAATGTTGGCAAACTACAGCCTAAGGACCAAATCAGGCCTAATGTCTGGTTTTGTAAATAAAGTTTTATTGGAATACAACCATGTTCATTTGCTTACATGTTGTCTGTGACTGCTGTCACACTATCATGGCACAGTTGATTATCTGTGGCAGAGGCTGTGTGGTTCACAAAGCTGGAAATATTACTATCTGGCTTTTCTATAGAAAAAGCTTGCCAACCTCTGAACTAGGAAATTAAGTTCAAATTAAGACTTTCCATGATGTAATATGTTTGTAATTTTCTTACTGATCAAGATTTTTAAAAATTCCCAAATGTATCACGCCTTTTATTTTCTCTATGCCTTTTCTCTCTGTTGGATACAACCAGTGTCCTGTGCTCCACTCCAGGTCTCTCCAACATTGCAAATATATACACCTAAGAACTATATGCAAAATAAACATAGTTGTGTAGCAAACCATTGCCGAATGTCTGCTATAGGCTGAACATAATATTATGCACTTTTAATCTTATATCTTCACTATAGGCTTTCAAAGTAGATATTATTATCCCATGTTTTTCCTATTGAGAAAAGAGGAATTAAGCAACTTATCCAATGGTTCACAGAAAACAAAGGCTTTGACTGAGGTTTGAGCTAAGATTTGTCAGATCTGCTTATAATTTGGTTTGGTTTTGCTCATTGCATGTTCAGAAATAAGCCAGTTTACAAAGGGGGAAATGGGACATGTCCAATTTCATAGAAATCTTGATTTGAGGTTTAAAATATAATCAAATCATTTTTAAAATCTTCTATTGATGTTTAAATCAGCCAAAGGCAATTTTATTGTAAAAAGCCATTAACTGGCATGACTTTAAACAATAAAATCAATTCAGAAACTGTTCATTCAGTTAAAAATCTGAGACGGTCATATTAGTGCAATTGTATTTGAACTAGCCTAAGTATAATTTCATTCATATCTAGCCCTAAATCATACTGCGCTCTTTACCCGGGCAGCTCCCATACCATCTGCCAATGCACAGATGGGCTGGTCTGTGCATACGGGGTTTTCTTTACATGCTAGATGTAATAGCAACAATGATGAACCTGGTGTGTCCGTCAGGAGCCTAGCTTGTAGGCCAATTCTTCCTCACATCCTCCTTGGGCAGCAGGCAAGTGACTGGCATTATCTAATCACAGTTTCTATTTATGACCCCCCACTTCAAATCACTTCTCTAGCTCAGGCTGGTTCTTTCCCTCCACTAATAACTAGATTTCAGCTTTCCCTAGATTTCAGCTTTCCCTTAAGATCGTATTTCATCAGCCACTGGCACATCTCTTCTGCTGCTAATGCCACACTGATCTGCTTTTGCAAGTTTCCAGACCTTCTTTTATCACCTTAGGGGCTACCTCCTGGCCAGGATTTGCTCTCCTTCCCTGACCCTTCCATATGCCCCTCTTCCCCACAAGCTCCAGCATCAACCCCCTGGCCAGATTTAATTTCTTATCCTTGTCTATTCAAGCAGACACGAAAACAAAAACAGAATTTCCCTGGAAAGAGCTTCATTTCCCATGGCCAAACGTAGCATAGCTTTCACCATCAGGACACATCTTCCAGGGTTCTGCTGAGTCCCTTGAGGGGCCTAGAGAAACAATGAGACAGATGTAAGGAAAGGGAAAAAAGTATCTTACGTGAAAGCACGTCCAGTATCTTCCGGATATTATGTTAAATAAACACTGCAGGGTAATTCAGTATTTATAGAAGAAAAAAAAAACAGCCTTAATGATGATAGGGCATCAGAGAAATTTAATTACTTCTTAAGGTCTCTTTTGTGCAAGGCAGTGTTCACATGACAACTTGGGTGACTTCTTGTTTGTGGTATTGCTTCTCTCCTCCCAAGAAGGTGCTAAAAGAAATTAGTTGTGGGTGGAGAAAGGTGCTTTTCATAAAGAGACCCCAATACCCATCCACACCAGCTCTCCTGGGATATGATATAAAATGCCTCAAGTTCCTGTGCTTAGCCAGCAGGTACTAGGGAGCACTGCCCAGGAGGCCAGGTGCTATGGGACACTGATGCCGGGACATACCCTGCAGAATTCTAGAGTTCCCCAGGAAATAATGGTGAGGGCTTCTGTAAAGGAGAAATCCACAATTGTAACCTTCTCTTGTCCAATATGGCAATGTTGTTTGATGGGGACTACAAAAATGGTTAATGTTGGCAGAATTTTTTCTCTCCCTACCATGAAAACCCCAGAAGTGCATTGCAGATACTCAGAAAACTTTGGGAGTCCACAGACAGGATTGCATGTGACACTGCAATCTGGACAGGGCCTGCTTGAGTCAGCACTCCAATAAACATAGGTAGGCCTAATCCACCATGCGTTCACCCTAAACCTCTCCTCTGGACAGAGCCCTGTGCTATTTGAGTATATTCACTACGAATATGATGTTCCCTCTACTTCCCAAAAATGCAGTAGAGTAATTAAGTTATATAGACTGCTCTTAGATATAGTTTTCAGATATCTCTTTCCAAAGGGAAAGTATAACATTTAATTCCACAACTAGGTCAAGGAATAGATAGATCTCTTCTAGGAATGCTGGAATTTCTGCATAATTAGTATGACATTTCTTTGAGAATGCATGTTCATGGAGTTAGGAAGTCAAGAATTTTTTTTTTTTTTTTTTTTTTTGGAGACGGAGTCTCACTCTGTCGCCCAGGCTGGAGTGCAGTGGCATGATCTCGGCTCACTGCAAGCTCCGCCTCCCAGGTTCACACCATTCTCCTGCCTCTGCTTCCCGAGTAGCTGGGACTACAGGTGCCTGCCACCATGCCAAATTTTTTTTTTTTCTTTTTGTATTTTTAGTAGAGATGGGGTTTCACCATGTTAGCCAGGGTGGTCTCAATTTCCTGACCTCATGATCCGCCCACCTTGGCCTCCCAAAGTGCTGTGATTACAGGCGTGAGCCACCATGCCCGGCCAAGACTTTTATGCTAAACCAGTGACTTCATCACTGGGGACCATAGTTTCTTCAATAGAAAGATAATGCAAAAGACCCTAGAAATATTTTTTGATTCTTGGTTTTCTTTGTCTAATCCCCACCACAAATCAAACCAACAACTACGTACTATTAATCCACCATCTGCTTCTTGTGTGTTTCCTTTCTCACCATCCTTAATATTCTGCCTTGGTAGAACAGTCCCTTATAATGTTTCTTCTCGGTGGTGGTAATCACCCTCTAAATGGTTTCTTTCCCTCTAGTCTCCCTACCCAAGCCATAAACACCCACCACTTCAAATCCATATCACAAAGGAAAATCACGGCTGTCTTAAATGTAAATCTGATCATGGTACTCCTCTGCTTAATGTATTCCAAAGTTCAAAGCACCTCCTCTGCCCTCTTTCTCTCTGGATCCCCAGAATCTGGCCACCTTGTATATGGTTTGAACTTTCTAACGGAGATAATATATTGACTTTTTAAAATGGACTTTCAGGAACTTTTTTTAAAATTGAAATTTTAATTTTGAGATAATTGTAGATGCACGTGCAGTTATAAGAAATAATACAGAGATGCCGGGCTTGATGGCTTACGCCTGTAATCCCAGCACTTTGGGAGGCCGAGGCGGGCAGATCACGAGGTCAGGAGATGGAGACCATCCTGGCTAACCCGGTGAAACCCTGTCTCTACTAAAAATACAAAAACTTAGCTAGACGTGGTGACAGGCACCTGTAGTCCCAGCTACCCAGGAGGCTGAGGCAGGAGAATGGTATGAACCCAGAAGGTGGAGCTTGCAGTGAGCGGAGATCACGCCACTGCACTCCAACCTGGGTGAGAGAGTGAGACTCCGTCTCAATAAATAAATAAATAAATAAATAAATAAATAAATAAATAATAGAGAGAGATCCTTTACCCAGTTTCCACCAGCGATAACATCTTGTGAAACCGTGATACAGTATCACAACCAAGATATTAATGTTGATATATCAAGATGCAGAAGATTTCCATCACCACAGAGATACCTTTCCTTGCCCTTTTATAGCCAAACCCACTTGCCATGGTATGAATGTACCATAATTTGTTTAATCATTTGTATGGTGAAGATTATCTTAGCTCTTCCCAGCTTTTGGCTACTACAAATAAAACTGCTATGAGCATCCATGTGCAGACGTGAACATAAGTTTCAATTTCTCTGGGATGACTGCCCAAGAGTGCAATTTCTGGGCTGTATGGTAGTCGCATGTTTAATTTTCTAAGAAACTGCAAAACTGTTTCCCTGAGTGCTTTTTCCATTTTATGTTCTACCAGCAATATGTAAGAGCCAGACAGTTTCTCCATAGACTTGCCAGCATTTATTGTGGTCATCATTTTTAAAAATTTTAGCTATTCTAGTAGGTGTGTAGAGATATTAATATCTCATTGTGGTTTTGTGTTCCTCTAATGGCTGATGTTGGTGATATGGTTAGCCTTTGTTCCACACCCAAATCTCATCTTGAATTGTAATTGCCATAATCCCCATAATCGTCACGTGTCAAGGGAAAGACCAGGTGGAGGTAATTGCATCACGGGGCGTTTTTCACCATGCTGTTCTTGTGATAGTGAGTTCTCAGAAGATCTGCTGGTTTTATAAAGCCTCTTCCCCACTTCGCTTGGCACTTCTCCTTCCTGATGCCTTGTGAAGAAAATGTCTTGCTTCCATTTCCCCTTCCGCCATGATTGTAAGTTTCCTGAGGCCACCCAAGTCAAGCTGAACTGTGAGTCAATTAAACCTTTTTCCTTTATAAATTATCCCGTCTCAGGCAGTTCTTTATAGCAGTGTGAGAACCAACCAATACAGTTGGTGAACATCTTTTCATGTGCTTATTTATTATCTGTGTATCTTTCTTCTTCAATAAAATACCTGTGGATATCTTTTGCCCATGTTATAATTGAATTGTTTGGCTTTTATAAACTGTTGAATTTTGAGAGTTATTTATATAGGTTAAGTAGTAGCTCTTTGTTTGATATATGGTTTGCAGATATGTTCTCCTAGTCTGTAGCTTGTCTTTTCATCCTGTTAAGAGTCATTTGCACAGCACATTTTTAAAATTTTGATGAGGTCTAATATGTCAATTTTTGTTTTTATAGATGGGGCTTTTAGTGCCAAACCTAAGAGATCTTTGCCTAGCCCTGGATCACAAAAATTTTCTCCTGTATTTTTGTTTGCTTGCTATATGTTTTATAGTTTTATATTTTTCACTTAAGTTTATGATCCATTCTGTATTAATTTTTTTTTTGTATTTTTTTAGTAGAGACGGGGTTTCAGCGTGTTAGCCAGGATGGTCTCGATCTCCTGACCTCGTGATCCACCCGTCTCAGCCTCCCAAAGTGCTGGGATTACAGGCTTGAGCCACCGCGCCCGGCCACTGTATTAATTTTTTATAAGGTGTAAAGCTTAGGTCAAGGATCCCCTCCTCTTTCTTCCTTTCTTCTTTCCTTCCTTCCTGCTCCCTGCCACCTATCCTCCCTTGTCTCTTTTTTTACCCCTGCCTATGGATGTCCAATTGTTCTGTCACCATTTGTTGAAAGGCTTAGCGGCACTTTTTTTCTTTTTTGAGAAGAAATCTTGCTCTGTCACCCACTCTGAAGTGCAGCAGCATGATCTTGGCTCACTGCAACCTCTCCCTCCCAGGTTCACATGATTCTCCTGCCTCAGCCTCCCAAGTAGCTGGGAGTACAGATGCCCGCCACCAAGCCTGGCTAATTTTTATGTTTTTACTAAAGACAGTTTCTCCATGTTGGTCAGGCTGGTCTCAAACTCCTGACCTCAAGTGATCTGCCTGCCTCAGCCTCCCAAAGTGTTGGGATTACAGGCATGAACCACCGTGCCTGGCCAAGGCTTAGCAGGCACTTTTAAATGGGATCTCTCTATTTGATCTCTTCCCTCGTTCCCCATTAGTTGAGACCTCCTTTCTCTGACCTTCATGATGTTTTGCCCCCTCCACTCCCACCCAGACCTCCAGAAGCCTTATTCGTGACCTTCAATCAAGGCCAAAGTCCTGAAGTTTTCCTACTGCTCAGCACCTGTTCAGGAAGGAGATAAGGACATCCACAAAGACAGGCTGTGACTCCTCCACAGAGACTCCTTAGGATTTCAGCAGCACCGCCCTCTCTACTGCCAGCTCAGCTGCCTTCCATTCCTTGTCCTTCCCCTATATCTCTTCAATGACCTCAATTCCAAAGAACTAAAAAAACTGACTCTTGTTTAGATGTGACAACTCATTTGTGGAAACAGGATTTTTAGTTTAAAATCTCTGGATTTCCCTGAACTTGGCTCCCCAATTTCACAGCACATCAGACTGTGTCCTGGCTCTTTGTTGACTACTTCATTTCATGGCTACCATACTGGAGGAATTTGTCATGCTCAGATATCTGGGTAGTGTAACCTAAATACTTATGTGCTAATTAAAGAGTCGACAGGAAACTGTGTGGGCTTCTCCTTTGCCTTCTCCGTTTCTTAAGGTTTCATATGTGTCACAGCTGGACTCACTCTCAACATGAACAACCCTGATTTAAAATCATCTAAACCTATGTGTGCTTGAGGCAACACCTCCATGTAAGGATGTCAAAGGCCATTCCTTCACTGACAGATCCTTGAGGGAAAACAGTTTAAGCTGAGATGGCATACGGAGACAACGCAGTTATTCAGACAACCCCCTGGGTATATTCTTGGTCAGGCCAGAGAGCAATTCCGTCTTTTGGGCTGTGAAAACATGGCCTCTGAGGTTCATTCTGAGTCAATCTATGATCATCCTTGGTTTTATTTTGCTAAACACAGAATGTGGTTAAATGCAGCATGAGGGTGTCCTTTATCCATGGGTCCATTTTAATGGGCCCTGGTATTTCCATCCCTGTCCATTCTTATTCAGTGTTGCTGTCATCAATGAATTTGATCATACTTCTGCCTGAGGCACTTTAAGCAAATTGGACATTTTTTTTTAATAATAAAAAGCTGACAAATGAAATGTTTAAAAATAGGATGGTGCTGACTCTGAGAATGTATCTGAAATGGATGTGAGAAGAGTAGAAGGGTCTCTGTCGGGATTTTTTGTGCTCTTCTATGACATTAAACATTCTATATCCATTAGGAGATGTTGTCCATCATTTTAAAAATATTAAATAATTTCTTTAGTGCAACTATATGGAAAACTTTGACATGAACACTAGTTGGGTAGAGGAGGAAGGTACATACATGAAATAGTCCCCATCCCTAACTTTTCAAGCTATTAAGACTCTTACAATCCTTTAATACTTAGTTTTCCTAAGTATTAGGATGTCTGCTTGGTCACTATTACAGGTAGTTTCTCATTCTTCAAGTCCTTTATAAATTAGCATCCATAACAATTAGCTGGCATATGCAAAACTTCTCTGGAACCCGTCTTGTACAGTGTTTGTGTAGCATTAGTGAAATCATGTATTGCTATTTAGTACCCCAGGTGGGTTGTCCTTCTCTACCTCTCCTGCCCCAATCATAAATTCTTCATCAATTAGGGTCAGTTTAGCTTCTTTACAATTGAAAGTATAAATGTAGGCATAACATTTTTATCTATACTGACTATGTGGTCAAACTTTGGGTTTACTTGTTTATATAGTTTTCTTGATTTATTAAGTATTGCTAGAAGTTAAATAGCTTTGTTTACAAGCTGAGTGGATGCTCTTCAGCAAAATATTAATAGCAGTTTAGGGCTAGTGTGAAAGTCCTTCAGGAGGCATCACTTGATGGCATCACTCTCTCAAGCTCTCAAAATTATAAGATCTATTTTAAGAAACTTGACAATTTCTCTTGCCTTTAATTGCACTTTCTAGCATTTGGCAAGGAATCTACTATAGTCACAATAACTTTACTTTCAATACTGTATAATCACATAATCTTGTAAAGGCATTAAAAGCCATTGTTACTCTTTTAATTTTTAAATTTACACTTAAATCAATAGAGTACAATGCTACCAATGCAAACTATTTAACGGAGGTGGAAATCAGATAAAAAACCTCCAATAGAGAGCTAAGTTTTCATTTTTTAAGCAAAACAATTATCACAACTTACTTTTCCACTTGCTATTATATGAAAAACACAAAACAGTGGAATAAACAGTAGATACAGAGATGGGAGTTTAAAAACTCCCATCCCATACAAACAAAACATGAGTTTGTATGAGACATGCACCTCTTCTCAGCTCTGTGTATTTATTTGCTTCTTTAGGTTTCTGCTTCCTCACTTATAAAATGAGTGTTTTTAAAACCTACCTTGAAAAGGTATTGTGAGCTTAGTAAAATATCGGATATGGTACAGAGCTCAACACATAATAGGTGCTCAGTAAATGATAATTCATGATAATATGAATCCCCTTTCATCCTTTCTTGCTTTTTTCTTTGATCACTAGAATCTAACATTCTAGATATCTAATCTCCAAAAACTAAAAAACGTACTTCTCTTACTTAGATGTGAGAACTCATTTGTGGAAACAGGATGTTGAATTTAAAATCTGTGGTTTCCGTGGACTTGGTTCCCCAATTTCACAGCACATCAGACTGTGTCCTGGCTCCTTGCTGACTACTTCATTTCACGGCTACCATACTGGAAGAAATTGTCATGCTCACATAGCTGGGTAGTGTAAAGTAAACACTTATGTGCTAATGAAAGAGTCAACAGGAAACTGTTTGGGCCTCTCCTTTGCCTTCTCCATTTCCTAATGTTTCATATGTGTCACAACTATATTCACTCTCAACATGAACAACCCTGATTGTTGTTTGATCTGAGATTGTGGCACAATAGCCAACCAAATCTAAGTTAAATAAAACACCTTTGAGCATTCTTCACTCATTACATTCATTTCCTCTCCCACAGCCTAGCTGGGTGCCCTGGAGAGGTAGGAGTGGTTAACAGTCCCAGGAGGAGGACAGGAAAGTGCATGCAATATGGCCTCCTACCTTTGCCCCTTTCCACCCTGTGACTCCCAAACCACAAAATACAGGACTGAATTAACAGAGAAATCAAAGCTAGCATTAAAATGCATGTCTGTATCTGCACCAAACATTTTTTTTCTTCTCTACTGTTATGTTAAGTTTGTCCCTTTTCCTGCCTAAAGACAGTCTCTCCACTTGTGCCTTGATTCTTTCTTATAGTGGTCATCTCTTTGCTTATATTGCTCATCTGATTTTGTATGTTGTCTACTTTTTCCTTTAAGCTCCTGTCTGATAAATACAACATCTATCATATCTGAGTCTGGTTCTGATAATTGTCTCTTTAGACTGCCTTGCCTTCTGAAATGACTTGTAATTTTGGGCTGGCAACCAGAGTTGTTTCAGATAATAGGCACAAACGTAGATTTGCCTTTAATATGAGGATTTATGTTAATCTGGCTAGGAGTCAGGATGTTTAAAGTTTATTGTAGCTAGAGGCAACAGAGGCTTCAAATTCCTCTACTGGTATTGTTTTATCCTCCCTTCTTGACTTTGGGTCTTCCCCATATACTCTTCCTTAGGTAGAGTCTGCGCCTTGCAACTTTTTCACCTGTAATTCACTGTTATTATTACTGTAAGTTGGTTAGTTTAGTGGTAAGATGTGGGGAAAGGGAGCATTCTATAATCTTCTACTTGTGTCTTAGTATTTTAGTGGGCTTATGTCTCAGGGGTGTGAACTTCAGAAGTATTTATCGCTTTTCTAGGAGTACATCTCTTCCTCCACTGTTTCTAAGTCCCTTTCTAGCTAAACCATTCCTATTCTTTGAAGCCCTTTCCCCTGTTGACTACTGTTAAAATAAAATAAAATGGAGAATAGACCTGAGAATCTCCTGAGCAGATGAAGCCAGTTAATCCACAGTGGTAACCTTCACCTTGTTAGATTTGCAAACATAAGCAAAACTTAACTTGAACTGTTTTTTGTAAGTGCCTAATTAAAGAAAAATGAAACTTAAGATCAACTAACCAGAAGATGCCAGCTAACTTATAGCTCTATATCTAAGGACTTTCCAATAGGATAGAACAAATAAGGCAATTGCATAACTGTAACCAATCAAGTATTTTCTTTACATTGTTTCTGAGTTCACCCTATAAAAGCCCTCTCCTTGTGTACCCTTGGGGGAATCCAAGCCACCTTCAATTTGGTGCTTCCCAATTCATAAATCACTGTTTGTTCAAATAAAGTCTTTAAAATTTTATCGTGCCTCAATTTACCTTCAAACACTAGGCTCTTATTTTCCCTTAGGTAAGACAGGAAGGGCTTGAACAGACATCAGTGGGGCAGAGTTGCCTTCCCCCAGCTGGGATAATGTTTCAAAATTATCTTCTAATGAAGTCCTTCACCCTGCAGATTAGGGCTTTGTTGTGAGAATTTCACCATGGCTATTGTTTCTTCATCCATGTCTCTGCCTGCCAGGGCCATGTAGGAAGATTTCACAGCTTCTCCCCATGAGAAAATGGTAGGGTCTCTAGAAGAAACCCGGGAAAGTATGTGAGTCCCTATGACTGCTGCCCCCAGGAGTTTCCCATTCTCATGCAAGTCTAGACATAGACTCCAGCCATCTGTCAAAATTACTATTTAAGCATTTCTACCAGTTGTGGTCCCAGCAGTTTCTGCTCCATGTAAGCTGATCTTAGTTGATATGTCTCCTAGATATGCTCCAGATTTCAGGGTGATGGTCTGTCCTGCAACCTTAGTTCTCTGATGGAACTAAGAAAGTTATGATTTTCAGCTTGTGTAGCTTCCTCTTATTGTAAGGACAAGAGCAATAACTTCCAATTTTAACATATCAGAACTGAAACAAGAAATCCCTCCACCTGTGTTTTGAATTCTGTATGTCCTTACTCTTAACTACTACTTTCTTTTTTTTTTTTTTTTTTTAATTATACTTTAAGTTCTGGGATACATGTGCATAATGTGCAGGTTTGTTACATAGGTATACACGTGCCGTGGTGGTTTGCTGCACCCATCAACTGTCATCTACATTAGGTATTTCTCCTAATGCTATCCCTCCCCTAGCCTCCCACCCCCATAACAGGACCTGATGTGTGATGTTCCCCTCCCTGTGTCCATATGTTCTCATTGTTCACCTCTCACTTATGAGTGAGAACATGCAGTGTTTGGTTTTCTGTTCCTGTGTTAATTTGCTGAGAATGATGGTTTCCAGCTTCATCCATGTCCCTGCAAAGGACATGAAATCGTCAGTTTTTATGGCTGTATAGTATTACATGGTGTACATGTGCCACATTTTCTTTATCCAGTCTATCATAGATGGGCACTTGGGTTGGTTCCAAGTCTTTGCTATTATGAATAGTGCTGCAATAAACATACGTGTGCATGTGTCTTTATAGTAGAATGATTTATAATTATTTGGATATATACTCAGTAATGCAATTGCTGGGTTTAAATGGTATTTCTGGTTCTAGATCCTTGAGGAATTGCCACATTATCAAACTACCACTTTCTAATCTTGGCTGTGCATTGGAATCACCTGAAAAACTTTAGAAATTACTGATGCCTGGGCTCCCTCCCTAGAGGGTCTGATTTAATTAGTCTGGGACTGAGAACTATTGCCCTAGTGTTCATATGCTTTGCAGACCAGAGTAGGTTTTTTTTTTTCAAAACCTAAATTTGATCACATTAGTCCTGCTGTTTAAAATACTTCAGTGACTATGCATTGCTTTAACAAAAGAAAATAAACATGCTTACATGGTTTACAGAATTCTATAGTCTTGCCTCTGCCTAAGTTTTCACTTCTCCTGGCCCTCTTTTATTTCCTCACTGCACTCCCTCTCCCCACATCCATTCATCCTACAAATATTAGTGAACACCTACTTATGACCTAGGCACTAACTGAGATATTGAATATACTGTAATGAACAAAACATAGCTAGTGCCTGTGCATATGGAGCTTACATTTTTGTTGCAGGGAAGATAGACACTAAATAAACCAAACGAATATGGTACACATATACGTACGTGTATATATATAAATATGTATGTATGTTTAGGCATAATGTTGTACAGCAGATTCTAAAACTTACTCATCTTACATAACTGCAACTTTATGCCCATTGAATAGCAACCCACATTTCCCCTTCCCAACAGTTCCTGGTAACCACCAGGAACTCTCTGCTTCTGTGACTATGATTATTTAGATACCTGACATAAGTGGAATCATGCAGTATTTGTCCTTCTGTGACTGGCTTATCTTAGTTAACATAATGTCCTCAGGTTTGTCCATGTAACAACATATGATAGAATTGCCTATGATAGATATGCTAGATAGATAGGCTAGATATGATAGAGCTGTATATGATAGAATTTCCTTTTTCACAAAAAAATGAATAATATTTTTGTATCCATTCATCCACTGATGAAAATTTAAGGTGTTTCCAAATCTTGGCTATTGTGAATAATGTTACAATGTACAAGGGTGGGAGCAGTGTGCAGATACCATTTGAAGATCCTGATTTCAATTCTTATGGCTATATAAACCTGGAAGTAGAATTACTGGATCACCTGGTAGTTGCATTTTGGTTTTTGAGGAACCTCCATACTATTTTCCATTGCAGCTGCACCAATTTACATTCCTACCAAAAATGTACAAGGGTTGTAATTAATCCACATCTTTGCCAATACCGTGGTCTTCTGTTTTTTTGATAGCCATTCTAACAGGTGTGAAGTGCCATCTCATCGTGACACTGATTTGCATTTTCTGATTATTAGTGATGTTGAACATCTTTCATATTGTGGACCATTTGTATGTTTTCTTCAGAGAAGTCTCTCTTCAATTCCTTTGCCCATTTTTTAAATCAGTGTGTTTGTTTGCTATTGAGTTATAACGGTTCCTTATATATTTACACATTAACCTCTTATCAGATAAATGGCTAATGAATATTTTCTCCCATTCTGTAGGTTGCCTTTTCACTCTGTTGATTGTTTTCTTTGCTGGGCTGAAGCTTTTTAGTTTGATATAGTCCCATTTGTCTATTTTTGCTTTTGCTGCTTATGCTTTTGTTGTCATATCTAAGAAACCATTGCCAAAATCAGTGTCATGAAGCTTTATGAAACAGGGTAAGAGAATAGAGAATAATAAAGGTACTATTTTAAATAGAAAAAAAAAACAGGGAATGCTTCTCTAATGGAGTGACATTGAAGCAGAAATCTAAATGAATGAATGATGAAGCAAACACTGTTAGGAAAACAGTGTTCAAATCAAAGGAAACAGCAAGTGCAAAGGTCTAGCAAGGAGACCAGAGTAGCTTCAGTAAAAGGAATGCTGTGTAGATAAGATAAGTTGTATATGAGACTATAAAAGAGCTTATTAGGGAGACAGAATCACACCAGGACTTGCAGGCAATGGGAAGGAATTCAGATCTCATTTCAAATGAGATTGAGATGCAGATGCCAGCCATTAGATAATTGTGAGCAAAACAGGGACATTAACTTAGGTTTTTAAAACATTACTCTGGTTACTGTGTAAGACTGTAATAGTGCAAGTAACAAGAATAAAGTTGAATTAAGAATTTATAATAATCTTGGCAAATAATGTCTTGGATTAAGTTGCTAGCAGAGAAGAACAAGAAAAGTGACCAGAATCTGGATGCATTTTGAAGGAAAGCAGAGAAAATTCTCAGGGGAACTTGATGTGGAATTTGCATGAAAACTAGGAGTCTCAAATTACTCTATGGTTTGGTTAATGAGAAGGAGCATGAATAGTTAATTTTTACCAAGGAGAGAAGAAAAAGGTCTTTTGGGGAAAAGGCCAACAGTTCAGACTTAGAATAACTTTGAGAGGCCTAATAAATAAGTTTGAGATGCCAAGGGATGATTTTGAGAAGATAGCAAGATTTATTAAACTGGAATTCAGGGGAGAGATCTGATCAGATATAATGATAATAATCACAAAAACTTTACACAGCATTTAAAACCATGGTACTAGGTGAAGTCACCTTAGATGTGACTGTAGGTAGAGAAACAGAGAAGTACCAGTTCTGAATCCCGGTGCCATCCAAAATGTTGTGGTAGGAACATATGACTTTGGTAAAGAAAAGGACACTGAGAAGAAGCAACCAGTGTAACTGAAGTAGATTAAATAGCGTCATGCCCTGAGACCAAGTAAAGAAACTCAAGAAGAAGAAAAGAAATGCCAAGGCTACATATTCTACATATACCAAATAACAAATGGACTGACAATGACCATTGAATCTGTCAATATGGAGGATACTAGGGACCTTGATGAGAGCATCACCCTATTAGTAGGGTGAAGGGAATAATAGCCTGACTGGGGTTAGCATAGAAGAAAAGAGGTTCCACATCTGCTAATGGGAAGGTAGCTTGTATTGGATTAATTCCTCTAGGTGGTAATAATTACAAACTCTGCATAAAATTTAAAGAACGTGAAAGTACAGAAGAGCAGCCAAATCAACCAGTAGCTGAAAAGGAATCTGCCACTTAAAAGAAGATAAACGCTCTGGGTAAGATTTGCATTTAATGGCCCTTCTCCCGAGAAATCTCAGTAAGGATAGCATAGCTCTGCAGGAACTCGGGCTGAAAGTCACAGTGGTGCTTGTTTCAGAAGTCTGAGAATGGAGGTTAGGACTCCTGAGCTACTTTTAAAGTGAGGAGAAAGGAAGAATCCACACAGCCACAGAGAGAAAGCCCAATATCTGTACATAAACTCTGCCCAGATCCTTAGTTGAGCCCAGCTGTGATTATCTGGGGAAATGCCCTTAGCCCAAAGGAAAGCAATGACAGACAAAAAGAACTAAGCAGAGATTCCAGCTGCTACCCATCACATGAAGACCCAGTTTGGAGTTTGAGTGTAACCAAGTATCTTAGTCAATTCAAGCTTCTATAACAAAGTGCCATAAACTAGGAGGCTTATCAACAACAGGCATTTATTTTTCACGTTTCTGGAGGCTGGATGGCATGTATCATAGCACCAGCATGGTTGGTTTGGGTGAAGGCTTTTTTTCAGGTTGCAGACTAATGACTTCTCATTGTACCCTGACATAGTGCAAAGAGAGCTAGCTGGCTTTCTGGCCTCTCCTTATAGGGTCACTAATCCCATTCATGAGTGCTCCACTCTCCTGACATAATTACCTTCCAAAGGCCCCATCTCTAAATACCATCACATTGGGATTGGATTTCAACATATGAATTTGGTGAAACATAAACATTCAGTCCATAGCACTAAGTTAACTGCTGGGAAGAACAAAAAATAAACATGCTTCAGACAATGATGAAAGAACCCAGAACTTTTACACTATATCATCCATAATGTCTAGTATACTATAAAAAATACTAGACATCAGAAGAAACAGGGAAATACGACCTACAGTCGATAGAAAAAGTAATCAATAGCAAAATATCTTGAAGTAATCTAGACATTGGAATGAGCAAAAATGGACTTGAAAGACACTTACAAATATGTTCAAAGGCTTAATGAATAATATAGTCATCTAATTAAACAGATATATGAGAATAAAATAAGAATCGAGTCAAAATTTTAGAATGAAAATTAGAGTAGTTTGATTAAAATTTTCACTAAATTGGATTAAGAGAGATTGGTGATTAAAGAACAAAAAGTTAAGATAATTAAAAAGATATCAAAATAAATTACCTAATTCAAATAATCAAGATATTTTTAAAAAACAGGAACAGAGCCTCAGTCACCTATAAAACAATATCAAACTATTTGCAATTAGAAACTTAGAAGAGTAAAGGATTGGGGAAGAAAAAAAATGACTGAAAATTTCCCAAATTGTATAGAAAATTCGATATATAAGTTTAGAAACTGAAAGATAATTACAAAGAAAATCATGCTTAAAAATATCAGAGTCAAATAACAAAACCAAAAATAAAGATAAAATTCTGAAAACAGAAGAAAATGGCACTTATGGAAAAGTAGCAATGTGAATAATAAATGACTTCTCATAAAAATAATGGGAGCCAGAAGACAATGGAACAACATCTATAAGATACTAAAACAATAAACATTTTCAACATATTCAGTGGAAAAAGTTGTCGAAAATGAAGGTTATATAAGAAAAACAAAGTAGACACGCTGAATAGAATTCCACTAACCAAATTTAAAACATAATGAAAAGCAAAATAATTCAGTATTAGATTATAAAATACAGGAAGTAGTAATAAATAACTTTCTAGTGATTATTAATTAATTAGTTAAAATGGCAGGAAGAGGATAAGAGGAATAAAGGAAGGGGGAAAGAGGGAAGAAAGAAAGAAAGAAAAAGAAAGAAAGAAAGGGTGAGAAAAGAAAAAAAGAAAAAAGAAAGTAGGTGCTTTTCTACAACAGAAGGAAGAGGGCTGGCAGGTAAACATGTAAAAAGTGCTGGAGTTGGAAAATACTGTGCAGTTGTGAAAATAAAGATCGATTCAGGCAAGAATCATCAGTCTGATGTGAAAGATTATGATGGAGATTGGGATATTTGTATGATAGAGATTTCTTATTAGTCATAGGAAAAAATAGAAATTACACACAGGAGAATCCAGATAACTCCTGGGCTGGGTGATCAAAATTCACATCACCAAGGAGGGTATAAATGACCATCACATGCCTCAGATATACTACCCTGAAAATAACACAACATCTCTTATGTAATATTGTAGCCTGGAATGCATAAACTAAATTAACTATGATAAAACATCAACCAAATTCAAAATAGGGAATATTTTCTTCCCCCAAATTGTGAACATCTTAAAGCCAAAACACCCCTGGTTAAAGATACTCAAAAGGCATGAATGCTAAATGTAATATTGGTACTAGGCTGGATCAAGTAAATGTTGATAAGTGTGTATAACTATTGTTTGTAATAGTATATACATTTGCTGAAATTATGAAGTTATTTCTAACTAAGTCATTTTTATTAAATGAAGAGGAAATGACATTCTCAAATGAAAACAGAATTCTTCATCAGCAGAGTTACACCACCAC
This sequence comes from Papio anubis, assembly GCF_008728515.1. Taxonomy (NCBI): domain Eukaryota; kingdom Metazoa; phylum Chordata; class Mammalia; order Primates; family Cercopithecidae; genus Papio; species Papio anubis. The sequence continues at coordinate 22,436,029 of NC_044989.1, forward strand.
CACAACAACAAAATGCTACAGGATTTTTTCAGATTGAAGTGAATTGAGACTAAACAGAAATTTGGATCAAGAAATGAAAAATATTAAAACGAGTTTAGAAATTGCAAACAAATAACAGTGAAATTGAAGACACAGCAATGGAAATTATCCAAAGTGAAACACATAGAGAAAAAGATCAAAAACATTAACACAGCATAAGTGAATTGTCCGACAATTTCAAGCAGCCAAGTATTCATATAATTTGAGACTCCAATAAAGGCAAAACAGAACAAAAGCAATTAGAGAAATACTGGCAAAATTTTCCACATTTAATAAAAATTATAAACCCACAAATCTAAGGTCAATGAACTCTAAGCACAAGAAGCGTAACAACACCAAGACACATCAAAATCAAACTGCTTAAAACCAGTAAGCCAGTGGTAAAAATTAACAGGCAGATAAAAAGGTCATATTAAGTACAAAGGAATAAAGATAAATATCAATTTTCTTTCAGAAGATAGCTAGGCATGGTGGCTCAAGCCTGTAATCCTGCTGGGAGACACAGTGGGCAGATCACGTGAGGGTCAGGTTGAGAGACAAAGCCCTGGCCAGCAGCAAAGGGTGACATACTAAAATACAAAAATTAGCTGGGTGTGGGAGACGGGTGCCTATCATCAGCTATTTCAGAAACTGAGGCAGGAGAATTGCTGGGGCGGGGGATTGCAGTGAGCCAAAATCCGCACTCAGCCTGGACTGGAACAAGATTCAGTCAAAGGAAGGAAGGAAAGGAAGGAAGGAAGGAAGGAAGGAAGGAAGGAGGGAAGGGAGAGAAAGAAAAGAAAAGAAAAGAAAAGAAAAGAAAAGAAAAGAAAAGAAAAGAAAAGAAAAGAAAAGAAAAGAAGGAAGGAAGGAAGGAAACAATTGTTATCCAGGGAAAATACTATTCACAAAAATATTAATAGAAGAAATAAAAATTTTCAGACATAAAATACCTTTAAAAATTCACTACCAAAAGACCTGCACTAAAAGAAATGTTATAAGAATTCCTTTAAAGAGAAGGAAATTAATATCCAATGGCTACCTAGATTGACAAAAGAGAATTGAAGAGTACAGACAATAGTAACTGCATTGGTTAGAAAAAAAAAAAAATCGTATTATTTCCATCTCTTTAAAAATAATTGACTGTTTAAAATAAAAATAATACATTTTAGGTAGAAGTAAAACATGACACTAATAACACTGAGGATAATAAAAGGAAGTGGAAGTATACAGTTGTGAGATTTTCATACAGTTGTAAATTTTATATGTTTACTGGTATTGTGTACTATAACTGTGATAAGTTAAAGATATATCACATAACCCCTAAAGCAACCGCTAAAATGGCATTTCAAAGATTTGTAATTTACAGACAAATAAAGAAGATAATTTGGAATCATTTAAAATATTTCATTCCAAAGAAGCCCAAAGGGTGAGAGGCTGGGGGTGGAGGGAAAGAAAAGAACAAAAATGAGGAGACAACAGGAACCAAATTGCAAGATAGATTAAATCTGATGAAAACAATAATCACATTTTATGTTAATGGTCTAAACACTATTAAAAGGTAGAGAGGGAAGAATAGACTGTGTTATATGTTATAAGAAATCCACTTTAAAAATAAAGAAACAAAGGATTAAAAGTAAAACTAATAAAAATGATATTCCATGTGAACATCAGTAAAAAAGAAAGCTGAATGGCTAAGTCAATATCAAAAGAACCGTGTTTTAGAGCAAAGAAATTATAGGGTAAAGAGTGTCGTTTTATGATGACTCAGCAAACAATTCATGTCATAAAGGTGAGGTCCTAATCCAATATGACTCGTGTGTCCTTTTAAGAAGAGGAAGAAACTCCAGGAAATGGGCCTATACAGACCAAAGGCCATGTGAGTACACAGGGGGAAGATGGGCTTCTGAAAGTGAAGGAGAGAGCTTCAAGAGAAATCAACCCTGCCAGCAACTTTTTCTTGGACTTCTAGTATCCAGAGCACTTCTAGCCTCACATTTATTTATCAGAGAATACATTTCTATTGTTTAAGCAGTAAAAAAGAAATCAGTTCATTAAGAGAACATAATAATCTTAAATATTTATGCACCCAATTAATAATAGAATTTCAAAATACATAGAACAAACACCAACCTAACACAATTTGTTATTTTCCAGTTAAAATTCTCTGGTTATATTTTTACATTATCACCTTCACCAAAATAACTTGAAATAAAATTACTACATAGAACTTTAAGGACAGACAAATTCATAATTATAATTTGAGATTTTATCACCCCTGTCTCAATAATTGATAGAATAGATAGAAAATCAGTAAGGGTAGAGAAGATTTTAAAAGGCACTAGCATTAACTTAACCTAGCAGATATTGTCCCACTCAACAAGAGATGAAAATACATTCTCCTCCAGTGCCCACAGAATATTTAGCATAATCAATCATATTCTAGGTCATAAACTAAATCTCAGTGAATTTAAAAATATTTAAGACACACAAAGTATGTTCTATGACCAAGTTGGAATTTAATTTAATAACAAAAATATATCTGGAAAATTCAGATATATGAAAACTAAATATTAATAGCACACTTCTAAATAGTCAATGGGTCAGAGAAGAAAACAAAAGGAAAATTAGAACAAAATGAACCTTCAAACACAACACATCAAAAGTTGTGAAATTACACTAAAGCTTTACTTAGAGTGAAATTCATGAGAACAAGTGCTTATCTTAGCAAAGAAGAAAAGTTGTTACCTAAAGAAAAAAGTGAAGAGCAAATGGAATTCAAAGTAAGCAGAAGAATAAAAATAATAAAGATAAGAGAGAAAAATCAAGGAAATATAAAACAGAAAAACAATTGTTAATAAATGAAATTACATTGAAACATTAGATATTTGAGAAGATCAATAAAATTGATAAACTTCTAGCCAGACTGATAAGCGAGAAAAGAGAGAAAACAGAAATTAACAATATCAAGAATGACAGAGATGACACCATTACAAAATCTACAGACATTAAAAGGATAATAAAGGTCTACATAAACAAATGTATACTAATTTGTTCAGCAACTTAGATAAAATTAAAAAGTACAGTGCAATACACAAACTACCAGTGCACATTCAAGAAGAAATAGATCACCTGATTAGCTTTATATTAAGAAAATTGAATTTGTAGTTAAAAACTTAACTACGGGAAACTCCAAGCTCAGATAGACACACTGATTTATTCCATAAGTCATTTAAGGAAGAAATAATACTAACTTTACATATACTATTCCAGAAAATTGAAGAGGAGGTAATACTTTCCAACTCACTTTATGAGCCAGCATTACCCTGATGCCTAAGTTAGACAAAGACATGACAAGGAAAGGACATACATGTATCCCTCATGAACATAGATGCAAACATTTAAAAAACAGCAAAACAAATTAAACAATATGCAAATACTCTTTGACTTATGATGAGTTTATGTCCTGATAAACCCAATGTGGAGTCAAAAATATCACATCAAAAATGGATTTAGTAAACCTAACCTACTGAACATTATAGCTTAGCCCAGACTATCTTAAATGTACTCAAAACATTTATGTTTACCTCCAGTTGAACAATATTATCTAACACAAATACTATTTTATAATAAAATGATAAATATCTTAAGCAAGAATATCATACCACATATCACTAGCAGGAGAAAACAACACAATTCGAAAGTTGAAGTAAGGTTTCTACTGAATGCATATCACCTTCACACCACTGGAAAGTTAAAAAAAAAAAAATTAAGTGAAGTCATTATCAGTACAGCACCATCTGTATAAATAGTAGAAAGCACTATGGCCATGTGGGATACCCCAGGAATGCAAGGTTAGTTTAACATCTGAAAACCCATTATTGTAATTCGCCCTACTAAAATAAAAGGAAAATTCATATGGTCATCTCAATATACATAGATAAAGCATTTTACAAAATCCAATATCCATTTCTGATAAAAACTCCTATCAAAGTAGGAATAGAAGTGAACATCTCCAACCTGATAATGGGTAATCTATTAAAAACCTACAGCTAATACCATAATTAATAGTGAAAGAATGAATGTTTTCCTCCAGAGACTGAGAACAAGACAATCATTGCAATTCTCATTAAGTCTTTACCATGTTTAGTAGAGGTTCTATACAGTGCAGTAAAACAAGAAAAAGAAATAAATGCATCTAGATTTGAAAGGAAGTAGAAAAAATGTCTTCATTTGCAGATATTTGCATAAAATATCCTATAAAATCTTTTAAAATTTATTAATACTAAAAATGTGTGGTTAGAAAAGTTACAAAGCACAAGATCAACAATTTTATTTGTATATACTAGCAAAAAAACACTTGAAAATAAATTTTAAAAAATTCTTTTTTGAATAGCAGCAACAACTATAAAATACTTGGGGAAACTTCTGACAAAATATGTCCAAACCCAATACAATGAAAAGTACAAAGTATTGCTGAGAGATACTAAAAAATACCTAAACAAATGCAGAGATATACTGCATTCATGAAGACTCACTATTGTTAAGATCTCATTTCTCCCCATATTATCTATATGTTCAATAAAACCTTTGCCAAAATTAGAGCAAGATTTTGTTTTCAGAAATTAGAAAACTAATTATAAAATTATGTAGAAAACCAATGGATTAATAGCCAAATTAACTCCAAAGAAGGATATAGTTGGAGAATTAATACCTGATTCTAAAACTTATCATAAACTACTACAACCAAGATTTTGTTTTACTAGACAAATAGTTCAATGAAATAGAATGGAGAGTCCTGCAAAAAGCACACACATATATGAAAACTTGATTTTTGAAAAAGCTTTGCAAAGGTAATTCAGTGGATAAATTACAATATCTTCAACAAATGGTGCATGAACAATTGAACATCCGTATGCAAACAAAAAAGCTTCAGTGTTTCCACTATAAGTAAACATTAACTCAAAATGGATTATAAACCTAAATATAAAATATAAATCTTTAAAATTAAATTAATAAAATTTCTAAGCCTATAGAAGTTAAGACTAAAATCTAAATCCATAAAATCTATAGAAAGGAAACTTAGGAGGAAATCTCAGAGACCTTGAGTTTGGCGAATACTTTGTAAATTGTATATAAAATGTGCACATCCTAAAAGAAATATCAATAAATTAGACTTCACCAAAACCAAAAACTTTTACTCTTATAAGACACTGTTAAGAGTATTAAATGTCAAGTCATAGAATGAGAGAAAATATTTGAGAATCACTTGTCTGATGAAGGACTAAGATTTCCATACATGAAGAATTATTAAGATAACAAACAATCTGATAAACTATGAACAAAAGATATACACAGATACCTCACTATAGGTGATATAAACACGGCAGATAAGCACATGGAAAAGGTTTTCAACATCATCAGTCATTGGGGAATACAAATTAAGAATGTGCAACATGATGCCATTATATGTATATTCTAATGATTTAAAAAAAAAAAAAAAAAAGGAAAAGAAAAAGACTGATCATACCAAGTGGTAGCAGGATGTGGATCAACTACCTCTCATACACTGCTGGTGGGAATACAAAATAGCACAGCCCCATCAGAAAACAGACTGGCGTTTCTTGTCTCTCTCTCTCTCTCTCTTTTCTTTTTCTTTTTCTTTTTTTTTCTTTCTTTCTTTCTTTTGAGATAGAATCTCACTCTGTTACCCAGGCTGGAGTGTGGTGGCACAATCTCAGCTCACCGCATCCTCTGCCGGGTTCAAGAGATTCTCCTGCCTCAGCCTCCATAGTAGCTAGGAACACAAGCACATGCCATCACACCCGGATAATTTTTGTATTTTTAGTAGAGACGGCGTTTCTGCATGTTGGCCAGGCTGTTCTCAAACTCCTTACCTCAGGTGATTCGCCTATCTCGGCCTCCCAGAGTGTCAGGATTACAGGCATGAGCTACTGTGCCCTGCCCGATTGGCATTTCTTAAAAGAAACTTGCATCTAACACATGACACACCCATTCCACTTCCAGATAACTACTCAAGAAAATATAAATACCTGTTCATACAAAGACTTGTACTTGAGTATTTGTATTAGCTTTATTTTTACTGTAATATGCCCAGATGGGAAAGAATCCAAATGGCCAACACTTGGGTGGATACCAAGTGGGTGGATAATCAAACTGAAATATCATTTCAAGGATAACATTTCATGGACTACTACTCAGCAATAACACAATAACAAGGAATGAACATGTTACAACATGGAGAAAATAAAAGTATTCCTGAATGAAAGAAGCTAATCCCCCCCAAAAAAATTGATTTTATTTATATAAAAATCTAGAAAACACAAATTAATCAAGAGTGACTAAAAGCAGGTCAGTGATTTCCTGGGAATGGGTAGAGCAGGCAGAGGCAAAAAAAAGGAATTAAATTAGTCAAAACTGATCAAATCTTATGCTTTAAATATGTGTAGTTTACTGTGTATAATTTATAACCAATACAGCTAATACAATGTACAGGAGAGAATCATTTTTTAAAAATTAAAATATATGCATGTAAGTCAGCATTTTAGCTGATCTGAAGTAAAGAAAAAAAACATATTTGGCTTCTACACACCAAACATCAGGGTCAAGACCTAATACTGGCGTCTTCCTACTTCTCTACTCTTGGAGACTAGGGACAGTTACCCCACTGCCATGTCAAGATGAAATATAGGGAAGTCAAGCTAATCATTGTTGTGCTCTGTCCCACAGCCTGAGAACAGGGTTCAATTTATGTATGTATTTAATTATGGGACCTTGAGTCAATCCATTTTTATCATCCTCACACCCTCCTCCTCTTGTTTATGCCATCATATAATTGTGGTTAAAAAAAAATAAGCTCCATGATGGAAGAGAACTTCTCTGTCTTGTTACCACTGAATCCAAGAATCTGAAATGTGGCCAGCCATATGGTGAAGGTCATTATGTATTTGTTGAATTAATATTTTACAATGTTTTAAATGTCTTTAAGGAGAAATTGTCTATTATTTATCTTTGTACTTCCAAAGAATAAGTACTTAGCGTTCATGCTATTCCGTGTATGGTGTGCAAGTTTTGCGAGATCCAATAAATGAGTATTGATTTTTTTTGCCTTTGAAATGTGAGATTTGGGGACATAGGATTAATGAAATAGAGTATAACAGTGATGAGTTTAAGTAAAATCCTTGCATCTTTGAATTAGTATTGGAAATATTAGAATGAATTCGTATTTTCTCTTTTTAAAAAGTATTTCCTAATTCTATTCAATAAAAACACCTAGAAAAATAACAGATTCACTACCAGTAAGCACCTTGAATGTTTGGATTGTGGTCTCCAAAGATCTTTGAAAAATTGCTGATTCCACGTACAAAATGAATCTGAAATACTTTATCAAACCAGAAAGCAAAAATGTCATCCAAAAATTCCCACAAATAAATGATAAATGTTTGAGACAATGAATATGCTAATTACCCTGATCTGATTACAATACATTATATGTATTGAAACATTGCTATGTTGCCTATAACTATGTATATGCAATGATTATGTGTCAATTAAAAATAATCATTTAATTCAATTTAATTTAAAAACAAAACAAAACTACTGACATCATGTCAAAACTTTTGAGGACTCAGCTTAAAGAAGTTCCTGCAGGCAATGATGATGCAATTTGATACCATCGTTAAGAATAATAATTGCAATGGATTGAAACATAAAATGTGCTTCAATCTGTGAGTTCAAAAAATATTGACAGAAACTCTCATTTGTCACCTTGGAGGTTGCTAGGGAATAACTCATTCTATTGAAAACAGGTAACTAAAGAAAAGCCAAATAATTAACCTGTCTTTTCCATATGAACTAAACCTTAACACCATTTTTGTATACTTGATAATTAATGAATCTAAGCAATGACCATCAATGGCATCACAGAGAGATGACCAGACTTATGTCTTCCTGATGGATAAACTTAGTATCACCTATGAAGTACTATTGCCAAATAACTGAACCAGCATCTAATCAAGCCTCTACACCAAAATACCAATGTGTAAGAAATATAGGGGACAGGAACACATGTTAATGTGATATATTAGAAATCCCCTTGCCACGTACATCTTTCAGAAGTGGTGCCAATAATGTGGAAGGACAATAAATTATTTAAAGTGGGGGATTAAGCTATTATGTTAGATTATTCTACATGGATTTAAGCAGCAAAACACAGACTTTAGGAAGCTCCACAGGACAAAGCAACTAGCATTTCCCCCAATTAAATACAAGGAAAAATAGGGGAGAGATAGAGGATAAACTAATAAAACATTTCCAAGTGACACATCAAAGCAATTACAACAAAAGGACATTATGTAGATCCTGATGCAAATCAACTGTTAACAACAAAATATGATAGGACAATCAAGGCAATTTTAGCAGTGATGATATTTGATAATATTAATGTTTTAATTATTCTTGTGTATAATTATGATAATATAGTCATATTTTTATAATTTTATGTTTTAGCATTTCTGAAATATTTATAGGTTAAATGACATAATATGACAACTAATATTTGCTTCAAGTTAAAATAAAGCAATATGAGGGTATAGTTAAAACACAATTGTTCATGAGTTAATAATTGTTAAGGTTGGGTGATATGTTCATTATACTATTCTCTCTATTATTTTATGTTTAAATTGTTATAATAAAAATCATAAAAGATAAACCTAAACTAAAATCCAATTTATAAAGCAAAAGAATTAGAAAAACTATATTTTACTTCCAAAAATATTCACTACTACCTGCTTAAAAAGAAACAGTTTCTTCCATGCATTAAAGTAGCTGCCTATAAATCATTCAATATTAAACGCAGGGCAGGGGGAAGGGGGCAAACAAATGTAAATGGTAGGAGCCTACATGAATCAGAAATTGAACACAAATGAAGTATAACTGCCTCTGAAATGATAATTCTAGTTTATGGAAAAGTGGGATTGGATTAACAAACACCACCTCAGGATCAGAACTATTTTGCAAAGCAAAGTACACTAGCAAACAAATATGTGAAAGATGTTTACCCTTTAGGAAAGACAGGCATGGGTAATTGTAACCAGGCTCTAAGCCTGTTTGTAAACAGAGATACTATATTTTCACTGCCTCTCAGATTGTGGTCTAAATATTTGACAACTTTAATGTTTTTCAAAGATATTAAATGTTGCAGGCATGTGAGAAAGGTCATATATCATTTCTGATTTGTTGTCGACATTGCTGGCAAATGTGCATTTGTGTGCAGCTATCTTTCATAAACTGCTGGCTCTCCTGTTTGTTATATGGCTTCCCCCACTTTGAATAATTTATTGTCCCCCACATTATTGGCACCACTTCTGAAAGATACAAGTGAAAAGGGGATTTCTAATATATCACATTAAAAAATAAGTGAGAGAAAACTCTAAATCAGGATGTTATTTTAAACAGTTCCTACTCATTAGGGAGAAGACTTATGAACCCAAAGTAAAAATGCCTCTCAAATCTATCTAATGAAGGAAAGCAAAGCAATGGAAGCTGATATGTTTGTTCATTACCACTTTTGTGCTGCTTTGCCTGTAGGCTGAGCTCTCTGAGGTAAGTCAAATGGCCTCCTAGGTTTCCTCCTTTATTTTAATATTATTTTATAAAGGGAATGAAAACAAACATTTAGAATGGTGCAAAAGTAATTACAATTTCTGTCAGTAGCAGTTACCATTGACAACTTTAAAAGTAATGGCAGAAACCGCAATTACTTTTGCACCGACCTGATAGAAAACTCATATTCAGATTCTTCTGAACCGCAATACGCAAAAGTTGTCAATGATGACGATAGAAATACCTGAGCAATGGGCACAAGGACTCATCTTGACTGGCTCCTATACATCAGTTCTCCTGGATACAGATCCCCACCCACAAAGAAGGGCCCAACCAGGACCACTGATGGGTGGTCAGTGTAACTTAGGGGACATTACAGCTGTTGAAATGACCTCCCTGTCACTGTTCGTGGATGGCTACCTGGAAAAGATGTAATAGATCACTGGTTTTTAAGCCTTGTGAGGATTTTTAATGTCTTTAGAAATGCACAACTATGAAACATCTCTATGTGAAAACATGTATATTTAACAAAATATTAATATATAACATACTAGGGGCTCATGGACCTCAGGTACCCATCAATGGTTCAAGAATAAGTTTCTGCATTTGGATGAATCTAAATAGATATCTCCCAGGGTCTGTATCTACTCTAAGATTCTATTTAGGGAAGGTTTTTTTTAATGAAGAAGAATTAAAAGTGGTTTTAAATTATTCCATTCTGGCATCTCTAATTATTCAGAACTTGGGAAAATGGCCATGATTTATTGAAAGTGAAATAATTATATATGATTCTGGTTTCATTTTCATAAAAGCCATGATGGAGACAAACCCACAAACGTCAATTACACATTTCTCCCTTTGGCACAAATGCCTCATGCTAATATTCCCTTTCTGGCTCAGTCACTCAATTTGCTGCCCACGACTTTCCATTCCACTTGTCCAAATTCAGCACCTTTTATAGACCCTCTGAGTTTCTCCTCCCACTCTGGAGCCTTTGCTGGTATTTCAGGCCTCATTCATCTCCTCTCATCTGAACTCCTACAAGATAAATTCTGCTGCACAGTCCCACACGTAATTATGTTCTGTCATATGCTATTGGCTTCTGTTTTGTGTGTTTCATTTCTGAGAATAGACTGTAAAATTCTACATCATGGGTACCTGGTCAAATCTTCTGCTTTTTTACTACATCTAGAACAAACACTAGATACTCAATAAAGTCCTGTTGATTAAAATCCATTCTTTGGTTTCTGTCTATGATGGTTTCACCACATATTTGAGAAGCAATAAAATCGCAGTGAGGGTAATTTAAAGGAGAAGGTTTTGAAAGAGAGCTGAAAGTGAGCTTACACATTATTCAGTGCGTAAGAATCAACAAAAGTATGGAGTATGACATTTTATAGAAATAATGGCCAAGGGAAACTAAGATTGGATTAAGAAGTTGAAAATAATAATGAGAGAAAATGTGTGACCTTATTTTTTATTATTATCAGTTTTATTTGTTTTGTTTTGTTTGTTTTTTGAGACGGAGTCTGGTTCTGTCACCCAGGCTGGAGTGCAGTGGTGCAATCTCGGCTCACTGCAAGCTCCGCCTCCTGGGTTCACACCATCCTCCTGCCTCGGCCTCCCGAGTAGCTGGAACTACAGGCGCCCACCACCATGCCCAGACTTTTAGTAGAGACGGGGTTTCACCATGTTAGCCAGGATGGTCTCGATCTCCTGACTTCGTGATCCACCCGCCTCAGCCTCCCAAAGTGCTGGGATTACAGGCATGAGCCACCGCACCTGGCTCTATTATTATTGTTTTAAAGCTAAAGAGTTAGTTTTCTTAACAAAAGTTATTTTAAAAAATATCTCTTGAACTTGTTTGGCTGAAGGAATCTTTCAAAAAACATAAACTGCATGAAGTTGACTGTGGTTGTAATTATGTAGTACCCACCCCAGTCTTCCTTAAATGGCTCCTTGTCACCTTAGAAAGAAGGTTTTCCTTTCCTTTGCTGTGAATATTCTCACTTGTTGTTATATTAAACAAGGGGTCAGCACCACTAGAGAATACGGAGTCAATTGCGAATTCTCAGCCTCAGTATCTAATTAGAGGTAGTGTATGGAATGCCTTCCTTAATTACTTTGGAGTCATTGGGGTATTTCATTAGTCTCAGTTTTTATCTTGTAACTTCATTCATAAAATATGTTCCTTATCAATTAGCTCCGCTGGGAACTGATCACTGGCCCTGTGTATCCTGCTCTCTGTGTGATCTCTCAGCCCCAAAGGAGAAGGTCAGAATTCTTCTACATAATATAACACGTTCAACTCTATTACCACACTAAGAACACCATGAAGGAAAATGAAAAAAGCAAGATATTATGTTGCTTACAAGATGAAATACTGTTCCTAAATTGTGCTGGAAATATTAGGTAAAATTGATATCATCAAAGAAGTTAAACAACAAATGTTATTTAGACTGAAATTGATCATTGGTTCAGCCCATACGTTTCCTGAGATCAGTAGAAACATGCTCTCCAGAGATGCTTTAAAAAGAGAAATTAAAATGCTCTTTTTAAGTATGAAATTTTATGTGATCAGAAGGGAGATGCATGAGTCATGGTTAAGAGCAACATGGCTGCAGGGAAGAACACTAAACTCAAGATATTAACATGGCTGAAGAACATTGAGGCAGGGAAGTTAAGTCACAAAGTTATGTATAGGCACTGGCAATGCCATCCCATATGCAGAGATGGCAGAACTCCCAGAGACTCTACATGCCAGGCAAAGATGATGTACCAAGCCTGATGTCTTCCAACATATAAATCCTGTAGTCAACTTTCTGTTATCTTAATTCTAGGACCACAAAGAAACTTTTGATGATAATTTGCTTCTATGTTTCCTTGAAACTGGGAAGGACATACCACAGTAGGCTCTTAGACCTACTCCTTACCTCAAGTGGTTTCAGTTGCTGCAAGTCCTTCACTAAGAGATGGGGTTTTTTGATCCCAGCTTTTGTTTTTTGCTCTACTTTTTCTTATTTAAAAATCATTTCCAAAAGCTAACGTGGAAATAAAGAAAGGAACTGCTATAGTCTCTGTGATATCTCTCAGCATTCGACCACCAGGTCCGAACAGTAGGATCTTCCTTGCTACAAATTTATCAAAAGGACCTTTTGTGATTGTCCAAGGCAGAATATATGTTTTCAAAGAATGAAAATCCACTCAAAGTAGCCCCATAACAAGGCTCTATCGGAAGGAGTCAGCTCTCAAGACATCCAAGAAAATGGTGATCAGACCTGAGGCCTTATCTATTAATTAGCTATTGCTGCTATCAAACAATTATAAAACTCAGTGTCTATAACAACAATTATTAAGTTGCTTATGAGTTCGTGGGTTTGGTGGGGTTTGATTGATTGACGTTGAGCTCTGCTGAGCAGCTCTACTTCAAGCTGCAGTGGCTGGATAACTAATTCTCCCTATGGTCTATCAGGTGATAGCACTAGTTCTGTTCCAGGTGTCTTTCATACTCCTTCAACCAACAGACTAACTGAGGCATGCTTTTTTTTTTTTTTTTTTTAGATGGAGTCTTGTTCTGTCACCCAGGCTGGAATATAGTGGTAAGAGATCTCGGCTCACTACAACCTCTGCCTCCCAGGTTCAAGCGATTCTCCTGCCTCAGCCTCCTGAGTAGCTGGGACTACAGGCACCCGCCACCGCGCCCAGCTAATTTTTGTATTTTTAGTAGAGACGGGATTTCACCATATTGGCCAGGCTGGTCTTGAACTCCTGACCTTGTGATCCACCCACCTCAGCCTCTCAAAGTGCTGGGATTACAGGCATGAGCCACCACGCCCAGCCGCATGCTCTTCTTATTGCAATAGCAGATACACAGAAGCGCAAGCAGAAATATTCAAGGCCACTTAAAGCCTTAATTCAAAACTGGCATACTGTCAGTTCTATCTCATTCTATTGGCCAAAGCAAGTTAAATGGCCAAACCCAAGATCTAGAAGGGAAATACATCCTGCTCTTTTAGTAGGAGGAATTGCAAAGTTACATGGCAAAGGATTTGGATACAGAGAGATGTAGAATCAGGGCCAATAATGCAATCTACCATATGTGACCACCTGCCCAGCGCCAGAAACCTCAGTAGCCTTAAGAGCAGCAGCAGTGATACTTGAATCTTAATTCTGGCATCAAAATTATCTCGACTCAGCCACAAGCTTGTATCACTTAGATCAAATTTCCAAAACAAAGAATCTTACAAACAAGCTTGGTTTATGCATTTCTCTGAGGTCGGTGGAGCTCCCTGGTTTGATCACAGGGCAATTCTCTTAAAAGAGGGTGTAAGCAGAGAGGCAGCAATCACATACATACCCAGGATAGTTTTCTTTTTGTTGTCATCATTTTCTGTTGGTTCCTTGTCACCTGGTTTCTTCAGCTGGCAACTTCTCCTTGGCTGTCCAAGGCAGGAAATATGTTTTCAAGCAATGGAAATCCACTCAAAGTAGCTCCATAAAAGTCTGTATCAGAAGGATTCAGACCTCAAGGCGTTCAAGAAAATGGTGATCAGACCCAGGGATGTGCACATCTTTTCCAAGACTTCCATATTCATAGAAATTGGTTCACTTTACCATGTTTTCTAATTACTGACCACCTGACCAAGGCCAGAAAATGATCTAACCTTGGCCTCAAACACACCTGAATGCTCTTTGTGAGATAAATTATGTCTTTGGCTACTCACTGATCTCTGATTCTGATCACAGATCAGGCCCTGATCTCAGCTTGCTACTTACCTCATTAACGGGCACCATTAGTCTTACAGAAGACAGAGAAGCAGAGTACAGATGGCTCATCTCAGCTTCCTCCCTCCCCTATACATACAAACAGATATAAGTAGGTGGTGGGACAGTGACACCATCTTTTCTTGCATCATTTCTTTCAAGCAGCAAATTTTTCCATCTTAAACTTGCATAATATACACATTACTTATAGAAAGCCTACAATCCAAAAGAAAAATGAGTCAGAATTACAAATTAAAAAAAAAAAAACATTTCCTAATACAGAGTTTCTGCTGTTGTTCAAATGCAAAATCATCCATAAAATACAGAGAACATTTGAATGTGTTGATGGAGGGTGGAAATTATCTATCAAATAAGTTGGCAGAATACATTTCAATCTATTGTCATTATCTTGAAGGAAATGGTACCATTTCAATTGACAATTTACAGAATGAGCAATGAGACGCTGGTCCTATTTAAGGCATGATTTTCCTTATAGGAAGACACTGGGGAGACAGCAGAGAAACCCTACGTGTGAGCCTCCCTCTGCCTGAGCCAATTATGGAAAACACAGACATAACCTAATGTCTAAGTACTATGTACATGATATATTGTTATTTTGTTCAAGGGCCCTGAGGCAAAAGAAAAATCAAAATAATTTTTACAATAGCACCTGTTTGAAAATAAGCAATTTATTCCATCCTTATAAAATATTTATGGATTTCAAATGGATGTCCTTGAATAAGGCCATTTCATTTCTTTTCTCCAGTGAGGATTGGTTAGTTCGAGAAAACTCTAGATGTATTTCCTGTTAATTTAATACAGACCCAAACCTTTTTGTGAAAAAGCAGCCACCCAATAACTTTATTTACTAAAGTTTATTCTTAATGATTCTGCTTTAGTAGTTGTACAAGCAATAGCCCATGCATCGCTTCACCTATTGAATAAAGAGGAATCACTTCTATGCAATAAAATAATTTGATTTCCATCGAGAAAATGTATTTCAAAAAACCCAAGAGATTGAGGAAACTATTACTTTTTATTACCCATATCATAATGTTCATCTTAATTACTGCTAAAGCAGGTTCACAGATGTAGTCTAATTGAATGTATAACTTTTTAATTGAAAAAAGGGAAAGTATGAAATTTTAGTTTTAACCATAGATCTGACTAAAGTCAGATCCTTTCCTTCAATAAGCTTTCCTGGGAGAACTGAGGCTCTTAGAAATGTCCCAATTCTCTGGTATCAACAATGCACAAATCAAATATCCTGCAATTTGGAGCAATTAGTCAGTGTTATATCATTTATTACAACAAGATTTAGAACCAGGTCAAAGTGACAGGACATCGAATAACGTGGCAAACCAGTTGAGATTTCTTTTGACTCTGCTTCTGAAATTTTTACCTATCTCCAGGCAAAAGGTTTTAGTTTTTAAATAAAACATAAGAGATAGGGTTCTCACATACTTTATTTTGATAGACCAGCTATCACTCTGTCTTCATGGGCTCCAGTGAGAGATTTCTCTGTATTTCATTGTCTTCCAGGCCTCCATTAGAAAGCTCTCTCACGGGAAAATAAGCTTTTAGCATACTTAGGCCAGTAAGACCATTACCTTGGGCCCATTCAAATTCTGCTTCTTGAAAAGAAAAAGCATCAGGAAAGTGAGTTCAGTTGTGCCTTCATTCCCCTTCATCCTGAAAAATAGTAGTACTTCCTAGGGGTCTATCCAAATTGCTTTGAAATGAGCATCATTGACAGTCTCTGCGCCCTTAGTTCTATCCCTTATAATCCAAAGCCTAAACCTTCTATTTATACCTTAAAACAGCAAATAATGAGCCATCTCTTTGGTAGCCTATACTTTTAGCCATTCTAGTACAGGTTGAGGAAAAGAACCTTCTAGGAGTGTTATTGCATTAGTGCTATATCTTTCATCTGTAATTAAACAGTATTTCCTACATCTGGTTTTCTTTTTCCATATGAAATTACTTGAGGTTCCCCTAATGCATTACAATAAAACATGCAATGGCTAAGTTTACTGAAGAGGTATCTAAAACTCTCCAGAATCTTTCAAAAATTATTTTAATAGAATGCTTATGTTTTAGATTACTGTTCTCTAAAGTATGCATATGAACATGTAAGTTTATTCAGACATTCCATTTTACCAAAACATCAATTAGTCTGACTCATCAAATACCCTCTTTATATTCTGTATCATGTATTTGACATGTTTCTATTTATGCACCAGAGAATACCACTTGACTTCCACTGAAAACAGCCTCTGAATACATAGACGGTAATCATATGCTTAGACAGCAAAGGAAGACTTTCATGACTATTTTTAATGTATCCATAACCACTTCAGATGTCTTTTTGGAAACCAGCTGCAGAATCAATGTGTTCAAATGGTATCATTCAGTCAACTGCCATGTATTAGCGCTCTTTAATTTCTTAAAGGCCAGGTTCTCTGCTTATACCAAGGCAGAAGGAGTAATATGACTTTAAGGGTGTGGGTGATAATTCAAGTATGATTGTATTAGCATAAAAGAACATAAGCTGCTTTTCCTGAATGCAAACATGGTCCCTAAACCAAGGATGTAAATTAGTATTACAATGAAAGCCGCCAGAAGGACAGAAGCTTGGAAGTGTTCTCTTCTCCGAGCAGCAGGAGACTGTTCAGGTCCTGCTGTTTTGAAAACCTTTCTCCCCCCATGCAGGCTGCCCTGCTAAGAGAAATCCATTTGAATATTTTGGCAATCACAGAGGCCCCCACATAAATTATGGATACAGAAACGCATAAGACAGTCTAACAAATGGAACACGGTGGAATCTGTTTTTCTGCCGCCATATGGTGTCGACAGAATGCCACTTTGTTTCTCTGGGAAACAGCTCATCATTAAAAAATAAATAGCATCTTTTCTGTGGGGAGAGAACCCACAGTCATTATTTTGAAAAATAACAAACAGGAAACTCTGTCCTTTCATTTTACAATCTTTTTTTTTTTTTTTTTTCTTATATTATTATTGCCGCACACATAGACTTTTTTCCCTGGAAGATTGGTGATGGCTTGTGCTTTGTTGATGCATGGGAATTCAACACCATGTTTTCCTGATTGGGGAGCTAAGTCCGTGCACAATACACACCAAGAAAAATCAGGACACTTTGTTATAGATCTTCTTTCCTTTGGAAAACTATCCTTTCAATCTGACATATGGATTTTACTTACAGTTAGATTTCTTGATTGTAGATATAATGCATATAAACCATCTTGGTTTATGAAAAGTTTAACCACATCCAAATTGAATTAGGATGCCTTTTTATTTATAGAATAAAGTTATTACTGGACTTAATTCTGTAATGTATTTGATAATTTACCCTCTTTCAGACCTGGGGAAATTTTTTACCACATTCCATAATTAAATGTAATGCGAAACTTGTCCATGTCTTTCTTCCTCCTACAGCCCTTCTCTGGGGTTTTATTCTTTTTCCTTCAAAAATATCTTTCTTATCAGTATGTATGCCATTAGACTGCTGAAAATTTATATGTGCAATGCTATCTGTACACAAATCATAGTATTTTTAAATCAATGGAATTCCCTAAGTATTTTTACAAATATTGTTTTATTTGATGTTTGTGCAAATAGCACTGAGATATGTGTAGGAGAAGTTATCTTCCCTTCCTTAAATACAAAGAAATAGAGGGGATTAAATAACTAACCTACATGTTAGAACCAGAGTTTGTCCCAGGTCTTTTGACTCCCCAGGTGAAGACTTTTTCTTCAGCACTCTCTTAGCTGAGGTGGACACACATAAGAAGACCTTCACAGTTATTGTTTATCTTATCTTCCATTGTTCCTTCAGTGATGGTCTCTGACCATATGGCTATATTGGTCTTATTATTGAGAACATGTCATCTACCTATTTCCTCCCACATCAGGCATATATTTCAAAATACTAGTAAGTAAACGGCTTCGAAAAGTCAGTCGTCACAGACCAAAAGAAAAGCGTACATCTATAAAGGTTACATGGTGTTTCAAAAGAAATTTTTTGTTTATATTCTGAGGCCAGGATTATCTGTTCCCATTTTGTGAACTCTGAAATAGGATTTGGGGTCAGAAAAATATTTGTGTTGATAAGCTACTTTTCATGGTATGTTAGTATAATGCTGTCCTAAATTAAGCAATAATTTTATAATATGTTGTTCTTTTGAGACAGAAGACTAAGAAATATTCCCTGGGCCGGGCGCGGTGGCTCAAGCCTGTAATCCCAGCACTTTGGGAGGCCGAGACGGGCGGATCACGAGGTCAGGAGATCGAGACCATCCTGGCTAACAAGGTGAAACCCCATCTCTACTAAAAAATACAAAAAACTAGCCGGGCGAAGTGGCGGGCGCCTGTGGTCCCAGCTACTCGGGAGGCTGAGGCAGGAGAATGGCGTGAACCCGGGAGGCGGAGCTTGCAGTGAGCTGAGATCCGGCCACCGCACTCCAGCCTGGGCGACAGAGCCAGACTCAGTCTCAAAAAAAAAAAAAAAAAAAAAGAAATATTCCCTGACATTAGGTAAATGAGGAGAGCACAAAATTCCATTTTCCTGGGGACCAGAAAGCAAGAACATAAAAGGTGTATTCCCTTTTCTACCCAATCTGTCTGTCAACACTAAACTCTTTTCTGCAATATAACATTGAGTCTCTGCCAATTGAAAGAGTCCTCACACCCTCATCTGATTGAATTTATTTCTTTCACTCCTAAAGACAGCTTTTTCAAAAATATAACTGATCTCAGGGTATATATGTTACTTCATTTCTTTCATTCTACTCTTTCATCTTTGTCCTTTAAGATTTCTCAATTCATACGTGAGATGGGGATATTACAAATTAAGGAGCAGAAAAATATTTCATATCTGCCAAGTTCCAAGGCATATGCTTTGTTCCTTGTTACTGGAAACACTGTTCTCAAGAAATTACATACAACTTGGCAGATAATTCTACAATGTTGTTGACAGCTTGTCAATAGTGGATACTGATGGCTCTGTGGCATCAAGTATAGCAAGCCAAAGCTCTCATAACATGGAGCACGCACCACAAGCAAAGATTTCAACATGAAAACAAAGCAGCAAATCTATTGTAACATTAGGTGTTGTTTTAAGTTTGCTCATTCTTAATGCTATGGCTGATGGCTTGTACAAATCACTTGTAAGACACCCTCCCTGACAGGAAATAGAATAAATGGAACACAGCTTTAGATGCTGTACCTGATCAAGAGTGAGGAAACAACATATTTTGTGTTGTTATTAGTTGAAGGCTAGTCACCAAATATCTGCATCTAGCACGGTTTGATTTTAAGCATGAATTCCAGATCTAGAGGAAAAGAGTTGCAGGAAAAGATACAAGTGACATGGTCAAGAAAGAAGCCTGACTATATCACTTAAGGTTACAGTAACTATAAGTAATTAAAACTGAAAATAAATAAATAAAAATTAGTTCCTCTTTTGCAGTAGCCACATTTCAAGAACTCAATAGCCACATGTATCTAGTGGCTACTGTATTGGCCATTGCAGATATAGACTATTCCCAATATCACTTAGTATTTCATTGGACAGCACTAGTACATTGAGTAAAACATTTCTGCATGATTCTTTCATTTATTCAACAATCCCCTTTATTGAGTGTATGCTTTTCAAGAGAAGCATCGTGCAGATCAGAGAGATTTAGTTTGCAAACCAGAGGTCTGACTTCGCTCCTAATTTGCTGTATAACCTTAGGAACCCTTGCTGTTAGTTTCCTGCTTAGGAAAACAAAGGCCACAATGACAGTGACCCTAAGGGGCTGCTGCAAAAATATTCTAGAAGAAACAAGCCTAAGGTTCTCAGTTAAGTGGTTTAGTTACAGTAATTGTCATGCTAACTAGATTGTGTCCATATATTTAGTTCTGTGAAACAATTGCTGAATCATTTTTTACTACGTCAGAGAAGGGTTTCTACGTTTCTTCTTGAGTTGCTAACAACAACCATAAAAAGGAATGTTTATTGGATATTTAATAAAAGCTAGATGCATATATTTCCAGATTTTAAGCTCTGTATTTGTGACATACTTCCCAGTAAGCTGTGTACCTGTGGAGCAATTATTACACCTTACTCACCCTCATTTTCCTAATATGTAAACTGAAGATGATAATAGTCTTTACGAGGATTAAATTAATATGGCACAGAAAGTTCTAGGACAGTGGCAAAACACATTAGTACTCATTAAATGGTAGCCATTGCTACTTACCATTTTCCGGGCACTTTGATGAATACTTTACATCTATATTCTTAGTTAATTCCTAATACAACCCATAAGATATATTTTACAACTAGCTTCATAAATAGAGAGAAAAGCCAAGACTTGAAGAAGTTAAGAAATTTCACCAATTTCACGTAGGAGAAAAGAGTGGAGCCAGGATTTGACCCAGGCATTCTACTCTGAAAACCTGAGCGAATAACCTTAGACCATGGTAGCAACTTTGTGGGCTTATTACAGGGATTTTATGGGATAATGCAGGTAAAGTATTTAATGCACATATTTGTAGGGATTATATTATTGTTATGCTTAAGCTCATTAAGTAATATTTTTCAGTTTGGTGGTAATTTTAATGTTTTGAGGTGAGCGGATGGTTATAGTGTTATTAAAGTGGAGGTTGTAGCTAATGCTTTTACAGAGCATTTTAGAGCCATCTAATAATGTATCTTTTATGGTCAATGTGCCATTCTTCCTCTCAAGTTTCTTTGTGCTTAAAAATAAAAATAGTAATAAGCAACTCTATGCAAACAAACCAGAAAGCTAGATAAAAGAGAAGCAATGACAATACAGTTCTTTTGAAAACATGAGCTGTCCTTTACAAGTCTAAAATGAAATGGAAGATGATATAGGTGTATTGGGAGCTGTCCCAAGAAGTGGTACTGAAGTAACAGTTTTGAACTTCGAAAACTACACCCAGTCAAGGCTGGGCAAACTCCCTGCTGGTCTGGCATGGAATAACATCAAAGGAAATGCATGGCAGACCACAATTTTCCAGCATGTTGTTCCAGCCTGAAGCAGCCTGTTAATATTAGCATAAAGCAATATAAGTCATTTTTGAAGGCACAGTGGGGGAGACAGTATTTTTTAGCGCTCCTTTTCAGAAATGTGTTAAACTACAACTCCAGATATGTAAGCTGACTATTTCTGTACCAAATAACACCTGACCTATGAAAAGGCAAACTCTTTAGGAACCAAATTCAAATCAAAGAAGCCTTCATTTTAGCTATAGAGGAAAAATAAAAGGCAGTGATAAAAGATCATTTGGAAATTTGGGTTGAGGCCAACAGATTGTTATGGTGACAGAGGATAAATTGACTTTTTGCAATATGCGCCATTTTTCCTATAGCAAGAAGAGTGAATGAACCTAATTTCAGAATCTTTCCAAGCAGTATACAATGAGATTTAAGGAAAAAAATAACAGCATGGATTTCTAAATAATTTTGATAGTGGTTACCTATAGGCAGAAAAGAGCCATTAGTATATATATAATGATGTTATCAGGATTTTAAAAAACAAATGTGATTGGTGAGAACAATAGGTCAAAACAAACTACCTGGATTTTAACAAAAATCTAAGTTAGTTCTGTACAAAATTTTAATTTTTCAAACTCTCTTGGGAGATGTGTTTCAGCAAAAACTCACATGGAAAATGAAATAAAAGGCTTAGCTGCCCATAAACTAAATATAGGTCTACAGTGTGATGCTGCATGACAAAATTTGACGCAATCTTGACCTGTGTTAAAAGAGGTAGACTATCCAGGTCTTGGGAGGTGATGGTTAGTATATATTCTGTGCTGTAGAGATATAATCGAGAGTTCAGGCAGTTTTTGCACACATAGAGAATATCAGAATGATGAGAGAATGCTTGCCTCCAAAAGAAGTTATGTGAGCAAGGTCGGAACCTGGGGAATTTGAGCTCAGCAAGAAATGCCTAAGAGTAGGGGAAATTATGTCAATTTTATAATAATTATATTTATAGGCACTTTTTATTTTGTTGCAAGCTCAAACTAAGTACAGCATGCCCCGGATCACTGTCTGACATGTTTACCTTCTGACGTTGTACAATCAAGCTAAGTTTGACCCATATTTGAGCCAATTTTTTTCCTCCTTGTATTGTTACAATTAGCCTCCTGAAATCTTTTGTGAGCTTCCCAAGACCAGGGATCCTGTCTTGTTTGGCTCTATATTTCCCACAGCAAATGAGACTTAACTCCAGGAAACACTCAGTGACTATTTGTTGATTTTCCCCCAACGTGTCACTTTTTTGCTATTAGGTTAAACACTGTTCACAATCTGGAGGAGACCTCTCTCTCCAACATAGCTGTCACTCCTGATCTTCCATATAGGCCATCAAGACTTGTTATCATTAGCAACCTCTAAAATGTCTTAATTGGAGAAGTTAGACATTTTTTATGAGGGTGCATAGAGTTCAATTGAGTTTCCATACTCCAGTATCTACATTTCAAGATCCAAAAGAGGGCATAAAAATGCTTTGGGCTACGAAAAGCTATAACTTAATTGGCAACACCTGCAGAGAGCAGGCGATAAATGTATGAAGAGGGTGAGGGATATCTCCAATCTTTTTCTGTTGTCATTTCCTGTGCACACATTCCTATAGAGCAGTACATCACTAACTGTTCAAGTCAAACCTGCGCAGGAGAAGGGAAAATATCAAATAGAAAAAGATATTCTAATATTAACAGCACTTTCAGAAATGCCGTTGAAATTCTTAATAAAAACTATTTCATCTCTTTCCTTTTTTCACATCACAATCTAAGTTATTGAGGGTAGAAATTCAAATGAACATATCTTACCAAAATATTTATTCAAATAGGAATGTTAGTGATTTTCAGATGCTTGCTGGCAGAGTGGAAACAGAAAGATAAACGACTTTCTTACCCTATTCAAGAGTTATTGTTATCTTCTAGTCTGTGATGTTCCCTCATTATCCAGGGGTACACAAATCCAGGCAGTGCATAATTTGGGAACCAAAAGTAAAATAGTAAAACATTTTTCAAAATGCTTTCACCATTTCACCACTTTTAAAAAAGGAATTTCAATGCAGGAAAAAAGTATACCTCATCTTGGCTCTTCCCAGCTATTAAAATTCCATGCACAAAACTATGTGCACTGCTTCTCCGCAGGATGCTACCAACACTCTACAAAGAGCAGGCTGGAGTCCCACCCAGTCCATTTAACTCCTGCCTTCTGGGGCAATGCTAGTGTTGCCAAAGCTCATCACCAAATTTTACATATTGTCAAACTGAGGCCCAAGGATTCAAGGCAACCATACTGTTTCTCAGACTCATCTGGCAAGAGTTATGAAATAAATGTCTTCCAGTCTTCTTAGCAATGGAAAAAATAATTACCTAAGCTGTTTACTTCCATTTTAATCAGTCAGCCAATCAAGTCTGAAATGAGAGCTTGCTTAATTATGCTATCAGCCTTGTGCTTAGCTCTGCCATGAAGAACCAAGAGAGTAGAGTGCAGTTTTGCCCTCTAGGAAGCCTGACTTAGACACACCTGAGACAATTAGAGAACAATACAGGATAAGATGCAATTAAGTGAGCAAACGTTAAGTAGAATGATTGTAAGTGCTTTAAAGGGCTCAAAGGTGTAGCTCCAGCAGGAGGGAAATGTTGCAAAGAAAGGGTCCTCTATTTCTCTGTCTCGTTTTCACCCTTTCCAGCTCTTCCTCACTGCATTTTTTAGGAATGACAGAAAGAAGCTGCTTCAGGCACCGCCCCCGAGGCAAAGCTGCCAGGTTCATCTCCTGTTCTTTTCCCATTCACTGTGCGGCTCTGTCAGCTGACATTCTTGTTATAACCTGAAATCCCCTTCCACTGGCCCATTTCAAACGCCCCTCATGACTGTTTTAATACCCACCTCCCTGGGCTGATTCCCTCTTCACCCCTTCCACATTCCCTTCCTATGCATTTCCAGAGTCCGCTTCTTCTTGAATGTGACAGGCGTGCATCTACTCTCTTGTTAACAAAACTGTGGGGTCTTTAGAGGGTGTTTAGCAATCATAGATGTCTAAAAATGAAAGGATATTTTAGTAGTCCTCAGGATGGTCTCAGGGTTATATGACAAATTTCTCCAATAGTACAAAATCAGACACCATGAGATGAGGCTGACCAGTGGCTCAAGCTGCAATATACAGAAGGTTGGTCTCCAATGAAGTTGTCTGTTTAGACTTGTTGGCTTATTCAATAAAACATCTTCAGTCACTCATGTTTCTGTCCCCCTCTTTCAACGGCTACTAGTAGCTAAGCTTCAAGAAAATCCTCACAACATAACGTGCTTATCTTACTACATATAGAAAATCTGAATGCTTCATCCTAGAGTGGCGCTTGCAGAATAAAAATAAATCTTTTTAAAAAAATTTTGAAGAACCTTTTTCTCACTCAAATTATTTCTTCCTGTTCGCACCCTTCTTTGGGCCACACACCCGTCAGCGACCCTCATACCATCCTCATTATTACAGAGCCCTTGAATACAAGATTCTTGCAAGGGAGAAGTTTTACAAAAGGGAAATAAAAAGAATTATTATTTCAACCTGACACTTTTTTCTGCCTTAATTTCTTCCAAACTAATATGTCAAACTAATTCAATTTATTGTGTCCATTTTTCTCCAGCAGATCTGAAGTGAATGAATGTGCTCTATATAATCTAGAAGGCAATGCAAATACACAAACTTAAACTATTTCAGGACAATAATATAGCCAGAGACAGAAAATTTTAATTCAAAAGTTAACAATTCATATATCACTTGTTATCTTCACTTGTCAACACTTCTGACAGCCTATTTTAATATTTGGTATTTTTTCATACTTTATCTTGTAAAAACAATTTTATCCCTTTCTCACTATATTCCTCAATGTGGAAAAAAAGGTCAGACAAGAGTTTTAAATTTTAGACATGGAGGATGATAACAATGGTTTCTAGAGACAACAGAAGTTCCTAACCTTATAGGAAAGCAGTGATTTTTCTTCAGCCACAGCAGCAAAGAATCACCAGAACCAACTTTAAATCCACCCTAATTGATTAGTAACAACTTTGCATGGTTCACCATGTTTCTAAAAGCCAACCAGTTACAGCCTAATATTTCTGAAAATCAGCCATTGAGTAACAGTGATTTTTAGGTAACCACACTTCCCCAGCTAAAGGTCAACCAATATCTAAACACTTTCACTTTTGAAATTCTGCCAATCCCGCAACTCCAGGATCCTTGAACACCTACACATCAGGCCTCTGCTTTGCTCAGAGTGAGCTGGCTCACAAGCAAAGTTCTCCTTCACTTAGCAAACAATAAATTGCTGTCTCTGTTTCCGATAAGAAGTGATGGCCTCTTTCACTTAAACTAGTTTGATATCTCACTGATATATTACAGACACACTGTATTTAGAGATTTATTAATTTACCTATTTATTTCTACCCCCGTTTATTTCAAATAGAATATAAAGTAGTTAAATATTATTAAGCAAACTGATGGCCCAAGCTGTAATATGAACAGGGTAGGTCTACAGTTCAGTAAGCCAATAAGGTTGCCTGTTTAGACTTGTTGGTTTATTCAAATGAAACATCTCCATCAGTGATCTATGCTTCTGTTCCCCTCTTCCAACAGCTGATAATATATAGGCTTTGAGCAAATTATCACACACCAAGGAGGAAGGTTACAGAAAATCACAATGTAGACACATGGTGTGCAAAATCCCTGAAGCTCTCCAATGGTAGCATCCATCTCGGAATGTTCAGACTGCCTATGCTTGAAAGAGGTGGCCAATTTTTATCCAATGTGTTCAAAACAAAAGATAAGAGAACAGATGTGGAATATTTTCCTTTCATATAATTGATGAATTTGAAATCATGGAATCTTTTTGAATATAAATTATGCCTTCACACCAAAAGGCTTCCATGATACTGTGCAAAAGACACCATACACCACTTTGTTTAAAGTAGATAATTTATGTTTTTTATAGGATTTCCAATAAGAATGCTATACACATAGTCGTAGATACTGTTGTCCTCTTTATTCAAGTTATTTTAAATGCTCTAATTGTCTCTACTTTACTTGAGCTCATGGTTGTAAAAGAAACAAAAATTTGTTGGAGACCCCATACAATACCATAATTTATGTACAGAGATAGTCTGAATGCTGTAAGACTTATTAAGTCCATAGAGAGAGCTCATTATCCATTGTATAAATGAAAATCAAGTCTCCTAGCACACTATGTTTAGCCATGATAAATATCATGACTTCCTAAGATCCTTTATATCCTCTGGGCAATTCTGCCTGTCTTTGGTTGAAAAGTACCCTCATGGCCTCCCCAGCTTCTCCAGTTCCCATCTCAATGCTTCTGCCTACATTATTCTCCCAGATGTGTGCTACTCTTTCCTCCCTTCATCTCTGTATCACCAAACCCTCTCCTTCCTCTCCAATTCCATACTCAATAGGAAGGTACATGCTATCATTTCATGAGGTTCCCTCTCTCTCCTCTGAAATCACCTATACTTTTGTAGTCAATGCCTTCATTTATTTACTCATTCAAAAATATTAATTTTTACCATGCTGGGAAATACGCTAGACATTTTGTAATTACCACCTGTTGCCTTGTACCTTGTTGTCAATTATCTATGTAGCTGTCTTACCCTCCTTTATTAGTTGTTAATTTCCCTAAGTACAAAGAACATGTCCTTTCCATCTTATGGTGCTTAATCCATGCTTTGTGGATGAACAATTTTGCCTTTGGTATGGTAGGGTGGTTCACAGAGGTGAACCAAGTAAACAATATGTGATTCAGTTATCAAACAAGTATCTGACCAAATGAGGTTTATTTGGTTCACCGAGTTTCCCTTGAAATTTTTTTTTGAAATGTTTTTTCTGCAACAGATAAATCATAAGCCCTCTAAGAAATAGAAGTTGAAGCAGTGCATTCATGGAGTACATGAAATAAGCTTTAAAACCTCCAGTTATTGGTAATTGTCAATCATTTTTAAAAGTCTATCAATTTAGCTCAGATGCTGCAAGAATTCTGTGTGCTTGAATACCCCTAAGGACACCATGTATTCCTGAAATTATCGTGTTTATAGGTCTCTCAAAAGCACAAAAGATGCCTCATTGAGGCTTGTTAAGATAACTAACAGTAACCACCATCACACAAGGAAGGGTAACAACACTGTACCATTTGTCCTTTCAGTTTTGACGGCAGAGACATGGGTATTGTTTCTTCACGACCACTAAAGGCTGCAATGGGTGCCTTAAGAATTGGAAATTTTATTCACACGTATACTGCCTGGGGTGATTCAAGAAGCAGAGCTTGTGTCAGAGAGTGAAAAAGCAAATTTGGGCAAAACAGAACTTGCCTCCTCAAGATGCTAACAAGCACAGGCTTATCAGTCTCCTCCTCTTTGTGGCATTTGTGGGAGGGGCTCCTTTGAGGGTAGACCCCTCCTGTGTCCCAGGTCCCTGCAGAACTAGGGTTCCCTAAAGTTTGTCCTCACTCAGCTCCAGCTGGCACATGGTCACCAACCCCTTTCCTTCTGTGAAGTCTCCTAAGATTGTGAATTGTTTTCTTTCCCTTCCCCACCTGTCTACTCTGAGAGCTCATCTGCTTGCAGCACTTCCTCTCTCACCAGGATGTAAATGACTCCCAAATCTATTTCTCTGCTTTGCATGTCTATCTCTCTACATCACAGGGTACTTACAGCATGCTGCTGGCAGGCAATCATTACTCAGTAAATACTTGCTGCCTGATTGTAGGATAAGATGGAAGTGATCTTCTTTCAGGTAAATGCATAAAGGGCTTTTCTGGGTCAAGATGGCCTTGCCCTTCCTAAATTCAAAACTAGAGAGAAAAGGATAAAATTGTTATAGGTAAACTCCCTAGAGGAAAGAACTGTATAATTTTTGTTCAGCATCTACTATTTTATCTACTCATCACAGCCTTTTGGTTCTAGGGTTGCCCCCTCTCCCTCCATTATACATTCACCAGGGACACATTACCATGTGGTCCCATCCCATCTCATACACAGTATGGGCCTTTGACCCAAACTAGGCCAAGGACCCCCCATCCCTGGGATTTTTGAACTTAGAATTGACAGGGTATTTTCTCTGCTAGTGTCTGAGACTGAAAAATGTAAAACCCCAGAGACGGCTTCCATCACTGAGTCCCTAATTCACTACTATGTGCCATGTACCATGCGATGACAAACCAGAATGAAAACCCCTACCTGCTATCAAAGGAAGACAGGTGATAAATAAATATGCAAGTAAATAGATAGAATGTCAGATGGGATAATCCAGAAACCCGCTGTCCAAAGAAATCATAGCCTGTGATGTCCAAACAAACTTAGAACAGGAAGGAAAGAAAATGAAGCAAAACAGAACATTCATTGTAACAAATGCGCAGTTCCGATTCTCAGTTCTACGGTTCTTTTTTTTTTAACATAAAAGCAACAATAAAAGTAACTATAGTAACTATAGTAATGACTACCACTTACTGAAGGGGTTCAAGGTTTCAAGTGTCGCATGGAATAGTCTCAGTTAATCCAGGAACCTGCCCTTTGAGATAAGCACTAAACATTTGCCTGATTTTATAGGTGAAGAAATTGATGCTTAAAAGGTTTAGTAATTTGGCCAAAGTCACAGAGTGGGGAGCAGAACCAGCATTAAAGTCCAGGCAGCCTCCGCCCAGAACCCTTGCTGTTACCACTCACTCTGCTGTGCTAGCACTGAGCTGCTTCCAGGGACCAGTGACCGTGCCAAATAAAGTACATCTTCCCTTAAGGAACTCACAGCTCAACTGGAGAGGCAGATACAGAAGGGAGCAAGTGTGATGGAGCTGCTATCATTACATGGGCAAAAGTATGGACTAATATGGAAAAATACGTGTGGACTTGAATTCCCAGCTCCATTGAACCTTCTGGGGTCATCCAACGGCCAAGCCCACATACCTCCAAGCAGAGAAGCTCTGGCCCATGTGTCTGCTGCCTCTATATGAGGCTGGAAATGAGCCCTGATACCTTGAACAAGTTGCTCTTGGTTTTCGCTGATAAAGTGTGAGAGATGAAGCAGCATGGTGTCTGTGGAGTGCCTCCCCAACCTAATTCTTCCCAACTTACTCAAAAGACAGCACTTAGGAATGTTCTTAGGAGGCCCTGCAGGCAAATGCAATGGGACAGCCAGTGCCGAAAGAGGGACCATTCAAAATTCTAATTTAGCACAAAATGGAGAGATGCTTTTTAACTCTCCAGCAAAGAAAAATGATCATCCAGATGACAGGGATTTCACTGGGTGGTGTTAGTTGTTGTTTAACATCTTTCTTTTCTGTTTTTAATGTAATACTATTCCTTCCATTCAACTGGCTGCCAATGAAGAGGCAAGCAGGAATGTCCAATTTTTCATTTGGTCATTTATTCTCTTCTCCCCTATTCCACCCTCCACTTTGGACTTCCTACCAAAAAAAGCCTCGGTCAGAAATTCTGTTTCCCCAAATCCATGACCTGTGGCAGGAGCAGCAGCCTGCAGGGAAAGGGTGGGGGCAGGAAGAGGGAGCATGAGAAATGTAGCAGAAAAGTAGGTGAGGAAGGTGTCTTTGGAGTTCTCTTGGAAGCTGAAGTGCTTGGAAATTGAATGTCAAAGCCCATCCAAGTTTTTCTTCCCTAAGGGCACCTTTAATCATCTGAAGAAATATAAGTTCATTTTGACTACTGCTCTCCTGGGATTCACAATTGCTACCAGTTCAGGGAGCAGTGGCAAACCCAGGACAGGTCGCCTTTTCTACAGGGCCTCCCAGCCTCTCTTTCCCCAAGCAGGACTCATCTTGTTCTGGTCCCCTCAACACTGGCTCCCACATCTTCCTCTGTCCTCAGGGTGCCCCATCTCTCATCCTAGATATTCATGCTTAGTAGCTCTTCTCACTACATTATGGAATTCTGACAATCAATAATTTTTTTCATTCATATAGAATTGCCCAGTGTTTGCAAGAATGGGAAGAGCATGGGTTTTGAAGTCAAGCTGGTCCTAGTTTCAACTCTGGTATTTACATCCAATAGATGAATAACTGACAGGTAATGGAGACCCTCTGGGGTTCCATTACCTTCCCAGTACAAGGACTGAGAATAATACAGGGCTAGCCAGGTTGCTCTGATCATTAAAAGCAAAACTAAAATAACTCACACTTAATGAAGGATTGCTTTGTGCTAGGCACTATTCTGAGCTATTTACATGCATTGCCTTCTTGAATCTTTCTAACAGATCAAAAGGTAGATACTAGTATGAGTTCCATTTTATAGATATGGAAATAGAGGCTTCTGTGAGTAATATAACTTGCTTAAAGTGCTTAGCCTCGGAGACACATAATAAAAACAACAACAATAATAATAGCTATGCTTTATTCTACACTAACTGTGTGCCATGGACATGCTAAATACTTTACATGTATTAAATCATGGGCTTCTCGTTTTTTCAACTAAGGAAACTGTGTCTGAGAAAGATGAAAGAACTTGCTGTGGCTATTTAATCATTATAGAACAGAGCAGAACTATAACCCCAGGTCTCTCTGAGTCAGAGCTTTTGAGGTTAACCATGGCAATTTTACCATATAGCAGCCCCTTAATACATTTTGTTAAATCAAATTGATACTCCAGAGAATTTTTCATTCAAACACATTAGATTTCTTTTGGAAAACATAGGTTTCACATCCTATGCACAGGGGATTTGATTTGCTTTTTAGTTTTTTCATGGAGAGGGACCTGAAAGAACAGAGAGGAACAGTCGAGGGTTGCGTTACCCAACCTCAGCCATGCAGCCCTTGTAATGAAGGCCAGCTTGCATCTCCTTAATGGGGAAACCAGAATCCACAACGTTCTGTGCAGGCTCTTGAGCTGCTACACTCCATAGCCACATTTATGAAGATGGATAAAAAGCACCTCTTTTACAGGCTTCACTGCCCAAGCAGTGGTAGTAATATAAACACCCAGTAAGAGGGGGTTGATTAAGTATGATCTGTCAACTTGATGCACCATCATGACTCTAGGAAAATAGTAATTATAGAGACTAGGGAAAAACATGCAAGAATGCTTCAAATGTTTACCATATGTTGTGAACTTAAAAAAGTACAGTGTAATATGATTGCACCTATTTAAACTATGAATATATAAGAAAATTTAAACCAAAAATTAATATAACAGAAATTAAACATTGGCATTAAGGTGGCAGGATTCTGAATGGTATTTTTAGATTTAATAAATATTCTATTGTTTTGACAGTAAAACATCAAAATTAAATGTCAAAATACACTGGAGACACTCCCCCAAGAGGAATACTGTGGAAGAACATGCAATGATAACTCACAGTTATTTTTTCTTGCCATTATTTCCCTGCTCCACAGACACATGGGAGACAAACAAAGAAAATCATCATGGATAGTAATCAGTTGTTCTCTAGCCCACAGAATGTATCTACATGCTATTTATTTATTCACTTATTTATTTATTTAGACAGAGTCTCACTCTGTCGCACAGGCTGGAGTGCAGTGGTGGAATCTTGGCTTACTGCAACCTCCACCTCCCGGTTCAAGCGATTCTCCTGCCTCAGCCTCCTAAGCAGCAGCTAGGATTACAGGTACATGCCACCACGCCCGGCTAATTTTTGTAGAGACCATGTTTCACCATGTTGGCCAGGCTGCTCTCAAACTCCTGACTTCATGTATTCTGCCCACCTCGGCCTCCCAGAGTGCTGGGATTACAGGCATGACTCACCGCGCCCAGCCTGTAAGCATAAAAAGCATATCTTGCCTCACTTATTCATCGGATAAAAAGTGATACGTTTTATCCGATGAATAAGTGAGGCAAGATATGCTGTAGATTTCCTCAACACTACTTTTCAGGTGAGGCACAGAACATTCAAGAACCTCTTGCTCACTGGGACACAGGGGTGAGTGATGGGTCCCTAAGTTGAACCAGGCCTTTTGACACCTAGCCTAGTGTTATTTCTCCTCAACCAGACTGTCCTTATATCCCAATGATTGCAAATATCAGTTTGTGCATTTGAGTGATATACAGCTAACATGCTGATTCTTTGAAGGTTATAGAAAAAAATGCTTCGTATTTTACTTTGTATAACATCATTTTGAGGTTCAAGGCGTGAATAATGTTATAAGACTGAATGAAAGATATCATTGGAAATGGGTATCTTGCCACATTTGGAGCAGTGGCAAGAGCATGGCAAGAAGTCCAGCCATGCACTTCCCAAACTTTCACCTGAATGCACATTTACCACAATTCCCATTTTCTTTCAAGTCCCCCAGGAGTCCCTTTTACCAAAGCACCCTACTCTTCCCCAGTCTGCCTCACATGTTTGAGTTAGGAGGGTTTGTCTCTGTGCTTCCTCCTGGGCTGATTCAGTTTTAGCCCTGATCTCCCTGCAAAATTAAAGGCTTAACTCCTGTGTCAGAGAGCAGGATTTTGGAAAAACGCTTGGGAAATCAGAAAATTACACAATTCTGTTCAACAGCCAAGATATCCCTGCCCCCATCTTTACCATCTGTTCACTGCTTGTCCCCAGCAGCACAGGACCACCCAGGTGGGACACCTGATTCGTGCAGAGTCCCAGCACAGACAGCAGTGGGAGGAAGGGCTCTCTGCTTGAAAGGGTCATATTTCAGGGAGAATGAAAGGTGACGGATGCTCTGATGAGGCCAAAAAGCATCCCACAGGCTATTCTCTGCCCAGCCTAAGCAAAGGACTCTGCCGTCAGCACTGAGGAGACCCTTCAAAAAAAGGTACGGTAACCCAGCAGTATTCATGGGGATAGGCTCCAAGTGGATGCCTGAAACTACTACTGGAAAGGGATCCCAATCCAGACCCCAAGAGAGGGTTCTTGAATCTTGTGCAAGAATTCCAGGGGAGTCCACAGAGTAAAGTGAAAGCAAGTTTGTTAGAGAAGTAAGGGAACAAAAGATTTGTTACTCCATAGACAGAGCAGTCCCAAGGGCTGCTGGTTGGGTATTTTTAAGGTTATTTCTTGAATATGCTAAACAAGGGGTGGATTATTCATAAATTTTCCAG
Source organism: Papio anubis (assembly GCF_008728515.1). Lineage (NCBI taxonomy): Eukaryota > Metazoa > Chordata > Mammalia > Primates > Cercopithecidae > Papio > Papio anubis. Next base: position 22,469,558 of record NC_044989.1, read on the forward strand.
GAAAAAGGCAAACAATTCCTAGAACTGAGGGTTCTTCCCCTTTTTAGACTATATAGGGTAACTTCCAGCCATTGCCATGATATTTATAAACTGTCATAGTGCTGGTGGGAATATCTTTTGTAATTGCATATAATGAACAGTGAAGATGACCAGAGGTTACTTTCATCGCCATCTTGGTTTTGGTGGATTTTGGCAACTGTTTTACTGCATCCTATTTTATCAGCAGGGTCTTTACGACCTCTGCCAGTCCTGCAGACCTTCTGTCTCATGTTGTGACTAAGAATGCCTAACCTCCTGGGAATGCAGCCCAGCAGGTATCATCCCCATTTTAGCCAGCTCCCATTCAAGATGGAGTCACTGTGGTTCAAATGCCTCTGACAAAACCATGGATAGCACCAAACCTCAAAAATTGCTATGTTTTTTCATATGATAAAGCTTAGTTTATAGAATAGGTATAGTAAAAGATTAACAACACTAACTAGTAATAAAATAGGACAATTGTAATGATATACTGTAAAAAAAGTTGTATGAGTGTGGCCTTTTTCTCTCAAAATGTCTTACTGTACTACACTCACTTAACTTTTGGATCACAGTTGACCAGATGACCACAAGTTACTGAAACCATGGAAAACAAAACCTTGGATAAAGGGGGTTCCTGCCTGCTAAAGGCACACTCCAGAACCACACACACACACACACACACACACACACACACGCATGCACACGATAATTTCAGAAAGTCAAGGTCAGGTATTTTGAAACGTATCAAAAATCTATGTGCACACTAACCTGGAATCTAATTTCCTGCCGCAGCCTCTCTACTTAATAAAGTAAAAGCCTGCCTATCTCATAGTACTTTTTCTTTTATTCAAGTTAAGCCTTCTCTTCTGCTTTGGTTGTAGGTCATGATCCTAGCTGCTCCCTGCAGATTGAAAAGGTTGACTTCTAGATCTATACGTGACCAGCTTAATTCTAGAGAGACTGTCTGAAGTACTTCACTGTGTTTTAGTTTCCACGTCATTTATCACTGACATCGTCTCATGCATGAAAGTGCAAGGAGATTTAAGGAGTTGGCATTTTCTCACAAGGTCTCCTTTAGTGGAACAGTGCCTAACATGCTACTTAACTCACGCTGCCACTGAAACGTAACTCTCCTCTCCCTAGCACTTGTCTTCCACGGAACAGCACAGTCTTCAGCAAGTGGAAAGCTCTACTCAGAACTCTTAGTCCTATTGTGCTAAAATGTGCATGACACGCACAGGGTTAGGTCATAACCTGTCTTCACACTTCAAATCCCAGGTCTCAAAAACAGCTGGATAGAACCTGGTTTTGTAAGAACAAGTCACCTGAATGACCAAGAAATTCTCAAACAGCACAAAGAAGACAAAAAGAAAATACTACTTCTTTGAGCTTGAAGAAGACTGAGTTTATGTGCCTCATTATGGATTTTTACTTCTTCAATTTGTTTTCATTCTTCCAACCCACCACTTTTTTTGCTGTCTAAAAGCATTTAAAAAAATTAAACCAGGGATAAAATCTTGATGATTCTGTAGCTAGTTTTACTTGATTCTTGGTTGCAGAAGTAGAATTTCTAATTTCATAAAAACAAGACCCTAGAAACAGGTTTCTCTGCTAAAAGAACCAATAATCAGGATTCTACAAATGCAAGGGTCATACAAACTATATTTCCAAAATCAAAAGTCACAAAGAATTGACATTTTCTTCAGAAATGCAGATACGGTATTCTGAAATATTTATGTTCTACTCAGTTAAAAGAATGTCCTCCTACTAGTTCTGCTTACTTCCTTCTTGAGTCTGAAAGATCTGGTATAGGTCTATCCTGTAATACAGGAACTGTGAGCACTGGCCCCAATATACACATATGCGCGCACACACACACACACTCACATGCACAAACACACATGCAAGACAGGTTTCTGCTGTTTAGTCACATGTTTCCTCAATTAAAGAAATTTATTGGCCAGGCGCTGTAGCTCACACCTGTAATCCCAGCACTTTGGGAGGCCAAGGAGGGTGGATCACCTGAGGTGGGGAGTTCGAGACCCACCTGACCAACATGGAGAAACCCCGTCTCTACTAAAACAAGTACAAAATTAGCCAGGCATGGTGGCGCATGCCTGTAATCTCAGCTACTCGGGAGGCTGAGGCAGGAGAATCACTTGAACCTGGGAGGTGGAGGTTACAGTGAGCAGAGATTTCACCATTGCACCCCAACCTAGGCAACAAGAGCGGAACTCCGTCTCAAAAAAAAAAAAAAAGAAAGAAAAAGAAAGAAAAAAATGTATTTATTTCACCATCAGTGTCCTCTGAAATTACGATTAGCCATTGAGAGTGAGCAACTGTCTGAAAGCACGTGTTTTAAACTGGTAAGAATTCTGCTTATACCTAAGATAAAGCTTCTGTGATGTTTATATGATATTAGATAAGCTACATGATTTTCAAACTTTTGGACACTTTAAGTGAAGATACATCTCATTTTATTTATGTGTTTCTAAGCTATAGTTAAAAGAAAAACAACAATGAGTCAGTATTCCATTTTGCCCATATGACTTAGATTTGGATTTCCCTCTAATTCCCAGTGGCTCTGCTCTCTCTCCTAATCCCTAAATGTATCTAATCCCATAAATGTATCTAATCCCATAAATGTATGTTCTGCTCATTTGTACCAATCAGAGCCTATGTGTAGGCTAAATATGTTGCAGCTTGTTTAGTTAATTACAACTTTACAGGAAGTGCCAGTGTATAATAATGCCTCTTCTCCCAGGTTGAAACTGGCAATAAAATTTTTTGATTTAAGAAAATTTTTTTGAAAAAATTCATCTTGTTAAAATGGAAATTCTCCTGGAAGGTATAATACAAAGAAAGAGCCATAATCTGAAATTTACCCCCCCTAAGAAATTTTTCTTTGGCATCCTTTATTATATCGCAGTCATTACATGGACCAAGCAGGAAGAAAGAAAAAATAGATCTGGAGTCTGGGCACTAAGTGAAGAGTCTTAATATTCAAGGGCAGTGGTCACTCAGGGGAATAGATACGAAGAGGGGAGGCAGGAGGATGCCAAAACTCATTGAGTTTTGTTTTTGCCTGTTGGACATGTTCCAAAGCTGCTACCCATGAGCCAGGTTAGAAAAGGAGTATTGCCATATGGATTGCTGTGATATTGTCAAAGAAAAATTGTACCAGACAGAGTTAAATAGGCAAGGAAGACTTTATTTAAGATGATCGCAACTGGAGAGAAAGATTGAACTCAATTCCACTGAAAGAAAAGGTGGGAGGTTTCTAAGCACTGGGATGAGCTAGTGGAAAAATACTAGAGGACTTTTGCAGGAAGGTTGGTCAATGTGGTTAGGCCATCTGTGTTTGCAAATTATGCCTTATCAAAGCTAGGCTCCTGCCCTACCAAAAACACTAGAAAATGGGAGGGCTATCTTTCTTGATGATTATATTTCAAAGAGATAGCTCCCAGGTCCTTGAGAAAGACATTCAAGTGCTATGAAAGTGGCAAGAGGCTGGGAGAAGATTTACATCTCAAAGGGGCTTAGAAATAACTTACAAATGGTAAGCTTTCTTTCTTTTATCTTTTTTTTTTTTTTTTTTTTTGGAGATGGATTCTCATTCTGACACCCAGGCTATAGTGCAGTGGTGCCATCTCAGCTCACTGCAACCTCCTCCTAGCGAGTTCAAGCTATTCTCCTGCCTCAGTCTCCTGAGTAGGTGGGATTACAGGCGCCCCCCACCATGCCTGGCTAATTTTTTTGTGTTTTTTAGTAAAGATGGGATTTCACCATGTTGGCTGGGCTGGTCACTAACTCATGACCTCAGGTGATCCACCCTCCACAACCTCCCAGATAAATGGTAAGCTTTCTAAAGCAAATGCTCTAAGAAAAGTGAGGTGAGGGGCCATCTAAAGTTTAGTGATGCTAAAAAGAATGTGAAGGCCACATTCTTTCGTCTGTATCAATCTGTTCTCACACTGCTGATAAGGACATACCCCATACCCAAGACAGGGAAGAAAAAGAGGTTTAATGGACTCACAGTTCCACATGGCTAGGGAGGCCTCATAATCACGGAGGAAGGCAAAGAGGAGCAAGTCACGTCTTACATGGATGGCAGCAGGCAAAGAAGAGAGAGCTTGTGCAGGGAAACTCCAGCTTTTAAAACCATCAGATCTCGTGAGACTTATTCAGCATCATGAGAGCAGCATGGGAAACACCTGCCCTCCACCATGTTTCAATTACCTGCCACCAGGTTCCTCCCATGACACATAGGAATTGTGGGACTTACAATTCAAGATGAAATTTGGAGGGAGACACAGCCAAATCATATCATTCCACCCCGGCCCCTCCCAAATCTCACATCCTTTTTATATTTCAAAACCTATCATGCCTTCCCAACAGTCCCCCAAAGTCTTAACTCATTTCAGCATTAACTTAAAAGTCCACAATCCAAAGTCTCACTGAGACAGGGCAAGTCCCTTCTGTCCATGAGCCTGTAAAATCAAAAGCAAGTTAGTTACTTCCTAGGTACAATGGGGGTACAGGCATTGGGGAAATATAACTGTTCTAAATGGGAGAAATTGGCCAAAAAAGGGACTACAGACCCCATGCACATCTGAAATCCAGTGGAGCAGTCAAATCTTTAGCTCCAAAATTATCTCCTTTGCCTCCATGTCTCATATCCAGGTCACACTGATATAAGAGGTGGGTTCCCATGACCTAGGTCAGCTCCTCCCCTGTGACTTTGCAGGGTACAGCCTCCCTCCTGGCTGCTTTCACAGGCTGGTGTTGAGGGTCTGCAGCTTTTCCAGGCACACGGTGCAAGTTTTTGGTGGATCTAACATTCTGGGATCTGGAGGATGGTGGCCCTCTTCTCATAGCCCCATTAGGCAGTGCCCCAGTCAGGATCCTTATGGGGGCCTCCACCTCACACTTCCCATCCACACGGCCCTAGCAGTGGTTCTCTAAGTGTCCTGCCCCTGCAGCAAACTTCTTCCTGGACACCCCCATGTTTCCATACATCTTCTAAAACCTAGGCAGAGGTTCCCAAACCTCAGTTCTTGACTTCTGTGCACTCTAAGGCTCAACACCACATGGAAGTTGCCAAGGCTTGGGGCTTCCACCCTCTGAAGCCACTGCCTGAGCTGTACCTTGGTCCCTTTTAACCATATCTAGAGCAGCTGGGATGAAGGGTACAAAGTCCCTAAGCTGCACACAGCGGGGGGGCCCTGGGCCCAGCCCACAAAACCATTTTTTCCTCCTAGGCCTTCAGGCCTGTGATGTGAGGGGCTACCTCAAAGGTCCCTGACACACCTTGGAGACATTTTCCCCATTGTCTTGGGGATTAACATTTGGTTCCTCCTTACTTATGCAAATTTCTGCAGACAGCTTGGATTTCTCCTCAGAAAATGGATGTTTCTTTTCTATCACATAGGATGCAACTTTTTTGAACTTGGATGCTGTTTCCCTTTTAAAACTGAATGCTTTTAACAGCACCTAAGTCCCATCTTGAATGCTTTGCTGCTTAAAAATTTCTTCTGCCAGATACCGTTGATCATCTCCCTCAAGTTTGAAGTTCCACAGATTTCTAGGGCAAGGGCAAAACGCCACCAATCTCTTTGCTAAAACATAGCAAGAATCACCTTTACTACAGCTCCCAACAAGTTCTTCATCTCCATCTGAGATCACCTCAGCCTGGATTGCATTGCCCATATCATTATCAGCATTTTTGTCAAAGCCATTCAACAAGTCTTCAGTGAGTTACAAACTCTCCCACATTTTTCTGTCTTCTTCTGAGCCCTCCACACTGCTCCAACCTCTGCCTGTTACCCAGTTCCAAAGTCGATTCCACATTTTTTGGTATCTTCTCAGCAGTGCCCCACTCTACTGTAGCAATTTACTGTAGTAGTCCATTATCATGCTGCTGCTAAGTACACACCCAAGACTTGGGAGAAAAAGAGGTTTAATGGACTTACAGTTCCACATGGCTGGGGAGGCCTCACAATCATGGAGGAACGCAAGGAGGAGCAAGTCACGTCTTATATGGAGGGCAGCAGGCAAAGAGAGAAAGCTTGTGCAGGGAAACTCCAGTTTTTAAATCCATCAAATCTCATGAGACTATCACAAGAAAAGCATGGGAAAGACCAACCCCCATGATTCAGTTACTTCCCACCAGTTCCTCCCATGAGACGTGGGAATTGTGGGAGTTACAATTCAAGACGAGATCTGGGCATGGCTTAGCTCAGTCCTCTGCTTTGGGTCTCACAACATTCTGGCTGGGCTATGTTCTCATCTGGAGCCTCAGGTCCACTTCTAAATTCATGTGGTTATACTGGTAGAACTGGTATATTGGTATATATCATGGGCATATTGGTAGAATTTATATCCTTGCAGCTGAAGGACTGCTGTCTTGGGGCTGTCACCCTGGTCCTGGCTTATCCTCTCTGAGCTCTAGAGACCACCCGCAGTTCCTTACCACGTGGACTTCTCATAGGCTTTCTCATAACATGATAGCTTACTTGGACTGTGGACTTCTCATAGGCTTTCTCATAACATGATAGCTTACTTGGATTATCTACAGTAGTATTAATAGACTACTACAGTGAATTTGTACAGTAGAGTGGGCCGCTGCTGAAAAGACACCCAAAAATGTGGAAGCAACTTTGGAACTGAGTAACAGGCAGAGGTTGGAACAGTTTGGAGGGCTCAGAGGAAGACAGAAAAATGTGGGAAAGTTTGTAACTCGCTAGAGACTTGTTGAATGGCTTTGACAAAAATGCTGATATGAGCCAAACTATATCAGCATCTTAGTCTGTTTGGGTTGTTATAACAAAATACCATAGACTAGATAGCTTATAAACAAGAAAAAGATTATTTTTCACAGTTCTGAAGACTGGGAAATCCAAAATCAAAGTGCCAGCAGATTCAGCACCTGGTAAGGACTGACTTTCTGGATCATGAATACAACCGTCTAGCTGTGTCCTCACATGGTAAAAGGGGGCAGGGCAGTTTCCTGGGGCCTGTTTTATAAGGGCACTAATTTCATTCATGAGGGATCCTCCTCCATGAACCAATTACTTTCCAAGTCTAATCACTTCCCAGTGGCTCTACCTTCTGATACCATCACTTTGGTGATTAGGTTTCAACATATGAATTTTTGGAGGGACACAATTCAGATCATAGTATATGGTAATATTGGTGAACACACAGTGATCACTTACTAAGCTCTTACTAATGCGTCACCTCTTTTAACAGCAATGCTTGATTTTCTTCTTTACATATAAGGACACTGAACCACACACACACTAGGTTACCAGTCCATGGCTATATAGAATCCAGATGGTCTGGCTTTAGAGCCTAAAATCTGAACTCCGCTACTCAGCAGCTTCCCTGCTGCTGGGATGGAAACACACAACTCTTGCATCTCAATGTCTGACTTTAAAATGGATCCTCTCACAGACATACCCTAATGTGAGCTGTGATGAGTAACACCCTTGTACAGTTCCCTCCCCTTGGCAGCAGATGTAATCTGAGACTTGTTTCTAGATGATGGAATATATGAAAGGTGATGGGATTGTTTCCCATGATTATATTATATTGTACAGGACTTAGTCTTGGTAGCCTGGACTGAGAGGTTCTCCTACTGAGTTGAAGAAGTAAACTGTCATGTTATGAGAGAGTCTATGAGAAGTCCACGTGGTAAGGAACTGCGGGTGGTCTCTAGAACTCAGAGAGGATAAGCCAGGCCCAGGGTGACAGCCCCAAGACAGCAGTCCTCCAGCTGCAAGGATATAAATTCTACCAATATGCCCATGATATATACCAATATACCAGTTCTACCAGTATAACCACATGAGTTTAGAAGTGGACCTGAGGCTCCAGATGAGAGCATAGCCCAGCCAGAATGTTGTGAGATCCAAAGCAGAGGACTGAGCTAAGCCATGCCCAGATTCCCGACACAGAGAAACTGTAAAGAACATGAATTGTTTTAAGCTGTGGGTTTGTGGTGCTTTGTTGACATTCCTGTTTTCTTGGCTAGGATTCTGCCTCACGTTTATTTTGAGAATCTCCTGTGAGCTCTTTTGGTCCCCAGTTTGTTCTTCTTCAAATTTGCCTGCTATAGGTATCTTTTGAAAATCTTGATATGCAATCCCTCAATGTCAAATGCATCAATACCACCTTTCTGTACAGTTATCCTGTACAAAATATGGGCTTTATCAGCCCATACTCCTCTACGTATTGTAGAACACCCTCTCCAGTTTGGTTTCACATTACCATATGTTTCCTAACCTCTTGTTACCTCCTTCATGCACTGTTCATTCATTTGTTCTTTCAATCAACCCTATACCTACCTTTTGCCAGAAGCTGTTCTAGGCACTGTGTATATGAAGCCTAAACAACATTTCTCCCAAAATGTGCCTCTAATTTAGTTGAAGGGACAGACGATTTAATCAACAATCACAGTTCAGCATAAAAATGTCTATGGGTTGAAGAATAAAATGGTAAAATTCCAATTCCACCACTCACTGTTTCTGAGAATTTAGGGAAGTCAACTTTTGTCTCTGCATCTCAGCATTCTCACGTGGAAATACTGGAAATAACACCTATTTCATATCATCATTTTTGAGAAGGATTAAACAAGATGATATAAATCAAGTTATTAGCATAACGCTTAATGAGTGAGAAACCAGTATTAGTTAAATTTTGATATTCAGTTTGTGTTTAATTTACCAACACTTTAAAGGGAAGAAAGACAAGAATCACAGAGGAGGTGGCAGGGCAGAGTGCCCAGGAGGAGTAAACTTGGGGTGATCATGGGAGGATGATGTAACTTGACCCAAATGTGGAGTTTTCAGGCAGGAGGACAATGTGTGTGAAGACTCAGATGCCTGAAATAGCAGGCTGTATTGCAGACACTAATGACTGGGTTTGTCTGAGAAACAGGTGCATGTGGGAGAATTCATTCAAAGCCCCTTTCATTTTTTTCCAACATTCATCTTTACTCTCCAAGAAGAAAAAAAGAAGAAAACTTAATCTGATGCTTACTATGTACCAGACATTGAAGGGCTTTACACATATGAATTTACGAACTCCTACCCAACTAAGTAGGTCGTACTCTCATCTCTATGTTGCAGATGAGGAAAGTGAAACCAAGAAAGGATGAATCTTTTTCCCAAGGTCATAGAACTACTAAGTGGTAGTCTGAGATTTGATCCTAAGCACTGGGAGAGCTCTTTACCACATGTATAGGTGCTTCCCAAGTCCACCAAAACTAACAGATTCAAATAAACACACAAGCAAGAAGGCAAACAGAGACACAATTAATTGGGTGGATTAAATTGTTAAAGTTTACCTAGGTGAGCCCCTTCAACACAACTAAGAAAACTGAAACTCAGAAAGGTTATGACTTATCCTTCACACTGAAGCTACTAAGTGACAGTTCTAAGGGTAAATTCCAAATATCTTCAGCAACATAAATGAACTGGTAATTATGTCAGTGACTATATATATACACACACACACACATACAAACACACATATTCTCATGTATATGTATATATATTCTCAAGTATATGTATATATACACACATACATGTGTATGTATATATACACACATATATACCTATATATACATGTATATATGCATATGTATACATACATACATGTATGTATAGTCTATATATACACACCTATATACATACACATATATATAGTCACTGACATAATTACCAGTTTATTTATGTTTAGCTAATATTGGGAGATCCACTGTAACTTCTAACCTTAGTAACTCTATGAGATAAGTCATAACCCTCTGTTTCAGTTCTCATTGTGTTGAGAGGGGCTCACAAACAAGCTGTACCAATTCAACGCTCTTCTGTGTTTACTGTTGGTTCAGTGAACTTGAGGCTGCTCTCCCAGTGCTCGAACTACAAAGGCAATTCTGAACCTTGAGGTAACTGCCTTTGGTTTCACTACATCTGCCACATGGTTTGCGAATGCGACCTGCATAATTGAGTTCGCTTAAATTCGTAATGGCTGAAACTGGGGACAGAAACAGCTCTCAGGAGATTCTCAAGTAAACATGAGCCAGAACCCTAGCCAAGACAACAGGAATGTCAACAAAGCATATTCCTATATATGTATACATATATATATACACACACACATAGTATGCATGCACACATATGTGTGCTTATATATTTATGTGCATGCATGTATGTGTGTCAAGAATATTCATTTAGTAGAGTAAATAATTTGTTGGGCTTTTACCCCCTGAAACTACAGGCTTGGCATGTCAAATCAATCAGACATGCCCTTCCAGTTGAAAATAGCACTGAGAAAGCAGCCCCTCACACCACTTTGGAACATATACAAGGAGTGTTAGATATAATATTCCTTGTAAATAGCTTACAGTCTTACTGAACAAAAAGAATATTTAAAATGAGTAAAATAGAGGCTACTAATATATATACTAAAAAGTGATCGTTGCAAAATACAGATAATCAATTCAAAAGGCCCAAAGTCATCAGACATCACTGTTTCTGTTTTTCACTTTTCAAAACACACTTCTAAATGTGTCTGGCTGTCACACATAATTTCTTCATTTCATCATTTAAAAAATATGTTTTGAATGCCTATTAAGTGCAATATACTATTTCTAGGCATTTGGGATGCAAAACAGACATGATTCCAACCCTGGTGAAGCCTATACTATCCCAGAGGATGATAAACAATACATAATACATATACCAAAAATTATATAATATGTTGTGCAGTGGCAAATTCCAGGAAACAGAATATCAGATAAGGGTGCTCTGGAGGTGAGGGGTGCAGTATTAAACAGGAGCATCAGGATAACCCTTTAAAGACGATGACTATTGAGGAAAAGCTTAACAGTAATGAAAAGTACAGGCAATTAGATGTCTAAAATGAGAGTCTTCCAGGCAGAGACGTACCAAGGGCAAAGGCCTCGGTATGTTTAGGAGATACCAAGGAGGTCAGGGTGTTTGAAACAACATGACTAGGGGCAAAAAATAGTAGGAGGAGAAATAACAGAGCCAGAATATGTAGGGTCCTCTACTCTTACTTTGAAATGAAGAGTCACCGTAGAGAGTTCAGCAGATAACTATCACAATCCAACAAATGTTTTAATTATTTTTCTCAGCAAGAACTGCGTAAGAATGCTGCAGCCACCCAGGTGAGAGCTGATGATGGCATGCTGTCTAGATCCTGCTGCACAATAATGAATAAAAGTGGTGACCATTGACCACTGTTTGTTCCCAATGGCAGAGGAAGTCTTCCAACACTTCACCATTCAATGTCAAGTTTCCTGTAGATTGCTAGGAAGCTAACAATTGATTCTTAAATTCTATTCCTAATTTTCTATGTTATTTTTTAAATCCTGAGTATATGTTACAGTTTATAGGATGCTGCTTCTGACTTAGTTTTAGTCTCCAACTTATTTAAATGTCATGAATTATACTGACTAATTTTGTAATATTAAAATAATTTTGCCTTATTAAAATAATCTTCTTATGGTGCTGTTTCTTTGGTGCTTACTTTTGACTATGCACTGTGCACTGTCCTTAAAAAATTATTTGTGGCAATTATTTCAGTCATAGGACAAAGGTTCTCTTTTTCAGAGAAATTCTGTGTTTGCTTGCCAACATTGGATATTGTCAAGTTCCTGAAATTGTTACCATTAATATAGTTCCTAATATTGAGGTACATGTACATTATTGAGATAAAAATCTATTTTGTCATAGTTTGTTATTATTTAACACACTGCTGAATTGTATTCCCAGGCATGTATTTACTACCTTTGAATGGAAAATCAAAAATGAAACTGTCCTATTTCTTCTTGTACCAGAATTTTCTTAGTCACAAAATTTACATGTCTTGTAGAATAAGTTGAGAGATTTTTCTCTTTTTTTTCTCTTCTCTTAGGCAAAGTGTATATCACTTTTACAATTTGTTTATCATTTCTTTGCTTTCCTTTTTATTTTGCCTGATTGCTATTGGACTAATAAAGATTTCTATAATCCATCTTTTCTAATAATGTAAAGTTTTAAATTATGCTTCTAGTCTTCAAATACTTTACTGAAATTTAACTACACACTTGTTTTCTAATAAAGTCTAAAGTTATTCAATGATTTTTTCCCTTCTAAAACTTGTCAAGAATTTTAGCATGCTTTAAAAGTGCATTAGCACTCCCATTATGTTATTGCCATCTACATTTTTAGTTTTACCTTTTAAATACAAAAAAATCTCTTAAGTGTATAGACATAATTGTCGTGTGTGTGCAAGGATGCATTCACCTTTTTCCTCTCTGCCATGCTCTGAGCTTCCATCTTCTCTACCTAAAGTGCTCATTGTAATAAATCTTATGGTCTTATTCTGTAAGTGATAAGCAGTCTTCGTGTGACCAGACATTACCTATACAAAACCATCTCACAAGAATGAAAAAGTAACTGAGTCAAAAGTTGAGGTTAACCATGAGTTTCCTTCAGGATTTTAAGCTTTTGATTTTTGTCTTCTGGACACTGTTCTGGGAGCTATGTCTGCCCTCATTTAAACTACAATTCATCTGAAGGTCATCTGCCTTTTTTCTCTGCTAGATTTTACATTTCTCTCTGTTTCTCTAATGACATATAATTTTGCTCCTATGTGTCAAGTGGTGGATTTATTTTTATTTGTTTTTATTTATCCTGGATGGCATATGGCATGGATTTTTTGACCAAGAACTCAGAGTTTCTGAAAACATCAATCACACCTTCCACGTCTTCATATATTGCTTCTCCACCAGCATGTCCATCTTTTCTTCCACAATTCCTACTAGTCATATGGTGTGGCTTGTCAGTCTGTGCTCCATTCACTTAAGGAGTCCATTTCCTCCAATCTATTATGATCTTTAACTTCGATTTTTACAAATGCCAAGTGTATAAGCCAGGGTTCTCCCGAGAAACAGAACAATGAGGGGGGCTTTGAAAGAGATTTAAAAGAGATGAATTAAAAGGGATTGGCTCATGTGACTATGGAGCTAAGACATCAAAAACCTGCAGTGGGTGGCAGGCCAAAGATCTAAGAGAGCCAGTGATACTGTTCCAGTCCAAAGGTCAGCAAGTGGAGACCTGGGAGAGCCGACGGTTGCAATGAAGTTCAAGGGCAGTCTGCTGGAGAATTTTCCTTTTGCTTGGGGAAGTCCATTTTCATTCCCTTCAGGCTTTCAACTGATTGGATAAGGCCCACCCACACTAAGGAGGACAATCTGCTTTAGCCAAAATTCATCAAACAAAATTAATCTCATCGACAAAATACCCCGAGTTGATACATAAAACTAACCATTATAACCAAGATCTGAATTAGACTTTTTAAACATTTTTTTCAGTTTTACTTTCTTCATAATTCTTGTTTATTTTAATAGATGTTAGTCATTTTTTATCTTTTGACATCCCAAACACACCTATATTAATTATTTAAAATAATATAGGCCGGGCGCGGTGGCTCAAGCCTGTAATCCCAGCACTTTGGGAGGCCGAGGCGGGTGGATCACGAGGTCAGGAGATCGAGACTATCCTGGCTAACACGGTGAAACCCCGTCTCTACTAAAAATACAAAAAATTAGCCGGGCGTGGTAGCGGCCGCCTGTAGTCCCAGCTACTTGGGAGGATGAGGCGGGAGAATGACGTGAACCCAGGGGGCGGAGCTTGCAGTGAGCCGAGATCGCGCCACTGCACTCCAGCCTGGGAGACACAGCGAGACTCCGTCTCAAAAAAAAAAAAAAAAATAAAATAAAATAAAATAAAATAATATAAGGTTCATTTTATAAAAATGGATTGAGATTGGGATGATTAGCTATGTTCACCTTTCTGACATATTGACCCCTTCATGTTGTTTAGAGTTGTGTTTGTAGCCTTATTTGAGGTGCGGAGACCCTCTCTCTCTGTACACAACCTTCTCAGTGTAGAAAGTCTGGGGTTGTGTCATGCTAGTTTCCATCCTAAGTTTGAAATAGCAGGCCTAGGCTTTGTTTCATAGTGATTCTGAGACTATGACAGATTCACAAGGAGACTTGGTGCCTTTCCTTGCTCATCCATTTTTTGTTTGTTTTCTTTTTCCTCTTAGTTCTTAGGCCTATAGCTTCCTCTAAAGCCATGGATCCAGCAGATTTTCTGCAAAATACTTTTTTCAATCTTCCTTTCCTGGCTCTGAAGGAGACCCTGAGCGTGTCTCCTATCTCCGGTTGAATATGGAATAGTTTCTTCTTCACAGTTCCTCCTCTGAGCTTAGCTTCTCTCTACCACTCTTTGCTTTCTCATCGGCTAGGAGGACTATGGTCTCTAGCTATAAGAGAGTAACTCGAGACCAATAATCTAGTCAAGAAAAAATGGTAAAAGCTAGAGAAAACATTTTTTAAAACGTTATTTGGAGACTGGAGATATAATGAGGCCCACTCGGACCTGAGAAGCCACATCCTAAAGAAAATGAGGTACATTCAGGTGAGCACAATTTTCAGGAAGCCTTGTCTACCCTTGGGGCTTTGCCTATTCTTGGCATAAGATGTGAAGATGAAATGCTTGGCAGAGCCTCACCAGTACAAGACAGAAAACCCGCAAAGATATTAAACACGTCATGAGGCTGAAGTGGTTTTTCTTTTTTATATATGGAGTTTTGCAGGTGCCAAGGAAGTCAGAACCTGAGAAACCAAGGTCTGTGAGAAAAAAGAAGTGAAAGGAAGTAAACCTGATGCTCAGTGGCTGAGAGCAGAGCTTATCATCCTCCACATTCTTGATGTGCCAAGGCTTTTGGTTCTTTATTGGGGGAGGGGGGCAGTCCTTGCACTGTAAGATGTTTAGCAGCATCCCTGGCCTCCATCCACCAGATGCCGGTAGCATCCCACTCCCCATCCCCACCCTCCAGAGTTGTAGGAACCAAAAGTGTCTTCAGACATGACCCAATGTCCCCTGAGGAGCAAAACCACTTTGGTTGAAAACCACTAGCTTAAACGCTTAAAGTATATGCTTTTTTTTTTTTTTTTTTTTGAGGTGGAGTCTCGCTTGGTTGCCCTGGCTGCAGTGCAGTGGCGCGATCTCGGCTCACTGCAAGCTCCAACTCCCGGGTTCACGCCATTCTCCTGCCTCAGCCTCCCGAGTAGCTGGGACTACAGGGACCCAGCACCACGCACAGCTAATTTTTTGTGTTTTTAGTAGAGACGGGGTTTCACCGTGTTAGCCAGGATGGCCTCGGTCTCCTGATCTCGTGATCCGCCCGCCTCGGCCTCCCAAAGTGCTGGGATTACAGGCGTGAGTCACCGCACCTGGCCCGTATTTGCCAAATTCTTAAACTGTGCAGGGTGAGAGGCTAAGAAAACAAACAGAAAAAAAGCTGGATAACGAAAGTAGAATTTTCAAGTCACAAGGTAGCAACGTGAAAAAATTAGTTTCCTGTGTGCAGGGGAAGATCCTAATAAACAATCCAGGCTCTAAACTGGTGCCTCTGAGGAGTAGTACATCTGGACTGGGATGATCCATTCTAGTCTGAGCCTGGCAACAATGGAAGTCCAGCCCTTAACAAGCTCAGGCCCTGATTAGAGAGATCTGCTCTACCCTAGCTGCCTGCCAGAGAGCAAGGGGAATCATACTTAGAGGAAGATAATGCCAGCCAGAAACTCTATAATGTTTTATACACAATGTCCTGCATTCAATCAAAACTTACCTTCCACATCAAGAAAGAGGACCAAGGGAAAATAAAACAGATAATAAAATAGATCCATAGGCAAACCAAGCATTCAATTAATCAAATATGGATATTCAAATAACTATTGTTCGACAAATCAGTTTTATAAGGTCAAGAAAGTAGATGGCAAGATTGTAGTTATAAATCTTAAATCTTCAATTAAGTATTCAAATATGACTTTTAGAACTAAAAGGTATAATTGCAAATGAGAAATTAAAAGATGGCTTTAATTAACAGTAGACAGGACACAGAAAAGACAGACTGTTAAGCTGAAAGAAAAGTCAATAGAAAATATTCAGACTAAATCCTGGAGAACAAATGAGATAAAATATGCAGAAAAGAAGATACCAATTGTATGTAACGTGGCGAAGAGGGTCTAATTGTAACTGGAGCACAAGAAAGTAAAAGACAAAAAGTAGTATGAAAGTAATATTGTAAGCCTAAGAATTTTCTAACATATTCAAAGGCATCCCATTATATATTCATGAAGTTCTATAAACCCCAAGCAGTTTAAATCAAAAGAAATAAAATCCAGTGCATCAAAATAATTTTTGAAAACCAACAAAGAAAAATGAAATGTTTAAGGAATACAGAGCAAATAAGATATATTACCTTCTAAAATAATATGAATATAACACTGCAAATTGATTCATTAACAAAAATAATAGAAGCCAAAGACAATTGAATTGCGTTATTTAAATGCTGAAAGAAAAGTCCTATAATTTCCACCTGGAATCCTGTATCCCACAAAAATATTCTTCAAAAGGTAAGATAAAATTCAAGGATTTCCAAACAAACAAAAACCTAGGAAATCTGTTGTCAGTAAATGTGCACTAAAGTGAATACTAAAGAGGTTTTTGGGCAAAGGGTAAATGATCCTAGGTAAAAGTACAGAAGTAGGAGAAAGAATGAAAAGTGATTGAAAAGGAAAATATGTACATTAATCTAAATATTTATTAACAGCTCAAAACAATCATCATAATAACATCTCCAGGGAGCTTAAATATTTGTTGAATTATAATGTGGGAAAACAGGAACATAAAAGATGGGAAAGGAATCAATGGAGTTTATTAAGTTCCAAGATCAGCCTGGGAAGTGGTAAAACTAGGAATTAATAGTGGGCTTTGTATTAGTTTCCTAGTTCTGCTATAACAAATTACCTCAAACTTAGTGGCTTAAAACAATATAGATTCATTATCTTATCATTCTGTAACTCAGAGATCCAAAATGAGTCAGCAGAGCTGCATTCCTCCTCAAGGCTCCAGAGACAATCACTTCCTTGTCTTCTCCAGCTTCTAGAGGCTGGTGCAGATTCCTTGGCTCAGGCACCACATCACTGTTACCATTGCTGCTTCTATCATCACACCTCCTTCCTCTAACTCTAACAACCTTGCTACCCTCTTATAAGGACCTTTGTGATTAAGCTCCCATCTGAAATTCCCTAATTTAATCACATCTGCAAAATCTCTTTTGCCACATAAGGAAATGCATTCACATTTTCTAGAGATCAGTATGCAGAAAACTTTGGTGGGAAGAGGTATTCATTATTCTGTCTATGACAGTGGGCTAGCTAGCCTCCCTAAATTCATAATTGTCCCACATGCAAAATCCATTCATCCTATTCCAACATCCCCCAAAGTATCAAGCCATTACATTATCATATTTCCATTTCCACTGGCTGACTTATTCCATTGACTTGTTTCATACTCTCTTTTTTTCTTATTTTGATGATTGTAATGAACTTCTAACTTCCTTCAGTTATATCCAGCACATTTAGTCCAGGGAGTCTGGAGAGAGGCCATGCCAGGTGCTGACTGTGTGTTTACTCACGATTCTCCCCACAGAGGGATTATCTGGGGCATTTCAAATGAGAAGATTTGTATGAAGAAGTTTGGAGAATCAAATCAAGCCCTGAGTTCAGGATAACCAAATAGCTGGAATTGTAAAAGGAAAAAGTCAAATATTAACCTTGAGAGGAATACAAAATAAATGGAGTTGGAGTGAACAATGTGCCATAGATTTTTCAATACTGTGACTGAATAATGGGCCACCTTCCACAGCATCTTTAGTGTGCCTGGCTGGACAGAGGCTAGAGAATTAATTAAGTGCCACTGGGTCAAATAACCCCTTCCATTTTCTTCTGCAAAGGACCAAAAATCTCTACAATACGTATTTGCCTTTGTTACCCCAGAACCTGCTAGAAACATTTTAGTGCTTCCATAAAACCTACAGTATCAAGCCAATGTCTTGGTTTCATATAAAGATGTTTCTTTGTATTGTTTCTGTCTCTCTCTCCTATTGCTCCCCAACCATCAGCTGTACTTCTTGTGTATACAACTATGTGAAGTTCCTTTAACACACCATGTTCTTTGCTTGTGTATATATCTACACGTGCTGTTATCTCGGCTTGGAGGGTTTTTTTTTCTCTTCTGCCCAGGGATTTCCTCATCATCCTTCAGCATTCATCTCTTCTTCTATCCTTTTTTGGTCTCTTCATGGAAAGATATGTGTTAGCATTTGCCACATAAAGATGTATATTTTTATTAAAATATAACTTACATAAAAATTTGCAGATGCTAAGTTGCCATGAAATTTTACAATTGTATATACCTGTGTAATCACCATACAAAAACAAGCTACAGAACGTTTGTAAAAGTTACTTTACTCATCTCCCCAGTCAATAAAGCTGCAGCTTTTAATTTACATCATTTTCTTACCCACTGTATTGTTGAGGACAAGAATTATTTCTTATTAATCACTGTACTTTCAGTGTCCATCATAGGATCTAAGAAATAATAAGTGTTCAAATACTATGTACTAAATATATGAACCAATTAAAAGATCTTAGCATAGATCGTATTTTCACAAATAAAGAAGAGAAAGAAGGCCGGGCGCGGTGGCTCAAGCCTGTAATCCCAGCACTTTGGGAGGCCGAGACGGGTGGATCACGAGGTCAGGAGATCAAGACCATCCTGGCGAACACGGTGAAACCAAGTCTCTACTAAAAAATGTCTAAAAAACTAGCGAGGCTGAGATGGTGAGCCTGTAGTCTAGCTACTCAGGGAGGCTGAGGCAGGAGAATGGCGTGAACCCGGGAGGCCCGGAGCTTGCAGTGAGCTGAGATCCGGCCACTGCCTCCAGCCTGGGCGTAGGCCAGACTCCGTCTCAAAAAAGAAAGAAACCTAAGTAGGAAAATGATGTAAAAATGCATAGATATGGTAATGATGTAACTACCAATATAGATTAAGTACAGAGAACAGACCATGTGCTTAAGGATGTGGAAACAGACTTTTGAAATTGTCTATGATGCAATGAGGCTCACTTTTACTCTTT
Organism: Papio anubis; assembly: GCF_008728515.1. Classification (NCBI taxonomy): domain Eukaryota; kingdom Metazoa; phylum Chordata; class Mammalia; order Primates; family Cercopithecidae; genus Papio; species Papio anubis. The sequence continues at coordinate 22,488,644 of NC_044989.1, forward strand.
CACTTACAATATTAAAAATAAAATACTTAGATTCAAATTTAACAAAAATGTGTAAAACTATAAAACATTGTCGAGAGAATTTAAAGACCTCAAATATGGAAAGATATGCCATGGATCAGAAGACTCAATGTTGTTAAGATGTCAATTCTTCCTAAATTGGTCTGGAGTTTTCATTAATTTTTTGGTAAAAATTGACACATGGATTCTAACATATATATATAAATGCAAAGAACTCAGAATAGCCAAACAATTTTGAAAAAATGACAAAATTGAAGGACTTAAGCTATCTGATTTCAAAAATTTGTATAAAGCTACAGTAATCAAGAGAGTATGGTGTGGTGTGAAGATATATACATATGCATATATGTTCCTTATTGAAATATAAGTTGAGGAGTATGTGTATGTATACATCTGTGTATTTACACAATATGTAAGTATATATTCATATATATATACACACAGATGCTCAGCTTATATTTTAATAAATCTATAATGTCAAAAAAATCTTGTCAAAAATGTATTCAGTGTCCCAATAAACCTGCCACAAACTTGAAAAATTGTAAGTCAAACCATCTTAGGTTTGGTTAAGGTGCTCCTTAACTTACAATGGAGTTATCTCCCAACAAACCTCTTATAAAGTTGAAAAACTATAAGTTGAACTATCCGTCATAAGTTTGGTACCATCTGTGTGTGTTTATGTATGTGTGAATAATCACTGGAAAATAATAGAGTCCAGAAACAAAGTGACAGATATATGGTCAATAAATTTTTAACAAAGATGCTGATATGGTTTGGCTCTGTGTCACCACTCAAATTTCATCTTGAATTGTACTCCCATAATTCCTGCATGTTGTGAGAGGGACCCAGTGGGAGATAATTGAATCATGGGGGCGGTTTTCCCCATACTGTTCTCATGGTAGTGAATAAGTCTCAGGAGATCTGATGGTTTATCAGGGGTTTCCACTTTTGAGTCTTCCTGATTCTCCCTTTGCCTGCTGCCATCCATGTAAGACGGCACTTGCTCCTACTTGCCTTCCACCATGATTGTGAGGCTTCCCCAGCCACCTGGAACTGGAAGTCCAATTAAACCTCTTTCATTTGTAAAATGGCCAGTCTTGAGTATGTATTTATCAGTAGCATGAAAACAGACTAATACAGATGCCAAGATAATTCAGGCTGGAAAAAGTAGTCTTTTCAACAAATGATTCTGGTAGAATTGAATATGTGAAAATCAAACTTGACTCTCATTTCACCTAATATGCAAAAATAACACACCAAAGAAAAAAAAAACTTTATAATCTTGGTGGGCAAAGATTCCTTAGACAGCACACTATGATATGTGAAATGTATTCTTGGGGTCTTCATCCTTTCCTATTTCCTGGCATACAACTCCTAAAGTCCTTGGACTCTCTAAAGTGACTGATAAGTATATTTTTGAATGCCAATGCATTAACTGATGGCTGGCTGCCCCTAGGTAGCTTCAAGATTGGGGCTGGTTGCTGGAAAGACAAAGGCAGAATTAGAAGGCTCCAAGGAAGGGAGAGGGTCTGAAGGTTAAGCTCATCACCAATGGCCAATGATTTGATCAATCCTACCTACTTCATAGAGCTTTCCATGAAAACACAAAAGCACTGGGTTCTAGGAGCTTCTGGATAATGGAACACATGGAAGTCCCTGGAAGGTGGTGCCCCCAGAGAGGACATGAAAGCTCAACGTCCCTTCCCGCACGCCATGCCTTACACATCGCTTCATCTGTGTCCTTTGTAATGCCTTTTATAACAAGCAGTAAACGTAAGTGTTTCCCTGAGTTCTGTGAGCCTCTCCTCAAATTAATTGAGCCCAAGGAAGAGGCTATGGGAACCCTATCTACAGCCTGTCCATCAGAGGCACAGGTGAAACAATATGGGTCTTGAGATTGGCCTCAGAAGTGGGGGCAGTCTTGTGGGACTTAACCCTCAACCTGTGTGATCTGACACAATCTCCAGGTAGACAGTGGCAGAACCGAATTGAATCAGAGAACCCACAGGTGGTATTCACTGAAAACTCCTCTGCAGAATTGGTTGATTGGATGTTGGTGGAGAAAAGTTCCCACTCACTTCTTGGTGACCAGAGGTTATAGAAGTCTTCTGTCGATTGTTGTGGTATAAGAATTTATTTTTTTCCACACACACAAAAATCACAAGCTATAAAAAATTACAAATTGAACTTCATAAAAATTAAAAACCTTTGCTCCTCAAAAAACATTTTTCAAGAAAATAAAAAGACAAGTCACATTCTCAAAACATATACCTCATATAGGATTGTATACATAATATATAAAGAATTCTTGTACAATAAAAATTCAAATAATTCATTTTTTATATATGGGCAAAAGATTTGGACACTATGCCAAAGAAAACATATGAATGATAAATACATGAAAAGATTCTGAATGTCATTCGTCATCAGGGAAACATAAGTTAAAACTGCAATGAGATATCACTACATACCCACCAAAATAGCTAAAATTAGAAAGACTGACAATAGCAGGCATAAGGGAAGATTTAGAGAAACTACAACTTTCATATATTGCTGATAGGAATGCAACATACAATTTTTTGGAAAACAACTTAGTAGTTCTCAGCTATTTAAACATATTCTCAGCATATAGCTCAGCAGGTTTATTCTTAGGTATTTAAACATATAAGTAAATACATATGACCACACAAAGGCATCTACTAGAATGTTTGCAGTAATGTATTTCTTAATAACTGATAATTGGAAACAACCTATATATCCACCTACTGGTGAATGAAGATATTCTATTACATCCATACCATTGAATACTTAGAAATAAAAAGGAACAAGCTATACATGTGATGACCTGGATGAATCACAACACATTAAATAAATGACACCAGATACAAAAGAGTATTACTGTTGGTTTCAATGTTTATGAAATTCTAGAAAACCTGAAAGTATATGGACAGGAAATACTGTATCTGGGGTCCTGTAGGTGCTTTTGGTGGGGCAAGGCCAAAAGGAATAATTTGATGATAAAAATATTCTATATCCTGATTGTGGTAGTGGTTAATGATGATAGATAGTTGCAAAAACTGATTGAATTGTATACTTTGATATGAATAAATTTATTACATGTAAATTATATCTTAACTTTAAAACAGAAAGGAAGTAGGTATGGGTTGATACTGTAGGGCCCAATTCTAGTCTTAAAATCTGGACAGGTAAGCTTGAACTTAGTAGGATGAACAATATCAATAAAATATTAGTATATTTTCATGTCATAAATAATAATCCTGAAGTTTACAAGGAATTTAGATTATTTACTGCACCAGTGTTTTCTTCTTTTCCTAGTTGTGAAGAGTCCTAGGAAATTCCTTAGTAAAAGAAAATATACAAATATATTCAGTCTGCTCATTTAGCAAAGCTCAGGTTGGTAATGCAAGGGGATGAAGCAGGTGGAGGTAATTTCCCAAAGCTAGTAATGAGTTAATGGATTCCCTTAAAGATTATGTAAATTGGCTAAATTTTACATCTGACATTCAAATCAAACAAGAGCAGAAGGAAAATGCACCTGCAAATATAATAAATATCCTTTTACCTAGTAGTCTGAAACAAAAATTAAAATTGTTTCTGAAATAAAAACAATAATTAAATGGAAAACTTCAGCCCTGTATATTACCCTTTAGAGAATCTACCTGCTACAATATAATGGGGCATCTGATCATGCCAGATCAGATGGAAGCACAATTTGCAGGTGTACAGCTTCTATCTTGAAAGAAGTTGTTGTTAAACCATGAAGGGCATGTCAGAATCACTATCATGTTTTCAGAACACTAAGGAGTTCACCAGAGAGAAAGCAGCACATGCATATCAAATCAATTCAGCCTAGTGCACAATTTCATTAAATATTCAGCATTATGAGGAACCTCTTGTTTTACATATAGGATTTGACTCCCTTGGGGACTGAAGTGGTGTGAAATCCTTGTTATACAGCAACACTGGGATTGGAGGGCTTTGGATAATTCTTGTTGACACAGAAGTACTGTGCAAATGACACATGGATTAGCAACTGTCAAGAAATTAGATTACATTAAACAGTGAATCTTCATGAGAATTTTATACAAAATCCTAGTAAATGACCAGGAGAAATTATTTACTGCATATATCATAAAGTTTTTAATATAATATGATATGAGTAAATGACAATGAAATTCTAAGAAATGATGCATATGTTGTAAACAATATCCTAGCTCACTGATAATCTAGTAAATGCAAATTAAAATAAAAATTAAATATTACTTTTTATCTATAAAATTAACCCAGAAGAAAAGTTGAGGCTTAAAGTGTCCTTTGTTGCCAGTGATGGGGAAAATGCTAGTGAAGGTGAAAATAATTGTCACCATCTTTTTGGACAACATTTTGGAAGGATCTCTCCAAAAGTTAAAGCACATTTACTTGGACCCATCAATTCTTTTCTACTGATTAGCTCTACATAAATACTGACTCAAGTACTAATATATTTATTGTAGTAACGTTTGAAAAGGAAAATAATTGAAATCATTTCAATAGCCATTGGCAAACAAGTGGAAATGTAATTCATGCTCCACCCACTACAGAATGTTTTGCTGCTTTATAAAAACAAATTAATATACCTACATGTAGGGCTATTGAATGAGGCCAAACATATATTTTTAAGTAGAAAGACCAAGGCATAATTCCATTTTCTGAATTTTATCTTTATATAATTCTGTCGAAGATTTTACAATGATATTTTACTTGTATATTGTTTTAAATAAAAAGAAAAAAATTACCTAACATGATTTGACCAAAAGATTATTTTCTTGCTTTTTATCGTTTTTATTTTCCTTTTCCTTTGTATCTTAGTCCCTTTATTTTTTTTCTCTTGCTCTCTTCCTTCAACATTTATTGGATTATTTCTACAAACTAATGATCAATCCAGGCACCAAAGACATAAACATTATTGCCCAGTGTAATTAGTGCACAATTACAGTAGATTATAATAACCCCACAGCAGAAATATATGCAAAGCCTGATGTGAGCATAGGAATACGAGTGCTTCAATTTGAGAAGAAGGGGGAAGGAATCAGAGAGGAGGCAACAAGGACATAAAAGGGAAGTAGAAATTTTCCAGATAGGTAATTAGGCAAAGGTGACTGATGCAGAATGAACCAGAACTTAGTATAAAACAATCAAGTCTTCCTGATTTCTATTTGAGTAGAGGTAAAAGAGAAAGAAACTAATTCTCTGTAGAATATTTAGTTGATTGCTACCCAAATTCTTTACACAGAGTGCTAAAATATCTGACCCTACTGTTGGCAAGCATATGAATCCTTTAAATTTTATATTTTCCACTATAAAAATCCTAAGAGGCTAGAATGCTTTCTTTTCCCTCAGGGTAATGGAGATGCCTCGGGTTGTGTTTTTATCTATACATGTTTGTGAAAATTTTCACCACCCTTTCAAAATGTACAAGCCATCACGAAACCAGAGGTCAGCACAGCTTAATAGCAAGGCCATCAACTCTGGAGTATCTCTAATTCATAATTCATGCCAGTCAGAGAGACTACATGATGTCAAAAAATATAGGAGAAGAATCCCATGAGGAATTCCTTATTCCTCCTACATTCCAATGAGAAAAGAGTCGTTAAACAATTTGTCCAACATTCATGGTCTGAATTGAACTACCCTTGTGGGTTTCTGCGCTGGTCTGGCTCCATCACAGCTTCTTTGATAATCAAGGTGATGTGTTCTCCTGCTTGAGAGGACAGGAACCACCTCCAAGATGTTTAATAGCACAAAGGGGGAAAACAATTCTCTAATAAGCCAACAAAGTATCATAGCATCAAATGACCACGGGTCACTAATGAAGCCTACATTTATGTTAGGATACTTCTAAAATCATTTTTCTGCTCAAATGTAGATGCTAGCTTTATATTAAACATGAGTTTATAAAAATTAGTTCCCTGAGCAAGTGCTACGGTGTCGATATGCTTTGTTTGTCCCCACCAAGTCTCATGTTGAATTTTCATCTCCAGTGTGGCAGTGTTGAGAAGTGGGGCCTGTTGGGAGGTGTTTGGGCCATGGGTGCAGAACTCTCATTAATAGATTAATGTCCTCCCTGGGAGATGAGCGCTTTCTCACTCGATTAGTTCCTGGGCAAGAGCTTGTTGTTAAAAAGAGCCGGCACCTCCCCGCTCTTTCTTGTCTCTGGCTAAGTGATCTCCGTACGTATCAGCTCCCTTTCCCCTTCTGCCATGAGTGGAAGCAACCTGAGGCCTCCACCAGAAGCTGAGCAGATTGCCACACCATGCTTTTCATACAGACTGCAAAACTGTGAGCCACAAATAAACATCTTTTTTTTTTTTTTTTTTTTTTTTTTTTTTTTTTTTTTTTGAGGCAGAGTCTCACCCTGTGGCCAGGATGGAGCGCAGTGGTGCCATCTCAGCTCACTGCAACTTCCGCCTCCCAAGTTCGATCGATTCTTCTACCTCAGCACCCCAAGTAGCTGGGACCACAGGTGTGTGCCACCACGCCCAGCTAATTTTTGTATTTTTAGTAGAGATGGGATTTCACCATGTTGGCCAGGATAGTCTCAATCTCCTGACCTCGTGATTCATCCACCTCTGCCTCCCAAAGTGCTGGGATTACAGGCGTGATGCACCGCGCCCGGCCAACATCTTGTCTTTATAAATTACCTAGCCTCAGGTATTCTTTTATAGTAACCCAAAACAGACTACAACAGCCAGCAATAATATTATTAAGAAAAATAGAAATGTTTCTTTTTACCCTGAAAAAAGAAAGAAATATTAATTAGCCCTACTCTTCTCCATAACACTTTTGAAGTACCTCTTTCAGCATTTGTCATACTCAACTTTAAATTACACTTACTTTTGTACTATATGTTTCTTGTCAATGAGATCTGTTTGATTATCTTTCTAACCTCATATTGCTTAGCATCATGCCTTACTAGATGTACAATAATCATTTATGGAGTGAATTAATGGAAGATTGCATATCAATGAATTAAACAAACTAGACTTTTATACTAGATATGTGTACAGCAGGCTTTGAAGAGCTCAAACACGCTTGTTGACTTTTGAAGAGAATTATGTTTTTCTGTAATAAAATAAACACAGTATTCATCTGGAATATCAAACTAAGCCTACATCAAAGGGACATGAAAAAACCTGGGGCAGTACAAGAACACATCCACACAATCATCTCAAGAAAAGAGAAAAAGATGAGAAAGTGTCTGATATCCAGGGGGAGAAAATGAGGAATTATTTTGAGCAAATATTTTAACATATGTTAAGCATTTATTTTGTGGTCTACAATACAAAAAAATAGGGCTCCATATATTTTAGGAAAATGAGAGTCTCCTTTCAATTTTTGTAGAATTCACTACATTTGCAAGCTCCCTGGTGTAATGTGGGAAAAGCTAACGTAGAAGGACCGAGAGACAGTAACTCTTTATGGGTCAAGCTTTACCTTGCTAAATGTGGGGAGTGGCCGACAATCTGCAAGCAGCCACTCTAGAAAAAGGTTTAAGAAATAGAACTCTTGATCTATTTGTACTTCTCCCTGGCCAGATGAGGTCCCCGCCTGGAGAGTGAAAATGGGGGATGGACCAGCAATGGGACTGGCATTTTGAATGATGTGCCTCTAGGTCACTAGATCACAATCTGCTCAAGGTTGTGTTGCCAGGAAGATGACACTGCCATTTGACATCCCAATAATTTCCTTGGTAACATATGCAATCAGTTCACAACCCAGCCCCAGCACAGTTGGCCAGAGTTGGGGAAATGGGTGGGGACTTGTTGGCACTCCCAAGAAGACAGGTGGAAAAGCTGAGGATTAAGCTGTTTGCTCAGCCAGCAAAGAGAGAGACGTGTCAGAAGCTTCTTCAGCCCTTTTCACACTGCTTGAAATATATTTCCTATTAAAGAGCCCTAGCCTGACTATATAATAATGATAACTCCAACTGCATAATCATGAGTTAATTTTTTTTTGTCTGTCTCTATCCAACCAGATAGGAAACTCCTTGAAGGCAGAATATTGATTTATTTTTATCTTTCTCCAAGGAAGGCTTCTGTGTTTAGATACTGTTTGAATAACAGAATGTGCATAAATGTACTTTACAAACTATAACATGCTGTTCAAATGCTTTTGCTTATTTAGAAAGGAATTAAAGCAAAAAGAAACAAAGGCAAGTTTTAAATTAAAAAATAAACAGAGAATTTCAGGATATCAGTGTCACAACCTAGAAGCAAAGTTTTAGTTACACTCCATAATAATTCTTAACATCATCATTTCTCTAAGGGCCCTCTTTTATCTTCTTTTTTTAATAAAAATTGAGTGTGCATTAGTGCACTTGAGTCCTCTTTGAATGCATCTAGAATACAAGTGCAGTCATCAGGCAATCATGAAATGTGAAGTAGAAAAAAGCTAATGGTGCATTGTTATTATTGTGGATGAATCCCAAGATGTGGAGTAGTTCACAGCACAATGCATAAGCATAGGATTTAAAGAATCACACCTGGCTTTATGGAGCTGCAAGTCCATTAGAGTAATTCAAGTCTTCAAGAAGCAGAAATGTGGAATGGGGCCAGTGTACCCAGGCAAGATGAAGCATGGAAGCAGCATTGTACTTTTGCTTCTATTAGAAAGCATGGGCAAAGCTGGGGCCCATCAGGACATATCCAGGATTCAGTGACCTCCTAAATGGTCCAAGAAAACACCTGGCAAACAAAGAATATACTGGACATGCTCCAAATGCCCACCTAAGTCAGCTGAGTAAGCAATGGGGAGCTGCCCACAGGTCTTGAGAGATGGGGAAAGAATTGAAACTGTAGTGGTAGCTTCACAAGCAGCAAATGGAAGGAGTCAACAGGCAAGGCTCTCGGCAACCTATCTGAACTACTGGTTAAAAAGTAAGGGAGGGGGCATAGTAATGGGTATCTGTAATCCCAGCTACTCAGGAGGCTGAGGCAAGAGAATTGCTTGAACCCAGGAGGCGGACGTTGCAGTGAGCTTGGATCGTGGCATTGCACTACAGCCTGGGACACAAGAGCAAAACTCCATCAAAAAAAGAAAAAAAAAAAAAAGGAGAGAGAGAGAGAAAGGAAAGGAAAAAGAAAAGAAAAGAAAAAGTAAGTGTTGAAGCAGAGAAGAGGGAAGTTTGGAAAGAGCAAAGAATGGGGAAGAACCATGAGGAAAATTTAAGTAGATACAGGGATCCAATCAATATTCCTCAGCGTTGGGCTTTATGGGCATGAGTTTGAAATCTAGGAAATCAAGAGTAAGCAGGCTTCTACATAGACTGAGGAAATAAAAGAGAGGGAAGCAACCTTTGATTTAAAAAAATACAACTGGGAAGTTTGAGTCCAAGGGGCTGGGAGGGATGCCCTTGGAAGACACGGGAAATGGAGAAGAACAGGGGAGCTGCAATCCACGGATACTGTGAGCAAAGTCTTTGAGAGGTAAATATGGCTGAAGTAGACAGCTTCAGAGGCTGAGAAAGAAAGCCTGAGGACTCAGAAAAGAGTAGAATTGGCTAGGCCTTCACTGAGGACTTAGATGTAAGCATGTGCAATAATTTAAAAATCATTTTAGCAGCAGCTAAGATTTACTGAATTTTGCCTACATGCCAGTCACTGCACTAAGTACTTTCCATGGATTGATCTTACTTAATTCTCAACACAGCCCTAACTACTCTTATTTTCATTTTATAGATGAAGAAATTGAGGCAAAGGGTGGTTCAGTAACTTCCACACAGCCACCTATCTCCTGAATCAGGATTCAGCCTAGGACGGTCTCATTTCCTTTTTCTTTATGATAGAGTGTAGCTTTTGACCTGAGACAGGCGAGTTGAGGGCATCTAGAACACATGAAACTTTCTTGCTAGTTGTAAGAACTTGAGGAGCTGGAGAAGTTTAAAGCATTTGCAATCATTAATTTCAAGCTTTCCTAGGAGAATTGTTGTAACATATATCCAGATTCAACTGATTTTCTCACCGCCACTCTTTCCGCCTGATGTAAGCCATGATCATCTTTCTCCTGGGTTATTGCAATTGTCTCTCAGCTTTCTCCCTTACCCTCATATTGTCTATTCTTATCTCAGTAGTCACAGTGATTCCTTTAAAATGAAAGTCAGATTATGTTACTCTTTGTCTAAAAACCCATCCAGAGTCTTCATATCTCACTTGCAGTAAACGCCCAAGCCCTTATCTATGAGTCTATGAGACTCTATGTGTTCAGTTTTCTACCTGGCCTCATCTCCAGCCTTGCTCCTCCTTGTTCTCTGCCCTGCTACAGTCACACTCATACCATTCCCAAACCCTTTGTGCTTGCTGTTCTCTCTACCAGGAATACTCTTCCCCCAGATATCCACATGAATTCACACTCACTTCCTTCAAGTTTCGGATCAACTATCAGCTTGATCAGAAAATGAAGTCAGATCTTCCTTGATCACTAAATATAAAATGGTATCCCCCTCCTGGCACCGCCATCTCCCTGTTCCTAGCTTGCTTTTCTCTAGAGTGCTCATCCCTGTCTGAGCTTCTAATGATTTATTGTCAGCCCCCACTCCAGGAGCGTGAGTTTTATGACGACTTTTTCTGCACCAATACATCTCCCATGCTGGTAACAGTGACTCACATGGGGCCGATAAATATTTGCTTAATGAATCAATGCAAAACAGGTTTTGCCTTAGTGTTAGCATATCCTTGATGGTTTATTATGAATAATGAAAAGTCTAGTAAATTGCTGTGAGAAAAGGAAGCAGGACCTCTGGTGGGAAAAGCAGAGAAGAGGAGTCTAAGTCAGGAAACTGAAGGATAGCAACAGATGGAGCAGGCCGATGAGCAAAAAGGGAGATGCTAAAATACTTGTATTCCATTATGAGAAGCTGGGAGTATAACTCTCAGGAACAATGAACAACACTCTGAAGTCTATTCCTTCTGCTATTGATGTATGAAAGCCTAGGAACACACTTTCCAAGAAAATCCTTATAACCCATCACTGTCTAATCAATTGGAGCTCTTGAGTTGAGGGAGGTGATAGGAGCCTGAATGTCCCAGGATTAGAAGCCATCCAATTAGACTGCCAAGTACTCTGGAAGGGCCTGATGGCCACGGCACAGGCACTTCTATCGATGAAGCTCATTATTTCCAGGTGGGTGGGGGAAGGCACTTTTTAAAATCACTGCCTTACTTCTGAGAATCTAGTCACTTATTTCACATCTCTTTTAGTAAAGCACATCAACACACACTGTTTAAGATAAAGTTTTCACAAAGGTACCTCTGACAACTTGGAGGTGATTTTTAGGTCAAATATAATATGGTTAAATATGTCTACTGTTGAAGTCCAATTTATATCCATCAAAAATGGCATCTTTTCAAAAAATACCAGGTGTGCTTTTTATGGGTTTCCTTTTACTAGAAGGCCCTGTTATTTTGGGTGAATTTCATTTTAGAGGTGTTGATTGTTTGCAGATGCTCAGGAAGAGACAACAGAAGAAAGATTTTAGACGTTCTTAAGAAAGTTTTAAAAGTAAGAATAAAAGCCTTAAAACAACATAAAGAGACAGAGTCTAATAAAGTCAAAGTCTGGAGCAGTGCGGCCTTTTAAAAATGGATCATAGGCTGGACGCGGTGGCTCAAGCCTGTAATACCAGCACTTTGGGAGGCCGAGGTGGGCGGATCACGGAATCAGGAGTTCGAGACCAGCCTGGGAAGTAAGGTGAAACCCCATCTCTACTAAAAATACAAAAATTAACCAGGCGTGATGGTGCATGCCTGTAATCGCAGCTACTCAGGAGGCTGAGGCAGGAGAATCACTTGAGCTCAGGAGGCGGAGGTTGCAGTGAGCCGAGATTACACCATTGCACTCCAGCCTGAGCGACAGAGTGAGACTCAGTTCCTCCCGCCAAAAAAAAAAAAAAGGATCATGGACTCAAAGTTTGAAAGTTTGTTGCTCAATGTCTTCTTTGGCAAATGATCTAATCTCTGTAAGTTTCCATTTCCCCATCTGTGAAAATGAGAAGTGGCTACCCACTTAAGAAAGCATTTGCAAGTAGTGAGTGAGACAGATAGATAAAGTGCAAGGCCACATGAGGACGAGCACTCAGTGGGAGATGGTGCCCATTGCCTGTTCCTGCTGCTACTGCACATCTTCTCCAGTCCTTGCTCTGCCTACTTCAGTTTCACTGAAACTATGATAACAAGACCCAAGTAGCAAGCATTTAATAGCCAACTACCCAGTGAGAGAATACTTCAGTTCTTTGCTCTCTAGTTTGGTTATTTACTCATAGAAGACACTGGCTGCTACTATTTACAATAGCAAAGACTTGGAACCAACCCAAATGCCAAACAATGATAGACTGGATAAAGAAAATGTGGCATATATACACCCTGGAATACTATGCAGCCATCAAAATGGATTAGTTCATGTCCTTTGCAGGGACATGGATGAAGCTGGAAACCATCATTCTCAGCAAATTACCACAGGAACAGAAACCCAAACACTGCATGTTCTCACTCATAAGTGGGAGTTGAACAATGAGAATACATGGACACAGGGAGGGGTACATCACGCACCGGGGCCTGTCAGGGAGTTGGGGGCTAGGGTAAGGAGAGCATTAGGACAAATGCCTAATGCATGTGGGGCTTAAAACATAAATGATGGGTTGATAGATGCAGCAAACCACCATGGCATGTGTGTACCTATGTAACAAACCTGCACATTCTGCACATGTATCTTAGAACTTAAAGTAAAATAAAAAATAAAAAAGGCTGGGTGCAGTGGCTCACGTCTGTAATCCCAGCACTTTGGGAGGCCAAGGTGGGCAGATCACGAGGTCAGGAGATCAAGACCATCCTGGGCAACATGGTGAAACCCTGCCTCTATGAAAAACACAAAAATTAGCTGGGTATGGTAGCCTGTAGTTCCAGCTACTCAGGAGGCTGAGGAAGGAGAATTGCTTGAACCTAGGAGGCGGAGGTTGTAGTGAGCTGAGATCATGCCACTGTGCTCCAGCCTGGCGACGGAGTGAGACTCCTCAAAAAATAAAATAATAAAACTGAAAAGAAGGAAGACACTGGCTGCTTTAAGAATTCAGTGAACCCTTATGATGCTACAAAGAACTTGCTTCACAGTTTTGTGTTACCAAGTATGCCTTGGTGATCCCAAAGATATGGGTATTTCTCTATCAGGCTGCCCCATCTATAACTCCTCTACAGAAGTAAACAGCTGCAGATAACCTTGCAATTCTGTTTTTCATTTTTCATTTGTTTCTGGTACCCATTACATCCTCTGAACATATACTATCTTTTTCAGTTTAAATAAAACAGGTGGTAAAACTATAGCTACATGTAGCTTGAAAGAAAAAAAATGAACCTGAAACCATTTAAAACATTTTTAATTTTATAAAACTTAACACATTAATGATATGTAATTTAACTTAGGCAAAGTGGACCACTGGATACTCATTTTGAATAATCTTTCTCCTCTATTAAAAACATTAATAGGTCAGGCATGATGGCTCACACCTGTAATCCTAGCACTTTGGGAGGCCAAGGCAGGTGGATCACAAGGTCAAGAGTTTGAGACCAGCCTAGCCAATATGGTGAAACCTCATCTCTACTAAAAACACAAAAATTAGCCAGGCGTGGTGATGGGCAGTTGTAGTCCCAGCTACTTGGGAGGCTGAGGCAGGAGAATTGCTTGAACCCAGGAGGCAGAGGTTGCAGTGAACCGAGATCATACCACTGCACTCCGGCCTTGGCGATAGAGTAAGACTCTAGTCTCAAAAAAAAAAAAAAAAAAAGAAAAGAAAAGAAAAGAGAAAAAAGGGGGAAAAAAAGAAAATTAATAACATGAGAGTATGAAGGATAAATCTTTCTTTTTCCTCCAAAATTACAACTGTGCTGCAATTGAAATATGTTTGAAAATAAAATCAAACAACCCAAGCTTTATTAAGGACAAGTCAGACTTCTCAGAAGATAGATGATTGCATGCAGGTGGAGGGTGGATGACACAAGCCTGACCCAGGGATGACTGGTATTTAGAAACCCTGACTGCAGAGGTCAGAGGCTCAGAAAATGGAACACTTGGCTCTCCGATACCCTCCCTAGTGCTTTCTCATCTCAGTGTCTTTCATTTTCTTGGCAATGTTGGTAGCATATCACAAAGTCTTTTTAACACTTCTTCATTCCTTAGTATTTCAGTTTCAAGATCATTAATAAAACAGCAGCTTGAGAAGGCAGCACTCCAGGCAATCCACTCTGATAGCAGGTAGGGTGGCCCCATGCTTTTCACAACCATTAGCATAGTTGAAGTTGAATTTCATAAATAGGGTATAAACGTAAAGGAAGGATAGGTAGAAATAAACACTATTTTCTTTCCCCTATTAGATGTTAAAGAAAAAAAAAATGAATAAAGTTTTCAGTTACTTATATTTTCATTAAAGTTTGCTTTCTTGTTATAAAAGCAATTATACTCATATTAGAAACATTGAGAAAATATGGAAAATTATAGATGAAATTAGAACATTTCTTAGTTCCCTAAGTACCTTTTCTTCATATTTTTAATATGTATAATTTTTAACATTTTTTAGCTTTATGCCTCATATATGGTATAATTTTGCATCCTGTTTTTCTTACTTAATGTTACTGTATTTCTCCCTTTATTTTTTGCTCAACCTGACCTACCTGGTATGTGGTATTTCTGTAACACAGAGAGGCTCTCAGTTGATTGAATGAATCATTGAATTTCTTCCCCAAACAGGGAGCTCACTCACAATTAGAGTTTGTTTTTTTATTCATCCTTGAGGTTTTCTAAGCTCACATGAACACTCTCCCGTGAATTGCCTTCAAAAACAGCCCTAGTTGGAGATACCTGATGTCATCAGAGCTCATGTTACATCTGGGATGCCAGGCCCAGATGATGCGTGTGAGTCAACTGTTTCAGCCTCTGCTAAAATTGAAGTATGTTTGGAAATTAAATCAATCAATCCAAACTTTGTCAAAGTTAAAGCATGCCTCCCTGGAAATGAAGCGAAAAGCTCAATGACTTTTCAGTCATTATTGTGCCATTCCTGGTTACAGATGTTTGGTTTCTATTCAAGCCAGTGGAAATGTTTCCCAAACACCATTATGATCTTCCTAATTCTGTAAACCATTGCTTTAATAACATATGGAAAATTCCAAAGCCTTCTAGCTAAAGTAATATTTGACATAAGAGATACATCATTCCATTAGATATTAACCTGATATTTAATCTATTCAGTGCTATATTAGTGTTTTAGATATTAATGTCGTTCTACTTGGTTTCTGAGACACCTTCTTACTTGTTGCTCTTCTTCCTCACAAATACTCCTTCTGAGTCTCCTTTAGTGGTTCCTCCTCATATTCCCAGCCTCTACATTTGGAGTTCCTTGGGGCTCAGACATTAAACCTCTCTTTCATCTTCACACTCTTGGTAAACCCATTTAACCTCTTGATTCTAAGAACCTCCAATAGGTTGACAATTCCATGTGCCTCTAGTCCTGAACTACAGGCTACAGTATCTAGCTGCTGAACTGCAAATCCAATATCATCATCTGAATGTCTAACTGGCCTTTTAAATTCACCTGCTTCAACTGTTGTTGGACCCCTGGTGCCCACATAGCTTGCTCTCTTGCTCTCACTCCCTTCAGGTAAGTATTCTAAACATTGACTTCCTAGAAAGACCTTCCCTCTAAGGAGTAAATCTCTTTCTAACCTCTATACCCCTCTGCCTCTCACCCTGCTCTGTTGTTCTGCATAGCACTTTTTATTATTTGACACATTCTATATCACTTGTTTACTTAATATTTATCTCATTTTCTTCCTAGGCTATGAACTCTTTGGGGTAAGAGATGTTGTCAGTTTTGTTCACTGTTATATCTTAGCACCTAGAACAATGTCAAGCCCCTAGTAGGCAGGCACTCAATAAATACTTTGAATAGATGAATGGATGAATGAATGCATATGATATAGTTCAATAACATATTTATACAGAAATTCCAATTCTGCCCCAGTGAAACCAATGCGACTTAGTTTTATTTTCTTTTTGTCACCTTCAAACAAATCCGTTCTTCATGAAACTGTTCAAGGTCAAGCAAAGGTGAAATATTTGTAGGAACTATTTTGCAAACCTGGATTTGTATTTTCTAAATAGGTTTCTGTCCAAGTTCCTTTCAAATCTAGACTTATCCCCATGGTTTAAGAACCAATATGTATCAATGAAAGGTGTCTCAAAGAGACATCTTTGAGAAATATGTAAGATTATTTGTTCCTTTAGGATGGTGGCAAATATAAAAGCAATCCTTTTCAAACAGCCCCACTAATGACTCAGTTCATGAAATTATATAATTCTCTAGTTTACCCAAAATCTAAATTCTAGTATTGTCAGTTTTTAAATGCCCTTAAGCAGGATAAAAGTCCCTGAAAGAAGAGAAAGAATAATAACAGACAATTTTATTAAGCACTTACTATGTATGAGATACAATTCCAGATAATTTGCATGTAATCTTCACAATATACTACAGCATACTTTACATGAGCATGGAAATTTTGTGTTTATGTTAAAAACTCTTCTCGAGACTCCTTGGAGTCTCATTCATCTAGACTGTCTTCCAAACACGCTGACATCTAAGAATTTTAGGGACAATTTCTAACATTCTACTTGTCAACAACATTTTGAACCATACTTAACAGCAGAATGCCTCCAGTCAACCATTAATTATTCCAAATGCACTAATTTTTAAACCAGCTGTGTGATTCCCTAAGTGCAACATATGAACTCTGAAATTTCTGTGTCTTTTTTTCAACAAATAGGGCATGCTCCAGGGAGAAGACATTTACTATGCAGCACGTTTAGATGAAAACTGACATTTCTTATGGGAGTGCTTTAGCCTGGGCTAGCATGGTGTGAAACGAGACCACGAATTCATAATTTAACAGTTCAGGTTTCAGCAGAGGTGGTGACATGAACATTGAATGTTCACACTCAAGATCATTTGCAGCTCCATAAAGAGATGTCTTAGATGGAAAATAGAATAGTTCAGAAGAAATAAGGACTCAGGAATACCGTTTTGAAGTGGGGAGAGAAAAAATTAGTATTGAATTAAAAAAAAAAAAAGAGTAGCAACTTTAACCAGCCTTATCCTTTAGAATAAACATCTTTTGAGCAGCCAGTGTTTCAAGCACATAATAGCTTTAATTTTGTGCAGATTACATATTTACACTATAATAAAATGGAGAATGGCTCAGGGGGAATACTTACTGCTAGGGACATAATTATTAATCAATATGTCTGTCTAAAGCTGTCAGGATAAGTTACTTGAAGCCATGTAGAAATTCAGATTTGTCTGTTGCCATCCAAACTCTCTTCAAGACTATGTTTTACATTTGAAAGATGAATGAGTATAGCCAAATCCCAGTGTCTTAAAAAGAAATAAAAGGAGAAAAACCAATTCTTTAGATGTTATCACAGAGAAGATACACAAACACACGTTGCTTGAACTCCCTCGGTCCATACTGTAGGGTAAGCAGCCTACCTCACAGGTCAACTATATTTTGGAGGTCTAGCTTGATTCGTCATCTAAAACCATGTCACCAATAGGCAAATACAGAACACCATTTTCTTATAACCCAGTCCAAACTTTTCTCTGTATAAGACCACCACCAAGGGAGGAGAATTTCTATTACAGCTGAACAGACTGTGGAACTAATTTGGCTTTGCAGATTTACACATGACACCATGGCCTGTAAATTGCCAACAACTCCCCTCTCCAGCCTCACATCTTTCCTGGGTTTTTAAGGAAAGCCCTCATGGTAGGGCGGAGGGAAGAAGCAAGGGACTTTCTCTATACATTTAGGTAGAAGGAAAGATTTGACCCCTAAATCTCCTTGAATCTCTCAGACTTGAAATCAAGTTCTCTTTAGTTCATCTTCACAGGAACTAGAATTTTTTTTGTCTTGCCCAGGAAGTTGACCCTTTTTACATATGAGATTTGGCAAATTCATTACTAATGTCTTTCAAATATACCTTTTCTCCATGCGCCAGTCCTAATAAGAAGAGACAAACCCCAAAGGAAACTTAAAATATTTAATGACTTTGACTTTCAAACACAACCGAGATTCAATAATAATGTCAAATAATTCAATATACCAAAATACAAAATTAAAGCAACTATTCTTTTATAAAGTGTAGCTGTAGTAAGCTCTCACAGATTTAGGACATTTGTTGTGAGAAGGGAAAAGGGATAGTGTAAAATCTGAGAGTATTTAAGTCATTCCATTATGTTTAAGTAGAGACAACTAATAAATGCAATAATTTTACCTAGTAAAACTTAACAATCATGTGCTTATTTAAAACTACATGAAATACTCAAGAATACATATATTACTCTACACATAGCATATAAAAGGATAAAAAGTACACATTTGGAAGAACTGACCTGAATTGACAAAATATAAATTGGTCAATATAAATTGATCAAAAATGGCCATGAAATTAGTTTTTAATCATCTTTTTAAAAAAATTATTAGCTAAACTAAGAGCAAAGAGAGAGCAGGAATCAGGGCCAAAATCAAGTCATAAGAAAAATATGCTTAGGCTCCCACTGATTGACACCTCTCTAGCTGACAAGATGTCACCACCATGAAAATGAAGTCTACGCTGTCTTTGCATCTCTATGCCTCTGGGGCAGGAGCAACCAACTGGCAAAGCCTATTCATAAGAATGCACCTTTAACAAAGGGCATGGGGAGGGAGCCTTGGGCTCCCTTTAAATTCCATAATGAGGCCTTGCACAAAGACTCATAAAAGTGGAAACCCTCAAAATAGGAAGGGGATTAATATATTTAGGCAGACTATATATGGCAAACACTCCCTATATAAAATCAGCTGAAGTGTTTAGTGTGAAATTTCAGATTATTTAAAAGAGAGGTTTCACTATGTTTAAGTAGAGACAAGTCATAAGAAGTGCCCTCTAGCAGAAATTTACCTGAACTTGCTTTAATGAGCATGGAAGATGCACTACTTACACAGAGATCATTCAGTCCAAGTCCTTAGACCTGATCTTGTTTCTAGTCAAAGCATGCCTCCTTTTCCTCTCAATTGTGATATTTGATTTGCAAGGCTAATTATTTCAAGATTTGTACAAAGAAAAACACAAGTAGAATGACATTATTTACTGTGGATTTTAGTGATTTACAACGTGGGTGGTGTGTGTGTGGCAGAGAGAGAAAAAGAAGAGAGGATGAGAAAGGTATGGTTTCGGTTTGAGAAAAAATATATATGGTTAATAATTTCTTTATGATTAACACTAACAGGTCATACCTATGTCAATGAATGTAATCTAAGGCAACTACCTAACTTTAAATTTTTTTCCACTAGAACATTTTGAGAATTATTAACAATACCAGACACTTTATTCTCTAATTCCTTTCTGGTGACTATAACTTTTGTATCTGGATTCAACCTCACTCACTCACTTGATTTGGTGCAAACATTCATGAAAATTCTTAAGCCGAGGCTCTGCATGCAGTTGAAACTGGAACTATTTGGTGCCTGTAACAGTGATTAGTAGGAGAGGAAATAATGAGAGTGGTCAAAACTGGTAGGTATTTAAATATTGAAAGGCAGCACGTTAACCCTTCAGAAATGGCACTTCTAGATCTGCCATGCGAACCCAGGATATCATGCCCTAAATAACTTGACCCTTAGTCAGGCATGGTGGCTCACGCCTGTAATCTCAGCACTTTGGGAAGCTGAGGTGTGTGGATCACCTGGGGTCAGGGGTTTGAGACCAGCCTGGCCAACATGGTGAAAATCTGTCTCTATTACAAATACAAAATTAGCTGGACATGGTGGCACAGGCTGCCTGTTAATCTCAGCTACTCGGGTGGCTGAGGCACGAGAATCGCTTGAACCCGGGAGGAGGAGGTCGCAGTGAGCCGAGATTGCACTACTGCACTCCAACCTGGGCAACAGAGCAAGATTCCATCTCAAAACAAAACAAAACAAAACAAAAAACCTGACCCTAAAGTACCCTGACCCTTCCTGTACTCTTGCTCTTAATTAAATGTCTTCTTGTAACTAGAATCTGCTATCACCAATTACCAGTCACCAGGGACTAGCCCACAATAGATACTTCCTCAGAATCAAATATGAGCAACATGCTTGCAGTTAAAACTTGACTCAAAATCTCTCTTCTTCCCATTTCCCCTTCTCTTTTACTCTTCCCACCATAATATTAATTAATTTTATTCTTCCCCTTAACAGGTCTAGGACGTAGTTCTCCAAACCATCTTCTCTCAGGTCCTTGTCTAAAAGAAAATCAGGTGAACTTCACTTCAGCGGACAATATATTGCCTATGAGGCTGTGTTTTATCACAGAGGTATCTTCCTAAATAAGGTAATTTGAGACCTCTGGTCTGATAGGATTTAGCAAGTTGAAAAAGAACATTTGCTATCAATGTTCTTTTTGATTGGATAACTTATATTCATTAAAATGTGCTACTGTTTATGCATTTTAAGATGTAGCCTTAATCTTGGAAACACAGAGACATATATTTATGTATATACATGGAGAAACATACAGACACATACGTGTACATATCAATTTATATATTTCTATAACAGCTAGATACACAGAGGAACTATGAAGGTCTAAGCCTCAAAATCAGACAGATCTCAGATATAGACAGTCTGGTCTCTGTAGTATAGATACTATCGTATGAATGTAGCCCTCAAATTTTCAGCATAATGCCTTGTGATCCAAAATGCCTTTGACCCTCTAACTTGACACTACATGGTTCTTATACTGCTTACATTTCTTTACTTACCAAAGATCAAAGCTAACTGTTTTCATCCTGTTATATTCAATTACAGTCAACAGTGATTTATTGAGCACCTATTATATGTCAATTTTTTTGGCAAATGACTGACGATAGAAAGATTTAAAAGAAAAACAAAACAAGGTCTCTACCTCCAAGGGCTGACTCTTAGAGAGACAGAGAAAAAAATAACAAATGACAGTGTGTATCAATATTATAGCAAAATACACCAAAAGGCCCCATGGCACCTTAGAGAGAGACTAATGTTACTTGGAGTGGGGATCAGAACTCGACTACTGAGAAAGATCTTGGCAGCTGTGAAGAAAGGGTGCCTTTCTGAAGTGTTTACACTTCATCCTGCAGATTTTAAGCAGCAGAGTGATGGGTCCAGACTTCCAGTTTAGAAATGTTATTCAGCAAACTGTGTGAAGGATGGATGAAGAGGGGATAAGAGAGAAGACAAGAAAAACAACTAGAAGCTGAGGAGACAGGACAGGCAAAAAGCAGTGGCCAGTTTGTATGGTGAGAGAAGAGAAGAGCTGAGAATGACTCTGAGGTTTCTGAGTTTGCTAAGAGGGGAAGTAAAGAAAAAAGTGAAAAGGGAGATGATCCATTTGGGAACATATCTTATTTCTTCTCTGGCCTGTGGTGTACACGTATGCAGTGCAATAAGATATGAGGGGCCATATCTAAATCAAAAGAAATAGGTGTGAAATGAATATGGCCAGATGTATAATAGGAATGTTGGTTATAGTGGACAAGTAAGGTTCTATTTTTCCTCTGGTCCTAAGAATGATTACATGAAAGTGATTACATTTCTTGGGGCTGAATTATCTCTCTCAAAGTTTGTCTGTCTGCAAGATGTCAAACCAACAACTCTACATGTTCAGTAACTAGGTCAAACATAGGGACAGCTTGTCTTTACATAGCTCTAGTCTAGGCTGAGATATAACCAATTTTCTTTCCATTTACTCTAAATAATAATTATTTATCTCCATTTCAATTCAATTTAACTCAACTGAAGTTTACCGAGTGTCTACTCAGGATCACTTTTTGGAATAAAGGCAAGACAAAGAAAAGTACAAAAAGAGATGGAAATAACAAAATAACACTTATTTTACACCAAGTGCTTTTATGATGGTACCCTATATAATATTTGATTGAAGTCATAATCTCTGTCTTCAGTGAGTTTAGGGCTGAGAGACTGAGAAATGGGAAGATAATTTCTATTCTTTATATTTAAAATATTTTAAATAAAAAATTAATGTCCCTCTAAACAAAAAAAAAGGTAACATTTAAATTTACAGCTCTCATTAAAAGCACAATAAACTCAAAAGCACGATCATAGATTGATGTGTATAACTGGAATCATGTCAGTTACACATACAGGACTACTACACTGGTAAAGACTATCAGGTCAACTAGTCTTTACCACAGGTAAGATTCAAAGCAGAAATTCAAGCAAAGATTCACACCTGGACAGCAATCAACAGGACTGATAAATCATTTGAAAGCAGCAAGTTGTTCCTTATCTTCTTGAGGGAAACTATTTCGTTCCTAAAATGTCCAGTAGATCCTGACATTAGGTAGCTTCATTGCCTTACCACAAAGACTCTAGAAGGCCCCTCTCCCTCATATTTAATGCCAGTTGTCTGTTGGAAAATTAGCAGTTGTACTCCTAATTCCCTGGCTCATCACCATGCCTTGCATTTGAACTTGGGTCTCACCTGTCTGACCTCTAAGGGACTTCAACTATTCCCAGAACAATGCTGGACACCAACTGAGCTCAGCTCTTGGAAGTTAATTGCATGACAACTTATGTCAAGCATGTTGCCCCTGTTTTGCATAAGGAAAGGAAGTCATCAAAGGTCCCACTGATGCATGGAAGATTTGGAGCTTCTGATTACTGTACTGTTATCTAATAACAAGCTCAAGGCTTACTCATAGTTTCATCGGCCAATAAGCAATCCATCCAATACTCATGTAGTTAACTGTAGAAAGTTACTCCACCAAAAGAAACAGAATTGCTATCATCTAGGTGCTGATCAATCTGTATTTATTTTTTCACAAAGAAGCAATCTCTTTATGTATTCTTAGCCAAACTGCTCAGAGTTTTGGTTGGTAAATACTAGGGAAGTGTGTCTAGAATCAATATGCCTGTAAAGGCATGAAATACAATTTAAGGAAGGTCAGTAGGCAGAATGATTCTAAGGGGAAAATTCTTCCTTCAAAAGTGTAACAACGTTTAGTCACATGTTCTCTTGAAATAACAGATTCCATAGCTATTCCTCTAGGAAATGAGTCTATGTAAACGAGAACATTCTGCTTTGTGCTGCTGAAGTCACAGAGTATACCAGATGTTCACAATCCCAAGGCTCAGTTGCATGACATTGGTGAGTATTTCATAAACCCCAATATTGGAAAGATTCAACACCTACTGTGTTTTCTTACCTTGACTCTGGAAAATTTTATATATATATATTTCACTGTACTGCTTTTATTTTTAAAATCTAGCTGCCTTTATTTAAATGCCACAATTCATCTTACAATGGTATTTAAGGGGCTTTTGTGGCACTGTGCCAGATTTATATTATTAGAACCTAGGCATTTGCAAATGAACCTCTTTCAATTAGTGTTTCAGGAAGCAATTAAACTGTCTAAAGTGTATTAATGAATACACTGGAATTGGGAAGCCAATCCTCCTAATATCCCCATTATTAATGCACCATCTGCTTTGCTGCCTTAGGAGCAGGCAGGATCTCTAACCTCAGGTCCACAAAACCCAATGGTTTATTCAAAAAGGTCACAGAAGCATAAGTTTGTAATCAAACTCAATATTCTATAAAATATGTGAATATTATATGTAGATTAAGGACATATATTTTCCTCAGAGTTTTGAACAAATGCAAATGAAGATGAATAAGTGTTCTTTCGTATTTCTTTGCATTCTATCCTATGTGTCAAAGCACTAACAGCTCTGTGAATGTATTCCTGGCTCTGATATCCCTGCTAAAAGCTTGAGTGCTGTATGTACACCCTGTGATATTTGAAGATATCATTAGGATCTCCATTGAGGTTGTCGTTTTCATTAATGAAGGACGTAATTTGCTGCTGTGTTGTAGCTTTTATCACAGGGAGTGGTCCAGGTGCTGCAGCATTTGCCCATGCCTCTTTCCAAGACTATGCTCAGAGTCCATCCACAGGACAGGGTCCTGGAGGAGCCTATGTCTTCCTAAGGTATTTCCTGCTGGCTTTGTGACTAAGAGGAGCCCAGAGGTTGCAGGACACAGACTGGAGTAAGAGAATGGAGGGAAAGGCAGGGAAGACCTCATGTGTGGCACCACCTGCTCCATGCTAGATAGTTATCAAGTCACCAGGCCTCCAATAATGACGCTGGCTTTGGCGATGAGTTGCTGCTGAGAGAGTCAGAAGGGAAGGAGAAGACACATCCTTGGCTTTTAAAGAATCGAGAACCTGGTAGAGGATACAGGGCACAGGCCCAAGGATCGGTTATAAGCTGAAATGGGGGTCACTGTGCAGTGGAGCTACCTAGGAGGAGTTTGGGAAGGAGAACTCCATAGCATCTTGGTGATTTAGGCAAGTAGAGAGAACAGAGATACTTCCTACAGAGCTCTGTACTTCTCCTACCTTCATTTTCATTGAATTTAATTTTCATTGCATTGTTATGAGTTGATTTGTGTCTCCCCAGAATTCATATGTTGAAGCCCTAACCCTCAGTAATTCAGAACATGACTTTATTTAGAAATAGGATCACTGCATATATAATGAGTTAAAAAGGGGTCATTGTGGACTAGGGTGGACCCCTATTCCAATAAAACTAGTGCTTTATGAAAAAGAGAAACTTAGACACAGAAGAAACCCCACAGGGAGAATGTCATGTGAAGGTGAAGGCAGACATGGGGGGATGCAGCTGAAGCCAAGGGGCATCAAAAATGTCCAGCAAACCACTATTAGATAAGAGAGAGACATGGAATAGATTATCCCTTACTGCCGTCGGAGGGAGCATGACCCTGCCCACACTTTGACATTGGACTTTTAGCTCCAGAACTGTGAGACAACAAACTTCTGTTGTTTAAGCCACTGAGTTTGTAGTATTTTGTTTTGGCAGCTGTAGGAAACTAATGTAGGTGGTAACGTAATGAATTGTGAAATATTTGACTTATTTCCTGGGTTATAAGCTATTTGAAAACAAGAACAAGGTTGGTTTTGTTTATATTTTTACTGTGAGTCCCTTGTACAATGCTGGGCTTATAATGGGTGTCTAATAATTCTGGGTTAAATGATCAAATCAGCATGAGCAAGTCATAGAAAAATTTGGAAAAGTTCAGGGGACAGAAAGTTACGTGGTCGTCATGCTATAGAAGGGAAATTCTTGCAACCACCAGAGTGGGAGTGGAGGGGCCTTAAAAAAACACTGTAGAATCTTGGGTAATCACATTCACTTCATCAGGAGAGGGGGAGGGTGTAGAGAGGTCAATCTGGTCACAGACCCATTGTGACCTCTGCTGAGTCTGTGGACATGCTGGATTTCTCTGCACAGGGAAGGGTCTTCAATGCCTGATACACAGACATAGCAAACATGCACACATGCACACACATATGTGTACACAGACATACATCCACATTTCCACCCCTGCTGATATGGGTGCCTTTGCCATTTCTTCATCCACTGATGGCTTGACTGAAAGTGTAGAGTCACAGGGATTCCCTTCATTGTGAGCAAACTGCTTCATGATATACCTTTTATTTTAGAACTGTACATTTCAAGGTAGAAGGTAAGCTGAAGAGAGGACAAGAACATAAGGTGAGAAAGTGAGAAGGGAGGCCGGGGACAGTGGCTCATGCCTATAATCCCAGCACTTTAGAGGGCCAAGGCAGGTGGATCACCTGAGGTCAGGAGTTTGAGACCAGCCTGGCCAACATGGTGAAACCCCTTCTCTATTAAAAATACAAAAAAAAAAAATTAGCCAGGCATGGTGGTGGGTGCCTGCAATCCCAGCAACTCAGGAGGCTGAGGCAGGAGAATCACTTGAACCTGGGAGGCAGCGGTTGCAATGAGCCAAGATCCTGCCATTGCACTCCAGCCTGGCGATAGAGCAAAACTCCATCAAAAAAAAAAAAAAAAAAAAAAAAAGTGAGAGGAGAAATGTGTGAAGAAAAACAAACATTTGCTAGTCTGAAATCTTGTTATGTGTTGGGCTCTGTGTTGAGAATGCCAGTGATATAACCTCACCCAGGTGGATATTGTAAACTCTAGTTTACAGAGGAGAGACGGAGGCTCAGAGAGGTAGAATCACTTGCCCATAGCTATGGATCTAGCCAACAGGGGAGCTGAGGTTTGACCCACATCTAGCTGACTCCAAAGCCTGGGTTTCCTCTCTACTTCATCATATTGTCATTTTTTTTCTGGAAACAATATAAAATCAACACTCCCTTCTGGATCCATATATGTTCTGCTTTTATTCTTGTCTGTGTCATACCTGGCCCTTTAAATGAGGGGGGCTACTCATCCTCTGCCTAGCAGGTGGCACATAAAAGCTAGCTTCAGACAACAATGGTTTGCCAAGCAATTTCCCAGGTTATTTCTGTCTTGTATATTATCTATTAATCTTATTACTCTTCCCTGGTCTCTCTGATTTTTGGCTCATCCTCTTGGCTCTGAACTATTAGAACTGGTTTACTGGCTGTTGGCTCCTTACTCTGCTTCTGGCATTGCTTTTTCTCTAACATTTGTATCTTCTCCAGCCACAGAACAGAGACCCCCCCCCTTCCTCAAAAATTATTGCAAGAACATACAACAGGAATATAATACAGTCCAGCCTGGAAGTATTAAGGAAAAGAACAGATAAGGTAGGGAGGAGACATCTGCTAAAATAGTGACATATCAAACGCACCCGTGTGGACACATTTCCTAGCTTCACTTTTATGTATGGTGCCTGTCATATGCCTAAGCCTGGAATATGTAGCGTTTCCACGTTAGTGTGGCAAGCATTTATTTTCAGTACTTACTCCATGCATTCACTGAACATAAACTAGCGATGAATAAGAATTCAAAGACCTTAATCTTGAGATTGTAGATGGCCTGCTCTTGCAGGCTTTACAATTGATTTGGGAGATACCACACTTATTTATGAGCAAATAATTCACTTCCTGAGATATCAGATAATTCATTAATTCTACAGTATTTTGTCTTGTCAGTAGTAGGTTTACAGCAGTTTTGCAAAACATGGTTTATATTCTTTTCTTTTAAATAGGACTGGTTCAGGGAGAAGGCAGAGATAGAGTAGGTAAAAATGGTTTCACTTCTTCACCTTCAGTGAAACCAGTTCCCCAGATGCCAGGTCAGAAATTCTCACTGGAATATCTGACGAACATAGGATAACTATTCAGTCATTGTCTCTGGAAGGCCTTGGGAAAAGTACACAATTACTCTGGGGTTATATCCTAATAGCTTCTCATTAATAGATTTGAAGGGATTAGTGTTTCTGGTACTTTGGCTGGCAACTTGGATCCCTTCTTTTCCCAATTCGGTACTATTCTCAGTGATCTTCTATCCTTTAAATAATGCTCGAAATTTCACTTCTTTCTACGTTCTGGGAAACCCTCGGCCTTGCAAGCTGGGGCTGTTGGTCACCCTACCTTCTTGCTCCTCCTGACCAGCATACAACTTCCAGGAAATGCCCTTTTTAAGGTCCGTTTTTATCTCCCGAAATACACTTGGCTTCACACTCGTTGACCTGTTTCATGAGGGCTAAAGAGGAGCGTGGCTGTTTGTGGATGCTTTTAAACAGTTTCAGATCCCAAGGCCACCTGTTATTTGCTTATTTTGGCCAGCTTTCATCTCATGTGCTCTGTACAATGCCCCATTCCAGAGGCAGGAGCTTGTATGAGGTGGAGCTTGTACTGAACAAGGCTTATTTCACAGCTACTGATTAGAAAAATGGAAAATCAGTAACGTTTACTAATTCTCAGACATTTAATTAATCTGGCATCAATCAATCAACAAACAAGGATCTACGGAGGTCTCCTTTGGTTGGTTTTTATAAGCAGGAGTTCAGGGTGGAGGTTTGAGGGGAAAACAATGGTTTCTACTACAGCTTTGGCACTTCCTACTAGTGTGAGTTGGATATTTATTCAATCCTGCTGAGTGTAAATTTCTGTATCTCTAAAATGGAAGTAATCATATCTACATTATAGGAAAGCCAAGAAAATTAAACAAAGACTGGTACAAATGACTAGCATCATGTCTTGTAAATATTAACTAAACTTAATGAATGAACCCAGGTTTGTGCTTTGTATAATGAAGGGCACAAAGGAAGGATGAAATATGGTTCTGCAAGGTCTCATTAGACCTGCAAGCATTTCACCTTTTTTTCTAGGCATTTTTACCCACATCCAGAGCTTTAATTGCCATCTGCACATGCAAGCTTCCCACATTGATGGCTCTATCCCAGACCTCTCTTTGGAGCTTCTGATCCTTACATTGAGGTTTGCTTGGATGACTGAAAAATGAACTAAATCTGCAGCATGCAGAGAAGTCTCATGATCTCCCCCCTCCAATATAGTTCTCATTCAGTCTCTGTGCTGACATCATCTTCCAGCCAGTTCTGAATACTAGAAACTGGCACAATCTTTGTCATTGTCCCTTCTTTAACCCCTACGACCATGTGATCATTGAGTCCTAGTCATCTCATCTTCTAAATCATTCAACACATTCCATCTCTTCCACTAGTTCCCTGGCCTAAGCTGCCAATATCTCTTTCCTAGATAACTTACTAAATAGTGTTCCCCAACTTTTTCCAAAATTCTTGCTCTTGTTTAATCTTTTCTCAGACAGTTCCAGTGTAAAACTTACAAAACAAAAGAAGGCTATGTCCCTGCCATGCTACAAAGCCCTAAACAGTGTCCTATTGATCATAGAATAAAAACCAAAGACCAGCATTTTTCATAAGGTCTTGTAGACACTACTTACCTGGACTCTACCACCCTCTGGAGCCCTGTCTCACAGCACATACACTTCTCTCCGAATCACATGGACCTTCTTCCTTCCTCCATAAAGCTTTGTGTAGTGCTGCTCCCCATGGCAGAATTACTCTTTTTCCTTATCCTCTTCCTAAACAACTTCTGTTTATCCTTTCAGTTTCAATTCAAAAATTACACTGTTGGCAGAAAAATCATAAAGTTTTCAAAGCACCCTATATTTATGATTTGTGAAGCATTTAAAATAGTTATTCATTTTATATTATTTGCAATTACTTAATGCCTGTGTCCTTCACCAGACTGTAAGTTTTATGCAGGGTGGTCCATATCTATTTTTGCTCACCATTGTGCCATGTATCCTATTACAATCCTTGGCATATAGTAAGTACTCAATAAAAATTATTGATGGATGAGAGAATGAGTGAATGAATGAATGAACAGTAAACGTTACAAACCCTATCCTCACTAAGTGTCAAAATGTCTGACAAACAAGAGTAATGACAAGGAAGCTATGGAGGGTGAAGAAGTATTCCTTAATGACCAGAGAATGGAATGATCAAGACAATGGGGCTGGGAGTAGCATTTAGATAGCTAAGGAGGCAGAGAGAGGGGCTATGCTTTTCAGGTATTGACACCAACAGGTAAGAAGTCTTGGAAGCTTGAATAACATTTCCTATATGGAAACAGTGAAAAGATTCACAGCCTATCATAAGACAATGAAATTAAAGTCCAGTATGTGTAGCTGGCCAGTATGGAACCAGAGAACAGGCAGGGTGCCCATTTCAAAGTCTAAAGGGATGCCCATCATTTGTCTTTATTTTGAACTATGATTGGTGTTTCAAATCATTGGTTTAAATTAAAGCAAAAACTGAAAGTCACCTGGATGGACAGTGATGAGCAAAACTTCTTTTGCAGGAGAGGGACTGTCATCTGTTTGTTTCGGTTGATACAGGCTTTTGTTTCACTCTATGGAGACAAATGACTCTATGTCTCTCTGCCAGTCACATCATTAACTGTACTGGCATTTTATTTCTAAGTCAGGGGATAATCTGAGGCCAAGCAAAAAGGAAGCATTGAGAGGAGGCCTTGCTACAGGCTGCTGACTACCTGACATTTCAAAATGAAGAATCATTGCCTCAAAAATATTCTGAGCACTTCTTCTATGCCCTAATCAGGGAACTGTTAGAGTAAAACTCAAAGGTAAGTGTGTTCAATCTGCTAGCTTGCCACAGGAATGAGGAACTGTATTTCAAGTACTAAAATAATTAAAGCCCATTTCTATCTTGGTCACTGACAACATCAAAACAACATCTTGTGCCGCTTTCCAAATGAACTGCGGGGAGTAAATTTTATGACATGAAGAGTGTAAGTATGAATTGGGGAAGAGAAAAAAGTTATGGTGGAAATAGTCATGGCTAAAAATAATAAGACATCAAGGGCAAGATGCAGGTGTTTTAGCAGGTGTTTAGGGGACATGGCCCAGAGCCCAGGTTGCCTAGCTAAACAAAGACCCAGTCAAAAAAGGAGGGTGAAAAGAAGGACTGTCAGCTACAGTGAGAAGAGTGGTTGGAAGCACAACATATATCAATAGATCAAAGGTGGATTAAGGGACTGGCTGATGGCACTAATGACATTTGAAGTTCTTTGTGTAAATAAAATCCCCATAAGCTTGGTGCCTTGGTTCCTAGAAGAAAGTATGAGTTCAGTTGACAGGATTGCTTGGGTTGTGAGTGTTATTGTAAACACCCATGCCTTTGTCCCAGAGTATGACAAGATTTAATATCTTTATTGCCTATTCAATATCTTTATTGATGGCTGAGATGAAGAAATCGACAATGTGCTCATCAAATTTGCAGCCTATACTAAGTTAGGCAGATTTGCTAATAGACAGCAAATAAGACAAGAATAAACACAAGACAGGAATATAATTCTCACTGACCTTGGCAAAATGAAGTGACTCTGCAGTGGGTCGCTTTGGCATAAGGAAAGATAAACAAGGGTTCCGAGCTCTTCACAAGCTAAATACAAACATCCTGGCATGTAAGTCAAACTCTTTTCACCATCTCTCTTTTCCAGACCCTCACTAAAGTTCTGGATTATATTTTAGGCACCAAACTCTAAAAAGAATAAGATTAACAAGAAAGGGTTCAGAAAAACACAATGTACACAGTCAGTGGGAAGATGATGCATCACATCTTAGCATACAGGAAGTGCTTAGTAATTGTTCGTTCAATAGAGAAAGAAGGAAGAAATGAAGGCAAGAAGGAAAGAGGGAAAGAGGGGGAAAAAGTAAGGAAAGGAAAGGAAGGGTAGGATGAGAGAGAACAAATGAGACTATTATGGGTAAAATCATTGTGACCTTTAAGGAACGAATCATTACTTGGAGAAGGAAAAAACAGATATTCATCAAATGGAAAAAGAGATTGAACAAAATGATTTCCCTGTGCTGCTCTAGGCTTTGACATTTTACAATTTCTTTGACATCATAACTGGAATTTTCTGCCATTCAGAATAAATGAGAATCACATGCAGGACATGTGCCTCTGGTTACAGAGAAGAACTGAGATCAGGCTTCATCTTCCTATACCTCCCATGTGTGCCTCAATTCTTTATTAGGCTCTTCAACATTTCTTCCTGGACTTCATGCTGTGCCCACATTTTCTCGAGATCCTGAAGGTAATGCCATTTTTACTTTAAAGTTAAGAAAACCACAAGTAAGTCTTCATATGGTTCATCTCAGATCTAACCCAGAATTGAAGCTAAGTTGAAGACAGGCTTCCATGTCCCATCTAGAGCAGTGGTTCTCAAACTGGGCTGCATGTGATACTCACTTGCAAAGGTTGGAAACCTGTCCAAGACCAGGCCAGGCCCCGGATGATGAAATTAGACTCAGAGAGTAGTTGTCAGGCATTAGGCTTCTCCTAAAGCTCTCTAGAGAATTCCAAGGTGCAGCCAACTTCGCGACACACTCCCTTAGAGGGTATTTGGTTATTTTTCTTTACCTTAAGACAATCCCCAGAAGAATCCACCTCCAAAACAGCCTCCCGTGGACGCTGATGTATTTTCCTTACTTCATTAAGGAACTGGGCCAGGCTCTTCTAGTTGGATGGGACCACATCAGTGTTTCTCATATTTTAATGTACGTACAAATCACCTGAGGGTCTTGTTAAAATTCAGGTTCTAATTTAGGAGGCCTGAGGCCGGCTGGAGAGTCTGCATTTCTAACAAGCTCCCACTGATGCCAATGCCCCTGGTCTGTGGACACATGAATAGCTGGAGCTATCTATAACGTTAAACTTACACGAACTCATCAACATAGCCTTCCATCAACTTCAACACTTGGCAACATGCTTGATTCTAAATTAATGGAGGCTGATGTCTCGCTCTCCTCCTTCTCTCAGAATAAGGATGCATTTCTCAACCCAAAGCCAGCACAATCAGGTGCCTTAGTAACTCCTAAGACTATCTAGAAAAGTGCTTCTCAACTGTAATGTGCAAGTTAAATCACCTGAGGATCTCTTTAAAATGCAGATTCTAATTCAGCAGACCTGAGATGGGGCATGAAAGTCTACGTTTTTTAACAAGTTCCCAGGGGATACAAATGCTACTGGGTCTAAGAACCACAGTTTGAGTGAAAACAGGATCTAGGAGTTTTATTGACTTCAAACATTGTGGGACCTGAACTTAGGGGTCCCCAACTCAAGAACTTTCTTTGTTCATTTCAGCTTGGTTCGATCCTAAAACTCTGACTCTTGATATCTTTTAGGAAACAACTCCCAGGCACATAATCACCTCTGACCACAATTTTCCTGCATTGCTAGAAGCTAGCTTTTATATAGACTGGAAATTACATAAGAAAAAAGGCAATCAGACCATACTGAGTCATGAAAATACTCAATTTTAAAGAAGTTACTGTATCTATGTTTGGAAATCAGCCTTATTTAGGATCTTCAGAACAAAATCCTGTAGAAAGTGTGCTCCCCCAGACCATGATTATAGAGCTCTAGCATGGACTAAGGCTTCCTTAATCTCAGAGAGCCAGGGGGAATCAAATATCAGGAAAGTACTGGTAAGATTGCAAGGATACACATTAATTGTTTGATGCAACTATTTGGCATTACCATCATTATTTTCATTGCCGTAAGTCTCTCTTTTTAAGGAGAAGAGAACTTAGCACTTCTAGAAATATTGGTTCTTTCCTCTCAAGACATTTAAAGACCAATTGGAAGTGCTCAAAAAGAAACAAGCACAAGCACATTGGACCACATGCTTTAAGACTTGATTTCCAGCCCTAAGTCACCACTGACTGGTGCTGACAAGTTCATAAACATGGGATAGTCTCAAATCTCCTTGAAACTATGTTATCTCCTCTGCAAAGTGGGAATATTGATCATGTTTTTAATGAAGGTCAAATAGGACAATGGATACAAAAGTTCTTAGAAAAGCAAAAGTACTATGCACATGTGAAAACATCCTAAGGTTTGCACAGGAAAGGCCACCAAACTTGGAATATTCTATTCAGTTTAACCAACATTCATTGAATACCCACTGTGAACCAGAAAACATCACACACAGGGATGACTTTTCCAGCTTATCTGTAAATACTGTCATATCTGTATAGCTTTAGTTCTTAGGACACATCAGTCTAAAGTTATGTGGAAAAGATTCACTGCTTGGTAGCATCCCCGTCACTGCCTTGGCCTTTGTGCCATAGAGAGGGACCTACTCTAGGTAGTTTATGGCTGTGTGGTATGAGACTATTGGATAAAGAGGTGAGGAAGAAAGTTGGGTTTCCCTTTTGGGCCAAGCCAAGTTAGAGTCTTTAAGCCATGAAAGGTTATCACCGTGTACGTAGTATGGGCTTTGTCATCAGGCTAACATGGGTCCAAACTTCACCTTTGCTTTTGTTTAGTTACTGTGTTACTGGAATGCCACTTACACTGTTTAAGCTTCAGTTTCCTTATCTGTAACATAGGAATATTTCTATTTTCTATCATTAAAAAAAAAAAAAAAATCTTGTCCTAAGACAACGTCCAAGGAGTATACAGAACAGACTGGAATCACAGTTTTCCATGTTCTTTCCTGAAATTTCTGCTGGAACTACACTGGATTCAAGAAAGCATGGTTTCTTTTTTTTTTTTTTTTTTTTTTTTTTTTTTGAGACAGTCTTGCTCTGTCACCCAGGCAAGAGTGCAGTGGGGTGATCTAGGCCCACTGCAACCTCCGCCTTCTGAGTTCAAGCAATTCTCCTGCCTCAGCCTCCTGAGTAGCTAGGATTACAGGTGTGTACCACCATGCCCAGCTAATTTTTGTATTTTTAGTAGAGATGGGGTTCCACCATGTTGGTCAGGCTGGTCTCAAACTCCTGACCTCAAGTGATCCACCCACCTCAGCCTCCCAAAGTGCTGGGATGATAGGTGTGAGTCATGGTGTCCAGCCCAGGAAAATATGGTTTCTGTTGTAAGCCATGTCCTAGCCCAGTGAGGGAGCCAAAATTCTTTTTTAATACCATACTATGTAATTTGAAGAGAATTTATAAAATTAATAGTATTTTTCCAAGAATCTCAAAACGTGAGAGAGAGAGAAGAACACAAGTACAACTTCACAAAGCATACCCCATGATAATCTAACTATAGGATGCAGCTTGCCCCTTAAGACTCCCATAACCTGGGCCCCATCCTACCTGTGGGCAGAGATCCACAATCACACAGCTATGTTCCCATTTTCAAAGTCTAAATCAAAGAGAATAAAGCTTTGAGACAGAATACAAGTCTTCACAATCTCTATGGGATCTACCTTTCAAATTCTGGTTTTCCTGCAAAAACCAATGTCTTCCACAGTTAAGGTCCAATTCCTTAACTGTGGAGACACAACAACAAGCCTTAGAGTAATTGATAGGATTTGGCTGTGTCCCCACCCAAATCTCATCTTGAATTGTAGCTCCCGTAATTCTGACATGTTGTGGGAGGGACCAGTTGGGAGCTAATCAAATCATGGGGGCTGTTTCCCCCATACTGTTCTCATGGTAGTAAATAAGTCTCATGGGATCTGATGGTTTTATAAGGGGCTTGCCCTTTAGCTTGACTCATTCTTTCTTGCCTGTCACCAAGTAAGACGTGACTTTGCTCCTCCTTTGCTTTCTGCCATAATTGTGAGGTCTCATCAGCCATGTGGAACTATGAGTCCATGAAACCTCTTTTCCTTTATAAATTACCCAGTCTCGGGCATGTCTTTACTGGCAGTGTGAGAACAGACTAATACAGTCATATAACCTAAATTTCAAAGAAGCTCCCATTCATAGTATCAAGGGATTGTTTAATTACCGTCACATAATTATACTCAATAAATAGTAGTTAATGTACCTGCTCTTGTTGTTATTATATTATATGAGTTAGATATTTTAAGTACCAGGTTAAGTATTTGTGGAGAGAATATAAATGGTGACAGATGAGCCAAACTGAGTTGCCTGTGACCTTGGCATCCCTCAGTATCCCTCCTTGGTCATGAGAAGGCTTCTTGACGACACTTACCCAAAACCAATAAAGAACAGATACCCACAATACTGTCAGCAAGATTTATTTGTCATTCAGCACAACTTAAGATGTATGTAGTATAAGAGATTTAGAATCCAAGAGTTGGTCAGAAAGCACTCACACAAAAGGTGCTATGCTGGGCTGCAGATGGTACTTGCTGGCCCTAGTGGCTGTATTTCTCATGCACCAGAGAATATTACACTATTTGTGATGACTCCATTCAGAAGAGGATTATTAATCACACAGTTTAGGGAGCCTCTGCAACATGTAATAGGTTTAATAACAGATTTGTGGTGACAACCCTAAACTAAAGCAGAAAATATCAAAGTTGGGTCAATAGTATAGATTTATCCCTTTCTAACATTGTCTTAATGATCACAAAGAGGACTGTTCTATTTTGGTACCTTTTTGTTACATTCCAGTTGCTGTTTCATGTTGACCTCAAAACTATTTATTTAATAGGAACAGCCCTAGAAGTGTCACCAATAAGTGCAAGAGATGATGTTCTCACAGGCTATTTGCAAAGGAGATGTGGTGGGGTTGGGGGCAGGTGAGTAGAGAAGTGAAAGTCATCTTTCTCAGGAAAACAATTCATTGATACTGGCCTAAGTCAAATCAACATAATTATGCCTCACAATGTTCTCAGAAATGCTTTGTAGCCATTCAGGAAAGAGAACAAATGCCCCTTTGTTCCAATTTTGAAATGCAAGCTGTGTGCTTAGGCTCCATGGAACACTATGTAGAATAAACACAGGAGGCCTCAGTGGGGTTTTCCACTTAAAAACTGATATATGGAAGATTCCTGGTCAAAAACCTGGGGCATTGTTTCAGGTCAAGTATCATGTAGAAATCACCTACTATCTGTTTGGACAACTGTAGCCAGTAAGCCCGGAGGAATTCTCAATCTGTCTCATCTTTTCCAAAGCTGCTACCGCAAACCTTACTGCAGAACACTGTTTTGAGACGACTGGGAAAACAGAGGGCCACTACCATATTGTCTACCACACGCTTAATTATGAAGCTCTCATTTTTTTTTTCTGCAATCAGGAAAAGCAAAACATCATTTACAAGAAGAACTACCGCAAAAGGTCAGTCATGAGAAGTGACTGATGCGTTTCCATAAGGAGAAGCCTCTCATTCCAAGCCTGGCAGTTGATAAACACACTTATCTCCCTCCCCATGGTGGAAACGTACATCTTTCTGGAGTCAGTGGAGTGGCACAAGGCTGGAGCGGAGCTCCCCCGAGGCTGCGGGGAAGGCCAGCAGCACAGTATTGTGGCAGCTGCTGAGCAGATGCCAAGCCTCCAGGCAGGGCCACAGCCATCACAGGCCCATTAGGACACTCATCACTCGCTGTCAGGGGGTGAAGCCTCCAGACGGGCTGACGTTCTTATCCCCACACACACACTTGGCTCTGCCAGAGCCCAGGGACCCCAGGCAGGAGGTGGCAAGCCGGCAGAGCAGTGAAATCACCAGGAACACTCAGGCCATTTTTCATACCCAAGGGGTATCTGTGCACTGTAGGTCTGGTTACAGAAAACAGAAGGCTGTCTTTCCCCTGCACTTCTGATTTCAGTGAAACACTGATGACAGCTCTCATCTACAAATTTCTTGGCAAAATCAGGGCCAGTTAACACTGTGTAAGGGAGAAACCACCAAGCACCACTCTCTCTCCTCTGAGTCTGGGTTCTTGGGGCTTAGAAAACCAAAGCAGCCACTCTAGGCCACACAGGAGGAGGAAGGAGTAACATACTAGGTTATGTCCCTCCTGTACTTTAAATTCTTTAGCAACTTCAGTTTTCCGGGAATCCAAACGTATGCTGGCTCTCAGGCTTGAGATTCCCAGCCCAACCAAACACAACAATTCTGCAAAAGTTAAAATGGTAACAAGCTAATCTGCAAACTGCTAAAAATCTATACTGAGATCCTACATTCAGAAGGAAACAGGAGGGCAGAGGGAGAAGGACTATTCCAAAACCCAGTCCAGAGTTCCACACTCTGAAATTTAACATGACAGTTTAGTTGAGGGAAAAGTTTGGCCTGACAACCTCCATTGGCTCTCATAGACATTATATTTCCCATGATCTAAATAATTCAACAAACATTGATTCGGCACATACTATATACATCATAATCAAATCTGAATAAAATAAAGATTCTTCTTCCACCAGTTAGAATTATCAGTTGCAAACAACAAAAATGAACCGAAAAGTTGTTTATTAGAAGAGTGCTAGATCGTTTGAAATTACAACATGAAAGCCAAGAGCCAGCCTCAGAAAATAGGCACCAGGTCCAGGGATGTCCCCTGGATGAGACATTGGATGTCACCATTGGTGATGAAAGGCCACTGCTGAACCAGAGCCACGATCCCCACAAGGTGAGCCAGAGCCATGATCTCCACAAGGCTCCTGCCATCACCATGGCTGAAATCAGTTTTCCACAACCCTTAGTAATGGGTGTCAGGGCTTCAATTTAAGGTACTAAATAGCACCACACTATCAGCTAATTAATGTGCCTATGCCCTACTGTTGGGCTGGGAGAGGATGATTTTCCAGACTTTTGTCCTCCACTGTCGGAAGCAGGGCCTCTCACTATAACTTACATGACAATAAATTCCACCAGAGGAAGGGTATTAAGATGTTAGACAATCAAGAAAAAAAGAGAGAGAGAAATGTCTACCAGATCCTCAATATGGAGGGAGAGTTGGGAATGGAAGCCTGATCATGCATAGATAGAAATAATTTTGACACCACTGAATTAAGAGAGATGCTATGGGTAAGACACCCATGGGGATCTTGGCACCTAAAGAAATGAAGCGCTACTCTGGCTGAAAGCTAAGGAAAATTTCATACTGAAATAATTTTTACCCGAACTTTGAATGACAGATGGGATTTCAAAAGGTCTAAAAGGATATTCCAAGGACGAAATGTCCCCTGTAATGTGGAAAGAGCTTCCCAAGTATAAAGTTAAACTTTGTTGGGTGGAGAGGATTGGACGAAGGAACAGATGGTTTATACATAGCTTGAGAGCTTCTGCTGCCAGCTTAACTTTTCAATAAATTAAAGGTCTTTCCAAAACAAAACAAATTTACATGACACTTGGGGAAAGTGATATTTATCATCACATTTTTAAGTATCCTCCAGTGGGAAAGATAGAACAGGAAAAGATCCACCTCATCAGGTTTATCTTAACTTCATTAATATTATGAATAAGAAACTAACCCAGGGTTATCCCTAGCCTCTTTGATTTTGCAACATGCTGACCACTTGCTTTGCCACCGAGGGAGGTACAGATCATAAACCCAGATGGAATCAAACAGCAAGATCTTAACTCATGGCTGAGTTTGGCTTTTAGGATCTCGAACGGTGAAGAAACTCATACATTCAACTAAGTTGAAGTAATTAATCAATTTCACCAGGACTGAGGGAAAATCTATTATAGAACTTTTCTGTGACAGAAGGAAACACTTCCCATAATGTGCCAAAATATTTAATATTACCACCAACACTAGGATCTACTTGATTTTGGTCTATACCCACAGTTAGAGTTTTACCTAGGAAAAAAATTAGCAAAAATGAATATTTAAGACTATTTTTCTTACATAGAAATGTAGAAATGACAATGTCCTTGTCTAAAAGATGGTGAAAGTGACAAGGAGTCTGAAACATTAGGTCCACGAGAAGAAAGATCTAAAATATAAGGACCAGATGACTCAAGAGGATGTAGGAATTATTTTCAAATATATAATGGGTTGTAAGGTAAATTGGCAAAATTTAAAGTGATCCAGTAATGGATTCAGCTACAAACAGGAGTGAAACCACTGGAATTATTCAAGCAGAAGTCAGAGAACGACCTGTTGTTGTGGTAATGACTGCTGAAGTCCTTCAAATCTGTAAGATTAAATGACCACATGGAATCACTGCATGTTGATTCATCTAAATCTCCTTGAAGTCGGTATAAGAATATTAATATAAATAATTTTTTAAAAAATAAATATTGTTGACTAAATGAATGGATGATTCCTACACAAAGATTAGATTGAAAGAGAGCAACATCTTGGGTTTAACACTGAGTAAGTGATTACTGCCAAAGTCTTCACAAGAGCCCAAAAGGTTCTACACTATCAGAATCATCTAATTACTCCCTGATGTCAGAATAAAGCCATTTCTGTAAATAATTTCTGAAAAATAAAGTACTTTTTCAGGGAATAATTTCTTCATGAAGATCAGATAAAAATAAAAGATTTTGGGTTCTCTTGCCAAACCTGAGTGACGTTAACCGTCCCCACCCTCTTTTCTCTGGCCCCTCCTCTACCACTTCCCCTCAGTCTCTGCTATGGTCACACTGGCCCCTTCTGACACACCAGACATGATCTTGCGTCAAAGGTTGTCCCCTGGATGTTCCTTTTGACTAGAATATTCTTCCCCTGAGAAGAATCCCTTTTCTCTTTCAAGGTGTACCCAAATCTCACCTTCTTAGAAAGGCTTTCTCTGACCACCCTATTTAATGTGATTCCCCATCTCCCTAAGACGACACATATAACACACACACACACACACTACATGCATTAGGTGTGCATACATGGACACAGACACATATAGAGCAAGGCAAAGCTCCTTTCCCTTGCCTTTATATTTACATACCTCTTATTGCCTTCTAAAATTCCTGCTCACTAATTACATTTACCGTCTCTCTCCCCATTTTAGAATATAAGCTCCAAAGAATTAGGAGTTTGTGTACTTTATACATTGAAGTGATCTCAACACCTAATAGAGTGCCTTGAACATGGTAAACCGCAATAAATACTCATTTAATGAAGAGTACAGACTTGACCATAATATCACTAACTTAGGATTCAATAGCAGCAAGATAACTATAAAATGTATTTGTGACAACTCATGCACCAAAAACATTATAATGAAAATTAGAAATTAGAAGTTTAAAGAAAGAAAGAAACTACTTATTAAACATGAGAGAAAAAGCCAACACCGTGCTTATGAAGAAATGTATACCCTGACATTAGAAAAAAAGAAAGGGTGAAAACTAATAGTCTAAATCATCCACCTTAAGAAATAAAATCAACATAATAAAATAAACTCAATGTAAGAGAACAAAACTAATAGAAATAAAATAAAAATAGAATATGAATATAAAGAAAGTTGCAACAATGTCAAAATTGGTTCTTTGAAAACACTTTAAAAAAGAAAAATAAATAAAACTTTGTTAAATGTGATAAAGAAAGGGATAAGATGCTAATAAACAATATTCAATGGAGAACACAGAATTCAATATGAAAGAGATTTTTATATGTCATAAGGAAGTACTAGTAACAGCTTTATTCCAAAAGTGAAAATTAGACAATATATTTCTTTGAAAAATATAACTTACCAGTAAAAATATTAAACTCAAGTAGACAATGACTTTTCATTGAGTTTAATTGAGGTAAAATTTACATACAATAAAATTCACTTATTCTATGTTTACAGTTTGATGAATTCTGGCATCTGTATAAATTCATACAACCACCACCACAATCAAGATGTAGAAAATTTCTACCATCCAAAAAAATCTTCTTATTCCTTTGCAGTAAATTCCCATCTCCAAATACAAATACCAACTCTAGAAAACCAATGATCTGCTCTCTGTCACTATAGTTTTGGTTTTTTGTTTTTTTTTTTTTTTTAATACTTTAAGTTCTAGGGTACATGTGGATAATGTGCAGGTTTGTTACATATGTATACTTGTGCCATGTTGGCGTGCTGCACCCATCAACTCATCAGCACCCATCAACTCGTCATTTACATCAGGTATAACTCCCAATGCAATCCCTCCCCGCCTCCCCTCCCCGTGATAGGCCCCGGTGTGTGATGTTCCCCTTCCCGAGTCCAAGTGATCTCATCGTTCAGTTCCCACCTATGAGTGAGAACGTGCGGTGTTTGGTTTTCTGTTCTTGCGATAGTTTGCTGAGAATGATGGTTTCCAGCTGCATCCATGTCCCTACAGAGGACACAAACTCATCCTTTTTTATGGCTGCATAGTATTCCATGGTGTATATGTGCCACATTTTCTTAATCCAGTCTGTCACTGATGGACATTTGGGTTGATTCCAAGTCTTTGCTATTGTGAATAGTGCCGCAATAAACATATAGTTTTGGTTTTTTAAAAATTTCATGTAAATGGAATTACATAGCATATAGAACTTTGTCATATGCTTTCACTGCACACAATATTTTTGGAATTCATCTGTGTTGCTGTGTGGAACAGTTTATGACTGAGTATTATTGCTATAGTAGGAATGTATTACAATTAATTCGTATATTCATCACTTAAAGAATACTTAGGCAGTTTCCAGGTAGTGGCTATGATGGAAAATGGTGTGATGAACATTCAAACACATACAAGTATTTATGTGGACATATGTTTTTGTTATG
The DNA here is from genome assembly GCF_008728515.1 of Papio anubis. NCBI lineage: Eukaryota > Metazoa > Chordata > Mammalia > Primates > Cercopithecidae > Papio > Papio anubis. The sequence continues at coordinate 22,530,496 of NC_044989.1, forward strand.
TCTATGGTAAGTGTAACTTTACAAGAAACTGGCAAGTTGATTTTTAGAAGAACTGTACCATTCTGCATTCCCATCAGGAGTACATGAAAGTTCCAGTTGCTCCACATTCATATCACCACCTGATATTGTCAGTTGTTTACATTTTAACAATTCTAATAGGCATATGCTGGCATCTTATCATGTTTTTTAATTTTCCATTTTTTACTTATTTTCTAGTTTACATGTAATTTCACTGGTTGGTGTATAGTTCTATGACTTTTGACAAATTGACTTATGCTACCACTACTATGATCAAATACAGAACGCTTTGGCAGTTTGGGAGTTCCCAAGATCACCCTCACTTTGGGCACCAACTGCAAGTTCAGATACCAACTGTAACTTTGGGGATACCCAATCTAATAATCACCCTCATTTCTTTTATTTTTTTCTTAATTTTTGTGGGTACAAAATAAGTGTATATATTTATGGGTTACATGAGTTTTTTTTTTTTTTTTTTTTTTTTTTTTTTTTTTGAGACGGAGTCTCGCGCTGTGTCACCCAGGCTGGAGTGCAGTGGCGCGATCTCGGCTCACTGCAAGCTCCGCCTCCCAGGTTCACGCCATTCTCCTGCCTCAGCCTCCGAGTAGCTGGGACTACAGGCGCCCGCCACCACGCCCGGCTAGTTTTTTGTATTTTTAGTAGAGACGGGGTTTCACCCGCCTCGGCCTCCCAAAGTGACATGAGTTGTTTTAATACAGGCATGCAATGCATAATCACATCAGGATAAATAGGGTATCCATCACCTCATGCCTTTATCCTTTCTGCTGTAAACAATTAAATTGTACTCTTTATTTTTAAATATACAATTATTTCTGATTATGGAAACCCTGTTGTGCTAGCAAATACTAGATCGCATTCATTCTTTCTGTTTTTGTGTCCATTAACCATCTCTATGTCCCCCTCAGGCCCAATCCTTCCCAGCCTCTAGTAACCATCCTTCTCCTCTCTATCTCCATGAATTCAATTATCTTAATTTTTAGCTCCCACAAATAAGTGAGAACATGCAAAGATTGTCTTTCTGTGTCAGGTTTATTTCACTTAACATAATGACCTCCAATTCCATCCATGTTGTTGCAAATGACATGATCTCATTCTTTTTTATGGCTAAATAGTACTCCATTGTGTATATGTACAACAGGAGTGAACTGGTTGCCATATCTGTCACCCCATTGATTGCCAGAATTGATTCACTGATCTGGCTGGCTAGGTGGGTTTCCCCTTCCTTCATCACCACATCGTGTGTGTCCCTCCCACCGTTATGCACTAGATCAAAGTGGACAACCTTCCTCAATAGAGGAGGATTGTTCTTCCATTAAGGGTATGTGAGTAACTGCACTCCCCTGCTAGAAGCTCCCAACAAGCTCTTGTTGTGATTTTAATTTGCATTTTTCTGATGATTAGCATTGAGTATCTTTTTACATATTTATTGGCCATTCACATTTCTTCAATAAAGTGTCAGTTTGAATGTTTTACCCATTGGTTTGTTTCCTTATTGCTGAGTTGTTAAGGGTTCATTACATACTCTAGATACAATCACTTTAGCAAACATATAATTTGCAAATAATTTCTCTTAATCTATAGCTATCTTTTCATTGTCTTAATTGTGTCTTCTGGGAGAACAATTTGTTAAAAAAATTTGATGAGGGTGAATTTATCAAGTTTTTCTTTTATGATTCATGTTCTGTTTAAGATATTACTGCTAACTGATTGTCACAAAGATTTTTCCTATGTTTTCTTCCAGAAGTTTTGTAGGTTTAGCTCTTATGCTAAAAAGTCTATAATCTATTCAGAGTCAATTTTTGTAGATGGTGTGAGATAAGAATTAAAGTTCATTTTTTCTCCATATAGATAGCCAGTTATTTCATCATTAGTTGTTAAAAATCATGTAACCATATGTTCATCAATAAATCAAAATATGGTACTTTTTACAATGGTATGCTACTCAACAATAAAAGGAACTGTTGATACCTGAAACAACATGGATGAAATTATACTAATTATACTAACTGAAAGCAACAAAAAAGCAAAGATTACATACTATGTTATTGCACTTATATGAAAGTTTAGAAAATTTTAAGCTACAGTGACAGAAATAAAACCTGAGGATGGAAGGCCTAGACTGCAGAGAGGCATGAGAAACCATTTTAGGGAGTGATGGAATTATTTCATGTCTTGGATTTGGTGGTGGTTTCATGGTGCATGGCTCTGTCAATAATCACTGAATTGTAGACTTTAAATGGATGTAGTTTGTTGGACATAAATTATGCCTCAATAAAATTTATTTTTAAAAAAGCAACTAGGCCTTGGGCTAAGATATGTGAACATCAACTTTTCCCCAAACTACAAACCTCAGATTATTTTACAAGTACCCAAATGGACTAAGAGTGAGGCCATACAATGCAGATGTTGAGTCCAAATAAATGTTTTTAGTTCAGACTTCAAAACACAAAATACAAACAAATAGGAAAAGTAGACTTCAAAAACTATCTAGTATAGGATTCAGAAGATAATTTTATAAAATTAGTTGATATTCATCATAAGAAAATAATACAATGCCTATAAGAAATGTGAGCAAAAGAAAATACACATAACAACACAGGTCAAAGTTAACATAAAATACCAAGAGTATAGGTGATTTTATTATAAGTAAAATCAAAATGGAAGTGCAGAATTAAAATCCACACTGCAGGCAGTAAAAAGCAGATTTGACTCTGCAAAAAATCAAATCAGACATTAAAGCAATCTTGAGAAGTTCCTGGGTAACAGGAAAGAAAATGAAAAGGACATGAAAATAACAAGGGAGAAAATGATAAATATAGAGATCTAATCTATGAAGAATATACATTATTATTTAGAGATATTATCCCTATTTAGATAATAGATAGGTTTCTATTTAGATAATTTAGATATTATCTCTATTATTATTTATATTAACTATCTAAATATAGAGATCTAATCTATGAAGAATATATATTCTATATTATATATACATAGATTAGTATATATATTCTAATCTATACATAGATTATACATAGATTAGTATATATATACTAATCTATGTATCTATATCTATCTAATCTATATATACATAGATTAGAATATATATTCATAGATTAGTATATAAGATTTTAAGAAAATATAATACAATGTACTATATTAATGAAATATTAAAGTAATAATATATATTATATATTATATAATAGTGATATAAACATAATCTTAATTTTAAGAAAAACTAGTAATGAATCTATAATTCAGAAAAAAATAGTTTATCAGATAACATGTTATATATTGGTTAACAGGGATTATAATACATTCTTGGTAAAATCAATGGGAAAAACAAGCCATATCTAAACACCTGGAAATCATCTTAAATTGTCTGTAAAAATTACAAATTACAAATTTTTTTTAAAAAGATGCTGGATAATATGTGTTATAAAGAAACAGGAATCTGCCAATGTCTTCTTTTTTCATTATGCTATATCAAAAAATATAAAATACCTAACATTTTGCAGAGAAAATATTGGAACATAATTACATACACAAGTAATTGTCTTTCATGTCTTAGAGCAACAGAGAGGGAGCCAGCTTTGATATATCTGCCTTCTTTGAAATAATTATTTGAAGACATACTAAGTGACTAAGAGAAAATCAAAATTAATAAACCTTTATGAGGAATGTTATGATTTAAAACAATTTGAGGCTGGTCATGGTGGCTCACGCGGTGTAATCCCAATACTTTGGGAGGCAGAGGCAGGTGGATTGCCAGGGCTCAGGAGTTTGAGACTACCCTCGGCAACACGGTGAAACCCTCTCTCTACTAAAATACAAAAAAATTAGCCGTGTGTGGTGGTCGGCACCTGTAGTCCCAGCTACTGGGGAGGCTGAGGCAGAAGAATCACTTGAACCCAGAAGATGGAGGTTGCAGTGACCCAGATCCCACCACCGCACTCCAGCCTGGGCGACAGAGGGAGATCCTGTTTCAAAAAAAAAAAGAAAATTGAGGCCTTTCATTGCTCAGTTGGACCACTGATTCAGAATCAATTTATTTATATGCTGAAATTTCTATCATGTATCCTAGGTACAAAACTGGGCCTGTTATGCTTCATATAGTGACTCCTCAGCAACTTTCCAGCTTTTCCTAGAATCAGGCAATTTTTTGGACACACATCCTGCATCCCACTTGTGTGGGAACCTGTTTGAAGAAACAGCAATGACTGCACTGTGAATAAGAACATGAACAATATTTATAGTTTTTACAAGTTTTTAGTTTACTACTGGGAGAATCACCAAATAAAGTCTTTCTCTCTTCTCCAAAAAGCAGAGTTACACAAAGCATATATAGAAGCAGCTCTTATATCAAGGTAATTGAATAACTTATTTTTGTAATTTAAGCTCCAACTTAAGGGCTAGAGTAAGGTTTTTTTTACATTGAGAGAATAATAAAAACTAACTAGTAGTTGATATTATTTAAAGCCTTTCTTATTTTATTTATTTATTTATTTATTTATTTACTTTGAGATGGAGTCTCGCTCTTGTCACCCAGTCTGGAGTGCAATGGCGCGATCCTGGCTCACTGAAACCTCTGCCTCCTGGGTTCAAGTGATTCTTCTGCCTCAGCCTCCTGAGTAGCTGGGATTACAGATGCGTGCCACCACGCCCTGCTAATTTTTGTGTTTTTAGTAGAGACAGGGTTTTGCCATGTTGGCCAGGCTGTTCTCAAACTCCTAACTTCAGGTGATCCACCAGCCTCGGCCTCCCAAAGTGCTGGGATTACAGGCCTGAGCCACCGTGCCTGGCCTAGCCTTTCTTTATTTACTCTTTGTCCTGTTTGTGACTGATCTGTATTGACTATGCTTTAAAATCACCATGTAATGTAAAATCAAAACTATATTAAAATCCAAATAAAAGATTCTTAAAAAAAATTAACTCTTTCCAAGCTTATTTTTAAATGATAGAACTTTTGATTTTGTTGTTCTTTGTATCTTCTCTATAATATACATTTTCTACGATACATTTCTTTTTATAAATTGAAGCCCTAAAATAAAATTTATCCAAATGTTGACCGTGATTATCTAGTGGTATAGTAGTTAGGGATGATCATTTTTCTTCCTTCTAGATTATCATATTCTTACATTTCCATGAGTCACATGTTTCATAACACTTTATTTTCATCAAATGCAATAACTTCATTAATTTAAATGTATTTTACAATGAAAAAATAATTCTGCCTATGTTAGTCAGGGTCTCAGCAGAAAATAGAAGACACCCTCAGAAAGGTTTACCAGAAAGAACCTAATGAAGAGATTATTTAAAGAGGTTTGGGCAGCACTAAAGGAACTATCAAGAAACATGAGACTAGCAGGGATGGACAACAGAAGAAAGCTATTAACTTTCTGATGCTGAAGGAGCTCAGGGAGGAAATGATGTTTCCAAAGCCCAGAGAAATATCCCACAGTGCAATAAAGGCAGTGTGGCATGCAGTGTGACTGAGCAGCAGTCACCATCAGGTGTGTGGTGGGGGTGCAGGGATGGTACAGGTAAGTGATACTTTGACTTTCCATGCTTTTGTCCTCTGAGACCCTGCCCATGTCTTCCATGTCTTCCTGAACTCAGAGTGAGGGTAAGAGAGCCTAGCAGATGGAGACCATAGAAGTCAGGCTTCTGAAGTACAGAGCAGGACACAAAATTGTGGATAATGGATCTGAGGCTGGCAGGTGGGAATACAGGCAAAAATAACAGGCACAGTCCTCTGTGTATATATCATTCCTGCTGAGACCATTCATGAGACTTTTCACCTCATTCTGAAATCACTGAACCAGTAACCTACATTATCTTCTGGACTCTATGGGAATGTGCGTGCATCCTTATTCTCTGCTCTTGAGAGAATAAACTATAATACAATAGTCCAGAGCCAAAATAATGACATGAGGCAGAATGGCAACGGTGGTGTGGGTGAGAAGTGATCCAATCTCAAATATATTTCAAAAGTACAATCAGTAGGGTTTGCAGATGGTGAGCTGTAGGCCCTGAAACAAAGGAGTCAAGGGTGCAAGTTAGTTCTTTCGCTTACACAACCAGATGGAAAGTCTTGCCATTAACTGAGAAAAAGAAAACTCCAAGAGGAGCCAGATTTTGGAAACATATCAGGAGCAATTTTGAACATATGAGTTTTAGGATTTCTATCAAACATCTAACTGGGAATATTGAGTAGTCAGTTGGACATATATAAGTGTGGAACTCAGGAAGAAGATCCAGTCTGGGAACAGAAACTTGGAAGTCAATTTTTGTAGGCAATATATAAAACCATGTAGTTGAATGAGATCATAGGGAGATAAGCATAGCTAGAGTGATGGAAAGAACCAGGTGCAGAGAATTACAACACTCCAACATTGAGAAGGGTGATGAAATAATATATACAACAAACCCCCACAACACACATTTCCCTGTGTAACAAACCTTCGCATGTGCCCCCAAACTTAAAAGCTAAAAACACCTTTAAAAATTTTTTTTTAATAAATAAAAAATAAAAAATTTTAAAAAGTAATGGAGATAGGAAGTAACTAATGATGAAAACTGAGAAGGAGCAGTTGTGAGGTTGGAGGAAAACTGAGAGTATGTGTTTGGCCTGGAAGTCAAACTAAGAAAGTGTATTCACAGGAAAAGGTAACAGATTGTATCAAATGCTGCTGATAGGCCAACAGGGCAAAGACTAGGAAGTAATTACAGGATTTATCAAACAGAGTTCCTGGTAATCTTGAGAAGAGCAATTTTTATTAAAGTGGTGGATCTGAAAGCCTAATTTGGGTGAATTCAAGGGAAAACAGAAAGAGAAAACTTAGAAACAATGTTTACTATAGATAATTCTTTTGAGGAGACTTTTAAAGGAGCGAAATGAGATGGCTAAGTGAAAAATGAGGTCAAGATATATAGGTTTATTTATTTTAAAAGTGGGAAACATAATGGGATGTTTGTATAGTGATGAAAAATACCCCATTCTCTTAAGTGAAGTATTCCTCAAGGTATCAGAATAGCTGACAGAATTTTCTGGAAAAAAATATACCCATATCTATTCATAAATTCTCTTAAGATTTTGAGAGCTGGCCTGGTCTCTAAGGAACTGATTTTAATCTTTGCCATCTCCAAATTAGACAACTTTAGAGAGTAGAGCAATAAATAACATCTCTGATGTCTTACAGCATCAATTGATGTTGGCCAGCATGACAGTTTCTAGTAATTGAAGAACCCGTGATTGACTTAGTTCTGCCTCCTCCACACTCTGTTTCTGAAATGCGAAGGACCCCTAGAAGGAAGGAGGCTGTGCAGACAAGGATGGGAGGGGAAGCCAAACATAACTTCCAGACAATTCCTACTTAAATGTCAAGCTGACTGCATTTGGATACTTTTGATTTAATAAAAAACACAACTTTTATGCTCCCTAGTTCACTTATCTGGATTCTACTTCATTCAATGAGAAAAAGAAGAAATGCAGCAAGTCAAAAACAGCATTGATTTTCTTTCCTTCTTTCTTTTTTCTGATCTTTTCCATTACTGTCTTAGACATGGGGCGGGGCGGGGGTGGAGGGCTGGAAATCTTCCGTATGTCACCCTGGAGTCCTATCTCCTTTTTCTAGACGAGGACTTTCCCTTCCTGTCTCTCCTGTCTCTGGACAGATTCTTTTCCTTTCTACACAGCTACATTTCCTGGTAAAACACGAACTGAATCAGGGGTGAAACTGCAAAGAAGACATGGAACTCAGTCTGGACAATGATTAAACTCAGCTGTAATAAGCAAGGAACCATGTAAGCCACGGGCAGGCTGCTGATACCAGGGAAACGAGGAGTTGATTAGTATGGTCCCAGGGTTAACAACTAGGGAAAATGAGAAAAATGATTAACAACAAGAAAATATGGAGCAGTGCCATTCCCTGCTGGGTCCTGGCGGCCAAGTAGCTGAGGAGTCCTCCCAGATTGGATTCCACTTTTCTTTGCTCCCTGCATTCAGTCTGTCACCAACTGCCACAGCTAACAACTTCTGACTTTTCTTGGAATACTTTTCTTTTGTATTTCTGCAATCTTAGGCAAGCTCAAGCCCTCCCAGCCTTGTAGCTTGATACCTGGCTTTGCCTTGGGTAAAGGTAGTCTCCAGATGGCTCTCACCAAAGAAGCTTTTGCACAGCAACAAGAATGTGTATTTGCAATTTAGTCTATTTCCAAGTGCTTCCAAAATCAATTTAGAGTCCTGGTCTTCAGCTTTTGGATTTTCTATCATTCCTTGTTTCTGTCACCAAGTTCCCCTTCAGAACCTTCATCAGTTCATGACTTTGCTCTTTGACCCCTAGTCTCTCTTCTCTTCTGGGCCCCCAACTCAGGACTGACTGGCTTTACCTGTGCTATCTAATACATTCTTAGAGATCAGGTACACTCCCAACCCTGGTTAATATGATTCCATAATAACATTTTAATAACCCCATAAATGCTGTACACACTAAGTAGACAGCAAGCACTTCAGGAAAAAAAATAATCCACATAGTTTATCATTACAGTAAATTAATGGGTAGAAGACATTAAACATGACTTATCTAGGCACGAGCATGTCTACATAAACCTTAGCTCATCAGCATTCTGGGCCAAGGAGTACAATATTTAGCAAAGAAATTATAATTCCTTCTGCATAATAACAAAATAGCCATTGCCTGGGCTCAATGAGAAAATTCATAGAGGGAATGTTTGGAGTAGAATGTGCTAGTGGCTGTTTTATAAAGCACTCACTCCTTTGTCTGCATCTATTGAAACTTTACAACATGGCCTAGGAGGCTCCCTCAGTTTGGTCCCTGGCTATCTTTCCAGCCTCCCCCACCACAGTTTCTCTACATGCACGCTACACTCAAACCAGCTCCCTAGGTTCTAGTACCCTTCTAAGTGGGTCACACAGTCCTTTGTGGCTGGGTTTTCCCTTAGATCCCTTTTTCACTTGGTCAATACCTATGCAACTTTCAAGATTTAACTCAAATGGCACTTCTTCAGTAAAGCCTTCTGAACTGCACATCTCCTAGCAGGGGACAAGTACCCACAACAGGCACTCGCAGCAGATTTGTGGACTGAATATATTTTAGAATCTGTTTGACTTATTTTCTTTCTACACCTCTTAACTATAAAGGTTACTTTGGCATTTATTCAAAACAAACCTCAAGCCAAAGTCCTACCCTAAACATACAGCAATGAACTCAGTAGAGTTTCATGTTGGTGTGGGGACTCCTTCATCTCATTACTGTGTACGCTTAACTGAGTAATAGGACAAAAAAAAATCCAACTGTTAACCTGTACTCTAATGTTACTGTGCAGATATAATTCAAATTGTGCAAGAGTTTTATTCCTAAAACATTAAACCCATGCTTTAAATGCATTGCTGGTGGCCCTTATCAGTTTATGAAAGTCAAAGAAATCCTTTTGTAAAATAAACACTTCCTAATGTAAACGTTTATTTTCAAATGTGTCTAGCTTGTAAATTTAAACTTTGGCAAAACCTCTTTCCTCAAATTAGGATCCACCATCATTATTGCTTATCATTCAGAATGGAAATCTGAGTGTGCAAATTTACAAAAGGTAATATAATTGAATAATTTGCAAGAAGATCTACAACTGAGCAAGGGATTCCTAGTTACTCTCATTCCTCCCTTAAAAATAGGAAAACAAAACCAAAATATATATATATAATTAAAGTATTAACATGCACTATCACCTATTGCATTTGATATCTACATAATCACTACAAAGTAGACAAGGAAATTATTATAATAAATATTTCACAGATGGAGAAAGTGGAATCCAAAGACAAGTAAAACAAAGAAAACCCAGGTTGTGTAGCGCAAAATTAAGACAAAGCCATGCCTAGGGGCTTCAGGTCCTATACTCTTTGAGAGCTCTTCTATGGAGGAGGAAGCCAATTCCAGTAATAGCCATAACATTTGCAACTTGACTTGATTTCTGAAATCTCCACCTCAATGAGTTTGAGTGAGTAGAAGTTTAATCTATCAGTGAAAGAGAAATGTTTACTCAGGGAACCTTGGTAAGAATAACATTATCATAAGTCATTGTAAATAGGTGGTCTTCACTTTAAAAAAAAACTCATATAATATATGAAATGGGATATTACTCACATAATTATCATCCTCAATATAAAAAGTTTGATATATGCCAGAAACTGTATCTTTATTTCAACTTGCATGACAACCTGCAAGGTAAGTAATAGTGTTCATATTTTATAGATGAGAAATTGAGGCTGAGAGAAGTTACTAAATTATCCAAGCTGACATGGAAAATGCACCAGTGTCATCACCCTCATTCTTGGCATTATGCCTGGAACGGTGAATGCTCTTGATAAACATTTCTGAGTGAATGAATGGCTGAATAAATGAATGAATGAAATGATAAAGCCATGGTTTGATTCAAGTGTGCCTGCTTCTAAAGGTCATATATTTTTCCCAATGTCATACTCTTCACTTTATAAGTAAATGTATTACTGGCTTCCCTCAAAGAGAAAATGTACCCCACAAGCATCTAAAATAATAACTAAGTTGCATACGAGTTTTCAGAACATGATCTGCTGTGTAAAGTGAGAAAAGCCTGTATTGTAAAATATACCTCACACGGGTGGCCGTAAGATTACTCAGGTCTGAGTTCTGCTACTGTCTCCTATCAGCGAGTTGACTTGTCTGGATATGGGTAGAGTTTCAGGTTGGTTGACTTGTGAGTCACCTCAGGACCCCTTTCTCCTTTGGTTCCTCTGACTTAACCACCATTCCCTCCTAACTCTCCAAGTTTCTACTTAAAACATTCAAACAAATGCCTCTGGGTAAGCTCTGTCTATAAGTGTCTGGGTAGGAACCATGAGCAACTTCAAGAAGATTGTTATTTTCAATAAGGAGAGGCAGCCAGTGTCAGCTGAATGAACCCATTTTATCACACAGGGACAAAAAGGGTGTTCACTTGCCATAAATGGAACAAAGGCAAGAATGAAAAGCTCTTGACAAGCTAAAGAATTACCAAAGGGCAATCAGGAGGTAAGGTAAAACAGAATCCTCTTTAAAAGCAGGAGTTTGTCTTCCATATCCCTGGGTCCCTTGCTACAATCAAATTCTCAGGAAGCAAAGACAACTTTATAAACAAAGAGACAGTGGAGAAAAGGCAGTCAGGCCACTGTAACATGCTCACTGTTGACCTTCATGTGGACAGTTCACCCTCCTGCAAGCAGGCCCAGCAGGTAACCCTGCTTCTTCCCTATTTTCACCAAGGCTCTTCACATCTATTATTGTAAAATACAATGATCCCATAGACTCTTTGACTCCATCTTCTAACCTCACATGTTGTAGGGAGATAAAGAACCCAGCATGTTTGGGAAGGCTCATGTGAGGGTGAACAAATACCAAAGACCTAGGAGACAGCCGGGCATGACAGCTCAAGCCTATGATCCTAGGACTTTGGAAGGCCGAGGCGGATGAATCACTTGAGGTCAGTAGTTCAAGACCACCAGACCAATATGAGGAAACCCTATCTCTACTAAAAACACAAAAATTAGCCAGGCATGGTGGCATGTGCCTGTAATCCCAGCTACTCCAAAGGCTGAGACAGCAGAATCGCTTGAACCCAGGAGTTGGAGGTTGCAGTGAGCTGAGATGCACCATTGCACTCCAGCCTGGGCAACCAGAGCAAAACTCCATTTCAAAAAGCAAAAGACCTAGGAGACACACAGGAATACAGGGCATGGGGAGGAAGTCAAGAAAAAAGATATTCTTGTAGAACACCAGCCCCATGGAAGACATGCCACAGACAGCAGGTCATGAGCAGATAAAGTCATAGCTCAAAATTGTACTCCCTAGGTCTTTTTGGCCTAACTCTCTGTTCTGCAAAACCGCTGCACCATCGAACAGCCTGAAAGCACAACCTACTCCATCATCATCATGAATTGGGTTCTCTCCAGATAGAAGAAAACAGCAATGCAATCTGGTGTTTGCACAGAAAACACAGCAGCAGAAAAAGCGGGAGGTACACACCAGAACACCTGCTCAGAGACATTGCCTCAGAAACAGTCAAGCACTCACAGGATGGAAACATCTGTGAGCAGCTCCATATGCCAGAAGCCTTGAATTACAGAAGAACCTAGAGAGAGGCAGGGAGTCAGAAATCAAATTATTTGGATAATGTGGGAGGAGGTGCTGAGAAGAAAGACACAGAGGTCAAGGAAGGAGGGAAAGGGTCTCTGGACACAATGTTTTGGTATGCTTTCAGCACAAAGGATGAATGTGGCTCTTCTGGAAAAAGAATCAACACCCTGTGCTCTGTGAAACAATTCAAAGAGCACAAAGACCAAGTTTATTGCTGAATGGCTAGATGACTTGTGCCAAGTCACAGCTTGTTAAGTAGGAGCTAAGGAAGATCCAGGTCTCTCTGACCAGCGACTCTTGCTGGTTCCTCTATCCAACACTTGAGCCTCTGGCAGCATTTACAGTAATAATAAGTCCTTATACCTGAAAAGTTCTTCTCCTTTGGCTTGTATAACTCCTCTCTTTCAATGGTCTCCTATTCCTCTTACCAGTTCTCCTCAGCATCCTTCTCCTAGTTATCTCTAATACATTCTCCATGCCTCTGTTGTACCACACATGAATATTAGCAAGAAAGTTAATATTTTCCCTAGATGATGTACCTCCTTCTATCTGCTTACAGCTATATGCTGATAACTCCTAAACTTCTAAAGTTAATCAAACCCTTTCCTTAGCCCTAGATTGTTATGACTAACACTCGTTTTCACTTCTACACAGGTACCTGAATCAATATTTGCCAAACTAAGCTCACACATAACTTGACAAGCCAAAGTGGATTGGCCAACCCACATTTCCAGAGGCTGCCTCCTCTGATTTCACTCCAAACTGCATGGGATATGCCTTTGAGTTCCCATGATCTCCAAGGCATGATTTTGATGAAGTTCTTACCACAGCACATTTTAATTTTTTTGTTTACTACTCTCTCCAATGGACTGTGAGCTGCTCAAGGATTAAAAATGTCTTATTTATATCAATGTAAATATAAGGTAGGTAGTTAATATTTCTTGAAGGAATAAATGCAGAGCCTAATTTAGTTAGAGGTACCACCTTAGCAGGTTACACAAGCCAGAAGTCATTCTCAATGCTTCTTTTCTCTTACTCTTAATTCTGATTAGTTGCCAAGCAAGGAGGTTATATACCTCCTATATAACGTTTGAACATTTCGTACATTTCCATTTTTAACTAGGTTTTCTCCTCTCCTGCTTCAACCCTGGAAGATGCAAAGTCAGTTAGTGAGTTGAGAATGGATCAAAAACCTTCAGAGGTGAATACAGAAGAAGCCAATCAAACCTCTCTGTCCACGCAGACCATTATCCCAAGAAAAGCTCTAAAGCAAGGGAGAAAAACATTAATTTAAAATATGCATGTAGTTTTGGTCATCAATGGGAGTGATATTTCTAATTATTGAACTAAGACTGTTTAGGGAACTAGAGTGACCACAGGATGTTTAATTCCCAAACAATGACCAGAGAAGCCATGGAAGCTTCTTTATATTTTATTTAAAGAGAAGGGGAAAAGCTACCCCAGAGACTGAATTTAAAGAAACACAGAGACTAAAATAAAGTTACGATGTGATTATACTCTGTAAGTCCTGACTCTCCACAACACTTACCAAATTTGAATGAAACTATTAAGAGTTTGGTTGAGCAACAGTTAAAAAGTTAGCATAATTCCATGTTTTATAGGCATTCATTTAAAATAATTTTCATTTGGCAGCTTTCCAGTTATGAAGCCAATATTCCCCTCTCCCCACCTGTGTCCCAACAATTTGTGGGCCCTTGTAAAACTTATGGGTCCTAGGCATTGCACCTGCAAAGCCTATTATTTAATAAAGTTGCATTGACTCACTGCATTCACTCAACCAAAGCACACTTTGCAAAATGTAAATCTAATCATGCCCTACCTCTATTTAAAATCCTTCCATTAATCCTAATCACCTACAGGACAAAGTCCCAATATTCCTAAATGGGCAAGCATGACATTCACAGTCCAGCCCTACCCCCTTTCCAGCTGCATCTCTTTCCACTACCTGCCACCATGTACCATCATTGCTGGAATATATGCAAATACAAGCACCATGGTGCTTTCCACCTTCACTGCTTTGCAAGTGTCTTTACCTTATTTGGAATACTCTTTCCTGTCTCATGTATCAAGCTAAATGCTATACCGTTTTTAAGACTTTCTGAGGAGATCACCAACTTCTAAAACCTTCTTGAATCCCCTTCCCCAGCCCTCATGATAATTTACCAGTTATTTCCCTATTATTGCTTTTATTATATCCTACTACTGAAATATTTGTTATATGTCTGCCTTCAAATCTAGACTGGGAGCTTCTTGAAGGCAGGGACATTTTATTCGAATTTGTTTCTCAAGCATTTAACCTAAAACTTGGACACATATTAAATACTGAATAGACTTTTGTTGAATAAGAAAAGAATATAGTTGCCTATATCAGTAATGTAAATTTTAATGATATCTGTGCAGTAAAGAATATACCTATTAAAAGAATGCTTAGGCCAAATTACACAAAAAAGACCTTAAGAGAAGTTCAAATGTGTGATTATGTAAACCACTTTAAACCCCAGAGAATGCGAGGGAGATATAGAAAATTATAGAAGAGCAAATATCATTCCAGGTTAAAAAAGGGCAAGTTTGATTCTGCAATCTAGAGATGGGTTCTCTTGACATCAACTTCTGGCAAGATTCCATAAAATATTATTGAATCAATTATGTGTGATTTCATAGACTCTGTAGAGGAAACAACAATTACCAGGACCCAGTACGATTTATTCCAAAAAAAAAAATTATGTCTAAAACCACTACTTATTTTTGCTTTTTTTTTTTTTTTTTTTTTTGAGACTGAGTCTGGCTCTTTCTTCACCCAGGCCGGACTGCAGTGGCCCTATCTCAGCTCACTGCAAGCTCCACCTCCCAGGTTCGCCATTCTCCTGCCTCAGCCTCCCGAGTAGCTGGGACTATAGGTGCCCGCCACCAAGCCCGGCTAATTTTTTATATTTTTAGTAGAGACAGGGTTTTACCATGTTAGCCAGGATGGTCTCGAACTCCTGACCTCATGATCCGCCTGTCTCAGCCTCCCAAAGTGCTGGGATTACAGGTGTGAGCCACCGCGCCCAGTCCTTATTTTTGCTTTCTTAAAGTTACTAGTCCAGTAATTCAATGAGGTAGCTATAAATGAAAACTTGTCAAAATACTTATTTGGATCATTATAATACCTTTTTAAGCAAGAAAATATGTGGAAATATGAGTTAATTCAAGTATTACTCCATAAGAAAACCTCCTCCTCTCTATCCATGCCATAAATCCAACCCCCAGGAACAAGCAACAGCAGCCTACCACCAGGAAGGGACGAGAGGAGGCATGAGATTTCTTCTGGGACAGGTACATAATGAAGCTCATGATGGAGTTAGAACACTAAGAAAAAGCTTTCAGCACCATTCCTTACCCAAAGCACAAGATAAAAGCAGTTCACTATTAGAGAGCTTTGAAGGCTTGTAATATACTAGAGGTCATCATTGTAACAACAACTACAAAAAAAAAAAAAAAAAAAATCCAGCTGAAATATTTACCAGGCTGATTAAATTCTCTATATAATGGCCTAAGAGAGATGCACCCACTTCGTTTTGTAAATAATATTTACCTCAGTCTCCTCTGTTCTTCAACATATCATCTCTAACATTCAACAAAAAAATTATGAGACAAACAGAAAATATAGAAAGTAACCCATTGTCAAGAGATAAAGTAATCAGTGTAACCAGACTCAGAGATGACTGGAACTATCAGACAAGAACATTAAAATAACTACAATCAACATCTTAATGGATCTAGAGGAGTGGTCAGCAAACAATGGTCTATGGGCCAATCCAGATTACTGCTTGTTTTCATAAGTAACGTTTCATTGAACACAGTCATACCCATTTATTTCTGATTACTTATGGATATCTTTGTACCACAATGGCAGAGTTAATAGTTATGAGGCCATAGCACCACTAAAGCCTAAAATATTTACTATCTTTCCCTTTACAAAAATAAACTTTACTAACCTATTGTCTAGTGGAAATGTTTGACAATTTGCATAAACAAATACAGACTCTCAATAGAGAGATGAAAGCTATAAATTAAAAAATCATGTCAAATGATTTCCTTCAATGGGCTCATCAGTAGAATGGAAACAGCAGAGGAATAAATTAATGAGCTTGAAAATATGTCAACATAAATAGAAATTATCCAAAGTGAAACACAGAAAGGTAAAAAAAACAGAGAGATAAAAACAAAACCTAAGAGCAGTGTGACAACATCAAATGGCCAACAGAAATGTAATTGGAGCCCCCAGTAAAGATGGAACAGAGCAGAGGAACCATTTGAAGCCCAAATGGAAAAGAATTTAGCAAGTACTGTCAATTTCACCTTTAGTTGGTTAAATAATCATAGCATTTAGCCTGGGAGGGGGCTAATTAATGGTATGACATAACTTGGACAGAAGTCTAGTATACAACAGAATTCTGACTGGCATCCTGTTCTGTGTACATTTTGATGATATTTGTATCTGATGATTTGTATGAAAATATTGGTTTACTAATCAATTTTTTGATAACATTGATCTAAGACACAGAACAAATCACAATGAGTGAAAGAATTAGAATCAGTGGTGTCTAGATAGGCTTGCTAGTGTAATGGGCCAACCTACAAATATAATCATGGCATTTAAATATAATGTATAAGCATGAAAAAGAGGAGGCATAAGATTTAGCTTAATTACATTATGTATCCAAGATATAGTGGATGTACATAAAAATGAGTCCAATACAAATATCTGTGTTTAATGTGATTCCCAAATAAGTAAACATATGCTCAAGTGATATTCACAGAAGCACAGAATTTAAGGCAACCAACGTAAGATTCTATTTATAGTCTGTGACTTGACTATTAAAATTGGTGGGCCATTTGACAACCACATTCTTCAAAGGCAAATATATTATGTTGAAATATCAGAGGCAAGAATGAGAGAGAAGACATGAAACCATGTCAAGGAAGCAAGAAATATTTAACTTAGAGGAAAAAAAAAATCAGTGAAGCCAAGACATTGAACAATTCTCATAAGTAGAAGAGGAATTAAGTTTATTTTGCATGGCTTCTGGAGATAGAATTAAAACATAAATAGAAATTCTAAAAAGTCAAATTCTGACTCAATGTATTTGGAAACTTTCTAACAACAGAGGCTGTTCATAAATGGGAATAAACTGCCTTATCAGGAAATGTTCCCATCACTGTAGATGTCCACATAAAGACTGTATGTTGCGGAGAAGGCTAAAGCATAGGATTCGTGGTTGTGTTCCTGGCTTTCCTATCCGGACATTCTACACTTCTGTAATTGTGGTAAGAGGAGGCTCTGTGGAGAAGAGAGAAGGATAAGGAAAATTATTATGTGACCAGTCACTAAAATAGGATTATTGGGTTTAGGGGAAAACATCTCACTTTTCGTTTTGGTCATGTTGAGTTTGAGTGCCTGTCAGCCTAATGGAAAGGTTATGTTGGCAATTAATTATATTTGGGGTTCCAAGTAAAGGTCTGAGCTAAAGTTAAGTTTAGGCGTATTCATTTCATAGATTAATACTGCCTGACAGAAACATATGAAACTAGTTTTAATAATTTATTTCATTTAACCCAATGTATTCAAAATACTATTTTAGTATACAGTCAATATAAAAATTATTGAGACACTCACATTCTTTTTGTTTTTGTTTGCAATAAGTCATCAAACTTTACAGTAAGTGTTTTATCCATATAGCAGTATAATTTAGATACCCACTTTCCAAGTGCTTACTAGACATATTTAGCTAGTGGTTACCATATCGGACAATGCAGGCATGAGTGATCATTGAATTCTTTTAAAAAGATATAGAAAAGAAGATTTAGCATTAAACTTGGAGAAAAAGAAAAGCCCAATTAAAGAAACTAAGATACAGCCAACACAGAGGAAAAATCAAGGAAAGTGTGTTGTTCAGAGAGTCAAGAGAAGAGAATGAGAATGTATGTGCTCAATTACATTAAATCCTGCTGAAAGTTCTGTCAGATTTAAATATCTGTTACATTTAGTGATGTAGAAAAATCGGTGCCATTAGCAGGACAGAAGTCATATGACAGTGGATTGAGAAGTGAATGTTCAAACTTCACTGTTCTCAGTTTGAGGAGTAATGTGCTCAGATGTTGTGGTTCTCTGCCCATTCTGCCATGGGCTTTGGATCTCCATTGGATAATTCATTAAAGGAAAAAGAACAATTGGCAGGCTGCAGGGTGCCTTCTCAGGAGACTCCTGTGGAAGGCACAGAAATGAAACAGCTGCAATGCCTCCCTTCTATGCCCATCAGACTCTTTTGTAGTGGATTCTTTCGGAAGATATACGCTTTCTTCCTATTCTTTAGTCACAATCTGGGATAAAAATTGTTCAAAGCATAAAATAAGGCATTTTATTCTTTAAAAGAAGGATTCCCTGGACATAATTGGGCAGGGAGGGGATGAGGGAGCATCTTCATGCACGAAGCTATGCATGGTGACTCTTCAGAACTAACCGGTAAGCATAGGTGAATGGATGACCTTATGGTGACCACAAAGGAAGAAAGCCATATGTAGTATATGTATGACCTGATCTCGGCTCCATTCAGAACAATTTTCTCTCAGTTAAAATAAATTCTAAGCCCCACCTGTAAGGCACAATTATGTAAATAACATGTGCACATTTTGCCGATCACAGCAAGAGCATGGTTATGTTACCTAATCCCCTCACTTAGGAGACCATCTCCAAGAGGCTTTCTCATGCCATCTGCAAAGCTGCCTGCACTGAGTGGAGGACCCGTTACCATGACCATTACTGGTGAGCACATCCCCTGGAATAGAAATGGGATGAAAGAGAGTAAGAATTTCAGAAACAACCTATCTTGGGCCTGGATGCAGTTTTGGTCCTGAAGCCTTACTTAAACTCTCTGAACAACACTTAACTTTCAGGCTCATGGGTTCACATGAAGACCACATAATGATTCTATTATATGGCCTATTTGCCTTCCGTTGACACATGGCAGGTCTCATTCAGTTACTTGTTTATCATAGTGCCAAAAAATAAAAATAAAAAAAAGGTCCTAAGTTCTAGCTCTGTGTTATATTGAGCCAAACCAGACCCCTTCCTGGGCCTGTTATCTCATCCTTCCTAGCTGGCTGTGATCTGATCCTATCACCATCAATCCAGAGTTCTCAGATTTTTTTTTTTTTTTTTTTTTACTACCCGTGGCCCCGGGAGGTCTGTTCTCTTAAAAGCGATTTTCTCTTGCCAGCTCACTCAGAGGATTCATGATGACTATGGTTGACATAGGAATGATTCATCTATCATAAAGGTGGCTGCATGAGATCACAAATACTCCAAGGAGAGCCAGAAGGTGGGGGAAGTGAGATTCCAAACCAAGAGACAGATCTGCACCGAAAGTGGATGACAGCTTAATGAGAGGGGGAGATAATGCTCCTGCATTTTCTATAACTCGCGTTTGCTTTTATGCCTCACTGAGAGGCAAAAGTGCAGATTCACTGTCAAATATGTCTCCCGTGGTCCGTCTCATGCCCACTCGAGACACTTCCTCCACAAAAATACAATGTAACAGATAGGCTGCCAGGAAGCAGCCCCCTCCTCAACCAGTTGATGGAAATGGAAGGTAAGGATAGCCTGGAGTGATTCCAGATGCCATGCCCTGGATATCCATTGCTGGCTGCTTGTTTTTGATAATTCACTTGTCGTTTACAAAAAGGGCTGGAGACCATGTTGAAAAGATGTAGTTCTTTACATGCATTGTTTGATACTTTAACTTACCATTTTTATTCTTGAGATGGAACATTTTTATTATAATGTAAGCCAACCACCACTACTTTAAGAGCCATTTTCTTGTATCCTCTCCCTAATGAACTTAACAATAGCCTAAACCCAAATTCCAACCCCAGACTGAGTACTGAAACTCTATTGTAAATGGAACATCTTACCCATGTGAGACCAAGACCCCTATTCCAGCCATAGATAGCCCAATCCTAGTCGTAAGCAGAACCCTAATGCAGGTCACAGACAGCCCCATGTGTAGCCAGAGATTGGCCACCATTAACCAGAGCCAAGGGCCTCAAAATGACCCTAGAAGCAAATAGATGAAAGGAGAAGCCATTCCCACAAAGGAGCCGCAAGTCAATGTGCATGTCTTTGTAGGAATGGGTCAGAGATATTTTTATTATGAAATATGATACATTTGTTTTATAGTTTCCTAGCAACAGGATGCCAATCAGTCAGCTGTAATTCATGGATTCGTTGTCTTTGTTATGAAGGAGCTGGGAGCACGAGGTGGGAGGACCTCCTAGCGTTTGGTAGAACTGACAGAGTGTGGCTTGAGGATGAGGAGACCAAGCCTGCAGAAGGAAGAACGTCAGAGAGTGTGCCTTTCTGCCTTCAGATTCTTTGAAGCAGGGATTTATCCCACTGCTGTTGCTGCTGTTATTGCTACTGTCATTGCTACTGCTGGCTTCTTGCTCCCGCAGTAATTACTAGAGTTGATGGGTACAATTTTAAATCATATGGCATGTTTTTGAAACACACACAGTGCTTGCTCCATGCTCAAAACATTGGCAGTAGAACACAAATCAGGACAGAAATAATAAACCTTCTCAGGCTACTTTCCCTAGTATCTTGGCTGAGCTTTGAAAAAGCTGTAATCGCTAACCAAGTCAGGTGGTTAGGTCTCTGAGACGTTATCCTGTGGCTCATTCCCACTCTTTTGAGCACCTGCAAATTTATTACATAAGATATTATTTTGTACTCAATCTAATTAGTTAGAACTATTTGTAGTCATTTGAAATACACTCCATGTTGATTAAAATAATTAGTGTAGGGCTACTAAATATTTACCTAAGATATGAATCCAGAGGGAATTTGATAAATTTAATTAGCAAGAACTAATTATTGTTATGATAGGAGTTAGGGTTTAATAAATATAATTACAGAGCACAAATGACGGTTTCTTAATTAATAGATACTAGTTGCAAACACAAGAGCCATTATCATATTTTCATGCAGGACATGCTATTCGGCACACCTTCCAGACATCAACTATAACAGCCATGGTGACTTACCATAAGAGGATGGAACACTTACATAGTGCTTATGCTGTCAGGCACAGTTCTAAGTGTTGTTCGCATGCTAACTCATTTAATCCTTACAAAAGCACTATCACTGGCCACATTTTACCTGTATAGAAACTAAAGCATACAAAGTTCTGATAACTTGTCCGTGGCTTAACGCGGTGGCTCACACCTCTTATCTCAGCACTTTGGGAGGCTGAGGTGGCTGAATTGTCTGAGCCCAGGAGTTCGAGACCATCCTGAGTCACATGGCAAAACCCTATCTCTACAAAAAATACAAAAAATTAGCTGGGCATGGTGATGTGGGCCTGTAATTCCAGTTGCTTGGGAGGTTGAGGTGGGAAGATCACTTGAGTTTGGGAGGCAGAGGTTGCAGTGAGCCAAGATTATGCCACCATATTCCAGCCTGGGCAAAAGAGCCAGAGTCTATCTCAAAAAAAAAAAAAAAGTAAATGCCCAAGATTACACAGCTAGGAAATGGCATTTGATCTAATGCAGTTTAGCTCAATAGTCCATGCCCTTAACCACTATTTTTACAAGGTTTTGCCATGTTGCCCAGGCTGGACTCAAACTCCCGAGCTCAATAGATCAGCCCCCCTTGGCCTCCCAAAATACTGGGATTACAGGTGTGAGCCACCGTGCCTGGCCTTAACCATTACAGTACCTAAAACAAACAATAGTGGTAACAACAAAAACAAAAATAGAAATTATGAATGTTCAAAAAGCCAGCAACCAAAATCCTCAGCTCCATATTTGCTATTCAGGTATAATAAACTTTTTTATATTTGCATATACCATATCCATGATTTTGGAGATTTTAAAGATGATTCTGAAGTGATTGAATAATTCATATTCTCAATATGAGACAAGCCCATTAGACTCAACCAAAGCTTCCTAGAACGTTTTTCTAGGAAGAGCTTGATTGCCTATTGTCACAGGCACCTTCCCCCAGATCTCAGTTCATATCCTTGCCCAGTGTCCTTCCCAGCAAGGATTCTATGTCTTAACTTGTGCCTTTGAGACATTGGAAAGTGCTGGAGTTTCATTCATGGGCAAATGAGCAATTATCATCAACAATGGGAAGACTGTGCTAAGGGAAGGTTGCAAAAGCCCAGATTGTCAAAGGCCCTAGACTTTCTATTCAAAGTGGAGTTGTGGAAAGTTGTGGGTTGGTGCCACAGAGCAGAGCAATCCTGGAGACTACCTCCCTCTGGCTCAGCCACATGTAGAAAAAACGCATTTCTTCCCCTGGTCAATCCTGAGACACAGTATAATCCAAAGGGAGCAATGTGGGAGAGAAAAAAAATGAGAGAAACCAATAAATAGTAAAACAGGGAGCAGGAAAAGACAGGCCTGGATGCACAATTCTTTTTGTGCCTGTTAAATGAACTCTGGTGGGGATGAGGAGAGAGAATTATCCTATTTATATATTGAAAGGAATTTTAAATATGCATAGGCAGGGAGAGAGGATCCACAGAGATTGAAATGCAAAATACAGCATGGTCTGTGCATCTCCCCATCTATCTCTCAGTACCATTAGCAAGTTCCTTGCACCAATTTCTGGAAAGCTCCCTCTAAAACTCAGAGCCATCCTTCTACTTACTCAGCATTCCTGTCTTAGAAAAGCAATTCTATTTTTAAAAAGAAATGGGCCTTCACTTGCAAAACACCTTGCAAATGTATTCACACAGAAACATAGTTCATACTTTCACAATGATGCACACACACATTCAACCAACCCATTTACACATACAGACACACAAAAACTTCCACCTCTACCTTTACTTCTGGACCACAATCTCCTGGCCTCTTGGCACTGGGGTTACAGAAAAACAATGCAGGTTCATAACATGCACAGGAAAAGAACATTTCACACCATCATGCAGGAAGACAGGAGCATGGATCAGAAGGTGCGGGAAATTTGTCATCATTCAGCTGAACACAATCACTTTGGGAACATGTAAGAGACAGAAAACTGACCATATTTCCTAATGAATACACTTCATCCACATTTTAAAAGCAACACTGTCCCACACAAATCTTTACTGCCTTACCAAATTCCCCTTTTCACCATCCCCACCAAGCACACATCATTTCCTTTGAAATAGCAGAAACTGCTGTTCTCAATGGTTTCCAAAGTCCTGAAAGACAGAGGAATTGCCAAATACAAATAAGACCTCTGTAAGTCATCTTACTTCAATATCTCCCTTCTTCAATATCCCCTCAATGTCCCCCACCTTCAATATCTCCCTTCTTCTCTGTCTCTCACAGGTACAAAAAGTCCCTGTTCCTCTTGAGGAGGTCTGTTGCTTTGTAGGATTTGGTCACTGACATGGCTATTACTTTGGGAAAGATTCCATTCTCTGGTTATTTCCAGGGGAGCATAGTTTAAAAATTACAAAGTTTGCAAATGGCTAATACTTTCAGATTTTTTTATAATAAGCTTCCATTTAAGGATGAAAATAATAAAAATGTATGGAAAAAAGGGAAGAGGAGGGACAACATATGGGTGCACATCAAATTGTCTTGTTGTATGTTATGACATTCTTCCAGTAGAAAGAAATCTTGAATGCTCCAGTTATCTTTTTTATTAAAAATAAAATAAAATTTTAGCTTTTGTTTTAAATACAGGGGGTACATATGCAGGTTTGTTACATGAGTATGTTGCACCCAGATAGTGAGCATAGTCGCCAACAGGTGGTTTTTCAAGCTATGCTCCTTCCCTTTCTTCCTCCTGCAGTAGTCCAGTGTCTACTCCTCCCATGTTTATGTCCATGTGTTCTCAGTATTTAGCTCCCACTTATAAGTGAGGCCACGTGGTATTTGATTTTCTGTTCCTGCATTAATTCGGTTAGGATTATGGCCTATAGCTGCATCCATGTTACTGCAAGGGATATGATCTCATTCCTTTTAATGACTATGTCATATTCCATGGTGTATATGTACCACATTTGCGTTATCCAGTCGACCACGGATGGGTACCTAGGTTGATTTCAGGTTTTGATATTGTAAATATCACAGCAATGTACATATGAGTGCATGTGTGTTTTTGGTATAATGATCTATCTTCCTTTGGGTATATACCCAGTAATGGAATTGCTGAGTGGAATGGTAGGTCTGTTTTAAGTTCTCTGAGAAACCTCCCAATTGCTTTCCACAGTGGCTGAACTAATTTACATTCCCATCAATGGTGTATAAGCATTCCCTTTTCTCTGCAGCCTCACCAGTATCTGTTGTTGGTTTTTGTTTTGTTTTGTTTTTTGACTTTTTAGTGGTAGCCATTCTTACTGTGAGATGATATCTCATTGTGGTTTTGATTTGCATTTCTCTGACGATCAGTAATAATGAGCATTTTAAGATCCAGGAAGAAGCCATTTGTCAAACTCCTGGCCTTCTCCCAGGCCTGATAACACTCTGCAGTTTGCCTGGCTAATACCTACTCATTCTTTAACTGTAGCATTATTTCCTCTAGAAATCTGTGTCAGATGCTTCCCATCTGACAGCTGAATGATTGCAGTGTGGAGGGAAAGGAATGGGGAAGGCAAGAAAGATGACAATTCCACATTGAGACATGTGTGGTTGTGGTTTCTATATAAAATCCAGGTGGTGACATGAGTTAACGCTTGACCCTTCAGGCCTGGTTATCAGGCATAGGAGAATGGACTCTGAAGCCTAGGAAGTCCCCAGCACGTGAACTGTCCTGAAAGCATTGGCCTAGAGAAGTGCCAAACGGGGAGAAGCCATATTCAGAGGAAAGAGTTTAATTCGGGGCTTTATGTGGAGAGTTTCCTGTAGACCCAGATTCGTGATACCAGGACAGTATGAATCATCATGGCTGTAATTACCTTAATGTCACATTTTTCACCCAGAGAAGTGCTTACATCTACATTAGTTTTCAGGCAATCAAACACCAGGAGAAAAATAAAAGCCTGAAAATGGTATTAATGTGTGAAAAACACTTTTTAAAAAACCCACAAATATCTTGAGAACAACCTAGAAGAATGTTTCACCAGGTTGACTATGATTCACAGCTCCAGCCTGAGCACAGGCTTGTGAAGATGCATAGCAAAGGTGTCTTCCTCCCAGAGGAATTAGCACCTGAATCATTGGCTGCTTTCCAGTGTGGCACCTGCCATAGAAACAGCTCTCCCCATTAAGGTCATAAAATACCTGCATTTCCTTAGTGTTGGTTTACAGATGAGAGGCTGAAGGGGCCCACGACCCAGGTCTGTACTGACACCTGATTATTGCTAACAAACAATGGAGCAAAAGATGGACAAACCAACTGTAATCTCTCTGGGTGTCTTTCTGCCCATGTTGTTCATTTTCCTTGCAGCCTGCCATGAACTGATTTTGGCCAGGTTCATGATGCTAGAGGATCTCTTCTCCAACTGTTGTAGTTTGGTTAAAAAAAACAAACAAAACAAAACAAAACAAAAAACACACACACACACACACACACAGCCTGATCGGATTGCAGGAGGCCCTGTGTGTGTTGGGTCTCCCACCTCTTTCCATGTATTTGTGGAGCCTCACGGGCATCTGCTTCTGAGTTTGGTTTCTGACGGTCCCACCAAAACCTGCTTACCCTTTCACATGTAGTTGGCTTGTCTGTGGCTTTCCAAGCAGCTCACATTCCATGGTGCACACTAAGGACAGCCCCTTTCATGATGGCTGACAGTAAAGCAACACCACCCAGATATGAATGCCCTTGCAGTCCAACAAGCCCTCCTAGACTCTTCTCTCGGCCTTACATCCAGGTACCATGTTTGGGGCATACCATCCTTGGTACACCATGCATAACTCACACTGCCCTAGCTAGGAGCCTTGTCTTCTCTTATCAAAGTATATAATTTCTTTGTCTTCAGTGTATTCTCCCTGCAATGCTTTTCACATACAGAAAGCAGAATGGTCTTTCTGCAATGCATGTCTGTCTTTGCTATTCCACCATTAAAACCACTTCTGTCCCACTACTGGCTTTCTGTGCCTACAAGAGCAAGTTCAAACTCTTGACCGTGGCTTACTGGGCCTTCCGTAATCTGATCCCTCCCTCTTCCATCAGACATAGCTCCTTTGCATGGTAAAATATGGGCTGAATGTTTGTGTCTCTAAAATTCATATGCTAGAATCCTGTCCCCGCCTCCCCTCCCCCCACAGTGAGATGGTATTAGGAAATAAGACATTGGGGAGATAATTAAGTCATGAAGGTGGAGCCTTCATGAATGAGATTAGTTCTCCTCTGAAAGAGACCCAAGAGCTCTCTAGCCGTCCTCCCACCACATGAGGACACAGTGAGAAGACGACAGTCTGCAACCTAGAACCCTGATGTCACTAGACATCAGCTATGCTGGCACCCTGATCTCGAACTTCCAGCCTCCCCAACCGTGAGAAATAAATGTGTGTTGTGTATCAGCCACCCTGTCTTTAGTACTTTGTTATAGCAGCCTGAAGTGACTAGGACAACATGGGACAATTAAGGAGATTATATCATTCGGGCTACTGCAATGGGAAGAAGAGTCATTAATGGGGAACAAGAACATATCAGAGAAAACAAAGGGGACTTGAGCTTCATAGAAGCAGATAAACAAGGGAGTCCTCTGCAAGTCTTCTGCAAGTAAGTCATGGGGAAGAATGGAAATGGGTTGTCCTATTAATACACTAGTGTGCTCTTTGTGGTTTGCTTTTCTGGAAACACAGTAGGGTGGAAGACTTCCTAACAGCCTCTGTTTCCAGAAGCACAGGCCTCAGGTGAAGTTCAGCACTGTCACATTTCACTTGTGCAGTCTCCATTGTCCTCCAGCCACAGACACGCTCACCTGAGCCAGGTTTTATACCCCTAGACAGAGCTCAGTTGGCTGTCTTGGAATTAGAAGCCCTTCTCTTTCTTATGTGCCTGACCAACCTTTCAAGGTTCAGCTCAAGGTTCAGTTACCTTCTCTATAAAACCTTAATCAGGACCTACTTAGTCCAGTTGTTATAAAGATCAAATAGAATGATACAAATAAAGTCCTCTGTGTGGCTTCCTGGTGCCTGATGAGTACTCAAGCAATGCAGACTTATAACAGTCATTCCTGGCTGGACCTTGCAGACGGAACTGCTTCCATGCAAGGCATGGAAGGCATCTATCTTCACACCTGAGACACCCGGTCTCGATTGCTGCCATTTGTATCTCTTCTTCATGCTGTGTATTCATTCTTTTAACAAACATTCATAACTCCTCACCAGGGCTGCAACAGTGAACAAGACAGTCCCACTGCTAGCCCTTGTGGAGACTGTGGCCCAGTGGGGATACACATGAGCAAATAAACAATTGCAATGCACAGTGAGACGTGCAATACTAGGCGAGGGATAAGTGCCCTGGAAGCATAAAAGTAGGCATGTGACCCAGACCTCGGCAGAGGATGCATGCAGGTTTCCGGAGGAAGTAATGTCCAAGCTTAGACGAAGGGAGGACTATTCAAAAAATAATTTGATCTCAAAGTTGGAAGGGGAGGAGGAGGAAGAGGTGGGGAAAATGTCTAATTCAGGGCAAAAGAACTGGTCTGATTGCATGCCCAGTTCTCTCTCTCTCTCTCTGATTCTCTCTTTCACACACACACTCACACAAACATGCGCACGCGCGCGCACACACACACACACACACACTTTCCTCATGGCTTATCTTTGTTCTGCCTATAAGCGTCAAGGTATAAAGATCATCTGGTGTCTGAATATTTTGCCTCAGTGCTGATAGGAATCGAAGTCATTAACCCTGATAAAGACCTTTCTAACATTAGAAGGCAATGGGACTAAGACACTACTTGGAGGAAGAGCTAGAGAGACAAAAATAAGGAATCACACATTAAGCACTCAATAAACATCTCCTTCCTTCATTCCTGACCCAAGCCTTTTAGACAGTGAGTATAATGAATTTTGCGAACGGTGTGTATGGTAACCTTAGCTACTGTCAGGAAGAAACTAATGTTTTATACAGCTAGTCCCAGGCACCACTCATGCGGACAAATTTCTGGGAGGAGGGGCTGGTGAGGGTGGGGCTGCCAGTGAGCAAGTGGGGGTGGGGATCAGAGCCAAAAATGGGTGAGGGGTAGCCAGCAAATGCTCCAGAAGCCTCTCTGGAGAACTGAATTTACGAACCTTGACTTCTCCCTGAATCCTCAAACATCTTCTGTATGGAGGGCTTGCTAGTGTAGTTCTTAGATCTATGCACCTATTTATGCTGTCAGTGAGCCACTTAGTGATAAAACTCACAAACTCAAAGCTGCCTGTAGGCTGTGGCTGTTACCAGCAGCGGGCGGACAGCTCACATGGTGCCCCATCCTCAGCCACCAGCAAGCTCTCTACCTGTACGCTCTGCAAACACCTCCCAGGTCTCTACTGACACACCGTAGACACACTCATGGCCAGCCAGAAATTACTCACATGAAGTTTCGGTCAGCCCACTGCTCCATCCCTGACGCAGAAGGTGGTTTCATGGCTGAGGGTGCGCGGGGAATTGTCAAGGATCTATAAGAGAATAGAGGAAAAAAATTCATGTATACCTATACATACATAGTAATCCCTCGGTATCCAAGAGGAATTGGTTCCAGGGCCTTCCTCAGACACCAAAATTTGTGGATGTCCAAGTCCTTGACATGAAATGACATCATATTTGCATATAACCTACACACATCTTCCTACTTTAAATCATCTCTAGATTACTTACAATACATAATACAATGTAAATGCTATATAAATATTTGTTAGACTGTATCGTTTCAGGAATAATGACAAGAAAAGTAGTCTGTACATGTTCAGTACAGATGCTATTTTTTTTTCCAAATATTTTTGATCCATACCTTGATGAATCTGTGGTTGCAGACGCCATGGATATGGAGGCCTGACTGTATACAAAGTATCCTTGAAGACAAGATCTGCTTCCTATTTTGTAGGGTCCAATGAAAATTGAAAATGTGGGGCTCTTTCATTCATTATTATTAGCAATTTGTTTCATGATGGCAACAGCCGAGTGTACAACCAAGCCTGGGACCCCTCTGACCATGGGCCTTGTTTGCACAGGTCATGCACCCACAAAGACTGCCCTCCCTAGAGGTCACATAATCTAAAACTCTTATTTTACAGGTAAGAAAACTGAAACCTAACAATAGAAACCATTCTCTTGTTCCAGTCCTAAGTCATTTCCGTGCTCTGCATTAGCCCCCTCAAGGTTCCTTAGCCAGGTACCTCTTCACTTGCCAGTTATGAAACTCCAGGCAAGCTATTCTACCTTTTCTTCCTCAGTTTCCTCATCTGTAAAATGAGGAGAATAATAATGCAGATCCCAATTATTGGCTATAGGAATTAAACAGGGTAATGAGCCAAAGGTTTAGATCTCAATAAATATTGGTAATAGTAGTAATGGTTGTTGTGGTATTTTAGTAAATACTCCCGCTTGTCTCCTCTGTCTGTGACTTCTCTTAGGAATCCACAGGAGAGGACGCCTTTGACAATGCTGTGAGCTACCTCATTGTGAGCAGAGGTATGGGGAATAAGAGTCCAAGAAACAACATCAGGTCCAGAGAAACGTTAGACCCCGGAAAAAGCTAATTCAAACAGCTCTGCTTCTATGAGTCTATGCCATTTACTCCCATCAAAGACTGGGCTGAGCTGGAAGAGTGACCTGGAGTGCTTGCCAAAAAGTCAGATTTCTGGACCCCCCTCTATCCACTCACCAA
This sequence comes from Papio anubis, assembly GCF_008728515.1. Taxonomy (NCBI): domain Eukaryota; kingdom Metazoa; phylum Chordata; class Mammalia; order Primates; family Cercopithecidae; genus Papio; species Papio anubis. The sequence continues at coordinate 22,560,524 of NC_044989.1, forward strand.
CCTAGATCTAATAAATCAGAATTTTCCAGGGTAGGATCTAGAAAGCCATTCTAATAAGCTTATTTCACACCATTGGGTGAGGACCACTGCCCAGAGCCACCAACAAGCCCTCCATCGAGTCCCTCCTTTCCTATCACTCCCCACCAGGCTGGTGCAGCCCTGCCTGTGGTAATCTTGCATGGGCAGGGCACACAGCAGGCACCAGTTAAAGTGTGTTGGTTGGTTGTCAGATGGTTCACTGCACACGTCTCACATCTAACACACAATAAAAGCCGACTGCTGTGCCAGCTGGTCAGGCCACTCCATCTGGGCCTTGTCCAGAAGGGCTCCGGCTGGGGTCTCGAGAGGAGCCCATAGAGGCTGAGCACACCCTGCAGACAATGTCTTGCTCTCTTGCAGTCTCCAACTGTGGGCCATCTCTCCGAATACTGGCATTTCCTCAAGCTTTACACATTACTGCTAAGGTGTTTGAGCTATATAAGCAAGGACAAAGGACATTTTGAACCTTGCCTTCAACAAATGTCAAAAATGTATCCCACTAGATGCACAGGTCTATAAATTGTTTTAGTATGGTAAGTTGTTCTGGTGGTTCTTCCTACAAGCTCTACCAAGCAAATGGCAAACATCCCTCATTTTTCTTTCTTTTTTCTTTTTTTTTTTTTTTTTGAGATAGATTCGCTCTCTGTAGCCCAGGCTGGAGTGCAGTGGCGTGATGATCTCAGCTCACTGCAACCTCCACCTCCCAGGTTCAAGCGATTTCCCTGCCTCGGCCTCCTGAGTAGCTGGGATTACAGGAGCCCACCATCACACCCAGCTAATTTTTTTTTTTTTTTTTTTTTTTTTTTTTTTGTATTTTTAGTAGAGATGAGGTTTTACTATGTTCACCAGATTGGCCTCTAACTCCTGACCTCAGGTGATCTGCCCACCACGGCCTTACAAAGTGCTGGGATTACAGGTATGAACCACCGCGCCTGGCCACGAACATTCCTCTTTAGCCAAGGTAGCCTACCTGGCCCTTTCTGTCCTTCACTCCGGGAAAGAGAAAGAAACCCAATTGGACGCAGGCTCCAGTCATCAGGGGGATGGTCTGATGTGGCTTCATCGCCCTGCATAACTTCCTCTTCTCCCCAGCACCCAAATATCCTGTCTTTCAAAGCACCGTTTAGTTTGTACCTCTTTAGAAATTGTCAGAAATTAAGACTGACTGCTCACTTTTCCTGTCTGAAGTCTCCAAGGGCCCCAAACTCAAGCCAAGAGGTGCTAATTTATAAGGAAAGAGCAGGAGGACCATGGAAATGTCACAGCATACAGTGTAGGAAAGAGCTGGCTCTGAGGAAATGAAGCCTGTGCCCCCCAGGGAACCCTCCTGGTGCTCTAGAAGCCTAGGTACCTGCTTCAAAACCTTGGGAGTTGAGGCCAATTCAGCAAGCCTCTCTCTAGGAGTGAACCTGAGCCTGTATCCCCATCATGTCCCCCTGTGTGACCCAGAGCCCCTCCTGCAGGCCCATGCATTGTATTAACCAGTCACCAATCTTCCCTGAAGGTCAGCAAGGTGGCCAACATAATGCTTATTAAAATGAGCACAATATGAAAAAAAATCACAGGCCTACTTCCCCAAATCTTTTTTTAAAATTTTGGTTCTCAGTATTTATCACCAGGTTTTGTGTGTTTACATTGTTTTTGTTTGTATATATTAGCTTATACTACCTCTACAATGCACGCCTTATGAGGGTAAGCACTACAATTTATTTGTTCAAATTGAAGCACCATAAAATGTATAGGTGCTTAAGATGTTGTTATTAAATCAAAGCATGAGAGAATGAGTTTGCTTAATCTAGCCCAGTCTTGATGACCCCCCTTCTCCTTGGTGGTATCAGATGCTATCCAATTGATGTAGGATATTTAACAAGGCCTTGGGGAATAAGGAATTTTATTCTGTTTTAAAAGGTCAAAATTTGTGTAAACTCATTAATTTAATTGTTCATTCCAATAAAAAGACAAGAATATAAAAGTAAACGTAATGACAGAAAACACAAGAACAAGGGCCAGAGCTCAGGGGAAGGAGGCGTCAGATGAGGGAGGATGCTGAAGGTGCTAGGGTCTTGTGGGAAGTGGGCATCTTAGTTTATCTGGGCTGCTGTGACAAAATCCCTTAGACACAGTAATTTATACACAACAGAACTTTATTGCTCACAGTTCTGGAGGCCAGGAAGTCCAAGATCAAAGGTGCCAGCAGATTCAGTGTCTGCTAAAGGCCTCGTCCTCACAGAGGGCACCTTCTATGTGGCCTCACATAGCGGAAGGACCACACAACTGGCCTCAGGCCTCTTTTGTAGGGTATTAATTTCATTCATGGGGGTGGGGCCTTCATGACCTAATCGTCTCCTAAAGGTCCCATCTCAATACTGTCTCCTTAGGGGTTAGCTTTCAACACATGAATTTGGGAAGGTCACAAACATTCTGACCATAGCAGTTAGCTTGCAGGTCATTATTTGAAAAGAAGACATTCTCTCTTCTGACCTCATAGACTGCGTTGGTTATCTCCACAACCTTGACAATGAGGCCAATCATGGTACTTAGCATGTTATGTTTTAACATCCATGTGCCTTGTGAGCTCCTAAAATATTACATTTTATTCCTTTCTGAACCCTTGGGTTCTGGCACACAGTGGGTTCTCAGTAAATGTTTGCTGAACAAATGTCTGAAAAAAAATAAATTGGCAGGCTATTTCAAGTGGGAGGAATTGGGTAAGTAAAGGCTTTTGGAAATAAATGGTGTAGACAGATAGGGAATATATGTTTGCTTGTTGCTGTTAACCGGAGCTTTGAGTAATTCAAAGTCATAGTGACAGATGCACCTTAAGTCAGTGGTCTAGGCAAAGAACTGCATTAAGAAACCATGCCCCAGTGGCTCACACCTGTAATCCCAGTACTTTGGGAGGCCGAGGCGGTGGATCACCTGAGGTTGGGAGTTCGAGGCCAGCCTGACCAACATGGTGAAACCCCATCTCTAATAAAAATACAAAATTAGCCATGCACGGTGGCATATGCCTGTAATCCCAGCTACTTGGGAGGTTGAGGCAGGAGAATCGCTTGAACATAGGAGGCAGAGGTTGTGGTCAGCCAAGATCCTGCCATCACACTCCAGCCTGGGCGACAGAGCGAAACTCCATCTCGAAAAAAAGAAAAAGAAACCGTGCCCTTTGCCCGAAAGTACCTTTGTTACAGCACTTAGAGCATTAAGCCATAAAGTCATTGTTGTTTTCTCAGTGGTTTTGCAAATGAGTGCCCAATTCTTCACCTCTTTCACTGGGGCTCTGCCTGCAGGTTGAAAGACCACAGGGTCCTAGCTACTGGGAAGGAAAGCAGGATCTTGCTTCAGACAGTGAGATTCTGGGGCACAAGTGTAAATGCTGGGCAAGTAAGAAATACTACCAAAATATCAGGTCAAGGATGGGATGGATGTGACATCAGTCCCTCTAGCTCTCTCCGCCTCACAGGATTTCCAGAAGAAACCGACTCTTGTGCTTTCTAACAATAATCTAAACCAGAGGCATATGCTTTCATCTTTCTCAGCTGAAAGGCTTTTTAAGCTCCCCACTGTTTGTTTTGGTTTATTACTGAAAGGCTAAAACCATAAAAAAAAATCATTGTTGTGGGTATTTTCCAGTTGAGATGAAATATTTAACAAGGGCGAGGTGGGGAGGAGGAAGTTTGCTGAAAATACCATTTTTTAAAGGTCAAGAAATGCATAAACCCATTACTTTAATATTGTTTGTTCCCACAAGAGACAAAGTGTTCCGAATCTCCCCCCTACTCCCGATTGTTACGCACAAATGCACACATGCCAGGTCCTTCCTCACAAACCACGGCTATGATCCTCTTACAGCCCTGCGTAGAATCTTCCGTGGCTCCACCCAGCCCAGAAAATGAGATGCGGTCTACTCAGCCCAGCTTGAAAATCCTACCACAATCCAGCTTGACCTACTTGTGCATCTCACTGCCCACAGGGGCCTCAACCCCCTTTCCCTATTAGCCTGTCAAAAAGACGTATTCTTGCAGACCTTTTCTATGTATCATTTTACCTCCTTGTGCCATAGAATCAGGCCAGTCTGTTTAAATAATCTCCCGCCTCTCCTTTCCTATCCATGGTGACACATCAAAATCTTACCCACGCTTTCAACACCTAGTGCAATTTCACCTCCTCCAAGAGGTCTCCTCGGTCACCCCACTCAGATTCCTCCTAGAGGCACGTGGCCACACTGTGCATCTGTTCATGACTAATCTCCCTGATCAGGCTGTGAGTTTCCTGAAAGGAGGGGCCACATGGCCTGTATAACTTTGTGCCCCCCACCGAGCACACGCCTCTGCATAGTGAATACTCTGTGTATCGCTTTTCAATCACTGAATTAATGAAGAAACAAATGAGCCTTTTCCTCTCTGCAGCATTTGCTCTACTATTTGTGCAAAAAAATAAATTCTTAGAACATGCCAAAGCACTCTACATAATGGATGCATCTTCTGATTGGATTATAATTAATATACAATTTTTAAAATAATAACACCGTTACCTCGATTGGCAGAAGGGAGATGGCAGATGTAATGGATAGTTGATGAACAGACTGAATGCTGCCATAATGTATATCATGTTAGCTTCTTGTTTCAAAAAAGCACTTTAGAGGAACATCCCAAGAACCTGCTGTTAAATAGAATCCCCAAGTGAAGCCGGATTATACAGTACAAGTAGGAAAGCTGAAAGAGCTAACAGAGGAGGAGGCTCACAGAGCAGGAAGGCTGTGGGGCAGAAAGAATGTGGCAGACAGTTCATTAGAAGGTTGAAGAGTGGCATGAGGCTGGGTCCTGAGCAGCCTGAGAGGTAGCAGCTGCTGCACACATTCTAAACCAGCCTTGGCCAGTGCAGATGCCACCAGCCACAGGTGGCTACTGAATACTTGAAACGTGGGGAGTGTAAAGTAAGATATTACAAATGCCATTAAATAAACACTAGATTTTGAAGACTTCATATGAAAAAAGAATGTAACTTATCTCATTAGTGACTTTTTTACATTGATTACATGTTGCAATAACAAAATACTGAATATATTGGGTTAAAGAAAATATACTATTAACATTAGGCCGGGTGCAGTGGCTCATGCCTGTAACCCCAGCACTTTGGGAAGCCAAGGCGAGCCTATCACTTGTGACCAGGAGTTTGAGACCAGCCTGGCCAACATAGTGAAACACCATCTCTACTAAAACTACAAAATTAGCCAGGCATGGTGGTGCATACCTGTGATCCCTGCTAATTAGGAGCCTGAGGCACAAGAATCGCTTGAACCTTGGAGGTGGACGTTGCAGTGAGCCAAGATCGTGCCACCGCACTGCAGCCTGGGCAACAGAGCAAGACTCTGTCTCCAAAAAAAAAAGAAAGAAAATATATCATTAATATTGATTTCAACTTTTTTTAAATGTGGCTACTAAAAAAGCGTAAAAACGTAAAATTACATATGGGGCTAGCATTTGTGGCTTCCATTATATTTCTACTGGACCATGCTGGTCTAGACTAAGTTATTTAGACCAAGTAGGTTGTCAGTTTTCTCACTCCCTGAGTAGTTTGTCAGTGAGTGATGGTAAAGAACATCATTCACACTCTAAAAAAATACAGGTGCCAGAGCAAGCCAGCCTTGTGGTAGCAAAAGAGTCACTTCTATGGTCACTTTCCCACTCATCAGAGCCCAGGGATTGCCATGAGTCTAAAGGTAATAAATATACAGTGTGACTATTACCACAGCCTTGGCATTGTGAACCATCTTAAACCCCAAGCAAGAAAAGTACCAAGCAATATTTATCATATTTGGATGTGGGAATTTAATTAAAAAAAGATTCTTTAAACAGGAGCTGTTATGGTTTTGCTTATATTTTTTCTGTCATCACAGGGTTCATTCATGTTAATGGTTTCTTTAACGTGGTATTTCTAAGTAGGCTGATAAGTATGACTTAACTGATTGTTTATTGGCTTTGGGTACTATTTGCTGTGGATGCTTAAGCCTAATTTCTTACTCTCCCACCCCCCACCAAATGGGCTTAATATTAATACAACCAAAGAAGTCTTTGAAATAACAAATCTTGACCATCACTCCTCTTCTTCAACCTGAGTAAACTGGGATGTGGCGTAGCAACCAATCATAGGCCACATACACTCCTGGGCAGGTAAGGGGGTGGTGGTGAAGGATGGGGGGCAGGATGATATGCAAGTGAACAGACCTAGTATTAACAAAAATATCTTTGCTGTAATTGACTTAAGTCCTAGCTTAAATTACATTTATTCAAAATCTTTGCTTGGACAAAGGTGAAGTCTTTGTTATCAATTTCTGTATAAAAAGTTATCCCATACTTTAGCAGCTTAAAACAATACACATATACGAGCTTACAGGTCCTCTGGGCCAGGGTGTTGCTCAGCTGCATCTTTCATCTTAGAGTCTCTCACAAAGCTGCAATCAAAGATGGTGAGGGCCACAGTCATCTGAAGGCTCAGCTGGGGCAGTACATGCTTGCAAACTCACTCACATGGTAAATACTTTCATGAATATACATATATGCATGTTGTTGTTATTTTTGTTGCTGAGACAATGTTTTTAAAAATTGCTATGGCCTTTTCTATTAACTGCACAAATGACTCACTCTGAATTTATATCTGCTCACCACTCCCCTACCTTCCTTCTCTGCTCCACATACACAGTCACAGGATATATTTATTTGAAGAAAAAAAAAAGTCTGAGTCAGCAGCTTACATAGAACCAACTTCCCTGTATCACATGTGAGTTCCACCAAAAAATGGCTTGTAATGCAATTCTTTGTGGGTTTCACTTGCAATTGCACTAACAAATTAAAGAAGACCAAAGAAGGGAGCGCCCCTTGCACAGTAGAATGCCAGTGACTTCTTGAAACCAGGTCGTCAATCTCTGGACAAACAGGCACCCACCCTTTCGTTAACCAATTCATTCCTCCCAAGAGATTGCCTGAAAAGCAACTGGACTGAATGTGAAGTTGGAGCTTTTGAAATAACAAGGAAAGACAAAGTTTGTTTAGGACAGGGCATGTTTTATTTCTTCCATGCTTTTGTTTGCTGAGGCCCATCAAATCCCACACCTCCACCAGCCAAAGAAGCACGGCGGAGGAGGGGTAATGGAGAATTGTCAGTGACAGCAGCACCATTCAGGGCAGACACTCCATGATTTGCACCCCATGCCTCGTACGGTGGGTGCAGCAGCAGGAGGCTGCTCAGAGGTCTCCAGCCCTAGAATGGGCCATGTGGAGAAGCCACTCTTGTATTCCACTGCCCTTCTCTGACCCCCTTGCCCAATCATGAGGAAACGCCAGTTGACATTTTAACTCTCCTGCCAAGGGCTGTAACACTACCATCGATCACATTTTAGTTTTAGTGCAAAACTGTTTTATATTTTGATCATTTCTAAAACCTATCCATGATTTCCCTTCCTAATAAGATAGTGGATCTGACCATCATGTATAACCTTTTACTGATGACTCAGTGACCAAACACTGATGACCTCAGGATCACTGATTGTGTATCGTTTTGTTCATGATCCAAATGTCCTCAGATCTTTGTGCCTTTAAGTTCATGTATACATTTTCTATATATTTTATCTCCTTTCTCTCAAAACTAGGCTTTTGCCTGTTATTTCTACATGTAATCAGCCTGACTAGAACCCTCCCCAGTATGTAAAACAACACACATGTACACTGCAATTCTCTGATGTGTTGCTTCTTATCCCCTGTGGGCTTGGTAACAGAAGAAAAGGAAGAAAGAAAGAAAAAGATATCTATGTAAAATGAGTCTTAAATGTTCTGATGAAAGGTTTCAAGGTCTCCTCTATGAGTTGAGTGTATCTTTATCTTTATTACTGAATTTGTGTAGATGCTTACAATTTTGTAGCTGTGCTCCAAATAGCTACAAAAAATGGTACAATTTGGTAAGTGATTAAAATTCAATTTACCCCTTAATTTTTATCCATATCTAACAAAGGTAGTGTGTGTTCTGTTTCACCAGCATATCACCCACTTCATCATTGAGAGGAGGATGATATTGAAGATATTATTGACTCATCACTCTTCTCTACACTTCATCTCTGATCAGTCACCAAGTCTTTATGATTCCACTCAGAACATTTCTCAAATTCATCTCTTCTTATGCTTCTATTTGCTACTGTTATTTGTATTCATTTGCAAGGGCTCCTGGCATGGTTAATTTTGTGTGTCAACCTAACTGGGCCATGGGGTGTCCAGGTATTTGGTAAAATGTTATTCTGTGTACGCCTGTGAGGATATTTTTGGATGAAATTAACATTTGACTATTAATTAAAATTAAATTAAAAATTAACATTTGAGCCGGGCGCGGTGGCTCATGCCTGTAATCCCAGCACTTTGGGAGGCCGAGGCGGGCGGATCACGAGGTCAGGAGATCGAGATCACAGTGAAACCCCGTCTCTACTAAAAATACAAAAAATTAGCCGGGCGCGGTGGTGGGCGCCTGTAGTCCCAGCTACTCGGGAGGCTGAGGCAGGAGAATGGTGTGAACCCGGGAGGTGGAGCTTGCAGTGAGCCGAGATCGCGCCACTGCACTCCAGCCTGGGCGACAGAACTAGACTCTGTCTCAAAAAAAAAAAAAAAAATTAACATTTGACTGTTAATTAAAATTAAAAATTAACATTTGACTGTAAATTAACATGTAGGTGGGGTCACAGTTTGCCCTCCCCAATGTGGGTGGGCCTCATCTGACAGAAAGGCTGACTCTGCCTGACTGTTGACCTGAGATATCATTTGTTTATCCTGCTTTTGGACTTGAACTGAAACACTGGCTTTTCTTGGGTCTCAAGCCATCCAGCCTTTGGACTGGAACTATGCCACCAACTCTCCTGGGTCATCGCCTTGCTGACTTCAGATCTCATGATGTCTTATCCTCCACAATCGCATGAGCCAATTCCTATAACAAATTTCTCTCTATATACATTTGGTTATAAATATATACATTTGGTTATACATATTATAAATATTGATATATTTATTTTTAACATCGTGTGTGTGTATATGTATGTGTGTGTATATATATATACACACACATTTAAATATATATATTTAAACAACATAAATGTATTTTCTCTCAGTTCTGGAGGATGGAATTCCAGGGCCAAGGTTTCAACAGGGCTGGTTTCTCCTCAAGCCTCTACCCTCAAGCTTGTAGATACCACCTTCCCACTGTGTCCTCATGTGGCCTTTTCTCTGTGCATGTACATTCCTGAGGTGCCTCTTGTGCCCTAACCCCCTCGTCTTATAAAGACATGGGTCGGATTGAATTAGGGTTTGTCCTAACAGGCTTATTTCAACTTAATTACCTTTTAAAAGCCCTATCTCCAGATACAGTCCTATTCTGCAGTACTGGAGGTCAAAGCTTCAACATATAAATTGAGTGGGGGTGGGGGGCTCAATTAAGTTTATAACACTATGACTATTTTTCTAGTGGATGGCTATTGTCTTCTACCTTTTTTGTCTTCCTCCATTATTGCCATCTTTCATAATGGATCTATGGTTGTTAAGTAATCTTTCTAAAATCCAAATCTGTTGGGGCATTACCTGCTTAATTTGGTCTCATAGACTCTTAATGCTTCATTGTTTATAGGACATAGTTGAAAGTCTTTAGCTAGACATAACCAGAATCCTCTAGCTCCTGCCTAACTACCCTTTTCTAGCTTTATCTGTCATCATTCTTCCTCACTTGCCCAAAACTCTATTTGTAGCCATCCTGGACAACTCTTTGCAGAGAGTATTAATCTTTTTCTTCAACTCAGCGACTTTTTCAATGATATCCTTTGAGATTTGCAGCCTCCCTGAACACGTATCTTCTAGTCATTGCTGCATAATTATCAGTGGGTCTGAATCTTCCTTTACAGGCAGGACATAATTCCAGTATTCACTTTTGTCCAAGTAACAAATTGTATCAATTAGTTAACCCATCAAAAATTTGTTGGGTACCTACTTTAGGTCCAGCCTTTTCCTAAACACTAAACTGCTCAGTCTATCTTGAGAAGTGGGAAATATACACAATATAGAGGAATAACAATATAATTCTTACTCTCTTGGCCTTCTCCCAAAGATAGCCTACAGTGATAACTCATCCACATCCATTGCTAAGGATTTGGTAGAATCAATGGTTTACAGTAAATTGAAACACACTGTCTAACAGAGTAGCAACTTTTCTTCCAACGTAACGCAGGCAACAAGCTCCTGACATCCAAGATTTGCCACCTAGAATTTAGCCACATCTGGGAATAACATGAGTATGACAGTCTAAGGACCCAGACCATCTATCTGTACTGTGATTTCAAAAGCTTAGTGCAGATGGACTTATTGGACCAAAAAGTCACTATTGCCATAGTCTAAAATAATATAAATCCCAAGGAAGCCTAAGGAACTAAGACACTGTATGCATATAATTACCTGGGGAAGTATGATGTGCTTAGGGGCTACCCATTAGCTGAAATTTACACATTGAAACTTCCAGTACAACGTCAATCCCTTAAGTTAAATTAGGCAATTAAGTGCCACCAGTCAATTCCTCCTACCTTGTCAAAACAGTAAGCCACAATATCAGTATTGTTAATTATCTGAATAAGCTGCTTACATAGAGAAATAATGTTATAACAAAAGAGATCAACAATGCCGTCCTTGGATTTCCAATTCTAATTTTTTTTTTAAGATGTTAAGGTCTGGTGAGTAGTATTTCACCAAGAGGAAACTGTTTTTTCCAAGTCTTAACTAACTGACCAAGCTAAAGAGAGCAAACACAGGGAAGGTGTCTTACGGGGAGAAAACCTGCAAGGAGATTTGAAGATGTGCTATTGGTTGTCTAAACACAGCCCTTATAAAGTTCAAGGGAGAACTGATGAAGTCATGAAAGAAAAAAATCTTGCGAATAATTCCCAAGCTGTCTGCACAGAGACCATAACTACCATATACAGAGAACGTGTGCAGACATGATATATTAATATCTGGATGAATGACCAGACCACAAAGCTCTGGGTGTTCTAATATGTGAGGCAATTGTTGTCATAGCAATCTCGGGGTTATAACTCATGTAATGTTGCCCTGTTCTGGTGATGTTAATGGTGGCTGAAACAGGAATAACATCTCCAGAAAGTCCCCCATGGTCCAAATGACAGCAGTGTCTGTGAATTTGTCTAGTCCACGGCTCAGCTATGGGGCCATTGTATTGAACCTTCTGTTTTGAATGCATCCAACCTTGAATTTGAAATGATGGATCTCCTTGGGTTTTAAGCCCCCGACACTACTCCATTAATAAATATTCATTTTCCTTTTCTCTCTCCAGTAGCATGTTCTCATCAATCATGACTGAAGTCACAGCTGTGAAAGCCCTTTATCCATTACTGTTCATCTCTACATGATGCTGTGCATCCTTACAAAATTATAAAATTATTGAAGATTGGGTGTGAACCTTTTGTTTGGTGTAGTTTTTAATCGTCATTGAGTCTGTGTTTATTCCCAGAATGAAATCGCTTTGTTATTTTTTTCATCTTCTTCTTCAAGTACATGTATAAATCACCCCATTGGATTCTACTGTCTTGTAAAAATAAAAACGATCCCCAAATGTTCAAGAATTACTCAGGGACTATTCAGTGTTCAATATGTCAAAGCAGCCAAGACAGACAGTCAGGAAGAAGATTAGAATCAATGAAGAAAAATCCATCCCGGGCACAAGTTGTCCTGCTGCCAGCACTGTCGGAGAAAGGCCTGCTCGCACGGCACTCTCATTACTGGGAGAAAAAGTCTTCAAGCATGAGAACAGGGATGAGCTGGCAATCTCTGCTGCCTGAGTTCTTAGGACAAATCCACAGTTTATTTTGTGAAAATAGATACTCCTATGGAGTGGCCGTCTGCTGAGCAGTTTTAAGATCCCCTTTATCTCTCACTTACCTCTAGACAGGGAACACGGTCACCTGGGCCAGAGCAGGGGGCTTAGCAACAACCTAAAAAGATGGGATGCTGAGATTTCTAGTTATGCCCTGCTGATCCACAGACATCAGAGGTCCTCTGCCGAGGGCAGGCTTTCAGCACAGTTCTCTCTCTCTCATCTTATCCTTCCCTCTAGCACTGGACATCCTCGTCTCCTTCTGCCCTATTCAAACCCACTCCACAAATGGGGGACTTTAAAAGGTGAACATCTACCTGGGTTTCAGGTATAAAAACCAGCCCAGCTGTTGATAGTGTTGATCATCATTGATTATGGCTGCAAAAATGGGATCGATGAGCACATCACAATATTCCATGAGCACTTTCTATGGGCAATGGCCCTGGGCCAGGATGCACATTTGCAAAAGCAGCCTTTGGCAGTGATGGGGTGGCTGCAGAGGGGGAAGGCAGGAAAGAAGGGAGCCAAAGAAGTTGGGGCAGGCTTACTCTGAAGAAAGTGAACATGGAACAAACAGGCATTGTCTTCCCTTTCCATGGAAAATCCAAGAATATACAGGAAAAGATATCTGCTCCCAGTGGATTGCTAAGCTCACACAATGGCAAAAGGAATCCTGGCCTTGGCACTACCTAGCTTGTCTTTAAAAGTCCTTGTAAACTTTCAACACTGATACTTTCGGGTCTGGAAAGGAAATCAATTTGGTTCTCTTGGATGGAAGTCAGGGACAGGAGACTGCTTGAACCCCCACTCCCAATCAAAACCCCAAACTCTTTAGGGTTGAGTGGAAAGAGGTCTGTATCAAGCAACCTCTCTCATTCACAGAATGGCAACTTGAGGCCCAGGGAAAACGACATTGGCCCAGAGTGATGCATCCCAGTGGTCATGTGTCCAGGGTTAGAAACCAGGTGTCTGGGTTTCCACTCCTAGCCTCTTCTCTCTCTCCACACATCTAAAGTGGGGGTGATACAGGCACTGTGTTGTTTCTTGCTGTGGAAAGCTAAATGTTGACTACAGCTTCCATCAGCCTGAACAACAGATCCGAGGATGGCTGCAGGACCGGACTAGGAGACCCAGGTTCTCACTGAAGTATGGGACTTTTAACAGAGACCTCCACAAATGTATCTTAAGAGGTGCCACCTATACCTATTGTGGCTTTGAGTGTGTGACTCACAACTTCACTCTGGCTTCTTCATTTGTAAAGTAAAACACAGACACAACTGCTCTTAGAAGAATCCTGGAAGATCAAATGAATGATTAATTATGGGCACAAATAATTCCATGAAGATGACTGTTACATTAAACATTATCATTTCCAACAAACCTGTAGTTATAATTATGTGCCCAACAAGTAAGACTAAATATTGAAAGATATCTTTTTAACTTAAAGGATGGTAAATGGAATCTGAATTAAACAATTTAATAGAGTAAAAGCTCATAAAGCATCCCCCAATCACGCTTGATATGCCCAAATCTTCAACACCAGATGCCCAGTGTTACAGATTCCTAATGGGCTTCCAATTCTTCACATAATGGTCAATGAGTACAGGCTGCTGGCACCCTCCCCAGCCTACTGTGAAGAAACTAGAAGAGCAAAAGAAAGGTTGTAGATTTAAGACAGGTACGCAGAAACTAAACAAAATGTGCGTAAAGTTTCTGGGAAGCTAGAGGTTTGGTGGTTGAAGTTAGACTGTGGCCTCCAGGGGGCACATGTAAGGGCCCTATTAAAAGGCAGCCGGTCTGACACTCTGAGTCCCAATATGGCCCCCGGAATATCATTTTCTGGCTTGCTTCAACATACGGTAGGAATGCGGTTATTTACATCACCCCAACCTTCCTTCACACAAGAGTACCACAGAGGGGGATGCCCTGAAATAGGGAAAAATTAGTAAATTCTCTTGGAAAGAGCACGAGGAACAATCCAGCATAAACGTCAAAACCGGAAGTTCTGTGTCCTCCCAGAATCACCAAGAAGAGCAACCCAGGACCTAAGATTTGCTCCTCCATCAAGATGGCCAACAAGGCAGCTGACAGTGCCTAGGGTATAAAAGATGAGTTCAAAGAATAAAGTAAAGTAGCCAAAGATAATATGCACTGTTTTCTTTCTTTTTTTTTAAATGACAACAAATAGAACAATCAATAGCAGAAGACAGAATATACAGCAAAAGGAAGACAGTTAAGTCTTTAAATTTTTATAATTTGTGTATATATGAGCTAATTCTTCCCAAATACTCACTAAATGCCCTATTCATTCTTTCACTAATTTGTGATGCTGTCTCTGTCCTATACCAAGTTCAGATATATAGTTGGATTATAAAAATGGACTGTGAAAGGCAACAGTACTAGGTTTACAGAGGAAATTTAGTAGAATATATATTTACCTCAGATTAGAAAGGTATCTGCCTTATAATGGAAAAGTTTTATTAAACAAAACTCAAAATACATAAACCATGAAGGAAAAGAAAGCAAACCAAAAAGATTTCTGTTCCTCAAATGTCACTCTGTGCAAAGGTCACAATAGGAGCAACCTGAAAGAAGAAATTGATAAGGAATTACTATTTAAATATATGAAGACTCTTTATATATCACTCAGAAAGATAATAAGACCAGTACACATAGGTAAAGGATAAAGACAGGCAACTCAGAGGGAATCTGAAAGACTAATTATAGATGCTCACACTCAGTAGTCATCAGTGAGTATCACGTTGCAATTATCAGATAAGCAAAAATTAGAAAGTAGATAACAATAAATGTTGAAAATAGAAATATGCATGCACTGCTGACACCGTTCTGGAAACAATCTGGCAGAACTCACTGAAATTAAACATACACATAAACAATGATCTGGGAATCATCCCATTCCTGAGTGGCTACCCCAGAGAAGCTCCCTCCTTCAGAATCACAAGGAGGCATTTACTAGAATGTCCAGGTCCACATTATTTGTGACAACAGGAAGCTGGCAGCAAATTAGGCGCCCATGACTAGAGAAAAGATACCAAAAATATAATGGAAGTCCACTATGAAATACTCTCCAAGAGTCAGAAATCACCAACTAGTTTTGTATAGAGTAACAAGAGACTATGAAGTAAAAATAAAAAAAAATAAAAAGTGAGCTTTTCAGTCGGGCACAGTGGTTCACGCCTGTAATCCCAGCACTTTAGGAGGCTGACGTTGGGGGATCACAAGGTCAGGAGTTTGAGACCAGCCTGGCCAATGTGGTGAAACCCCATCTCTACTAAAAATACAAAAATCACCGGTCATGGTGGTGCGCACCTGTAATCCCAGCTATTTGGGAGGCTGAGGCAGGAGAATCACTTTAATCTGGGAGGGGAACGTTGCAGTGAGCCGAGATGGTGCCACTGCACTCCAGCCTGGGTGACAAAGCGAGACTCTGTCTCAAAGAAAAACAAACAAAAAAAAAAGGTGATATTTTCATCAATTGCTATTTATATGAATTAAAATATACATAACCAGTTATGCTAAGGTATACAGATAACTAAATATACATGTAAGTTGATTTGGAAGGACGTACATTAAATACACTGTAGAGAGTGCTGATACAAGAAGACAAAAAGGGAATGGAATTTGAAAAGGAAAGTAATACAATTAAAATGAAATAAAATAGGCACCTTGCATAGTGATGATATTACACTATTTATGCATGCATGCATTCACTCATTCATCTAGTAAGCATGTGTTGAATGCCTGCTTGTGCCTTGTTAGTATGCTAGGATCACAAAGGTGAGTGGAAAGATGAGGTTCCTGCCCTCATGCAACTTTATACTGGTGGACTGAGGAATAGAATTGAGGATTGTGAGTGAATCAGTTGGGCTCCTATGAATGCTAAGGGAAATTGAGATGATAAGAATGATAATAACAATGAGGATGTTACATTTGAAGTGACAGATGTCTCAAATTTAATAATTTTCAAATCTCACTAACATTTATACTTATGCTCACTAACATGTACATATATTAAATGAAGTGAATGTAGGCAAACCAGGTTTTGGAGCTTGGTGAATTTTCTCTGGAGGCTATTTTAGATTGCCAAACCATAACAGAAATTGCTTGTGGAAAGACCTCAAGTTATCTGTTTTCCCAGCAGCATTTCCCATGCCTTGTTCTGTTGACCAGATACACACAGCACTCATACAGCAAAGGATGTAGAAAGGAAATGTAATACCACTTGATTAGCTAAGGGTTCCTTGTGTTATCCCTCATTAGGTTTTTTTCCCCTGGAGCCCAAACACAGTCCCAGTCTCCATTGCTGAGCTGGATTCTGTATGTTGTGAACGGATCTGCCTCTAATCCAGGGAGTCAAGGGCAAAAGATGGAGATGGATTCCTTCTAAAACAGAGAGTGCTGGTCAGTGCAAAGTGAGCACTTCACCCAACTCCTAGTCATCCTAGGTCCTCCCTTCAAAGCTACTCGGAAGAAATGAATTTTCGTGAAATTTCCCAATGAAATCTGCATTTACAAGACAAAGCAATGGCTTTGCAACCTCAGACAGTGGCACAGGACTGTATGTGTGTTGTGCTTGCAGATAATACAGGTGGGAGGTTGGGGTGGGGATAAGATGGGGTCAGACTACCGTCTGGAGACATCACCTAACCTCAAGATTGAGACTAAGATATCCCATCCTAAGAATCCTTCTTTCAGATATTGAGTTTCCAAGAAAGGGGCTCATCTCCTTAAGAACTTGCTATTTCTTCAGCACTTGCTATATCTACCTTTGTTAGACTCTAAACATCCTGGATCTCGCTTTCATCTCATGTTCCTCCCTGCCTCCTCCTGACACATTTTTCTGCTTCTCTGGAATGGGAAACACAATCAAAATCGCCCAAGATTATGAATAATGGCTGAGGCTGGAGACGGGCAGAGATTTCCAGAAGAAAATATGTGCGCTTTCTCAGGGTCAATGCACAGCACTTAAAACTTCAGACACAGAACTCTTACAACATTGCAACACCCTTCAGTGTTGGCAAGGGTACAGGGAAGTGAGCACTGTCACAGGACTTGGCAAAGCATTTCAAGGGCTTTATGCATGTCCACAACCTCTGGCCAGTAATTGCTCTTATGGGAATTTATACTTAGGAAATGATCAGAAATACAGGCAAAGATTGACATTTAGAAATACTTAATGCAGCATTTTGTGTGTGACCCACATGCCATCTGAGGCCTTCCTGTCCTTTGAAAATTAAATAACGTCATTCCAAGACCCTATCTCATATCCTCTGGAAATTCCATTGTCTTCCTCAAGATTTCTAATGATTCTTGGGGGCTTCACCTTTAAGTTCCTGTAATGAATGAACTCTAAATCTTCCCAACATCAACCTAAACTCACAGCTTTATACCAACAGAGGTCAAGGAATATAGTCCCTCTTCTTTACTTTCTCTCCAAAACAAACTCATGGAATTTGTAAATGCCTCAGTTTTGATAAAAGAATCAGAAAACTGGAGAGAATAACACCACAGGAACACTTTAAATTTTAAAATTAAAAGACACTTCTCAAAAAATTCCTTCAGTCACCCAGATTTCCAATAATGCTAGCCCCTATAATGTTGCTCAACTCATGGCCCGTTTTTGTTTCAATCTCTTTACTTCCCCTTCTCTTACTTCTCTACTTGCCCTAACCCCAAATATTGTCCAACACAATAAACAGAGCATTATAACTGTCTCTGTTTTACTGTCTGTAGGTACACCATACCCTCACAGCCACACCAAAGGGCCTATTGAGACATTCTCCTAAATATGGGGAGTTACGAAGGATTTCTTTTCTTTCCTAATAAAAACATGCAGAGAGTAAGCTTTCCTTTTTGTTAGCTAATATCATCGTGCTTTCATGTGATGTCTGGAACTACAGCAGTCATTTTGTAACCATAGGGAGAACACACAAAAGCCAAGAAAGAAAGAGTAGAAAGGGCCTGGGGCCCTAATAACATTATTGACCTGCAAAAATTAATTCTAAAAGGAATTACCATCATAATTCTTTTTTATGACAAATAATAAATGTTCCTTACTTTTTAAATCATTATTTAAAATATTTTTAGACAGAGAAAACTTTACTTGCCAGCTAATGGCATCTTTTTTTTTTTTTTTTTGAAAGAGTCTTACTCTGGCACCAGGGTAGGAGTGCAGTGGTGTGATCTCAGCTCACTACAACCTCCACCTCCAGTGTTCAAGTGATTCTCCCGCCTCAGCCTCCCAAGTAGCTGGGATTACAGGTGCACTCCACCACGCCCAGCTAATTTTGTATTTTTAGTAGACACAGGGTTTCGTCATGTTGGCCAGGCTGGTCTCAAACTCCTGACCTCAGGTGGTCCACCGGCCCCAGCCTCCCAAAGTGCTGAATCGCAGGGATGACATCATAACAGATGTATGATACATCAAACTCTTATTTTTCCCATCTTTACTATGGGCATAACAATAGTAATTCACTACATTGAATTCTTGTGGAGACATAATAATCTACTGCCTACATACAGTGAATATCCTATAGATATTATGATTGTTATTTATGCACTAATTTATTTATTTCTTGAATAATGATTATGTGCCTATTTTGTTTAAGGCAGTGTAGTAAGTATTAGAGATTCCAAAATTTAAAAATTAGAGCTTTAAGGTGCTTATTGACTAATAGCCTTTAACGATATGGTCTTTCGTGCCTTGTTATTTGACAAGCCCCACAACAAAGCCTTTGCTCTGAATCCATCTTATTCACATGTCATTCACCTAGTATGCTGTGCTCTTTATTGACTCTTTATTTGCTCTTCTTTCTGTCCTACTCTCTCCTCTCATTCTTCAAGACTTACGGAATTCATCCCTCCCTGACTTACCTACCTGCACAATATATTGGTCATTTGTTCTCCTCTGCGATCCATAAAATGTGCATATGCCTCCATCAGCATGTTTCATGAATAGTGATGGGAATTTGATGATACAAAGGCAAGGGTTCAAAAAGAAAACTTGAATTCTACTAATCAATGCTTCTCCCCGATGGGATTCTGAGAGAAATACTCTCAAAGAACTGTAGCCAAACAGGAAGCAAGGCACTGCTATCAGCTTAAAGAGTGCGTACACCCAGCACTGAGCCTCATGACAAGTTGGGTTAGAGAAATGAGTTTAGTTCAAGGCCAAAATAGGGCCTCCTATTTCTTTCTTCCCACTGCTATGAACTATAAACTTTGCCTCTTGCCACTATCATAGAGGCCACATAAAGAAAGAAAGAGCAAAGCAAAGAGAAAAGGGAATGGCCAGGCATCAAAGAAGGTGCAACCTTGCGTTGCCAATTCTGTAAAATACTGCAGAACAGAGAGAGAGGGACACAGCCAGCCCCTTCCTAAGGACTAGTTCCATGCAGGTATGTTAACCCAGGGCAACAGGAAGTGCCAGAAGGCACAATCAGTGCCTTGAAGTCAGATTAATTATATTAGTAAGGTTTTCTTCCTTGGGACATTGCTGATGAAAGGAGAGGAGATTAAAGCTTCCTTTCTCAATAGCATATGTATGACCAACTTCTAAATATTTATATATTTGCTAAGCTATAGTAGTGGCAGGCTATATTACTGTTCAACAATATATACTGCCCTTCCCAAGACAGTTCTGCCTGTGGCCATGTGACTTTCTTTGGCCAATGAAGTACGAACTTCTAACCAGATGACAACACTCCTGATTAGAAACTTTGAGAACCTGAACTTGCTTCCTCAAAGTACTATTTCACTGTCAAGGTAACCAACCACGTTCCAGAAAGTGGTGGTTCCATTACACAGGGCTCTAAGAAGAGGTAGATGAAACAGTGTAGCCCCCAGCCAACCATCAATAGGCAAGTGGTGTGTGAAAACTAAAGCTCATGTTTTTGAAGTGACTGAGAAGTTTGAGGTGTTTGTTTCAGCAGCACAGCCTCGCTAATCCTACATATCCATGCTCAGTGCATCTGCTGAATAAACTAATGAATGTTTTAAATCAAAACTAGTATTTTATTCACTTAGAAGCAACATATAGTAAAAGAAATTAGACTTTGGAGTCACAAATACTAATTTTAAATCCCATTTGCCACTTGCTAGCTATGAAACCTTAGGCAGTTCAACTTTCTAAGTCTCAGTTTCCTCATTTAAAGAAACATGTTGTTTGCAATACCTTTCTTAAAGAGGTTCTTGTGAGTGTTAAATGAGATAACATATATAAAGAAGCCAGTGTGTTATCAGGACACTGTATATTGTATTTATTCTTAATAATACTGTCTATTTTAAAATTTTATTCAAGAAAACTGCACACAAGTAATAACAGTGAAGGTAAAAAAAATGAGTAATATATCACAAATATTTCTACAGTACAACAGTTCTGAATAATTGATTGGTTGTACAGAATTGAGGAAGAAGAGGGGAGAAGTAAAATAGAGGATAATTACTAGATTTACTAAAGAGATGGCACACGTACTGGTCTTTGATTTAGACAGAGCAGGCTGAGAAGAGTGTAGGTGACTTGGTTTGGCTGCTGGGCAGCAGCATGGGATTGTAAATTCAATTTTCAGTATCTGGAATTCCAGAGAGCCATGGATCACTCATGTAGAGTTGCTGAGTTGATAACTGAATGGACAGGTCTGAAAGTTGGCAAAGATATATGTCTGAGAATATAAATGCTTGTTGATCAAATGAGTGATTAAATGAACGATGGAATGCAGGTCAAGAAAGCTAAGTTAACTCTTACGAGTTCTTCATAAGCATATTTCATATTTTATTTTTACATGTTTTGCATAAACATGCATTGTTTATAGGTAAAAGGATTACTTTGAGCCAGATTTGTATATTATATTCTAAGAAAAATTTTTAAAACTATTTTGAAATTTCAAATTTTGATAAAAAGGAGACCATGCCTGTTTAACCAAATACAAAGATAGCCACTGAAAATAAACCATTTAGGAAGCATAAAAGAATTAGCCTCATTATGCAAAATTTTCAGAACGCTAATTGTTTAACACTCATTTCTGTGGTTTATACATTTTAGTCAGAAGCATCTGAATGAGTACTAATGATTACAGAGAAAGATGGTAGTTAGAAGATAGCATGCCTTTCTCAAAATTATTAATTCAACAACTTTTTTTTAAACATCAACTCTGAGAAAGTTGTCCATACCACAAGATGATAAATTAAAATCAGACATGACTCTTATCTTAAGGAGGTCACAGCTTCAGATGGGGTGGCAATGTCTAGCACGACAGGGCTACACAATGTATAGCATGGCAGGGCTACACAGCAAGACCAGTTTACAGGGAGCAGGCAGTGGCGACTTCAATTGAGGAGGTGGGTGGTTTTTATTTTTCTGGAGATCGTGACTTCCGAGCTTCTTAAAAGTTTAGCATTATTTGTATATGTAGATAAAGTGGTTTGAGGAGGGAATTATAAAGGGAGGAATTACAGGGGAAAGGGTATAGAAGTGAGTACGGTTTTGGTACTATGTAAAAAGGGAAAAACCTCAATTTGATTAGAGCTGAGTATTTATAAAGTAGTGAACATTAGCAGAGAAAAATGTAGATTGGGGCCAGGTCCTAAGGGATTTTTGAGTATCAGGCTAAGGAATGTGGTCTTTATTCTGTAGTAGATAATAGAACTCCATTGAAAGAACTTGAGCAGAAGAGAGATTGACTCTCACAGGGAGTTTCAAAAGAAAGGCATATGGGGGCTTTCCTGGGGATAGGTTTTCTCATCATAAAGTCAGGGAAATAATATTTACTGCATGAGGATGGTTTTAAATGAGATAACCTATATAATTCCTTTGCTGGTAATAGATTCCCTTTCCATCCTCTTTCCTGAAAGTGACCTGATAATATCCACCTGCTCCTCATTAAGACCCCAGGGGCAGCAACTGCAACAACACGGAGATATTAACAAGGGCAGGTGCTGTAAAGGCAGCTGGAGCCCAAGAAGCAGGGATTTAGCAGATAAAGTAAAGGCAAGCAATGAAAAGAGAAAGGGGGAAAGAAATGTTCGCCAAGGGCTGTTGAAAAGAAATAAATTGGAAACCTGTTATGCATGTATCTGGGACACTGCTGTTAACTCAGGAAGGGAGGGACAGCTTACAAAGGGAGCTCCAGTGACTCCTAGAGCACCCAGGAAGCCGGACCCTTGGGTTGTGTGTGCATATGTGAGGGGACACTACCACACATTCCAGCTGTATTGACTGACAGAAGGAAGCTGAAGCTCATCACCACGATTGTTTCATTTAGAAAAATTGTTCTCATCAAGTCGCAATTGTGACACCATAGCAGTATCTACAGGCAAATTGACACGTGCAAATTTCCTACAGGAAAATCTGCTGAGATGGAGTAAGAACCCTAAGGGCACCATTAAGGACAAAACATAAAGTGTGGAAACAGCTGAAGTTGAGCCTCAACTGTTGCACAGATTAAATCCTTGAACATATGCAGAAAACCCTATCGAGGTAACCTCACAGTCTGGTCCAAATACTAATCTGGTAGTTAGTTGGCCTGGCCTCTGAAGTATCATTGTCATCAGTACCCAGGGAAAAATGTGCTCATTGTTCAAGAAAGGGGCAGGAAGGACAATGCTTAATACTTGCTCTCCAAAGAGGTCAGAGTCTGGATATCAAGAGACAGTATGCCTTCTTGGAATTATGAAGCCCTCAAGGTCTCCATGAAATGTGTAGACAGATACTGAGGTGTAGAGCCGCTCAGATGGGTTGTATATAATCGAGCTGCTATAATCAGGGTGTTTGCTGAAAGAGGGGGCACATGAGTTAAAGCTTGAAGAATGGGTAATGGAAACAAATAAGGTTGATAATACAAGGTAAACAATAACAATAACAAGGGTGTGTCATTAATAATAGCAAAGTTAACTCAAAGACACAATGACTCTACTCTTTCTGCTTAGTGCTTACTCAGGTATACGGGTTTTACAGGCATATGACCGTAAAACATCTATGAAAATGTTTTATTTCACCATATACAAAAATCACATTAAAATGGATGAAAGACTTTGAAACTCAAACTATGAAACTACTGCGAGAAAATAAGGGAAGAAATCACTAGGACATTGGTCTGGGTACACATTTCGTGAGTAATACCCCACAAGCACCGGCAACCAAAGTAAACATGGACAGATGGGATCACATCAAGTTAAGAAGCTTCTGCACAGCAAAGGAAGTAATCAACAAAGTCAAGAGACAACCCACAGAATGGAAGAAAATATTTGCAAATACTTTCTACCCATCTGACAAGGGATTAGCCAGAATATATAAGGAGCTCAAACAACTCTATAGAAAAAAAAAAAAAATCTTGCAATCTGATTTTTTAAAATGGTCAAAATATTTGAACAGACATTTCTTAAAAGACATACAAATCGCAAACAGGTATATAAAAAGGTGCTCAACATCACTGATCATCAGAGAAATGCAAATCAAACTACAATGAGGTACTATTTCACCCCAGTTAAAATGGCTTATATCCAAAAGACAGTCATAACAAATGCTAGCAAGGAAATGGAGAAAAGGGAAGCCATGTATGGGAATATAAATTAGTATACCTGCTATGTAGAAATGTTTGGAAGTTCCCAAAAACAACCTAAAAATAGAGCTACCATATGACCCAGCAATCCCACTGCTGGGTATATACCTGAAAGAAGGGAAATCAGTTTATCATAGAGATACTCCATGCTTGTTGCAGCACTGTTCACAATAGCCAAAATTTGGAAGCAACCTACGTATCCATCAGCAGATGAATGGATAAAGGAAATTTAGTGCTTATATACAATGGAGTATTATTCAGCTATTAAAAAGGAATGACATCCTATCATTTGCAACAACATGAATGGAACTGGAGGTCATTCTGTTAAGTGAGCCAGGAACAGAAAGACAAGTATCACATGTTCTCACTTATTTATGGGACCTAAAAACCAAAACAATTGAACTCATGGAGAGAAAGAAATAGAGAGTAGAATGATGGTTACCAGAGTCTGGGAAGGGTGGGGAAGTAGGAAGGGAGGTGAGAATGGTTAATAGGTACCAAAAATACAGAAAGAATGGAGTCTAGTATTTGATAGCACAACAGGGTGACTATAGTCAATAACTTAATTGAACATTTAAAAATAACTTAAAACAGTATAATTGGATTGTAAGTGCTTGAGGGGATAATCATACCCCATTCTCCATGATGTGCTTATTTCACATTTGCATGCCTGTATCAAAACATCTTGTGCAACCCATAAATATATGCATATACTATGTAGCCACAAAAATAAAAAATATCAAAGAAAATGTTTTTAAAAATTATGAATCATTTCTCCTCCTCCTAACCTATCTCTTCAAGGGCCTCTACTAAAAGCCCTTCCACAGGACACTGACAGGCAAGCCTTCTGTCTGACTCTGAGATGGTTTTAGAGCTTAGGTTATCTTCTAAGCAGCCACAAAACATCCCAGCTCCAGGCCAGAGAACCCGAGCAAATAACTGCTTGTTTTTCTCTTCTAAAGAGAGAATGTAAGCTCTATAGGATAAGAATGTTATTGAATGAATGAATGAATGATGAATGAATGAATGAATAGGATAAACTTTTCAAAAGAACCTAGAGGCCTCATACATACCCTAGCAAGTGGAGTTGGCAACTGTACACACATATCATTATCTGTTGAATGACTGAATGAAATAATGTAAAAAGTATAGACTAAATAAATGAATAAATTAACTAATGAATATCCTACTTTAAATGATATCACAGGCGGTAGTGAAAGCTCAAGCCTGTAATCCCAGCACTTTGGGAGGCCGAGACAGGGTGGATGCAGAGGTCAGGAGATCAAGACCATCCTGGCGAACAGGTGAAACCACGTCTCTACTAAAAGCTCTAAAAAAAAAAAAAAAAAAACTAGCCGGGTGAGATGGTGAGGTATACCTGTAGTCCCAGCTACTCGGGAGGCTGAGAAGAGCCAGGAGAATAAAGTGAACCAGGGGCCCGGAGCTTGCAGTGAGCTGAGATCTGGCCACTGCACTCCAGCCTGGGCGGCAAGCGAGAGACTCGATCTCAAAAAAAAAAAAAAAAAAAAAAAAAAAAAAAAAAAATGATATCACAGTTTCCACCACTGAGAAAACCATCTTTCTGAAGGCGTGCCGTGGGGAAGCTTTGTGATGTGTTCACTGTAGCACTCGCCTCGTTAGCAGAGCTGAAGGTTCCAGTTCCCCTCTGAGTCCTATGGGACATCTAACCCTGTTCATACCCCCACCCCAAATACATGAGCATACACGACCCACCCACCTTGCTCAATGTAATAGGTGTGTGTGACTATGAAACCTAATGAGTTGCCTTGCAAGTTTTTAGGGACATCAAAATCAGTCTATTTTATAGATAAGAAAAATGATACTGGTCCAGACTGAGCTGGAGTTGCAATGATTTCAGGACTCTGTGATTTGGACTGTGTGCCCTTCATGGATTAGGACACTGGTGCCAGGGAAGGGCTCAAGAGTAGTGTTATATCATCACTCCTATCCCTTTTGGCTTAACACATTTGTGATCTCCTTTTCCAGACATACCTAAGGGACTTGACTTCACCCTACTAGTAAGTCATCAAGTCCCCTGTGGCAATACCTAGAATCAAGGTATCATAGCCTACAGCCCATGTTTGTCCCATGCACACCACACCTGACAACTTCAGCAATGTAAGTTTTCCCTCCTGGTTGGAAACAAGGTTCTTTGGGGTTGTGAACATCTACAAAATTTTCTGTATAAACTTTCATGTTCTAAGAGCACACAACTGCTTCCCAAAGAGCACAATCTATAGACAGAGGCTCCTAGCAGAGCTTCAACTCGAAACTCAGGGTGGATAGACCCTATTTGCTCATTACCAAACTGTTGCTGGCCGCTCTTCCTTCTGCAGAGTGGCACTGCCCACATCGCCAGGAAGTGGCCTTCAACTCAAGCAGCAGCCCACCAGCATGACTCAGACAAGCTCGAGTTTTGTGTGGCATTTCATTTAGTGAAGCACCATAAAGTTGTAGCTTGCTTTGGCTCCCTTATGGCAGGCAGTTATCCTCCTAATAATGAAAATGTTGAGGAATGGAACTGCCTTTAGCATCCATTAAGTTCCTGGTTTGCATTAGGGTTTTGTTTAGTTCATAAATCTCAAGCCTCAGTCTTTGTCTTCTGAATATAAGCAGACCCTTTACCTGTGGAGACTTGTATCCCATGTGAGAAACAAGAGCAGCTCCAAGCTAGAAAGCAGCACAAGAATGAGCTCATCTAGCAGACAAAGATGGGGTCCATTAGATATTCATCTCAGCCTTGCACACAGGCAGAGCAGTAGGCAAGCAAAGTGCCAACTATTAATACTATTGAAGTCAATGATGAGACATGGTGGCCGTGACCAGGAGATGACTCTGGCAAGGCAGAAGGTAGCAGGAGGGCTGGGAAGTGAGCTGGCTGCCTGGAGTGCAGAGGCATAATTTCCTCTACCTTCTTGCCGTCAATCACAGCTCTTTATATAGCACCAATGTCATGCTGCATCAGCTGCACCTGTGCCCCGTGTGATGACTTTCAGACTCAGATAAATACCATCAACGGACTTCAGGATGATGGGCACAATGGAACACCCTAGTGATTGATCTGTTTGTTTCCATCCTGGGGCTGTGGGTCTATTAAATAAACACTGGTATTTTGAAGGAAAAGCAGGAGAAAGGACTCTTAGGTAGACTTTTTATTTCTTGTTTGGTTTGGAAGATGGTGGTGGTTGTTTGCTCTTTGGTTTTGTTGTTGTTGTTTCCAATAGACGAGAGTGAATTTTTCTTTTCAAACACATAGCTCTGGACACAAACAGCAGGACTTTATCTACCGGCTCCAACTCCTCGCTGAATATCCTCCACAGCTGACAAGAGTCAATGATTAGCTGATTTCTCTGCTCTATTGCAAAGTTCTGCTGTGTTGCCAGACTCCCATGAGAAGTAAAGGGGCCATGTGATGTTCTCCAGAGGCTGCACCTCCTGAATGCTCCCAAAGACGTCCTCTCACATCAAACTGGTGGATAGAGTCTGCCGATCATATCCTTTCCCTCATTTTACACAAAGCTAGCTCGGTTTTGAGAACAATGTTATGCCTAGCTGCTGTATAAGCCATTGCCTTTTGGATTATTTAATTTTAGGGGGAAATTATTTAAAAGGAAAATATTTATAATTGAAATTATTAGGAAATTCTAGGTCATAAAGAGCTACCATTCTTCAAACTTGGATACTGGTTTTATTTTCCAGTTTTTAAAATCCAGGGGGGAAAAAAGCACTCACAATTTGAGTGTCTCTTTTCTTATCTGTTCACCCAAAAGAGTCCCTCAGTTAATATGTGACCATTTCTTTACCTATAGAATTCAGATAATATCACTGAGAATTTCATGATTAGAGTGTTTTAAAACTACTTTAAGAAGCACTTCCTTCCTTAGACCCTCCAGAGAATACAGTACCTTGGAGAGTCATTATATCGACACTGAGTAGATGGGCCCTTGGAACATCACACGTCAACTCTGCAACCCGATCAGGCCCTGAACTGAGTGATCCTGGAAACGATGTGAAAAGAACCTGCATGTCCATGTAGCAAATAGTAAATTCTAAGTGATAAACTGGTAACTTCCAGCCTCTGCTCATCAGTTCTCCTGGAATTAGCCTAGGATTAAAGAATAAGAAGTTGGAACATAAAAGACAGTCTGTGCATTGTGAGAATACTACCTCCAGTTTTCTCATTTTGGGTGAAAGAGTTGTGAAGAAGAGCAACTGACAACATGATTCCCTTTTACAAACTACTTCTCTGCAGTTGCGCTACTCCATGTGGTCTATGTATGACAGCCAGTGTGCTAACAATTTGCCACTGATTTATAGCAAGATACATACAGAAGTGAAAAGTAAACACATAGGTACTTGTATAGCAATTTGCCATTGTTATGGTATCTAAGAAAGTAACCTGTGGATTTATCTTTTTGAATAGGGTGTAGACCAGGCTGAGTGTTGTCAGACTTAGGTTGTAAATTGCATTGGCTCAAACTGTGTTCTAATCATGTGTGATAGGATGCATACATCTGTGACAGATTGGTAATCAAAAATGATAGCTAGATGATAGACAGATAGACAGATAGATTAAAAAACATGTCTTTTGCCACAAATGGTTTGAGAAGCGCAGTCTTTTCATATTCACCAAACTTATAAATTACTTGTTCATTGTCCTTCCTACTAGAGTGAATATAAGTTTCATGAGGACAGGAATGATGTCTGCCTTCTTTAAAGCTCTATCACCAAAACCTAGTACAATTCCTAGCTTTTTGAATGAATGAATGAATGAGTGAGTGAAAAAAGTTTAGAATTCTGCTTCCCTCTCAGGTTTGGCAGCCATTAAATGTGAAGAGGAGATCACAGTATTAGGTACATTTGTCAAATCAAGGCAAGGATCACTCACAAGCTCTCATCTCCCCTCTCAGTGCCACCCAGTCTTCAATGTCACAGCAAGAATATAGAAGACTCAGGACCACATCTCCAAATGTAGAAGGTGCAATATGATTCCCACTGCAGAATTCATTTTATCACCACTTTTTCAGAATCACAGCTACTCCTAAAGCAGAGTATAAGTGACATTTCTTATTAGACTTATTGTTTGGAAGTTATCAGTATTCCATAAACATGGCACGGTTCCTTATAAACTTCGGAGATTAAATAAAGCTAAAGTTCCAGGGTTGCTGACATTACCAAAAACCACAAAAGTCATAACTTTGTTCCCTTAGAGGACACAGGTGAGACAGACCACACTCACCTTATCATAATATTTTGATTTAAAATATATTTTCTTGATAAGCAGTAGAAAGAGAAACCATTAGGCTAGAATCTACAGTAGCTCCCACCTAAGGGTGATACAGTCCCATAAGAAGCAGATAGGGACTCCACTAACCTATTGCTGCAATCCCCCCAAGTTAAAATGGCATAAAACAACCATTGTACTATGCTCACAGATTTTGTGGGCCTAGAATTCAAACAAGGCACATTGGGAATAGATTTTCTCTGCTCCACATTATCTGGGATCTCAACTAGGAATATTCAAATAGCTGTTAATTACTCAGATAAATGAAGAATGGCTGGAATCATTTGGAGACTCTGTTACTCACAAGTTTGGTAGCTGGACCAACATAACTCAAAGATGGAGCTTAGATGAGGTCAGGGCCACTGTATTTATGACCTCTGTCTATTGATGGGGCTTCCTCACAACATGGCAGCCTCAGGGTAGCTGACATTTAACATGGTGTCTCAGGCCTCCAAGATTAGGGCTCTGGCAAAGAAGGAAGAAGCTATGTGACCTTTTATGAGCAAACCCTAGAAGTGTCACTTTCACTGCACTATGTTGGCCAAAGCACACACAAGCACACCTAGATTTAATAAGATAGGACTCACCTGTTGATAGAAGAGTGTCAAAGATGCATAGAGTCATTTTTAAAAGCCTCTCTATTGCAGAAAACATCTAGGAATTTAGTAAACAGCAGCCAGGAGTGTCAAAGATCCTATAAAGATTATGATAATCTCATGCCTCAAAGAATCATTCTCACCAGGATGCCAGGAGTGTCGCTGTTCACAAACACAACTTTAAGATTCAGAACCTTAAAGTTGGAGACCTACTAATGTCCTGTATCTATAAGGAACTTAAACAAATTTACAAAAAAAAAAAAAAACTCCATTAAAAATTGGGCAAAGGACATGAACAGATGCTTTTCAAAGGAAGACATACATGCAGCCAACAAGCATATGAGAAAAGGTCAACATCACTGTTCATTAGAGAAATGCAAGTCAAAACCACAATGAGATAACATCTCACACCAGTCAGAATGGCTATTACTAAAAAGTCAAAAAATATAATAACAGATGTTGGCGAGGTTTCAGAGAGAAGGGGATGCTTAAACACAGTTGGTGGGAATGCAATTTAGCTCAAACGTTGTGGAAAGCAGTGTAGCAATTCCTCAAAGAGCTAAAATCATAACCACCACTCGACCCAGCAATCCCATTACTGGGTATATACCCAAAGGAATATAAATCATTCTACCATAAAGATGTATGCATGCGTATGTTCATTGCAGCACTATTCACAATAGCAAAGACATGGAATCAACCTAAACACCCATCAAAAGTAGACTAAAGAAAATGTAGTATGTATACACTATGGAATATGTCACAGCCATAAAAAGAATGAGGAACAAGCAGGAACATGGAGGGAACTGGAGGCTTAGCAAACTAATGCAGGAACAGAAAACCAAGTACCACATATTCTGACTTATAAGTGGGAGCTACATGAAAAGAACATATGGACACAAAGAGTGGAAAAACAGACACTGGGATCTAGTTGAGGGTGGAGGATGGGCGGAGGGAGATGATCAGAAAAAATAACTATTGGGTACTAGGCTTAGTACCTGGGTGACGAAATCATCTGTAAAACAAACCACCGTGACACAAGTTTACCTATATAAGAAACCTGCACATGTAGCCCTGAACTTAAAATTAAAGCTTAAATAAATAAATAAAAAGTTGGAGACCTGGAAGAATGATTAAAGCCACTTCACCCAAGAACACCACCCCTCCACCTATTCATTTTACAAAAGAGGAAGTAAAGCTGAAAGGTCTGTCTGAGGTTGTTGGGCTGAAACTAGACTCCAGGCCTCTTTCTTCCAAGTTTGATAGTCCTAAGCTCCTTTTTGAGATGAGACACCTTTTCGAAGAAAATCCATTTTAAAACTCCTAGTGCATAAAATCACCAATGGATTTTAATTAAAACTCATGAAAGTGTGATGAGTAACAGGATACTTACAAGATCTCAAAGTATCTGCCCACACACTATTTACTAATTAAACAGAAGAAAAGTGTAACTTTTCAATGGAAAAATCTGGTGGCTACAACCTTTACCTAGTGATCAAAATGATAAACAGGCATTGCTTGGCTCCTGAGAGGAGGCACTAAGAAGACACAACATCACTGCTATGACATTCTTAGCCAAAATGCACAACACGAGTCTAATCCTGATTGAGGAACATTCTACAAATATTTGGTTGTTCTTTTCAAAAGCTTCAAGGCTGTGAAACACAGTCTACTTATTCTCAAGTGATTCAGAAAAAAAAAATACTACACAGATACACACACACACACAAAGAAAATGTAGTACGCATACACTATGGAAAGTGTCATAGTCATAAAAAGAATGAGATTATGCCCTTTAGAGGAACATGGATGGAGCTGGAGGCCATTATCCTTAACAAATTAATGCAGGAACAGAAAACCAAATACCGCATAAGAGAAGGATAAATTAAATGAGACAAAATATAAACAGGTGGTAAATCTGGGAAAGGGGTTTGCACAAGCCATGGTACTATTCTTGCAACTTTTCTATACATTTTCTATCAATTTGAAATTATATAAAAATAAAAAGTTACTCAACCAGCAGCAACAGCAAAGCATTTTATGTGAAAATTTCTGGGATAGCATTCTCCCAGCTGCTGCAATGAACTCTCCAAGGAGTAATCATTTAGACAAACCACAGTATCCTGAGCTGCGCTCTCACTAGGCTCTGCCTGGTGTTCAGGAAGTAAATCTGGGCTGTTTGGGGAGATGTCAACCGGAATATTTCAGGATGTAAATAAGCTTACATATAGATCTTTTAGAGCATGTCTTAGTTAGGTTACAGGTTTAGTTGGTATAACAGAGATCCAAAATCCAGAGGCTTAAATAACAGAGATGTTTCTTTCCCCCTCACTGAACAGTCAGGAAGGTTGGGAGCTCTGCTGTCCTTAACCCATGGCTTCCATCTCTGGATCCAAAATAATAGCTTCAATTGCCATTTCCTAGCCAGAGGGGAAGGGAAAGAAAGTGAAAAGCACAGAGCTTCATGATGGAAACTCTGCCTGGAAGTTTGCATACATCAATTTCATTATTACTTTATTGGCTAAAATTTAATTACATGCCACAGCTAGACAGTAGGAGGCCAAGCAATCAGCCTCTATCTGGGTGGACGTGAGCCACGTTCTCAGTTAAAAGTTACAGTGAGGGTCATATTCTATTATCCAAAGGAAGAGAGTGAAAAGGATAATGGTGTATAATCAGAGTCTCTGCCCAGGGAATAGAGATGGAGGGGCTTTTAGCAAAGCACCACAGCTATGTTCGCAACATGGGTGCGGATTTTCATAGGAGGTAAAAAACTCATGGGAGAAAATGGGCTCCCAAAGTAGACACTGTCCTGTTTGTTGTCCTTTTGAGTAAAGTAAGTAACAGTAAGATTTCCAAAGAGATAAGGTCCTTTATTCTGGAGACAAAGACTGATCAAAATTTTCTCTGCAACAGTCAGGATTGTCACAGTCAAAATATTTTCATTCTGTTGACAAAATAAAATGTCTCTAGGCAAACAGAGGTGTTGTCACCCAGCACATGTTCACATCCACATGCACATGCAAACAAACATATACACACACAGACACAGCACATGACAACATCCATAGCTAACAGTGCACCAAGTTGCTCCAGGAGCCCAGAGTCCTCTCTTAGCTCTTCTCTTCATTGATTTGGAATGCCAGGATTGCTTCTACTTCTATCATCGAGTCTCACTTTATATAGTTACTAAGTGATTTCTGCAAAATAACAGGCAAATTATTCAAACATTGTTTTTTAAGGGATTGTGTCTTGACTCATCAAATTTATGAGTGGCAAATTGCTTTATGCACATCTGAAAAAATAACATCACAGAACAGGCAAGCTAACACATCTGTATTCTGGTTGATTAAAGCTTTATTTCACTTTTGAGGGTTTTCCTTTAAAATAACATTCCCAAATGTGCCTTTCTCTTCGCTTTTGTGTTCTCACATCTCTGTAGGATGCAGACCTGTGCACGGTCAGGCTACAATGGGCTCTGCTTTTTCTCTCCAATTTCGCTGTATCCCTGTGGAGGCTGAGAGGAAGCTACATAGAGTTTGAGAAGGGACTGTCTGCTTTATTAGAATACCCAGTTTGCCATTTTAACCCCAGTCATGAAGACATGTGGACCACCACATGTTAGCCATGTATCCTCATCACAGAGGCAGAAGACAAGACAGGGACACTCACACACTAGGAAGCCACAGACCCTGAAGCCTCCAAAGTGCCACAAAGAGGCCTTAAAAGTCACAATTCACCAAGGTCCACCATGCACCCTCCTTTTGGCCCTTCCAGTGCTCCAGATCTGAAGGAACTGACTCCTAGCCACCTGCCAGTTCCACATCCAAACGCCCACCTCAGATTTCTTTTGCTTCCTAAATACCAGCCTGTTCAGCCAGCCCTTCTACACTGGCACAGTCACCACCTCAAAGCAAGGACCTCCAGAGAGGCTGCCAACCCTGGCCAATGCCACAGAATTCTGAATGTCAAGAGCATCCCTAAAGTTCATTGCTCTCTCTGCCATCTTCACTGCTTTATGACACCTGCCCGCTTGCTTTTCAATGCCCATCTCCAACCAGAGATTGCTCATGGGAACAATATCCACATCTAGCAGAGGATAGCACCAAAGGAAGGGAAGTTTGCATACATCAATTTCATTATTACTTTATTAGCTATAATTTCATTACATGCCACAGCTAGACAGTAGGAGGCCAAGCAATCAGCCTCTATCTGGGTGGACGTGAGCCATGCTCAGTTAAAAGTTACGGTGAGGGTCATGTTCTATTATCAAAAGGAAGAGAGTGAAAAGGATAATGGTGTGTAATCACAGCATAATGGTTACAGGCGTGATGCCCTGGTGTGATTACCTGTGTTTGCATCCTGGCTCTGCCGCTTCCTAACTCTGTGATATGGGCATGGGCAACCTTTCTGTGCCAGTTTTCTCACCATTAAAATCTGGGTGATAATAGTATCTTCTTCACAGGATGGTGTAAAATTAAATTAGCTAATACATGTAAATCCCTTAGAAGCGTACCTGACATAATTAAGGTTCACTAAACATTAGCTATCATTATTATCATTATTATTATTATTATTACTATTATAGAATCTGACACTTAGAAGATCATTAATGACCTTGTCCAAAGTAATTTTAATAAATTACAAGGTATATAAGTCATTGTGACATGGACAGATGAATAAATGGAGCATGAGAAAGTAGAAACATGGAATTTTGGCAAGAGGAAGAAAACAGCTAGATAATAACTACAGAAGGTCACAGAGTCTAAAAGAATCAATTCCTTCTTTTGCCGTAAAATACCTAAACAGCAACACTATTCTAAAGCTTTGGTAATTCTGATGAATTGGTATGAATGTAAGTGAATATATTAGCAGCAATGAAAATATTAATCATAACTTACTTAAACAAACTACCTCAAAGTTTACAAAGTAGCGCATGCATATTTCACTTTATTCTTAAGTCTGAGGATACAGGCAGGACCATTGATCCGACTTTACAAATGAGGAAATCAAGTCTCAAGGTAGATGCGTTGACCCAAGCCACACGTCCAACCAGAGTAAACTTCTCTCTGACCGCTAAATTCTATTTTCTTTTTTTTTTCTTTTTTTTTTTTTTTGAGATGAAGTCTTGCTCTGTTGCCCAGGCTGGAGTGCAGTGGTATCATCTCAGCTCACTGCAACCTCCGCCTCCCAGGTTCAAACAATTCTCCTGCCTCAGCCTCCCAAGCAGCTGGGATAACAGGCACCCACCACCACGCCTGGCTAATTTTGTTTTGTTTTGTTTTGGTTTGGCTTTTTTTTTTTTTTTAGTAGAGACAGGGTTTCACCATGTTGGCCAGGCTGGTCTCAAACTCCTAACCTCAGGTGATCTGCCCACCTCAGCCTCCCAAGTGCTGGGATTACAGGCATGAGCCACCGCACCACCCAGCCTCATCTCTAAATTCTCGATATCTCAGAAATGCTTATATATGTTACCTTATACTCACAAACCTCAGAGACTCTCTGGTGTTAGTGACTAGCATCTATTTTATTGGTTTGGAATTAAAGAACTGCCACAATTTGCTGAGAGCCTTCTTGCCTAGGCTTCTCACTCAGGACATGTCCCCAACACAGTCTTCCTCAATATTCCTCCTGAGCCACCTGGAGTCCCTGAGCAGACGTATTTGCTCACACTCTTACCCCCACCATCTTCCACTTCTCTTTATCTCATCTCTTTTCCACTGAGCCACCTGACACCTGAGCAGAGAGTGACGCCTCCTTTGCACTTCAAAACACTGACCAGCTGGCATTCATTCAGGACTTAATAGCCACTGCTCCTTAACTCATTCTTCTGGGCAGGCATCTCACCTCTATTGGATTCTACACTGGGAAAAGTTCTGCCTCCTAAGAGTCCTCTACCTTCTTATAACACTAGCCTTGTATCTGTTGCTGGATGTTTTGCTCTCTCCTCTGGTTCTATAGATGATTTTTTATTTAAAGGTGGATATTCTCTTTGACATTTCTCTTCATTGCAATGCCCCACAGTATCGCTGTCCAAATGAGAGAGGCTCTGTGCTGAGAGAGACCAAGATAAGCTTGGAAGCACCTGTTGCTTGCAAGATCACTCTGGGGGCCAGACAGAACAAGGGCATGGCAAGCTCCAGAGACAGCTGTTAATTTCAGGAATATTGAAGAGCATCTGACACCAGATCTTCTGAGCCGATCTTCTTTCCTGCTCACAAGTGTGTCCAAAGAAGATAGGTACTTTCTGTAGTCATCACCGTAAAGTCTTCATGGGCCTTGTGCCCATATACTAGAAGTCAGATCTGAGAGACCCTCCTTTCTCCAAAGAAGGGCCCTAACCCTTGCTCCTTCATCACCTTGGCTTATTTTTTATTTATTTTATTTTATTTTATTTATTTATTTATTTATTTATTTATTTATTTTGGAAATGGAGTCTAACCCTGTCACTCAGGCTAGAGTGCAATGGCGCAATCTCGGCTCACTGCAAATTCCGTCTCTCGAGTTCAAACAATTCTCCTGCCTCAGCCTCCTGAGTAGCTGGGATTATAGGCATGCATCACCACGCCCAGCTAATTTTTGTATTTTTAGTAGAGATAGGTTTCATCATGTTGGCCAGGCTGGTCTCGAACTCCTGACCTCATGATCTGCCCGCCTCAGCCTCCCAAACTGCTGGGATTACAGGCGTGAGTCACCAGCCACTGCACCCGGCCCGACTTGGCTTATTAAGCCATGTACACTGTGGAGCACTTCATGCTTCTTGCTCCTTCTCTATCCATGACAGAACTGTTGTTTAAAAACTCTCCTTGGATATTTAAAGCATTGTAAACATTTGGTTGTAAAGAGGTTTGGCCCTTTATTTTACATTCCTGTAAGTGACAAGAGCAGCTCTGACACTGTATTTAAATATAAGGGAGTAAGAAAGGATTATAAAATTGGATACTAGGTTAAATAAATCTTCTAAATGTAATTTCCTTTATTAGGAAGAGGGAGGAAGTCAAGGAAGCAAGAAGGCTACTTTCCTTTTGCTGCTATAACAAATTACCACAGTGACTTTAAAAACACGCATTATCTTACAGTTCTGGTGGCCACAAGTCTGTGGCAATGTATCACTGGGCTAAAATCAAGGTTGGGGTAGGGCTGCCTTCCTTTATGGAGGCTTCAGAGGAGAATGCTTTCTAGCCTTGCCATCTTCTAGAGGATGCCCACTGTTCTTAGACCATGATCTCCTTCAATTTCCATAGCCAGAGGTGGAGGGCCAAGTCCTTTTGACACCAAATGTCTTGGAGCTTCCCTGTAGTTACATCTTTCTCTGCCTCCCTCTCCTACTTTTAAGGACACTCTGATTGCATTGGGCCCACAGGGATAATCCAAGTTGATCTCCCTATTTTAAAACCAGCTGATTAGCAACATTAATTCTATCTGCAACCCTAATTCCCGTTTGCCATGAAATCAAACGTATTCACAGGTTGCCAGGGTTAGGACATGGACATCTCTAGAGGGACCATTATTTTGCCTACTAGAGTAGATACAATTGCAGCTATGTCCTCCAAACTTCATGATCCTGGTATGGAGCTCTGAAATTGGGAAGACATTTTCAGAGGGATTGTCTTCTGACCATTCCTTACACCTTCCTCCATCCATAATGTATCTGCTGAGGTTCTAGCCCCAAAGACTGATCAAGACTCAGGTCCCACAGATGTAAGCTAGAGTAGCACCCTCCATGATATGGAAAGAGCTCTGAGGACTCCAAGACAAACCTCTGTGGAATTCATTGATAAGCAAGCTCTCTGAACTGCTCTGCCCATTACCAACTACTTACTTAGCGAGTATTCTCCATGTCTTTGGTAAGTCATGTTGACTGATGACACGGCATGCTCAAAGCTCTCTGCTAGTTGGCTAATCTCTGATATATACTTACGCTGTCACCTCCACCAGTTGAGTTGAATGCTCAGCCATGTCAGTTGTGATTGTATCCAAACCTATTTGTGCCAGTTGTAGATACTCTTGCAATTATGCAATTTAATAAAATGTCACATAAACCAATGAAAGATGAACATGAAAAGAGAGTTGTTTTTATGTACATCGAACTGAACACCTTGAAAAGACTTAATAAAGATGAGTCACAGAAAAGAGACAGGAAACTTGCATGATGAAACAACAGTAAAAGATAGAAAATAAAATTATGAAAAGCAGAATTGGAACCAATAGGGGGTAACTAGCAAAAGTTACAAAACTGCAAGAACCAGAGCACAGTGGAAACCAGGTTGGGGAAAGCCTTGAATATTTATGTCAGCAACGTCAGTGTCCTAATCTTGCTTTCACTGGCTGAAGAATGGGTGGGTTAGGTACGACCAATGTGAATATAACATGTAATCCACCAGAGGATAGATTTGAAGGCATTTGGGAAGTGCTGTACAGAAATGAGAATCATTCATAAAAGATAAAAGGTAAGCAAGACAGCTCTTTCTCAGTCATAGCAGGTGCCCTTCCTTCAAATTCTCCCTGCCTCCCTGCCCAGAGCTAGCAGGAGTCTGGGAATCTCCATTCTGTCTGAAAAGCCTGTTACCCTGTGTGATCCCAAGTTGACAGATAGGGCCATTGAGATAATGCTTCCTGAAAAACTACTTCCAGAAAATCCTGGCTTTTAGCTTGGTAACCTTTCCCCCTCCAGAGACAGCTATTAATTCAAGGAATATTGAAGAGCATCTGATGCCAGATCTTTTGAGCTGATCTTCCTTCCTGCTCACAAGTGTGTTCAAAGAAGATAGATACTTTCTCAGTCATCACTGTAAAGCCTTCATGGGCCTTGTGCCCATATACTAGAAGAAGTCAGATCTGAGTCCTAAATGAATTCAAGATGCTGGAAGGCTCATCAGGAGCCCGAGCTGCACATTTTCCCAACTCTGCCTTTCCTTTCAGTGTGGGTCTTCTATCAGTTGGAACACAGAGTCTGCTGCTCCAGCAGAAACAGTTGGTTCATTGAACAAGCTAGAACCCTGGCATGTACGAACAAAGCCATGCAAAATATATGGAATCCATTGCCCTGTTTACCACCTCGGGCCCTAAGGGAACAAGAGATATAACAGAAACAACAGGTGTAATTGCATGTTGATGGGTCAAGAAATGGATATTTTAACATAATTTTAACATCAGAAATTAAACCAATAGATTTAAACTAAAATGTAATGATTGAAGGTTGAAAGGAAAAAGAAGTATAAGTGATGGAAATTTCTCAAATACTAAGCAAATCACAAATGATACTTTAAGTTGGTAAATCATATCTAGGTTACTACTAGA
Source organism: Papio anubis (assembly GCF_008728515.1). Taxonomy (NCBI): domain Eukaryota; kingdom Metazoa; phylum Chordata; class Mammalia; order Primates; family Cercopithecidae; genus Papio; species Papio anubis. Next base: position 22,599,241 of record NC_044989.1, read on the forward strand.
AGAACTGAGAGTAGAAATAGTTAAAAGAAGGTGTGGGACAGAAAAGAAACAATGTAACCTTTTTCTTTTCATTGCATACACACATTTTTGATATGTAAATAGTGAAAGGTCTAGAAAAATACACATTAAACTTTTTTAAATGTATCCAACCTGAGATGGAAGAATGGAAAGTGACAGAGAATACTTTCAAGTATTGCTTTTCCTATTCTATTTATTGTTCCCAATGAACATGTATGCCTGTTAAACTTAAAATGTAAAAATTTAATAATAGATGATTTTACATTGATAAAGTGGAATATTGTAAAACTATTTAAAAGAACGGTGCTGTAGAAGACTAATGGCATGGAAAATGTTCACAGCATGCGACCCCACTTGATAAGAAGAGCTTTAAATCCCATTCACACATTCACACAGGAATCCCTGACCACATTCAAACCAAACTAGTTCAGGGCTTAAAATATTTATAAATTGCTTGTTTTATTAATTATAAAATTTTTTGAAACTTGCTGGAAATAATAGTCAAAATAGAAACATAAAAATAAATATTTCCTAATCCTTAGAGATAACATTCTATTGTATGATCTTTTTACTTTTTCCATAAAAATATAGATTTTCACTCTCTATATACATATATAGAGATATATACATATACACATTCTATTTTCTTAAGCAAAAATGGCATAACTCCTACTATTCTACAAGAATAACAGAAGTGGTTCAAAAATGTATACATCATTCTTGCACTGGGGCTTTGTTAGTTTTTTTTTTTTTATATCCTTCTAAGGGTTTAATATGAACTGCTTTAGTGAGGATAGTGTTTAAAATATTATCAAAATTATAAAGACTTCTGAATTTAAAATGAGTTCAAAGACAATTAGCTTTAAAAGCCCAAAAGGCTTTATTGAGTTAACAGTGAGTTTAAAAAATGAAATTAATTTTAAACCATTGATTTTTTTTTCTAAAAGAGTAAGACATTTAAATTGTTTTTTAATTCAGTGTTTCAACCCAAGAAAGTGAAATTAACTCAATTTAGCATTTCTATAGTGTTTGCAAATAGGTGTTAATATTCATATGGCCTAAACCCCACAACATGCCAGCCTCCTGGACTGCTTGCTCTTCCCAGAAAGCTGAATTGTGCAGTCAGCACTGGTGCCCTGGACAGCATTGCTTGGGAGATCAGTGATAGGTTGGGAATACCATTTACTTCTAGAGCCTACCAAAGCCCCATTGAATGTGATGGTTCTATGCCACACATCCTGGAAAGAATGACATTGATATTTTAGGCTAACCTCTATTCTAGGGGAATCTAGTCTTGGAAAAACTTCATCCACCAGCTCTAATTGTTGCCATGCCCTGGAAGCTTGCTTCCTTGACCACGGTATCAGCTCTCACCTTCTGTTGTGCTTGCTCTTGATGAAGACTGACTTCACTGAGAACTGGAGAAAGAGGGCACCTCCTCTGAGTCCAGTGGCCCCTCCAGGACACTGCCATATGGCAGTTTTACATGAGAAGCAGAAGAACAACACTGCTAATCGAGGCCACAGAGAGGAGAACCCAGGCACCTGACTGGGTGGTGAGATTCATGAAAGAATATTCTGAACCTCTCAAACATACATCAGTGAATCAGATTTTTGTGCTCCAACTCAAGGGTTCCCTAGGAAATCATTAGGCGACCCAGAGAAAATGATCTAGCCCCTATGTGACTCAATTTCCTAAATGTAAAATGTGGATAATAATAATTATGTAATATAGTATATTAAAAATGCTATCTTGACCTGGTTTTAGTTCCTGGCTAGAGGCTGGTCAGTTCCCGTTCTTGAGCAGTCAATTAAATCCATACCCACGACCATCATCCTTTGTTGGACTCTCACACTTCAGGTCTCTACACAGGCTCCCTAATCACACCAGGGCCACGTGCCAGAGAGCAGGGAGCAGTCCTTATGCCTCAGAGCCTGATAAAGTTATTCAAACCACCCAACGCTAGGCCTGCTTGCACCGCCTTCCCCTTCCTTGCAGCAGAAGCCATGAGAAAGTCGCCTGTTCACAGTTCCCCTCCCTCCCTCTGCCTTTTGATCCTTGTGCTTTCCCCCTACCCAGCGGCTCTGCCCGGCAGGCTCTGTTCTCTCCCAGGGAAGTGTGAGATAATAACACTGTAAGACTCCTTCCTGCTTCTCTTCCTTGATTCGTGTCTGGCTTCACTATATCTCAACCAAGGTAATATGTCTAAAACAACCTGCCCTGCATAACTCACAGACTGATTTGGAGACATATTAAGTTAATGGATACAAAAGTCCTTTGAGGCCAGACACAGTCGCTCACGCCTGTAATCCCAGCATTTTGGGAGGCTGGGGCGGGTGGATTACATGATGTCAGGAGTTCAAGACCAACCCAGGCAACATGATGAAACCTAGCCTCTACTAAAAATACAAAAATTATCCAAGTGTGGTGGTGCATGACTGTAGTCCCAGCTACTCAGGAGACTGATGCAGAAGAATCACTTGAATCTAGGAGGTAGAGGTTACGGTGAGCTGAGATGGTGCCACTGTACTCCAGCTTGGGCGACAGAGCGAGACTCCATCTCAAAAAAAAAAAAAAAAAGTCCTTTGAACAGTCAGAGGGATTACAGACATATAATATAGTCTGAGATGCCCTCTTCAGCAGCAGAGAGAAGCACGGCCTCAGGTGACAGACACACACCATGGTACATGTCACTAGCACTCATCAACACCAAATTCTCACCTCCCTGGGCACACTGGAAACTATATGTCCTAGATCCCTTGAATCTGGGCAGAGCCAAGTGATAATTTCTGAGCAAAGGCTGTGAGAGAAAATGATAATGTTTCACTTCCAGGTTGAGGCAAGCAAAACCCTGAAAGACACTCTAGTTCTCTCTTCACTTAGCAGAGGGCACGAAAATCAAGCATAGAGATTGCAGAACCACAAGTTCCAACAGCCCGGATAATTGATTCAGTGCATACTTGGGAGCCCCTGAGGGTTAATCTGACCTCTAGAAAAATTTTGCTTGGGTGAGAAATAGACTATAAGTCACTGAAATTTGGGGGTACTTTTTTTCATAGCATAAGCCCAACCTAGCCTCTACAATACACAAACACATGCAATATTAAAATGCCCTGCAAAGCTTCTGACTTAAAGATATAAACAAATAGAACAGTTAGAACACAGTTTTCCATATATAGTCGAAGTTACTGGAACCAGATAGCTAGCTGTTAAGTTGAAGAATTTTCCAAAATAATAGCTTTAATATGGAAAGGAGAAGAAGGAAGATTGAGAATCCTAGCACAGACTTTTCTATGTTAAAAAAATTAATGCTTCATCGTTCAAATCTAAACAAAAATCTAAAGTAAATCACTGGAGGATTTTTATCACTGGCCATAAGGAAATAACTGGGAGCAGATTTGCCCTCCCTCTGCAAACAATTAGAAAACTACAAAAACATGAAACAATGTATATACTTCTACAATAAGAAGCATAGGATGGTGATCATGCAGAGAAGGGAAACAGAACAAAGCCAGCTCTAGAATTGCCCTACTTGCTTCCTAGGAGCACTTTTTGGACTACAACTTAAGAAGGTAGAATGCAAACAAAATGTGGTTCTCCCTGAGGTGAGGAGTTAGTGATCAGAATTCTGGGAGACTGAAGCAGCCAAAATTTGGTCAAAGTTCCATAAAGAGAGGTGTGCAGGAAAAAGAGACCAGAAATCAGCATCGGGCCTCCTTGAGTCTTTTGCCGGATATTAAGCTGTGCATTCATGGAGGAATATCGCACGGAGACAAGTGAGCTGTTCCATGCTGAGACATGGAACAACTCAGCACCTGTAAACTGAATAAATCTTAAAGCTTATATGAGACTGAGAGACATTTTAGTCCCAAGAAGGCAGAGTTGCAAGATTTCACTGAACCTTCAAGGAACTCACTAGAGACCAATAAAAGACCACGACTTAGAAATAAAGCTAAACTAGTCCTAAAGTAAATGTTATTCTATGCCTGCTCAAAAAAGTAAAAAAAAAAAAGAAAAGAAAGCCACAAAAATACTTTAACAAAAAAAACATCAAAAAGATCAAGCCATTCTGTAAGCAATTTAACCCATTTATACTGGAGGTTGCAAATTGTTTTTGTGTGTGTGTGTGTGCAAAATCAGACCTTGGCGATGACCTTGAGCAGCATATAAATAAATCCCACAAGTTCAGCATTCCAGTAATGGAATACTAGGCATAAATGGGTTAATTGCTTGCCAAAAAAAAAAAAAAATCTTAACACCCTTTAAAGGAAGAAAAACTAAATCCATACATTCAACAACATAATAAACAATGTCAGGCATCCAATCAAATATCACTGGAAAAAATATGGGGAAGCAAATATGTATGACTTAAAATCAAAAGAAAAATTAATCAATAAAACATGCCCAGAAATCAAAGAGAAAATAGAACTAGTAGAAGCAGAAATATACATAAAAGGAGGCAGAAAATAGAAGATATTAAAAGTAACAAAAGGAATTCTGCTGAAAAATACAATACCTAAAAAGAAAAACTCACTGCATAGGCTTCATCGCAGATTAGACACTGAATAAGAAAAGCTATGTGAACGTGAAGACACTGGAATTTTAGATCTAGCAATATCAACACAAAGAGAAAAATCTTCCCAAAATAAATAAATAAGCAGAACCTCAGTGACCTGTGTACAATGACAGTCACAGACAAACCATGGGAATGGAAAAATATTTGAGGACCTAATGCCCCAAATTATCCAAATTTGATGAAAACTACCAACGTACAGGGCTAAGAAGCTCAATGAAACCAACCAATATAAACACAAAGTAATACCAAACACATCATAATATATTAGCTCTAAAGCAGTGATACAGAGAAAATATTTAAAAACTATTAGAGTAAAAAGATACACTAGATATAAAAGAGTAAATGTAAAAATAAACACAGATTGGCCAGGTGTGGGAACTCACACCTGTAATCCCAGCACTTTGGGAGGCTGAGGCAGGTGGATCACAAGGTCAGGAGTTCAAGACCAGTCTGGCCAATATGGTGAAACCCATCTCCACTAAAAATACAAAAATTAGCCAGGTATGGTGGCATGCATGTGTAATCCCAAATACTCAGGAGGCTGAAGAAGGATAATTGCTGGAACCCAGGAGGCAGAGGTTGCAGTGAGCCAAGATCATGCCAGTACACTCCAGCCTGGGCAATAGAGCAAGACTCTTTCTCAAAAAAACAATAAATAAATAAACACAGATTTCAGGTAAAAAATAACACAAACAAGAAGAAAATGGAATATCTTTAAAGAGCTCAAAAAAAGTCCACCTAGAATTATATATTCAGTGAAAATATCAATAAAAATAAAAGTAGAATAAAGATACATTCAGACTAACAAAAGCTGAGAGAATCTATTGCTAATAGAAAACTTTACTGCAAAAAGCAGTAAAACTTCTTCTGTAAGCTGATCTTGACATAAAGGAAAGAAGACCAACAGAAATGGTAAATATATAAATAATTGTAAAAAGTTGAATCTCATGTTTCCAATGAAATGTTTAAAGGCAAAAGTAAAATTCATTGTAGGATTTACAACAAAGGTAGAAAAAGAAATTATGGCAATGATTGCACCAATAACAGGAGGCAGCAAATGAGAGCAAACTCTTTTATAACTTGTCTAGGCAAAGTGGTATAATTTAAAGGTAGACTGTGAAGTATTAAATACGCACATTTTAAGTGCTAGAGGAATGGTTTTCAAACTTTGGGATATATCAGATTCACCGAGAAGGCTTAATGAGACAGATAGCTGGGTCATATCAACAGAATTTTTGATTCAGTAAGACTGGAAATGGGCCTATGCCAAGGCTAGATAAACAAGGCTGATAAGAGAATATATCAGCTAATATTGAAGGACTATGAACCTCACTTTGAGAATCGTCACCCTAGAGCAACCTCCAGTAGCAGAGATAAAATGGAATATTCCAAAATACTACATACAAATGAAGGAAGAAAAGGAAGAAAAAAAGACCAAAGAAAACATGAACAAATAGAAACCAAAAGGAAGAATAGTAGACTTAACAAAGTGTTAAGTGATAACTACATTAAATATATTCAAAAGACAGAGATTTCCAGAACAGATAACAAAGCTGAGCCCAATTGTGTTCTCCTCAAAGACTCATTTTAAATATGAAGATTCAGATAGATTAAATGTAAAAATAGACAAATAATAAAATAGATTAAAAGAAAGAAGGTGGATTAAAAGAAAAAGGTGGACAAAAGAAAAAAGGTGGATTAAAAGGAAAAAGGTGGACAAATCACAGTAATATGAAAATTTTCGTATTTTTATATTATCATAAGAAAATTGACCATTGTTGATCATTCATTATCATAAATGTGTAAGCATCTAACAACAGCTTCCAAATACAAAAGCTGACAGAACAAAAGTAAAAATAGAAAACTCTATTACTCTATCTTATTCATACTATGTCATAAGGATATAGAAGACTTGAAAAACACTCTCAGACTACTTGACCAAAATGACATTCATAGCATGTTATATTCAATAATGACAAAGTACATACTATTTTCAAGTACACATGGAACAGCAACCAAAATAGACTATATTCTGGGTGATACAATAAGTCTCAATAAATGTAAGATAATTTAAATTACATACAGTATATTCTCTGACTAAAATAGAATTAAACTATAAATAACAAAAACAAAAATATACAAATATTTGGAATTTAATGCATTTCTAAATATTTCATGGTTGAAATTATAAAGCAAAAGGAAATTTAGAAAATATTTTGAACTAAACAGTAATAGAAGAACAGTTTATCAAAATTTGTGAGGTACAATTAAAGTAGTAGTTGGAGTAAAATTTGCAGTTTAAATGCTACCTTAGAAAAGCAAAAATGCCTGAAATCAAGAATCCAGATTTCCCCTGTGAGTCCAAATAAATGAGCAAATTAAACCCAAAGTTAGAAAAAGATAGGAAGTAATATATAGAAGCACAGAAATCAATGAACTAGAAAACAATTCAAAAAATGGAGAAATATTAGTGAAATTAAAAACTGGAAATTTTAAAAGCTCAATAAAATTGGTTAAAAATAGAAGATAAAAATTACCAATATCAGAAATTAATGATGGGATATTACTATTATTATAATAGTCATTTTAAAAGAAGAGAATACTATGAATAATTACATGGCTATAAATTTGACAACTTAGATTAAATAGGCAAATTTTTTTAAAAACATTACAAATTAGCAAAACAGCACAAGAAATGGAAAATCTAATAGCAATAATACATTAAAATAAATGAATTTGTAATTTAAAGCCTTCTAATAAAGAAGACTGCTGACACATATGTATTCACTAGTGAAGTCTATTAAACATTTAAGAAAGTAATTTTTTCTTTTTTTTTTTTTTTTTTTTTGAGACAGAGTCTCGCTTTGTTGCCAGGCTGGAGCACAGTGGCACAATCTTGGCTCACTGCCAACTAGAAAATGCTGATTTCACACCCACTATAGGTCAGACCTTTACCATGCATTTACATTCATTATCCCATTTAACGTACTAAGCCACCCTATAAAATAATTGTTGATTTCATCATTTTAAGGATGGAAAAGCTGAGGATCAGAGAAATGACTTGTCTGTAAACACAGAACTAGGAGAAGGCACAGGGCCCATTAATATCTCTGTCTTGATCCTATAGCATCCTAATCACAGGTATCTCTCTGCTGCCTCCTACACTAGACTATATATATATATAAGAGTCATACATTATTCTTCTTTGTACTCATGCCACTAGCACAGTCCCTGTCATGGAGCTGCTACTTTTTTTTTTTTCTTTTTTCCTAGTCTTTGCATGGTATAGAACTATCAGAGAGAGACAGGTGAGGGCTATGGTAGTCAAATAGGGCTTCCCCGCCCCCACCCCACCCTCCACCCCACCCCCACTGAGAGAGAGTCTCGCTCTGTCACCAGGTTGGAGTGCAGTGGCATGATCTCGGCTCCATGCAATCTCCGACTCTCTGGTTCAAGCAGTTCTCCTGCCTCAGCCTCCCGAGTAGATGGGATTACAGGCATGCACAACCACGCCCAGCTAACTTTTGTATTTTTAGTAGAGATGGGGTTTCACCATGTTAGCCAGGATGGTCTTGATCTCCTGACCTTGTGATCCACCCTCCTCGGCCTCCCAAAGTGCTAGAATTACAGGCGTGAGCCACCACACCTGGCCGAAAGTAGTAATTTCCATGCCAAGACTCTTTCAAATGAGAAGATGTAAGAACATTTTGTATTTCATGTTATGAGGTTATCATTAACGTCATACCAAAACTAGACAAAGATATATAAGTAAAGCAATTTGAAGACCAATATATTTCATAATATAGAAACAAAGTTTCTTAACAAAATGTTAGCACATAAGATAATACAATACATGAAAGAGTAGGCCAGGTGCAGTGGCTCATGCCTGTAATCCCAGTGGTTTGGGAAGCTGAAATGGGAACATTACTTGAGGCCAGGAGCTGCAGGTCAGCCTGAGCAACATAGTGAAGCCCCATCTCTACACAAAAATTAAAAATATTAGCTTGGCATGGTGGTGCACACCTGCAGTCCTAGCTACTCAGGAGGCTGAGGTGGGAGCATTGCCTGAGCTTAGGAATTTGAGGCTGCAGTGAGTTAAGATCATGCCACTACATTAGAGCCTGGGCTACCCTGTCTCTAAAATAATTAATTAATTAATTAATTTAATAGACATAGAAAGTCCTAATAAATCTACATAAAAACTTTTAGAACTAATAATGAGTTTAATAGAGTTACAGGAAACAAGATCAATATACAAAAATCAATTATGTACTAAAACAATTGGAAATTGAATTTTTTAAAATATCATTTAGAATACATCAAAAATGAAATACTCAGGGATAAAATTAACAAAATATGTGCAAGCTTTGTTTACTTGAAACTGTAAAATTTGGCTTTGAAAAATTAAGGAAGACTAAAATAATATGCACACATTACATGTTTATGAATTAGAAGATTCATGATGTTAATTCTCTCCAAATTGATCTATCAATTTCAACTGAACCTAATTAAATTCTCAGCAGAATACTTTAAGAAAGTGACTTGTTTCCCAAGTGTATATGAAAATTTAAGAAACATAGAATACTTAAAACAATTTTAGAAAAAATAAAAACAGAACAATTATACAACCTAATTTCAAGATTTACTATAAACTTACAGTAAGACATAGAAATAGACACATAGATCAATAAGAAAGAATTTCAAGCTTAAAATACACACACACACACACACACACACACACACATATATATATAAAATCAATTAATTTTTAGAGGCCAAGGTAATTCAATTGGGAAATAATTATTTTCCTAGCAAATAATGCTGGGACAACGGGATATCCATATGGAAAAATACAAAGCCCAACCAGTTACCTCACACCATAACTGTCACACATAAAAACTAATATGAAATGATCATTGGGCTTAAGTATAAAAGCTTAAAACTCCAAAACTTTGGAAGAAAGCATGGGAAAAAATCTTTGTGACTTTAGATTGCTTAGAATAAAAAAACTGATTGCTTTGATAGGACCAAATATTTCTTAGACAGGACAAAAAAAGAAAACGTTGATAATTTGGACTTCTTCCAAATTTTAAACATTTGTTCTTCAAAATGTGCTATTCAAATAATAATAGGCTAGGTTCATGTATTTTCAATACATATATCTGACAAATGATTTCTATCCACAATATATACCATACTCTTACAATTCAACAATATGAAGACAAACTGCAATTTTTTAAAAGGGCAACACATTTAAACAGAAATATGAGAGAGAGAGAGAGAAGTAAACCTGAAAAAGATGCTTAAAACCCTTAGTCATAAGGAAATGTAAATTAAAACGAATACATATATTAGAATGGCCAACACTTTAAAAGACTGGTAATACCAATCATTGGTCAAGATATGGAGCCACTGGCATTCTCATACATTGCTGGTAGAAGTATACCACTTTGGAAAACAATTTGTTGGTTTCCTATAAAGTCATGCACACTTTTACCATATTAACAAGTAGTACTACTCCTAGATATTTACCCAAGAGAAATGAAAACGTATGTTTTCTTATGGAAATACCTGACATTGAAAATCACCCCAATAACTATCAACAGGTGAATGGATAAACAAATGTATTTTGTGTTGTATTTATACAATGGATAGTATTTTACCCCACCCCTATAAAAAGAACAAACCACTGATACATGCAACAGGTTTTTCTCAAAAACGTATTCTGAGAAAGAAAAAAAAGCTAGTCACAAATAACAGGTATTGTATGGTTCCATTTATTTGAATTGCTATCATAATCCAAATCAAATCTAAAATCACATAAAGCAGATCAGTGATTGCCTGGGCCAAATATGTGGTAGTAGAGATCGACTGCAAACAAACAGGAAGGAGCTACTGCAAACAGGAAGGAACGTTCTGGAGTGATAGAAATCTCTATCTTTGTTGTGCTTGTGGTTAATGAGCATAGATATTTATCCAAAGTCATTGAATTGTATACTTAAAATGAGTTCATTTAAGAGTATGTAAATACCCTGGTATACTTTAACTTTAAAAAAAAAAGGTAACCAATTAAAGGTATAGGCTGTTTGTCAATACGAAAATATGAAATGTATTTGAATCTCTATTTTATGGTAGAAATACAGACAAAAGGACTCTAGCTCAAGTTCAGATGCCTACATCTATCTCTGGTTAATGTAACAATAGAAGGAAGTTAGCATGTCTGCCCAGCTGTCCCTTCAAAGGATCATCTGAAACAGAAATATCAAAGGACATCTATGAAACAAAATTTGAGCATCTTATTTTACCTAATTAACCAGGCTTTGTGGAACCAACATAGAACATGAATAAAGATTTATCTTCTTCCACTGGTACCACTCAACTCTTTCAATAAAAGACAAACAAAAGAAATCAAAGGAGAAGATAGAGGGGAAACCTAAGTTTGAATCCCAGCTCCTCTACTTACCAGCCATGTGATTTTCGTAAGGTTCTTAACCTCTTTCAGACTTGCTCTTCACATTTGTGAAATGAAGACAGTGTGTGACTCAAATTCTTTGGAAACATTAATGAAATACTAGATGGAAAAATACTTAGCAATATTTGAAATGTAATATGCTTACAGTAAGTGGTAGCTATGGAAAAAGAGGTGGCCACAAAATTCATTTTTTCTTATATCAATATATGTTACTGGGAATTCCTAGGATTTCCAAAAAGTTTACTGTATTTTTCAAATATTTTAACAGTGCCTTTAAAGTCCTATAACTTTTGCTATCAGAATATACTCAAAATAAAATATTTATATATTATATAATATGTATTTATAAATAATACATTTACAAAACAAAATAATACACAGAAGTTTTACATATTGTCTTGTCATTTTTTCTTTTATCTTTTGTTTGCTTGTTCTATAGGAAAACTTTTAGAAATGCAAAAAGGATGTGTGGATGATGAATTTCAAGTACCCAGAGAAACCAGAGGGAACAGGTCAAGCAGTTTAAATTTAGTCTGGATTTCCTTTCTCCTGCAAAGTTGGGAAGGAAACGATGTCACCACTTTAAATATGAGAAAGTAGGAAATTCTTATCTGCCCTTGTGGATGATGAGACATGAACAGATCCATATCTATAAGTCTGAAGTAAATATAATGGCTGACCATCCTCAGTGTTTAAATCCTACAAATCATCCAGGTTTATTCAAAGATGTATTTACAGTTGCTAAATGTGTTGAAATCTGTTCAACTGTTGACAGGCAACAAGCAGATGGAGTTTAGGATTAGTGAATTCAAATCATCAAGCTCACGAATTGAAAGAATGGACTCAGTCTAAGAACAGACTGCATTGTTGAAGATAAAATGAAAGGGTAACCTTTACACACCAGCATTTTACTGCTGGAAAGTTCCAAACTCTGATGAAAACAGTTGGTTGTCCATCTGGAAAACGTACTTAAAATTAGCTTAAATGCAGACTGCTATTTTAAGGTAACAATTGTTTTGCATAGATGTCCATTCTGTTCACATGTAGTCCTAACACTGGAATCTCAGTCACCTTGATGCTGAGGTATCTTCTGTAACTCTAAGAGCTACCAGTGAATGACTTTAAAATCGAAACAGTTTGCAAGTAGTAACTAATGTCAGCAATTTATGATGAATTCAGCCTATGAAAATGCCAGATGTTAGGCTATAAGATATATATGACTGCACTTAACAAGTTTTTCTTTTCACATAATAATTCTAGGCTTTTAATAAAGTCTTCTAATCAATAGTAAAATGCCTGACCAAAGCTATTAGCCTTAGCATTAGAAGGCTAAAAGGTAATACTATCCCAATTATATCATAGCTGCTAAGATGGCATGGAAGCAATTAGCCTGGAAATACGGTTAAATTACTTAAGTGTTACCTTGAATAAACCAGGAAGCACACACACCAATTTCCAGAATTAAAGTCACAATGAACCCACATACCAAGTGTATAGCTGCTTAGTAAGTCCTTTTGGATATCTTGTTCTGCCCCCAAAATATGAAAGTCCATAATCCTTTCCACAGACTTACTGGCCAGAAGGGTTATATCAAAGTAGTATAGTCTCTTCTGTAGCTAGTAGGTTTCCTTGTACATTCATTAGCCAGGCACTCACTTCAGGAAAGGCAAGGCAGACATGTGCCCACCAAAACATCCATAGGCTCCTCTACTTTTCATAGCTTCCCTTGCTTGGTGTTGCAGCCATCTAACTAGGTTCTGGACAATGGAATAGGAGTGGAATTGATAAACCACCTGGCCTAACTGTGAACATCTCACCATGATGGGTTCCTCCAGCCCTTTCCCTTCTGTGTAATGCCAGGCAATTAGACAGAAGCAGCCTAGGAGTCAGAACTCACTTCTTGGAGGAAAGACATGGGAGAAATATCCAAGACACACTGAGCAGCATTGCCTCAGAAAGATATGGACATCCTCCTTTTTGTTGTTATTGTTAAGCCACTGGGATTTCAGGCTGTACTTGTTATTGCAGCATAGCCCATCATATCCTGACGAATACAGAGCTAATAAAAGCATCTTTCTGTTTTGACAATAACACAGCAGACAATACTTTTGGTTCCTTTTTATGCCTGATGCATTCCTGAGAGACTTCTGTTATAAAAGAGAACCTTGCTTAATATTCAACCAACAAGAGGATTCGGATGAGTAAGAGTAATTTCAGCCACTTTCAAAAATAAAGAATAATGTAACCTTGCATTTGTGCAGCATTTTCAGCCTTTTTCATAATGCTTTCAGTACAAATCTTTACAACAGCCCTAGAACGTTTTTGTGGGTTTTTTAAGTATGTAAAATTCCAATTTTACGATTGAACAAAATGTGCAACAGCAGGATTTTAGGTGAGGTGTCCAGTAACCCAGCTAGTCAGCAGCAGAGAAGAGACAGGCTGCTGCCTTTAGTCCTTTCGTAATCAAGAAATGCTCCAAGCTTGCAGGCCTGTTGCAGATTTTTACAAGCTTCCCTTTTAATAACCTTTCCTCATTGCATTCCTGACTTATTACCTCCCTGGCTCCCAGCACTCTTATTTATATTCAGACTCATTCCGGCTGCACATCCCGATGTTTATGCTGTGTTTACTGTGTTGTCTCCTAACTAGAGTCCATTATCTGCTGAAACAAGAAGGATGTTCACGAATAAAACACATCTTGCCTGCAGCTGCCAGACTAGTGGAGCCCATCACAGGGGGCAAAGATGTATCTCTGCTGCCAGGGGTAACCTGCTGTTTTCATATGAGCATCCCCTTTGGTGAAGAACTGGCTCCAACACTAGGAGAGGGACTAGAAGGCTTACTCTAGGGAAGCATGCCAAGCAACTTTTCAAAGCCTCACTTCCAGGCAAGCTTTGCCTTCTGGTCAGGAACTAGGGCTCAGGGTAAATAACCCCATTCACCACTGCTGAGTAGACCCTACATAAGGGAGGTTGCACGTGTAGTCTTGACTTAAACAGAAGAAAGACTTTAGGAAGGTGGCTGGAAAACATTTGACCTAAATTGACTACTTGGAATCTTTAACACAGTTCAAAGCCAGGCTCAAAAGCTGTCTACCACTTCCTACCTGGATCAGGATCTGGCCCATTTAAAATACAACACCAGGGGAGAGGGCTTGCTTAGGCAGTGCAGGAGGGCCTGGAGGAGGAGCTGCACACCAGGAGATCAGCTCTCACCAAGAGTCATAGGACAAGTTGCGGCCCTCCTTCCTCCTTTCTGCCAGGTATTTCTGGCCATGACAGAAGATGGTGAAACATGAGCTGAAATGCAGGGATAATGTACACCTTGTTGGCTTTGAAGTCAGACAATCACTTTTTCAAAATCTGGCTCAGTACTTAATAACTGGGTGAGCTGGGTTAAGTTATTTAACCTCTCTGTGACTTGGTTTTCTCATATATAAAATAGGGAATAAGAATGACTACCTTTGCTAGGGATTAGCTATTATATATACAAATGCATATCTATATATAAATGTATATATATACACACATACACATAGAGTGCTTAGTGCAGCATTAGGCCTGGCCTATGACTGGCCCTCAGTAATAAATGATTCTGTGCTCTTGCTCTGATTTCTCTCTCCCTGTCCCTATGAAAACTCCCAATCCCTGAAACAAACAGGCCTTCTTTGAAGGGATCTGAAGCCTAGCACAGTGCTCAGCATTTAGTAGTACTCAATATATATTCGTTGAATTGAATTGAACTCAATTGTACCCAGAATTTTATATACACAGACGATTTCCTGGGTTTATTTTACTGGTTTCTGTATTCCTCTAAAAAATAAGTTTGACTTAGCCCTGCCTAGAGCTTCTGAGTATCTTCGCTACATTTATGGAGTGTTCACAATTTTTTGTATATGAGTAATTTTATATATGATCCTGTGTTTTCATATAAATATATTAATACCATGGTGCAATTAAAAAAAAAAAAAAAAGAACAAAATGGATCTCATTTCTATCTAAAGCCATGCATTTTGGACTGGTATTCTGAAAAAAAGCGGGAGAGACTCCCAGAAAGTCTTTCGCGTTATAGCTCTATGTGGAGGAGGGTTGATAGTTTAATGCCGCAGAATATTAGTGTCATGTCTTCTATGCCTGTCATGGGATCTTAAGATTGGAAGGGAACTTAGAGGTCATCTAGTTCTACCCCTACCCAGGCAACGTCTGCCAGCTCCTATCAGGAAACTTGTGAACAGCTCTGGCTCCACAGGCTCTGGCAGCAACCCCAAGTCATATCGCCAGGCCCCAGGGCAGCAGGTGCCCACAGCTAAGGGGGAGCTAATGGGTCTGCGCAGACGGTGTTGACCACTGCTCATGAAGGAGTCCCGCCGGGTCCTCTTCATGGTACAAAATTAAACAGGAATGTTTGAGGTTTATTCAATCAGACGTACTTTTAGGGCATAGAGCCCTAGAGTGTTACATATGCACACATGTACCTCCAAAGACTGAGATGCAGTTATACCCACAGGGAGGGGACTCAGTGAGCACAAAGCACAATGTAGTTCACAGACAACCTTCTATTCCTGGAGGTCACATACAGTCATGCATTGCTTAACGACAGGGATCTGTTCTGAGAAATGCATCCTCAGGAAATTTCATCATTTGTGTGAATGTCATAGAGTGTGCTTACACAAACCTAAGTGGTATAGCCTACTATATGCCTAGGTTATATGATGTAGCCTATCACTCCCAGGTTACAAATCTGGACAGCATGTCACTATGTTAAATACAGTGAGCAACTGTAACACGGTGGCAAGTATTTGCATATCTAAACACAGAAGAGGTACAGTAAAAATATGGTAATAATAATTTTAAAATAGCACATCTGTACAGGGCACTTAACTATAAATGGAGCTCGCAGAACTCAAAGTTCCTCTGGGTAAGTCAGTGAGTGAGTGAGTGATGCATGTGGAAGCCTAGGACACTACTGTACTTCACTTTAGACTTTCTAAACACCATATATATAAAGCTACACTCAAGTTATACAAATTGTTTTCTTTCTTTAATACTAAATTAACCTTAGCTTTTGTAAATATATACATTTTTTACTTTAGAGACTTTTTACTTTTTTAAAACTTTTGGACCCTTTTGTGAAAACACTTGCTTAAAGCATGAACACACTGTAGAGCTGTACAAAAACATTTTCTGGACTGGGCGCGGTGGCTCGTGCCTGTATTCCCAGCACTTTTGGAGGCCAAGGCAGGCGGGACACCTGAGGTCAGGAGCTTGAGACCAGCCTGGTCAACATGGTGAAACCCCATCTCTACTAAAACCACAAAAATTAGCTGGGCATGGTGGCACACGCCGATAGTCGCAGCTACCTAGGAGGCTGAGGCACGAGAATCACTTTGAACCCTGGAGGTGGAGGTTGCAGTGAGCTGAGATCACGCCACTGCATTCCAGCCTGGGCAACTGAGACTCCACCTCCCCAACCCCCCCAAAAAATTCTTTCTTTATATCCTTATTCTATACTTTTTTTAATTTTTTTTTTACTGTGTAAACTTTTTTGTTAAAAACTAAGACACAAACACGCATTAGTCCAGGCCTATACAGGGTCAGGATCACCAATATCACTGTCTTCCGCCTCCATGTCTTGTCCCATTGGAAGGATTTCAGGGGTAATAACCCACACAAAGCTGTCATCTCCAATTACAACAATGCCTTCTTCTGCAATATTTCCTGAAGGACCTGCCTCAGGCTGTTTTACAGTTAATTTTTTATATATAGGAGTAGGAGTATACTCTACAATAGTGGTAAAATGTATAATGTAGCAAATACATAAGCCAGTAATAGAGTCATTTATTATCATTATCAAATATTAGGTACCATATGTAATTGTATGTGCTATACTTTTATAAGACTGGCAGCGCAATAGATTCATTTACACCAGCATCACCACAAACACACGAGCAATGCATTGTTCTACAATGTCCCCACAGCTAAGATATCACTAGGCAAAAGGAATTTTTCAGCTCCATTATCAGCCTACGGGACCACTGTAGTATATGCGGTCTGTCATTGACCAAAACCTTATTATACAGTGCATGACTGCATTACTTTTTCAAGAACATCTGCTTTGATTATTAACCTCGACTTCATGTACTGCATACTTCCTTTATGAAAATGTGTCCTCAGGCAGGTATTTGTCATACCTGCTTTCTATCTTTGGGAGCCAGTGGGTGAGAGTGGCATTAAATCCTGCAAATGTAGGTAGTCGAAGGCCTGGTCCAGCCAGTGACCTGGTAAGTACATGAGCTTGTCCCTTGAATGGCTAAGATTTAGCTTCTTGCTCAGAAGAACTAGGCTTGGGCCATGGCTGGTCCCTTCTCCGCATGTCTAAAGGTTTCATTTACATTTTAAATCACTGTTGTGTCATCAGGTTCCATTTTGATAGCTGCGAAGTACATTGAACATTTTTCGTCTGAACAGTAAATAGTTTACTTTTCAAACGGCATAATTTCTGAAACTTTTATTCCACGCCATGACTGTGTTTAAGAAAGCTGTCAAGTTTTGGAATTTCGTGCAGAAATGTGAAGTGGCCTTTGTAAACTCCAGAGGAACCTTCTGAGGCCTGACATTTTGAAGGTGATGGCTCTATTTACATATATATTGTCCTTCCAAGGAAATGCTGTAGGTTTAGATTTGGGATTACTGTAGGAGGCCTTATCCTTCTTATGTTCATGTATGCATTCATTCATTCATTCACTTACTCATTCATTTTTTCATTCAAAAGAGTGTATGGTTTTGTCTTGGATATCTGGGGAGGTCAGGCTCCTGTCCTGCACGGAGGAGAGAAACAGGAGTCAGGAGCTATGGCTGCCTAAAGTAGAGTCCAGGTACCCAAGTAAATAAGCAACATGTATTCTTAGCAATTAAGAGTATCTGGACTCCTTCTAGAGGCCACCTCAAGAAAACCAACTTGCATTTCTCTGCGTCGTAAGACTTTGGCTTTGACCTCTGCCTGTTGGCTCCTTGGCTTGAGTTACTGAGGCTAGCAAAGCTCTAGGCAGTTTGTTCTTGCCCTTGGCTCGAGAAATAGGGCTAACGAGGGGAGGAGGCCAGGAGGGGAGGGAACAGGTTTCTGTGAGCACCACTTCTAGAAAGAAAAAGCTACCTAGTACCTCCCATGGCTGCCAGTCCAGAGCTGCTGTAGCGACTTTAACTACCATGATCTGAGCTGTAAGGACATCACAGACCCTGGGCTAAGAGCACACAGGTGCCAACCTATGGGACAGTCACGCCCACCCTGAAAGGCAGATAGCAATGTCCCACTTCTGCAGATGATAAAACCGAGGACACAAAGGTCACAGAAGCCATGCTAGTCCGTCTCGAATAGCAGGTGTCTGGGTTGGGATACAAAGCAATTGCTGGGCCACACTGCCTCCCTCAGCCAGCTACCATATTAGAAAGAAGCCAGGAATGGGAGCCAGGGCATGCCTGAAATTGTTACCCTTTTGTAATTTCAGTGGGGTTAGAATATGTATTGCTTGTTTCCCATTTCACTTCCACATGGTGATCATCAGTAAAAGTCATCGGGTCTAGGGTATATGGTGCCTCCCACACTGAATAACCTCAAGGGATATAATGGAGCTAGAGGAAGTCAAAAGAAAAATAAAGACAAAGACTGAGTTAGTGGACCACATTTAAAGAAAAAAAGCAGTGTTGGACCTGGATTTAGGGAAAACTTCTAGGATGCAGCTATCACAAAGGTTCTATGTTTGGCCACAAATGCCTGAAAGTTTGATTTAAGCTTCTCACTCTTTTCATGTGAGGTTCTCCAGCACAGAGGACTTCAGGTGAAAAGAGTGAGCAGCCTAAACCTAAATATAATTTATGGATTTGTTCATTGTTTTCCCTCATTTGACCTACTTCAGTTCCCCTTAATCATGAAGTATACATAGCCACGCACCCAAGAATGGGCATGGACATTGAAATGGGGAGGAAAGCCTCTGGCCATTGTTCATTCAGTGAGCACACAGATTCTGAGTCCCATTTCCATGCTAGGTGCAGGCTCAGCACCCTCGAGGAACTACAGAGAATCTTGTATCTGAGAAGACAAAACTCCAAAGCAGAGCCACACAGAGGGCCGAAGGCTATCACACACGGGACAGAAGGCATCGGCTTCAATGTCCACCATCGCTGATCCTTGGTGACTGAAGAAGAGGCTCACATTTTCAACTCAGCTACACAGATCTCACAGGTAGGAGTGGAGAAAACCAGAATGCCAGTGCTCTGCATGAAGTAAGATCTAGGAAGAGAGGCTCAAAGCCCGCACCTTTCCATGACTCATAGAAAGCAGTACACAAGGCCATTTCCAACAGGCCACAGGTCCGCAGATGGGATAAGGTTCATACTCTCAAAATAATCTGGTCATAGATGTCCTGGGAGATTGTGGTAACCATTACTTTTTTGTATTTTTTAGTCACATAGAGTGATAATGGAGAGATGAGATCTGGCAAAGGATTCATCAAGACAATAATAATTAGTGTGGGTACTGAAAACTCAGAAAGAGTGTAAGGAGAAAGGAAAGGAAGGTATTCCAAGTGGAGAAAATCATGTTTACAAAGGTCAAGGCCGTTCCCCTGCCTGACACTGGGGGAGGAGGAGTTCCTCCCCTCAGGGCCACCACAGATAAAGAAAGATTCCACTAGGGGTTGGTACCTGAA
This sequence comes from Papio anubis, assembly GCF_008728515.1. Classification (NCBI taxonomy): domain Eukaryota; kingdom Metazoa; phylum Chordata; class Mammalia; order Primates; family Cercopithecidae; genus Papio; species Papio anubis. The sequence goes on from NC_044989.1 coordinate 22,619,011, forward strand.
GATGTGTTTCCAACAATAATACTGACAACAAAATAGATGTGATTATTTTTCTTTTGCATGAGATTGTATCTCAACCACCTAGTTCCCAAAACTGGAATGTATATCATTTATTTTTAAAATGTTTCTGAAGCACCTGTTATATTCCTGGCCCTGTGTAGGTAAGTACCAATGTGGGAAGGTAAGAACCTGGGGTGGGGGTGACAGACCTGATGTTCTGCATCATAGAGCATCAAGCTAAGGATCCAGTCATGTAGGCAGGAGGCACTCACATCTCTGCAAACAAGGCCGTGGGTAATAATGTGAAGTGATTAAAACAAACCAAATTCTGTAAGATAGCAGAAGTTAGGGGGGTGGGGGCACACTTTCTTTGCCAAATGACTTGACAAATGAAGCAAGGAAGAGGGTGTTGTACATTCCAAGATGAGAATATGTTATGTGGCAATGCAAGGAGCCACAAGTGTGGTGTAAAATTTGGGAATGATGAAAACTACAAAGTGTAGATGAGGGACTGGCAGAAAGGAGAGATTAGAGCTAGATTCCAGAAGGCCTTCAAAATCAGGCTAAGCTTAACCTTTAGTAGACAAAGGGGAGCCATCAAATTTTCTTGAGCAAAGCAATGACAAGATTAATCTGCCAGAGAGGACAGGATAAACTGGTGTGCAAGGAACAGGGAGGCAAAAAAAAAACAAAAACAAAACAAAACAAAAAAAAAGGAACAGAGAGGCAGAATGTCCAGGTCAACCACCATCATCTGAATGTAAGATGATGAGAGCTGGACCAAGGATCTGCTTGTTGACATGGAGATGAGCGATACAAATTGAGAGATGATTAGTGGTGGTGATTTACACTGTGTGAAATATTTAATGAGATAAAATGTGTGAAGAAGGGTGTAATGTTATGGGAAAGGTGCTGAGGTGTAACAAGGAAATGGATGTTCTTAACAACTGTTTACAATACTAAGCATGACTTAAACGAGTTAGGGAGAGTTATTTTAGAAGGAGTAGGGAAAGCACTCACAGGTGACACACACAACAACCTTGCCACAATAGCTGGCAAAGGCACCTCCAAGAGAGGTCAACACTCACTGCTTCTCTTTCCCTGGACCTAACTAGTCATCTCCTTTTTTCCACACCTCCCAGGATATAGGGCCAAAGAAAAGCAATTCTTTTCTGAGTAACCTGTGGGGTGCCATTTAACATGTAGTTCATTCCGGGCAGTCAGGCCAGTAGGAGATGAAATATCATCTCATCCCAAAACTGTCCCTGGACATGAAAAAAATATTCGTCAGCTACACAGAATTCTATGTGAAAGCAGGCAGGGAATGTGTCTAGATGGAGGAATGGAGAGTGGTGGAATAGAATCACCTGGAACCATATCTGTTTCCTGGTGCCTCACTGTCAATATCATGGCTATTTGGAGCCCTGCTGATGACCTCAGGGATGAGAGATGATGTCCATGCTCCAGAGAGAGTTTCTTGAAAAACCAGAAGGTATGTATGAACATGTTGCAGTTCTGTTCTTTCTGTTGTAAGAAAAGTAGTTTCCACTCTCCATAATTCCTTATCTGCCTCCTTCCAGAAGGCTAACTTCCCAACACAATAACAAACAGATGTTAAGTGCTCAGAGGAAGACTGCAGGAGCCTCTGCCCTTCAAGCTGAGCACGCACAAAGACTTCTGCTGAATACTTGAGGTCCCTGAGCTGGCATGGAATTAAACTCTTGCCCAGATTTTCAGTAGGAGCAGCAGACAGCTGTCTTGCAGAGGGCCCTTCTGCTGCAGACCCAAAGCCTTGCAGTAGCTTCTTGACCTCTTGCAAGTCATGGAACTTTATTGACTTCAGGATGATTCATTAAAAATATTCTGAAATCAATAAACTTAGGGTTCCAAATAGTCAGATAATACAGAAGGTTTTCTAAGTGGTTCTTTGCTCCATGCTTCCAGTGATAATGAGGCATCGGTCTTCAAATGGTTTCTCAATCACCTGGCAGGGTTTATCTGCAGAATCCCCATCATAAATAAGTGCTGCCTCTCTGAAGACAAAACTGGAAAGCAAAGCTTTAAAAGATGACATTGGGAGCCACAAATTTTTGGAGGTTTGTGCTTCTTTACAGATCACTGATATTTAAATCCCACAGTTACATACTGGGCCACCTCAATGACTGCCCTTGTTAACTTGTTTAGGAGTGGGTCTTCTTTAAGCTAAGACAGATTCAATTACCCCTGAGATGCACTATTCCAAAATCGAGGAGGGCCTACAACTTATATTTATATGCAACTCGGTGAGAGAGAGATTTTTGAATCCTGGTGGCCAGGGATATAATATTAGCTACCTTCAACTCATTAATTAATTATTGCTATTAAATGAGTGCCTACTCTCTGCAGTTTGCTAATCTAAGTGCTGGAGAATTTAAAAAAAAAAAAAAAAAAAAAAAAAAAAAGGACATAGCCAATCTTTGTCCCCAAAGTGAGAAGAGTCTCACAGAGTATAGGAATCATACAAAGAAAATAGAGCTGTGGCCCAAAAGCAATAGGAGAGGAAATTTTGAAATAATAATAATGATGATGTATATATATCACATAGTATGAGCCAAACACTAGTGCAAGTATTTTAGACATGGTAATTTATTAATCTTCTCAATAGCCCTGTGAGGTTGGTGCGATATTTGTTTTCATTTTAAAGATCAGAAAACTTAGGCTCATGGAAGTTAAGCTATTTACCTGAGGTCATAAAACTACCAAGTGGCAGAGCTGAGGTTTGAACTAGATTTCTACAGTCTAGCTCTGAATGTCATTCTCTGAATGACTGTGATATTGGATTTTGGAGCCAGTCAACTGCAGCATGGTGCAGAATGTTCAGGAAGGCTTCACGTAAGAACTAAGTTGGTCTTGAAAGAGCTAGTTGACTGGGCTCAGTGGCTCACACCTGTTATCCCAGCACTTTGGGAGGCCAAGGCCAGTGGATCTCCTCAGGTCAGGAGTTCAAGACCAGTGTGGCCAACATGGCGAAACCCCATCTCTACTAAAAGTACAAAAATCAGCCAGGCATGGTGGCTGGCACCTGTAATCCCAGCTACTTGGGAGGCTGAGGCAGGGAGAATTGCTTGAACCCGGGAGGCGAAGGTTGCAGTGAGCAGAGATTGGGCCCCTGCACTCCAGCCTGGGTAACAGAGCAACACTACATCTAACAATAAAATTTAAAAATTAAAATAAAAATAAAGAAGACCTAGAATTTAGAAGTGTGAAGAGACGGAGAACAGACATTCTAGATAGGATGGGCTGTATGGGCCAAGTTAGAGTGGCAGGAATAACTGTGGAGGAGAGAATGAATGGTACAGTGGCCAAGTTTGTGGTCCCAACTTCAAGAGTTGTCATGACCATTTACTTGCTTCTGTGACTTTGGACAAGTTTCCTAACCTCTGTTGTCCTAGGTTTCTTACTGTAAAGTGGACATAAAAACAATGCATAAGAGCAAATCGGTAAATGTTTGTAAACCATTTAGAATAGACCCTGACGCAGTAAGTGTCATAAGAGGCATTTTCAAGTGAATAAATGTAAGTTAGGGGCATTGAGAGACATGCCTGGCTAAAAGGCTAAATGGTATTCAACTGCTTGACAGTATGTGTCTTTTCTTATCGTCTTCCCCCTCAAGGGCCATCTCCTTGGCCTCCTAGTGTAATTTTTGTTTGGGAATAGAATTAGAGACAGCTCCTGGTCAAATTCCATTACACAGGACATCAGTGCAATTGACACCAAAATAATCACAAACATTTACCCAGATCTTTCATGTACAAAGCACTTTTAGGTTTAGTCAGTAATTTAGAAAAAAAGAAGAAAGTGTAGTTAGAATCCCTCCAAGTGGAACCAGTTGCATTGAAAGCCTGCGGCTATATCAAACCCATGGCTGGCTGCAGTACGGCGCAGATGTGGCTGGTTCCGAAGCTCAGAGCACTCCTGGGAGTGAGAATGAGTCAAAGGGGTCAGAAGCCCTTACTAGCTCATTAATACTATCTGGATTTAAAAGAGAGATTCCCAAATCCCAGGAGGTGGCTCACTGCTTGGAACAAAACCTGATGCATTAACATCCTAGTATTCCAAAATGATCCCTGAAGCTCTGCAGTTATGCTGATGGAATGTGATTTATACTGAAGCTAGTGCTGCCAAGACCCAGTGTGGGGAGGCAGCCTAGCAAGGGAATAATTGAGAATGCAATGACCTTCTCTAGTTTTGAACCTTTCAATTACATAGGAGAAGTGCATCTCAACAGTCCTGGGCCCCCAGCCCCAGGCCCCTGCTGACCTCTCTGTCACCACGTGCCTGTGGGTGGCAGACCTAGCATCTTACCACATCAGATCTCACTCTCAGCAGCTCAGCAGATTTTGGAAAGTGTCACAGAGGCCATCTACAAAGCCTACTCTCTGTGAACTTGCTGCCTTCGACCTGAGGATGAACCCAGGAGATGATCCTAGATCCAGCTCAAAAGCTGTTTCAGTTTATTTTGGGAGGTTATACTTGGGAGGATGAGACGGGAACATGCTGGTGAAAGGAGAGAAAGAATTCACCTGATGCAACAAAAATGCCCATATGCACTGTTTAAAAATTTTTTACCAACTTAGGAGTATGATGAGTTAAGCTTTTTCCTTACGCTATCGCACAGCACCCTGTGGCTACTACTATAGCCCAGAGAATATTAGAGAAGAAATGGATCAAGATCATGCTCCCTGGAGTCAGAGAAACCATGGTTTGCATTCATAGCTCTATGGAATTAGAAAATTGTACTATTCATGTTCCCCATCTGGGAGCATGTTCAGTTAGAAATCAAATGACTGTTATTTCCAATCTTAGAGTCAATCAGTGTATTAGTTCTGAGATGCTAATTGCCATAACAAACACCTCCCAACTCTCAGTGGCTTAGCACAATAGAAGTTTCCTTCTTACTATTGTCACCCTGTCTGTCTAATGTGGGTTGGCAGCAGGGGTTTGGGGAGTGGGTGCGTGGTTCTACTCCACACGTCATAAAGGGATCCAGGCTTCTTGGATGTAGCAAGTCTCTCCAGCTCCAAGGACCTTGGCATTTTATACTAGTTCCCTCTATAACTGAGAGACAAGCTAAAAGGAAAGTGTTAAGATCCAGGTTTGGAAAGGACTTACATTACTCCCACCGACGTTTCTATTGTCACATGGCCCCATCTAGAAAGGGACTACATTTCTGATATGGTTTGGCTGTGTCCCCACCCAAATCTCACCTTGAATAATCCCCACATGTCAAGGGCAGGGCCGGGTGGAGATAATTGAATCATGGGGACGTTTTCCACCGTACTGTTCTCATGATTTTATAACGGGGAGTTCCCCTGCACACACACTCTTTCTCTTGCCTGCCTCCATGTGAGACGTGACGTTGCTCCTCCTTTGCCTTCCGCCATGATTGTGAGGCCTCCTTAGCCATGTGGAACTGTGAGTCAATTAAACCTCTTTCCTTTATAAATTACCCAGTTGGGAATGTCTTTATTAACAGCATGAGAAGGGACTAACAATTTCCATGAAGGGAGGGTAGGCAAATGTAGTCTTATCTCTGCATGCATTAGGAAAGGGAATGAATGGGGCTTGGTGCACATTTATGTTGCCTGCCACAGTTAGGGAGGCTTCATGGAGGCAGTAATATCTAAGCTCCCTGAGAACATATGTCCGTGCACACTGTCCTGTCTCTCAAGTTGGAAGTAACCTCAAAGTTCAGCTAAGCACGGAGTTGAGTGTGCAGTAATTGCTTGGAAAACATTTGGTGGTTGATCTTAAATGGGATCTATAGAAAGACATTGCAGACAGGAAGGCTGAGGGTGGAGGCTGGGCCCAGCATCCAAAGCTAGAGTGCGGATGCCGAGTGATTATCAGAGAGACACTGGGAGGACTCGTACAAATTAACCCTCATGGTTGGGGGAAGGAAGGCAAGAGAATCTGTCCAACACTTTACAACCGTCATGTGCGTTAGAACCACTTCCTATGCAGTACAAATATCTAGACAACCCCTGTTAAACGTCATGTGTATTTGACAGGTACCTAATTTGGATTCACTAAATGGTACCTGAAATATGTAATCTGAAATACAAATAGATACTTGTTTACAATTACGCCACTGTTTCTTCTTTTACATGGAGTTAAAAGATTTCTAATCTTGCAGTTTAAAAAAATTCCAATGAAACATTTTCAGTGATAAATCTCTGTTGTTCCGGTGGGTTAGAGTCTTATGACAATGGCCTTGAAAGGTCATTTGATCCCTTTTCCATTTTCGTGGGAAGACTCTAGCTAATGATAAGGAGTACATGTCTTGTTTTAGCACCTCGGAAAAGGATAAAACATAGAATATCAGAGTCAGGAGAGTCCATGACTGCTGTGTTCTGCTAAGACTCACCAAGTGCAGACTACTTGCCCATATCACAGCTGGCAACAAGAACCTGCACCCCTGGCCCTGACTCCTGGGGTACTTGTCCTGCCTGAGACTCCAGCCCTCATAGTCAGCCTCCATCCTCTTTGGCTTGGACTACAAAATACCACAGACTGCATGGCTTAAATCACGAAAATCTATTTCTCATGGTTCCAGAGGTTAGAGGCCCAAGATCAAGGTGCCAGCAGGCTTGGTTTCTAGACAGGCTTTTCTTCCCTCTTGCTTACAGTCTCTTCTTGCTGTGGCCTGTTCTCTTTGTGCAGGTACAGAGAGAAAGAACTCTGGCTTCTCATCCTTTTCTTAGAAGGACACTAGTCCTATGAGATTAGGGCTCACCCTATGACCTTATTTAACTATAATGACCTTAATTACCTCCTTAAAGGCTCTACCTCCAAATACATTCACAGTGAGGGTTAGGCCTTAAACAAAGCAATTTTGTTTGGGGACACAGTTCAGTTCACAACAGCTCCTCACTCCTAAGGACCACCCTAAATCCTCACGCCACTCTGCGGAGCTGGGTGCTGACACAGAGGTCCTCCTTGATCTCAGGGCCCAGTCAGATATGTGTTGCCTGTCCACTATCATCCCCTCCTCTGCTCCTCCCAAAGCTAATCACAAACCCCTAGGTGTGCCAAAACAGTCTTCCACGAGACATTGACAAATATTCTGGCTAGACATACTTGGTAGCCGCCTGCGTCCTTGTCTTCTACCTTCGAGGCTCTGACCCTAGAAAAGAGGGACACAGCGGCTTCGGGGTTCTGAGTGTTAACCCTGCCTGGACCAAACACTTCCCATGATCACATGAACTATATGAATTAGATTTCTGTGTTCTGATCTTATTCACCACCTGGTAGAGATCACTTAGTCACTCAAGAAATTTTGCTGATTGTGACACACCTCCTGCCTCATGAATAGCATGGCTCTTCTTTCTGCGGTGGGCAGAGAGAGCAAAATCAAGAGAAGACACAGCCCCTGATCTCCCTGAGCAGTGTGAAGCCTCCTAACAGGCAACGTAGGAATCATTGTCGCATTTCCTTTCAGATCAAGCCGGGACTGCTGGATGGAAGGCAGAGAAGGGAGTGCTCAGAATGAATGCCAGTGTTCTGTTTCCTGCTCACCATCCATTCTGTGTCATTCTGGGTAAGTGACAGCCCCTGCCCAAGTCTCAGTGCCTGATGTATTGACTGGGAGGGTGGTCTAAATGGAACTTCCAGCCTCCCTCAGATCTGGGGTCCCACGGAGGACCAACCTGCTGTCGCATCCCTTTTCCTTTCCTTTCTGCCCTGGGACATCCCAGAGTAGCCAATCCCAAGCACTTCGTGCACTCTGCAGAGCTTCCTGGGAAGTTTCGTAATCACACTCATTCCCTAGATTTCCCTGGATAGAACTGTGGCCCACGCACCTTTTCGTCAAGGGCTGTCTCATTTTCCAGGTCCAAGAAGATGAATGTTCTGCATTTTCACCAAGGGAATGGAGTATTTCTTCCAGGAAGTTAATAAGATTGTATATTTTAGCCTCAGGGCACCGGAGAAGGGAAAGAAAAATTCCCTGAAACAACATGTCTCTTGTTTAATAAAGTTTTATTATTATTATATATGAGTGTGTGGGAACGAGAAATCTATATCCGTTCTTCGCCGTCACAGCTTTATTGGTTCTGAGCTTAAAAAATCAGTTTGGTGACTAACAGAATAAAGAACTGACTGACCGGTGATTTTTAATATTTGGCTCTTCCTGGAAGCAATCTAATAGAGTAAGAGCTTATTGGAAAGTGTAGATGATGTGGAAATGAGTTACACAGAGGGGTGGGCTGTCTGGGCTGGCACCTTGGGAAGGACAGGCAGATAGGACAGGGGCCTCTGAGTGCTGGCAGGGCCAGCTCAGTGCAGCACCCCGGCCTCTGGGAGCAAAATGACGCTGGTGGTTTTGTTTTTTACTGACTCCTATCTCTGTTTTAAATTCTCCAGCTGAGAACATCATTCTGTCTTCCTCCCATGGTGAAATACCTTCCTTCAGACAGGCCCCCCACTGACTTCTGCCTTCGTGTGTGTGTATGAATGTGCATATGTGTGCATGCACCTGTGTCCATGTGCATTGAGCCATGGTGCCCCGTCCCCTGGGGCTTGTAGTCTCAGCTGGGTTCTCTCTGCAGGATAGTAAGCCCCACTTCCCACTTGGAGCTGGGCAAGGGATCTAAACAACCTTAGCCTAACCTTAGGACTCCATAGCCTCCTACACCCCAGGTTGACAATGACAGTTTTCTCTGGTCTCGGGATGGTGGTTAATGCCTTTTTTAGGAAACACCAAATCTGCTTCTGGAACCTCCACTCTGGGGTCAGGCTATCTCCCCTCAATTTCCTGAGTTTCTTTGTTAGGAGTCACAGCAACTGATTTTGAAAACCTTGGACTAGATGAAACTTAAAATATTTTGAGATTAGCTATTGCAGAGTAAAGTAGCAGATACAATTTTCCTTAGATGTTAAAGTCAGCAACCATATTCCCAGGAGACCATTATGACCAAAGAGATGGGTTGGAGAGTGTACAGTTTTGAGATGATAGGAGACATGGGGTAGAGGAACAGAATTTGTATAGGATCAGCACCAGGGCTCGAGCTATGAGGTAGAAGAGTGTGTCTCTGCTATCTCCAGCATTCCCCCGGTGCTGTAGAGCACCTTCCCAGATCTCAGGTGCCAGGGTCCCTGCGAACCATTGTTCCTTGCCCTCTGCACATCTTATTTCAGCACATGATAATGATTGATGAGACATATAAGGCAACCCACACAGGCTTCAAGGGAATACACTTCTAATAATGGAATTATAAACATCAATTATAGAAGATGGATACTGATTTGGATAAAGGAGATCATGTAGCAAAAGCAGCCACTCTCTCTGCCTCTGCCCAAGGCTAGGGAGGATGGGCTTTATCTGGTCCCTGCATAGCTGAGTCAGCTATATATGGCCTTGCTGCTTCTTTTCTCCAGCAGAGGAGAGTGAGAAACAAGCACCTTAAAATCCCAGAAATGCTAACTGGAGTCCACGGATGCTTATTTGGAACTAGAGGCTGTTCTTCCTGCCTGGATCTCAGAGATTCAGGTTCTACTGCCCAGACAGAGAGCAAGTATTAGGTTAGTGACATTCTAAGCCTCTTTCAGGGAAACACTGACCTGTATTACTTTTGGTGACAACATGCAGAAACGCATCACAGTTCAGCAGGTTGAAGTGACTGTCACAACCACTCTGTTGGGTAGAGGATTTGGGTCAAGGTTTTGGATTGACCTTCTAAAGGGTGGCCTCCTTCCCATCTAACACCTTCCTTCCAGACTGAGTTTCCTGTGGGGGCACCAATGAGGTGAGCGACAGTGCCATGGAGGTAGCCTCATCCCTTTCTGCTTCCACTGCCCTCTGTCCTCTGCCTTAGGGCTGTGTGTCCTGGGGATAACCATTTAATGCCCCGAGTCTTCTATTTTTTTTTTTTTTGCATTGAGTTTTCATTACACTTTAAACATTATCATGGATAGAATTACTGAGCAGAGCCCTGACGGACATCCAGCCAGAATTCTCAGAACCCCAAAGGTCTTGACTCCGAGAGTTTGGAACTACTTGTCACTTGAATGATCTGTAATTTTGTCTCTGATTAGTACAGAGTGGTACCCTCAGCTTCTCTGGGGACCCCTCCGCCGCCTTCTTGGCCATGAGCATGCTTGACTCACTACTCTGCTCTGTGTCTTAAAGGCAAGATTCAGGTCTAGAGGGTGGGAGGTTATGACTCCAAAGGACATGAGCAACTAAGGAGACAATTCTTTTTACAGGACCATCTTCACACAAGGAAAGCCAACAGCTCCTTGCATGGATAACCAGAAAAAGCCTTTGGCCCTTCAAACTTTCCCCCTGTGTTCTTAGTGCCAGAATTATATTACTGGAACTTGACTCCTTTGGGATTATAAGGCATTTTGGTCTCTCAAAGTTCTTTATTAAGTGCAAAGTCATCTAGGAAGTTTGAAAACTTATATTACCAATAAGAATTTGAAGTCACTGAGGGCAGGAAAGATGACTTCAGTACTTTTTCTTATATATTAAATTCTTAGTTGTCCATGACTCTTAGAAGGTTAAGTCATTCTGTATAATCAAGGTACTCAGCTTGCTGAATGCTTATCTCTTCTAAGTCTAATTTGAGAAATATGAAATATTTCGGATAGAGATCTCATCTAAAATGTTTCCTTCTATCCTACTTTCTTAAATGTGCGTATCAAATACAATGAAACATTTTCTTGATAACTCAAGGTCATTATGATGAACTCCCATGACTGCCCTCTGCATTGATTCTCTGGAGGTCCATTATGGTAGGTGGGGGTTGCTTCTACCTGCAGTGGCAGTTCTTGCCTTTGTTTGTAGGCTTTGTGTCTTCTCCCTCTCATTCAGGCTGCTTTCAGTCTCTTCTTGCTCGTGCCAAGGTATTTTCCTTAAGCATTCCTTTCTTCCTTCTAACCTATCCTTTCAGTCACCTATGGGTGAGAAATAAGATACCCAAGCTTTTGGGGGTCTGCACAAAAAGCAAGAGAAGACAGGCTTTAAATAAGAATTTCTTCCATAGACAAAGGCAAAAATGTTATTACAGAAAAAAAAAATTGATTCTTACTACACAGATATTTTTGCTTTTCTCTGGTTCTTAATTATTTGGATAAGTGAGATGGCAAGATATCCTCATGCACGATCAGGAGGGTAAGTTGCTTTAGAAAGTTAGAGACAGCAATGTCCTCCCCTAAAGCATAAGGGAATGGGCAGCAGTTGGCAATCTCACTCTTCAATTTCTGCCCAGGGTGCAGCAAGTTTCCTAAAAATAAGGTCCTGTCCAAAGTGGGACAATTTTGAGAATTAAAGGGCACAATATCAATAATTACTTCAAGACAACAAGCATAGACCAGGACCTTCCTAGGTAAATCAGGACCTGCTGTCTCCCTACTTCTAGGAAAACTTTTGGTAACATCAGCTGATAGATAGAACTAAAAATGCAATGGTCTTCTGCACGTTTTGACTTTAGTTGTGGCATCAATCATAGACCCAGAGTGGACAACTTCTCCAGTTGCATTTAAGTTTAAGGTCATGAAGGTCATGAACTCTGGACAATGGCACAGGATGACTGACATCCCAGCAAGGCTCAAACCAAGACTTTATGGTTTCTTTTATACCTTATATGCCTACTCTTCTGCCTCTAAACACCACTTACTTTCTTGGGTTGACAAATGAAATGTGGATTATTTTTCTTGGAGTATCTGCTATAATAGTGTATGAATCAGTGGTTTGCTTGGGATGAAGAGTTACAATCATTATATTGGACAATGTATTCAAAGCACTTAGTCTAATATCTGAAATATAGTAAGCACTCAAGGTTAGCTAAAGAAAACACATGTGCACTCATGAGTATACACACACAGAGAAAAATAGATAATTCCACTTGAAAACTAAAGTACAGTCTGGCAGTATGTATCAATATTTAAGATATCCTTCGGCCCAGATATCCAGCCTCTAAGACTTTGTCCTAAGGATAAGCATTTTTATCACAATGTTGTTTATAATAGTGAAAAATTGGAAGAAACCCAATTCCATCAATAGATTAGTTACAAGAATAGCAGCGCATCTAAAAACTAGAATGTCATATACAGCTACTAAAAATAAAAAAGAATTGTAATTATTGTTATAAAAAGTCAATGGCATCAAATTAAAATGAAACTTGCACCGTAGTATTTATGGTTTTTTCTATCAAAACAAAAGAATGCAAGAAAAATCAAAAAATGTCTTAAAGATATATTCCAATGTATTCTTAGTTATTATCTTTATGGGAAAGGGGGTAATCTTTACTTTCTTTTCTGAATATTCTGAATTATATACACACACATACGTATATACATTTCATAATCAGAATGAAGTTATACAGCTATTTAAAAATAACTCTTAGCTCAGATCCCAGCTCCTGTGAGAGGTGCTCCTTGGCTCCCCAGGCAGTGTTCAATGATACAGCTCTTCTCTGCTCTTATAATTCCCTGTGCACATAACTTCTCTTGCATTATCTCTCTGCATTCTAGTTTTCCTTTTATATATCAATCTCATCAACAAAAACATATGAATTTGAGGGCAGAACTTTTGCCTCATTCACCTTTGATTTTTCCTTGTGTAGCACTTGACTTATAGTTTATGCTCAATAAATGTTTGCTGAATGAATAGAGGAGTAAATAAATGGGCCTCCCAGAGCTTTCATTAAAAGACTCTTCTGTTGTGAATTAACTAAGTCTTGAGAGTCTAGTGAAAACGTAAGAATACAGGTGATGCTTCACTAGCTCTTCATGATCTGGTTGTATCACTTAAGACACATAGATTGGGATCCCCTGAACAGGTGCCCCCAAGTACACAGAAAATGCTCAGTATTTGTTTGTCAACAAAAACAATAAGGATTAAATGGATGACAATGAGCAGAAGAGATTATAAGGAGACCAGCTCCATCCTAAGCAGAGGATTTACTAACGGCTGGTACCAAGACCTGAGAATTGCTCCAGTATCAGAAAACAGAGAATTGCGCAAGGGAGACTTAGAGATCACATAATCCACCTTCCTCATTTCACAGGTGATAAGTCTATGGACCAATGAGGGAGATAATTTACCAAAACCATGTGGCAAGTTAGCAGCAAAATCTAGGTTAGAACCCAGAGCTCTCACTACCCAGCCTGGGGATGCTTTCTGTGAAGATGCCCCTTGCCTGAACCACAGCCTGAGGTTTCCGTTATTTCAGCATGCTCTGGTTTTCTAGTTGGATAAATAAAAGGTGAAATCAGGATGTTCCTATTCATCCCTGTTTGCCTTTTTTTTCCTTCTTCCATTCACTCTATATGCTGTTTGAACCAGACCCCTTCCCAGAGCAACTGCCCCTCTGTCAGCAATCTGCATGTGTCTAGAGACCTCGCTGCCCTGGGTGTTGAATCTCACCTACCAGGGTTTTGTTCTGTTGAATAAAAGCAAATCCAGCATCAGGCAACAAATACTTTCCAATTCTTGAATAATTGAAAGGCTGGGCCCCAAGCCGCAGCAGGCTAAGAATTGATTAGAAATGGAGAAGTGGGGAGGCTAGGAATTGATTAGAAATGGAAAAGTGGGGAGCCGACAGCCTGCATCACCCCCATGGGTGTGGAGCACTCTACAGGGAAACCTCCTCCCTCAGGGACTGGGCATGGGCTCATGCTTATTTGTGGGACAGCAGCAAGAATTCTGCAAGGATGAGCTGCTCTATACCTTCATAGCAAGCATGTGTTTCTGCTACCAAATTTATCCATATGGTAAAAGCAATGAAAATGCAGATTGCTTGTTCTCCATCCCCAAGCCTGTGATTACCGACCAAGGGAAATGAGAGTGTGACTCAAACAAAGAGCTTCGAATTTTCTCAGATGGAAAATTAGTGAGAAGTAGGCCCATTTCTCAGCTTAAACATGAGGACCAAGAAAATACAAAGTTCATATTAATGCTCTCCTTTTCCAGGTCAGATAAAGAATACAAAATGCATTTCACACTGACAACATTTCACATCCTGCTATGGACTCTCCAGTCTCCTTTATCTCTTGCAACTCCGTGAGGCAGACAGGATAGAGGCCTCCTTTATCAGTGGGAGGTTGGGGAGCAGAGCAGGAACTGGACCCAGGACTCTGGTCTCCCAACCAGACTTGTGTGATCCTCTGGAGTCAGCTGCCTCCAGTCAATACTGCAACCACACCCATCCATGCAAACTTCAAATAAGGTCATCCCACTTCTTTGTCTAAACCTATTTTTGTCAGTTATGTCCCATCATCCTTGGCATACAGACCAAAATCCTGACGAGGTTTCTCCACAATCCAGTCTCTATTTGCCTTATAGTGGTCTCCCCAGTGATTGTCATGGCCCCAACCACAGCAGCTTAGGTCTTCATTCTGTCCTTAGAAGTACCAAATTCTGTGGCTCTGGTCCTTTCATGTGTGTCCGCCAGGCCTGGAACATTCCTAGTGAGCACCTTCTCATCACTCAAGATTTTAGTAGATGCAGCTTCCTTTAGGAAGTTCTCTAATCCCCAAGGAGATGAGCACCCCATGATGCACACTGCGATGGCACGCTCTACTCCCCACTTATCTCTCTCATAATCACTGCTCCAGCAACTCCTTCCCATCAGCCTGTGAGCTCCATTCTAGTCAGATCATGACTGTCAAGTTCATGTCTGTAAACCAGCACCTATTATAGTGCCTGGCTACCAGGAGGGCTTAGTAAAATGGACCATGGAATAAAAAGCAAAAACAGAAATGGAATCAAAATTGTGCCACTAAAAGTGCTTACTGAGTATTTTTTCATTTGTGATTTTATTCCAATAAATATTAATTTCTTTTGTCCACTATGTGCCAGGAACTGCTCTAGGCACAGAAGACACAACGGTGAAAAATACCACGCAAAAATCTTTGCACTCATAGTTTGTCTTATGTTCTAGTTAAAGACGACAGGCAATGAAGAACATTATCAAACAAAATATACAGTTAGTTACATGTTGCTTGACATCATTGTAGGGGTGGTATAGGGAGGAACTAGGAGATGTTTAAACACAGGTGCTGACCACAGGCAGCTAGAATTAATTCTCATGCTACCTAAGAGGTCCCTGCTGTCTCTATTCCACTAAATTTCTTTTTTACCCAAGTCCCCTAATGGTGTACATTTAATTAGCTTTCTATTTTAATGCTACTTTAGCTCATTCTGGGATGATATATGGGTCAGGCATCATTTTGTTCCCATCAAATTATTTCCTTTGGATAAATTCTTAAACAAAGAATTATTTAATCAAAATGTACATTTTGTAAGATCTCACAATGTACTTCCATTTTGTTATCCCAACTAATTTTAGGAATTTATAAGGCCATTTAAGCAAAAATGGGTGCACTACTTTCATTATATCATCAGTGGGACTGAAAACAAGTGTTGTTTGTTTGCTGTTATTATTTCAGTATATTTGGAAAAAAGGTACTTCAAGGTTGCTTTCATTTGTACTTGATTCTCTCATTTTTATTTTTAAGATCTGATTGCCTGAATACAAAACATTGCATTTTTACTTTGTGGAAGGCATAACTGTATTTATTAAACCTGAGGTCTTTGTATTTTCAACCAGAGAGCAGAGACTGCATCAAAGACCAAGACAGGGAAGTAAATTACACAAAACTACAAGGTTTTTCCGTTCGGACAACTGAATCATGAAAGGTACTACAGTTGAAATATGAAAAAGAATGATGGAGTTGGCAAAGCAAAACTGCCATGTTGGCACCTTATTAAATATTGGATTATAAAATACTTAAGGTAAATAAGTAATATTCACATGCAGTACTAAGGCCTAGAGTTGACAAAATTCCCAAGGGTTCAGAGAATATCAATAATTTTTGACCAATTGAAGAGTGGCCCTAAGGTAATTTTTTAATCCTTTATTTGCTTTTTGCTGAGTAAAAATTTTGGGGTTTACATTCTGAAGGCTTATTTGGATTATTTACATATAGCTAAATAAATTTATAAGTAAAGGCTTTCTCAGTACATTATTTCATGTTAAAAATGGTAATAGCTATTTAGACCACTTATGACTCTGTTTTATTGCTATGATTAGCTTTAATATATAGCTTTTAAAATTGAATATGGGCTCTATCCCAACCAACTGTCTTCAAATTTTTACTTTCAGAAACAGTGCTTGGAAATTTCAATTACTAATTTAAGTCTACTATCAAATATGAAATGCTCTGCACAATTTATGTTTTTCTTATTGTCTGGAGTTTTTATGTCGATTAGATATCACGCCTTTTAGTTTCAACTAGATTTTACGTACCTGTATTATTAAAAAAAAAAATGAAGCACAATTTACATATAACATCAACCATTTTTGAAATGCATTTCTATGAGTTTGAAAATAAGATTATAAATAATGTGCCAGCTTCCAGAATCAAGATGTAGAACAGTTTCATTACCTTAAAACATGTTCCCATACTCCTTTATAGTCAACCTCTCCCCCGTCTTCAGCCCCTATTAACTACTGATCTGTTTTGGCCTTTTCCAGAATATCATAGAAATGAAATTATGCAGTGTACAGCCTTTTGAGTCAGCCTCTTTCAATTAGCACAATGCATCTGAGTTTTATACAGGGTGTTCCTTTATTTTGCTAAATATTGGTAAATAGTATTCCTTTGCATGCATATACCACACTTTGTCTATTTATTTAAGTACATTTGCATCATTTTCAGCTTAGACAAATCATGAATAAAGTTGCTATAAACATTCATGTACAGGTTTTTGTGTGGTTGTAAGTTTATATTTCTTGTGGACAAACAAAATTGACAAATTGCTTTCCAAAATGGCTGAACATGTTTTATTTTCATCCTGTTGCAATCTGTGATCATTCCAGTTGCTCTACATTCTCATCAGCACTTGGCATTGTCTGTTGTTTTTATTTTAGCCTATTTAGTTGGTATGTACCTCACTGTGATTTTAATCTGCATTTTTTATGACTAATTAAGCTGAGTAACCTTTCATGGGTTTATTTGTCATCCATATTTTTTGATGAAGTGCCTGTTCAGATATTTTTTCATATTTAATTGGATTAGTTGTTTTCTTATTATTGAGTTTTCAGATGAATTTATATATTCCAAATACAAGTCCTTAATATTTTGCCAATGTTTTCTTTCAGTCTGTGGCTTGTCTTTTCATTTTCTTAACAGT
This sequence comes from Papio anubis, assembly GCF_008728515.1. Classification (NCBI taxonomy): domain Eukaryota; kingdom Metazoa; phylum Chordata; class Mammalia; order Primates; family Cercopithecidae; genus Papio; species Papio anubis. The sequence continues at coordinate 22,636,190 of NC_044989.1, forward strand.
ACTTTTTGCAAAGCAGAAGTTTTCAATTGTGAAAAAGTCTAATTTATAATCCTTTTTAACAGTATGCATTTTTGTATTTTTGTTTTTTGCCCCTATCTTTTTTTACTCCTAGTAACACCTCAACTGACCATGTTCAGCAGGAATGGTTTGGTCTGTTTCACTAGCACATCCAGTGGCTATTGAATCTCCTTAACATGAAGGAAGCTAATAAGAAGACATGGAAAGAACATCAAACTGAGAATCAAGATGTCTAGATTCTTGTTTTGCCTTTGACCTTCGGCTAATGATTTAAATTCACTAGACTTCCATTCCTTCACCTATATTTTATTTTTATTTACTTATTTATTTAAAGACAGGATTTCTCTCTGTTGCCCATGCTGGAGTGCAATAGTGTGATCATAATTCACTGCATCCTTGACCTCCTGGGATCAAGAGGTCTTCCTGCCTCAGCCTCTGATGTAGCTAGGACTACAGGCATAAGCCACCACACCCAGCTCTTATCTACACTTTAGAAATAAACCTGCTTTACTCATCTCAGGAATAATGAGGATAACATTAAATAAAAGATTTGAAAGTACTTGCAAAGTGCTGGTAGGATTATACTTGCATAGGACATCACTAAAGAAACATTTTCTGCTTCTAAAAGCCTCCCATCAACTTTGACGAACTTACTTGGACCCCACACTACAAAGATATTTCTATAACTACAAACACAAAAACTCTCATATGTTGAGTACTCGGTGCATTCCTTTTTTTCTCTAGAATATTACTTAGCAACTTCAAACTTGCTTTTCATTCTATCAAATTTCTTTTTTTAAAATTCCATGTATTTAACACTGGATAGTACTAGAATTTTATTTCAAAAACTTGGCTGGGCGTGGTGGCTCACGCCTGTAAATCCCAGCACTTTGGGAGGCCGAGGCGGGTGGATCATAAGGTCAGGAGATCACGACCGTCCTAGCTAACTCAGTGAAACCCCGTCTCTACTTAAAATACAAAAAATTAGCCAGGCACGGTGGCGGGCGCCTGTAGTCCCAGCTACTTGGGAGACTGAGGCAGGAGAATGCCGTGAACCCGGGAGGCGGAGCTTGCAGTGAGCGGAGATCACGCCACTGCACTCCAGCCTGGGCGACAGAGTGAAACTCTTGTCAATAAATAAATAAATAACTTACAGATTTTTAAATTTTTCAAAAAGAAATGCCCTAACCAGCAACATAATTGAGATTCCTTCATTTGCACATTTGGCAGAAATGTCTTCTTTCACGAAATGTTGGTGTTATTCAATAATAAAGCATGATTTTTCCCCCTCTCTCTCAAAAGCGAAAATTGAAGTATAACAGAAGATTCAACATTTTCTAGGATATATATGTGCTTCCTCTAGTAAAACTAGATTTTAAAAAACAATATTTATGTGAACAGGAATATTTGTGGTTAAGCATTTTATCTATATGGTTCTAAATATTGAAACTAATAAAGGAATATTTTTAAAGAAAAAAAGTTTAGTCTGTATAAGCATAGAGAGTGGACAATATGCCACTTTCACAAAGTTTTTTAATACATTTGCTTAATATTTTTAAGTAAGCTTTTTTAAATATTAAAAAGTCTTTTCTAAGTTGTGTAGCTAATTATGGCAAAATTGCTGTTAGCTTATTTTGGGAAATAGGTAAATCTCACATTGAACTCTTGTGATAATGAGTCAGCACAAACCTAGAATAATTATTTTTAAATGAAAAGCAAATTGTGTCACCCCTCTAGTCAATGGCTTTGCCATCTCAATCAGAGTGAAAGCCACAGTCCTCCCAGGGCCCAATCTCAATGCCCCCTGCCATGTCCTCTCCCATCACTCTCTTCTCTTGCCTGCCCGCTCCAGTTGACTGGTCCCCTTCCTCTTTCTTGTTCATTTCAGGCCTTATGCTCTTACTAGTGTCTTCTGCCTGGAATGCTCTTCCCTGGATAACACATTCCTGGCCCAGGACCAGCTACATAATGTTTCATGCTCAGCGTAAAATGAAAAATGCTTTTCGTTAAAAATTGGTAAGAATCACAAGATGGCAACATCAGAGCACTAAACCAAGTGTGGGGTCCTGTGCAATTGCATGAGTGGTGTACTAGTCCATTCTCCCTCTCCTATTAGGACATACCTGAGACTGGGTAATTTATAAAGGAAAGAAGTTTAACTGACTCACAGTTCCTCATGGCTAGGGAGGCCTCATGAAACTTACAATCATGGTGAAAGGGAAAGCCAACATGTCCTTCACATGGTGGCAGCAAGGAGAAGTGCGGATTGTACGTGGCGAAAAACCCCTGATAAAACTCTCAGATCTCATGAGAACTCACTCACTATCACAAGAACAGCATGGAGATAACCACCCCCATGGTGCAATTACCTCCCACCAGATTCCTACCACAACACATGGGGATTATGGGAACTACAATTCAAGATGAGATCTGGGCGGGGATACAGCCAACCACATCAGATGGTGTGCTCAGGGAAGCCTAACTGCCTGGCTTCTTACTTCCTTCATCTTTGTTCCAGTGTCACCATATATTAGAGAAATCATTCTTCTCTCCATTCTATGTGGGATAGTTTCCCCTGTGGAACTCTTTGTTTCTTTCCCTTGTTTTGCAGTTCTCCTTAGCACTTGCCACCACCTAATCTACTCTGCACTAAATCATTTACATCTTTCTTTGGTATCTATCTCCTCCTGTGGAAATATAAGGACCATATATGCCTTATCATCCAGGGTATAGAAAATGCCCATTGCATATAGTAGCCACTCGAATATTTGCTGATTGAATGAACAAATGAATAGATGACAAGTAGTGAAAAGCAAAGTTTGTTGTTTTTTTTAAAGGATTCAAGAGTCACATCAGAATCTAAAACAGAGAATACAGAAACTGTGTTTTGTATGCATGTTGGGGGTCCAAATTTAAGAATGCAAACTGGGGAATGAGGAGAATGGATTTTGCTTCAGCTCTAACACTGGCTGGCCCTGCAACTTTGGAGCGGTCTCTTGACCTCTCTGAATCCCATGCTGTCACCAGTGTAGTGAGGGGCCTTCTAGCACTCTGTGACTTTATGGAACAATCTTACATACTTGTAAGTCCAAGCTCAACATTCTAAATAAACAGTGAAGTAATCTTGTCAGTTGAAGCTATTTCTGTATGTTTGGGTCAAAACCCAAAACTGCAGACACACTCTTTGTATTACCAGTCTAGCATGTATACAGTCCTTTTCCTTCAATATGATAGTCTAGTTATGGCCTCAGAAAACCATTTCTCCGAGGAAAAAAAGTTAGTCTACTTTGAGGAAGAGCTAGAATTATTTTAAGTGGCTTGTGCATCACAGTGTGTGGAACTTGAACCCTTAAATGGGGATATATGGATATGCTTATTCAGACCCATAGGATGTTATATGTTGGTTCCTTAGAAAGAGACAGAAATCAGGCCGGGCGCGGTGGCATAAGCCTGTAATCCCAGCACTTTGGGAGGCCGAGATGGGCGGATCACAAGGTCAGGAGATCGAGACCATCCTGGCTAACACGGTGAAACCCCGTCTCTACTAAAAAATACAAAAAAACTAGCTGGGCGAGGTGGCGGGCGCCTGTACTCCCAGCTACTCGGGAGGCTGAGGCAGGAGAATGGCGTGAACCCGGGAGGTGGAGCTTGCAGTGAGCTGAGATCCGGTCACTGCACTCCAGCCTGGGCGACAGAGCGAGACTCCGTCTCAAAAAAAAAAAAAAAAAAAAGGAAAGAGACAGAAATCTAAATGTAGAGCCTGCTGACTCTCGATTTCCTTACTGCTGGTTGAGACATTCTGGGGTGTCTATTGCTGAATCCATTGTAGAAAACAGAATCCTCATTTAATATGCCAAGCTCCTTTTTTGTATTATTAATTCCAAAAATCATGAAGAAATGTTCTGATCATAAATTCTCTTGGCATAGATGATAGAAAAAACACAAAACATTAAAATGCCTTCTGGCTCTGTATATGTCTGTGTTGAAAAATATTTGTTTTCCAAACCTCAGCCTCTCTCCTTTTTGGTCAATAATTGTGCAGAGTATTTGCTTTGTAGTTTGTTTTTCATGTCCATTTTGCTTAAGATAATGTCCTGTGTCCTTTTTTTATACTTCTAATACATTTTTCCTCTGTTCACTGTGTTATTTGCAAAGAAACAAACAGATATTTTCCCCAGAACTCACATTAATCCTTCCCACTGAAATATTTTTCCATGTGCTTTTATCACTATTTTTTAAAAATCATGTTTTATCTGATGGAATGGGAGCAAGATGGACCTCAATTACATAAAAATAGACAGAGGTAAAAGGAACCAAAGTGAGACCGAATACAGATGCTGAGAACAAGGTTATAGACTTGGTCAATTGAATAGGGAAAGGTTTAAGAATTCTATAAATCTCAGTACAAGGTCAGAATAGGAATTAAGAAAGCAGAGCAAGAAAACTGAAGAGAAGGCTCCACCCATCATCCTCCCTTACAAAGACACCAATTTAACAACTATCTACATATATTTTTAAAAACACCCTCTTAAGAACCAAAAATCAGGTGAGCACTCACAGTACCTGGTTCTAGCAACTTTGTATTCCTGAAAGAGGCACTGAAGAGGTAGGAAAAGCAGTCTTGAATTGCTAACACCACCACTCCCCAACCCCAGGTAGCTGTTGCCTGGTACAGAGAGCATCTCTGTGCACTGGGGGAGGGAGAACACAGCAATGGTGACGCATTGAACTCAGTGCTGTCCCGTTAGAGCAGAAAGAAAAACTGGACCAAATCCAGCTGACTCCTGCCCATGGAGGCAACATTTAAATCCGCCCTAGCCAGAAGGGAATCCTGGATCCCAGAGGTCAGAACTTGAGTTCTGGCAAACCTTGCTACTGGGGCCTAAAGTGCTCAGGGACTCTAAATAAACTTGAAATGCAGTCTAGGCCACAGAATCTGCAACTTTTAGAGTTCTACTGTTGAACTGAGCCCAGAGCCAGTAGACTGTAGGGCAGGAGAATGCAACCTGCTGAAGATACCAGCTGAGACAGCTAAAGGAGTGCTGGCATCACCCCTCCCCTATCCCCGGGCAGGAAAGCTCACGGCTCCAAAAGAGATCCCTTATTTCTCCTTAAGAAGAGGAGACGAAAGAGTGGGGAGGAGTTTGTCTTGCATCTTGGATACCAGCTCAGCCACAGCAGGACAGGGCACTGGTCAGAGGGGTGAGATCCCCATTTCTGGCTCTAGCTCCTGGACATCATTTCTAGAATACCATGGGCCAGAAGGGAACCTGCTGCCTTGAAGGGAAGGACCCAGTCCTGGCAGCATTAATCACCTACTAACTAAAGAGCCCTTGGGCCCTGAATAACCAGCAATGGGCCCTGAATAACCAGTCAGGTACTATGATGATATGATGAGGGTCTTTTGTAGTACTCTGAGATTAGGTAAAGGAGGAATATACCTCATCATAATAAGAGCCATATATGACATACCTACAGCTAGTAACATAATGAATGGGGAAAAACGGCAATCCTTTCCACTGAGATCTGGAAAATGACAAGGATGTCCATTTTCTCACCACTGTTACTCAACATAATACTAGCAGTTCTAGCTAGAGCAACCTAATGAGAAAAAAGATAAAAGGCATCCAAATTTGAAAGGAGGAAGTCAAATTATCCTATTTGCACATGATACGATCTTATATTTGGAAAAATATGAAGACTCCACAAAGAAACTGTTAGAACTGATAAATTCAGTAAAGTTGCAGGGTACAAAATCAACATACAAAAATCGGTAGCATTTCTATATGCCAACAGTGAAAAATCTGAAAAAGAAATCAAAAAAGTAATCCCACTTACAGTAGCCACACATAAAATTAAATACCTAGAAATTAACCAAAGAAGTGAAAGATCTCTGTAATAAAAACTATAAGACATTGATGAAAAAGGAATTGAAGAGGACACTAAAAAATGGAAAAATATTCCATGTTCGTGGATTGGAAGAATCAATATTGTTAAAATGTCTGTACTACCCAAAGCAGCCACCTACAGATCCAATAGATCCCTATCAAAGTGCCAACAACATTCTTCACAGAAATAGAAACAATCCTAAAACTTATATGAATTCATGAAAGACCTAGAATAGCCAAAGCTATCTTAAGCAAAAAGAACAAAACTGAACAAATCACATTACCTGACTTCATATTATACTACAAAGCAATAGTAACCAAAACAGCATGGTACTGACATAAAAACAGACACACATAGATCAACGGAATAGAATAGAGAACCCAGAAACAAACCCGCACACCTACAGTGAACTCATTTTTGGCAAAGGTGCCAAGAGCATGTATTGGGGAAAAGACATTCTCTTCAATAAATGGTGCTGGGAAAACTGGATATCCATATGCAGAAAAATGAAACTAGACCTCTATCTCTTGCCATGTACAAAAATCAAATCAAAATAGATTAAATATTTAAATCTAAGACCTCAAACTCTGAAACTACTGCAGGAGAACATTGGGGAAAATCCCCATGATATTGGTCTTGGCAAAAATTTCTTGAGTAATACCCCACAAGCACAAGCAACCAAAGCAAAAATGAACAAAATTAACATTAAGTTAAAAAGCTCCTGCACAGCAAAGGAAAGGAAACTACCGATAAAGTCAAAAGACAACTCAAAGAATGGGAGAAAATATTTTCAAACTACCTATCTGACAAGGCATTATTAACCAGAATATATGAGAAGCTCAAACAACTCTATAGGAAAAAATTCTAGTAATCAATCAAAAAATGGGCAAAAGATTTGAGTAAACATTTTTCAAAAGAAGACATACAAATGGCAAACAGGCACAAAAAAGGTGCTCAGTATCACTGATCATCAGAGAAATGCAGATCAAAACTACAATGGGATATAGTATCATCTCACCCCAGTTAAAATGGCTTATATCCAAAAGACAGGCAGTAACAAATGTTGGTGACAAAATGGAGAAAAGGGAACCCTCATACACTGTGGATGGGAATGTAAATTAGTACAACCACTATGGAGAACAGTTTGGAGGTTCCTCAAAAAAACTAAAAGTAGAGTGTGGTGGTTAATACTAAGTGTCAACTTGATTGGATTGAAGGATGCAACGTATTGATCCTGGGTGTGTCTGTGACAGTGTTGCTAAAGGAAATTAACATTGGAGTCAGTAGGCTGGGAAAGGCAGACCCATCCTTAATCTGGGTGGGCACAATCTAATCAGCTGCCAGTGCAGCTAGAATATAAAGCAGGCAGAAAAATGTGAAAAAACTAAACTGGCCTAGCCTCCCAGCCTACATCTTTCTCCCATGTTGGACCCTTCTTGCCCTTGGACATCAGACTCCAAGTTCTTAAGATTTAGACTCAGACTGGCTTTCCTTGCCCCTCTGCTTGCAGACAGCCTATTGTGGGATCTTGTGATTGTGTGAGTTAATACTTAATAAACTCCCCTTTATATAAATACATTAGTTCTGTCCCCCTATTAGTTCTGTTCCTCTAGAGAACCCTAATACATAGAGCTACCATATGATCCAGGAATCCCACTACTGGGTATATGCCCAAAAGAAAGGAAATCAATATATCAAAGGATATTCCATGTTTGTTGCTGCACTATTCACAACAGCCAAAATTTGGAAGCACCCTAAATATCCATCAACAGATGAATTGATAAAGAAAATTTTATTTATACACAATGGAGGATTATTCAGCCATAAAAATAATGAGATCCTGTCATTTGCAATAATGTGGATGAAAAGTGGAGATTATTATGTTAAGTGAAATAAGCCAGACACAGAAAGACAAACATCACATGTTCTCCCTTATTTTTGGGATCTAAAAATAAAAACAGTTGGATTCACGGACATAGAATGGAAGGATGGTTCACAGAGGCTGGGAAGGGTGGTAGCAGGGAATGGGGAAAGGGAGTATGGTTAAAGGATACAAAGAAATGTTACAAAGAATGAATAAGACCTACTATTTGACAGCACAACAGAATGACTATAATCAATAATAACTTAATTGTACATTTTAAAATAACTAAAATAATTGGATTGTAACACAAAGGATACATGCTTCAGGGGAATGGATGTGCTATTCTCCATGATGTGATTACTACACATTGCATGCCTATGTCAAACATCTCATGTGTGCCATAAATATATACACCTAATATGTACCCAGAAAAATTAAAAATTTTTTAAAAAGTAGGACTTAATACTGAACTCCATTCATATTGATTCCTTGTTATCCCCTTAATTAGGAATTCTATTTCCAGAGACTAGGAATATAGGTTCTTACTGGGCTGGGCCACACCCACTGTAATAGGAAGATGTGGATGCAGGAGGCTTGCTTGTTCATCAGAAAGACAGGTTTGGCAGAGTTTGACCTTAGTGCATTAAAGATAAGTTATAATTGAGTGCCTTGTCCCTCAGTGAGGACAAATAAGCAAAAAAAGTGCTGTATTTATATAGTATGCCTAAGTGTGTTACCAGCATATCAGAAGCATGCCAATCCAGAACAACTCTTGGGATACACATAGATTCAAGGTTAGTTGCTTGTTTATGAAGGAAACCTCCTCCTTCCTTCCCTCCTAAGAGTTTGAATAAAAGCAGAAGAAATCTTACTACAGAAAATTAAAACAGATTTGACCACCTCATGTAGAAGAAACCATTTCACAAACCAGCCATTTCACAAACCAGCCATTTCACAACCATTTCACAAACCAGCCCATCTGTCAGCTGAACACCATGGTTAGGGTGACCTAGTTGATCACATGGAACAGAAGAATCACCCAGCTAAGCCCTTCTCAAATTTAAGAACAACATTGTGAAATACAGTAATATATTTGCTGTTTTAAGCTACCAAATTTGGGGGTAATTTTTTATACCAAGATGTAGTGCTAATGAAACAGATCCCTAAAGAATGTGACATTGACTTTGAAGCCAAGACGTGGGTGAAAGATAAAAAAGCCTTGAGTAGACTATTGGCAAAGTCTCAAAGGACAATGACAAAAGTGTTTTTGGAGGCTGGAGAAAAGATGTTAGTGGTGGAGAGTTTAGTAAAACTGCTATCTATAGTAATGCAGAATATAGAAAATGTGTGTAACGAACTGTTAGATCTGGCCCAAGAAATGTCATGGCAAAGTGTCAAAAGTAGCAGCTGGTTTATTTAGACTATATGTGATAAAGCACTGATAGAGAGAAATGAGATTAAGCAAGAAAATGTATAGCTTCCAAGTAGAATTTAGAAGAAATATAAGGAATCCAGTACTCACTGGTTTCAAAAACAAAAATATGTCTATTCTCAGCTTCTCTGGATGGTGAAATGATCTCAGAGTAAGAATGGTCTCAGGGAAAACATCTTGAAGATAGCGCAGTAAAAACTTTGTTGAAACTCAGAAAGATTTAAGTGTGCCTAGTATGGCTTCTAAGAATAATAAGGATATGCCCAGCAGAATCTCTTTGATAGGCAAGAGAGCCTTTAAGAATCTTAAGGGCAAAATATTGTGAAACTTTTTCATCTAGACAAAATGTCTTTAAGAATATTTATATATATATATAAATATTAAATATATACATATATATATATATTTTTTTTTTTTTCTCCCATGAGACATAGTCTCGCTCTGTCACCCAGGCTGGAGTGCAGTGGCGTGATCTCGTCTCACTGCAACCTCCGCCTCCCGAGTTCAAGCAATTCTCTGCCTCAGCCTCCCAAGTAGCTGGGATTACAGGCACCTACCACCACCCCTGGCTGATTTTTTCGTATTTTTAGTAGAGACGAGGTTTCACCATTTTGACCAGGCCGATCTTTAACTCCTGACTTCATGATCCACCCGCCTCAGTCTCCCAAAGTGCTGGGATTACAGGTGGTGAGCCACCGCACCCGGCCGCCTTAAGAATCTTGAAGGCTTTGTACCACAGCTTCTTGTGGCACAACAAGCCAGAGAGCTTTTGTGGAAGATAACTGTGAGTGACTTTTATCTAATGGAATTAACCCAAAAAAGAGTCAAAGGAAGCTCAGAGGTTTCTAAGAAAATTATACTTTGGAAGCACATTAGCTACATAGAGACAATGCAAAATGGAAGACCTTTGTACTCACAACTTACTTAGGGCAGAAAGCCTACTGAGAAAGCTACTCAGCCACAAACATTGCCTATTTCTTTTGTGAAAGAAAAGATGACCCGCAGGGTAGAACCAAGAGCCCAAAGAGCAGAGATAGGAGCCATGGAGAATTGTTCCCAGAGCAGAAGAGGCCTAACTAAGAAGTGACAACATATGCTCAATTGTATTTCAGCACTGGCTGGATTTCTGAATTGGCCTGGACCTGTGACTGCTAAGTGTCTCCTACTATCACCTTTTTAAGTGGGAATGTCTATTATGTTTGTCCCATCCACACGTCACCATTGTATTTTGGCTGTGTAGGAGGAAGATAACATGTCTCTTTATTTTATATATCTTCAGACCAAGAGGAACCATACTGAAAGAACCACACCTGGGGAGCCTCATTAGCTTAGATGCTTAGATAAACAGAAACCGGGGGCCTTAGTTTAAGCTTAATGCTAGAATAGGATTAGAATTTTGAGTCTTGAAAGGCAGAAAATGTATGTGTATGTGGAAGAAATATAAAGTTTGTGGCCAAAAGGTAGACTGTGATGGGTGAAAGATGGTCACAATTCCTTTGGCACTGCTTCCCTGGAAAGGAGAAGCCCAATATACTCCTCCCCTCTAATCAGAGTTGGCCTTGTGAACTTCTATGAACAATGAAATGCAATGGAATTGACATTCTGGGACTTTTGAGATGCTTTCACCTGGGCCTCTGGAAACATTTTCCGGGAACTGTGAGCCACCATGCAGGGGAGCACACGGGGAGACACTCCAGTCGGCAGTTTCAGCATAGCTCAGCCCTCCAGCTGCCCACATCAAGGGTCAGACATGGCACGAAGCTCTCTTGAACCCTCCTCTCTGAAACAGCCCATCCACCTGTCAGATACTAAAAGTGACCCCAACAAATACCATGTAGAGTAGAAGAACTGCCCAGGTAGGCCCTGCCTGAATCTCACCCCATAAAATTGTGAGAATATTAAAGTAAATGTTTATGTAAGCCACGAAGTATTTGGGAAAATTTGTGAGGCAGCAGTAAATAACCAGAATGAGGTCTCTTCCTCCTTCTGGGTCTCAGTTTCCTCACCAACAAAATGTGAGATTTGAATCAGACCCCGGAGTTTTCTTCCAATTTTAACAAAATTAGCAAAACAACACTTAGTTTTATGCAATTGCCACAATTTTTCTTGTAAAATCATCTAAAGGTAGTAAGCATTACAAAATGAAGTCACTTCTAACTTTAACACCTGAACCAGAGTTAAAACGCTGGGGAATTGTTGCCAATACAGACCACCATTCCGGCTGAAGATAAGCTAACAAGGTTAATGTTTTTATAGAGAGACAAAGTGATTTCTCCTCAATGACTCTATAGGGGTTAGCAAAATCCACCCAAGTTACCTTAAATCTAAAATATCTAAGTCTTTCAAACAAAAGTTTCCATTGAACAAGACATATGAAAATTGGTCTAGAAGATTAATTCCTATCTGCAAACAAATTGGTGACTATGTATATACAAGAGCAAATGGATGGACTTCTGTCTATTCATTTGGCATAGAAGTTCTTAGCTTGCAGTTTATGTACTCTCAAGGGGTCCATGGATAAAATTCAGGGGTTCATGTACTTTCATGGGAATACAATTTTTTTAAATGTTTAATTGAATTTAGAATTCAATTATAAATACAGACAAAAAACCCAAAAACTATTAGCGGTACCTGTGATTTTTGTCACCACTAGAAATCAACAATATGTTCATATCATATAACAGCTGTTGCAAATATCTCAAATTATTTATGCTCATCACAATGCTGAAATTAGGGTTATTAATCCCACTGATGCAGCTGTTATATAGTACATTAATTTTAAAAATCTGTGTGTATATATATACACATATATAATACATATCCTACTATAAAACAAATTTGCTTTTGATATGTTGATAACCATATTTTACTATAGTTTGCTTTTTAATGCTATGTGTTTTAGTTTAAATGTTTAAAAACATTATTCTGAGAAGGTATTCAGAGGCTTCTTGGACAACCAGAGGGGTCCATGACACCAAATAGGTGAAAAATCCTTGATGTTCATCCCATAGTATAGCTCCTAGCTCACTTGACTTTCCTGTCAGTCAGTACCTGTTGAGCACCTGCCCAGTGTCCAGGTGGTCTCAGAGGTCAGCTGGCAGATACATTAGTTTTCTCCCATTTTGCTTTCCTTTCCCAATTCCTGTAGTTGCTCTGAATATCAGGCCGTGTCTTCAGACCCTCTCCCACTCCTGGCCACCTCATTTTTCACAGATGTTTCTGCCCCATATTTCATTATAGAAAAGGTAAAACTTCCTCTTTTTAATCATGCCCAATGTTTCTATTGTTACATGTGCCACTATCTCTCTAAGATATATTTCCAAACCCATCTCTCTTCTGAGTTTAACAATCTAAATTTCCAGCTGCCTACTAATCTTGAATATCCTTCACATACTTCAAATTAAGTGGGATCATTCATAAAAGGTTCCTGCCATCATAAATTGACTCACCCTGACTCCTAGGCACACATGGCCACAGCAATTCTGCACGTTAGGTCTTTGGTGTCACATCTGGATTTAACCTCCTCTACCTCACCCCCAGATATTTCTGAAATCCACTTTTGACTCAGACTCTGCTCAGCTCTTTCACTGACCACTTGACTGGCCTTTTAAAGAATCTCCCAACTTCTAGTATCTCATTTTTTTCCAATCCGATTAGAATTATCTTTCTAGAACTCAAATTTGACCATCTCACTTTTCACCTTAAAAGTTGCACTGCATAAACTGTTAGGTCTTACCTGGGTGATTCGTTAAAACACAAATTGCTTGGCCCCAACCCCAGAGTATCTGATCCACTACATCTGCTGTGGGGCCTGAAAATGTGCATTTCTAACCAGTTTCCATGAGATACTGATGCTGCTGGTCAGGAAACCACACTTGAGAATGCCTGGCCTAGAACATCATCCTTAAATCTGTTTGACTTGCAGTTCTTCCAGTAAAAATTGTTTCAGACCCCCAATACAGGTATGCCTATTTATTTATAAATTACATACAGGCTCTAATGCATTAACATTGCAGGTACATTATGAAACAAATTACAAATAATCATTTTAAAAGATAAAACAAAAACAAATAGAAAATTTAAGAATATTCTTTCTGCACCCAAATGGATGTTATACACCCCACATCAGAATATTCTGGGAGGGGCAGAGATTAAAAATGAGCCCTGGGCTGAGATATTAAGTCCTATACTCTTTGTCATTCTAGTCAATCATAGTCAGTCTGTTTGCTTTCTAATCCTGGCTCCAGGCTATAGAAAGTTACAACCTTAGGGAAGATCCTTCACCTCTCTAAGCCTCTATGTCTTCCTCTGTAAAATGGAGATAATATTAAGCAACAACCTCATAGGATTGTTTTTAAGATTAAATAAATTAATACGCATAAATGGCTTAACAAATTCTTGGCATATAATAAATGCTTGATTAATGCTGACTATTATGATTGCTCCTGGTTAGTACCGTATGCTATAACCATGCTATTCAGTTCACAATTTCCTGAGTAAATATCCACAACTCAATGTCTTTACTTGTGTTGTAGCCCCTGCCTGGAGTATCTTTCCTCTATCTCAACTTGGGAATATCCTTCTCATCTTTCACAATCAAGCTGAAAATGTTACGTCCCTTGTGACAGTAACCTACCTGAACATTCTGGTCTAATTAATTGCTCTCTCCTCTTTGTTCTCATAGTACTGTTACAAATCTTTAAATATTCCTTGCCACAATGTTATTATGTACAGTTTATATGCCATTTCTTCCAATATTGTGAGCTCCTTGGTATGGAGTTCATGGTGACCTATGTATCCATCACATCACCAGAGAAAATGCTTGGCACATAGCAGATGCTAGATACAGATTGTGAAAGAGAGTGAAGACATGAGGGAGCTGGAGATAGAGGAAAAAGATGTAGGAAGAGAAAGAAAAAGGGAGAGAAAGAAGAAAAATGAAGGGTAAAAAAGGAAAGGTTGGTCATCAGCTCTTCTCAAGTTCATGCTGGTATTTGGAAGAGCGTGACAATCTAGTTCCAGTACTATAGCCTAACCCAAATGCAGATAATGTCTTACCCATGTGACTCCCCTCTTCAGCCTCACTTTCTCTGGTCCCTTGGACAAGAAGTCTTAGATTTGATTTAAAAAATGTGTGTGTGCTCCTGGATTCTAAAACCCTTGGAATCTTCAGAATGATGAGTATCTTTTGTATACCAGTAGGATGATTGGTGACTGGGGGCGCCTATATAGCTTTAGGATGGGAATTGGACCCCCAGAAAACCAAGTCTTGACTAGAATCTTAGAACTTTCAGCTCTACCTCCCAGCTTTTGGGGAGGGGAGAGGAACTGGAAATTGAGTTCAATCACCAATGGCCAATAATTTAACCAATCATGTCTATGTAATGAAACCTTCACAAAAATCCCTAAACAATGGGGTGGACAGAGCTTCCAGACTGATGAACACATCCACGTGTCGGAAGTGCAGTACATCCCAACTTCACCAGACAGAAGCTCCTGCAGCCAGGACCCTTCCAGACCTCACCCTAAGTACCTCTTCATTTGCCTGTTCATTGGTATCTCCACAACTAAAGTGTGTCCCTGAGTTTTGTGAGCTATTTTGGCAAATTATCAAACCTGAGAAGGGTGTTGTGGGAACTCCTAATTCATGGTTGGTCAGAAGTACAGACGGCAATCTGAGACTTGCAACTGGCATGTGAAGTGGGAGCAGTCTCATGGGACTGAACCTGAGGGGTCGTCCTGAACTCTGGGTAGTCTAGAACTGAATTGAATTGTGGGACATCCAGTTGGTGTCCAGAAAGTTGGAAGATTGGTTAGTGTAGATAAAAACCACACACACATCTGGTGTCAGAAGTGTCTGGAGTAAAAACAGTTCAGAGGGGCCAATTAGGTTGCCAACGGAGTCTGCAGCTGTCTTCTAAAAATATGCTAGCTAACCAGAAAGGCACTACACCCTGAACTATTCCCTCATGGCCCCACATCCCGTTCACCTGAATGGAAAGTCCATGAAAGAGTGACAGAGCTGCTAGAACTGATACGTCAATTCTCCTTTCTGGTTTCTATAATTTCATAGCCTTAGGATATCCAAAAAAAAATGCCTGTTCTCAGTCTGAAAACTTCCAAACGCCATTAATAACATTGCTTAAGCTCACAGGCCCTGAAGGCATCTAACTATGTTTCCTTGAGTCAATATTTAAGTCTTTTGTTGTAGTATGTTCCACTACACATTCACATCCATTTGAACCCTGAGTAAAATGTCTCAGAGTTCATGCTCCCCACATTATCAACAAGATTCCTCTGTTGTCTTCAGGACTTGACAATTTTTGTAGAGTTACTACTCAATTCTCTGAGTAGGCCTGTTCTGTAAATCCTTATTATTTGCTGACTGTTTGAAAGGAAAAGTAGAATCAAATCACACTGCCATTTAATAAGCCCATCAAGGCCCTCTACCACCTGCTAATAAGGTTCACAATTGTCACCCTACCTCTGCCCAGACTCCCCCTTCAATGGAGCTCCATTTTCCTGTGCTCATGATTACTAGGCTATATTACCGTGAAAGAAAAGCTGGCTTCATTTTATATAAAGTACATTCTTAAACTGTGGCACACAGCAGAAGGGAGCTGGATATACCCTTGTCATCCCTAATGAAAGAAGAATATTAGACCCATTAAAAGGCTAAAGTCCAATCACCCTTCAGTGATTTTTCTTCTCATCAGCAAAAATGCTCATTAATTCTAATATCTTTGCTTTCAGGCATGAACTATGAGATCTGAACAAAAATTTCATTTGTAATGAATACATTTTGTCAGAAGTAGAATTATGATGATTCTAGTGGTGATAATAATAATAAGCCATATCAAGAGAACAAGAGGATTCTGTGTTCTCAGCTGGCAGGGGGTCTGTGAGACCCTCTGTCCATGACATGGTCTTGTGATGCTCCATGGCATCTATATAAATAATGAGACTACATAAACAGGAGGTTGATCTTCTAACCAACAGACCATAATGCAGACATCCATAACTGACTGCATCTGATGAGGATATGGTCTCTTCTTTTGAATAACCCTGAGAGTCTATTAATGAGCCTACATCTGGTTAGTTTACAGGGATGTGTTTTCTGGAATGAAAGTTTATTGTAAGGATACTTTGATAACTAGGTAGAAGGCTACACAGTCACCATGAAACCCAGAGGTTCCAAGCCTGGGTCATTCTAAACAGAGATCATAGCTTTCTATGGTTTAGGAATTGACTTTTATAACCTGGATCTTCTTGTTTGACTTAGCATATATATTTTCCATTATAGGAAATCTTGGAGCTCTGTATACATGTACTTAGAAAAACTTATTTGATGAGTAAGTGAAGACGTTCAGCCTTACCATGATCCAACACTATTCAATTGCTTCCCTGGTCCTTAAGGAATAAGGCTGTTTATAAGTCTGGACAATTCTGTCTTTCTCCCCCAAACCGATCCTAATCCCACCGACATGCTGAAGGCAGGGGAAGACCTCATGGAACTGCCATATCAGTCCCGGCCTCTTCACCTCCAAAGCTATTTAACATCAAAACATAGCCTACTACATTTTTTTAGCCGCTATATTTGAATCTCTGTACTAATGGTCAAGTACACTTTCTAATTGATAATGACGTGTATTAATGTTCCCATTTAGAAATAAACAAACTGGTTAAGCATGCTTAAGACACAGGCACCAAATCACACATCTAGGTAGCATGAAGTCAGGCTTTTAAACCTTGGTCCCTGATAGCAAAGCCCTGTTCTTCCTAATGTGCCCACGACTATAGTGGCCATGAATCAATAGAGCAATTAGAATTGTTATGTCTATTGTAATATTGAGTTAGAAAAAGGATTTGGTTTCAATAGATCAAAGAGAAAAGAAATTAGAAAGAGAGCCTGTGGGGAAATGTGTATGTGGAGAGTTGCCAGAAGACAGGCCAGCCAAAAAGGGATTTAACACAATTGCTTATCAAATGGGCAAAGGACGGGACATGCAATTCACAACCGAGGACACATAATTAGAAGACAAATGGAGAAAACATATTATTTTTCTAGATATCAAGGAAAGGCAAATTAAAACAACAGTTTTATGCTAAGACAACAAAGAAAAGAATGTCTGCACCCAGTGTTTCCAAGGGTGTCATGAAACCCTGCACACAAATGTACCCTGGTGAAAATATAATTGGGAAATCCCATTTAACACAAATTTACCTATGATTATCAAGAGTCATGCAGATGTTTATGCTTTTTATCTTGAAGAACATATCTGAAAGAAAGAAATATTTTATGCATATAAAGATGCAAACCATGGCAATATTCAGAACAGCAAAAGTTTAAAGTTAATTCAAGTGCCCCTGAACACGATATTTAGGTTATATGGAATATTAACATGGTTGAATATTACCCAGAGTTAGCTCAGGCACAACCCTCTCTGGTCTGGACCACTGCAATGGACTTGTTTCTTGCCTTCAGCTTTGTCCTCCCAAGTCTAGGCTTTACTCTGCCACCAGAGGGGTTTCATGAACGTGATATTCCTTCCACCTGCATGGGAGCATTTTGGCTCCTAAGGCTTCTGTGGGCTCTTCCCTACCTTCCTCTCTAACCTCATTCCTTTTGCCATGGCCCCACCTGGAGACCTCTGTTCCTATTGCACTAAACAAATCATAAACACCCCCATTTCCTGCATAAACATCCATAATTCAATGTCTTTGTCTTGTAGCTTCTACCTAGAATAGCCTTTATTCATCTCCTCTTGGTAAAATCCTTCTTGTCCTTAAAACTAAGCAAAAAATATTAGCTTGGCTTTACACATACATCTTTAGAATTAGTAGGGTCTTATCTGTGCAAAAAGTGCTAGTTTGCCTTCAAAATTGAGCTTACTTATTGCCTCTTTGTAAATATTTTGATTTTTCACACCTCTGTTTCCAGGTGAAATCTAACATGCTTTACTCAGGGCTTCCAATGAAGCCTGTAGAGATATTTATAATGGCCCCTGTCATTTCTCGTTGTGTATATGTATTGATGTATTTGTATATACATCACTCTTTATTAAACTTCTTGAGGTCACGAGTATATCAAGTCCAATAATAGCATCTCATTCACCAGAACTACTTAAAGCTTATTATATGCCAAGCATTGTTACACATTTTGCATTTTATCTCCATAGCTCAATAAAATTTTATAATTCTAATAATGTATGCTGTTATTCTCAATTTAACAGATGAGAAAACTGAGGTTCAAATAAGCAACTTGCTCAAAGCCCAAAGTAAGTAAATGGCATAGCCAAGAATTGAAGACTGGTCTATCAATTCCAGCTGCCTGGCCACCATACTGTTTCATTCCCTTTTCTGACACAGTAGCTTAACACATAATAGGTACTCAATAGTTGTCGGAAAAAGTAAATATGTGGCAGTAAGAATAAGTATTTATAATAGATGGAACATTAAGTTGAAAAATCAGAATGTAAAAATGTATCTACATGTCGATTGCAACCCGATTGCAATGATAGGTGCATACTTGGCAAAGACTGGATGGGAACCTGACAACAGCAAAAGTCAATTTGTTAGAGAAACGGAATTACGGCAGTTTTAAAATGTATTTGTCCCTTGCACAATATTTTTTAGTTGCTTACCAAGACTTTGTTCATGAGAGGCTGGCTCAGCCCTGTTCTGCCATCAGAGCTCCTAAGAACATCAAAATATTTACTGATTAGAGAAACCCAGAAGCCAGAGGTCCCAACTGGCCAGGTATCAGAATGTTCTGTTGGAAACTCTATACACATCAGCAGGCCGGGCAAATGGATATGCAGAAAGGAATAAAAATGTTGACTGTCTTTTGTATTGAATTATCATATATAAAGAGGACTTGCACAAAATATTAATTCTGTGTGCAAAAGAAAAACCAGACTCTCTCAGTACCATTTCATAAATTCCAGAGATGAATATCTTAGTGAACTCTCCACTTTTTGAAAAGAATGTGTTGAAAGAGCATAAGAGAAAGGAGAAAGAGAAGAGAAAAAAAAAAAAGGAAAGAAAAACAGGAAAAAAGATTAGATTTGACAACAAAAAGGAGACAAATTAAAACTGAAGTAAATCCATCCATTGGTTTTTCTTAAGAATCATTCCCTGAAATTTTGCATTTCAGAAGTTGCTGTTGTTTAATTTCACCCTAGGAGCAGGAAAAACTAGGGTGCCTTTAACAGAAACAGGAAATTAAGAGAAGGAGATTTTTGGCGAAGGAATACACACCAGGAAAGGAGACTCAATAAATGCTTGTGGATAGACCATTAAATGAAAGAGTCTTATTTGTTGAGTTTCAGTTTCCAACAGGACATTTTTCATGGCCTGCCAAAGTTAGGCACACCTCCTCTCAAGGGGCAAGACTGCATTTCAGTTAATTCCCTAATTCAATGAGATAGAAATTTCAAGTCAGCAAGAAACAGAGACAGGCTATACAATTTCTTTAGTTTTTTTATTCCCAATCAAATGCAGGGCCAAACAATACCAGGATTTACCTGTACTGATCTTGCCATCTGCCTAAGGGTGGCTGATCAGGGGGATTCCTCAATCGTCCAAGTAGACCTGGACACTCTACTAGTTCAAAACATGTCGCGTTCAGATGAGGAGTTTGCTTGCAACAGAGCTGAGCCAGTCTGAGCAAATGCATGATACTACCTGATATGAAGAGAGTGTCTGACCACTGCAATTGTTTCCCTCAGAGTAGAAAGGTGAGTGCATCGTGGCACCCAATGATTACTTGGGACCCCAAGGTTTAAAATTCCTTATATGTTAAATGAAAATACATAAACTAAGCATGCGTGATTTCTAAACAAAGACAATTTTTAAACAGGAAATTTGGAATTGTATAATCCTTGTAGCAAAGGTTCAACTTTGTGAAAGATATCTCTTTATCTCTGGGGCGGGGCACACAGAGCTCTGCATTATTGTTGAGAAACAATAGATGATATTGACATACTGTAATCCCATTTTCTTCCATGTGCAGGAAAACCTTGTTTTATGGGAGTATCAGGGTCTCAGCTCATTAGTGGGTTTGTCTCAAAGTAAACGGAAAAGCTGGGGAGGTTAGAGCTTGAGAGGTTAGATTGGGTGGGGGTAGATTAAGGATATGTTGAGGATACCCTGGCATTGAGGCCCTGTTGAAAGATGACCACATACACCTCTTTCCAAGTTTAACCTTTTCTTACAGAGGCTGACTCCCTCCTCCCATTTGCCAGCACAACCACCTAATCTTTTCTCTACTTTTATAAGTCAACAAGAAAAATAACATTCCCTAAACAAGAGATTTCATTTTTCATCAAAACAGAACCTTCTTTTATGTAGCTACACATAAGCTTCCTTACTGAAGCACCAAATTCTAAAGCAGCTATAAGTAAAAAGAATTTGCTCTTATCATAAATAAAAGATTGTATATGTGAACTTATTTGCAGTAAAGCCTTACAATAAAAACATAATTTATACGCTAGTTTCTCCTGTGCATTTTATGTAATATCCTAGTAAAATATTTCCATTTTACAACATGTACCTATTAAAACCATTCCTTATAAAACTGTCGGCATAAAATAAAATACAAAAATTTGGAAGAAAAAGCAGAGGAAAAGAAAATATATCAAGATGAGGTGATGAAAGGCAACTGAAAGATCCTTGTAGAAATCCTCCCAGTGAGATATAAATAATAGTAATAAAGAGGCAGTGGATGATGCTGATAATTAACAAGGATATTTTAAGGTGAGAAATACTTAAATCCTTCTTAGAATGTCATTTTCCTCTATGCTAAAAAGGAATTCTATAGCAATAAAAATTGGAGACAGGACCCTACTACTGAGGTGGAATGACCTTACAAAGTAAGTCAATTAAAGTGTCCTGGAAATGGCAAATACTGTCTGTGAAAATGCTGCCTGACATTTGATTGGCGTTTGCTCTCTGGTGTCCAGATGCTCCTCCCACCTGTAGGTGGAGTTGTAGCCTGTTAGCCAAGGACCTCTTAAAACCCCTAATTAGATCTGTCATTCTTTGTTATGGTCATAACTATTTTTAAGTGATTTCAAATTTACAGAAAAAAAATAAAAGAACACAAGAACCGAAGGAACTTCAGATACCCTTCTTTCAGATTCGACAGCTGTTAATGTTTTACCACATTCCCTCTCTCTCTCAATCTCACATGTGAGTGTGTGTGTGTGTGTGTGTGTGTGTAAGATAGATAGATAGAATAGATATAGATATCAATGTATAGGTAGGTTTGATCATTTGGGAAGAAGTTGCAAATTTATCTAACCCTAAAACTTCAGTGTATATTTTGGATACTCTTTTATATAATTAGAATAAAATTATCAAAATCCGGAAAATATGTATCTAATCTATACATCTTATCCAAAGGTTGCCAATTGTCCCAATAACAACTTTCCTATTAAAAAAAAAATAGAGAACTAAAGAAAAAAGAAAAAAATTCTTGTCCCAGATCCAATCCAGGATCACACACTGCATTCCATTGTCATGCCTCTTTGATCTTCTCTCAGCTGAAACATTACCCGAGTCTCTGTGTTTAGTCTAACCTTTACACTTATTAAAGAGCACAAGTCGGTTATTTTATAGAATGACTTGGTTTTGTCTGATGTTTCTTCAGAGTTGCATTCAGATTATGCATTCTTGGCAGGAATACACAGAAGCAATCTGTCTTTCTCAGTGTATTGTATCAGGAAGCACATACTAATTTGTCCTAAAAATCTCTTGGTTAAGGTGAGGTGATATTCATCATAAAATTGCTATTTCCCCTTTTTAATAAGTGGACATATTTTGAGATTAAGTAAATATCCCATTTCTCATCAAATGTTTGCCCAATAGTTTCAACATCTGTTGATGACTCTTGCCTACATCAATAATTACTGTGGTGGTAGCTGAAGGAGAAGCAACACCTTGCTACATGAAAGGGGTGTACCAGTAACTCTGGGGAATGGGATAGTTTCTTTACTTGAAAAATAAAGCAGTATCTATTTTTACTACAATCTATAGAAAGTAAAGATCAACAAAATTGTCCTAGTTAATGGGAGTAGCTAGAACATAAATCCATTTTCTGTGCATCAATAATTCTCAATGGAAGAGTGAGGTTTGTATTGCTATCAAAAAGTTCAGAGGTTTAGACTGAGAAACAGTCTACCAGAGACATTTCTTTCAAGAAAATTAACCTCCAGTTTAGAAAATGAAATGGATGTTTTCATCCTAAGTAATTGTTCTGTTTTTATGGAAAGACACTTCGAATTATGTAACAACCAAGTATTTTTTCTTTTGAGAACACCTGCTAGGAAATTTAAAGCCTCCACTGTGTCCAATTCACTGTGGTAGGTCTTCAGAATCTGTGTTCTTGGTCTCATTCCTGGACCACGCTGTGTTTCCAGCTAGTTTTTCTTTCTTCTCTTACTCTGACTTACTGATGTTATCTTGTTTCCGTAGCTAGACTGAAACCTTGTGGAGTAAGGTGGGCATATGAATGAGTTAACAAAATGTGCTTTCTTTGTTTCATCATCTGCTCTATCTCAAATCTTCAGATACCTAATTTCTCATCAACTAGAGCTGTCTTATATTGTCCCACTTGATATGTCATTTTGGAGGATGAGAGTAGTAAAAGAACTCATGGGAAACTTTAAGTCAGTGTCACTGGTAGCTTCAGCAACTTCCTGGTTTCCAGGACTCTAAAATAATGAATGAGTTTGGTTATTGTATGTCACATGGAATGAGTCTTTGCCAGTACAGGTAAAAGAACACTGGGCCAGGGGTCAGAAGGTTCATGAACGGGACAGTTCTACCTCTGCCATTAACCAGGTATGTGACCGTGAATAAGTTGGTTCAGCTCGCTGGGCTACAAAATCCTTGTCAGAAAGGGGACACAAAAGCACCTAAGCTGTCCATTGCCCTAAACTGTTGGAAAGTGTAACATCACAGTGCTTCAAGAAGTGCACGATCCAAGGATTCTTTATCTTGCCTTCTGGTAAAAGAATCAAGCAGACATTTAACAAGAGAACAAATGTACAAATAATTTAATTTCAGATAATGGTAAATTATACAAAAACCGGATAGAATAAAATATTCAAAAATGATTGGGGGGAGTGCCTTATTTTAGATAGGATGGCCAGTGGAGGCCTCTGTAAGGAGTAGATATTTCATCAGAGACCCAGATAATGGGAAAGAGAAAGCTATGCAATGAGATGAGAGCCTGTGAAGCTGAGACACAAGCCCTGGGGCAGGAACCAACTCAAGTACCAGCCAGAGGCTGTGTAGCTGTCTCCGCCTGTGCAGGGTAGAGATGAGTAGAGAGAAGGCAGGTGTAGCTTTTGGAAGCCAATCCCTCTGCAGCCTGAGTATTGAGAGCATAGACTTTGAACATCTACAAACCTCGGTGCACCTCCTGGCTCTGCTTCTTACCCATCTTGGTGCAGGTACTTAACCTCTCTGGGTGGCAGTTTTCTAATACATAAAACAGGAGTAATAATAATAGCAGCTACTTCAAAAACCTGTGGTGAGAATTAAGTGGAATATTGCATAGCACTGTGCATGGCACAGGTAAGCTCTCAAGAAGCAATAGCTATTATTTTCTGGTCTACTCTGACTTCTCCATCAATTGAACATCCGTGGCCCTCACAGAATAAACTGCATAACTCAGGGTTCAGGAATATTTTCTAAAACTTTTATATAAGGATAAGCAGGAAACTCCCCAAAGGTAGGGACCATGTCTGCTTTGGTCCCATGGCACCCAGCACAGAAATGCACATAGTGGGTGTCCAATAAGATACTTAACCTGAGTAATTATTTGTGAAAGGTGGTTTCTGATAGTTGTAACAAGCCAGTCACAAAATGCAGGCAGTAAATCACACTCCCTGTACCCAACTCTCTATAAAATTCACAATGAGCACAATTTGTTTTTAAACTATGTGAAATGTTTTTAGATCACACTAACATATTCAGATGCATGCTCACCTTAAGTAATGTGTTGTCTCAGGAGTGAGTCCCTGGATCTGCCATAGTAGCTGATTTTTATCAACAATTAGGAAAAGAGGCATTTGTTTGATTATGCGCCCAATTTCTGAACAAGCGGCTCCTCAGCCAACCATTGCAAATACCTCCCCACCACCACCAGCGTTTCCAAGTTCAGACTTCTCATTCTGATCATGCTAGGAATGTAATCAAGGCCCTCTGTGGAGATAAGTTAATTATGTCCTCAGGCAATGAACACACGGGTTTGGTTTCTGACCATGTTGCCTAATGAGAGGACACCCCAGAGGAGCTGAGAGCTTGTCAGCTACCACCCCAAGGCCCTTCGTGGCATCTGGGAGCCATGGCCCAAAGTGCTTCTGGCCCCTCTGTCCCAGGTTCTGCACTGCACCTGCTTCTGGTGATGCAGCACTGGACACAGAACTTGACTGGCCCTGTCCTCATTCTCCCCGAGCCAGCCCAGCCATGCCCTGCGTTACTGGGGTTGGGCTCCTGGAGCTCACCCGGCACCTCCTGCAGCCCAGGACATCTCCCAGCACAAGATGCCCCTACGGAAAGCTGATCTGGCTCCGCTGAGCCTCCCAAGATAGATAAGGAAAGAAATCAGCTTTTCTGTCCTCCGTCACCGGGCTGCCAGGGACAGCAGGACCCAAAGACTCTAACAGAAATCACCTGCCTGTCTCCATGTTTTAAACTTCTGCTTTAATCCAGCTCAGAGTGGGATTAGCTGCCTCAGAGACTGCTAATTGCCAGATGGCCGCTGATAGCCGACTGCAGAAGTGTGTGTGTCAGAGCCTGTCATGGGGTCTTAGGAAGTCAGATCCGAAAGGGATCTTAGAGAGCCCAGCCAACCTTTCATTTTCTTGTTATGACAGTGGGCAAACTGAGGCCCAGAGGGGCAAGGTGGCTTGCTCTTGGATACACAGCGAGCTTACAGCATGTGCCTGTGGATTGCATTTGCATTAGGAAGAGAAAGAAAAGAGCATTGAGAGACCTCAATATACCCCTAGCTGATTATGCCCTGCTGCCCCTAGGGAGAGGCAGAAGCAAGAGGAAGGAGAGCTAGTTTATTGAGTATCTCTTATATTCCAGACTTGACGGCAGCTGGTTTCATGAGTAATACCTGGGTTCAAGCCCTCAATCTGACAGGGCACGTGATCTTGAGTGAATCATGTCCCCTCTGGTCAGGGGGCTGGGGGATTCTTAATACCTTACATGCAGATTGATAAGAGTAAACTGAATCATCTTGAAAAGAGTGGCTCTCATTCTTTAATGTGCACCATAATCTTTTGGAGGACTTAAAATACAGATCGCTGGGGCCCAACCTGTTTCTGATTCAGTAGGTGTGCATTAGGACCTGAGAATTTGCATTTCAAATAAGCTTCCAAGAGATGCTGATGCTATCCAGCCATGGGCCACACTTAAAGGTGTATTGCTGTAAGATGCAGCCCCTAACTCTAAAGTTAAACAGCATGAGTTGGTCCATGAACAAGAAACACACACAAACACACATGAACACACAAACACCTTTTTAAAAAGAGTAATCAAAAGAACCCGAACTAGTAAGTTAATTCCAATGGATCCAGGCTTTTATGTTTTCTTAAATTCTTCAAAAAAACTCCAACATTAACTTATGGCAACCCAAATACAAACTCAGTTTTTTGTCCTGTACCTCAAGTGCTTTCCTTAGAGAAGAATCAAGTACCATCTTACACTCAAGGAGCCTACAATCCTGAATGAGAAGAGTTCACCCACACAGTCCCACTCAGAATGAGACCCTGATGGCATCCCAGGAAAGCGTCTGAAGTACCTTTAGCACCTGGTACATCCAGACATGTGCTATAGCCCCCATGAGGACCATAACTAGTGAGTGTACCACTGAGATAAAGGCAGGCCAGAAGCACTCACCATCATTCCTGCAGTGTGACCAGAGGTACACACACTGAAATCCCCACCTGGAACACGGCCAACCTGCTAGGACATCTGCAGATTGTTTCCAGGAAACTTCTCAAACATGCATCAACCCAAATAAAGATGGGAGAAAATACATAAATATTGAAAAATCCTGGGAAAATACCTGGAGTTCTTCCAACAGCGTTTGACTCTTAATAAACTGTACTTGTCTTGCTCTGATTTGAGTGAAATTTTACATACTAGAAACTTTATCCCAAAGTTCATATGTTGATTGGAGATGGAGCCTTTAGGAGATAATTAGGATTAGATAAGGTCATCAGGGTAGGGCCCCCATGATGGGACTGGTGGCTTTATAAGAAGAGGAAGAGAGAACAGAGGTGACATAGGCTCTTACTCTGTGGCCATGTGATGTCTTTGCTACGTTATAACACAGTAAGAAGTCCCTCAGCAGATGTAGCCCCTTGATCTTGGACTTCCCAGCCTCCAAAACTGTAAAGAACATATTTCTTTTTAAAATAAATTAACCAGTCTGTGGTATTCTGTTATGGCAAGAGAAAATAGACTAAGACAGTACTTGTGAGACAAATATCCAAGATCAAAGCTACCTTGGAGGGGTCTTATGGATCTTGCAAAGAAAAAACGGACAGTAAGGAAGCTAAAGAGATTTGACAGGGCTCTGCCTCTCTGTTAGGATGTGTGGTGACTCGAGCTCAGGAATGGTTGATGTTGGTGTCATTTTTAGCCTCTGGCCCTATCAGCAGGTCTGCTATCATTGTAGACAGAGTAAGTGATGTGGCCAAGGATACCACATGTGGAGAGATGAGATAAAAGATATAAAGACACCTTTCCCAAATCCCTGTGAGGCACCCAAGGTGCTTGATCTAGGGCTAGAGCCAAGGTCTCTTGGCCAGAATGTAAACTAATGTTTGTCTGTCTCTCCAGCTCTCTCCTTCCTACCTTTCTAGGTAAGCACTGAAAGAATTTATGCTAAAAAGTAGTTCTATATAATTGTTATAAATGTAGTCACAAAACAGAATACAAATGTCATAGATAATCCTTCTGGTAGAATATACATAATGTAAAATAAATCAATTTAACAACATGAAACTTAGCAAAAAGTAATAATTTATCAACATGCACTCCAGAGCAGAGATGAGGGATCAAGTACAGGAAAACAGAGTGGGAAAGAAAAGTAATAATAGGCATCTGAGATGGCAGAGAGTTCATGGATTCTTGGCATTGATAATAAATGATATATAAGATTTTACTGTAATATAACCATTAATAGAATTTAAAAGGGCTTATATTCCATAGAAATTTTCAGAAATAAAATCAGAAAATATGGATCACATAACCACCCCACCCCCCAAAAAAGGAGCCATAAATAAGACAAAACCGAAAAATAAGATAGCAGAATTAAGACAAAGCATGCTTTCCCTAAAGACAAACCAAAGCCAAGAAAAACACATTCAAAATCATTACACAACGCTCTGAATATATTTAACACCTCTGAAACGTATGCTTAAACATTGTTAAGATGACAAAGGGACAAGGCATTTCACCCTGGAGTGATGGGAATGTTTTGCACTTACGTAGAGATGAGATTGCACAACATCGTGGATGTGCTAAATGCCACTGAATTGTTCACTTCAAAATGATCGATTTTATGTTCTGAGAATTTCATCTCATAAAGAAAACACACACACACACCCCCCACCAAAATCACTCCTTTTTGGCGATGGCACAATGTGGCTTTATAATCTTTCCCTCCTTTTCACCTCCATTCACCTTTTTATCTTTCTTCTCCACTTTTTCATTTGGGCACACACAGGACTTTTCCTCTGAGTCCTTCTATCATTCTGGATGGACCCAAGATCCTGATCCAATACAGAGACTTTGGTTTCTTCACCTCAACTTCATCTTCATTGACCTTTTCTCTGCCCCAGCCACACACGGCCATTGTCACTGACTGGACTTGTCATCACTAAAAGTGCCACACCTCCAAGAGCCACTAAGTCAAGCACTGCATGCCACAGCTCTTGACATTTCAACTGTGAAAGCAGACAGTGCAGATCCAAGAAAAGGCTTTTGTTTGTTTGGGTTTTTAATAGGAGAGAATGAGATTTTGAAAAAAAAAATTCAATGGAAAGAATTGTAATCAAAGGAAGAGGATGAACACACAGGAAAGAAAAGAGAAATCAATAGTGGCGACTTTTGAAGATGGCAGGAAGAGATGGGGTCAGAAGAAAGGGTGGAGACACTGGCCTTTTGAGTTCATTAAGCCTGCAGTTTATAACTACACATCAGACTTAGAGAATGAGACCAAAGAAGTACTCAGAAAAATTTGGAGACTTGATTTTATTGCTTCAACAAGGGATGAAATACATAAGCTAAGCATCCAGCTGAAGAAGTCAGAAAAAGAACACATTATCAGGAAATTTTTGAAAAGAAATACATTACAAATGAATTCTTAATAAAATCTCCCCCAGAAATGAATAATTTTAAGAGTTGACTTTTTAAGAAACAGGAAAATATATAGCTGATATAATTAATAAAAAGTGATTTAATCACATTTAAATCATTTATATTTAAAGTAAATATGAACCTTATATTTTAGAAATTAAATGAATATTATTTCTACCCTAGGAATAAATTTGATAATTGCTATGAAAGTTTCTAGAAAATCTATAAATTACCACAATTGACTCAAGAATTGACCCAAGTAGCTCATTAATCAGACAACCTGAAAGAGTTGCCACAGAATATATGCCTGTACATATATATGTGCATGTGTGTATATATATATTATGTATACACATATTAGGGTTCTCCAATGAAACACCAATTTTATATATATGTATAAATATTTATATATAAGCCTTATTTTAAATAATGATAAATGTTTCTATATATCTGTATGTATATACAATTTTAAAAGGTTTATATTCCAAAGAAATTTTGGAATGCATAAAAATGTATGTTCCATATACATACAGATACATAGAAAGATTATGAGAGATTGGCTCATGTGATTATGTAGGCTGAGAAGTCCCATGATCTCTTGTTTCTAAGCTAGAGGCCCAGGAAAGCTGGTTGTGTAGTTCCAGTCCAAGCTCAAAGGCCTGAGAACCAGGGAAGCCAATGGTATAAGTTTCAGTATGAGTCTGAAGCTCGGATAACTGGGGACTGATGATGTACATCCCAGACCACATCCAAAGGCCCAAGAGCACCAATATCTGAGGACAGGAGAAGACGGATGGTCCCGCTCAAGCAGCTCATCCTCTTCTGCCTTTTTCTTCTGTTCAGCTCCTCAGTGGATTGCACAATGCCCACCCACATTGGTGAGGACAATCTGCTGTACTCAGTCTACCTATTCAAATGCTAATCTCTTCCAGAAACACCTTCACAGGTACCTCCAGAAATAAGATTTTACCAGCTATCTGAGCATCCTTAGCTCAGTCAAGTTGATACATAAAATCAACCATCACAACATATATTTTATATGTATATGTGTGTATCTGTATCAATAAATATATCTTCTTTTGAGAAGGAGTCTCACTCCATCACCCAGGCTGGAGTGCAGTGGCACAATCACAGCTCACTACAGCCTTGACCTCCCAAGCTCAAGCAATACTCCTACCTCAGCCTCCCAAGTAGCTGAAACCATAGGCAACTGCCCCCACACCCGGCTACGTTTTTTGTTTTTTTTTTTTTTTTCATTGTTGTAGAAATGGGATCTCCTTTTGTTGCTCAGGCTGAATGTATCTGTTTTTAAGCAAGCTATACCCAGGTGAAACTTTCATGTTCTCAGGGCAAAGAGAATCCCACTGCTACCCAGTCTTGCAATTCCTTATTTACAATTCTAAAATTTCAAACATTCTTTTTTCATGAAACATTTAAAGGCAAAATCTGACTAGAACTCATTTAACAGTAAAATTTGACCTGAATTTATATGAAGCTATGTATATGGTCTTTTTTCTATTATTGTTACATATTATACTTTGAAATATTAATGTGCTTTATTATGCACTCTTGTCACAGACCCCACTGGGCAAGATATGTGTTCTATAGTATATGTGTGTATGTGTGTGTGTGTGTGTGTGTGTGTGTGTGTAGTATATGTTTAGTACATGCTATTACCTTCCTAAAAACCCAAATGTTCTGATTTTGGAAACATATCTCAACCCAACAGTTGCAGGACAGGCCTTGTCAGCCTGCATAAACTGTTACAGAGCATAGAAAAAGATGAAAAGTTTGTCAACTACTTTTCAGAAGTTAGCATGACCCTGATCTAAAATTTGGCGAAAGGGTTTATTCCAAAATGAAAACTGCAGTGTGATTTCATTTGACTCTAGAAGCAAAATGCTTAAATAAGTGGTACTTTTCACTTTCCATCCTGTTGACAAAAAATATGATCACTGTATGGGCTTGTTTCTCCTTAAAATTTCAACAGTGCTAATGCCCAGTACCTCAGAACTTGAGTGTATTTGGAGACTGAGTCTTTAAAGAAGTAATTCAGTCATAATGAGGTCATTACGGTGAGTCCTAATACAATACGAACAGTGTCCTTATAGCAAAAGGAAATGTGGACCTAGGCACAGAGACAACGCCATGTGAGGACACAGTGAGAAGGCAGTTGTATTAGTCCATTTTCGCGCTGCTGTGAAGAACTGCCCAAGACAGGGTAATTTACAAATGAAAGAGGTTTCATTGACTCACAGTTCAGCATGGCTGGGGGGGAGGCCTCCGGAAACTTACAATCACGGTGGAAGGCGAAAGGGAAGCAAAGCACCATCTTCGCAAGGCAGCAGAAAGAAATGGCGAGCGAAAGAGGAAGAGCCCCTTATAAAACCATAGATCTCATGAGAACTCACTCACTATCACGAGAACCGCCCTTATGATTCAATGACTGCCACCTGGTCTCTCCCTTCACACCTGGGGATTGTGGGGATTACAATTCAAGATGAGCTCAGGGTAGGGAAACAGCCTAACCATATTAGCAGTTATCTACAAACCAAAGAGAGAGGGCTCAGAAGAAGCCAATCCTGCCAACATTTTGATCTCAGACTTCCAGTCTCCAAAGCTGTGAGAAAATGCGTTTCTGTTGTTTAAGCCACCTGGTCTGCCACTTTGTTATGGCAGCCCCTAGAAAACTAATACAATCACACTTTAACCTGCAAAATTAAAAAAAAAAAAAAAAAAAACAGTTAGTACCCATCCCACTATCATAAAAACACCTCTTTTCCTTCTCTCTGGGCACTATCTTCATGAAAACTCCAAAAATCCCAAGGACACTCACTGAGTACAAATAGTGCTGATTACTAGTTTTACAAGAAGAAAAAAGCTAGAAAATCTGATCAGTCCACCAGAGGGCCAAGTGTACTGCCGCTGTTATTCATGGTACATACACAGTGTCTCCATTGAAAGCATGTGACCCAGTATCAGGGGTCATCCTTGTCCATGAATCAAACCTCATTGGCCCAGACAAGGGCACCAGGTAGTCCGGTGTGCAAGCATGGAGTGCTTGAGGCCAGTGCTACAGAAGTTCTCAGGACACGTTATTCAATATCTGAGCTCCCAGTGCTGCTATTTCACTATTCACCCCTTTCTCCATACACCAAGGCATTTTCCTTAAACACTTGCATTGTGCCAAAGTCACTGAGCCCAGGAGGTTCGGGCCTCAGGCACACACTCTGACCTGATACCTTGTCCCATTATCTATTTCCTGGCTCCCAGAAGAAAAAAAGTTCTTCCTTCACTCAGCCCAAAGCCTGCCTATTCTGTCTAGAATTATTTGTATTATTTTCAGGCGGAATTTTTGTTGTTATTGTTGTTGTTGTTGTTGTTGTTTTATTTTGTTTTTTTGAGACGAGTCTCCCTCTGTTGCCCAGGCTGGAATGCAGTGGCACGATCCTGGCTCCCTGCAAGCTCCACCTCCCAGGGTCACGCCATTCTCCTGCCTCAGCCTCCCGAGTAGCTGGGACTACAGGCGCCCACCACCTCGCCTGGCTAATTTTTTGTATTTTTAGTAGAGACGGGGTTTCACCGTGTTAGCCAGGATGGTCTCCATCTCCTGACCTCATGATCCGCCCACCTCGGCCTCCCAAAGTGCTGGGATTACAGGCGTGAGCCACCGCGCCCGGCCTTCAGGGGGAAATTTGACCTTGTAGTAGCCAAGTAAAACCTTACCACATAGGATCATGCAAAGCAAAAAGAGTATTTATTGCTCCATAACTAAGTAAGGATTGTTCTAGGAATGCAAAGAAAGTTCAATATTAGGGGAAAACTTAAAACCTCGATCTTATATCACTAAGTCAAAGGAGACAGTGTAATAAGGTTAAAAAAAAATAAGAAGAAAAGGATCTTCTACCATAAGAAATAAGAAGGTTCAATTATTACCACTTAAGGATGAGATAACTCTAGATAAAAGAATCAATTGATAAATGATTAGAAATATAATATTTTTTAAATAATTAAAATGATTATTTAGAAATTAATGACTTCTTTCTACGCTAGTGTTAGCCAGTTAGAAAGTTGTAATGGGCAAAATAAATGCCATTTACATGTTAACAAAATATGTAATATACGTAAGAATGAATTGCATATAAAATGTAAGACACCGATACAAATAATTTTAAGTGGCTTCAGCTGTGCCTTTGCCCACAATTTAGAAAAGAACCTAAGATGTTCTCTGTGATGAACACTGACCTGCACTCAGGTACATCTTTCACCCACGACTAGGCAGGTCACTACTCTCATCAGACTAACAGTTTTTAGTTTTTAGTGACTATTGCCCTATTATCCAGCCTGAGTGGCCATTTTCCAAAAGTAACATGTAACCTATAATAAAAGAACATCAAATTCACTGTTGCTCAGTGTTGAAAATAACACTATTGATGAGGGGAATAGAACAGCATCTTTCCTCCAGAGACTAAAATCTTCCTTTGGACCAAACCAGACAGTCATATAATCACGAGGCTGCATTGTATCATTTGTTCCTCCTTGGGGATTGCTTTAAGGGGCCTCACTTTGGTGCTGCAGTGGCCTATGCTGAGGAACATTATAAGGAATGACTTTATACTTGCAGCTGCGTGTACCATTAAATGTCAAAGCACACACTGTTCACTGTATCACTCTGTCTATTATTATTATTTTTTTTTTTTGAAATGGAGTTTCGCTCTTGTTGCCCAGGCTGGAGTGCAGGGGCGTGATCTCGGCTCACCGCAACCTCCACCTCCCAGGTTCATGCGATTCTCCTGCCTCAGCCTCCTGAGTAGCTGGGATTACAGGCATGCACCACCACACCCAGCTAATTTTGTATTTTTAGTAGAGACAAGGTTTCTTCGTGTTGGTCAGGCAGGCTGGTCTCGAACTCCTGACCTCAGGTGATCCGCCCACCTCGGCCTCCCAAAGTGCTGGGATTATAGGCGTGAGCCACCGCGCCCACCCTGTCTCCTTTTCACTTGCCTTCATGAAGAACTTTTGTCTCTGGATTCAAAAGCAGAACTTCGTTGGTTCTTCTGAGTAACTTTTGCTTTTATTGGTTTGGGGGCAGTGCAATTCATGCAATTGATTCTCTTTCCTTCATCATTGGCGGCTAGAAAACTTAGGACCAAATATGCCTCATATTTCTGCCAAATATAGTAGAATTTATGGCACATAAGTTGAGTAAAGACCCTGTTTCTGGCCCCATCTTACATTTCGTATCCTTATATTTCTTTCATTTTAATCTTTACTTACTTATCTGAGCACTGCATTGTAAAGCATGATACAGCCATTATATTGTGCACTGACTTCATGGTTTGTCTTTTGCCCTATCCCTTTAATTTTTGTATGTGGGGCTGGTTCCTCCTCTTTTCCCAGATGACATTTCTTAGTGAGCTTTAACACTTTTTCAGAGACTCTGTACAAGTCTCTGCTCCTACACTTCTGCTTTGTCATCTGAACAGACACCACTTCCTTTGCATTAAGCTTACTTGAAAAATGCAACTCTTATGACTTTTAATTTTGGCCAATAATGCAGATACTGAGAAATATTTTGCCCTATGATTTATCAAGGGCAGTCTTGCCTATGCTGAAGTTCAGTAAGGATGTGAAGACATTCCTTAGCCAATAAACCTTGGCTGGCTTTATCTGGATGCTAACACAATGTCATTTAATATAGGAGGGTGTTTGTATATGGTTTCTCTGAATCCTTAATAGTGCAGTT
Source organism: Papio anubis (assembly GCF_008728515.1). Taxonomy (NCBI): domain Eukaryota; kingdom Metazoa; phylum Chordata; class Mammalia; order Primates; family Cercopithecidae; genus Papio; species Papio anubis. The sequence continues at coordinate 22,670,528 of NC_044989.1, forward strand.
TTAAGAGGCTGGAAAGGCAAGGCAGGGAGACCTGGGTCCATAGCAGAAGTCCACCTCCTTTCTCTTGTGTTTAGAGCAAACCTGAGAGACTCGGGGGTGCTTCCGGGACCCAGTGCTTTTGTGATTTTTTTCTTATCTGTTATTCTGGTCTGAGGCTTGGGACTTTCTTATCTCTCAGATGAAAGATGCCTTTGGTCCTCGGGGGAAAAAAAAAGACCCCACAGAAACCCAGAGGGACAATTTACAAAGGCCCCAACTCATGGGAACTTTGTGGTGTTTTTCTACTCTAGATATAAGGACAGGAATCCCCCAGGACCATTTTTTTTTCTGGGCAAAGGCCCAGGGAACAGTTGGCTGTGGGAAGTCGGGGAGACATGGGGATTCAGGTTCAGAGAGGAGGGGTGTCATTTCCTAAACTTAAAGTGATGAAGAAGCAGCAGATTTGAATGATGAGAAGTTCTGTTTGGGATCTTTTTCATTTGATGTGGAACTACCAAGTAAAGATGCATTCACAGGCATTCAGACCTGGAATTCTGAAAGGACATGGCAGCCTATAGACACAGGCATTAACAACTATAAACCTCAAATCCAGCAGTATTTGTTGTTTTCCTCTGGCAAGTTACCTAGTTTTCATTGTCAAGAGCACACAGAGAATAAGTTTCAGATGACACACAGGAGGATTTCAGAATAACAACACTGAGGCCTTCATACAATGCACGTGACCAGGAACTCCTGAGTGGTATGTATCTTTCCTGTTATTGCACAACAAATTATCCTAAATTCAGTGGCTTTACAAAGCACATATTTATCATCTCACAGTGTCTGTGGGTCTGCTCAGCTGGGTTCTCTTCTCAGAGTCTCATAAGGTGTAGTTGAGGTATCTATCAGGCTGAGATCTCATCTGGAAGCTTAACTGGGGAAGATTCTGCCTCCAAGCTTGTTCTGGTTGATGGCAGAATCATTTTCCCTTGTGTTTTTGGACCGAGGGCCCCAGATTCTTGTTGGCTAATAGTTTGAGGCTGCCCTCAGTAACTAGAGGCCCTCACCATTCATAGAGCCCCTTGTGGGCTTTTCCAACATGACCACTTATTCCATCAAGCCAGCAAGGAGAGTTTCTAGTTAAACCTGCTAGCAAGAGGGAGTCTCATAAAATGCAATGTAATCCTGGAAGTGACAGCTCATCCCTTTGCCATATTCTGCTGGTTAGAGGCAAGTCACAGGTCCTGCCCACACTCAAGGGAAGGGACTGTACAGGATGTGAACAGGAGCTGGGGATCATGGAGGGTCACCTCATTGTTTGCCATGTTGTCCATGGATGGGAGACACATGGAAAAATAATTGAAAAGCCATCTCCAAGGGACAAGCATGGCAATATCAGATACATGTATATTCAACATATATTCTGGCATGGAAAGTCAGATAAGACATGCAAAAGATTAGGAGTTTTGGCAATGTCGTGGGGAAAATAAGTTTTCCAATGCACCCATTAATCACTTCACTAGTGTTGCTCCTTGGTAAATAATTTCATTGGTATAACTCTGTTGTGATAGTCCCCATCATCTATTTTAGATGTCTTAGGAGACTAAAGAGGGAGACTCAAATAAGCCAGCCTGACAATAATCCTCAACATGTATTATCTGGGGTATTCTTGAAAGATTTTATTGGCTTTGGATCTGAACATCGAGTGGGCACAGTGATTGGCCAAAGAATATTTTAGTTGATTGATGTCCCCACTTTCGAAAAGAATGGAGTTGGTGAAATTCTGGAAAATTCTGGAAAGATCTAAAACCATTTACAATTTAATAATCAAAGACCTATATGAAATATCAAATACATGCTAGGTGCTAAAAATCAGATCACAGATATCCAATTCATCAATAGCCTCCACAACAAGATGTCTAACCACTAAACACATAAAGCTTTGGCCTCAGTTGTTCCTCCTGTGGCCTAACTAACCTCCCATCCCAGCATTTCCCCTGCAAGAGCTGCTGGAGGCTCTTTGGAGCTGCCCACGCAAGGGGGTTATGCATTTTCATCTCAATCTTGTCTCCCCGCGACACAACCATCTGCTCCGCAACACACACCTTGGGTGCCAGGGACAGGACACTGGTTGGGATGTGAAATTGAGTCTGGGGACATTTTCTCTTGACATCTCAGAATTCATTACACTTCCAAAACAATGAAGACAAACATGCCTGTTTATCAGGAGCCCTGCTAACATGGCTGCAAATATTTGTTTCCGTAATTCTGAGACTTCAAATATGTTTGATAGTGACTGAAGCCAGTCTACTTGAGTGACAGCTTCTGCAAAGCCAGATCCCACAAGGTAGGTGATGGTGAGAAGGCCCTGTTACCCCACCATAAACCAGCAGAGGACATGCTGATTTCTATGTGTCCAAAGAAACAAGCATGTAAGAAAGCAGGCAGATTCCCTGTCACAAACAAAGGGGACAGAAGCTGCAAGAAAAATCTGTCAAGCCAGCCAGGGTAGAAGAGGTGGAATGTGGAGGACAGATAGATAAACATTTCATTTCAGGCTTTGAAGATGGACCTTTTAGATGTCCATGTCCCTTTTTGGTTGGTTGGTTGGTTGGTTGGTTTTCTGAATGTAGGGGTGTTTGGGGAAACATGGTACCATTTTGAAAAACAGTAAGTATGAGATTTTTGTTAAAAGACAGCCTCAGGTCTAAATGCGAGCTTTGCCAATCATTTGCTGCCTACCTTTCAAAAACACCACTCTTATCCTTTTAAATCTGTTTTCTCATCTGCTTAGAAGTGAAAATTTTTAAAGTACTTAATCTCCCAGCGTTATTGCAATAGGATCAGCACAGTGCAGAAGTGTCCTACACTTTGCAGAACTGCAGGGCTAAAGCCAGCCTTGGTCCATCACACACACACTTTCACTCTCCCTATGCCTGGAAATTGAAGTCTGTGATGAGAAGGGGACTGGGCCAAACTCTGTCTACCAGGAAGACTCAGTATGGGTAATGCCTCCTGTCCATACCTAACAGGCAGGGAAGACAGAGCTGAAAAGCACACATGCCCACAGCCTTGCCTGTGATTGAGGAGCCTGATAGTTGTGGGTGGGGCTGAAGGGGAGAGAGCCAGGCCTAGAGCAGGTGCAGGACTGGTTGGGGCAACTTCACTCTCATTCCCTGAAAGGAACCCCCAGACCCAGCCATTGACAGCTCCAATTTAACCTACAGCCGCCCCTAGATCTGTGTGCCGCCACTTGTCCTCTGCTGCTGGGCAGCAGAATGGCCCATTATCTCAGGTGCTCAGACACGTTGCAGAGGAGAGAGATGGCAGTGGAGATGGCCATGGGGCTGGCCAAGGGCGCTCAGTCATTCCCATGCAGATCAGCAGGTCTATGCCTGTGTATTGGTAAAGCCCCTCTCTCTGTGCATCCAGAAACTTCATGGACATATTTGTTTACTCCATTTGCCAATATGCAGTTTGCATAATATTGAATCTGGAAAGGACACTGCATCCACTGACAGGAGTTTTCCCAGCTGGAAAAAAGAAAAAAAAAAAGATGAAAGAATCCAGCTTTACATTTGGGGGTAAAAATAAAGACACCAACAGTATGTGCCAGGCTGTCTGATGGATGGTTCATGGCACGGGGAAGGCCACGTCTACGGTCAGGCCATGCTCCCACAGCCAACGTACTGTTGGATGGCTTTCTCGTAAACACTCTTGGCAGCTCCGGGGATGGCTCTTTTGGTAAAAAGGATGTACTGGGACAAAACATGGGCCTTCAGCCAAGACGCATTTCTTCCTATAAAATGGAAAACATGCACATGTCAGGATGCAAAGAGCCAAGCCTCTCCAAGAGTGGAGGTGTCCCCCTCCTTAGCATCCCTGGAGGAGAAGAGGACAAGAAAGAGCTGGGCTTTGACCTGAGATGCCCGTCAGGGAGCAGAGAATGCATAGCAGCCCCTCTGCACCAGGGCAGGCTTTTCCATCAGGTGCCTTTTGCCAGCTTGCTTATATTCTCAGATCGCTTAAATACCTAGCTCAAGGCTAAAATACCTAGCTCAATCACAGGGCACGATAAGGCCCTTCCAAATTTGTAAAAGCAAAGGCACAAAAGCACAAAGCCAAGGTCAGTGGAAGGAAGCCCACCAGGGATGTGCTCCACAGGCCCCAGACAACCATTCTCCTGGATGCTCTCTTCTCACTTAGACCAATAGCAGCCCCTTCTCGTCACAGACCCCTCCTCCCCCGACTGCAGGCGCTGGTGAGCTGTGGGGACTTACACCTTGTCCAAACATCACTCTATACACGATCCCCTGGGCCCTTCTTATGCAGTTTGTAGTCCTTGGAGCAATATCAGCATCCCCTGACAGTTGGTTAGACATGCGGTCTCAGGCCCCGCCCCAGAGCTGTTGACTCAGGAAGGAACTGCCGGTTTACAAGATGCCCGGGTGATTTGTGTGCTTACTAATGAGATAATAGTACATGCTCATAATTGGACATGGATGCCTTCTTCAGGGTCCTGCACCTGAGGAGAATGGATAACCAGCAAGGCATGAAACAGGAAAGTCCCCCCACCCCAGGTCAGAGCCCTGAGCTTAGGTAAAAGGTACTTTGGAATATAGACCCCATGAACCCAGCATCCCAGTTATCCCAGTCATCCAATCTCTATGGTAAGGAAGCATCCACTCACAATCCTGCCCCATCATAAAACCTTCCCAGAAGAGGGCAGACTGTGGAAGAAAAATCCAGAATGATTTATGACCATGCTTGAAAGTTCAAATGAGGGGAAAAAAAAAAAATCAGATCTGGGATTATTTATTGGGAATTTCTCAATCTTTAGCCAGAGTTTGGCTTTACCTTCTCTAAGGACAAAAGTTCAGGTCCTGTGCAGTCAGGGTGAAGTTTGAAATTAAAGATGGCTGTGTCCATTGTGAGGGGACATCCACTGCCCAGGCCACACCGCAGGAGGGCTGGCCCAGCATCAGAGACTCTAGCTGGTACTTTCGCTTGGTTCTTTCAATGCTGTTGCTCTTGTCTGTTCGCTGGAATCTGCAGAACTTATGAGCTCATTCCTGGGCAAATCACCAAGCTCTGCAGATGACTCAGTGACAAGCGCTCATCAGAAGAAAAGTAGCCCTGCACACTAGCAAGGCTCACAAACCTGAAGCCTCCCTTAAAGCTTATTGTGATGATGACAGAAGGGCCCATCACAACCCGTCAATGGTCATTAAGCACAACTGTGTGCCCACAGTGTTATTCTGGGAGAAGCATTTCTCCACAGGCTCCCCACCAGGACCTCAGCTGTAACGATTACAGCCATCTCACTTTGTATAGTGGGCGTGGCACCTGGAAATGCCTGTTCTGTGATTTTACCTGGTTCTCTCGTGCTTATAACCTTGCAAGAGCAATGGGAACAGAATTGTGTTTACTATAGACATGACATACAAGTATTTTAGAGAGTTTGTTTGGCATCATACACATAGATTGTAGAATTGCAATTCTGGCCCATCACATGCATTTAACATTCATTATGCTTAGAAACGAAAGCCCAAGATGAGAATTGGACTTGAATAAATATCCAGAAATGGTATTGCCGGATCATATGGTGATTCTACTTTTAATGTTGAGGAACCTCTGTACTGTTTTCCATAATAGCCATACCAACTTGCATTCCCATCGACGGTGTACCAAGTTCTCTTTTCTATACATCCTTGCCAATGTTTATCTTCCTGTTTTTTGTTTTTGTTTTTGTTTTTTAAATAATGGCCATTCTCATAGGCATGAGGAGATATCCGTTGTGGTTTTTATTTCTATTTCCCTGATCACTGATGCATGTCTTTTTTGGAGAAATGTCTGTTGAGGTTCTTTGTCCATTTTTTAATGACTTATTTTGTTTGTTTTTTTGCTATTGAGTTGTCTGTGTTCCTTATACATTTTGAACATTAACCCCTTATCAGATGTATAGTTTGCAAATATTTTCTGCCATTCTGTAGTTTTTTTTCATTTTGCCAATTGTTTCCTTTGCTGTACAGAAGCTTCTTAGTTTGACACAATTCTGCTTATTTATTTTGGCTTTCGTTGCCTATGTTCATGGTGTTATATCCAAAAATGTATTTCCAAGACCACTGTCACAGAGCTTTTCTCCTGTGTTTTCTTCTAGAGGTTTTATGTTTTCAGGTGTTACATTTAAGTCTTGAGTCCATTTTGAGTTCATTTTTGTGTATGGTATAAGGATCCAATTTCACTCTTTTGCATGTAGAGATCTGGTTTTCCCAACACCATTTATTGAAGAAACTATTCTTTCCCCAGTTTGTATTCTTGGTGCTCTTGTTGAAAATCAGTTAACCTTACATGCATAGATTTATTTCTTGGCTCTTTATTTTGTCCCATTGGTCTGTATGTCTATATTTATACCATCACTATACAGTTTTGATTACTATAGCTTTGTAATGTAATTTGAAATCTGGAAATATGAGGCCTCAGCTTTTTTCTTGATATTTATTCAAAGGAATTTAAATCAGCATTAGAATCTCAAAGACATAACTACACTCCCATGTTCATTGCAGCATTATTCACAATAGTCAAGAAATGGACACAACCTGAGTGTCCATTGATGGATAAATGGATACATAAAATGTAGTATATGTATGCAATAAAATATTATTCAGCCTTAAAAAAGAAGAAAATCCTGCCATGTGTAATAACATGGAGGGACCTGTAGTACATCATGTGAAGTGAAGTAAGCCATGCATAGAAAGACAAATACTGCATGATCTCACTTATATATGGAATCTAAATTAGTCAAACATATATAAGTAGTAGAAGGGTAGTTGCCAGGGGGTTGGGGGAGAGGAAATGGGAAATGGGGATAGGATGGTCAAAGGGTACAGTTTCTGGAGATCTGCTATACCATATACAGCTTATAGCTCACGACACTGTATTGTATTCTTAAAATTTGCTAAGAGGGTAGATCTTATGTTAAGTGTTCTTACCACAAATAATAATAATAGAAACAAAAGTGGCATGGAAGCCTTGGGAGGTGATGGATATGTCTGCGGCCTTGAGGAGGGTGATGGTTTTATGGATGGACACTTATTATTCCCAAACTCATTAAGTTGTATACATTAAATATACATATAGTTCCTTACATGTCAACCATGCCTCAATAAAGTAGTTTTGTTGCTGTTGTTGCTGTTGTTGTTGTCGTTGTTTGAGATGGACGGAGTCTCGCTGTTTCGCCCAGGCTGGAATGCAGTGGGGCGATCTAGGCTTACTTCAAGCTCCACCTCCCGGGTTCATGCCATTCTCCTGCCTCAACCTCCCAAGTAGCTGGGACTACAGGCGCCTGCCACCACACCTGGCTAGCTTTTTGTATTTGTAGTGGAGACAGGGTTTCGCCATGTTGGCCAGGATGGTCTTGATCGCCTGACCTCGTGAGCTGCCCTTCTCAGCCTCCCAAAGTGCTGGGATTACAGGTGTGAGCCACCGCGCCCCGCCAATAAAGTAGTTTTAAAATAAAAAAGAAGGGGACTTGGACAGGTAAACTGTGCAAGTTTTGTTTTGTTCTTAAGGGCACAACAGTCATAGGGTTATAGCTGTTTTACATTTTCTTTCAGGCAAAAATTATTAGAGCATATTTCACCGTACAAAGCTGTGTGGCCTTGGTTATCATTGTCCCATGTGTTCAGGTAGATCCAAAATGACTTTCTGAAGAGAATCTTGGCCTTACCTACAGGTACATCCTGGCTTATCTCCAAAAGGAGATATAAGAGCTTTCTACTCAGGCAGGAGTTCTTGTAAGGTGACACAATTTTGACAAGAGTATGTTAATCTTACTCCCACCTTGGGTGACTGTTAAAACATAAGGCTCTACACCTCCCTACTTCCCTGAAACAGAGAATATTTGCACTCCTGCTAGTTGTCAGGGAATGTAACCTTGAACTTAGCGCCACTCAAACCTTTCAATTCCTCTTGATTGAGAAGAATTGTGTTTAGGGAGTATTTCCCAGCAGGGAATTGTATTCGCTAAGGTAATGCTAGCAGTTCTAACAGATAAATACTGAATTCCCAGTTGCTTAACACAATAGAAGTTAGTTTCTCATGTACATCACAGTCCAATTAAGGTTTTCCGGTTCCATGTCTTTCCTCTAGGCCTTCAGGAGCCCAAGCTTCTTTCCTGTGACTCTACCCTCCTGTGGGTCCTGATATTCTTTTCCTTCCAGACAGCAGATAGGGAAAGGGGTTTTAGACCAAACACATTTACTTTCCAACCACTTCTGCCCACATTCAGTCTCGAGGCCACACCCAGTTGCAATGAAGGCTGGGAAAAGCACTCATGGTAAGTGTTGAGGAGGGAGGGAGACAGGCTTTGGTGAACTCAGAGTAGTTCCGCACAAAAATGCATTGATCTAAATCATTTAAACTGACCCCAGATTAAGCCAGTTTATCTGAGTGCTGAGTATGTGGGAAGCATTGTATGCTGCACAATAGCTATAGAATAGCTAGAGATAAGCCCTCAGTCTAAACAGAGGCAGGAAAGGAAACTCTGGGTGCGTGGGTAGGGAGGATTTTACACCAGAGCCCTGCTGAGGATAGCATTGAGACCGGATGATGTCTCTTTTCAAGAAGATGGGCTTCTCTCAGGCCTCTGAATGTTACAGTAATGTCCCCCACCCCGCTTCTAGCTCCTGCTTGTTTTTGTTTAATTACACTGTGATTCCTGTAACCACTGTGCTTCCCTCTTGACCTAGGCTGTTGGGAAGCTTAGATTCCAATCAATACAGCCCATCTCTAGCAATTATGCAAGACCCTAAGGCATGCACTTTTTGAACCCACTTCATACCTGATTCCATTCATCTTTCCTATTCTTACTTCTCCTCTGCCTCATGTTTTGGAATCTTTTATGTCATCTTGCCATCATCCAACTATCTTTGTAAACTACATCTCATCCATTCAAGGAATAAAATGGAATACAACCAAATAAATAAATAACAACAGACTAACAGACAGAATACAGGGGTAGTTATGATGCAGGAGCTGCTAGAGAAAATTGGAAACACTTTCCATTTTCCTTCTCTTCTTGCCACAATGTTGGCCTTATGGGTGTGGCTTCTTCATTGTGGTCGCTCTTAGTGAGCAAGGCTCTTCCTTGGGCTCCAGGCATCTGCTGCACACACAGCGTTGGGCAGTCTTCAAGAAGACACTTTCTCAGCTCTCCAAATACCCACAAACTCTAGGAAAAGCCTTCTCCAATTTCTCAAGGGGATGGGAATCTTTGGGTTTCTCCTTGATGTACGGGGGTGGTAGGGTCACTGGTATGTCTCCCACCATGTTTCTCCCTGTGTCTGCGCATCATGGGAACACCTCTGCTACCCAGCAGTTGTTCTAAAGCCCTACCTTCGAGGTCCTTCTGAGCTCCATGGGCAGATTAGCCAAGGCGCAGCATAGCCCACTGGTGAAGAGCAAGACTTAAAGAAGCATTGCTCAGCATGGTGGCTACTAAGCACTAGAAATGAAACTAGTCTGAACTGACATGTGCTGTTAAGTGTGAAATACACACTAATTTTGAAGAGTTAGTAGGAAAGAATATATCACATTAATACTTTTCAATATTGATTACATGTCATAATGATAACATTTTAGATTGGTAGAGAAAAAAGTTATTACAGTTAATTTCCCTGTTTATTTTTAAAATGTGTTTAATGTAGCTACTACAGAATTTTAAATTATGTACTGAACTTGTCATTGGTACCTTCCATCTTATTTGTATTGTGCAGTGTTGTTCTAGAGCCAGACTAACTGGATCTGAATCTTACCTCAGCTACTTGATAGCTGTGTGACTTTGGCCATGTTATGCAACCTCTCTGGGTCTTAGTTTCTTCATTTCTCCTTTTTTAAAATGGGGAGTATAGTGGTTGTGAGGATTAAATAATTAATTTTGTAAAACAATTGGAACAATGACTAGTGCACATTAAATGCTAGATTAGTGTCAAATAAAATACAAATTAGGAAGTGTCCTTTCAGGACCCCCTCCCTGGGGCATTCCAAGGCCTGAGATGCCCTCTCATCCCGTGTGAGTGTTGAGTACATCCAAGCGAAAGTGCCTCTGTGGGCTGAGAAGACAGGAAACAGAATTGTGAAAATAAAAGTACACCCATCCCTGGACTGATTACCTCTAGATGCAGAAGCGGTCACCCATGGCAATTCCAATCAGAAGCAGGAAATTAATTAACAAGGAGAAGAGGCAGGTCAAGAACGGATAACCAAGTACCAGCGCGGTGGAAGTTGTGAGTGGGGAAAGTTACCGGAGTTGACCAAGGAAGAAGTCGCCTGTGGAAACTTGCCCCTGAATGCTATGGCCCCACAGCCCCCACCTTGCCCTTGGCTGCTGACCATGGGCCTCATTCGCGTTCCTTCTAGTTCTGTCTCTCGGGCCTGAATGACCAGCCATTCATCTAGATAAACTTTCCCTCAATTGCCCAAGTTTTTTTCACCTGTACATTTATCATGTGGTCGGTGGGAAATAATTCCTTTCTCACTGGAGGACACTTCCTTATCTGAGGCAATTTTTTCAGTGTTTTACAAACAGGTGGAAGGGTTGCTGCCTCCATCATGCCACGGCCCATTTTCCATCATTATCACTTCTTGGCTTTAAGATGGTGCTTTATTCTGATCAGACATCCAAAGTGAAAGATAAATAATCCCCAGAAGTCACTGCTTCAGACATGATCACCTAACACCTGGGTAGGAATTAAAAAGACTAGAATTAGAGAGGAAGGGCCAGATACCAACAGGCACCAAAGATCATTTTGCATTTATCCTTCTTCTTAGCAGAAGGTCTTCACAGGTTTCCCCCACTGCCTTCAGCTCCACCTTGACCTATTCCTCAGACATTCAGTAAGCCTGTTGTGCTGGAGATGGACACACTCCCATCCATCTGAAGCAGGCTCTCTCTCCACTCCTACAGAACAAAGGCAGACAAGAGCTTACAGCCTGAGAAATCGGGATCTAAACTCTTATATCAAGATCCCCAGGCACCTACGTGTGATACCTTTTCCCTCTTCCTGCCCAAGTTATCGCTTGGCAATGATGATCCTCAGGCAGAGTACAAAGGCATTCATGTCTCTGGCCTTGTACTCCTTTTTCTCTCAGATGGGAATAATAATTCATGCTATGTCATAGTTTTATCACAAAGTGCTAATAAAACAACATGCATGAAAGTGCTTTGACATAGTGCTTTGACATCAATGAGGTCCAAAGGACAAAGAATAAACCCGCATGTGTCCCTTATGTTTTGAGACTCTGTGTAATTAGCATTTAAGAAAACCCTGCCTGACCTGCTTTTCCACTTCTCCCAGTGAGGCACTGCAATACTCTCTTCATCACTAGTAATTTTAAATTGTCAATTGGGCCACAGTTCTCAAGGTCACCTTGGTGGCCTTCTTCTGGCACCTCTCATAGGGAATTTTCTCAGCTCCCTCCTCTTGCAGTAACCCAGACACTCTCATCTTACCTCCCACATCACACTTTGCTTCCTGGTGGCAGCACCTGAATCTGATTTACTGTGGCATTTGCCTTCCCTCCTGACCAACAGTGCCTAGCACAGTGCTATGAACAGAAAACACCAACAAATATTTCCTGGAGAAAAGAGCAATACAGTCCCCAAAGAAAAAATAAACTCTTCTGCATCTTTGGCTATGGTTTAAAAAGTACAAGGTCAGCTCTTACACACCTGCACACACACACACACACACACACACACACTCCATTAGGAAGAACAGGGCCTATGGGCTCCAGTTTACCTGGAATTGTATCTAATCTCTCACCACAAAGCTTCTGATGGGCGCTTGGTCATTAGGATTTGTCCTGATGTCTTGGAAAAGCCTGAGCTTCGTGTTAAAAGGGGGAAAGTGAGGATTCCATGACTCTACCTGCATTCAGCATTTGTTCTCTAACAAAGACTTTAGGGAACTGTCTGTATTGTGTGGGTTCTGTTTTCAAGGACAAAAAATATTAACTTAAGGGGAAAATGTCATTTTCAGAATTTTCTTTAGTAAAATTAAATCTTACCTGGAGCAACTTTTCTTTCTCAAGCAGAGAAGTTCAATCACCCACCCCCAGCCCTCTGAATAGCAACTAAGAAAGAAAAAACCATTTTTCTGTTCTGAGATTATTAGTGATCAAGGGCACTAAAGAGGGGGCATATGAGCAGCTGGCTTACAGATGTTTGTTTATGATGCTTGAATCTGCTGCTTAGGAGAAGCTGGGAGGGGCTGTATGGGAAGGAGATGGTCAGGGGGTGAAAATATTCTAAGTACACATGACGACACCGACACCTCACCCATGGAGAACATATGAAAGAGCAAGAACTCACAGTGTCTGGCCAGGTGTACCTGACAATCCATATACTTGCAACATCAATCATGGTGTAGCATCCTGGTGAGCTTGAAAGAGGCCCTACCCTGTCCCTGCAGCCCAAAAGGGCTCAAGTTCAGGTCTGGTGGATTTTCTGTTCCAGTAGCCCACCTTCCACCACCTCCTTTACCTTCCAATATGCCCCTCCCCACACACCTGCACCCTGCCTGTCCCCTAAGGCTCCTCCCTCTCGTCATGTGACTTGGCCAATTTACATCTTAAGCAGCTACAATTTCCCTTCTGGGAGGCACGGGGGATTCAGTGTTCATGTATCATTCCTTGGCCCCATACTCAAGCTCTCAGCCTTCTTTCTTCACAGCACAGCCCAACAACATAGCACTTTTTGTCTTGCACCTGGTATACTGGGGGTTCTCACTCCATTTCTATCCTCTTCATCCTCTTTCAATCCCTTAACAACACAGCCCTCAATGACTTCGAGAAGCCAACGAAGAGTGGCAAAGACTCCCCAAGTAAATTATAGAAGAATTCAGTAGAAGACACAAAGGTTCAGTTACATTCATAAGGAACCCATTTATTCATCAGCAAAGACTCACCAAAAGATCCATGAAAAGAATTCAGAGGTCCAATGAACCTAGATGGGAAAAAAAGGCTCTCTTTATTTTCACAACCTTCTCACTGAACTCTAGCATTTCCTTCAATTATGAATTCAGGCAATAAACCACAGTTTTAGCAATATCTATGGTTTGCCAAAGTAGAAGTCAAATTTTTTAATATATTATGATTGTTAAAGATTTTTTTCAAGCATATGACAGTTATTAGGCCTCCAAATAGATCTTGCTTTGTAATGACTTAATAAAGAAGCACATGTATGACTGTACCACATACCTGTTTTATTTATATTTTGATAAATGTATTTCAATATAATTAACTTCCTTTGCAACTCTATGTATTTTATTATGTGCATTTAAAAATGTGATTCTGAGCATGAGTCCACAGACCTCATCAGATGCCAAAGGAGTCTATGGAAAAAAGGAAAACACTGGTTGAGAACTCATCCCTCTCCCCACCCTCTATAACTCCTGTACATGCCCCTGCCCCAAAGATTCCTGTGACACGGTCTTAAGCTGCACTGTAGGTCTCTGAACACTCGGACTTGAGTTATCCTAATGCCTCTAGAAATGATAAATATCCATGCTCGTGTCAAAAGCTGGAAACTCAAAAAGTTTATATGCAGGCCGGGTGCAGTGGCTCACGCCTGTAATCCCAGCATTTTGGGAGGCCAAGGCAGGTGATCACCTGAGGTCAGGAGCTCAAAACCAGCCTGGCCAACATGGTGAGACCCCATCTCTACTAAAAATACAAAAATTACCCAAGCATAATGGCATGCACCTGTAGTCCTGTAGTCCCAGCTACTGGGGAAGCTGAGGCAGGAGAATCGCTTGAACCCAGGAGGTGGAGGTTGCAGTAAGCTGAGATCGCACCACTGCTCTCCAGACTGAGCAACAGAGTCAGACTCCATCTAAAAAAAAAAAAAAAAAGTTTATATGCAGCACAGGAGTGGGAAGAGAGGAGTGGGAAGGACTGAGGCGCCAGGACCCCTGGTTTCTGGAGGTCTTCAGAGCTCTGTTTCTCTGGAGCAGGGCTAAGCAGCCTCTGCCCTGCCCCTGTGGCAGCCAGGCCACCTGTGTCATGCCCACAGGCAGGGAGTCAGAGGGGTCCATCCGAAAAGCCACCTCTTCAAAGGCCCAACCCACCTGAAAATACACCTCCAGTCATGAGGTACCTGCTGATTCCAGACCAATGAGGGCAACGTTCTCATCCCTTTCAGGAAAAGAAGAAGAAATTCTTTTGTGAACATAATTCTAAACTGGGTGAGAGATATTGTTAGCTACTCAATTCCCTACCCCTCACACTAATTAAACAAGCACTTTGGGTTAATTAATTTGTAGGAAAGGACTATATTGCTGAGTGTACATTTTTTTTTCTGGGTTTAAACTGCTCTACTTCTCAAGTTAAAATTACTTTGCTTCAACTTTTCTTTCTTTCTCTCACCTTTAACTTGAAGTCTGTTTGCATGTTTTCTTTTTGCAGGTTGGAAAAAAATTTAGGGGGAATAGAAAGAAAGGTTATTTGGTCCTTTGAAGACAGAAATCCTGCTCATGGATTTTCTGAATTTAATTCATTGGAGAGAAAAGAGCGATTGAGTGAACAGAGTGGGAAAGGGAGGGACTACGAAAGGCAAAGGGGGCTTTAATCTTCTCCCAGTGGAGGCAGGGCAGCTGCCTCCAAAATTCCAGGGCACCTGGGACCCACGAGCCTTTGGAGACCCTCCCACAGCCAGGCCATGCTCGCCTGACCAGAGAACCCTGGGCCACAGCTTCCTAAAACAGCCCAGAAGAGGGGAGCATTGGGCTCAGCCAGAAATGCTCCTGCCCTCCCGGTGCTCACTGCCTCAGGCACTTTGATCAGAGGAAGAAAAGCTAAGAACTAAGAAATCATTCTGAGCTCAAGCTGAGAGGGGGAGAGCTGATAAACCAGGGAAATACTCTTTGTAACATGAGCTTGTATTTCTTCCTTCATCTTTAGGCATAAAGAGAGGAGGCAAAATTCACGGTCATCAATACTGGGTGATAGATGCTCAGAACTTCTGGGTCAGCTCAAGGGCTCACTCCAGCCTGCAAAAGGGAAAACACCTAACACAGGGCGTGCCTTGAGCTGAATACATGCAGACTCCCACTGCCATTTCCCACTGCAGAGCCCTCTGGAAATGTACTCCTGATTTTGGGCAGGGTCAAGATGTCAAAGGGCTGGGAGTCCCACAGGTCAGTAATTGGGATTCATTTCAGTTCAGTTTATGAAAATCAGAAACTTTAGCACTTAATAAGTGACAGACGTTGTGCTATAGAAATCTAGGACCAAAAGATCTATAGCAGATGGGGTGCCCACACACCTGTAAACTGCCTGAACTGGGCCTGGTTAATATCCTCTACACTACCCAATTATAACTAATTGATAAATATATTATAACTAATTGATAAATGGTATAAAGAATTATAACTAATTGATAAATATATTATAACTAATTGATAAATGGTATAAAGACTGTATTCACCAGGTCAAGGATGGCAAAGACGAGTGAGTGATTAACTGGGACAAGTGATGTCCAGGATGACTTCATGGTAGAGGTGATAAGCTGAGTTTTGATGAATGAAAAGGAGTTCCTCAGTAAAACACTGGGGAAATGATCCTCCATACAAGAGAAAGAACCCATGCTAACACACAGAGGTGTGAACCATCATGGTGTGTTCAGCAGTTAGGGTTGACTAGAGTATGATGTCCGGGGAGGTAGGAAGACAAGAGAGATGAGTCTGGGGTCAGGCAGTTAGGGTTGACCCTAACTGGGTGATGTCTGATGTCTGGGGAGGTGGGAAGACAAGAGAGATGAGTCTGGGATCAGGTCAGTAAAAGCCTGTGCCACACCAAGGCTTGGGATTTTATCCTGGTGGAGTGGTTTTAAACAGAAAGTCACATGATCAGAAGTGTATGGATGTGAGTGTGCTACGCACACGCATGCTGGCAACAGAATCAGAATGATATGCAATGTAATGATTTTCTTTTTGGACATGCTGATTTTAAAGCACCTCCTAGGGACATGGAGGGAGCAGTGGGATATGTGGTCCCATGGCTCAGGAAGGGAATCTGTGCTGGGGATGCAGATTTGGAGGCTGCCAGACTGCTGGTGGTGGTGGAAATTACAACAAGGAAGAAACAGCCATAAGATCGCACCTCTGGACTCTGACTCAGCTGGGGAGCTTACTGCTCTGGAAATTCCTAGAACATCGGGCTTTAAAGAGTCCATCGAGATTAGCCCTCAACGCTCATTTTACAGATGCAGGAGCTGAAGACTGGTGGCAGCGCTGGCCCTAGGTTTCTGGTCCTTGACTCCCTCCCTGGTCTCAGACCTGACCTGTTGCCCCACTGTATCTAAAATAGGACAAGGGAAGGAAGAGAAAGGGGAGATAAGAAGGATGAGGTGGCAAAGGTTTGATTTAGAGGGAGTCAGTCACAGCCAAAAAGATGAGGTAAAGACAAAGGATATTAACCAGGCCCAGTTCAGGCAGTAGGAGGAAGAGAAGGAAGCTGTAGCTCCCCACTAAATGGAGAAAAGCCTCAACCCCTTTCCTACACTTAACAAATCTCATTCAGCTCTGATAAGGAAGCTGCCATTTCTTCCAAGAAGCCTTTCCAACAAGCAGAGACAGAGCCACCTCTCCCTTCCCTAACCTACATTGGTATTTCTTGCATGGCGGTTTCCATATTTGGTCATGAATTGAAATTATTCATGGGCATGTCTCACATTGCTCTTGACTGTGGATTGATGGATATCATTGTCTGAGCCCCTAGAACTGAGCGTGGGCAGCCCTGCTGCAGAGCGGGGGCTCAGTAGATGAAGCTGGAGGAGTCAAGGCTCACTGAAAGGACACGAGAGGGCAAGGCCAGTAGAACCAGAGCCATGGATTAAAAAAGTGAGTAGACAGACAAGGAAAACCAGAACAGAGTTTGAGAAATACATGGAGCTGCCATCTCCCTGGAGGCCTATCCCAGCTCCCGCTGAGTCACAGGCTGAAGAAAGCCCAAGTGATTTGACACCCATCATACCAGCTCTGGCAGAGGCAGGACGGGTTGATCTAATAGATATTTTCCAGCCTTCATGTCTATTATCCCCAAACAAAATGACATGTGCTTCTGAGTAGTTCCTCTCTGGTTATGTGCACTATAATTAAGCACATAGTACACACCCACCTCAGTCTGCACAGAGAGGGTGGGGAAGCCAACCCTGGCACAGCAAAGCTGCCTCACTGAATCAATGCAAAGTTTCTACATCAGACTGTTGGCTTTCAAACTCATCTGTCTCACGATGGCCTCTGAGAACTCTCAGTTAAGTTCCATTCAAGACCCCAGGGAGTTGGGGAGGGGCACTGGGCCAGGAGGAGTGGTGCCAGGACTCCAGCCTCTGTTCTGTCACTAAATGGGGCCCTTTTTCTCATCTTGGGATCTCCATTTGTTCATCTGGTCTACCCACCTGGCTACTCTCTCTACTCATGAGCCCAGGTTATTCATGGTTGCTGCCCCTGCGTTGCTCTGACATTGGACCCTTAGGGCTCCAGCAGTCCCCAGAGCCCCATGACAGCCCCACCCAGGTCTATCCAGAGGTTGCTTTGTAGATCCCAGCAGGGGCATTCAGTAGGGCCTGGAATCACAGCATGATTCCTCTCCCAGACCCAGTCCTAGCCCAGGCTGGAATCTATGACTCTTTTCAGGGATACTAGGTACTGTGTTGATTCAGTCTTGTCCACCCAGAAAACCCAAGGGCCTCTGCCAGGCTGCAACAAGCTGAAGAACCCTTATTGCAGACCCTCAAAGAGGTCCCTGGTGACCAACCTCCAAAAGCTGTCTCTGCTGATTTCAAGCACCAAGACACGCCCTGGGGCTTCTTCACCATAGTGTAACCAGACTCAGGACACCTAATACCTTCAAAGCTCCTTCCCTACTAGGTCTTTCAGGAACAGATCATGTGCATCTCCTTTAGCCCTGGGCTGACCCCAACATCTCATGCCAACCATCTCCCAGAGTCTGTGTGATTTTGGCTGGCCAAGTCCAGGCCAGACTTAGGGAAGGAAGATTGTGGGAGGAGAGACTGAGTGGCATCCAGCAGTGGTAGCATGACATTTGACATCTGTAGAGTGTCCCTAAGCAATCAGACCTCCTGTCCCCATCCTGGAAAGTTGCCATATGTGCAAGACAGTGAAACAGGAGACCATGGCTCTGCTGAAACCCAGAGAAACACCTTCAGACTGGGGAGTAAAGCTCAGTATTAAGTTCTGTGATTCTTCCTCCCTCTCTGACATCCATCCACTCTCTCCACCCCTTAGTCACAACCTTCCAGGCATAAGGATTTCAGGCTCCTTCTTACTCCAGTACAACCCTACTGCAGCAGTCAGAAGGACCTTTACAAAGTGGCCTCTTCACAACATCACCCAGCTATAAATCACAGGAGCTCCCCATCTCCCCTGAGAGATAAGATCCACGAGCCTCTTCTCCATAGTCCCCATGGTCACTCCGACACTGCACTTCTACTCTCATCCCTTACTCCTTGCCCTCCTGTATTCTGCTCCCAGGCCAGGCCACGAGTTCTACTTGCATCCTCCTTTTGCCATCCCTAAATACCCCATGATGCTACTTTCTCCATGCCCAGCCATGCCTTGCCGCCCCCTAGGAAGCCCACCCTGACCTTGCCAGCTCATTCCTCTGCCCAGGACTCTCCCTAGGCCCCTGGGGGACAGTACCTCTTGGCCATCTATTACATGATCTTATGAATTACAGCCTTCAGCTCTGTCCTCCAACTCTACCTCCTACCCCTTCTCCAGGCTGGAGAGATTGTTCAGCACCCCTCACGTTGCCAGAGTGGGATCACTCGTTCTGCCACTGCCCTTACTACTTTGTGAGCATCCCTGCTGGTCTCTGACAAGAGACCTGCCACAGCAGGAACCCTACACGGTCCAGTCTGTTTTTCTCCATTGTCTTTTCTGCCTTCTGACATATTTATTTATTTATTTATTTATTTATTTATTTATTTATTTATTGTGTTTAATTTATGTCTCTCTCTTCTTCTCAAAAAATAGCTGCATGAAGAGAAGAATGTTAGTCTGTTTTTTTTCACAGCTGTATTCCACGTCTGGCCCAGTACTTGACCCATGGCAGGCACTCTATAAATATCTTTAAACATGGCCAGGCATGGTGGCTCTTGCCTATAATACCAGCACTTTGGGAGGCCAAGGTCAGAGATCACTTGAGGCCAGAAGTTCAAGATCAGCCTGGGAAACATAGCAACAGTGTGTCTTAACAAAAGATACAAAAATTAATCAGGTGTGGTGGCATGCACCTGTAGTGCCAGCTACTTAGGAGGCAAAGATGGGAAGATCACTTGAGCCCAGGAGTGTAAGGCTATAATGAGCTATGATTGTGCCACCACACTCCATACTGGGTGACAGAGTGAGACTTTCTCTCTAAAAAATAAAAATAAAATATCTTTGAACAAATGAATGAATGACTGGATGAATGCATGTTATCATGAGCACCAGCCATGCAACATCCCAGTGTAGGTAGATTATTTCCATGTGAGACCCCGGGAGAAGCTGAGCTGAAAGATTCTTGGCCTAGGTGTCAGGTTCCCTGAGATCTGGGTGAGCAACTTTTTCTGTCTGTGCCCTCAGTTTACTTACCTAAAAATTCTGGAGTTGACAGGTGCACCACTGCTGAGTCAGTCAAGAGTAACTCATCAGCAGCCCACTCCTGCCCACTTGCTGAGATGCCAAAGCCTCCCCTGTCAACTGCCCACAGGCCCTCGCCTAAGCCCCTAATTAGTAGTAGCTGGTCTTATAATTTTTATAATTTCATTCTCTCTGGTCAATACCACATTCATTGTAGGCTTTCAGTCATTTTATTTCCCGTACCAAGGCACACACAGAACAGGATACTCCTTAAAGGGATGAGGCAGCCAGCTGATGAGACCCAGTGCTTGGACTGCAATGCTGCCTGGCTGCCAGAGGCCTGAGGGGCCTTGGGGTCACGCCCCCCACCTCTCATTCCACAGTGCCAGGTGGATGTCTTGCTCTGCAACGCAGTGGGTGTTCCCTGGTGGTGGTGGTTTCCTGCCCTAGTCCCTCGCATCTTCCATACACACCTCTATACTCATTGGTTTTCCTTTTTGCCTAGACCAGAGTTGCTGTTCCCTTCTTTCTGTGCCCTGTAGAAAGAATTCAAACAAGGCCCAGACCCCAGGGGTGGGCTACCTCTTGCAAAGGTTCAAGGGAAGAGTCAAGAAGGGCACTACGAATGTATCTGTCCATCCATGTCTTTCCATGGGACAGAGAGAGCCTACCTATGCAACTTGATTTTTTTTTCCATCTAGACTTGAGGTTTATATTGGTATTTCTACTGTGGGGATCCAGTTAACCCACCAGATCAAATTGAAGCTTTTTCCCAGAGAGCACTGCTTGGGGGGTAGCCCTACCCAAAGTCTCCGTGAGTGGGTAGAATGGGAGCTGAGGCCTTAAAGGGCAGGAGGCCGGATTTGAGTGCACAAGAGGAGAGAGGCTAGAGGGAATTTCAGCAGGGTGGGGTGAGAGGTTTGAACAAGGACATGCAGCAGGCTTTGGGAAACTCTTTTTCAATTGGAAGGTTCTTGACACATCTACCTCCAGGAAGCCCATACTGCTGTCTAAAGGGCTGCCTACGGGGCCTGGCCCACACACTAGGCATGGTGTCAAGGCCAAGAGATAGCTTAGGGAGAAAGTATGTACAGAGGTTAGGAACACAGGCTCTAAGCCAGACCACTTAGGTTCAAACCTGGCTGTACCACCACCTACTGGCTAGATAACTAGGCAAGTTTCTTAACCTCTCTCCCCATCTGAGAATGGGAATAATTGAGCACCACCTCACAGGCTTGCTGGGGTAATTAGATGACCAAATATGAGCAAACGCTTAGGCCAGCACCTGGGACAAAAGAAGCGCTCAACAAATGCTAGCTATTAGTATCATTATAATTAGATATTCCTTCCCATCACTATTGCCCTTCACCACCACCATCAAAGATAGCCCAAATGATCACACGTGGAGCCTCGAGACACACCCTTGGGTCTCCTCTTCAGCCAGTATACCTCCCTCAATCCCCTCCTCTGTCGAAATTCTGCAGCTCCTCTGAAGGGCCAGGTTCTGGTTCCGGGGCAGCCAAGTTCCCAGGCTCTGTCTGGGGTCCCCACTGTCCTGTCAGTGAGAAATTACAAGGCAGCCTCCTATCAGAAGAAACCAGCCACATGGAAGAGGAGATGCTCCCTTAAGGACACTGGGAAAGTTACCAGGCAGCTGCCCTGGGAGGAGGCTTGAGGATCTGACTCCCCATTGGGGTTGCAAAGTCCTTCCCTGAGCCCCAGGCCTTCCCCTTTGCCATCTCTTCCTTCTCTGGAGAAGCTGAGGTCAGAGCCTTGCACCCAGGAGTACCAGCAGTCTGTCCAGACCAATCAAGAATCTGCTTCAGATGGGGAAAACCCACTACTACCCATCCCGGCCTCTAGTCTGAATGATTTCAACTGCCAGAAAAAAAATATATATATGCAAATCAGGGCCAAATTGAAAATCTGTTCATCACTTCTTCTGGTGCCTGGGGTCCCTTGTTGGGGAATTTTTAAATGGCTCATCTCATCTGAAGCCAAAGAAGAGAGAGGAGACAGATGGAGTCATGCATTTTTACAGAGATTCTTAAGAATTGTCCTTGTGGAAACCCCTCTGCCCATCTATGCTGTGGTGGGGAAGTCTCATTCCATGACCTGCTCTTACTAAAGATATTTCTCCCTGCACCTGACAGCTCCGGCATGCTTCTGTGGGGACTTGCTTGCACAGTGGCCTTCAGGAGAGGCATTTCTCATACCACTGGCTCAGAAAAACCCAAGGCTTGCTTATCGAAAAAGCAATCTTTCTGCTGCCCAACAGAATGCAGAGCATTGGTTTTAATATCCATCACAGCTACCCCCAAAAAAACGTCCACCAGTAGAGGCACTTCTTGTCAATTAAAACTGACTCCGCCCAAAAAGTAGAAAAAGTGGTGTGAGCCAGGCTCTGGCCAACACATTTATCACGTGTCTACACAAACGGAAAGTCTAATTTAAAGAGCCCTGGGGATTCCCTTTGCATGAGATCTTCTGAGCAGAAAGTCTTATGGGCATTGAATTTGGCTGCAGAATTTGACTCAAGGTCTGGTCTTCAAATACCCTGTAAAAGGGGCGGGCTCTCAGAGGCTGCCCTTGGGACCATGATCACTTAGCAAAGCCCTCCCTTCACTCTGTGTAGTAGTCAGGGCTCTCCAGAGAAACAGAATCAATAGGATATAAATATATACAGAGAGAAAAAGAGAGATTTATTTTAAGGAATTGGCTCATGGGATTGTGAGGGGCTGGCAAGTCCAAAATCTGCAGGGTAAGTCAGCAGGCTGATAATTCAGGTAAGAGTTATGTTGCAGGCTTGATTCTAAATTCTGCAGGGCAGCAGGCTAGAAATTCAGGCAGAGTTTCTATGTCACCGTCTTGAGGAGCGTCTTCTCTTTCTCTTTGAAAAACCTTTGTCTTTGTTCTTAAAGCCTTCAACTGATTGGATGAGACCCACTGACATTATGTAGGGTGATTGGCTTTATTCAAAGTCTCTGATTTAAATTACACATTTAACAAATACCTTTGAAGCAACATCTAGGCTGATGTTTGACCAAACAACTGAGCACCATAGCCTAGCCAGGATGACACATAAATTAACCATCACACTTAACACCTAGCTGCTCTGCCCCACCTGCACCCCAGCAGTGCTTGGCTCCCTCTCCTTGGGTACGCATGCTCACTCGCAGTTCTGTGCTTTTTCAAGCTGCCTCTCCCTCTCCCACCGGATGGCACTCCTCCCCGCTCCCTCGCCTGTTCAAACCCTCCCTTCACCCTCTAACACCCAACTCCAGCTCCACTTCTCTGATGGAGTCTCCCTCCTGGAATGTCCATGGCCTGTAGCCAGACTTGGATCACACACCTCCTGAACTTCTCCTTTTTCCTCCTTTTTTCTCATTTCTGAATTAAGAGATTGGTATACACACCTCCAGCTCCCATCTAGAGGAGGGCTGGGAAGACGAAATGGATGCAATCACCTGACTGGAGAGGATTTTCTCTGCAAAGAAAGCATAATGATGGTAAATGTTGGATTAAAAAACAAATGAACAAAATCAAAACAGAAAAAGGGAAAGTCATGAAAACTTGGAGGTTGTTCTGATTGAATTGAGATATAAATAAAAATTGAAGAGAGGTCTATTAAAGAAGGTGACTTCATTGTAGATAAATACATTAAATAGCTCCTATTCAAGCTAATCGTGAAAATGCAAGTTATTCTCTGGCCCTGCAACGGGAGTCGCCTCAGAACTGCAGATGGTGTTTCCGGCAGACATGGGGACAACATTAAGGGAGGACTGAGTGAGTCACTCCATGGAGACCTGTCCAAGCAAATGAGTTCGAAGTTCTGCTTTTAATCGATTCAGTGTGTGATATCACTGGGCAGCATTTCCTCTGAAGATGAGGACAGCATTGATTATCAGACAGGGAGCCCTGAGGAGCAAGGGGCCTGCGCCAGAGCAAAGGGCCAAAACCAGCTTCAAGAGGGGGGCACTGGCTGCTTTACCAGGATGAGTACAACTCCCAGCTCAAACTCCAACCCCTGACAGGCAGGAGGGCCTAGAGCCAGCCCACTGGGAGCCAGTCACCAGCTTGCAGGAAGGAGTAGAAGAGGAGGCAGATCCACAAAGACTAGGGGCATTTCTGAATGACAGAGTATGGCAAATCTCAATGTTAGCTGTATTCTCAATTAATTATTAATATTGTTGAGCATGAAAGAGTGTTACATGCCCTGTGCTAAATGCTGTGGAAATAGCAGACAGCCCGGGATCATGCCTGTAGGGGGGTGCACTCTATAGCAGGGAAGAAAGACATTGGGCAAGTCCAGGTTGAGAATCCCTCATCCAAAATGCTTGGGACCAGAAGTGTTTTGGATTTCAAATTTTTTCAGATTTTGAAATATGTGCATACACCTAGTGAAATACCTGGAGTATCAGATCAACTTAACACTCAAAATTCATTTATGTTTCATATACACCTTGGACACAGAGCCTGAAGGCAATTTTATACAATGTTTTTAATAACTGTGCATGAAAGTTTGTGTGAAGTACTTACATGTGGAATTCTCCACTTGTGATGTCATGTTGGCACTCAGAAAATTTCAAATTTTGGAATATGTCAGATTTCAGATTTTTGGATTAGGTATGCTCAACCTATACTACACATACGCCAAGATAAATCAGGTTGAACCACACACAACTTTGTTTTTTGTGTCTTACATTTTGTTTTTTGAGACAAGGTCTCACTTTGTTGCTCAGGTTGGAGTGCAGTGGCGCAGTCACAGCTCACTGCGGTCTCAACCCCCTGGGCTCAAATAATCCTTCTGACTCGGCCTCCCAAAGTGCTGGGATTACAGGCGTAAGTCACCGTGCCCAGCCTGTACACAATTTTTAAAGGGCATAGTGACATCATGGGAGCAGCTGGCTTGTCCTTGCTGAGGATGTGGAGGGAATTGCAGGAATGGTTGCTTCTCTACAAACAGGAGGCTCCCAGCACTGCCTTTGCTCCTTATCCCTCCCTGCTCCCGGTGGGCTTTCAGAGCCTCAGTCCAGCCTGGGGAGGGACGGTGGCAGATCTTAGACTGGATTAGATATGCCTCCTACATGTTCCCTTTGTGATCTGTGATGCCCCCCACCAGTACCACCCTTCCATAGAACTTCTTGTGCTATATTTTAATTGATTCATTGACGGTCTCATCCATTGAATAACAAGCTCCTTGCAGGCAGAGGTATGTCAGTCTCATTCAAATTTTACCTCCAGGACCAACAGAGAATATGAGACTCTGTTAGCCACGATTTCAAGTGCTGCCTGCTGAATGCATGTTTAGAAAAACTTCACTAATAATGATAGCTGCCAGTGTTTGAACAGGCATTGTGTGTCACATGCTGCTAAGAGCTTGGCAAATATTGGCTCATTTAGCCTTTGCAATAGTCTTTTGAGTCTGGCATTATTATCCCTATCAAGCAATTAAGGGATGCCCCAAAGTTCAGAGAAACTAAGTAATCTGCCCAAGGTCACACAGCATGAGACTAGATTCAAACTCAGAACCATCCGTGGACCCCAAAAGTGCTAGTGTGAGGTCTCCTGGAATGAGAGCATAATCTGCAGATGCACAAGGAGAGAAAATTCCTTCTCACCAGATGCAGAATGAATCCAAGGAGCTTCAAGCACTCAACAAATGCAACAGTAAATCCTGCCTTCCAGTTTGCCATTGCTGGGGAGAGAGGTACCCTCTCATCTTCCTCAGTGTAACAGCTGTTTTAGGACCTCTTGCTTGTAAAGGAAGTGAAAAGTAGTGGTCAGCATACTCCAGTGAGTTGTCAAAGCAGCTCTGTCTAAATGTCCAGAGCAAGGCTGAGATGCAGGCTTGCCTTTGGAATGGCTTTCAGACGCCTGGATGAAGACCCCTTCTGCCTGCAAGGAGCTTGTTATTCAATGGATGAGACTGGCAATGAAACACATGGAAGGCAGGATTTACAGCTGTCAAAATTGAAAGCTCCCAGAAATGGGGCTCCTAAGCCTGCAGGATCCTCTGTAAGGAGGTAAAAGCAGGAGCCAGACTCCACTCGTCTTCTCCAGGAGAAAAAGGAAAAACCTAAGCCAGGACATCGGGAGGCAGCCAGCCAAATAAAGTGGAAGGAGGCAGAGGTGTCCATCATCAATGTCTCTCCTCTAGGTTATCAGCATCCCTCTTTGTCTCATCAGGGCTTCTCTCCAAAATTCAGGGTCAGCAACATGCAGCAAATCCCAGAGCTAGTTCCAGACCCAATTGGGTCTGGGGAAGGAAGCAGAGAGAGAAACAGAGCATGTCACAGGTGAGGGTCAGGCACAAACTGACAGTCTAGAGGCATGGGCACAAAAGTGGCAAGTGATTTGCCTGCTGTCACACTGCAGTTCTTAAGTGGAATGTGCTAAAACAATCTAGACTGCTCTGCCTGTGGAGGTATGCGTCTCCCTAAAGAGCCACTTCAGCCTACTGCTTCTCCCTGTGGAAAACTAAGAGAGGAGTTTGTCATCACGGAAAGAAAGAAAAGAAGCTTGCTCATTTCATCACAAAAACTCCAGTGAGCCTATGGCAAATGGTCTCAATTCTTCCTTCCACCTGATTTATACCAAAGCCATTGTTCACCCTGATGGTGTTCAGTATATCATTGGAACGAACGCTGTGCATCCTGGCATTTCACCCTCCAAAGCCTCATAGAAAAATGGATGCTAATGAAGAGACCTTCCATGTTTTCCTAAGAAGACTATCACCTCTGATAATATAGAGTGCTTCAACAGATCAATAAAAGCAATAAATCAATGCCATTTATTAAATACAACAAGCACTTTCGTAGACAAGTGCTCAGAAATACTCCAGAATAGTACGTCACCAGCACTCAGCATGAGAACAGGTGCCCGTGGTCACTTACTTAGTATGAACAAAGGTTCAACAAATAGTTCAAGAACACATTTATAGCCAGGAACAGTGACCTTCACAATCACCCCACCCCACCCCAATCCCAAAAGGGGTCTCCCTAGGCAGATTCTCACTGTTGCTCTTCGGACAGAGCTCCACTTACCATCCTTTCCGCAGAAACACTCAGGTTGGCCCTTGAGACAGAGCTATCCAGTGTTCGAGTGAAACAGGGCAAGTTCTATCAGGCAAAGAAAAGCATGGATGAGGTGAGGTCAAACATAGTGAGTCTGGAGAATGTGGGGATTAACCCTCCAGTCTGCTCATTCTCTGCTCAGAGAAGCAGCAGAGAAGGGGTCTTCATCCAGGGGTCTGAAAGCCATTTCAAAGGCAAGCCTGCATCTCAGCACTGCTCTGGACATTTAGACAGAGCTGCTTTAACAACTCACTGGAGTGGGCCGACCACTACTTTTCATTTCCTCCGCAAGCAAGAGGTCCTAAAACAGCTGTTACACTGAGGAAGATGAGAGGGTACCTCTCTCCCCAGCAATGGCAAACTGGAATTGTCATTTCCTCACCCAGATCCCTTCTTATTTTCTCTCCAGTAAGGCCACTGAAAAGAGAAGAGTCATGGCAAGCTTGCTGTGAGGTCATGGTGCAGGGCATGACCTGAGGGCAAGCTCCTCCCCAGGCAAAGAGCCTTTGTGAAAACACTTACCTTCCTGTGTCATTCATTCCCACCACCTCCTTCCCTTCCTCCCTCCCTCCCTCCATCCATCCATCCATCAATCCATCCACCCATATCTCCCTCCATTCATCTTTCCACTCACCAATCCACCCTTCCATCTATCCACCAATCCATACATTCATCTATCCACTCATCTATTCACCAACTCACTTATCCAACAATCCATCCACCCTGCAAACACTGAGTGTTTCATGACATACAAGGCTCTGTGGGGATGCAGAGAGTTTCTCAAGGATCTAGGGTATAAAGCAAGTGATAAAACAGCCTGTTGACCAGTCATGTGATGGAATAGGCTGAGCTTGGCAGGCAGTTACCCCTGTGCCCTCATCTCAGCTGTGAGTCCTTGGGTAAGTTACCAAACCTCTCAGTGCCTCCAATGCTAAATGTGGAAAAAAGGAATAATATACCTACCTAATAGGTTATCTGCTAAGATTACATAAGATAATGAAGCGTTTCCCAAAGGGTGAGAAAACACACCACCAGTGGTACAGGAAAATTTTAGTTGGCACAGGGCAAACTGTTATTTAAAATAGATAGATATTTTAGAAAAAAATTAACCAAACATCAAATATAACTTCACAGATATTACTACTTAAGATAAATCTAAAGTTTAGATTTAGTTTACATAGAGTGAGAAAGTTCATTGCAACACACGTTACCAAGAAAAGGCTTATATCCAGAATATATAAGAATTTCTGCAAATCAACAAAAATATTTTTTAAAAAAGAAAAACAGATAAAAGACTCGGACACTCACAAAAGAAGGTATCCAAATGGTCACTGTGAAAATATAACTAATCTCATTAGTAATCGGGAAATGCAAATTAAAAACACAGTAAGGTATCACATCCCCTGGATGGCTACATGAAAACAAAGATAAAACTAAGTCTTGGTAAGGATGGAGGGCAATGGAAGCTTGCATACTTGCCTAAAACTTGCATAGAATAGAACTGTAAATTGGTACAATAATTGGAAAACCTATTTGGCACTATCTGCTAAACCCAAACATACCCACGTTATAACCCAGCCAATATACTCCTAAGTACATACTCAGCATAAATGTGCCTTAATAAATATGGAGACAATGCTAATACTACTATTATTTCTAATAGCCAAAACTAGAAACAAATAAAATGTCCATAAACAGTAGAATAAACAAACAATGTGCTGATACACACAATGGAATACCACACAGCAATGAAAATAAATGAACCACAGCTATATGCAACAACAGAGGTAGATTTCTCAACTATATTACTGAATTATACGAGCCAGACTGTGTTAGTCCACCAAAGCTGCTAAAACAGAATACCAGACACTGGGTAATTTAACAGAAGATAAATTTATTTCTTACAGTTCTGGAGGCAGGGAAGTCCAAGACCAAGGTATCAACAGATTTGGCAACTGGTGAGGGCTGCTCCCTGCTCCTAAGATTTACCTCCTTGCTATGTCTTCACATGGCAGAAGGGACGAACGTTGTGTCCTCACATGGAGGAAGGCAGAAGGGCCAAATGTGTAGCTAGGCCCCTTGATTAGTGCCTTATAAAGGGCACTAATCACCCCCTATAGGCCCCACCTCTTATTACTGCCACAATGGGCATTAAGTTCCAACATGAATTTTGGAAGGGATACAAACATTCAAACCATAGCACAGACACACACAAAAGTAAACAGACTATATGATCCCATATGTACAATGAGCAAACACAGAACAACATAAAGAGTAGTTTGAAGAGTTACCTCTGGAGAAGCAGGAAGAGGACCTCGAAAGTATTTCCAAGGTCCTGGCCCTGTTTCTTGACTCGGGTGTTTGTTTCATGATAATTTCTTG
Organism: Papio anubis; assembly: GCF_008728515.1. NCBI lineage: Eukaryota > Metazoa > Chordata > Mammalia > Primates > Cercopithecidae > Papio > Papio anubis. The sequence goes on from NC_044989.1 coordinate 22,699,611, forward strand.
ATTTCTTCATTTATGCTTTTTGTGCTTTTTAATATATCTCTTCTATTCATAATTTTTAAAATATTGCAAAAAGTATTTAAATATTAACACATGGGTACATGATTATAGTAAAATTGTGAGGGTAATAATGATCAAAGAGATGTTAGAAAGAATTAACCTTCACAAGATACAGATCCTGTTCTGTATACTTTACATAAATTATCTCACTTAATTGTCACAACAATCCTACGAGATACATAATACTATTAGTCCCATTTTATAGATGGGAACACTAAGGCTTGGAGAAGTTATTGGACTAAGGACACTCAAGTCATCAGCAGAAAGCCAAGATTCAAACCCAGGCAATCAAGCACTGAAGTCTGTGCTCTTGGCCATCACGCCATGTTGGCCTCACATAAAGGACAAGCACATTAACTGGCATAGAAGAGGTCACACTCATTCTGTGATGACTCTTGTTGTTACAGATAATACTCTTTCCTTTTGATTCACTGCATTCTGCTCAAAAACCTGCTTGTCATTCATCACTCCTCTCTCAATTTGTTTTTTGCTTTGGTGTTGACATTCCTTCCTTCCCCTCAAATGTTGTGTCCCAATTTCAAGAAGGCTAATAAAGCACTGTCTACGTGAGGTCTAGAGGAAATCAAAGGCACAATAACACAGCATTCTGAAGCATAAAATAGCCAGGCTGATATCCATGAGCTATTAACCACAAGCTCACAAGGTGGGGTTTGGCTTCACCTGACAATGGCTGTCTCAGGGAGACCACCAGAAGATTCTGGCTTAGGAGTAGGGTGCTGGCATGGACTCTGGCTCCTCTGGATCCCGCAGGAATCTGCTGCTACAGGATCACAGGGAGAGCCTGCTTTAAATGATGCGCATCTTTCACTCCTAGGAGAAAGCCGGAGATGGATGACGCAAGTGCATTTAGCATGAAGCAGGAAAAAATGGTTCACAAATGTTAGGAAAAGTAAGAAGATGCAGCCGGCATCCCAGGGTTTGAGGATGTTACCTGAAATAAATTCAAGCCTGCACCTGTACAGGGAAGCATTGCCCTTTGAGACTGTGAGGTCACCCACCAGGGAGAGGAACCCCTCCCCTGAGGTCATCTCCCAGGGAGACGAACCCCTCCCCTGAGGTCATCCACCAGGAAGAGGAACCCCTCCCCTGAGGTCATCCACCACGGAGAGAAACCCCTCCCCTGAGGTCATCTCCCAGGGAGATGAACCCTTCCCCTGAGGTCATCTCCCAGGGAGACGAACCCCTCCCCTGAGCTCCTCTACAGCCTGTTGGAAAGCCAGTTGGTTTGTCATCAGAAGATCGCTATTATGGCTCTGAATAACTGTACAATTCTTTTGGTGCTAAATTTATTTGTAATCATTGCAGTGGCCTGTTTAATTATAACTACTGGGCGTATTCATACTAAGTGGTATGCTGTTGGAAATCCCCTTCCCCCAACTGAGAATATCCACAAAGATGCAACAAAGATGCTGGGCCAGGAAGCAACTACATCTAAAGAGACCAGGCTTTTGCACTTGAGCCCCCACCTTAGATGGAGAAATTTCACCAAAGAAATTTCCCCACTGGACACCTGGGTGGACAGCTCCTGTACCTTCAGGCTGTGGGGACAGGGTGTCCTATTTGTGAGCTGCCATCTCTGAAAGCTTGATGACAGGGGCAGAGCCCCCCTCTGCAGGCCTCCTGCAGAGGATGTGATTTACCATGCACATTATTAATGAGCTTCATCCTAAAGTTATTCTGGCTGCATGTGGAGCTTAGAGGACTTGGGAGCACAACTTGGCAGGCAAGATAGGCTTTAAAATGCAGAACTTCTCTAGCTTGTTTAAAAAAAAGATCACAATATCAAAGAGAAAATCAGAGTAGGGGGCAGTAGTAGCAAACAAGGTTGGGAAGAGTAAATGCAGCAAAAAACTAAATATATAAATACACACACTATATGGATATCTATATCTACACACACACACACACACACACACACACACACACACACACAGTTCCATTTCTGTTCTGCTCTGGTCCTTCCAGCCTCGGGGCCACTCTCTTGCCAGGACCTCCCATTCTTCTCTATCTGATCAAAAACTGCAGGTCCTTCCAGGCTACCTGAGTCATCTACAAAATTCTCCCTTGAATTTCCCAGATCTCAGCACTTTTCCTCTTAGACATTCCTTCCTAGTAGCCATTTGGCACTTCATTCATTTAATTATTCATCAAAACAGATATGGATGCCTTGCTGTGCAAGTAATTGTGGCAGACGCTAATCCCCGGGTCTTTCATAAGTCAGCTTTCCCTGTGGGTATCTTGTCTTTTTCAAGCAGCTGAGTTCCCAAAAGTAGGAAGCACCATGGGTTTATAGTCATGCTGCTCAAGGCCTGGCACAATGCTTGGCACACATTGGACCCTCAGTAACACCTGCAGGATGACCACAGTGGACTCAGCATGATGGACAGTGGCCTTGCTTGCTCTTCCACACTGACCCCTGACCGGATGTTGCCAACAGCATCATTGTCCATCTTCCCAGAGGGCAGCTGGAGGCAGAGGACTGGTCCCTTAAGAGAAAGGTTCTCAGATGTTAATTCAGCTTTGCTTGTCTAAGGATCAAGCCTCTGAAGAATCGAAGCTCCAAACATCATCCTGTCTCTTTCGGTCTCCTGTCTGGGGACTCTGCCTCCAAAGAACCAGGCCAGAGACACTGACAGTGATAGAGATGAGGAGGGCAGCCGCTGATGGCTAACAACAGGCTGGCTGCTTCCAAAGATAAACGGACATTCATTCAGTGAACACGTGAGAGCTATAAATGAGCTTGATGAATGGGAACTTCACGAGATGATGGGAAGGGGTAGAGATTCAGACCTGGGTCCTGCCCTGTCCTCTACAAGAAAAGATATTAAAGCTACGACATTGGAAGAATAACCAATCCTGACATGACATGACATGACATGACATGACATGACATAGCTATCTCAGCCTAAATCCAGGGAAGAGCTCTGAGAGAAGGCACCACCCCATTCCCCGATGGTCACAAAGGAGTCTTGTCACACGAAGGACTGACGCAAAGTGTCCAGCCTAAATTTTTCACCATCCCAAGGACCGGGCCAGGCTGTGAGATTGTGAAAGATGAAAAATACTATTTCTTCCAAGCTCTCTGCTACACACAGATTTCTATTGTAGATCACTTCTGCACTTCAGAAGGAATGGAAATTTCACAGCCAGACATACTGTTCCTATCACAAGAGGTGACAAAACAGCAGTTTGCTGGCCAAGGTAGAAAGAACTGTGGGCCCTTGGACCTTAGGCTTCATTCCTTCCTAGATCACTTCAGGGAACTGTGAGGGAAGTTTTCGTCCACTGGCAGACATCCTACTCCAAATCCCAAGAGGAGTTGCTTTCTCTAAAAGAAAACTTTGGCAAACACATCGCTGTATCAGAAAGTGCATCAAAATCGGAGATGACCCAGTGTACCTCTGTTTTGAGAGAATCTCCTAGTTACATCTGACAAACATCAACAACTCTGAACCTTTCTCTGCATGAGGCTAAAGTCTAGATTCCTGAATCCAGCAATAACACTAATCTCCCTTTCCTTTTATGAAAATCTTGATGTGTGCCCAGGACTATGCTTTGTGATAGGAGGGGTCCTCTACGCACTCTGGCCCTGAATGGAGAGACAGCACAACAGCTCATCTCAGGGTGTGCATGGATCTGTCAACTTGTCCTCTTCTTTTCTGGGAAGGTTGCAGTCAGGGTTAAACAACAAATGATTACAAAATGCCTTTCTCTTTGAGATGAGAATTAATATTAATGCAATTATATGCTGATGGCTTCAGTGCTCTGCTGAAATGGATCAACATTTAAACTGTCATTTAACAAAAATAAAACTATCCTGCAATGACTATAACAGTATGTCAAAAGGCAAAAATGCACAAAGGACTCTACTGGGTGCCATTTTTTGCAAGACTATTCTAAGAATTAGAGTAGAGGAGGAAAAAAAATGCAACTCTCCCAGTTGAAAATGTTTATTCCCATAAAAGGTAAAACTTGGTTTATTTTTGTGAAATACTACAAATATGTTCTTAAAGTCACTGAATTCCTCAGCTACCTTACCCAAAATCATTGCTTTATGGAGCTTTTAAGTCCATAAAAATACCACACTGTAGCTAAAATAGGGCCATTCACCAAGCAACAGGATTGTAAACAGGATGGCAGAGAAAGAAAGGACTCTTTCAGAACAGTGGAAAGCCACTGTCCATTTCTTACAATGCAGATGGTGTGGTCTGGGGACAACTGAACTGCACAAGACTCCCCACTCACAAACATCTGTGTTCCCACTCTCCAAGCTCCACATTGAGAATCGTCCCTTTGAATCTCCATCAGTTCATTGTCAAAACAAATGTACCACTCAACCCGTAGGCCTGTAGTGCTAGAAGAGACCTGGGTTGTCATCCAACTTAATCTGTCCAATGCACAGCTGCAAAAATGCAGATCTGGAGACTCAGCCAGGGTCACACAACCAGTCGTTAATAGCATTGGGATCCATTCCAAGGCCTCCGGATGCCAAGCCTGGTAACTTGTCCATTATCCAATACTATGGGTTGAATTGTATCCCCTCTAGAAAAAGATATGTTGGAATACTAACTCCTAGTACCACAGAATGTGCCCTTATTTGGAGATGGGGTCTTTACAGAGGTAATCGGGTTAAAATGAGATCATTAGGGTGGGCCCTAATCCAGTATAACTGCTGTACTTTTAAAAAAGGAAATTCTGGATACAGAAAGAGACACAGAGGGAAGATGTGAGGAGACGGGGAGAAAACAGCCATCTACAAGCCAAGAAGGAAGGCCTTGAACCAGTCCTTCTTTTACAGCCTCAGGAGGAACCAATCCTGCCAAGACAATAAATTTCTTTTGTTTAAGGCTCCCAGCTGCAGTACTTTGTTAGGGCAGCCCAAGCAAACTTATACACAAATATCAACCGTCTGGAGTACAGTATGTGTCTTTATAAATGTCTACATAGACATGTTGGCTTTATTCCACAGTTCAGATATCTATTAACCTTGACTTCCTTAAAAATGAGATAACAAAATTTTTCTAGAAGTATATTTTATAAAGCCTAGTCTTTAAAAGACACAACCTTGGTCCAAACCAAGGATAGACCAACAGCCCTATGAAGTAGAGAGTATTATTAACTCCATTTTTGAGATAAAGACACTTAGACACAAAGAGGCGGCAAAAACTGCCAAAGAAAAACCAATTAGTAAGGGGCAGAGCTGACTGCAAACCTAACTGTGTGTGGTTCCAGAGTAGGAGTTCCTACGCAGTACACTACACAAGAGGTCATGAACTACCCATCGCTAGCAGTATTCAAGCAGAAGTTGGAGCCCGCAGTGAGATATACTTTCTAAAGAATTTCTTCCTTGAAGAACAGGGAAAATAGAGTGACTTTTTTTTTTTTTTTTGAGATGGATTTTTGCTTTTGTCGCCCAGGCTGGCATGCAATGGCACAATCTCGGCTCACTGCAACCTCCACCTCCTAGGTTCAAGTGATTCTCCTACCTCAGCCTCCCGAGTAGCTGGGACTAAAGGTGCCCACCACTACACCCAGCTAATTTTTGCATTTTTAATAGAGACAGTGTTTCACCATGTTGGCCAGGCTGGTCTCAAACTCCTGACCTCAGGTGATCCACACACCTCAGCCTCCCAAAGTGCTGGCATTACAGGCATGAGCCACTGCCCCTAGCCTTTAGTGACTTTTAAGACCCTTCCAGCCTTGAGCTTCCCTGAGTTTGTGATCCTATAATTACTGCTGGTTTGAGTAGTCAAGGGAAATTTCAAAGAGGAAACAAGACAGGAATGAAAGTCAGAATTGGTATGGACAAAAAGGAAATTAACAATGGGGGGTGGCAGATTTCAGTAGACAGGAGGAATAGCCAGGAAAGTGTTAATAGTTCTGAGTTCTCCAACTTTCCTAGTTATAAGATGCCAATAGCTTCAGACCCTCCCAGATTTATGCTGAGTGTGGAGTCATCTGAGCCTCACAGTTGAGCCTCCATCCTTTGTGCAGCCTGATTATGTTGTGCTGAATGCTTTCGACTTCCGAAAGTCACATGTTATTATGGATGAATGCAGGGGCCAATGCTCTGAGCTCTTAATTTAGCATTTTTCGCAGCCCTAAGTTAAACACAGGCACACACATAATGTTCCTGCCATGCTATGAGTTAAATTCTGCTAGCATCTGAGAGCCCACGTATCTTATATTATCCTTAATGTGAGCTACTAGCACATGCCGTGGAAAGAAAGTAGGTTTCAGAGCCCTCAGTTCCCAGAGCAGCTCCCAAATTTATGCAGAGTCAGAATCATAGTTATTGGAAGGACGGCTTTCTATCTCTGCCACAGTTCAGGCAGCAGACGTGTGTTTCTGATGAGGTAGCTGCAGAACATGAAACTTGCTCATTTTCAAGCTAAGTTTTTATTTTCTCTGGTTTCAACAAGTTGCTGTGCAGAGTATCTACTCAGCATGTGGCATTTTCTTAGCGTGCTTTAGAATAAGAAAGGTAGACTCCCAAACACCCCAAAAGGGTGTTTAGGCCAGTGGGAGAGAAAAGCTACTCAGAAGCCTGGTGCCAGAGGCCTAGAGGGGTTCTGTGAGGTGGCTGCTTAGGGGACAGGAGGGGGTTCCATTCTGGCTGCTTGGGTGGGTGGGAGAGCAGGGGTTGGAGGAAAGGCTTGGATTCCACATGCAATGGGGAAGAACAGGTGCTCACCAGGGTCTGGGGATAGGAGCCCTGGAAGGGAGGCTCAGGCTTCACAGGCATCCCCAAAAGAGCTCTCTCCCACTTTCTAAAAAATGCTTTCAGCAAACCTTAAATTCGTCACCCTTCATCAGTTTCTGAGACACGTTTGCTCATTTCTGCCAAGGAAAATAGGAATTGCTAAAAGAGAAAACAAACAAAAGCTGTATGACGAAATCTTGCATTTTTATAGAAGCGCTGTTGATGAGTGGTGTCTTCTAGTGCTCTCTGTACCTCTTTCCAAGGTGCCAGTAATGCCCGGCTCTCCCATTACACAGGGCTCCCTCTGAGGAGCCGATGGGACCCGTCCCCTACTGGCAGCCTTTAGTGCTTACTTGGAAAAGCCCTCTTCATCCAAGGTTTGCTATATTGTGTACTCCCACCACCACCACAACCACCACCACCTACCAAATGACATTTGATCATTAATTGCTTTGTTAATGATTCCATTGCAACCACATCTCTTATGGTAACCTGACTCCAGGCCTCTTTGGAAAAAAGTCGGTTATAAATAATAAACACCATCAAAAATTGCTTAAGATAAAACAGGAGGAGGGAGGCAAACTTGAGGGAAGAACCTTCCCGGTGACTATATGAAGAAGCTTGGAGCCAGAAGACAATGTCGAGTTCAGTGGCTCATTTTTCAGATGGGAAGGCGGATATCCAGAAAGACAATGAAACTTGCCCAAGGTCATATAACCAGTCTGTGGACAAATGAACTGACATGGAGGGCACCTGACCCCAACACCATGCTCTTTGCTCACAACCACACAACCACTGCATTAGGATCCATTCTGATCCATGGGGCTCCAGCCACCTCCACAGATTCGGTGACAGCTCCACTACCCGTACCCAAAATAAAGGAGAAAGAGGACTCCTTTTCTCCCTTTTATTCTATCTGCTTTTTCTGAAGCCCTTACACAGATTGCAATGGGTTTACTTTCTGTTGAAGATTCACATTGAGGAAAGAGGATAGCATCATCAGACATTGCTGGAGATGTACTTGCCACAAACAAGGCATGACCACAGCATTTTCCATGAAACCTTGCAGGATGTAATTAAGCATCCGCAAGACCTCCCAATGCCCTGCAGTGACGTGCAAAATACACTGTTTGTCCCCAAAGTCCCACATATCTTGTGTCAAGTTTCCCTTCCTCCCAGTCTGCCAACAACACTTTAGGGAAAGCACAGATTTCTCTTGAAAATTTGTTGCTCTGCTTGTTCTCAACTTGAAGTGACAACTCCTTGAGTGAAGAGCCTGAGGCTGCCATGAAAACAAGCAGACAGAGACAGTGTGAACCTAAGGACAAGGAGCAGGGATGGTGAACTCTCAGTGAACCTCGGCATGTCCCTGCCTGGTGCCCTTCGAGTCTCCCCACCCCACACCCTCACAGGGTCAAGTTCAAACACCCTATCATACCCACAAGGTCATTCCTGGCCTGCCCCTGCCTAGCCTGCAGCCACAGCTGGTTGCCCCCTGCCTTTCACCTGGCATTCCAAAGACAATGAACTGCTTGGAGCTACCCAAACATACCAAGCCTGCTCTGCCTCTGAACCTCTGCCCCTGTGGCCTCTGCCGCCTGCCTGCCACAGTCTTGATTTCTCCCTTCTCCCCACACTGGGGACTCATGAGACCACTTCCCCGTGTCCATGTGGCTTCATGTTTTTCTTTTGGCAGTATAATCTTATTCCAACTACAACTATTAGAAAGATCTGTCTCATTCTAGAACTCTTCAACTTTCCTTCAAAGTTCAGGGGTCCCAGAAAGTGTTCAAAGTGGTGACACTTCCTTGTAGGTCCCAAACTCCAGGGTGGCCTCCTGGCCTCAGCACCCCATCCTCTGCGGTCTCAAGGGAGGTCCCAAGTAGGAAGGGATTAAAAGTCCTACTTCAGCATCAGGGGATTCCACTTCTGGTCCTCTTTTCCCACAGCCACAAAGGTCAAGAAAACACCTTTATTTCTTGGTTTCTGGGAAAATATTTCAGGACCATCAGTGCACACTTCTGTCTTCTACACCCCAGGATGTTTGGAGACTCCTAAAGTCCCAAGGGTCAGCTGGTCCTGGCAAAACTGAGGCATGGATAAAGGGCAGAACTCCAGAGATCTGACGGTTTCTCGAAGCATTGCTGATGAGTAAACACAAGTGGGCAGGGTAAGACCCAAACGTTTCCATGGACTGAGTCAAAATCTAAGAACTGCACTTTGTTGATAGGACCTCAAACTGAATCATCGGAGACAAATTTATTTTAAAATTCTTTGGAGTAACTCTTTATACAGTTATAGAATCATAAGCTGCTGCTAGGACTTGTGCAAAATCTTTAATCCACCCACCTTTTTCAGATTGGTTGGCCAAGGCCAAGCAAGGAAAATTAACTAAATCAAGTTTCCTCACTAGAGCCAGATTCTCTGTCCCCCAGCCCCACCCACCACCTCCTCATGCAGGAATCTGGCCTCCGTTCACACGCCTCTATGTTACACACAGGGAAGGAATCTCTGCTCTTGCCACAAGGTCTGGAAACAGCTGCACGTCTCCCAACTGGGGATGCTACAGTGAACACGACTAGAAAGACTGCCTGACAACAGCGAGAGCAAAATCTTATCTTCTCCCTAGTCTCCCAAAGTGACTAAATGACTACACAAGGGTGTCAGCTCATCTGAAGGCTCTTGTCCCCTTCCCTCTTCATCCTCCCACCCATCACCTTGAGCAAGACAAAATGAGGGGGATCTAGGGACACACCTTCCAGGCAGATTTTTCTGCCTAGTAGAACCTCTCTTGTAACCAGGATCTTCTGCAGGATTAAAAGTCCAGTAGGGACAGCAACCAGAGACTTTCAGAGTTCAGCACAACTTCCAAATTGACTTTGCTACTCAGCCTTGCATTCTTGAGCCTCAGTATGTCTTCCCAAAGACCCAGAATTTTTTTTTTGAGACAGAGTCTTAATGTGTCACCCAGGCTGGAGTGCAGTGGCACAATCCCGGCTCACTGCAACCTCCGCCTCCTGGGTTCAAGCAATTCTCTTGCCTCAGCCTCGCAAGTAGCTGGGATTACAGTCACCCACCACCATGTCTGGCTAATTTTTATATTTTTAGTAGGGACAGGGTTTCACCATGTTGGCCAGGCTTGTCTCAAACTCCTGACCTCAAGTGATCTGCCCACCTCAGCCTCCTAAAGTGCTGGGATTACAGCCATGAGCCACTGTGCCTGGCCCCAGAACTTCTGATTCTGTAATTCAGAGACAAAAGAAATATGCAAGACCTCTGTGATACATCAGAGCTTCAGGGTTCAGATTCATTATACCCCAAAGAGAAAGTTCTAACTAAGTAGAACCCCAGAGATGACTCTGACATGGGAAGTTTGATAAGTGACTCTATCCTTATTGAGAAAAAGGCAGTTCATTCCTAAGAAGCAACAGCACTGAGACTTTGGAGGTCCCTATATTCCTACAGGGTAGCCTATATATTCAAGGCATTAGGAAAGATAAAGGGGACTTACTAAATCTAACAGCATTTAAAAAGAAGTAGCCATAGGTCCAGCAGCTGTAGTGTCTAACATTTTTGAGTACCTGTGCTTTGTGTGAGAGATCTCATTTTATCTTCAAAATAATCTTATGTAGTCATATGATTGTGGGAGGTAGAATAATGCCCCCTAACAACAACAAAAAAAAAATGTCCACAGCCTAATCCCTGGAACCTTTAAAAATGTTACCTTATACGGCAAAAGGGACTTTGCAGATGTGGTTACATGAATGACCTTAAGATAGGTGGCTGTAATGGATTAGATGGGTGGACCCAATGTCTTTGTGAGAGTCTGTAAGAGGAAGACAGGAGATTCAGAGTCAGAGAAGGAGAGGGGATGACAGAAGCAGAGGTCGTAGTGATGTGGTTGCTGGCTTGAACATGGAAAAGGACCATAAGACACAGAAGGCAGGTGCCCTCTAGAAACTGGAAAAGGTAAGGAAACAAATTCTTCCCTAGAGCCCCCAGAAGGAGTGTGGCCCTGTCACACTAGATTTTTAACCCAGTAGATCCATTTTGGAGTTCTGGCTTCCATAACTGTAAGTAAATCTGTGTTTTGTTTGGTTTTGTTTAACTTTTATTTTAAGTTCAGGGGTACATGTGCAGGTTTGTTATATATGTAAGTTTGTGTCATGGGGGTTTGTTGTACAGATTATTTCATCACCCAGGTATTAAGCCAAGTACTCATTAGTTATTTTTCCTGATCCTCTCCTTCCTCCCACCCTTCACCTCCCAATAGGCACCAATTGTGTTGTTCCCCTTTATGTGTCCATGTGTTCCCATCATTTTAGCTCCCACTTATACATAAAGACATGCAATATTTGGTTTTCTGTTCCTGTGTTAGTTTGCTAAGGATGACACCTCCAGCTCCATGCAGGTTCCTGCAAAGGACATGATCTCGTTCTTTTTTATGGCTGCATAGTATTCTGTGGTATGTATGTACCACATTTTCTTTATCTGGCCTATCACTGATGGATACTTAGGTTGATTCCATGTCTTTGCTGTTGTGAATAGTGCTGCAATGAACATACATGTGCATGTGTCTTCAGAATAGAATAAATCTGTGTTATTTTAAGCTACTAATACCAAGTTTGTGGTAATTTGTTATAACAGAGATGAGAAACTAATGCAACTATCATTATCCTCATTTTACAGATGAAGAGATTAAGGCACAAAGTGGTGAAATAACTTGTCCCAAATCACACGCCCAGCAAAGCAGATTTAGTTCTTGAGCCCAGGTAGTTCCACTCCAGAGCTGGGATTCTTAAACTATACTGCCAACTACTAATGGAGTCCATGAATTAATAAATGAACAAATGATGAAGAAGATACTGTCTTAGGGGTTGCAGAGCCTAGAGTTGAGCTAAAAGATGATGTGTAAACAATGACAGAAATCCCACAAGGCATATAACATGGGAAAAAATACAATAATTTCCTTTGTAAAAGAGTTATGATGAAAGAAAATAATCAAGGTTTGCTGCTGCTTATGTGCAATGGTATAGTCACTGTGGGAAATATTTTGATGGTTCCTAAAAAGGTAAACATAGAATAACCAAGTTACCCAGAAGTTCCACTCCTTGGTACCTGCCTACCAGAATTGAAGGAAAAGTACTGAAACATATATTTGTACATAGTGTTTATAGAAGCAATATTCACAATAGCCAAAAGGTGGAAACAGCCCAAGTGTCCATCAACAGATAAATGAACAAACATATTTTGATATACACAAACAATGGAATATTATTCAGACATAAAAAGGGATGAAGTACAATACTGATACATGCAACAGGGCAGATGAACCTTGAAAATATCAAGCTAAGTGAAAGAAACCAAGCACAAAAAGACACATATTGCATTATTCTTTTTATGTGAAATATCCAGAATTAGTAAATCCATACTGACAGACATAGATTTTTTATTGTTGTTGCCAGAGGCTGGAGGAAGGGGGAGAGTGGGGAGCAACTTCAGTAGATAGGGGTTTTAATCTGGGCAGTGATAAAAATCTTTTTGAATAGGATGAAGGTGGTGGTTACACAACAGTGTCACTAAATTTTTCACTTTAAAATGATTAAATTTGGGTATATACCCAAAGGATTATAAATCATTCTACTATAAAGACACATGCACATGTATTTTTATTGTAGCACTATTCACAATAGCAAAGACTTGGAACCAACCCAAATGCCCATCAATGATAGACTGGATAAAGAAAATGTGCCATATATATACCATGGAATACTATGCAGCCATAAAAAAGAATGAGTTCATGTCTTTTACAGGGACATGGATGAAGTTGGAAGCCATCATCCTCAGCAAACTAATATAAGAACAGAAAACCAAACACTGCATATTCTCACTTATAAGTGGGAGGTGAACAATAAGAAGACATGGACATAGGGAGGGGAATATCACACACCAGGGCCTATAGGATGGTGGGGGGCAAGGGGAGGGAGAGCATTAGGACAAATACCTAATGCATGTGGGGCTTAAACCTAGATGATGGATTGACAGGTGCAGCAAACCACCATGGCACATGTATACTGATGTAACAAACCTGCATGTTCTGCACATGTATCCAGAACTTAAAGTAAAATTTTAAAAACTGATTAATTTTGTGGTAGGTGAATTTTGCCTATGTCTCCCTCTTCCCCCAGCCTCTGGCAATGACAACAAAAAATCTATGTCTGTCAGTATGGATTTACTAATTCTGGATATTTCACATAAAAAGAATAATGCAATATGTGTCTTTTTGTGCTTGGTTTCTTTCACTTAGCTTGATATTTTCAAGGTTCATCTGCCCTGTTGCATGTATCAGTATTGTACTTAATCCCTTTTTGTGTCTGAGTAATATCCCATTGTTTGTGTATATCAAAATATGTTTATTCATTTATCTGTTGATGGACACTTGGGCTGTTTCCACCTTTTGGCTATTGTGAATATTGCTTCTATAAACATTGTGTACAAATACATGTTTCAGTACTTTTCCTTTAATTCTGGTAGGCAGGTACCAAGGAGTGGAACTTCTGGGTAACTTGGTTATTCTATGTTTACCTTTTTAGGAACCATCAAAATGTTTCCCACAGTGACTCTACCATTGTGCATAAACAGGAGCAACCCTTGATTATTTTGCATGTTCTGCACATGTATCCCAGAACTTAAAGTAAAATTTTAAAAAATGATTAATTTTATGGTAGGTGAATTTATTTTTATTAATAAAAAAGAAATATTGCAAATAAAAAATATCAAGGAGGGCTTTCTAGAAGATATAGAACTTAATCAGAGCCTCGGATGATGAGTAGGATTAGGCAGGCTAGGAAGAAACGAAATAGTAAGCAAAAATAGAGAATAATTCTCCATGAATCCCATACAATAGATATTCTTGCATATCAGCAAGTTTCCACATAGCGTGCCCCAAGTTCACCTGGCTTTACCTTCTCCATAACTCTACTCAGCACTCAGTGACTCTACAGGAATTAACAAGAACCACATTTACAGAAAGTTTTGTATACATGGTGTGAAACAGAGTACTTGCTGGAGAGCAATGTACTAATATCAGAAAAACTGGAGCAAGTTCCAAATAACTGAGAAAGCCCCACAGCTCCCCAAATGTGTCTAGGGCTTGCAGGCAGAAAACACGGGTGCTTGTGCACCAGGTGACCCTGCCTAGTCCCTAGAGGCACCCACAGTTCTGCCTCGCTGCCCACCATGACCTGCCTGGCCCTTTTCCTCCCCACCAAGTCACTAAGGATTCCCATCAAGAGCACAGGTCAGAGGTCCCAGCAAAGTGGAAGGGGCTTGGGGAAGGCTATCCCTGGAGAGGATAAAGCTGTTCTGCCTTTCTCTGGGCCACCACCCACACAGCCTTGGGGGCAAAGGAAATGTCAGTGGCCTCTCTGAAGGTAGAAACCCCCGACTATGGTGCTGGGCTGGACTCACCTTTCTTCAGCGAGCAGAAACAGGGGAGGGACCCAGGAATAAGCAAGGCCTGCTTTCCCTGCAGTCCCACTAGGGAAGGATCTAATGAGCAGCTCTGAGGAACCCTGAGAACAACCCATGTCTTAACCCAGTTCTCTGACTCTGGGCTCCAAGTCACTTCTGTGGGAGCTTCCCCATGCTGCCATCAGTCACGCCAGGGGTCTCTGGCTTCTTCCCACAAGCCTGAGCCATCAGTCACAGTGGGATGGAAGGCTGGAGGTGGGGGAAGTCATGAGATAGACCCTGTTCTGTTTACAAATTGCTTTTAGCCCTGTGGAGAGAAGTACTTCCAAATGTGAAGGTGTGTGTGACTGACAGCTTTGCCTGAATCCTACCAAGGTTAGTGACAAAGCCATTGCCCCTGCCTGAGTCCCTCAGTCCTTAGGCAGAAACAGGGATCCTGGCAAAATAGTCTTTCCTCTAGCTCCAGCCTGTCAATTCATCCAGGGCTAGAACTTGTCTTATTCATCCTGAAATCTCTCATTGAACCTGTCACGGTGCCTGCACACCTATATGCTGGTCGAACAAATGTTGTGCATTTATATTCTTGCTCCTGTGTCAACAACACTGCTGGCTTTTATGACCTCAAGATTTATGTAGACATGTTTTTAAAATATAAGCATTTATTGCATGCCTATTGTGTGCTTGGCGCAATGCTGGGTGCTTTATATACACTTTCTCCAACCCTTCTAACTACCCTGCAAAGCAAGTATTCTACCCTCAAGGGAAAAGTTGAGGGCCATGCCATCTCTACATACTCTGCTCATTTTCTCTCCAAGCCACGCCAACTGATTTCCACTTCCTCCTACCTCTCCACCAAAATTGCTTTTTCTGCTGTTGCGTATAACCTCTATGTTATATCTGACCATATGGACCACCCCTTCCATCTTGAAGATTCTTTTCTTCATTTTCTTGACATCACACTCCTGGTTTCCTCTGGCTGCTCTCTCTCTCTCTCTCTACCTCCTGACACCCCTAGCTACTCCCCTCCAGGCTCCACAGGGGTTAAGGGAAAAAGTTTTGTAGCCAGATTGCTGAGTTCATACCCTGAGCTCCCCCATCTACTAACAGTGACTTGGGCAAATATTTAATCTCTCATGACTCAGTTTACTTCATAGGGTTGTGGTAAAAATAAAAGGATACACGCAGCACAATTAGCACAATGCACAGCACACAGTGAGCCTTCTATAAGAGCTAGCTCCTTATATTATCACTATTACTACAATAACCTATTATTACTCTTTCAGTAAGTGGAGAAGTTCCTTGGAGCCTTCTAATCCTCCTCTCATCTTGCTCTTGCCTAAGGCAACCTCATTCATCTCCATGACTTTCAGTGTCATCTATATGTTGACATCTCCAAATTCATATCTCCGACCCAGATCTCATTTAAGCTCCAGACTCATTTATCCAATCGCCTACTTGACACATCCATTTGGATGTCTCACAGGCATCTCAATTGACGTGTCTAAAACAGAACTCCCTTCCCTTGGCCTCTCCTCGGTCTTCTTTATCACAGACAATGGCACCATCATCCGCTGGTGACATCAGTAAGAAGCCAGGGAATGTCCTTCACACTTCTCTTTTTCTCACCGCCCATATCGAATCCATTACCACAAACTTCCCATTTCACCTCCGGGATATCTCTCTTACTTCCATTCTCTTTTTTATCTTTCTATTACCATCATGCCAGTCCAGGTTGTAGGTGTCTCTATTTCATCTCTAAACCCTCCATTCCTTTCCTCACATGCAATCATGAAGAGGTGGTGGTGCTTTTAGTTTTTAAGATAAGTCAAATTATAAAGTCAATCTCTACCGAAAACCCTCCCATTGCTTTCCATTGTCTATACAAGAAAATCAAATCTTTGCAGTGGCCCTCAAGGCTCTTCAACACCCAGCCCTTCCCACGGCTCCAGCCTCACCTTGCCACCTTCTTCCTGGCTGAAGCTACCCCACAATCCCAGGGCTGCCATCCTTCCTTTCCTTCAGGTACTCAGCAGGTTGCTCTTCCTACATCCTGCTATCTTAACCCTTTGCATGCTCTGGACTTCTTTGGCCGGCTGGTGAAACCTATGGAACCCTGCTGAGAGTGTTTTTTAACGTGTAAAATAAAATGCATAGGATTGTAAAAAATATATCAAAATACAGCTGCATCTGTGAGGTACCTCTTTGGTGCAGGATTTTGGTAGGAGAGGAAGCCATGCATATGTAGAGGGCAGGAGATATATGGGAAATCTCTGTATCTTCTACTCAATTTTGCTGTGGACCTAAAACTGCTCTAAAAATCGTCTATTAAAAATACATTTACCATGTAGTAACAATATATGTGCTTCTTTATCAGTGCATTTGCTGACAAGATCTTGCAATGGTTCTAGTAACTACCATAATTTCAGCGAACATGATATGAAAACAGCTGTGATCCCTATTGGTGACAAGTTCACAGTCACCACTAACACTACACTGTGAAATAAAGTGGAATTCCCCTGCAGTTGAGAGCCTTATTTGTACAAAGAAAACTCTCCTCCCACATTCTTCCCCTGAATAGCTCCTATTCATCCTCCAGCACCAGAAAGAGCTTCTTTGACACCCACCCCCAACCCTGCAATTAAGTGAGGAACCTCTTTCCCTGTTATCCTCTCTCATCAAATCTAATTTTTACAACTCAATTTGTCTCCAATTGTAATTACATATGCTTTTGTTTGCATGATTAGGATCTTTTTGTGTCACTAGATCGAAAGCTTCCATGAGGGCTGGAATGATGGTCACTCTGTTCACTGCAGGAAATGATTCAATGAATGAGTGAATACATGACTTTGCCCATCACTGGTAAGCAGTGGAGCATGGCTACAAGAAACCCTTCTGTCTAACTCCACAGCTTTAATTCTTTTGCTGTGTCACATTGAATGAAACTTATTAAGAGATGATTTCTGCTGCACACACGTACCTTCTGGCACCATCTTCCACCGATCTCTCTACTTAACAGAAAAGTTGTCTACATCATTTTATTTAACTTGGCCTTCAGGAAGGCTACTTTTACCAAAAGTGTTTATATTTACGATGGTAGCTTTTGCTGAAAACTGATGGTGAAAAATTGGGTTCATATTTTTAACTTGCTTCATTTTTGGAAAATTTTAAATGACTTTAGATATATTCAGGGTTTAAGAAATATAAAGACAATGACGAGGATGGTGATGATGATGAGCATTTATTGAGTGTTCTAAGCACTTTTCATACGTTAGCTCGTTTAATCTTAAATGTGAAGGGTTCCTACTTCAAAATTTAGAAAAGTGAGGCATAGATAGATGATGATCTCAAGCAGAAAGCTATGCTTTCCACCAGCACACATACTGATTTTAAGATTTTCTTCTCCTGCCCCAAGAGCCTGGGATTAGACAACTATTTCAAAACTAAGAATTCTGTATGCAAATAGATTCTTAAGGGGTAACACCTTAATCTATTCCACTCAACTAATACACTACCCAAGATTAGCTGATCATCAAATCAACCAGTCTTCCACCTTAGAAATCACAAAGCAGTCGTATAAGTTCAAAGTTCAAGACTCAGAACCCTTCCTGGGAGATGGGTCATCACATTAAGGAGCCCAGAGCAGCAGACATGGGGAGTGGAAGGACAAGTAGAGGAAGAATCATAGATCAAGGTACCAGACCCCAGCTCAGAAGAGCCAGACCTTAAAAATCATTTCTGGGTTGGCTTAGTTTTAAGGCTAGGTCAACATTAGAGTTTGAATCTGTATTGGCAAAACTTAGTAATATTAATGTCGAGTCCAGGTTAGTGTTAGAATGAGACTATAGGTTAGGATGAGAATCTTATTTACAATAAAGCGTGGTGCCTAAATTCCAGTTAGGGGCTAGACTTCTAGAAAGACCCTAGGCTTAGGTTACGTTTAGAAGCTGTTGAGATGTGGTTTAGAACTGTTATCAGAGTCCAGGTCAGCATCTGGAAAATGGGTTGGAGATTCAATCAAAAGAAGTATTTAGGTCTAAATTCAGATTGTGAGTAACAGAATACTTTCCAGTTGCTGACAAAACCCTGGGTAAGGATCTGTGCTCTGCCTGTGGTCTTGGTAGAGATATGACACAGGTATGAGGGTGCTGGCAAGATGTAGCTGGGAGTCTGCGAGTGTATCTAATACAGATGCTTCCATCCACCTAGAGAGTAACTGTGGACACAGCGAATGCCCAGAGCAGCTTTTGCCCCTGCATCCCTGGTACTGCCTGTGGATATGAACATGCCAGGGTTTCACACCCTCTACCACCTTGGAGTCCTGTGAGCCCAGCCCTTCCACCCTGGCTTATTCACACTTCCTATGCTCCCATCAGCAGCCTTGACCCCTCAGAGAAAGTGAGGGGATGCCCTGCCCCCTAATGAAACCAGCTTATCAGGCCTTAGTCAAAGTCTTAGAGAAAGGCTTGCTTATTCCACTGATAAAAACAAGAAATTTCTCTGATTCCTTCAAACCAAATGCAAGGAACAGGTCCAGGCCTGGATGGAATCTGTAAGCCCTCTCCTCTGTGCCCCAAGACACCACCTCCCCTACACTTCTGTCCCAGCCCCAAACAGCCCCAGTCATCCACCATTCTAGCTAATGGAAAATGCTCAGGACAGTGATGGCCTCAACCCAGATACCATAGCTCTCACTCCTCCAGTGGTGGTGGTTGGGCATTGTCTAGAGCAAACAGCAAGGGAACCTCTTGAGTGGAATTCTCAGCAAAGGTGAGATTATAGGGATCTGATATGGTTTGCATTTGTGTTTCAAGCCAAATCTCATGTCAAATTGGAGGAGGGGCCTGGTTGGGGGTGATTGGACCATAAGGGCAGATTTCCCCCTTGATGGTCTCATGTTAGTGAGTAGGTTCTCACAAGATCTGATGGTTTAAAGTGGGTGGCATTTCCCAATTCGTTCTCTCTCCTCTCTTCTCTCCTTTCTCTCTCTCTCTCCCCCTTTCCCCCTCCCTCTCCCTCTCCCACTCCCCCATGGTGAGATGTGCTTCCTTCCCTTTCACCTTCTGCCATGATTGTAAGTTCCCTGAGACCTCCCAGTCATGCTTCCAGTTAAGCCTACAGAACTGTGAGTCAATTAAACCTCTTTTCTTCATAAATTACCCAGTCTCAGGTAGTTCTTTACAGCAGTGTGAAAATGGACTTAATACAGAATCCTTGGTCTCTCTTAGGAGACCTCAAATTTGCATAGGGTCTTATCCTGCTGAGGGAAAACAGGATATGATTTGCACAAGAAGTACCCACATTTTTTTTTCATGAAACTCTCCCAAAACCCAAAACCAAATTATAAATGGAATCACCCTATTCCACTGGGCAAACATTATAATTGGATATATGTTCCTCACCAAAGCCAGTGCAAAATAAGGGAAAGGGTACAGGGGACCTAGGTTCTAACCTAGAAAATCCCACTAACTGTGCCACCATGAAAGATCACATGACATAGGACTCATGTCAGCATCTGTAAAATGGGAATCACTGGGCTAAGTCCACCTCAGAGGAGTACCTGGGCAAAAACGAAAGGGAACGATCACTACGAAAGCCAGAGAGCTGAAACAAACACATCTGCTACCCTTGGAGATCTCACCTGTGAGGTTCTTAAAGTGCAGTCACCTGGGGGAAATAGCAGTGTCACCCCTCGCCCTGCAGGCCTGGCTCTGAGGAGTAGTCCTCCCCAGAGGTAAGCTCCTGTGTCTAATTGACTTGCAGTCACAAAATGTGCTCCCCACGTGGCCTGCATTTGTCCTTTCCTAATTTAGGGTCATTTCTCCTTGTTGTTCCTACACTGATGACTAAAATTAATCTCTGGCATTTCCCAGCAGCTAAATCATCATAATCAAACTCTGCAGCTGCCAGATTTGCTGACTCAAACCCCCTATGTATTCATATGATATTTGCCGGGTAATTACAGAATAGAGGTAATTATATTCATGACTCCATTACTTTCATAATTCCAGAGACCCAGAAATCACTTTAAAAAAAAACTCAGAGAGCCCAGAGAAGAAATTCCTTCAATAGCTACCCTAAACTACCTCTTATTCTGTTTGCCTTTTCAGATCATTCTTTCCTCAAAACTTTCCCATTCAACAGTAGCAGCTCCTGAGCTCCTCGGTGAAGGGACAAAAGGACAGAGATGAAACACAGACTAGGATGGGGCCACTCATCTTGGTTAGGACCAAAAATTCACTGGATGATTTAAATCAATGTGCAGTGGCAACAGTAACACCAGTTACTACTGTAACAGTTAAGCGTTAAGTGCACTTAAGGCATTTACCTCAGTGGACTCTCAGGCACTTGCCACAATGAAGATTTGTTTCCTATTCATGCCACAGTCCAATTCAGGTGCTTCTTATGACCCACCTGTCATATGCCCATTCAGGAACCCAAGCTCCTTCTGTATTGTGGCTCTGCCCACTCTAAGTCCTCAATGGTTTCTCCAATCAGCTAACAAATAGGAAGACTTTGGTAACTCCCTAGACCTAGACATGACACTCATCAATTCCTCTCATCAATTCCTATTAGCAACAGCTTGGCCCAGGGCCCCACCTACATGCAAGGTAGCCCTTGCCAGAAAGCAACTTCCTGGCAGCAGTTCTATGCAACGATACAGAACACACACCTTTGGTGGCTACCTGGCCACTTCCGCTAACAGTGTGATACTAACAGGGCATAGAGGAGCATCCCAGGGCATTTGGGAAATGAGAGATCATCACAAGCTGTGTGCCCTGCAGTACAAATTAAAGTGGTAAAACAAATACAGTTGTCCCTTGGGACAATCCAGTATTGGCTCCAGGACCCCCTGAGAATACTATAATTAGTGGGAGATTGAGTCCTGTAATTGGCCCTGTGGAACCCAAGAAATAACAAAGGAAATTCACCATCTCTATTAAATTACCGTCTACTAATTTAACATCCAAAAAGGATCGCATCGCAGTGGCATCCCAGTGTGATCCCTGAGTGATGCCTGGGCAGACTATTTAGTCTCCCTTCCCATTTCTTACTCCCATCCAGGCTTTTTTGTGTGCTGCCAGATGGTGTGACAGTGTTGCCCTCAAAATTCTCCCCTTATAACTCCTCCCTAGAGATCTGTCGACTCCTCACTGCCCGCAATTTGTGCCATGGCTGTCCCTCTCTGCAGCTCAGCCTGCTGGGGCACTCACAGAGAGGAGGTCATGTATGTCCAGCAATGGTGAGAGATGCCAGCAAGGACTTTGGTCACCAATCAAAGGGACAGGCAGGGTGACTGCTAATCCTGATTAAAGCAGAGAAGGAGGCCAGTTGTGAGGGCAGAACTCGGGAGTCAGGATGCAGTCAAGTCCCACACCTTTAGGGCTGTCCCTGGGGATGCTTGTCCCAAGATTGGTGGCAGTAGAGGAGACCCAGTAGCAGAGACACTGGAGAGTGTGGCAGGATGACTGGGTTCGACTGGTTCCTACTGAGTCCCAGGAGTGGCACAGAAGCTGCTTGTAGACTTGGAAGGGTTAACCTGGGACTGAGCCTGAGGCTGAGCAGCATCAGCAGATGTGCCCAAGAGGAGTTTAGAACTGGGGAGAGGGGAGATGCAGAGATGAACTGGGACTGATAATGAAGCCAAACAAAAGAGAAACTCACATGGTGGTCCTCATGAAGCATCTCACCTACGTCAGAAGGGCCCAGAAGACTGGAGTCCATTGACCATCACCCAACAGATAGGTGGCCCCCACCCATGCAAACATGTGGAGTACACAGGCATTCTTTTCCATTTTTAAAACTCCAACCTAATGGCTCTCCTATATTTTCCATTCTGAATTTTCCACTTCAGCAGTTTTCTTTTTGTTTGTTCCAGAAAAAAGATAGAATTAAGTTTTACTGTGTGTTTCACACTTGAAAACCTCTACAAGATGCAGCCTTTCCCCAGAACTGCTTTTGTGGCTGATCGTGGCAACCTATGAGTGGGGAAACAAGGGGCACACTCCTGGCACAGCAATCAAAAGCCCAGGGTGAGCACTTCTCTGTGGCTGAGCTCCCTCCATGGAAATGTGAGGAAGGCAGGTCGCAACCTCTTAGGTAAGAATAAGAATTCCCCAGCTGATATGCCATCCTCCAACGCTTGATTCTACCTCGTCCACTTTCTCATCTGGGAGGCCCTTGGGATTTCCAAATACTGGTAGAAAAATATTTTTTGTAGTATCACAATTTTTTTCAAAATGCAGTGTTTAGAAGCATATATTAATAAACAACAATAAGAAGAAAAGGTCTAGTTTCATTTTTTATTCCCCTTCAAGTAGAAAATGGACCTCTGCCATCCCCTACCCCCTTTTTGGAGCCTCATGCTTTGTGTCGTCTTTCTGCACAGTTCCATTATATCCCATCTATCCAGAACTCAAGCATCCTCAACCATTCAGAGCAGAGTGGAGAACAAAAATGGTGCTGCAAGGCAGCTGAGCACCCAGGCTAGAGGTCTCCCTGTCCACCCAGAGACATTGGCAGCCACAAGGAAGCCTCACAGCCTTCTTGTTCCTACGTTTTAAACACTAGTGAGTTTAGTTCTCAACCCGTGGCATACCTAGGACAGTGCATTGGAACAGGGAGAGGGACCACCACAGGTGACAAAGGCTCTGAAAGCACAGTAGGTGAGGCTGCCCATGCCTAAACAAACAATCCAAGATTTTGCAAGAGGCTAGGAGGATTTTGGAGGAAGGGGTCTGACTCAAATGAACCAAAGTGGGCAATCCAGTCTGGCAAAACTCCACAATGAGCTGGCGTTTCTGCTTAGAGGAAAGGCAGAGGAGAGCAAGAATGGAAGGCAAGGTTTGGAAGGCAGGCCAAGCTGGTAGTGAGTGATTTGAACAGAGAGGCCATCTGACAAAGTGTTGTGTGCAGAATTTGGGTGTGGAAGCCCATGCATCATGAATACAGTAGCAATGGAGGATGTAGGCGATGTGGGGAGCTTCTGGGAGAGGGGAGGCATGAGCATCCCACAGCAACCAGGAGCACCCTGGCTTCTGAGTTAGGATACCATCAAGGGACGAGACCCCACCTGGCCTGGGGATTCCAAGGCTACCAGGCAAC
Organism: Papio anubis; assembly: GCF_008728515.1. Lineage (NCBI taxonomy): Eukaryota > Metazoa > Chordata > Mammalia > Primates > Cercopithecidae > Papio > Papio anubis. Next base: position 22,722,967 of record NC_044989.1, read on the forward strand.
TCAGAATGGCAGAGCTGGGAGGAAACTGAGACATCAAAATCCACTTCCAATTTTTCACACACTGCTCTGAGACCTGGCTGGGAGTGGTGGGTATGGTAGTGGCAGGTCCACATTTTGGCAACAGGTGAGCGGGACGGCCACAGCTGCTCCCAGACCCCCATCTCCCAGCCCAGAAATCTCCCCTGCACTTGGCTGCCTCTCATTCCCTCCCCACCCCCAACCTGCGAAGTGTCCAGCCACTGTCCTGGCCCTGTATAGGGGTCAGCAGGATTTCTTAGGACCCTGTGCCCACCCAGGGACCTGGCCTCAACCATTTAGCTTTGACTGAAGCAGGTAGTGGGACGCCTGCCGGGCTAGGGAGTTGGGAAGCTTCGTTAATCATGCTTTCAGAGCACTTTGCGATGCGGAGATGAAAGACGTCTGAGGAGAGCAAAGTACAGCCATTACAATCTCCATCTTCCTAATTGAGGAAAATGAGGTTATTTCCAAATCCTCTGTGATGCGACGGGAAATGTGCTTGATAGGCCCTCACTTACGGCTTCTCCCTCGCCACAGCTACTCAGAGCTCAGGTAGCCAGAGCACTATGTGTGCAGAGCACCCAAGTTACAGCCCCGCCACCCAGACATGCCCCCGCTGCCCTGTGTCACTCCTGATGCATCAGCCCCAAGAAGGGCAGCCTCGTCAAAACATCAAAGTTGGGCACCTTTGCGCGGCAAGGAAGTCCTCCTCTGCACTGAGTAATTGGAACAAAATGACCCAGGTAGTCTTGCTGTAACATCAAAGCTGCATATAATAACCTCACAGATGAATTTAAGAGTGGATACATTCACAGCCACTGCTCAAGTTTGAAGTATGCTGCAATGTTTTTCAACTTCAGAACCTTGTAAGTAGAAGAAGAAAAAAAAATCACCCGCCATTCCTTCTTCTATTGACCCTTCTGGGCTGCAGTGGAAGGTGTGGGTTTATTGTCTTTACATAAGAAGTCAGTCTAAGAACAATGATGAGGATAGGAACAACCAAGAATAGGACTGGGGGGCAGGAGAGAAATCCCAAAGGTAACATATATGTTCATACAAACCCCAGACCACCCACAGGCTCTGTGAGGCACAGAGAGTGATGCTGACCAAAACACCTGCCAGGGTTCCACCATCAAGGTCAGTGGGGAGGGGCCAGTCACTGATCTTGAATGAATGGCTCCCTTTATTTAGGTTAGAAGACTAAAGGTGAGTATATATTTATGAACATTAGAGCTACCAAAGAGAGGAATTCAGAATTGGTTCACAAGATAGTAGGTTGGTGTGAAAGTATTGCGGTTTTTGCCAAAGTAGTAGAAATTACTTTCGCACCAATCTAATACAGATGGCCCTTCACTGTGGGGCAGCTGAAGTCCTGGAACCTTCGAAAAGCAAGTCACAGACTCCCATTTCTGGGAGGGAACTCAGAGGTCACAGCTAAGGGGACCCAAGGACAGGATTGTGACATGCACTGTGGCCAGGAAGTGTCTGTAAAATAGCATCCTTTGGAACACAGCTGAAGGCAAAGATTCAGGATGTGTCCTTTCTCAGTGTTGCCCCGCACAGCAGCTGCTCTACTCCCTACCTGAGCACATCTAGACAGGTCCACTTCTGTTGTCCTCACAGCCTAACGAAACTCCCTGGGTCTTCTATTTCTAGTCAATCTTAACTCCCTGGCGCCTAGATCTAGATATGCCCTGTGGTCAGTAGATACATTGCTACCTTTTTGTATGGCCACCATGCTGTAGGACTGCATGCCAGGTTAATGCACTATTTATTCAACCCACTTCACAGCTGAGAAAACAAGAGAATAAGGATATAACTTCTCTCTTCAGTGAGAGAACATGTAGGCGGCACATTATTGCTATAACAACTGGTACGTGCATCCTCTTCAAAAATCAAGGGGCCTGTAAATATCACCCTCACAGTAACTCTGTGAAGCAGCATTCACCCTGAAACCCTGAAACCATGTTGCAGGGCTACACCCCAGCCTGTTCCTAAAACCCATGCCCTTCCTCATTCACCTATGATCCAGTGGCGTCATTGTCCCTCATTATGGGGCAAATTGTGTCCCCCAAAAAGATGTTGGAGTTCTAACCTCCAGTACCTGTGAATGTGACCTAATTTGGAATGATCAAGTTCAGATGTCACTGGGGTGAACCTCTAATCCATTATGACTAGCGTCTTTACAAAATGGGAGAATTCAGACACAGAGGCTGACATGCACCAGGGAGAATGCCACATGCAGATGAAGTCGGAGACGCAGGTTGGTTGCATCTATAAGCCAAGGAACACCAAAGACCAGCGGCAAAACACCGGAAGCCATGGGTGCCAGGGAGGCCTGGAACAGATTCCTCCTCGTAGCCCTCAGAGGGAGCCACCCCGGCAATGGACAGCTTGATCTTGGACCTCTGGCCTCCAGAACTAAGACCAGACACATCTTCTATTTTTTTGTAGTGCCACCACCCAGTTTGTGGTATTTTGTTAGGGCAGCCCTAGAAAAGTGAGGTACCTCCTTATACTCACTCCAATCTTTTTGTCCTCATTGCTCATACTAAGACCTCCAACCCACCTCTCCAGCTGGCCTCCCTTGCACTGAAAAAGGTAAGGGTGGGCCAGTTTCTGGGGAGGCTTGCATATACCCTTTTATTCTAGGTCCTGCCCACCCTACACACACACACACACACACACACACACACACACACCACTCCCCTAGAATGGAGAGGCAGGGATCAATGGGACCAGAAGGCCTGGGCCAACCTTGGCACACTGGGTAAAAGTTGGAAAGTCAGGGGGAGTCTTCCTTGTTTTTTGTTTTTGTTTTGAGACAGGATCTCGCTCTGTCACCTAGACCAAGTACAGTGACACGATCACGGCTCACTGCAGCCTCGACCTCTGGGATTCAAGCAATCTTCCCACCTCAGCCTCCCAAGTAGCTGAGACTACAGGCACACACCACCACACCCATCTAATTTTTGTATTTTTTGTAGGGACAGGGTTTCATCGTGTTGCCCAGGCTGGTCTCGAAATCCTGGGTTCAAGCAATCCTCTCACCTCGGCCTCCCAAAAGACTAAGGTGTGAGCCGCCACGCCCAGACCCGCCCTGTTCCTTGAGACTTCTGCCTGCCAGTATCAGCACCTCCTTTTGTCTCTGGGGTCAGCAGCCAGGCTCCTGAGCCAGCACACTTTTTCATCTCATACCCCACATGTCACCCTGGGGAGTCCTTTCTTGTCCCATACCTACCTCACCAAGAGGACAAACTGCTCTAGGCTACCAAGGCTGGCCATCTCTCCCCGCTACCTCCCAGCAAGGAACTTTGGTTTGAGTGTTTGCTATTAGGTGACTCTGGAAGGCAAAGAGCTCCTTGTCCCTGTGTTCCTCAGAAGGCCCAATAGAGCATTTCCTGATGCACTGTCTTCCCCTGGGAACTTTCACTACTTCACATCCCACTGCTGTCACAGAAATTCACTGCTACTTTTCACAGCAACTTTGCCTGGTCCTCATGCCCAAATTTGGAGGCTGTGTGGGAGTGCCTGCCTCTCTTGCTGTTGCCCTCTGCTCCAGTTTGGGCATCTTCACTAAGAAAAATAGATGTCCTGTGACATGCTTATAAAGCTCCAAATGATGCCAAGGCTGCCAGTTCACTAGATAAAGGAGTCAGGACAGGAATGGTGCAGTCTGCACAAGCACAAGCTCATAACCCACCAGTCCTTTTCTACTAACTGGGCCCCTGCGCCTTGAGCTCTTCTCCTCCCCATCCAAGGATTCCTCTGGCATCCTCTGCAGGTCCTCAGGGCCTCGGAGATGTGGAGTTGGCTGGCAAGTTCAAACAATAAGGAAAAAAGCATTCCTTTGGATGCAAACAATCAGGCTGAAGAGCTTCTACAAAAGCCCTTGCCATATCATAATTTTGACCTAGACATTCAGTTTTAAAGTTTTTCTTTTCACTTAAATTTTGTGCTTTATTGTGACTAGCAAAGCCTTGTTGATTTAACTTTGTGCATTGTTATTTTTCCTATAAAGGGATGATTTTTTAAAAGCTTGTCAGTTAAGTATGATTACATCCTACATAAACCAGAGTTACTTTTCTTCCTACAAATACATATCTGATTTTAAAATGTGCTTCATAGAAATTCCTGTATAGCCCACTTCTCTCCCATGAAGGGAAGCCTGGAGTTTGATTTACTTTGTGTTCCGTCGGTACCTGGCTCCTGCGCATGGGACATCACCACTCACATACACACAGGAATTAAATGAATTAAATGCAGGGGTGGATGATGAAAAAGCTTCTCCAGCAAATGAAGTATTTGGAGATTTATCAACATCTCTAGGGTACTCTGAGCCTCTCCAGGTTACCTCTGAAATGCACAGGATTTACGAGGGATTAAGAGAAACTTGAAAATCTCTAAAAATGCAAGAAAACAATTAATGACTTGAAAATAGGACTCCTAAAAAAAAAAAGAAAAGAAAAGAAAAGAAAATAGGACTCTTTAAGGTAGGTTAGGAATGTGGTCATATAACAGGAGACAGTGGAAGAGACAAGAATAATTTAAGGGGCCTTTGAGTCTAGAATGACATCATCTACATCTAATCGTTTCCCACTTTCATCATTAAAACAAAGCAACTACTTCTTCCCCATCAGCCTCTTGCCCCTTGATTTCTACTCAATGGCTCCCATCCCATCTATGTCAACTTAGTGTTTATCAACTCAGTGATGTATGTTTTTGGCAGCTTTTCAGTGGTTCCCTGTCTTAATTGTCATAGCACTGTAGAGATGAAAGGGTAGGGAGTTCAGTAGAGCAAGATCAGATAACCAACTAATAACCACCCAGCCACTGACCCGTCACCCCCATTTCTGCCTAATGCCCCCAAAGCACACAGCATTATGGCATTACCTACATCATCCCCAGTGCAGTCAGGCTTTATGTACCACCACCTTATCCCACACCCCATACACCACATCTATCCCCCATGCGCTCACTTCTACCAACAAGTCCTTTTCCCCTTCCCCAGCCACATAACATCCTCATCCTGTCAGGTCTAGCTCAAGCCTCTAACTGTCTGTGGATCCAACTTCCTTCCAGCCCTAAGGGAACAATCCCTCCTCTAAGTGCCAGCACTGGGTATGCAACAGACTGTCCCCAAAGCACTTGGACTTGGGTGAAAATTGATACTTTCATGTGGACGTACTTTATCCTCACGACTCAAGTGTAGCTTCCCGGAAGTCCATGTGCTGAGCACATAGTATTCAGTAAGTATTTACTGATGTGAAGGATTGTGGTCAGTCAGTCACTATTGAGAATACAGTAGGGGGAACTGAAATAGGCTGCATGTGGATGAAACATAAGAAAACAATTCTATGCATTACTAGTTATATTACTTCTGCTTGATCATACTTTTCCAGCATTTTGGCAGATATTCCAACATACTCCTGAGAAGTATATAACACAAGTATCCAGGGAAGCACTGCAGAAATTATGTTGGCCTCCATACTAAGCTCTTTACCAGGTGCTAGGAGTACAAAAGTAGTCCAGATCTCACTTTCACTAATGCATTGTGGCTGACCTTCATCTGGTACCTGTAAAGCAGTAAGGCAGGCCCATCTCACCCACTCTTTCTCAATCATGCATCTCCCAGAGTTGTCCTAGGTTTTAGGCCTTTCCTCCCTGGAGCTACAGGACTACCACCCGTCTGTATCACAGGCTGTCAGCCCTTGCTGTTTGGGCCCCACCCCTGGAGACAGTTGTAACCAGTCCAGGTTGGGCCCAGACACTAGTATTGTTTAAAACCCCTCACTTGTTTCTAAAGTGCATCCAGACACAAGAATTCCTGCACCATACGCCACCCCCACCACCTCCACCACAGTCAGGGCAGGGGAGGGCAAGAGTGGCCACACAACCCACCCTCTCTGGCCCCTCCCTTTGTTCTACAAAGGCTGGAATTATGGATAGACTCTACAAAAGGTTTGTGTGCAACTCTGAGGAATGGTAATAGAGAGGTGGTAAAATGTAAACGAGATACAACACGATTGTACCAAAATTCAAAAAAACTAATAAGCTCTTCACAGGAGCTATTCTCACAACCACACCCCAGTTCCTAGCATTGCTTCCCAGAGCTGAGGTCAGCTAACCCCTTCTTCTGAAAGAGTCCCTCTTCTGTCCTTCCATTTTTAACATGCCACCCACTTTATCCCTGGAGACTGGGCTCAGCCTTTCATCCAATCCTTCTGCTCAACGACAATCCTTGAGACTCCACTCTTTGCATGATTTGACTTATTCAGTCTGGAATAACCTCAGTGGTGCCTTGAATCAGCCCAGGGCTCCCCACGGTCACTTCACTTTACAAAGCTCTTCACTGGGACTCTCCTTTCCTACGAGACACTTGGGCCAAATCTACAAATATTCTTCCCTGACCACCATGAGGATCCTCTGTACATCATCACACAAAACAGCTAGAGGGCTTCTCTCCTGCTTCCAGACCATGCCCAGGGATCTACCAACGCATCCGAAATGACTTGCCAAACAAGTCACCTGCCCTCGAGGGACACCCTTTTGCACCCAGAAATCCTGAGAACTGTGGTTTATCAGTCCTGGCTGCACATTAGAATCACTTGAGGAGCTTTAAAAAAATATCCATGTCTGAACCATGAATTGGTCAAGTAGATGAGAAGCCCTGGAGGTGGAGCTCAGGCATGGTTGAGAATCACACTTGCAGATGCTTTGAAAGTAAGTTTTCTTACCTTGCAACAGAAATTCATATGCAGGCCACCTTCCCTCCCATTCTCCATAAACAGAATGGGGGACGGCTGGGTGCAGTGGCTCACACCTATAATCCCAGCATTTTGAGAGACCAAGGCAGGCGGATCACCAGGGGTTGGGAGTTCAAGAGCAGCCTGACCAACATGGAGAAACCCTGTCTCTACTAAAAATACAAAATTAACTGGGTGTGGTGGCACATATCTGTAATCCCAGCTACTCAGGAGGCTGAGGCAAGGGAATCGCTTGAACCAGGGAGTTGGAGGTTGCGGTGAGCCGAGATCGCGCCATTGCACTCCAGTCTGGGCAACAAGCATGAAACTCCACCTCAAAAAATATATATATATAATGGGGGACAACATGAGGCTTACTTTTTGCCCCTCATGTGTTAAGCAAATATCTGGAGGCAGAATAAGTAGATGCGGTATATTTACCTTCCCAGTTATACAAACAGGGTTAAGATGCAGTCCTATTATGGGCTGAATTGCCTCTCTCCAAAATTCTATATGTTGAAGTTCTAACCTCAAGTACATCAGAACGGGACTGTGTTTGGAGATAGGGCCTTTAAAGAGATGATTAAGGCTAAATGATGTCATTGCAGTGAGCCCTAACCCTTATAAGAATCAGGTATCCTTACAAGAAGAGGCAATAAGGACAGACACACAGAAAGTGAGGACCATGTGAAGACACAGCGGTAAGACAGCCATCTGCCAGCCAAGGAGAGAGATCTCAGGAGAAACCAGTCCTGACGCACTTGATCTTGGACTTCTGGCCCCCAGAACCGTGAGCAAATAAATTTCCATTGTTTAAGCCGCCCAGTCTGTGGTACTTCATTTTGGAAGCTCTAGCCAACTACGACAAGCTCCTTCCTATCTTCAGGGAGCTGGCAGCAAGAGTGTAAGGCCCCAAGAAGACTCACAATGAGTGAATGGCAAGACTCAAACCCGGCTCCTGACTCCAGGAGGTTGTGGAGCCTCTTTTCCAGAGCGATGAGCACGTAAGTATCTCTTTCTGTCAGGAACACTTTAGTTGGAGTCTCACTAGAGGCAAAAAAGAACGAGCCATGTTTCTGAGTCCCCAGGTCACCTACATCCCCAGGGGCCTAAGAACGTTAACTCTGTCCCCAAAAGGTCTTCCTGTTCCCTCGGAGGCCCTGGCTGTTCCTGGACCTTGATGTGATGGAGGGCTGCATTCTCCGCCCACGGGAGCCACCCCTCTCACTCCACAGAGTCCCTTTCCCATTCAGACTGTATTCAGAAGCTCCCTGTGTGGGGTGTGACAGGCTTGAATGCTCTCAATGGAGCAGCTTTATCCCAGAGCCTGAAACTGTGACAAAGAGAACACCTTCACCTGTGAATTGGCTTGATTTTTCCAGCTGCTGCTACTACCTTCTCATCAGAAGGCCGGCCTCTGTACAAACCATATTTCTGAAAGCTGAAACAACATTCTCCAGCTAATAGGAGGCTTTATTTTTTCTTTTCTTTTCCCTTTTTTTTAAAAAAAGAAAAACCGTGAAATGTCCTCTTTTAGCGGGCAACTTGAAAAATGCCCTTCCAAAGAACTGAGTTGTCAGTATAAACGTCTAAATGGACCTTTATTAGAACCATAAAAAAAGGCTACTTAACATGTAATTGGCCCATTCTTCATGCTTAAATACACTGCTAAAATTGTGCCAATAGCTAACTTTGAAACCCAGGGTAAAAGGCAAACGTTTTATCTACAGGCTCCATTTTATAGCCTGGTAAGATGAGATCACATCAATCTTTGTGTCTTTCAAAAGATGATAGATAGAAATTTGCCAGATACCTTTATACCATTCACTTTTGCCTCTTGGATTTACTGAAATTAGCTAGTAGACAAGTCACTCTAGCAAGATCATCCCATAAATGCTGTCTCCAAGCAGACTGGAGAGATGAACTCAAGTCCCCCTTACCTCAATGTGGCTCTGCTTCCATTTCCTTCTTTAATTCTAATGTTCATAGTACTGTTTATTATCAACCAGTTTATAGATCTCTAGTTAATATTTGCTCAGGGCTTATGTTGATTTCTCAATACATGCAATTTTCTGGTTTCATCTTTATCTTCAAGGATTAGATTGGATCGAGCTGCCTTGTAGTAATTTAGTTTTTATCTTATGCCTTACAGTTTTATGTTCTTGTAATAGCACTTGCTTTTCCTTTTTTTATTTAATTAAATATATCTTATTTCACAACTACAGCATTTTTTTTTTTAGTTTATTTATTTAACAGCTGGCAGGGTGCTGGTGTTTTGTAGAGGGAACCACGCTGGGTATTTTTAGACATTCAGAAGTTAGGGAATGCTCCAGCTGAGAAGCGGGAAGAAAAATCTGAACTTGAGAGATGAATGCTCAGAGATTAAACTTGGATTGCTTTGGTTGCATGATGGAGCTCCATAGATTAAGTCCTTAAAACAAAAACAGAAACAAAAACAAACAACCAAAACAGTATATTTAAAAGTATGTTCAAGAAAGAAGCTGCAAGACTTGATCCTTGGTCTTCTGAAGAACAGCTGGCTCTTCCCATTGGCTCAGCCAGTACAGAAATACCAGGTGTTGCTAATGCCTTAGGAACATGTATGCACATTCCCCACAGAAGGCTCTAGACCTGCAAGACTTTCCAGCCATCTCTGTGCTCAGCTCCATTCAGCAACCCTGTGCATTACAAGGTTTGGATCAATACAAGTTGTGTACAGGAGTATGGTAGCCTCTGGCTAAAGGATGATCTCATCGTTTGTTCTAATAAGGACTGAAATGCCAATGATGGGATTCAATACCAATGCTGGGCTCTGCAGCCCTCCTTTCACCATGCTGACCTCACTAGGCTCCTTCTAGGCTTGAAACAACAGCAACAGCATCACAAAACCTTGCAGCTAGGGTGAGTCAAGTGAGGTACCTAGGTGGTAAAATTTAATGAGGAGCTCATATTCAGAGTCAGGCAGAGTTTGCATGACCCTGACAGTGGGTGTCTCTTTTAATTTTATACATTAGACATCCTGCTTAACTCACCCCAGTGCTAGCCCTATGGTACCTTCTTGGAAATATTCCCTCTGCAGGCCACTACGGCACCAAAAAGGCCTAGCTAGAATGCAGCCACCCACCCTAGGTTTCTTGCGCCTGCACCTGGGATCATTTGGAACCATCAGCCAGACAACTTTCCTCCATCCTAGAGTATACAATTTAAGCCAAAGTCCATGCTACCTTCTAGCTTAAAAATTCTTCATTATCCCCCTTAAGATGATGCTCAAACTTACTAGCCTAGCTCTCCATGTACTTTGCAATATATTCTCATTCTATATCTCTGGTCACATTGCTTACTGCCCCCTGACCCGTATCTCAAGCCCAGCCATGCTGCTCTCTAGACTGAACCCCAGAGTGGCACAGCTTCCTTCTCAGCTACCTCCAGGAATAGCATCCATGTGTCCAAGAACTATATTATTATCCTATTGAAAGCACACCCATGGCAGGGTTGACCATCCTGAGGATGGATTCATCATGCAGAGGCAGTAGACAAGGCTAACAGTGGAAAGAGAATTGCCATGTGCTGAGTGCCTGCTACTGGCTGACTCTGTAGTGGATTAATTTCCTTACAATGTCTCACTGAATACCTACAGAAAAATTTTAAAAACCTGTGAAGGACTGATGGAAACAAGGAGGTAAGTGTACCCAAGCCCAAAAGCAAATATGAGCAGGAAGACCTTTCTGGAATCAAAAGTAGAATAGGGACAGTTGTAAAAAGACAAAAAGAGCCCACTGCCTTTCTTCAGGGCCCCTCTAGGGTCCTGAAGCCCAACAACCAGCCCAGGGTCCATCCTCTGAAACCCTCCATGCATTTTCTCCCTTTTCTGACTATGGTTGAAGCAAGAAATGCAAAGGGCACTTGTTGTAAGCCCTTGATCCAAAGACCCAGCAGTTCTGTTTTTGCTGAGTCAGGAGAAACAGAACTAGTCACAGAAAGAACATGGGGACATCACGGCCTGTAAGTGAGCACAGAGTTCAATGCTGGGAGCCCAGGTCTCCCAGCCAGATTTGTCATCCACCAGGTTGGAGACAACATCCAGCCCCAACACGTGCCCAGACCCCAGGGTCTGGACGTCTTTTGCTGAGTTTACACCTAATGAGGTCACCAAATCAACCTCTCTCTAAAGGCCCATCTGACATATGTGAGCACAGCATACTGGTGAGGCAAATCCTCTCTGTCCCCAGGCATGATAAAGTGGTCACCTGAAGTTTCAGTATCCACGGAGAAACTGCTATTAAACCAATTTCCAAGTCCCAGACAGGGTCCCTGCCAGGGACCACCATCCTTCCCTGCTGGGGTTCAGCATCAGCTCCTCCTGTTGGGGTGGTACGGGGAGAGGGCCACTTTTGAACTTCTTCTCTGATAGTCTGAGGTTTTCAAGAGTGTTCTGCCTTTCAAATTTATTTCAGCAAGTTGCTGTTAATTGTGTTTTCAATTAGTTATGTTTAAAACATCTTGAGATTTGGGCAACTGAAATTGCAGTGCATTAATAATTATTAAACAGAGGTTCTAATCCATTATTTATTGAATAAATTTTTAATACTAATGCAGAATCCATTGTCACTGACACCATGAGTTTGGCCATTAAGAAAAAAAAGCTGACGAAAGGAAACTGAAGCTCCAGGATTCCTAAATGAAGGCCTGTGGAGCAGAGCTTCCTGGAGAATGGATTGGCAGCTGTTTCTCTTTTATGTCTGTTTAATCAAGGCTTTGTTGCCTAGAGGAAGGGAGGGGAGTTCCCACATAGTAGGTACTCAGTAAATGTTTGTACAGGGAGTGAATGAATGCATGAATAAATAAATGAATTTAAGAATAATTAAACCAGGAGAGATTTTTTTTAAAGATCTAAGCTCCTTTCTATTTTAACCATTAACAAATACTTACAGAGCATTCAGCGTGGTACTGAAGTGTCCGTGATGGATAAGACAGTAATCCCTTCCCTCTCAGTCTGACAGATCATCCTAATACACATTTAAATATAATTATGATAAAATGTGGTAATCCAAGGTGGCACGGAAGCCCATGTGAGAGGGTGACCCTGGCTGGAGAAGTCAGAGAAGGCTTTGCTGAGGAAATAATGCTAGGTCTCAGAGGCCGAATTTTCCAGATGTAGAAATGAGGAAAGGGTAAGACAGCATATCTGGGGACACAGGCAAAGACAACATGACACATACGCAGCACATTTGAGATCATCCAGAATGTGCTCGGGGCATGAGGAAGCGAGGCTGGAAAGGCAGATGGGAGCAAGAAGGTGAGGACTTCGTGAGCCATTGTTAGAAGTTTGGTTTTCACTCTATGGACAAATCCACCAGCAGGGGTTAAAGCAAGGGACTGACGAGTCAGATTTTTCTTTCAGGCCAGCACGTCAACTTATATTCTACTGAATAACCTCAGCAGCATGCTGGTTAATCTTCGCCAAAGTTGCAGCAATGCAGGGGAAGAAAGGGCAGGATTAAGTTATTTCAGAGCTAGAAGCTGAAACAGACCCCAACTCTAGGTAAAGGGTAAGCAAAGTGAAAGAAGGAGCCAGAGATGCCCTAGTGTTTTGGCTATGCTGGTTTTGAGGAAGGAGGGTTAAGCTGATTGCATGTGGTGGGGTGGGGGACAATGGTGGCAGAGATGAAGAAAAGTCTTAGGACAATAAATTTGAAGTGCCAATGGGCCACACGGGTAAATGTCCAGCAAACAATTAGATATACTAGTCCAGAGATCTGTAAAAAATAGGGATTGAGTTATAGATGGGGAGTAATTCATACAAGGTAGTCACTTCAGGCATTTGTTCAGAATATACTATGCCCAACACTTAGCTAAATAAACCTTATGCTATGGAGAGCCATTAAAAACTATTTCCAATAGAATTTTTAAAAATAAAATATAATTAAACATGGGGAGAGTCTACTATCTCTATTTAGGGCAAGGACATGAACACAATGAGAAAGTAAAGCAGTGGAATGAACAAAAGAGACCTTGGGGATTCTCTCCAGTCTTGAACTCAACCCAAAACTAATGCATTGATCAATCAATATTACAAAGCACCAACTCCAAACCTTGAGGAATCCGGAGACACAAAAGTGACATCATGTAACCCCTCTTAGCCTCAACATCCCTCAGAAGTTTTGAGCCCCAACCTTAACCCGCTGTCCTGCCCTCTTTCCAAAATCTTCTCTAGCCACTGCAGACTGAAGAGTCTCTACTCCTCTGGGCACCTTTAACCTTACCAAGCTCTCACCCACACGTGGCCTGGGAATTTTTAACTTGTCCTGCTCACCCAGATATTCCCACACACTACCCCTATGCAGCTTGGACTCCTGGAAGGCCACAGCCCATCCCCACCCCACTCACAAACTCCAGCAAGGCTCAGCACAGGATGAAGCACATAGCATTTTGCTCTGCTCATTTCTGGTTCCTTGGGAGCCTCCACTCCACCACTGCTGCCCTACCTCCAGCGTGCTCAGCTTGGCTAATACAAAGATGAGTACATGTTAGGTGCTCAGTGAAGACCCAGGTATAATGGCCCATTTGACCTATGTCCTAACACTTCCTTTTTCAAGTTCATAACAGCCCTGGGATTCAGAAAGTCTCAAACATCCCTCCCTCACCAGCAGCAATCTGAGCCCTTGGCTCATGAAGCCTTGCCAGCTGGAGAGAGGAGGGATCAGTGAAATGGGTTAGATCCAGGCTCCCTCTGCCTACCGTCCCAGAGGCCTTCCTGGAAATATTTTGGAATCCCTAAGAACAGATACCTGAAGCCTTTAAGTCACAGTCTCTGTGCTCAGGAAGGTGTAAACGAGAGCTATAGCATCCAAGACAGGAGGTGGCCACATCCACCTGAAGTTGAGAGGCCTCTGGGCTAGCAGACTATGAAGTGAGTTCTGCAGGAGTGAGCAAAGCAGGGACACGAAGAAGGATGTAGAGTGGTAAGAAGTGAACCACACCAGGAAGCCATCTCTGTCCTTCCAGGCAAAACCCAACACTCCCTTTATCTTCTCACACATTTTCTAGCCCTCGGCTTGTTTTCCTGTCTGCTTCCTAGATATAAGTTCCTTGAGGCTAAGAACCTGAATTTTTCACCTTTTCATTTTCCATAATGCCTAGCAAAAGGCATGGCACATGGTAAATGCTCAGCAAATTGTTGAATAAACAAATAGATGAACCCTACTTTTGAAGAAACCATAACTGAATGATTTTTAAATTGTGTCTGCTCTTTGGGTCAGTGTCTTTCAGGAGACACCAATAATCCATTAATAACATTTGGATTTTAGGAAAAATCTCTTTAAAGGAAAATGTACCTTGTAAATATTCTGTGTTCTCAGGGAAAAGAAAGTCAGTGGGGGAAAACTGCAAACAGCCTACTCCAGAAGAATTGAGCTGAGGCCAGGAAATTAAAATTAGAATGAATTTAGCATTGGTGTTGTTATAACCAATTATCAGAAAGTTTCTTTTTACAAATTTTTTATGAGATGGAGGGAGGAAGGAGTGGTAGGCTTCTTTGAAATTATACCAGCCAATGAATGGCAGGATTAGAATATTCCTTTTTTAGCTAGTGGATACAGTAACGTCATCCTAGAGAGACAGGGAGACCATGTCATGTTTGATGTCTAAATCTAATGACTTTTTAAATAATAGTGACAACAATATAAACAATAAAATATGTAATGTTCTTAAAGATTACATTATCTAATTTGACTTACACACAATCCTGCAAGTACCACTACTATTGTCCCTTCCTAAAGATGACAAGTTGAAGGTCCATAAATTAACCAGTATTAGATCTGGGACTCACACATGTGCCTTTGGACTTTGATCCTGTGATCTTTTTCTCTGTGATAACTTTCTGATAGAAAATTCCCTGGAGGTCTAGGAAATGGCAAACGTTCTTATTGCTAGATAAGAGCTTAGAGGACTGAAGTCCCAGCTCACACAGAAAAGCAGAGTTATGGAGGCACTTGGGTCTCATCTATCCACTTGGGATTTGAATCCCATAACTAGCACCCTGAAACACCTGCCTTTTCCCAGGCATGGACTCATGGTGAAGCTGGCCCTGCTTAGAAGCCACAGAGGGGTTCAGTCTGGAACGGGGCTCCCTGATGGAGCCATCAGAGGGTGGTTCATAGTTGGGACTCGAGTATCAGAGAGGGAACCTCACTTCTGAAAGTATGAAACCTACAAGGAGCAATGCCAATGGATTATCCCTGGATCACATCTGCAGCTCTGGGACCCTCTGCTCTCCTCGCCTGCTGCTGCACCGGCTTCCTCGCTGTAAAGTGGGGAAGGAAAACTGTCACAGCACAGGCTTGTTGTGAGCCCATGCTGGAACAAAGAAGCATGAACAAGCACTTGTTAGTGCAAGTCACGCTGTCCTGGGAAGACAAGTCTGAAGACTGTCACACCCCTGCCTCCTTGCTCCTTACAGCTGACCTTGAACCCCAGTGACAGCATGGGAGGGGAGGCAAAGATCGGGGACTCAGGATGGCCTCTAGCCTCACATCAAACTTCCATCCTTGCTCTGTTCAACCTGCAAGTGGTTCCTAAGCAGGAAGCAGATCCGCCTGCTTGTGCTGCTTGCATTTATGTTGTTTCACTTCTAATTAGGCCCATCCTGCCCTATTACAGACAATGGAAGTGTGCTTTAAATGAAAGCCCATCTCCTTTCCCCTGACTATACTAAGCTCTTCGTTTCTCTTTGCCTCCTCTGCATTTAGTAACTTAAGTCTGCTTGGAGCTAAATGACCCAGTTAATACAGCCTAGATGGCTGACTGTCCTGTGCTCACTTAGGAGTGGCCCTCACAACGCAGAAGCTATTACACATTGCATCATTTTTTATTCTGTTTGTAGTTTACATCTCTAGACTGGGAACCCAAGAGGCTGGTGGATCTGGGTCCCCAAGGGAAGCCAGCATCACCTGAAGTATGACCTCACTTGTCAAACGATCCTCCTCCCCACAGGCTGGGATGGATGAGCAAGAGGTTTATCTTGTTTATTAAAGGAGCAATACTTTATCTTGTGGAAAAACACACTAAAATATTTATAGGTGAAATTACTTGATTTATGGGATTTCCTTCAAAATAATAGGAAAGGAAGGAAGTGTGCAGAGGGCATTGGTGTGTGGATGGGGCAGGCTTGTCTTAGGTAAATCACCATCGAGACTGGGTGATGAGAACAAAAGTGTTCAGTAAAAGATTCTGTCTACCTGTGTATCTGCTTACAATTTCCCACAAGAAAAGATCACTTTTTAAACAGCAAGGTTTAAATCTGAAAAGCTGGAGTAAATAGTTCTTTAAAAGCATATTTTTAATTAAATAAAAGTTCAAGATGTGCTTGGTGTCACTCTCTATTTTGCACGGTTCTATATTCATTCTTTAACTTGGTTTTTACTTCCAGTCTTAATCAGAGTGCTTTCTTCTAATTTATCCTAAATCTTTATTTCAAAAACAGTCCCTCCAGAGCAGCCCCCAAATTGCAAGCCAGATTCACATCCAAAGCTGTTTTCGCAGCTTGTCTGCAGCCTTTGTCTAGCCTCACCATGAGCAGATTGTTTTCCTCAAAGGCCAATTTAGATCACGAGTGACCCCATCATTTTCTCTAGTTCATTTTCACCGGGTTGTCCTGCACCTCCCTGCTCAGGAAAAAGCAGAAAAAGAGAAAAGCAGTGATCATAGTCATGCCTGTGACTTTAGTCTCCTCTGGAAAAGGTTCTAATTGACTGGAAAAACAAAAGAATCTTCTTCTCCACTGACCCACACCTGTATATAAACTGCTGTTTGGACCCTGGGGCCATTTCTCTGGTACTTCTGTTTACCAGCCCACAATATTCCCAAATTATAGGACTACATCTAAGAGAAAGGAGCATCCTCACAAGCCAAGTATGGCAAATATGATTCTATTAAATCAGACAAGGCCTCGCCACCTCTCTGCCTTTTTCTCTCTAAACCTAGCTAACTGCTTAATCCCATTCCATCTCTACCCACATCTATGGTTTTTATATCTTCCTATTCTGACTCTAGCACTTTCCATCCATGAGAGTGTCACCTTTCAGATAGCCCATGCCTTTCCAACAAGAATAATCTTTCTAAAACCAATTTGTATACAAATTAGCTGAAACTTTGGCCAGGGAAATGCATGCATGTGTAGGCATACAAACTGCATTGCCTTGGAAGACTGTGCCTAGTTTCCACCCACTCACACTCAGTACCAGCACTGATAACCTTCAGCCCAGCCACTTGGAGCCCCATGCCTGAGGCCACCCTGAGCATCATGAGCTGGGCACAAGTCAGGAGCAGCTACCGTGAAAACAGTCTTCGCTTCTTTGCCCTCTTTCTTCATGTCTCACTGAAGACAACGGTAGACTCTCAGAGGTGTTTAATGGGGGAAATCACCCACCCTGTGCCCAGTGTGCTCCAAACAAGGCAAAGCAAGGGTGGAGAAGGAATATTTTTGGAACAGAGAAAGCAAGACACAGAGGGCTGCACCCCTCCAGAAATAGTTTCTCCCCTGATAGATCTCTTTTCCTTCTTCTCCCTTGCAAGGTGCCTATTACCTGGTTAGTTGATCAAAGTATCAAGTGGAGAAGCCAGAAATAATTGACAGAAATATGGGGAACCCCTGGCCTTTATTACATCCTCATCCAGGAAAGGAAAACCTCCTGCCCACAGCAGCACCTGAGTGGATCATGGTCAGTATGACGATGTGGGAGGATATTCACACACGCTGATTTTCTGAGCAGGAAACAGCTTCCTGATATTTCTTCCAAACATGTTTTCTGTACTACATTCTACATCCACCTGGCACAATGACAGATTCAGGCAAACAAGAAGAAACATGGCCAGTCATGCCTCCACTGGGTCTCTGCCTCAGTCCCCAAGATTCACCCACTCTAACTTAGTATGAGCGCCTGTCATAGATGCCCACTAAACATATCTTTAGGACATAAGCCTTGATGTCAGTAAACAGGGGATAATTAGACTTCTAGTAACTCCAGGTTTCTACCCAAAAAGTGAATGCATGTTGTTGGTAATCTTGCAATATGTTTTGGCAACCTTCAAGTCCTTCATCCTCACTGAAGGAGTCGGGCCACTTTTCCCAAGCTAAGCTGCAACATACAAGTTGGGCATTCAAACAGCTCCTTCACTTTTATACGAAACCAACCTCAATCCCTCTAAACAACCGAAGCCACTTCAGTCTGCTGGTCTTTGGGGACAGGGACATGTAAGCAATCTAGTGAGCAAGGCTTCTTACAGAAAGGGAAAGCAACATGACCACAAAGAACTGCCAACTAGTGTATCTGGGACATAACTTCAGCGACAAACCCCCTGCTCCTAAGAGGGCTCTACCTGGTGAAGGAAGGTGGACTTTTTTTCCTATATATTTTTAAAGATGAGGCGACTGAGATTCAAAAAAGTAAATAATTGTAAAGTTTTAAAAACAGATCTCAGCAGAGGGCTTGCAACATAGTAGGCATTCAAAAATACTTATTTAATTAATTAGCTAATGAAATGAGACAATCAGAAGTTCTATCAGCCCTTGCCCTCTTCTTTGCATCTCCTCTTTTTGAAGGGCCCTAACCTCTAAATGTAGGATATGGACACAATGAAATTCTTTTTATCATGACTTTATCTGATTTCAAAAGAGATCCTACTTGTTTCTGAAAACCATCTGAAGTATGTTCAGATTCTATCCCAGAAAAGCCTTCCCCATTCTCAACTCTGCTGGTTACAGCCCAGTCCTAACCAGAGCCGCGCACAGGGCCTTTTTAAAATAAGGATCCTAAGTTTCTGGTAGGGATGCGTCCTTTGATGTTCATTTTCTTCCAGCTAAGCACCCAGCCAGCTACAAAGGCAACTTTGCTACATGTTTCTCCCACCTAATGAAAGTGGGCTTAACAGAGAACAGACTGCGAGTACCTGCCATCATTATTGCATTCAGAGAGAGAATCAGAGGCAGTACCTCGTAGGTGTATTCCTAAACTGGAGATTAAGGACAGGTCCCCCAGCTACTGAAATTATTAGGTTTGGCACTGATTCCAGTTTAGCCCCTGCCCCCAGCACCACCAAGGCCCTCCACTTTTGGGGAGTGTCTCAAGAGAGATGGGAAACCTGAGTGTCACTCTTCACACTGAGTGTCTTGGTAAGATAGCTGCAAAGTCACCTCAATGCTACATGGTGGCTTTATATTTTTCAAGGAATATTCCCATTATGTTATCGGACCCTCACGACCCCCCCGTGAGGAGGGTGGAATGGGGATTAGTGGCATCCTCACTGTGTATATGGCAATCCTGAATCATTCAGCATCAGTCTGCAAGTCACCTGCAGTTAAACATGAGTCACTCACAGAGGCATTTCCAAATCCCAGCGTTGCCCCCACCTCTTCCTACTGAGACCACTCTTTCACTCACTGTCACTGATTCACTCCTCCAGGCCCCCTGTAAACTGAGAGATCAGTAAAATTTGCCTGTATTTCCCCACTTTTCTCTTTTCACTGTGCTCCCAGAAATGGTACGGAACTCACAGCAATGAGGCCAATTCTGCAGCCCGCCACATGAGCTGTCTGGGGAGAGTGCCCTGTAATGCATTCATGGATTAATTTGGGGCAGAATTATGTTCATAATGAGTGACTCGCTCGTATATACAGTGTGCTGTTTTTTAAGTCTTTTTATATGTCCTTTGATAGAATGTTTCATTTGTGTTTTATGCATTCTTCATCTGATTAATTTTTATGTATGTTATGCTTTTGTTGATAGTGCAAATGGCATTTTATATTCTATTATATCTTCAAGTACATTACTTCTAATATAGAGGGGTATTATATATTTTATGTCTATCTTTTTTCTGGAAATATAACTGGAATCTTATTGGTTGTTATAGTTTGTTGGTTCAGATACTTTTTCTAAGAAAATGATAGTAATTTTGTGTTTTTCCTTTTGATGTGTGTGTGTGTGTGTGTGTATCTTTGTGTGTATGTGCTAATGTATCAGTCTGGACCTCCCTAACTATGTAAACTGTAATGTTGATGGTGGGCATCCTTGTCTTATTTCCAATGTTAAAGGGAGTGAGTATAAAAGGAGGCAAATATTGGATGTTTGTTGTAGGTGTTTAGTATAAGACTTTTATCAAATTGAATACATTTCTATTTTTTCTAGTTTTCCAAGAGAGTCGTTATCATAAACAAGTATTGGATTTTATCAAATGTTTTTGCCTGCATTGTTAAAAATAATAATGTGATTTCTTTTAAAAAAATAACATGGAAAAATACAGATTTTCTGATGTAATGTCTGCTTTTAAACATGCAAGTTAGGTATCAGGGGTCCTAGGACACCTGCGTCCAGCTAGGATGCTAGGATAGAGTTGTGTAAGCAAATCAGTGTTCCTGCTGAACAGCTAGAAAAGTTAGGAAAAAATACCAAGAAATAAATCAATTTAGGACTTGAGGAGCCAAAATCTCTGAGCAAAGAGAAGCAGACAGAGGTTAGCTGGCCACGTTTCCACTAGGAGAAATAACCAATTCTTGACACACATACCTGGCAGAGAACCACTGATAAAAAGCAGAGAAAACAGCAGAGGTTTTGGCAATCTCATGGGGCTGAGTGGATAAAAATTGAAGAAAGGTAGAAAGTAAATGGGTTGAAAAAGATAAACCAGGAAAATACCAACTAAGAGAAGGCTGATATCCCCTATATCAGATATCAGCATCTGCTATAAAGCTGCAGTAATTAAGACAGACAGTGTAGTACCAGCACAAGGGTAGACAGACCAATGGAACAAAATAGAAAATCCAGAAGCTGACTCACATACAGTCACTTGGCTTATGACAAACATACCACTGCAGTGCAGGAGAAAAATATTGATCTTTTAACAAATTGTACTGGATCAATTGTATATACATATGGAAAAAAGTGAATCCTAAACCCTACCTCATACTACATGCAAAAAAAAAAAAAAACAAACAAAAAAAAAACCACATCAGATTGATTATAGAACTAGATATGAATTATGAAACAACACTCTTAGAAGAAAACAGGAGAATATTTTTATAACCTTGAAAGAGACAAAGCTTTTCTAAACAGGACATTTATTTAAGGCTTCTTTAATTTCTTTCAAAATATTTTGTAACTTGCAGAGTATACATTTTGCATTTCATGTGTTAAATTTACAATTTTTTTTGATGCCACTGCAATAAATTGTATATTTCATTTCTGGAGGGTTCATTACTGGAGTATGAAAATACAATTGCCTTTTCATACGTATCTTATACTCTGCAAGCTTGCTGAACTCATTTATGGGTTCCAACAATTTTTTAGTGGATTCCTTAGGATTTTATATATATAGGATTATGTTGGCTGCTAATAGAGATAGTTTTACTTTTTCCTTTCCAATCTGGATGTCTTTTCACTTTCTTGAATAATTGTCCAGTCTAGAATTCAACAACACTAAGTAGAAGTGATCAGAGTGGACATCCTCATTTTGTTTCCGAATTTAGGGAGAAAGCATTTAGTCTTTCACCATTAATTATGATATTGCCTATGGATTTTTAATAAATGACTTCTATCAGATTGAGGAAGTTCCTTCTCTTCCTAGATTATTGAATATTTTGTGAAATTGTGCTTGTCAAACACTTTTCCTGAAATTATTAAGATAACTATGTGGTTTGTCCTTTATTCTATTGACATGGTGTATTACATTAATTGGTTTTCATATGTTGAGCCAACCTTGCATTCTTCAGATAAATACCATTTGGTCATGGTGTATAATCCAGTCTCTATGTTGTTAGACCAGTTCTTTCAGTATGTCAGTGAGGATTTTGCCTCTATATTCATAAGGAATGTTCATTGGTAGTTTTATTATTATTATTTTTGTGTGTGATATCTTTGTCTGCTTTTGATATCAAGATAATACTGGCCTAATAGGATGACTTGAGAAATGTTCCCTTACCTTTTTTTGGAAAAGTTTGTAAAGAATTAGTATGACTTCTTCCTCACCAGTGAAGTAATTTGGGCCAGGACTTTTCTTTGCAGTTTTTTATGTACTATTTCAGTCTTGTTACTTGTTAGAAATCTGTTCACATTTTCTGTTTCTTGTTGAGTCAATTTGATAATATGTGTCTAAGAATTTGTCCATTTTACTCAAATTATTTAGTATCTAAATTGCTATGCAGATGTGCATAGTGTTCTCTTATAATTCTTTTGATTTTTGTAAGGTCAGTAGCAATGTCCCCTCCTTCATGCTTGATTTTAATAATTTGAGTCTTTTATTTTTCTTGGTCAGTTTAGCTAAAGATTTGTCAATTTTCTTGATATTTTCAAAGAAATAGCTTTTGCTTTTGCTTATGTTCTCTATTGTTTTTCTATTCTCTATTTCATTAATTCCTGTTATTTTCTTCCTTGTGTCTGCTTTAGGTTTAGTGTGCTCCTTTTTATCACTGTTTTAAGATGAAAGGTTAGGTTATTGATTTGAGATCTTCTTTAATACAATTTTTTAAAGCCACACACATTTTCCCCTAAACACTGCTTTAAGATTTTGTATGTGTGTTTTCACTTTCATTCATCTCAAAATATTTTCTAATTTCTCTTCTGATTTCTTTGACCCATTATTTAGAAGTGGGTTGTTCAATTTCTCCATGTTTATGATATTTTACTATTATTGTTTCATTCTATTGTGATCAGAAAGCATACTTTGTATAATTCTAATTCTTTTAAATGTATCAAGTCTTATTCACGGCTTACCATATGGTCTATCCTAGAGAATGTTCTATGTTCATCTGAGAATAATTTGTATTTGCTTCTTTTGGGGTAGAGTGTTCTATAGAGGTCTGTTAGGTCTACTTGGTTCAAGTCTTATCTTTTCTTGTTAATCTTCTGCCTAGTTGTTCTATCCGTTATTGAAAGTGGAATATTAAAGCCTCCAACTACTATTTTTTGTATTGTCTATTATCACTGCAATTCTAACAGTTTTTGCTTCATGTACTTGGAGGCACTGTTAGTTGTATATATGGTAATTTTTATATCACCATAATAGATAAACACTCCTTTTATCATTATAAAATGTTCCTGTTTATGTCTATTAACTTGATTTTTGCTTTTGTCTATTTTGTCTGTAGTACAGCCACTCCTGGTTTCTTATGTTGATGTTCACATGATATGTCCTTTTCTATCCTTTTCCATTCAGCCTATTTGTATCTTTGAATTTAAAATATTTACTCTGTAGACATCATATAGTTGAATCATGGTTTTTGTGTTTAGCCCAATTTAACAATCTCTACCTTTTGACTGGGCTGTTTAATCTGTTTACATTTAATGCTATTATTGTTATACTTGAATTCATGGCTGCCATTATAACTTTTGTTTTCTATATGTCTCTAACTTTTTGTTTCTCTATTCCTCCTTTACTGCTTTCTTTTGCATTAAGCAAATATTTTCCAGTGTAACATTTTAGTTCCTTTAATAATTTACCATATTTTTGAAGTTATTTTCTTTCCTTAAGTTGTGTATTTTTCATTTTTGTGGATACATAGGAGCTGTATATATTTATGGGGCACCTGACATACTTTGATATAGTCATGTGATGTGTAATATTCACATCAGGATAAATGGAGTGTCCATCACTGCAAGCATTTATCCTTTGTCTCACAAATAATCCAATTATACTCTTTTAGTTATTTAAAAATGTGCTATTAAATTATTATTGACTATAGTCACCCTGTTGTGCTATCAAGTACTAGATCTTACTCATCCTTTCTACGTTTTTGTACCCTGGAGTTATTTTCTTAGTGGTTGCTTTAGAGCTTACCATGTTCATATCAATTTATCAGAATATACTTCAGACTTACACTAATTTAGTTCCATGAGACAAAGCAGTATTACTCCTATATAGCCCTATTCACTCCTCCCCCTTTTGTGGTATTCCTGATGTACATATTACATCTAGATATATAAAATTGATTGTATTACATCATTATACAAAAATACATAGTTATAATTACCTTATATAACTTTGTCTTTTAAAGAAGAGAACAAAGGATAACAAGTATTTATTTTTAGAGTGTGTTGTATTTGCTTTTTTTTTTTTTTTTTTTTGAGACAGAGTCTAGCTCTGTCGCCCTTATTTGCCATTTCTGGTTCTTTGTTCCTGTGGATTCCAGTTACTCTCTAGTGTCATTTCCTTATTCCAATACAGCTTTGCTCCCACATATCTGTTTTGTACTTGTATTGTCAAATACATTACCTTTCTATATGTAATAGGTCTGATAATACAATTACATGCATAGTTTAACACAACTGCTTCCTAAATCAGTTAAGGAAAAGAAATATGCTTTTATAGTTTATTTTATAGTTGCATAATTATCTTTACTCTTTGTTGTTGTTGTTTCCACGTACATTCAAATTACTGTCTGGGATCACTTGCTTTTCCCTGAAGAACTTCCTCAGTATTTCTTGTAAGGCAGGTCTGTTAGCAGCAAATTCTCTCAGATTTTGTTTATCAGGGAATGTTTTTCTTTTATCTTCATTTTCAAAAGACTGTTGTGTTGGTTATAAGATTGTTGGTTGACAGGTTTATTTCTCTAGCACTTTAACTATGTCATTCCATTCATTGTCTTTGATGGAAGAAAGTTAATTGATAATCTCATCGAGGTCCCCTTGTATGTGATGAGTACTTTTCTCTTGTTGCTGTCAAGATTTTTTTTGTGTGTTGTTTGTCTTTCAGTATTTTTACTATACGTCTAGGTGTGAATTTCTTTGTGTTCATTGTATTTGGAATTTGTTGAGGCTCTTAGGTGTATAGATGAATGGCTTTCATCAAATTTCAGAGGTTTTTAGCTATGATTTTTTCAAGTATTTCTTCTGCTCTCTTTTTTCTCTTTTCTTTCTGGTACTCCAATTACACATATGTGTCCCCTATTTCTCTGAGGCTCTGTTTATTTTTCTTCATTTTTTTCCTCTTAATTCTTCAGACTACATAATCTTTGTTGATCTATCTTTGAGTTCTCTGATTCTTTCTTCCATCAGCTCAAATGTACGATTAAGCCCTTCTGGTAAATTTTTAATTTTAGTTACCATACTTTCACCTTCATAATATCTATTTTCTATCATTTCTATCTCTTTCTCATTATTCTCTATTTTA
Organism: Papio anubis; assembly: GCF_008728515.1. Taxonomy (NCBI): domain Eukaryota; kingdom Metazoa; phylum Chordata; class Mammalia; order Primates; family Cercopithecidae; genus Papio; species Papio anubis. The sequence continues at coordinate 22,747,887 of NC_044989.1, forward strand.
TGAAACATCATTATGCCTTCCTTCCTTTGTCGCTCTAAGCATAGTTTCCTACAGTTCTTTGAACATATTTATAACAGTTGCTTTGAAGTGTTTGTCTGCTAAGTCTGATATCTAGGCCCTTCACAGTTTCTATGACCTGCCTTTTTTCCATGTATCAGTCACACTCTTCTACTTCTTGTCATGTCTCATAATTTTTTATTGAAAACTGGACATTTTGGATGATATATTGTAACAATTCTGCGTGCTGATCCCTTGCTCTGCAGCTTGATGTTGATGATGTTGTTGTTTGCCTATTTCAGTGACTTGACTAGGTTATTTTAGTGGTCTGTCCCCCCAGGAACGCAGCCTCTGATGTCACCGCTCAGAGGATGCATCCTTGGGCATGCACACTGTCACCCTGAGACTTCAGTGGTTTTATTCGTGCTCTCTTTGACTGTCTCTTTCGCTGATATCTCTGTTGTCTGCCTCCATTTATATCATGCCCAGCTATTAGCCCCCACTAATTGCTGGCTAATTGTTCTATTATGTTTTATACTACCCTGAGGCGTAAATTGCTCCAGAGTCTGATGCAATTAAATTTAAGTCCCTTGGCAGGGGTAATCTTTGAGGCCAGCCTTTGAAGAAACTATCTCTTAGCTGTCTCTTTCCATAATTCCCTCCAGTAAATTTCTAGATGGTCTGAGGTTAAGCTTGTTGCTTTCACGGAGCAAGCAGCCCCCTCTTAATTGCATGTCACCAAAATACCCATTGTTTCTAAGAGCACTCTTAGGTTTGTACTTTCTTGCGTGGTGGTAAAAATAAAGCCCCTAAGCCTTGGGAGAGCTTCAGTGCTTTTTGATCTTGTGCCCTGCCTCTCCCCTTAGGTAAAAAATCTGCAGCACTGCTCTAGAACTGAGGGTCAGAGACAGAGAACTACTTCTCTCAGAGTCACATACCTGCTTTGTGAGTTTTATGCGTGTCACCTTGGGCTGGTGTGGCAGCCTCCAGTCTTTGTGGTTCACCTCTCCTTGCATAGAGATTTTTACCCAAGCTAGGGTGAGGTGATGGGGCCCTCTATTCCCGGCTGCCATGCCTGGAATTCTGCCCTATTAGGATTAGGATTAGGATTAGGATTAGGATTAGGATTAGGATTAGTATGGCATGGATGGAGGAAGACAGCCCCAGATTTCTCAGCCATTCTTGCCTGGAATAGACCCTCTGATACACAAAGATGTGGTGGGAATGTAAAATGCTAGTAGCCGGCCCCTACCCCTTGGAGACACTGGAGCCCTCCACTGGGAATTGAGTGAAGAAGGAGTCCTTTATTCTTGGTTGTACCTGCCCAGTGTGGAAATTCCCTCACTGTGAGCTGAGAGAGTAGGAAGGGAGGAAGAAACTGCGGATCAAATGCCATGGATTCCCGTCCTTACCAAGATGCAGTCAACTTTCTTGAATAAATATTTCTTCATCTGCTGTATGCCCCAAAGACAATGCTCAGAGACTTTAAAAAATTTTTAATGTATATAATTTTCACCAGTTGTTGTTGTATCACTGGGGAGAGGGCCTGTGAACACCTCCATTCCACAAATGATGTCCCATAAGTCATTCTTAGCTTCCTAGAAATGAGTGGCTGACAGGCACTGAGGGCTACTGGTTGCAGCCTGAATCCTGGGCCATTGAGAACAGAAACAAGATAAGGAAAGGGAGAGGTAAATAGAGGATGTGTGGGAAAAAGAAGAGAGGGTGATGAGGTCTATCTCAACATGCCTTTGACAATAGAGCAACAACAAATAAAAATGAACCTTGTTTCATTTAGGGACAACATTGGACACAATCTTGAGGTGTGCAAACTTAGTCTTTGGCAGCCCTGTCTTCCATCTGTGAATATCTCATACCTGATATCCTCCAGGTGAGGGTAGTCTCACTCAGGACTTTTATTTCTCTGACCTGTTCCTTTTCCAGCTCTTCATTTAATTTCTAGAGGAAGTTACCAGCCCTTAATTCACACCAAAATACGTGTCATTGGCTGGGAGCTGCTTAATATGAGATCTTGCTAGAAGAATTTGCTTTTCAAAAGGGAAAACCCTATTCATCCTAAAGGCATGATCCCCTAACTGAGGAACTTGAGGCTACATCACTAGGTCAGCCCAGGCTATATGAAACCAGAGAGAAGGGGGATCTTGTAGGACCTTAACTAAGGCTGCTTCACATATTTCTGAGGCCTCTAGAGCCACACATTCTGGCTAAAAAAAAATTCTGACATGTCCACAAATCTGAGGAGGCACACTGTCTCAGTAAGCACAGCTGCTCTCCATTTGGTTAATGATAGCCCATCTCAAATTTGGTGTGTGCAAACAAAAAAGCCAGCAGGCCCAGCTCCATGGAGCTTGCCCACAGAGGCCTCTGAGCTGCAGGCTGCCACAGGATCTCTGTTAGAAACAGAATGATCTGTGTTGAATCTGGTGTGACAAGGCTGGTCTGTGTCAGGTGAAGGCCAGGTATAGACTTTGGCTTATACAGTCATGCACTGTACAATGACATTTCAATGTCTAACGGCATGTATGACAGTGGTTCCATGATCTTATAAGACCATGTTTTAACTGTACCTTTTCTATGTGCAGATATGAAAACACCTACCATTGTGTTACAATTGCCTACAGTATTAAATATAGTCACATGCAGGACAGGTGTTCAGCCTAGGAGCAATGAACTCTACCATAAAGCCCAGGTGTGTGGCAGGCTATTCCATCTAGGTCTATCTAAGAACATTCTATGATGTTTTCACAATGACAAAATTACCCAGTGGTACATTTCTCAGAACATATTCATGTCATTAAGTGACACATGACTGTGGTATGACCTGGCAGGATTTGGTAGCAGACAGGCCAGTGAAGGGATCCTAGAAAGATACCAAAGGTTGTGCCAGTAACAATGCAAATATAGGAGTAGAAAGGAGGAAAAAAGCATTGGAGAAAGATGCAGGCTACAGACCCTCAAGCCTAGGGCAAATCTATTCAATCTTTGTCATTCTATGTGGTTTTCTTAGGCACCTCTCTGTTATCTCAAAAGTCAGCCCAATTTTCAGTCAATCCAATATTGACTTACTCTTTAATTCCATATTTGAAAGAAAACTTTTTCTCTCTGAAAGTCCATTAAGTCACTGTCCCTGAGAAGCCTTCCTGAATCTTTTTGGCATTTGGTCTTCTCTGTCTTCTTGGCTCCCATTGCCCTCCATATAAACTCAAATGGGCAAGAGCCAACTAAAAAAGCCATCCCACCAGAGATCCACCCCACAGTAGAGGCTTCCATCCCTGTCCTCCTGCTTGAATGTGGTCAGCTGACTATGATCTGGTACTTCAAATTCCTCCCACGAATGGGGTCCGATCCACTCCCATCTCTGATCCAAAGGGTTTCACTAAAATCTATTGAGAGCGATAAGCAGGGAGCAACCTCTGGAGACCAAGCCACTGAAACAATCCTTCTATCTGTTTCACAAGTGACCTCCATGACTGTGGAGGTTTTCGTCTACCTTGTTTGCTGCTATCTCCCTAAGGCCCAGCACAATCCTAATTCACAGTAGGTGCTCAAATAGGAATTGATTGAATAAACAAGGCTGTTCTTGCACAAAGAGGGATGACTTCTGGGCTGCCACGTTTCATACAAAGGACAACTCACATCCGTCTTCAATAGATTCAGCTGCTTAGAGATACCTGGAGCTGGTTTAATTCCTTGCCAAACCTCCTTCCCAAATTCAACCACTCTCTGAAGGTGCTTTTTACTTATGCATTCTACTCATTTCTATACACTGTCTGAATATGCCCAGGTCAATGAGACAGTTGAGCTGCCATGATCTACTTTAGGGTCTACCTCACAATCACTACCACCACTCAACTAAACCAGCATGGAAACTACTTTTTATGTTTGAAAGAATATGAGGGGCTATTGTATCAGTCATAGGACCAGGGACTGACAAAGCCAAACACCCAACTGCAGGTCTGTATTAGTCCATTTTCACACTGTTGATAAAGACATACTCAAGACTGTACAATTTACAAAAGAGAGGAGTTTAATGGACCTACACTTCCACATGGTTGTGGAGGCCTCATAATCATGACAGAGGGCAAGCAGGAGAAAGTCACGTCTTACATGGATGGCAGCAGGCAAAAAGAGAGAGAGCTTGTGCAGGGAAACTCCCATTTTTAAAACCATCAGATCTCATGAGACTTATTCACTATCATGAGAACAGTACAGGAAACACCCACCCTCATGATTCAATTATCTCCCACCAGGTCCCTCCCACAACACATGGGAATTATGGGAGCTACAAGATGAGATTTGGGTGAGGACTCAGAACCAGCCATATCATCCCACCCCTGACCCTTCCCAAATCTCACATCTCCACATTTCAAAACCAATCATGCCTTCCCAACTGTCCCCTTAAGTCTTAACTCATTTCAGCGTTAACTCAAAAGTCCACAGTCCAAAGTCTCATCTGAAACAAGGCAAGTCCCTTCCATCTATGAGCCTGTAAAATCAAAAGCAAGTAAAGTTACTTCCTACATACAATGGGGGTAACAGGAATTCCGTAAATACAGCCATTCTGAACAGGAGAAATTGGCCAAAACAGAGGGGCTACATGTCCCATGCAAGTTCGAAATCCAGTGGGGCAGTCAAATCTTAAAGCTCCAAAATGATCTCCTTTGACTCCATGTCTCACATCTGGGTCACGCTGATGCAAGAAGTGGGTTCCCATGATTTTGGGCAGCTCTGCCCCTGTGGCTTTGCAGGGTATAGCCTCCTTCCTGGCTTCTTTCACAGGCTGGCATCGAGTATCTGCAGCTTTTCCAGGCAAACAGTGCAAGCTGTCAGCGGATCTACCATTCTGGGGTCTGGAGGACAGTAATGGCTCTCTTCTCATAGCTCTACTAGGCATTGCCCCAGTAGGGACTCTGTGTGGGGGTTCTGACTCCACTGCCCTAGCAGAAGTTCTCCATGAGGGTCCCACCCCTGTGGCAAACTTCTGCCTGAGCGTCCAAGCATTTCCATACATCCTCTGAAATCTGGGTGGAAGTTCCCAAACCTCAATTCTTGACTTCTGAGCACCTGTGGGTTCAACACCACGTGGAAGCTGCCAAGGATTGGGGCTTACACTCTGAAGTCACAGCCCAAGCTGTACTTTGGCCCCTTTTAGTCACAGCTAGAGCAGCTGAGATACAGGGCACAAAGTCCCTAGACTGGACATAGCAGAGGGACCCAGGGACCAGCCCACAAAACCATTTTTTCCCCCCTAGGCCACAGGTCTGTGATGGGAAGGACTGCCACAAAGGTCTCTGACATGCCCTGGAGACATTTTTCCCATTGTTTTGATGATTAACATTTGGGTCTCATTACTTATGCAAATTTCTGCAGCTGGCTTCAATTTCTCCTCAGAAAATGTGATTTTCTTTTTTATTGCATTGTCATGCTGCAAATTTTCTAAACTTTTATGCTCTGTTTCCCTTTTAAAACTGAATGCCTTTAATAGCACCCAAGTCACCTTTCGAATGCTTTGCTGCCTAGAAATTTCTTCCACCAGATACCTTAAATCATCTCTCTCAAGTTCAAAGTTCCACAAATCTCTAGGGCAGGGGCAAAATGCTGTCAGTCCCTTTGCTAAAACACAACAAAGAGCTCCAGTTTTCAACAAGTTCCTCATCTCCATCTGAGACCACCTCAGCCTGAACTTTATTGTCCACATCATTATCAGCATTTTGGTCAAAGCCATTCAACAAAGTCTCTAGGAAGTTCAAAACTTTTCCACATTTTCCCGCCTTCTTCTGAGCTCTCCAAACTGTTTCAGCCTCTGCCTGTTACCCAGTTCCAATCTCACTTCCACATTTTGGGGTACTTTTTCAGTAGCACTCCGCTCCTGGTACCAATTTACTGTATTAGTCCATTTTCACACTGCTGATAAAGACGCCCAAGACTGGACAATTTACAAAAGAGAGGGGTTTAATGGCCTTACAGTTCCACATGATTAGGGAGGCCTCACAATCAAGGCAGAAGGCAAGGAGGAGCAAGTCACATCTTACATGGATGGCAGCAGGCAAAGAGAGAGCTTGTGAAGGGAAACCAGTTTTTAAAACTATCAGATCTCATGAGTCTATTTACTATCACGAGAATAGCATAGGAAAGACCTGCCCCCATGATTCAATTATCTCCCTCTGGGTTTCTCCCACAACATGTGGTAATTATGGGAGTTACAAGATGAGATTTGGGTGGGGACACAGAGCCAAACCATATCAAAGTTGAAGCTGACTTTCATATAATCTTGCCTGAGGCTCCACATGATGTGCCTATATGCGTCTTGTGTACACGTGCATATGCATGTTGAGAGAGGGAGGAGAGGGGAGGGGAAAGAAGGGGAGGGGAAAGAAGGGGAGGAGAGAGGAGGGGAGACATAATGGTCAATACTGAGTGTCAACTTGATTGGATTATAGGAATCAAAGTATTGTTCTTGGGTGTGTCTGTGAGGGTGTTGCCAAAGGAGATTAACATTTGAGTCAGTGGACTGGGAGAGGCAGACCCACCCTCAATCTGAGTGGGCATCATCTAATCAGCTGCCAGTGTGGCCACAATAAAGCATGCAGGAGAAGATGGAAGAGCTGAGTTTTCTGGGCTTCATCTTTCTCCCAGGCTGAATGCTTCCAGCCCTATAACTTCAGACTCCAAGTTCTTCAGCTTTTGGATTCTTGGACTTATACCGGTGGTTTGCCAGGGGCTCTCAGGCCTTTGGCCACAAACTGAAATTTGCACCATTAGCTTCCCTACTTTTGAGACTTGAACTGGCTTCCTTGCTCCTCAGCTTGCAGACAGCCTATTGTGGGACTTCACTTTGTGATCCTGTGAGTCAATACTCCTTAATAAACTCCTTTTAATATATACATCTATCTTATTAGTTCTGTCCCTCTAGAGAACCCTGACTAACACAGAAAGGCAGAGGAGAGGAGAGGAGAAGAGAGGGGAGGGGAGGGGAGGGGAAGCAAGAGGAGGGGAGAGGAAAGATGAGAAGAGAAAGAGGAAAGAGGAGGGAAAACAGGAAATGGGGTAAAGGATCCCCTCATATTCCTCAGAACTTCCCTTAACCTCATTGCTCCTCAGACCACTCACCTGCATAGAATCCTGTTTCATCAGCATCAGAAGGTGAAGACTGAAATCATACAGGCTCAATTTCTTTATGTATTCAGTGATAGCAGCTCACAGATGAGAAACCTAAACAGAAGTGAAATATTAATTCTCCCACGAGTACTGGTGTCTCTTGGCACAAATTTAGCATGAATACAATCACCAGATGCACCCCCACTGCTGAGGATCCGAGACCTTTGGTCCAGGTTTGGTTGCTGGGTCCTAGGAAGACATGGCTGAATCTGTAAATAGAAAATCACAAATCAAGAGATTATTATCCAAAATTTGGGTGACCAGGTGGGTTCATTTTGTATACCTGGAATTCTCACAGGATAATTTCATTAAAAAGAATAGCAACTATGGTGTTACTGTTGACTGCTGTCAATTATTTTTTTATTATAAAAACAGATCAAGACCTGATTATTCATCTGGAGTAATCAATACATAAATAAATAAAACTTTGAATGATACCGCTTCATTCACACCACAAGGCCCAAAGTCTGCAGCCTGGCACTCAAAGCTACCAAGATAAATCTCTAACCTACCTTCCCAGTTTCATCTCTCAATACTTGTACATAATGTTTCTTCCACTTCAAAGTACTTAGTATTTTTTCATGATCAATCCCCTATGATTTCCTACTGCCTTGTGGTTCACACCATACCTTTCAGCTAGAGACCTACTTCTTTTCCATTTGTCCATGACCAAGTTATACCCCTGCCTCAAGGCCCATCTCAAATGTGACCTCCTTTCTGAAGATATCTCCTTTCAGTCCCCAACAGAGCAATATCTCACTCCTCCTTTAAACCCCATATGTAGACAGTAACTCATCAAACTTGATAGTATAAATAATAAAAACTTACAGCAAACTCATCTAGCAAATATTGAATCCCAATTATTTGCCAGATACAATATTAAATACTTAATATTTATGGATTCACTTAATTAATGATTTTCATGTATGTTGTGCATTCCCTAATGCCTGATGGCAGCCTTTAGTCTAAATATTTCTCTGCTATAATCCTTAACATTATGCCTAGATACAGTAAATTATCAATAAATGCTTACTGAGTATAAATGAATTAATGTACAATATGTGAATATATAAATGAATGAAGCAAACAGATCCCAGTTCAGAGGCACAATTTCCAAGACCATTGGGCTGAGCTTCCGGATTTCAATGCATATTATTTGAGTTCTTTTCCATTCTCAATAAGATTCCAGAGTCTCATACAGCAAATCACAACAAGCCTGCAGCTATGATGTGTGGATGGTGAGCCTTTTGCATAGGATTATGAAGAGGACTCCTACATTTAATTCTCTAAATTACACTCACCCCTTCAACAAACCAGAAAATAGTATGGCAAGCTTTTATCCTTTCTTTCCTGGCCCACTCTCCCTAGCTCTAGCACCCAGAACTTTTACATTTTTCTGTCCCACAGTAAGTGATGAACTAATTCAAACATACACAGGTGTACAAGAAAATAAATCCTCTTCCAAGGGTGCTATAAGTCTTTGAGGTCAATGCTTAATGCAAAGGAATAGAGTGATTTCAAACATCAATGAGGAAAAAAGAAAGTATAACCAGAATTATTGCATGGCTAGTCCCTGTCCAACTTTCTACACATATTATCTCATGTAATTTTTACAGTAATTTTGTTAAATAATTATAGTGATAATAATGTAGCACTTACTATATGCCATATACACTTCTAAGAATTTTTCATATAATATCTCGCTTAAGACTCCCATCAACATTATGAATAAAGTACCTTTTCCCCTTCTTAAGAGATGAGAAAACAGCCATAGAAAATTTAAGTAACTTGTCCAAGATCCCAAAGTAAGGAATAGAGCCAGAATGCAAACCCAACTTAGAAGTACATTCTACATCTTCTCAGGGTAGTAGTTTCCCAAACATATCTGTACGGCAGAAGTTGGTTCTCAGAAAGTGTACCAGGCACAAAGTCATGTACCTAGTACATATAAAGACTGGAATTCAAATCTTAATATTTTCATTTCGATGTAAATGCTTTTTAGTAAAACTTACTTCAGCTCAGGTGTTCATTTAGGGCAGCAAAGGTGTCCTGTATAGGGCTTCTCAACTCAAAAGGCCATTCCTGAGAATAAAAGTAATCATTTTGTGCACTACTAAAACTTCCCCAGGCAGGGTTTTGCCTAACGCATCCCCGCCTCTAATCTCCTCTATCCGTGGTGCTGAATTTAAAGACCAGACTAGCTGGCCTAGAGAAAGAACTGACAAAATAATCTGAATCTCGATGGTAAAGGATTTTAAACACTTCTCTGAGCCTGGCCATTGAGAACCAGTGAAATCTTTTCCAAGCCCTCTGCTTTAAGCCCTAAATCTCTTTTCTGTATTCCAAGATCATTAAGTTGAAAAGGGTAAAATAAGTGAGGCTTATGATTAACAAGGATTGTTCAAACCAATATCTTTTCAATTTCATAATTCCAAAGATTCCGTTATCTGAAAATAAATCAATGAAAGGAGAACAAGAGAATGTCTATCTCATAAACATCAACACAGATCTGACAAAAGTTCAAACAAAAAAGGAATCAGAGACTAGGGACCCTGAAGCAGGTTCGAAGCTACAGCACTGGGCCAATGGAGGGTGCTGAGGCTAGTGCTGAGAACAAAGGCTTGAGACAGAGAATGTCTTTATATCTGGTGCTGAATTGATTTTCAAGCCATAAAAATGTTAGTTAAGGTAACACTGACATGAACTAGGGCAAGGTAGGGGGAAAAGAAGTTGGAAAATAGCAACTGCAATTTCAGCCTTATGAGAAATGGAATTAAAGTTAAGAGAAGGGAGGCAATCTATTGTTGTCCAGAAACTGGCAAACAGAACAGCCACTGCATCATTATAGTGGCAACGACCTGCTGTGTTCATTTGTCTCTGAGCTGTCTGACCTAGGAGCTGGATGATTTATCTACTTTCCACAGCTTCAGCTGGGCCAGGCCAAGAGGATAACTTGGAGAAAAGGGTGGAGGTGTGGGGGTGGTGACACTCAAGCACCAAGCCAATGAACCCCATATGTCTTGTATTAGAGGGCATGCTCATAAATCAGCCAATATCACACATTTATTTCACACCTACTGTAAACAAATCTCTGTGCTAGAAAGCCTCTGGTCATACAAAGATTGAAAAGGGCAGAGCCATTGGCCTTGAAGAGCTTACAATCTAGTGGAAAATATTAAGCATGAGGAAAACTAATTAACAGCATATGCTAGATGATTGCTAGAGACAGCAAGGACTATCAGAATACAGAGGACTGTTGACTTTCTTTGTCAGGTAAGGCTTCTGAGAGCAGGCAACACCTTAACTGAGCTTAAATAATAGGATATGCAGTCAGAAAAAAATAGGAGTAAATGTTGCAGGATGATAATTCAATTAACAAAGCCTCAGAGGCAGGAGTGGGTCAATTATGTTTTGGTGAGAGCAATATTGCCTATCCTTCCCAAATTCCTAGATACAAGGTAGATAGTCTCCAAGCTCTCCACATTCAGGGAGAGGGTTGAGGCAGCAAGGAATGCTCAAGGGTCTGTACATCACTTTTTCAAAAAGTTGAATAGCTTCCAATAAAAAAAAAATAGATTTCTAGATTTCTGGCCACAGTGGAACATGTTTCTAAGGTAAAGATACACATCCAGATCAAGCATTCTTTTGCCCTCTGAGGCTCTGAAAAAGTTGTCTACCTGTACATTTAACCAGGATAGCATTTCTCCCTCAAGTGAGCCTGCCCATCCTGATAAATAAGAAAATGTGGTAAAAAGGATCAACTCTGGCAAGAAAAATAGAGCATTTGTAAGGATTTTTCGAAGTTAGACAAATAACATGTTGTTTACCTGTCCTGGATTCAGTGACCTCATTGCAGAACCTGCCATTCCAACTACACATCACATCCTTATCACAAGTTAGACTACCTCATAGAGCACCCACTACAACACAACAATTTACAAAGTCAGAAAACAGATGAGAGAGAGGAAAGAAGGCTGAGGAATGCTCAAAGTACAAGGAAGACAACACCTTATTTCTGATTCCAAACATATTTCTAAAACATATCTAATTTTTAATTCTAGCTCATAGAAGGACTGCAGGGAAGAAAGTCAAGATGAAAATTAAGATGACACATCTCAGAGTCAGTGGTTTTAAAATAACAGTTTTGTTTATATTACAATAAAAAGGCCTTGGATGTAGGGAGGAGAAGGCAGGAGGAAACAAGTACTTTGGTGTTGCAGACATGTCTGCTACAGAGGGCCCATCCTGAGGAAAGACCAAAGAGTAGTATGTCTTCAGGCAGATAGAACTAAAATAAACAAAAGCAAATAAAAAGATCTCTAGCAATCTGATATTATTCAACTAATAGAAATTCTAGAGGAAAAAAATACAAACTTCACTCAGAAAGGAGCACATCTGGACATAGACTAAGACCTGCCTGATATGCACCACTGAGAACAGGTTCTGGAATCTGCTCAGTGGTCCCCTAATTCCAATGGCTGAAGTAGTCACATGTGTGGAGCATTCAGCTAAGTCATCACACCTGAGGACTTCAACTAAGATTCCCTGATCCCTTGACTTCAGCTGGCTGAAGCACAGATAAGCCGGCAGCTGGGATAACTGCAAATCCCACTGTTGCTCCCAAGAAATGTCTCAGTATGCTATTTAAGCATGAAGGCTCTGAAGTCACACTTCCTGAGTTCAAACCCCACCTTCGCCAGTATTACTTGCTTTTTGTCCTTAGGCAAATTGCCTCCAATTTCTCAACTATAATACAGAGATATTAATAACATCAACCTCATGAGACTCTTGTGATTTTTATGTAAAACAAGACATAGTTTATCTCAGACCTAATAAATATGGAAAAAATATTTGGTTTTATTTCACATAGTTATAGGTGGTAACAATAACTCAATTATTCAACAAATATTTAAGAATTAATTGGGAATCCACTTGCTCCAGGAATGGGAATACAGAGAAACCAAACGAAGATCTCAGATTTATTAGAGTCTGGTGTAGAATATAGATAAGTAAATAATAACAAACTAATACATGCAGTGTGGCAATGAAACATTTCAGAGGCACGATGATGCATCTGAGACTGAAGTATGAGAGGAGAGACTGGGTGAGGGCAGAAGGCAGGGACCAAAAGAGAAGGGTCAATGCCCCTACTCAAAGGACCCATGTAAGGTCTTTGGGAGCACATTCATATATTAACTTCTTTTGTCCTCGCAACAGCCTTGAGGTGGTTGGACCCATCTGCTTCATAACTATCCCTGTTTTATAGAGATCAAAACTAGGTCCCAGAGAGATATGTGAAAAAGACTGTCACAACGCTGAACTTGTCCTAATCAAACTATATTAGTGCAAGGGTGAAAATCTTAGTGAAGGAACAACAAAGCTATATATTTGTATTTGGTACTGAATATAGTTTAGCTTTATGGATGCCATGAAGAGGAAAAAAAATAAATTCCCAGTGTAACCTTAAAACATAAAGAAACAGCTAAGCCATATCCCTAAAGAGACAGTTTGGAGGCAAAGAAAAAATGTATAATTAGAAAAACACAATAAGGATAGTTAAATATGGGCCTACATTGAGTTATGCCAGCAGATAAAAATGAAATCTCGATATGATAAATGCATTGAAGGGGTTGTGGATGTGTGGGTGAATTTAGTGAAATCTGTGTATTCTTCAAAGAAGGAGAAAGGTGAATAGTGAGTCAAAACTACTCCCTTAGTCCTCAAACGTTTTCGGTGGTGATTTAAGCAGCCTCCACACCCCACACATTCTCCTTAAGGATAGCAGGCCTGAGATGAGCTCTTTGAAATAAATCTGCACTGAAGGAAGACTTCCAAAAAGTCACCAAGTTAGATCAACAACTCACATGGGGACAGGATAGGTGTTTTTACTGTACTGATACACTCTAGTGATGGGACACTGGGTAAGTTAACTAAATCTGTGTATTTTCAGCTTCACCTCACTTTCCTCCTTATAAAGTGGGGCCTTATTTAATGCAAGACTTAAGAGGGCTGCTTCTGACTTGGAGGCTGCAGAATCCTTCAGATACCATCAAGCTCTGTGACCACTCTGAACTTTGCACTGTGCAAATGTACCATAACAGATCAACACTTCCAGGTCCATGCACTCCCCAGAGCAGACAAAGACAGCTGGCAGCACCCAGCACCACCCTCTCCTTCTTTCTGAAATGAGCAAGCTAAAGTCAGAAGAACCAAGTGATGCCAAGTAAATATATTTAAGCCTGCCACTGGACAGTTCCAAATAAGGTTTCCAGGTGATTCGTTGGGTGACGGTAGGCATCTGACTCACCCAGCTTGCCCTTGCACACATCCACGGATGTGATAGACAACTTGTCTCAGATCACACTATTTCATGGCAATCTAAGGTATTCTTTAAAGGCATTGGAAACAAAACAATTACTCTGCTGAGAAATGATGTGAAGCATTAACAATTATATTATCTTCTCCAAGACAAGAGACTGGAAAGATGAAAACCAGTAAAGAGAAGATATGCCAGGAAGAGACATGCTGTTTTCCAAGCCTGTTAGGGTAAACACCAGAACCAGCAGACTCCCCCTGGACTTACTGTCAGTGGGTTGCACATGACTGTATAGACATGGAGTGCTCCGTTACGGGAAATGTCACTAAGTCAAAGGATCTCAGACAGGACATCAAGTTTTGAGCTAATTCCGAGCAAAGCTAGTGGCCACATCCGGCTAGACTCCAAAAGAGAGCATCTGGGAACATGATCTTGCTCCATGGAGCCTCGAGATAGTGAGCTGAGGACAGTTTGCCAATCACAGTTGAAAAGTTACCATGGAGAACCCTGTGCCTTGTGATATCTTCCAGCCACATCCCCAAAGCTTCTCTCTACTCCCACACAGACTCTGGCACTGTTCAAGGTACTCTGCGCTATTGCATTATTTGATTTTCATTATAAGATAATGCTTATAAGATTGTACAAATGTTCTGTGTCCCTTCCTAAATTTTAAGCGTTCAAGGGCAGCCGGAAGCCATTCTCCAATTTCTCTCCTCCAAATCCTTGCCCCAGGCCTAGCTTCAGCCCTAGCCTCAGTCCAGGGCACTAGGCCCAAGGCCCAAGCCTAAATCAGACCGAAAACCTCACCGATACTTAACAGCCCAGTACTAACAAACATAAACAAGTCCACACTACTTTCACTGTTAATCCAACACAGGCATGCTTTTAAGGAAAGGTTAAAAAAAGTAAAAGGAACTCGGCAAACTTAACCCCGCCTGTTTACCAAAAACATCACCTCTAGCATTACTAGTATTAGTAATGCTGGTGGTGTGATGCTGGTGGTGTGACCCAGAGGACAGGTTCATGTTCACGTCAACCTCAAAGCACGTGGAACCCCCAGAAGAAAGGCCTCATTTACAATACCAATCAAAGCAACTTGCATGCAACAGTGTTATCACAGTGCTTATTCTTGCACATCAAGCTCCTGCTTATTCAACTGATTTGCTATGTTCATTAGCATGGTATGCAATTTGCCTACTAAAGTCTGCAATATCTGTGATGGTTTGCAAGAAATTAGAAACATGGAAAATAGGGAGACAGAATTGGTTTTAGTCAGTGCCAGGTATCAGTGGTGGAAGTAATGAGCATAAGAGTGTCGTAGATTTCTCTGCACATTTCCCTTCTCATTTCACGCTGGTGTTGCTGAAGGAAGGAGACTAGGAGACTTTGAGTGGAGAGGCAGAGAGAATTTTTTAAAGATGCAGAACTTCCACATCCACAGTCATACCATAGACAATTACACGGGTTCAGGTTCCAAATTGCAGTCCTAGGTTTTAAAGGCTTAGGAACTTATATGAGTCTAACTGCTGCTACTAGTAGGCTTCTAAAATAGTGATATCCACACGGTAGATGTTAAGGCCTGGGAACACCCCTTTGCACACCAGTAAGCAGTCCTGGAAAAGCAAGAGACAGACAAGGAGAGAAATAGTACTTTTCGTTCTCCTGTTTTCTCTCTTTTCCAGATATTTTCTCCTTTCCAAACTCCACATAAACACTCATACTCAATGCATACTCAGAAAAAAGAGGTCAAATCTCACCAACCTTGACCCTACTCTTGGATTATTTGCCCAAAAGCAATAGAGGGCAAATGAAACCAGAAACTTTACATGTTAACTACAAAATTCATACTTTTAGTGATCTATAAAAATTAGTATTATTTTAAAAATTAAAAACAATGCAAAGAAGAAAGTAAAAGCTCACAAGTTTGTATGGTATATAAAGATCTAACAAATAGAACAGTCAACATTCTAACTTCTTTAGCCACAGATTCTGATTTACCATCTGAAAGACTGCGTATGATAAGAACATTTCTGGAAACACAGCCAAGACATTGATAATTGTAGTTTCTTCTTGGAATGGAGAAAAAATTTTCATCACCTTTTAAACTATTTGAATTTTTTTGCTCTGAGCATTTTAATAGCAATGATATAAACAAATTAGACAGTTAATCAATTGATGAATTGTTTAAAATTGTTCCTATTAATAAGGCATCAAAATCAAGTTCCTCAAATTAAAATTCTTTTCTGGTTTAAAAATCTGAAAACAGAGTTTAGTCTCATCCCTCTCTTTAATTTGTCTCCTGATTTGTGTTTTCAACTCATAAACACAGAGTATCTAATTATTAATTTTCCTTGATTTTGTTCATCAGTATCATAGTTTTCCACATATAGGTCTTGTACATTTTCAGTTACATTTATACATAAGCATTTGACTTCATGGAAATTGATTTTTAAAATTTCGAACTTCAATTGTTCACTGCTGACGTATAGGGCAGCATTTGACTTTTGTATATTAGCCTTGTGTCCTATGACCTTGCTATACTCACGTATTAGTTCCAGGAGGTTTTTTGTTTTGTTTTCAATTCTTTAGGAATTTCTATATAAACAATCTTGTCATCTGGGAGCAAAGACAGTTGTATTTCTTCCTGCCCAATATGTATAACTTTATCTTCTTTCCTTCTCTTATTTCATTAGGTAGGACTGTAGTACAAAGATGAATAGGAGTGATGAGAGAAGATATCTTTGACTTGTTTCTCATTTTAGGGAGAAAGCATTCAGTTTCTCACCACTAAATGTCAGCTGTAGGGTTTTTGCAGATGTTGTTTATCAAGTTGAAGAAGTTCCCCTCTAATCCTAGTTTGCTGAGAGTTTTTATCACACGTGGTTGTCAGATTTTTCCAAATGCTTTTGCAGCACCAATTTATATTATCGTATGATTTTGCTTTTTTATCTGTTAAGATGGTTAATTATATTGATTAATTTTCTAATGTTGAGACAGCCTTGGAATAAATTCTATTTGGTTGTGGTGTATAATTATTTTTATACAATGTTGGATTTAATTTACTAATATCTTGTTCAGAATTGTTGCTTCTATATTAATGTGAACTATTGATCTGCACTTTTACTTTTTTATAATGTCTTTACCTGGTTTTAGTATTAGGATAATCCTGGCCTAACAGAATGATTTAGAAAGTATTCCCTCTGCTCTTATTTTTAATGGATGAGATTATGAAAAATTAGCATCATTTCTTCCTTAAATGCTTGGTAGAACCCGCAAGTGAAACCATCTGGGCCTGTTGCCTCTTTTTGAGAGGCTATTAACTATTTAATATTTTTAATAACTATAGAATTGTTCATATTATCTATTTGCCTACCCAACCAACATTAGAGTCCCATCTTTAAGAAAAAAAAATTCCCACAACCAAAGCAAATTCAAAAATGAGAAGTGATTATTGCTCCATATGTGCATACGTCAACATAAAGAAACAAAAAACACAAAAATGCAAGGTAATATGACACCCTCAAAGGAATACAGTCATTCATCAGTAGATCCTAGCCAAAAAGAAATCCTCAAAATGTCAGATAAAGAGTTCAAAATAGGCCTGGCACAGTGGCTTATGACTGTAATCATAACACTTTGGGAGGCTGAGGCAGGCAGATGGCTTGAACTCAAGAGTTCAAGATCAGCCTGGGCAACATGCCAAAACCCTGTCTCTACACAAAAAAAAATACAAAAATTAGCTGAGTGTGGTGGTGCATGCCTGTATTCCCATCTACTCAGGAGGCTGAAGTGAGAGGATCGCTTGAGCCCAGGAGGTAAATGTTGCAGTGAGCTGTGATTACACCACTGCACTAGGCTAGGCAACAGGGTGAGACGTAGCCTCAAGAAAAAATCAATTTTTTTTAATTCCAAATATTTATTTTTAAAACATGCAATGAGATGCAAGATAAATCTGAAAACCAATACAAAGAAATTAGAAAAATCAATTCAGGATTTAAATGAGAAATTTATCAAGGAGATAGATATCTTAAAACACACACACAACAGAAATTTTTGAAAAATTCACCGAAGGAATTACAAAATACATTTGAAAACTTCAGCAATAGACAAGAAGAAGCAGAATAAAGAATTTCAGAACTTCAAGACAGGTCTTGAAATAATCTGGCCAGACAAAAATAAAGAAAAAAGAATGAACACAGCCTTAGAGATGTTTGGGACTACATAAAGCAAATAAACTTACAACTTATCAGTATTTCTGAGGGGGAAGAAAAATAAAAAACTTTAGAAAGCCTATTTAATAAAATAAATGATACAAATTTCCCAGGTCTAGCAAGAAATTTAGACATCCAGGTGTAGAATACCCTAAAAGTCCCGACTTCACCACTATGTGATTAATGCATGTAACCAAATTAAACTTGTTCTCCATAAATTTATACAAATAATGCCTAGGTGATGGGTTGACAGGTGCAGCAAAACGCCATGGCATACAATTACCTATGTAACAAACCTGCACATCCTGCACATGTACCCCGGAACTTAAAAAAATAAAATAAAATAACAAAAAAATAAAGTTATTCTTCATTTTTGGTATAGTACTTCTGATTTATAGTATTGCTTTTGATTCTTTCTCAGAGTTTTTATCTCTCTGTTTGTAGTACCAATCTGTTCTTGCATGATGTTTGCTTTTCATATTAGGATGCTTAATATATTAATCATAGTATTTTAAACCCCCTATCTGGTAATTCCAACATCTGTTTTATGTCTGAGTCTGGTTGTAATGCTTACTTTGTTTCTTCAGACTCTTTTTTCTTCCTTTTTAGCATGCCTTGTGGTGTTTAGGTGAAAGCCAGACATGAGGTATGGGGCAATAGGAACTGAGGTAAATGGGTAAATGTGAGGTTTTTGTTAATCTGGCTTAGGGGTGGGTTGCGTTTAATGTGATGTAGCAGTAGATAGCAGAGACTTTGAATTTTTCGATTGCCCTTGTTTTCATCTCCTCTGTTGTCTTTGGGCTTCCCTAATAATTCCACCTTAGATGAAGTTTGCATCTTGTAGTTTTTTCAGCTGTAATCCACTGTGATTATACTGGAGCCCTGTTGGTATAATAGTAAGATGTGAGGGAAGGGAAGCATTCCATAATCTTGTGATTAAATCTCAGTCTTTCAGTGGTTCTGTGTCCCTGGGTTGTGACTTTCACAAGTGTTTTTAGCTACTCCCCCCTACTTAGGTGAGACAGAAAGTCTAGAGGGGGCTGACGCCAAGTAAATGTCCTCCCTCCAGGTGAGATAAGTCACTGCTAAAGTCTTTTTCTCTGGAAAGTAGGCTCTTTTTTTGTGGAGATGCTTTGAATTTATTTCATAATGGTAACTTTTCATCCCTACCTGCCAGAGTCAAAGACAGATCTTTCTTGGCTCTTTACTGAGAATCTAGTAGGGTTCACAGAAGCAAAACTCAGAAAAGCTTAGGACACCCGCTAAGACTGTGGACCCCAGGAGTTTTTCATTTTGATACTAGTCCACACTCGGCCTCAAGCAATTCATCACAATTACCATTTAACTGACTTCTCCTCCAGGTAAGCAGACTTCAGCTGTGATTTTGTTTGGTATTCACTTGTTTCTCTAGATTTCAAAGTGTTGGTTTGTTCTGTGACCTAATTCTCTCATGGGCCCAAGAAAAGTCATTGATTTTCAGTTTGTTCAGCTTTTTTTCTTGTTGTAGAAATAAGAGCGATGACTTCCAAATGGTTTACATGTCAGAGCTGAAACCAGAAGGCCCTTGACTTGTGTTTCAATATTCTCATCTGCAAAATGGAAAATAAATTGGCCCTGGGAGCTTCCGGGGCAATGGCATCATACAGGGAGAGGGCTTTCAGGAGGATTATGAGTCAGAACATTTTATGTCATCTATCAGCCTGTCTTTCATTTTATCAATTCTGATCACTTTTTCATTCTACCCATTCAGAATACTACAGACTTATGTAACTTTGTCCACTATGCTTTCTAAATCAAGCCATAAAAGTAATAGATTATGTATTCCTTTTGGTCTCTATAAAACTTTTTAATTTACCCTGCACTCTCATGGGGAAGATTCTACCTAGAATGAAGTGAGGCTCAAGTTGGGAATAACAATGGAGGATGCATGAATCAGATGGGTTATAGGTTATGGTATTAAAAGTACAAAACTCCAAGATGGCAGGGGCAATAGAAAGCATATTTAGTCTTGGAACTGAAGCACAGCATACGATGAAGAAAGAAGAGCATCAAAGGGTCTACATTCCTCAGTACCCCAGAAAATCTTCTTTTCCCTTGGGATTCCAACTTAACCTTTGGTTAGCCTGCCTTCTTCCCATTCTTCGAAAAATAGTAGTTTTCTTCGAAAACCACTATTCCTAGCATTATAAAATATCAAATATGTAAGGAACATAAGAATTCATGCAATCCAGTCATCCATCAGAGGCAAGAATCTTCTCAAGCCCAGTGACATTACTGAGCACCTAGTTTTACCCTCAGCCAAATCTCATCTTACAATTTCCTAAGCTCATGGTGTAGGACTTCACATTCTCAGAGACTCTTTCAGAATCCTCTATTCGAGGATCATCTGAAGCTTTCGTTCACCAGGATAATTTACTCCCTATGCAGCCATGAGCAGGATAAACTGCCACTGCCTTGTCTTTTGCTGCGGTTTTCCAGACACTCCAGATCCATGTGGCAAGGGCCCATATAGCCAAGCTACCTCAGCTTTGAAATAAATGATGTGAACCCTGGTGCCAAATGTGTAAGTAAAGTTCAAAGATTTATGCTATCTTTGAAAATTCAGCCAACTCCTGTGCACAAGAAAAAAAATCAATTGTTGGACCTCCTTTGTTCTCGAAAAAAAATCAATCATGGTTCTTGCCAATGGTCCCATTACCCTCTGGATGCCAGGGTCCCTCCTTCACATCCCCCATTGCATGTTGACATCAGCTGCATTGCACTGCATTTCCATAAGCCTTCTGCTGTGGTTCAAGATTGAAACCACCTTTCTTATTCTCTTCTCTTCTTAGCATCCTTAGATCCCTATTACTTTTCCCCAAAATAACTGTAAATGTGTGAACTAATTAGCTTAGAGAGCACAAGCTCCCTTAATGCCTTCAGAATCCTGCCATCCAACACTGATTTCTCTATGTTCTGAGCTGCAAAATAGCCCCTCACTTGGTTTTGGTTTAATTATTCTTCAAGGTCATCCCTGTGCCACTTCTGTTCATGATTCTTTTCTTCTCTGCTTCTGTTTTTAAGAGGATTTTTAAATAGGTTCGGCAGCTCAGCCGTTTTTGAGTCATTACTAGCTTCAATCCCCTTTCGCACTTATTACTTGGCCTATTTTTTCTCCAGCCTTGCCTCTTTCTCTGCTATATTTGCAAGAGTGTTTCTGATTCTCTCTAAGCCCTTTGTCAAGTTGGAATCATTCTGCTTTAGGAGGCCTGTACCTTTTCCCTTCAGTTTGAACTGATGATACGTGGCCTGGATTTGAGAATATGCTTTCCCCTCTTTGGTTTACAGCACAGATGGGTTTCTTCCTTCAGCTTTTGATTGCTCCATCAGGACTGGACTGATTGTTCCCTGGATCTTCAGGATGTTCACTGGATAGGCAGGAGCCCCAAGAAGAGAGCTTCCCTGCCTGTGGGTTGTTCAACAGCACCTGGCCTTCAGGAATTCCATGCCGTCTACTGATTTATTTCCATGTTCAACTTTAGCAGAAACCAGAATCCTAAGGTGAGAATAATAAAACAAATGCAACAATTATCATAATAATGTTACCTCCCACTGGAGAGCATTGTAGGCCTTTCAAACACTTTCCTATAAATCATCCAATTTAGAAGATGTTGCATAACAGACTTTATTTTTTGCTTTCTTCTAATTATTATTCTAATTATTTTCTATTTTCTTACCACCTCCTATTGTAATTTCTCTTTCCCACTCATTTCGCATTTTTAAGCGTTACCTTAAGGAACTATAGGATGCACTTCAGCGATGGATCCAGATCAGAGACTTTTGATGTTTCTGAAGCAACGGAACACAAAGCTCACACTCTAGCCAAGGTCTACATCTTACCAGGCGTGTGGAGGGATCATCAGAATGCCTCACAAATGAGCACACCCAACAGAAACTGGGGAAACAACTTGGAGGCACCCAGAAGACCCAAACATTGTGTGGTAATTCCAACACCAGGCTCTGAACAGCACCTCTGCCCAGACATCCCAGCTGGAATGGAAATGGGCTCCTAACTGAGGATAAGGCCTAGACAGGGATTCAGTCGAAACTGAGTGTGCCGGGTATGGGCTCCTATCGATAAGGGGTCTGAGCAACCAATCAAAATAAAATACCATGCAGAGAGGGAGGAGAAAAGAGACACTGAAGGACACAAGGCAGAAGGCCGAAAGGCCAAGAAAACAGGAGGTCTTCAGAAGTTTACCCCCAGGATAAACCAGGCAGAAGACTCTCCCCTCAAGACTTCCTGGGTTTAAATCTCATCTTCACCATTCACTAGCTATGTGGCCTTGGACAAATTATGTAACCAATCTGTGCAAACCCATTTCTTCATCTATGTAATGGAGAGAATAATGGCACCTGCTTCACAGAGTGTCACAAGGATTCAATGACTTAATCCTTGCAATATGCTTAGAAGAGTGTCTGGCACACAATAAAGTGTTATATAAGTGTTCACTGCTGCTATTATTACGATCATCTAAAGTACCAGGATTTTTCAAGGGCTTCTGGAGAAGGAGAAGAAAATCAATGAGACTAGGGCAGACATGTAGAGAGAAAGAGATTTTTGAGGCAGAAAGTTTGTGACCTAAAGCTTCTACCAGGCAAATATCGATAGCTAGTTCTAGGAAATAAAGACAGTCCCGGAAGATGGAGTCTTTCTCGTCTCTTTAAGTTACACTCATTGTCTGACGTATGAGCTTCCAGGAATTTACAAACATTCCAGCAATAAACATCAAGCACTAGCATCTTCAATAGCAGGAATAAAAAGAACAATAAAGATAAATATCATCAGCGCTTATAAACTGTGGGGCAGACTTTCTACTGTCATCATAGTTCAAAACTAGGAGAGAGAAAAATTCTGGAGTCCTATCCTTTTTTTATTTCAAATGTTCGATGTCAAATTTCTTTATGTTCTTATTTAGTTGCATATAACAAGCTATGGATGCCTTTTCCCTTGTAAAGAAGGGCCCCGGGGCAGATACGAAATGGGTGGGAGTTAAGAGTCCAAGTTGCTGGACAGAGGTGGAGTGAAACTTGTTTTTTAAGCAACGATACCTGTTTTAGATGTAAAGTTTTGTGTGTGTGTAAAAGAAGTAGATATAAAAATTGCATGTCTTTTAAAAAAAAGTAAGCACAGCCTCTGTGATGTGGTAATAACATAGAGGGCTAAATATTTGGCCCTTCAAATTCCCCAGTCTTCATTTCAGTCTGGCTAGAAGGGGAGATTGAAGCCACATTCCCAGAACTGTCATATTTATCGGCAGTGATAAATTTGGCAGAGTCTGAAGGACTCATCTGCACTTACTTTAACAGCAAAGACTCAGAAAATGGGCAATTGCTTCCCCAACATGAAAAAAGCATCCTGGAGCTGAGCAATTGATTGAAAAAGATGAGACTAGCCTACCAAAGATGAGAACTCTGGGAGATCATTCACGTTCAGAGAAAGAAATCAAGCATGGCTAAGGAAGGCAAGCTGACTAGTACAATGAAAGGAACTGAGTAGCCTGCATACTACAAATAGAAGGAGTATGGCTCATGGTGAAATGTTTTTATTTTTTCCATTACTTAGAAGACTGGAATCAAACTGTGTATCTTGGAATTCTACTGGTCTACAAACCCGTCTCAGAATCTCTGGGTTTGGTTCTGCTTTTTTAAGAAAAGACCACTGTTGGTTTGAAAAAAGAGATTCTGTCAAACTATTTTAGTCCAATCCACTGATAAATCAGATTTTCCAAAAATATTTCAATTAGATTTGTATCCCTGCAACCCTTTGACCCTAACAACAAAGTCTGGGAGCTGTAAATTATGAGTCTGCCAAACAGGTTCAGGAAAGAGCTCTAATAAGAGCAAGAAGGACTGACGGCTTGGTAAGGCAGGTGAGGAAGGAAATGCATATGCTATTCAGTGGTTCAATGAGTTTTTGAGGATGTTTGCCTTCTACAGATGTAAACCACACTGTGAGTGGCTCCATTCCACATCCCGATTGATAGATTAATTGATCTAACATCCACTTCAACTCCACGCAAACTTGGCTAGGCTGCACAGCTAACCTGAGCTCTACAAATGTGAAGGCCTGTTGGGAATACTTTTCTCCCCCTTGTTTATTATTATGCGTTGACATCCAGACAGATTCTTAGTCAGGTCCTTAAGACTTCGGATTTTCACAATATTACAATTTCAGCAAGCTGAATGTTAAAAAATGGAAATTGGACAGACTGTTATCAACTTTAATCGACCATTAGAGCCTCGGAGCCTGAAGGCACAGTGTTTAACGGTTGGAATGGGGTGGTCAAGTAAAATGCTGTCTCTTTCATTTGGAATCTGGGAATAAAGCCAACCCAGATAAAAAAGGGGAAAAAAAGCCATTACTTTGACAGCTGTGGCAGAGCACGAGGATCAGTGTTAAAAAGCAGGCCGAGATGCAAAGAGTGCAATGCATTTGGGCAAGGTTTGTCTCCTGAATTCCGGTTTTGCAGATTTTGTGCATAATGGAGATAAATAAGCCAAGGAATAAGATACTGACCTACCAGAATGAAGGCTATTATCTGATATCAAAATTGGGTCCTGTGACATCATATTGCATTGCCAGACTTGGCCTCAATATGTCATCACTTTTCCGTGTAGCAATTGCTGCCTTCTCAAAGAGGCAAATAATTTGCTACCTTGGTTCTGCTTCTCTGTTTCAGCCCCTGGGCATGGTACACTGTGAATGCTTTAGAGGAGTATTCTGGAATTAAGGTTTTTAATTACACCTGACATTAGTGAGCTTTCACCTCTTGGCAGCCATCTTGTTAAAACCACCCGTGGGAACAAAAGTTGTTTTACTGGAAGTTAAGCCTCCTTTCCCCTTGATGCCTCTGTTGGCCACGCCACAGATTCCTTCCCGACACCATTTACTCTGCTAATGCGATTTCGCACATTATGAACTTTCAGAATGTTAAACTGTACACAGTTTTTTTTCTTTTAAACAAAATATATTGTTTATGTAAAAAGTCTAATGGCCCATAGCAATCCAATTTACATGTAAAGTACAAGATTTCATATTGAATCAGTTTTATTACTTCACATATGAAAGATATTGAGCAGTGGTAGGTATATTGTATTTGTATCCGAAAAATACAAGAGCAGATTTATTGGGCCTGTGCTTAATAATATTAGAATCGATTATCCCAATGAGAGACAGACATCTATTCACTGTGGGGGAAAACATTATTTCCACCACACTACTGATGCCCAGTAAACCTGTTTGCTCCTCACTCAGTGAACTCACCATAGTTAAAGGGTTAATAGGGTTTCCCAAAGTGGCAACATTAACTCTCTGTCAGTCGCAAGAGAATATTGTTGATACCACTTAAAATTTATTAAGCACGTTTGGTTTGCTGGGCATTATACCAAACCCATAAAACATAAGATATTTTATCTTTGGTTGCTTTGTATGCTAATATGTATATGCCCTCAGTAACTAGATTTAATCTTTCTTGTATTTTCTACATTATGGAAACCCCAAACCTATTTTTCTTTATATTTTAATTTATCTTTCCTTTTATTCCAATCATTAGATGATCTCTTTGTGAAGTAACCTGTACTCTCATAAACGATCAGCTATCTGTAATATTTTAGGAAAGAGCAAATAACTTTTTTATTAACCTGGAAAGTTATTCTATAAGCACTCCTATTAAGAAAGAAGACCGAACCCTTTTGAATGTTCCTAACAGATTATCTTGATGGCCACTTTCCTTTTACCACAATACATTTCCATTTAATATGATTGAAAACACCAATTTACTTATTTTTATTTTAAGTTCCAGGGTACATGTGCAGGATGTGCAGGTTTGTTACGCAGATAAAAGTGTGCCATGGTAATTTTCTGCATGGATCAACCCATCACCTAATAATTAAGCCCAGCATGCATTAGCTATTTTTCCTGATGCTCTGCCTCCTCTTGCTCCCCTTGACAGGCCTTAGTGTGTGTTGTTCCCCTCCCTGTGTCTGTGTTCACATTGTTCAGCTACCACTTATGAGAGCATGCTGTGTTTGGTTTTCTGTTCCTATGTTAATTTGCTGAGGATCATGGCTTCCAGCTCCTTTCATGTGCCTGAAAAGGACATGATCTCTTTTTATGGCTGCATAGTATTCCATGGTATATATGTACCACATTTTCCTTATCCAGTCTATCAATGATGGGCATTTGGGTTGATTCCATGTCTTTGCTATTGTGAATAGTACTGCAATGAACATACACATGCATGTATCTTTATAGTAGAATGATTCCTATTCCTTTGGGTATATACTCAGTAGTGGGATTGCTGGGTCAAATGGTATTTCTTGTTCTAGATCCTTGAGGAATCACCACATTATCTGCCACAATGGTTAAAGTAATATATATTCCCACCAACAGTATAAAAGTGTTTCTATTTTTCTGCAGCCTCACCAGCATCTGTTGTTTCCTGACTTTTTAATCACCATTCTAACTGGTGTGAGATGATATCTCAATGTGGTTTTGATTTACATTTCTCTAATGACCAGTGATGTTGAGCTTTTTTCATATGCTTGTTGGTCACATAAATGTCTTCTTTTGAGAAGTGTTTGCCTACTTTTTAATGGGGTTTCTTGTAAATTTAAGTTCCTTGTAGACTCTGAATATTAGACCTTTGTTAGATGGATGGACGGCAAAAATTTTCTCTGATTCTGTAGGTTGTTTGCTCTGACGATAGTTTCTATTTCTATGTAGTAGCTCTTTAATTTAGTTAGATCCCATTTGTCAATTTTTGCTTTTGTTGCAATTGCTTTTGATGTTTTCATCAAAACATCAAAAGGACCTAGGCACTTTGCCTGTGCCTAGGTCCTAAATGGTAATGCTTAGATTTTCTTCCGGTGTTTTTATTATTTTGGCTTTTACATTTAAGTCGTCAATCCTTCTCGAGTTAATATTTGTATAAGGTGTAAGGAAGGGGTCCAGTTTCAATTTTCTGCCTATGGCTAGCCAGTTCTCCTCACACCATTTATTAAATAGGGAATACTTTCTCCATTGCTTGTTTTTGTCTGGTTTGTTGAAAATCAGATGGCTGTAGATGTACAGTCTTATTTCTGACTTCTCTACTCTGTTCCGTTGGTCTGTGTGTCTGTTTTTTACAAGTACCATGCTGTTTTGGTTATTGTAGCTTTGTAGTATAGTTTGAAGTCAGGTAGTATGATGCCTCCAGCTTTGTTCTTTTGGCTTAAAATTGTCTTGGCTATTCAGACTCTCTTTTGGTTCCATATGAATTTTCAAATAGTTTTTTTCTGATTCTGTGAAGAATGTCAATGGTAGTTTAATGGGAATAGCACTGAATCTACAAATTACTTCGGGTAGTATGGCCATTTTCACAATATTGATTCTCCCTATCCATGAGCATGAAATGTTTTTTCCATTTTTTCGTGTCCTCTCTGATTTTCT
Organism: Papio anubis; assembly: GCF_008728515.1. Classification (NCBI taxonomy): domain Eukaryota; kingdom Metazoa; phylum Chordata; class Mammalia; order Primates; family Cercopithecidae; genus Papio; species Papio anubis. Next base: position 22,775,062 of record NC_044989.1, read on the forward strand.
TGAGCAGTGGTTTATAGTTTTCCTTGAAGAGGTCCTTCACTTCCCTTGTTACCTGTATTCCTAAGTATTTTATTCTTTTTGTAGCAATTGTGAATGGGAGTTCATTCATGATTTGGCTCTCGCTTGTCTATTGTTGGTGTATAGGAATGCTTGTGATTTTTGCACATTTATTTTGTATCCTGAGACTTTGCTGAAGTTGCTTATCAACTCAAGAAACTATTGGGCTGAGATGACGGGGTTTTCTAAATATAGGATCATGTCATCTGCAAACAGAGACAATTTGAGTTCCTTTCTTCCTATTTTAATACGCTTTATTTCTTTCTCTTGTCTGATTGCCCTGGCCAGAACTTCCAATACTATGTTGAATAGGAGTGGTGAGAGAGGGCATCCTTGTCTTGTGCCAAAAACCCCTATTTATATTACATACATGAGATGGGAATAAAGCATAGTCTTTATTTAACAAAAACTAAAAGTAGGAGTCAACACTGTGAGGGATACACAATAATATGAAATGGAACTAATGCAAAAGTAAATTTTCTTATATCCTGCTAGAATTTTTTCTCCTACTTTTAGATACAAGACTTTTGCCTTATTAGTTTTCACTTGTAAACATTTTTTCCCATCTTTTCAAGGTTGGACAGAGCTTTCTTTTCCACCCTAACTTGCTTCTTGGAGTGAAAGGTGGCCCCTAGCTGTCCAGAGCTTAGTTGATACGATTTTGCTTTTGGATTTAGTTAGGAGGCACATGTTTTCCACAGCCTTCCACCCTCTGGGCATGCAAGCAAAGTTCATACACAACATTGCAAGTAAACAAAAGTAAATTGAACAGCTAAAACCTTCTTTCAGGGTAAGGCAAACAGATTAGTGAAGGCCAAACCACAGTATGATTCTTGCCTATGCCCCAAAGATAAGTCAGCCATACTCACTCTAGAGAGAGATTGTGCATGTGTTGTGGGAGGGTGTGAGTGTGTGGTGTAGCCCACACATAGTTTGCCCTTCATGGGCCCTGCACAATATGGCCTGTGATACGGATTAGTTCTAAAGTCATTATACTTGTGGATGGTGGTGATACTAGTCCTGTCTCCCTTCAGCAGAAAAAGAACATTTAGCCAAAAAAAGAAATGTTTCTACACAAGAAATCTTTCCCCTTCCCAATCCATTCCCTTCCTGCAGATTCCCAAGTCTAGACTTAGCTATCAAATCCAACTTTTGCCACCATGGGTACGCACCAGGCAGTGAGGGAAAAGGAACAGATGAACCTCCCCACAAAACAAGTGAGCCACCTGGGTCATAATTGCATGATGTCTAGTCTCCAAAAATGGCAATATGCCTCCATCAAATAAAGGAGCACTCAGGTGGCCCTTTCTCTTCAGACTTCAGAGACTAGCATTCACAAGGGAGGAAGGCACACATCTAATCAGCTAATAGACATTTTCAGAGGCTCTCCTTATGCCTTGACAAGGAATTTACATTTTTAATGTGTTGCCATTTCTATTTTTTAATTTTTAAGTTCTGGAGTACATGTACAGGATATGCAGGTTTGTTACATAGGTGAACATGTGCCATGGTGGTTTGCTGCACCTATTAACCCATTACCTAGGTATTAAGCCCAGTATGCACTAGTTACTCTTCCTGATGCTCTCCCTCCCCCAACGCCACCCCCTGAGAGGCCCCAGTGTGTGTTGTTCCCCTCCCTGTGTCCATGTGTTCTCATTGCTCAGCTCCCACTTATAAGTGAGAACATGCGGTGTTTGGTTGTCTGTTTCTGCGTTAGTTTGCTAAGGATAACAGCTTCCAGCTCCATTAGCTCCAGCCTCTTTTCTTGATCACCAATCCTTATGAGGCAAGCATCCATGGCATCTCACTTACCAGAAAATTAAAACGGCCCAAGAATTGGTGTTCCTTGGCCATTCTAGTTTGATTCACAGTTCTTTACAAGTCACTGCTAATGTCCAAGCCAACGGGCTAGGCTTTCTAGGGGAGGCCAAGAGGTAGGAAACACATTCTGCTTCCCTAAGAGTTCACAGACTACTTGGGGAGGTAAGTTTCATACATGATGTAATTAGTAAATAACAAAAAGGCAAGTGTGATTAAAACATGAAAACATGAAGCCATTGAGGTTCAGGGAAATAAATATTTCATTATCTCCACTATACTCCATTACCAAGGCAGAAAAGTAAATTAGAATTTCTTGAAATATTTTCAGTGACAAATGAAATAAAAATTCTCTTTTCCTAGCTTATGAGCAGAAAAGCCAAATAGTCATATCACATTGGTACCTCATCATTCTGTTTACTTGATGGAGCAAAAAAAAAAGTATCAACAAAGCCACCATTTCTCTATGAATCCGAATATCTTTGGTTTCCACTTTGCTTTCTTTATTAACACAGAATACTTTTTTTAAAGAAAGAATGTTATACATGTAGCAATCAACACCTGTTGTATTTTAGCCCTTTAAATGTATCTAACAAGTCCATGTCAGCTGTTAGGCTGTTAGGAGAACCCATAAAAAAGCAACCCTCCCAGGACATCTCCCGGCTCCCTTTAGCCTGCCAGTACCAGTCATCCCATTCACTGGTTCACCAGTTCTGCCCCTCTTCCAGACTCTTTGATGCCAAATTTTGGTACTGCACCTATCAGGTGCCTTGGATTGGCCATATCACCCCTTCAGAACACAACATCCCAGAAAGACCTTTGCTTGCCTTGCTCCACCCAATCCTCGCCCAGAAAACACAGCCCTGCAAGACCCAAGGGTGATGGTTAGGGTGTAAGGGTCATCATAAGGGCCAAAGGTGTGGAAGTAGAAGACAACATTCTGGAAGGAACTGGGGCTTTCTCTTGACTAAAGAACTTTTTGATGCCAGAGTAGTACATATTGTAAAACATGTGTTTTACCTGCATACAGCCCTCTCCCCCAACCTCAGTGACTGAGCTCTTCATGGCATGAGGCAAGGACTTTCTTAGCTCCTCATTCTAGCACAATGCTGGGAAAAATAACATGCAAGTGGTTGCCTAATTAATTAATTAATCCATGCTCCAAGGTTAATTAACTCCCCCAAACAAAACTTTCATTTATTCCATGGTCTTGACTAGAGTGGAGAAGGAAAACAATCTAATTGAATTAATTCACTCAAAGGCATAAATTATTTTAAAAAAATACATATCGTCCTGAAGTAGGACTTGGCAATGGTATTTTTAAAAATCTCCCCAGGAGGTTTGCATGAGCAGACTGGGTTGAGAACTACTGGCATAGAAAGCCCTGTGTGTTCTCACCCTGCTTCTCTCTTCTGTTGCTTCTGCCATCATCCACTCCATGCCTGCACATCTCTGGCTGTGCTACGATAGATGCACACCTTGCCCTCCCACACCCCCACACCTCTCCACCATACTTGGAGAAATCAAAAGTATGGGACCATGTTACTCTCTCCCCAAGATCTTCTCATCACTATTCATATTTGCCTCCTGAATTACTTTTTCCTTAGAAATGGATGTCAGAAATTGTGTTTCATTTGGAACAAGAGTTAAATTATCAGAGGAAAATACCATCTCTCCATAAGGAAACTGTATCAGTAATACTTGGAAATCATGGGAAATATGATTAGACTAAATGAGAAGAAAATACAAAGACGTAGCAGCACATCTCAGTGGTAAATAGATTTTGTTGGTGTTGATTTTCTTCATCTTTGGGGTGAAACCCATTTTCTAACTACAGAAAAAGATTTATCCTAGTTGCCAGAGCTGTTAAAGGGAGTCATAATATCCAACACCTCTCCCCATTGCATCCTCATCCTCAAGCACAAAATAGCCACACAATTTGGTAATGACTTACGAGCTGCCGATGGTAGAGCTTAGAGTTCCATTCTGATGGATTCAAGCCTGACTCATCCTGCTGGATTTCTGTAATAGCAGAGGAGGTCTCAGTGACCAAATACAGTGAGTTCAGGCAGTTTTCAAGTACATAAAAATGGATGTTTATCATGAAATCATCATAATTGTACTTTCTGATGATGGAGCTGCTGCACTCATGACTCCATCTGAAATATTTAGGGCTTATTCATTTAAGATGATCCTGAAACAGCCCCTTCACATACATGCATTTTCCAAGCAATATAGATGTGGTAGGGGAAAAAGAGTTAGGGGGATTTATTCAGATTAATTAATACACAAGAGGAAAGAGATATATGTGATTAAACTAACTTCCCAGGTTCATCATAAATATTTTATTCATTTATATGACTCTGCAATTCTGTTTTTGTCACTTAGAAAATAACCCTAGATGTGAGGACTTGAAACTTCCTATGAGTGAAAACAGGGTACAAGGATTCCTTACAGCCAGGGCTGCAGCTAGAGACACACAAAGAGGGAGCTATCTTTAGTCAGAAGATATGACACTTCCAAGGAAGATAAGAAGGTCACACCATCACTGCATGCCTTGGGCCAACTCTGGCTCTCTGAAGACAACATAAGGTAAGAAAGGGGCATCAAAAGCTCTCTATGTATTAAATGCATAGTTTACACTAATATTTATCAAAACTGTCTTTTCAACTTCCTTCCAATCCCAAAGATACTCCAGCAGCAGACTCTTTAACTCCTCCCTAGAAAACTCTTCATCACCCAGTCAGAGCCTTGCTTTCTTCCATTATTTCAGGGGCAGGGTGGGGGATTCTGGTAGAGACCACATCACTACGCCCATTGAGGCAGAGATCCTCTTGAGTTCTGGGGAAAGGGGAATGTCTGTGAACACACAGGTCTCCTGAATTTGTATCCCATCATACACTCATAATATACCCTTGTATTTTAGATATTTTCTTGTTTTCTTAAATAAATTGTAGATTACTGAAGGCAAGAACTATGTTGTATTAACCTTTGCATTTTAGTGCAATGTAGGTTTTCAATAATAGTTTGTGAAATGAAAGAATTAAAATATGTACAAATAAAAGTCAAAGATTAAAATTTGTATTTTGTTCATTCTTCCTGCAAATACCACACGCTACACCCTCAATTCATATTTTATGATGATGATAAAATAGGAAGGCAAACCAATCTGAGTGAAGAGGCAAAGGTCTGTGCCCTGTTCACGGAGGACTCACTGGTATTTTCTGCCTCTGCCACCCTCGCTTTCCCGTGCTGCCTTCAGTCCAAGCCTGTGATGTCCTTCAGGGTATGCCAATGGTGCTGATGCAACATCATGGAATTTATGATAGGCACCTAGCTTCCTAGAGCATCTTCAACTGAAACCAGTGGTCCAGAAGGGTGTCTCTCAGTTGATGAATTTCCAAACAGTAGGAATTTCATCAATTTTCAAAACCGCATGACACTAAGGGTCTCCGGGGTTATTTATTTCACTCTAAGTCACCAAAATTTCCTTCCTAAAGGATCTCCAGCAAGTACTGATGAGGTCTCACTACCCACAAAACATCCCAAAATTCTGCCACACAACTCTACATATTAGATAGTGTTCCCTTGAGTTCTACCAAATCATTCACCATGAAACTTCTATCCAATAGTTCTAGTGCTGTTCTCTGGGGTTACACAGACGCCTAACAGTCCCGACTGTTCTGTGACTCTTTTCTCATCCCTTCCGTCAATTCATCATGGTATATTCTGATGCTTCTCATTGTCAAGAATTGCGAACATCTAAGATTTCACCCGTTTCAAGCTAACAAGTCAGTCTTTTCATTTCATAGATGCTGGCCAAAGACACAAGATTCCCGGGTCAAAGAAAAAGGTCTTTGTTACTCATAGCACAGAAAGAAGCATGAGCTTCATGTTTGCATCAGTTCTTCTTGCTCTCCACATCCCAAAGTAGGCAAGGTGGAGGTAGGCCAAGGTGAATTCTGTGAATACAGTGCATTTATGACACAGCTGAGGAAACCTGAGCTCAAGAAACCCCCAATATTACAAGGGAGCTGCTAGAAAGCTTGCCCAGGTTCCAAGAGGGAGATACCATCTTTATTATCCTGGTCAGGAAACAAATCTGCCCTTTCCCCTACAGTGATACTCTGTAATTTTCAAAACCTGTTGCAGATATATTATATCTTTGAAAAGCTGGTCCATAACGAAGCAATGCCTCTTGTTCAAAAGATGAGCACAAATGAAGGAGACGCCTGGAGCATTTCTCCCAACATGTGTCTTCTTGATTTCCTTGACTCCTTATCATACACCCAAGTTGAACAATGTATTTCTGTGCCACCCAGAGCTGAGTGTCACTTTCTAGATGGGCTTGACCAGTGCAGAGGACAGAAGGACTGTCCCTTCCAAGGTCTGAACATGCACCTTTAGTAATGCAGTCGACGATTACATTGTTGATTTTGGGACTCCACGGCTTTCACAGGGACTGAAAATGTTTCATTAGAGATGTATTACTTTGGAACCGCAAGCACAAAACCATTTCTTTGTCAAGGGAAAATGATCTAGGAAGGAAAGCACCATGTCAGGAATTCTATAACTTCAGCATTGCTGTATTGGCCTGGGTGGAGGAAGCCCAGGAGCAAGGGGAGGAGGAAAGGTTCGCCCCAACTCTACAGTCTTTCAGTCAGATTGAGATTGCAGTCAGCCAAACGTCTTGAGTTTCTTCCCCCTAACAGTAATTCAGCCTCTTCTCTCTTGGACTTGCACAATTGGTTGTGTGTGTGTGTGTGTGTGTATACATATATATAGTGTATGTGTGTGTAGTTTTTATATCTGCTGAAATTTATCAGATATTATTTGTTCTTGATTTTGGTTTTTTGTTTTTTTGTTTGTTTGTTTGTTTGTTTGTTTTTGACAACCCAGGCTGGAGTGCAGTGGTGCGATCTCAGCTCATTGCAACCTCCGCCTCCCAGGTTTAAGCAATTATCCTGTCTCAGCCTCCTGAGTAGCTGGGACTACAGGCACCCACCACTGCACCTGGCTAATTTTTTGAACTTTTAGTAGAGATGGGGTTTCACCATATTGGTCAGGCTGGTCTCGACCTCCTGACCTCAGGTGATCCACCCACCTTGGCCTCCCAGAGTGCTGGGATTACAGGCATGAGCCACTGCACCCGGCCATCTGTTCTTTCTTTTAGTTCTTTACAACCCACTTGGCTCCTGGGTTTGTTAAACATCATGATCCCTACACTCCAAAGAATTAATCAACTTGACTCCACAGTTGCCTTTTTATTTTTCATTATCAACAACATGGTACAAGAAACTCATTTCAACCACTGAAGGCTGTCATTTGAGTGCTACATACATATATATACAGGCACATATACACATATAAATTCACATCAACAGACATACTGGAAATGTGCTCACTTCCACACAAAGGCACATGGTATGGACTCTTCTCTCTCAACACACACTCAGACACACACCTCAGGACAACACAAAAATGGGCTCAAAGCACACAGCAGGCAGGGAGCAGTGTGTGCTAAGTACTGCCTGGTTGGAGCTGAGAACACTAGCTCCGGTCAGGTGGGGAGGGGCGCATAGCACACAGTGAAACAGGAGGAGGTGTAGCTTTTCCAGGCATGTCTTAAATATCCCGAACCAGATATTGTTGTCATGGAGCCCCATGAGCAAAAACTTCTTGAAAAAGAGAACAGGGCCAATGTGCGGAGCTTCTGTGGCAGGCCAGCACTTCAGATGAGTTTGTTCTGATTGCTACCACAACACTGCAGCATGGCGTCTTCTCCTTGTTTTGCAAATAAGAAAATCAAGGCCCAAATAAGGCCATAAGACCGTGTCATAAGGTTTGAAAGCGCCAAACCAGAGCCTGATCTGAGGGCTGTTGATCCTGGCTCACACTACCATTCAGGATGCTGCTCTAACCCCAGAGAACCTCTGAGTGAACTTCCAACCTGCAACCCAGAGCTCAGACTGCCCTTGCCCTACCACAGGCTGCAGCACATGTTCAGAGGAAAGCCCAGCTGTAGAGTAATACCCAGGCAAGCCCTGTAGGTTCCCCCAGACGCAGAGGAAGGCCGCCACCTGCTGCAGACAGTCCAGCCCTTTCCCACAGTGACACCGCCAGGTTTCCGTCATCCTACCTTAGCCGGCTCCCTTTCCTACTAGGTGAGGAACACAATGTCTAATTTACTTGGCTCACTTTTCACCAGAGACTTATCAAGAGTCAAAATTGTGTCACAAAGATTCACTCAGGAGAGCCAGACTGAGTGCAAGTCTCAGCCCCTCCATTTTCCAGTTGCGCAATTTCAAGCCTTTCTCAGCTCGGCTTCCTCACCTGTAAAATGGGAATAAGAGCAGAGTCTACCTATTGGAGAACCTGGGCAGTTTGAACGGATTGATAATAAAACACACTTAGAGTAATACCTGGCCCACAGGGAGCACAAGATACATGCTAGTTCCTATTCATGTTAGCTCTGGGAATCCCCCACAACAAGATATGCACAGCCCCTGCCTCACCACCAACACTGCAGCCGATGCTAAACACATAATTGGACAAATAATTCATTAGCCTGAGATGAGTGCAAAGAAAAAGGACAAAGTGCAAAGTGCAACAAGAGCGCGCACCAGAGGGTCAGAAGGAGCAGAAACCGGCCAGATCTGGGTCGGCAAACTTCGTACAGCCAGGCTAGTCCTAATAAAGTCTATTGCAACACAGCCTTTTCATTCACAGATCGTCTGTGGCTGCTTTCACTCTACAACAACAGAGTTGAGTGGGCAGGACAAAGACCTGCCAGCCCACGAAGCCAAAAATATGTTCCACTTGGCCCTTTAAGAAAGTTTGCTGACCCCTGAGCTAGAGGAAGAAGAAAGGGAAGCTGTCCGCACAGAGGGTGGACGGAGGCTGGACTGGGGTGGAAGGAACTTGGAAAATGTGAGTCTCTTGGGCATGCACTCCCTAAGAACCCATGTCTCAACACGCATTGACATAGACACCTTGCTTCATCTTCTTCTCTCTGGCCTCTGAGGAAAAGGCAAACCCTCCCCTCTGTTTCAGTTCCCCTCTCCACTAGGAACATTCTCTTCCAGACGTTCTGTCACCTGTGTCTTCAGTCTCACTCTTTACTAGACCCCTTTCCTCACTGCCTCTCTCAGTGACAGCCATCATCGCCCTCCCCATCCACCCAGGCCAGAAACCTAGGAGACATTCCTGCCAGCTTCTCCTTTACAAGTCACATGGTTTCCTTCCCATTACCACGCTCCTACTGCCCCATCCCCTCCACCTCCATTGCCACTGTCTATTTCAGGCCCTCATCAGCTCATACCAGAACCATCTCCTTCTATTCCCTCTTCCCCAGCAACTGTTCATCCTGCCTCCAGCCCCAGGCCTTCGCATCCAGCCTCCACACTCTGCCTTCAGGATCATCACCTTAAAATGCAATTCTGATCACATCAAAACCCATCAGTGGCTCCCAAATGTTTACCTGCACGTTGTGCACGTGTACCCTAGAACTTAAAGTATTAAAAAAAAAAAAAAGAATCTGAACTTTTCAGCTCTGCATGATCTGCGCCCCCTGTGTCTCCAACTTTACCTCCTGCCAACTAGAATCATCTTTCCTATTGTGACAATTACTTCTCTTTCTCCTTGGCCACCTAACAACTTTGGATGCCACTCCATTTTTCACAAGTTCCTCACCTCACAAGATTTTTGGCAAGAGAACCACCACCAGATACTTATAATCCCAGCCTCCTTTGCAAGGTGCAGGTTGCCTAAAGTGACCTAAGTTTCTCCAGTCAGAGAAACCCGAGTTAGATTCTGAGTCCGACGCTAGAAGCATGAAGAAAGAGGCACAGCCCAGAACCCATTCTGGTGTGTGTGGAGGCGGTGATGTCAGGCTCTAGGGGTATTTCCAGAGCCCAGCACTGTGGTTTCAGTGGTGAAAGCCCTGATTGCTGTGTCCAGCAAAGGCAACGCTACTTCTTCTGGACTGCACAGTCTGCAGTGCAATCTTAAACATGGTTCCTGCATCCATAGCACTGAGCCTGGGGTTTCTGCACCCCTAGAGATTCTGTGATCTCTCTGTATTTTAGTAAACTCATTTTTTTCTGCTTAATCTAGCAAAGTTAATTTCTGTTGTTTGATACTAAGAATCCTGCCTGCTATGCCTCTGAAGTCTTTTTTCATATCCTATTTCCACCTGAGAAGGAAAAACTAAGCTCTCTCTCTTCCATGCCCCCACTGTGCACATGCACACACACACACACACACACACATACACACACACATACACACACACATACACACACACACAGACACACAGACACACACACACAGACACACACACATACACACACACACATACACACACACATACACACACACAGACACACACACACACACACACACACATACACACACACACACACACAGAACTGCAGTACATGTATGACATTTATTTTCCTGTCTACCTTCCTCTGTATTATGAACTCATTCGTTCATTCATTTATCAAACATCATTATGTTTCTACTAAATACCAGATACTGTCCTAAGTCCTGGAAATAGAGCAGAGAATAAGATAGAGAAAGTCTCCATCTTTATTGGGCTTATATTTTAGAAGGCAGAAGCGGCATTAACTTATTAATCTTCAAGCACCCACAAGAATGCTGGACACAGAGAATATACTCCACATGTTTACTGAATGAATGAATGAATGATAACTTTTGTGGACTAAGCCATTCCCTTGCCCCTCTTCAAGGCAGACTAAAGGCTAAGATCCTATGACGCCCATCACTTCCACTCTGAGCTTTGCTTCCCCACCAGCACACGACTATGAAAGGGGATTGACTCCATGACATGCCTTGATCCCATTTGCCTTGTATTAAGTCCTTGTAGTAAGAATAACTACCTTATCGCTTTCAAGCAGTGTGAAGTGAACACTGGCTGGTTGTGTTTTGGTTATTGGAGTTATCAGTGACCAAGGGTTTTGATTTACTTCTTTGTGTTCTCTTTAGCCTAACGCATCCCAGGACTGGGAACATAGTAGATGTTGAATAAATTGAGATTGAACTTGACTTAGTTGTTGGATCTATGTACATATATACTCACAAACAGAGCACGTGAAGAGAGCCACAGGGTCTAATTTTTGCAGAAAAATTCAGAACAGCCTCTGATTAGTGAGTTTGTTCCATTTCCCAAGAAATCGTTTTAACCTTTAAACACAGAAGGTCAGCGTCTCCTCTCTCTGCTCATGCATAATTCCCCTTGCCCTCTGCTCTTCGGTGCCGCAGCTACCTGCTGGAGAAAGAGCACCGGAGTCAGCCGGAGGAAGAACACAGGTGCTCAGAAGCCCAGGCTGCCTCCCTGGGATTTACGAAGCCCTCAGAATATGTCGTCTCATTTGCTACATTATTAATAAAATTGCAAGAAGTTTGGGAGAAAAATTTCTCCCACCTAGAGAAATTAGCATTTATGCCACACACTGCACAAAGTTAGGAAGATGAACATCAGTAAAACAGAAAATGTTCCCTTTGAATCTTATTTGCAGTCAATGCCAGCAGAGGGCTTGAAACAAAGGAAAGAGTGGGATAGGTCTGGTTAGGTGAGTGAGGGTTGCCAGGTGGGTACTGTGGGTGGGCCTCACATGGGGGCTGGAGGAAATCCAGCCAGCCCCAAGCATTCAAGGGTAATCACAGTTGGTGGGTGGTGGTGGTGTTGGGTGTGGTCAGTGACAGGGGGTCCTATAATGGGCAACAGCTCATAAGAGACAAAAAAAATGCACATTGACTGACCTAAAGCCAAGGTCAGAGAGGCTGGCTTGGTAATTTCCTAAAAGGCCTCAGTCGGCCTGTGGGGTTGGGCCTGCTGCAAGAGGAAGTCAGGTAGGTAGAGCTATCTAAGCAGGTTGCTCTAAACAGTGACACTAATTAGTCATAGAACCTAGGATCTCAGTCCTTTTGAGCAGCCATGTCAAACAGCTAATGGGATAAACACCTCCTCCTAGAAGTCTTCCCTGACTCCCCCATCTCACACAGCACCTCATCATCCCAGTTCCCATTGCCCTGCTTTATCTTCTCCTCTCACTTCCTACTGCCAGCTCACATAGCTACCGATTTCTGTCGCATATTATGGACTGTGGATTGCATCACATCACATTATGATAGTAGAATACAAGCAGTATGAGGATGATGTCATATTTCTCACTGCTGGTTCCTAGTCCCTAGCTTCTGGATCAGTGCCTGAGACCCCACACATATTTATCAAACTTGTAAGTAACTATATCCTGAACTAAAACTCCTAACTCTTTTCACTTAAACTGTTCATAGGTTAAGTAGTTTACTTGTCCCATATTGTGCAATTATTAGCTTTTTGGTTTTTTTTTTGAGAAGGAGTCTTGCTCTGCTACCCAGGCTGGAATGCAGTGATGTGATCTCGGCTCACTGCAACACGCACACCACCACACCCAGCTAATTTTTGTATTTTTAGCAGAGACGGGGTTTCACCATGTTGGCCAGGCTGGCCTCGAACTCCTGACCTCAAGTAATCTGCCAGCCTCGGCCTCCCAAAGTGCTGGGATTATAGGCATGAGCCACTGTACCCGGCCAATTATTAACTTTTAACTAAAAATGCAGCATTTTATCTTTCAGGTTTTAGACCTTTTCCCAGCCTTTTGTGATTCATACATTTTGATTTCAACACAGTTTCAGTTTCTCTCAACATTGGTCAGTTCCCCCAAAACCAAGGCAGCATGCAGTCACCGCTCTATCCAACTGGTTGACGAAGACTGAATATGCAGATGGAGCCTCCTGACAGGCCAGCAGATAGGTCCCTGCAGGCCTCAATTAATTGTTCCAAATCATTTGAGTCAGGAGTCATGAAGACAGAGGCTCTCCACCCTGGAAAGCAGCTTAAAGATCAAGGGACTAGATGCCTCCATTTTACAGACGGGGTAGTGAGTGACAACGTGACAACCTCTCTTTGACATCGTCCAAAGTGCAGTGATGAGTTTAGAAACCGTGCCCACATGAAATAAATGATTTCCAAATCCTGAAAATAACCTGTTTGCATTGAGTGGGAGCTTCCATAGTAACAAGCTTCCAGGGTGGCCTGGACTTCGATGGGCCAATCCAGAGCCTGAATTCGCCATCACCCATGCTGGATGGGTGGGATCCATCCACAAAGTTCATCTCCTCTCTTTTCTCCTCCTGAGTGTGGTCCATGCACAGCAGTGGGAAGCTTGGGAAGCCTGCACAGCGTTTTTGGTCTCTCACTTTCTCACCCTTTCCTTTCTTCTCCCCCTTCCTGAAGCAGCCAGTGCTATCCTGATCTCTTTGTTTTCCACCCTACTAAGACTGTAAACTTATTTAGGTGGGGTGCATATGTCTAGAGGCCCTGATGAGCTAGGGCCAGTGGACACTCAAAAACAAAAGAGAGGTTTCTTGGCACTCTGGAAGCATAAAAACCTTTGGTTTTCAACGACTAGTTCGGAATTTACAGAAAAGATGTCTTCAAGTACCCAGAAATACAAAGGTCATGGGAAGATCCAATCATAATATGTATTGTTGAATAAATGAATGAATGAACAACTTCAGTAAATGAAAAAAGTAAGTGCACATAGTAATGGAAGCTGTTGGTTTTCTCTTGGGACTTACTTTGGTCCAAGTGGAGACATCAGGGGAAATTCCAAATAGTGTCTAAGAAAAGCCAGGTGAGGAGAGTCCAACGCTGGGATGCAATTTGTACTCCAGGGCTCACGGTGGAGCCGGTGTGTGGCTGAGACCAGATCCTTCCTCTTTCCCTCACTCCCTGAGAGTACTCCCTCAGCAAGTCACTTTCCTAAGAATCTCCTCCTCAAGCTCTGCTTCTAGGGACGCTGACCTAAGACAACATACTTCTGCCATGTGCAGTGGAGTGTTTTGTATTTGATCTGGCCCTTTACTACCCTTTTACATTCCTCCCACCCTACCGGTCATCTCCTGCCCCAGATTCCACGTCAGCAGATTTCCCTTCTGCACTCTGCTCAGGGTTAACAGCTGAGACATTCCTGATGACCACGATCACTCGTGTATCCTAACTCGAAGATGCGCAGACATGAACGGTCTGGAGCCACACTTGTAGATACAAGGGAGCAGCTTTGCTTGTGGAAGCCAAGAACGACACGAGAGTTTCAAAGCTGCCAAAAGGTGTCTTCAATTACACGAACAGAACCCGCTGTTGCAGTCATTAATTATGTATGGAACAGATTTGGGGAGGAGGACTAGGCAGGTGGTAAGACAAGCAACACCATGAAGGGGACAGAAAGAGGGAATTGCACATGCTTATTTTACAAGCTCATGGGGTGGTCTCCTTCCTAGAGCAGCTGGCCACTTCCCTTTCCCTTCTAGGAGGCTTGGAAGAAAGAAGGTGCTCTGGAGGCCAAGGCTTTAACCATCTTGGCCTGCTTCGTTCTAAATTCGGAAGGACTACAGTCTGAAATTGCTCCTGCAGCTCTGTGGCCCATGTGCAGAGACCCCCTCGGTGCTACCAGAAAGTCCCCTGGTCAGCTAGTTCCTTCCTGCTCCACATGGGCAACAGCAACCATTCTCCACTCACCAATCTCTTTTTCCCACTGCCTCCTTCATCATTACCAGAAGATCCGTACCTCCAATGTCACATACATGTAGCAGTCTGCAAATGCAAACTCCTGAGCCCCTTGCTTACACATACACACAACACATGCGGACAACACACAACACATACACACAACACACATATAACACACATGCATGCACCACCTGAATCTCTACCCATCCTCTCCTCTGAAAAGATGGCTGAGATGGCCTCCTCTTCCCACAGCCCACTCCACTGCTTCACCCCCTCTCCCACATCTGCAACCCCTCTAGCGTGGCAGCCTCCTTCCTGGGAGTATTTTATTGTGCTGGAGTTTCACTTCTTAAAAAAAAAAGAGAAGAGTCATAATGAACAGATTACCTCACCTCCTACCTACAGAGAAAATAGAAAGCATCAGATGGGCATTCCTTCTCTTCCCTTCTGCATGTAAACAAACCTACCTGGGCCACTCCGAGGGAAGCCGCATCCTGCTTTACCTGAACAGCATCACCTGTGTTCCACGTCCCCCTGCCAAAGGCCATTCACTTTTCCCTTAACTATTCCCTCTCCTGAACATTGTACTTTTTGCTCTGCCATCTCCTTTCCTTTTCCCATCTTTAAATGTGGTTTTCAGTGTTAAGTCCTCAGCTCTCCTTTCTACTCATTCACTTTCCTGCCTTAATATGTCCATGTGTCATAACCTCTTCACTGGCATCTCCAGCCCAGATCTTGTTCCTAAGCACATCTCAGGAAACAAGATCTTCCTAATGGACAAGAGCCTGCAGCAAAGCAAAACCAACCCAAAACTAAAATTCTCACAATGCTCCCTTACCGTTTGCTAATTTTTTTTTTTTTTAAAGACAGAGTCACTTTCTGTCACCCAGGCTGCAGTGCAGTGACGCAATCTCGGCTCACTGTAGCCTCAACATCCCTGGACTCAGGCAATCCTCCCATCTCAGCCTCCTGAGTAGCTGGAGCTACAGACCCACATCACCACACCCAGCTAAGTTTTGTATTTTTGTAGAGATGAGGTCTTGCCATGTTGTCTAGGCTGGTCTTGAACTCCTGGGCTCAAGTGAACTGCCTGCCTCATTTTTTTAAAGTGCTGACATTATAGGCGTGAGCCACTGCAACCAGCCCTTAGCTCTTTATCCTTAATGTCTCACAGTAAATTAGCATTTCCAGCCAGCCAGATGCCCAAACCAGAAAGACCTAGAAAAGGTTCTTGACCCTTGACCATTAGCTTCCTTCTTCCTTAACCAGCAAACCTTCACACCCTATGTCTCCTAAGTGTCCTTCAAATCCATCTTTTTCTCCCTCACATTCTAACACTGGAATAGCCTCTGTTCAAATATGCAGCCCACCCCACCCCCACTGCAGCCAGGTGTCTCTAAAATGCAAACTGGAAATTGTTACCCTCTCCTTAAACCCCTTCCTTGCATATCTGCCCATACTCACAGTCCTCCTCCCAGGAGAAATAGATTCAGAGAAGAGAAATTGAGCACAATACAGCAAATCCAGGGGAAAGGAAATTATCGATTCGTACATTTGTTTGTTCATTAAATTATACCTTCAAAACTTGGAGTTAGTCCTTCTGGGACTCTCCAGGTCCAAGCAGTTAGTTTCCTTGTTTATTTCTTTCATATTTGCCTCCATTTGTTATTATTTTCTTGACTTCACTGTTTCTGTGCTTTCTTTAACATCTGTCTCCCCTTTAAGAATGCACATTCCTCGAAATACTAGACACTGGGGATTCTAAAACAGGGCAGGTGGGAGGGATATGAGGGTTGAAAAATTACCTATTGGGTGCAATGTTGAATATTCGGGTGGTGGGTACACCAGAAGCCCAGTGTCTACTACTAAGCAATATACCCATGTAACAAGCCTGCACGTGGACCTGCTGAGTCTATAAAAATAGTTTTTAAAAAAATAATTTCAAAACTGTTTGGAAAGAACACATGTTCCTCAAAGAAAAGATCCAGCATTGGTCTGATATGGTGTCTCAGTCAGCTAGGGCTGCTTATGTAAGATACCATGGACTTGGTGACTTAAACAACAGACATTTATCTGTTATAGTTTTAGAGCCGAGAAGTCCAAGATCAGGGTGCTGGCAGGTCCAGTGTCTGGGGAGGGCCTGCTTCTGGGTTTGCAGATGGCCATCTTCTCATTGTGTCCTCACATGGCAGAGAGCAGAGACAGAGGAGGCAAGCACTCTCATCTCTTATAAGGGCACTAATCCCATTCATGAGGGCTCCACCCTCATGACCTAACTACCTCCCGAAGGCTCCATCTCCTAATACTGTCCAGTTGGGGGTTAGGTTTCAACATATGAATTTAGATGGGGGAGACACAAACATTTGGTCCATAGCATAGGGTAACCACAGCCTCTAGTACAAAGTGGGTCACATAATAGACACCCAAGAAATATTTATGGAGTAAGAATTGAATAATTGAAAGGACAGATGAATGGCAAATTGCCACATGGTAGTTGGCATATGGCATTCTGGCCAGAGTCAGTGCTACCAACACTAGGTTTTGCCATCATCTATTGTCAAGCATTTACCAAGTACTCCCCCATGTTCAAAGCACAGGTGGAATGGGCTGGGCATCAGGTAGACAGATGCAGAAGGTTCAGTTCCTACACTCAAGTCCCTCTGGGGAGGCCTAATACTGAGGTACAAAGGAAAAACTCCCAGCAGAGAATGAACAGATCTCCCCATGCCCAGGGCCTGACCAAGCCTGGGCTGTGCCCCACAGAGCTGCCCACGGGAGCCAGCTGCTAAGGAAAGTTCTCACTCTTCCCTGTGTTTTTCCAGATCCCACACACCCATTCCATCTGCTCAGCCTTGAGCAGGTGGGAGAATGTACCATGACTCAGGTCAGAGACTGTCCTATGTCCTTAAAGGAAAACATGAGGGTGTACAAATGTATAAGGACAAAAGGTGAGGAGAACAGAATTGGGTTACAAAAAAGAAATAAAGAGAAGGAAGGGGAAAGGAGAAACCACTTGAGTCAACACTGCTCACCTCTCCTCTACCTTCCCAGCCCCAGAGCCCAGCAGGGCTCACTTGGACAATACAATGTCTTTCTCATCAAATTCCCTCCCCAGCTACAACCCAAGCTCCAGCCAGGGTCTGCAGGAATCTTTTAAAGTACACATCAGGTTGTGCAGATGTGTCCCTCCCCTGCTTACCATCCTCCTTGGGTTCCTCTGCATTGAAAATAAAATCCAAAATTCATGCTCACTTTACAAAAATCCCTATCTGACTTAATTTCTGCCTCTGTAGACACTCCAGCCATGCTATTCTGCTTTTCGTACCTGGAAAGACCAGGCTTGGGGCAGCTTCAGGGCCTTTGCTGCCTTGGACTGCTTCTTCCCCTGATCGTCACCAGGCTGGGTCCTTCTTGATACCTCCCCAATGCCTCACATGACCACCCTTTCTAAAGAAGTCACAGTGCCCACTCTATCTTACATTCCTGGGTTTAAATCCTCTACAAAATTCTTACCACTGTTCTAATCGTTCATGTCTACTTTTTTTCTATATTCCCCATGTATTAATTTTCCATTGCTGCAAAACAAGTGACCACACACTCAGCACCTTAGAACAATACCCATTTACCAGGTCACAGTTCTCTAGGCTAGATGTCTGGACACAGAGTGGCTGAGTTCTTGGCTCGGCGTTTCACAAGGCTGCAATCAGGGTATCAAGTGGCTATATTCTCATCTACAGCTTGGGCTTCTCTTCTGAGCTCGTATGGCTGTGGCAGAATTCAGTTCCTTGTGGTGGTGGGATTAAGGCTCCCATTTCCTTGGAGGCAGTAAGCCAGGGTCTGCCCTGAGTTCCTGGAGGCCACTCACATTCCCTGCTACACGGCCCCTCCAACTTCAAGGCTGGAAATGGAAGACTCTTCTCCACATCAAATCCCTCTCACATTTTGAATATCTGCCACCCAGAAAAGCTCATTCCCTCTGAAGGGATTACCTGATTATGTCAGGCACACCCAGCAGAATCACCTTTAAAGTCAACCATACCATGTAACATAACCTAAACATGGCAGTGACTGTCCCATCATATTCACAGCTCACCTCCACACCCAAGGGATGGGAGGGTTACACAGGGCATGCTCACCAGGGGGTGGAAATCTTGGGGGCTATCTTAGAATTCTGCCTACCATACCCCCACTGGAGTATTTGCCTGACTTGTTATCTCTACATGCTGAGGCCTAGTATACTACCTCCAACCACATACAGAACATGCAGAAAATGACTATACTACAGAGCATAGTGTGTTCAACCAATGTGACTGCTCGGCAACTAAAGATGACCAAAGCCCAGGAGCCCCACCAACCCAAGCAGGTTCTGCTCATCCACCCCAGGAACTGAGAGAACCGAAGTCCTGCATACCTGAATCCAATCACAGTCTCACTAGTGTGCCACAGCACATTACAGGAAGCCTCTGACTGGGATACTTCTAGCACTTAGAAGATGCTTATTAGGCCAGGTGTGGTGGCTCACACCTGTAATCCCAGCACTTTGGGAGACCAAGACAGGTGGATCACAAGGTCAGGAGATTGAGAACATCCTGGCTAACATGGTGAAACCCCGTTTCTACTAAAAATACAAAAAATTAGCCGGGCATGGTGGCAGGTGCCTGTAGTCCCAGCTACTCTGGAGGCTGAGGCAGGAGAATGGCGTGAACCCAGGAGGCAGAGCTTGCAGTGAGCCGAGATAGCGCCACTGCACTCCAATCTGGGCGACAGAGCGAGACTCCGTCTCAAAAAAAAAGGAGATGCTTAAATATTTTTATTAATGGAATGAAAAGGAATATAAATGCTTCCAGAAACTAGAGATGGAGAGAGTTGGAAAGATCGAGGTGTTGAGGGAGCACAAAAGGAGCCCTAAGCCAATCAGGAGCCTCTGTCTCTTCCACTCAAGGCCCACCCAACACCCAACTGTACCCAAGGCCCAGCTTGCACCCAAGACAATCTCCTCCAGGAAGCTTCCTCTGAGAGCCAGCCTGCAGTCCACTGCACTGAATGCCTGCCTACCTCATTTAGCCTTTATAGGTGGACTGTCTTTGGACATCTATTTTCTTCTATGGCAAAGTAGATCAAATTATATTTGCTGCTTAGAATTCGCCATGCCTGAGTCTTCAGTCCCTGTCTCAACTACACTCCCCTTGAGGAAGTTGGCCATCTCACCTGTCTTTGTCCCCACCTAGTACAGAGGGAACACATTCTGGCTGTGCAGGTCACTCAGGACTTGCTTGGTGGTTTGGAATTGAGACCTGGAGAAAGCAGCAAATGGGAATTAGTCTGGGTTGGGGTAGGCACGGGGCAAAATGTGCTTGGGGAGGGACATACAGGACTCACCAGTGCTGTTGAGGTAGCAGGGACACAGTATGAGGGCCCTGGCACCCCCAAAAAGAGCATAGAAAGACCAGAAGGTCAGACGGCAGAGAAGAGGAGAGGAAGGAAAAGTAACCAGACCAAGAAGGTGATTCTGCCTAAATCAGATGTGGCACCAGGCTGCTGGCTCTGTAAATACAGGTTGCTTGCGTTTGTCCAAACCTTCCAAAAGAGACACAGGCATTCAGAACTGTCATCATTCTGCCTCATCCTTATTTGTGGTGGTGACAGTGGTCAGTATTTGGTGCACATTAAAGGATGCAGTGACATTTGTGGGGAAGATGATACAATTTGCCCTGAACATCCAAGGAGAGTAAAGAAAAATGATTTAGTCTGCTGGTGGGGTAAAAGGTGACCACAGCCCATGAATAGGACTGTCACTAACACACAAACCCCTTTCAAGTGCATAACAGGAAGACGCTGTCCACACCATGGGCTCCAAGAAGATTCTCAATATATATAAGATGGGCCAGAAACTTACTAGACTCCTGTGCTTTGTCTAGGCTCCCCACCAGGGAAACTCACACTTAGAGGGAATCTGAGGGCAGCCTCAAAAGTAACAAGCAGGCTGGGCTGCAGGGCCTGGGAGAAAAAGAAGCTGGGATTATTCATTAGGGAAGACAGGCAAGCAGGATTTCATGCAATCTTCAGGTATCAGAAGAGTTCTTAGGCAGGGCAGGCTAAGTCTTGGCAGTGGCTACTGAGGATAGAATAAGAAAAGGAGCTTAATCCCCAGTATAAGGGATTTAGGATAGCTATGGGGGAGAATTTCCTGATGGTGAAAGTTGTTAAAAGTTGCAATGAATGGTCTCTAGAGAGATTCGGGTCTGCTCTGGAAGCTTTTACAAGTAGAAGAGATTATCCTCTGGCAGAGGCAGCTTATCTCTAATCCTGCCTGAAGGCAGGGGAATGGACACAATGACCTCGGGGTCTCCTTCAGACTTGTAAAGCAGGCCTTCCCATCAGCAGGCCAGCCAGCACCAGGATGCGCTTTGAGGAAAGCCCAGAGCGTTCCCAGAAATAAGAAGAGGCCAAAGCATGTGAGATTTCCTTTCCTTTTTCTATTTTTTAGCTGCATCTGCCTTACAGCAGTGGCCAAGGTCCTCTATAATCTCAGGTCTAATCAAGGGCACCTTAGACAAGAAAGCCAAGAGCAGCTGCAGACCACAGCAGAGACAGATTACGCCCCACTCTGCAAATCACCCAGACAACAGGGGCACGACCGCGGTCCGCTCCATGGAGAGCTCTGCATTTAACAAGCCGTGTGAAAACCTCGATGCCCCATCCAGGCAGAAGCAACAGAAAACTTGAGAGCATTCTCAACCTGCCGCTCCCCACTAGGATGGCCAGAAGGGCTGTGCTCATTCCTGTTTTCCAAATGTCATGCATCCACTTCCTGTCAGGCAAGTGACAGGCCTCCTGGGACAGCAGCCTGTGCCCAGCTGTTCACCCTTGGGGACCAGAGAAGAAAGGGATACGTTTTTAGGCATGATGTGGCCAGACAGTGCGGATGCCGTGGTGTGGAACGACAGCGTAAGGCACGCAGAGCACTGGCTGCCGCATCCCAGAAAGCTTCTCTGCTTGTGCAGGGCTGGAAGGGGACGATTTGGGCAGAGAGAAGACTGGAGAGCTTCTAGAGTGGCTTTTCAAAGTGCTTCCCATGTATATGAAATATTTAAGGGCCACAGATGATGCATGGTTTTCTGCAAACCAAAAAGCCAAAGAAGGAAAGACCTTTGGCCTTCCGGAAACAAGAGTTGACTCTGTGCAGTGTTCAAAGCTACAGATAAAGTTGGAAATGGGTACAGCTTTTACTTTCAGGTCTGTTCCTCCAATGAAGAAAAACCTTCTTAACCCTCATACCTTCACAGAGCTTGATCTAGAAAGGTTCTTCATTCCTGCTATTGCTTTCTTAAAACACAGCTGATATCTTTCAGTGCCTCCTTCTTGTCCTCCACATTTGTTTTCACTCTTCTGAGTGATTTTCCCCAACCCATCCCTGATTCCTACCATTCAGCACTTGATAAAGTGTATTAGTCCATTCTCATACGGCAATAAAACAAACAAACAAACAAACAAACAAAAAAAAACTCCCTGAGACTGGGTAATTTGTGAAGAACAGAGGTTTAAATGACTCACAGTTCCACAGGCTGCACAGGAAGCAAGACTGGGAGGCCTCAGGAAACTTACAATCATGGTAAAAGGGCAAAAGGAAAGCAAACACGTCTACCACAGTGGCAGAAGACAGAGAGCAAAGGGGGAAGGGCTACACACTTTTAAACAAGCAAATCTCGTGAGAACTCACTCACTATCATGAGAGCAGCAAGGGGAAAATCCGCCTCCATGATCCAATCACCTCTCATAAGGTCCCTCCTTCAACACTAGGAATTACAATTCGACATGAGATTTGGGTGGGGACACAGAGTCAAACCATATCGATAAGTCACAACTTTCTACCCTCCCCCACAAAAATGGCCCTGGGGCCAGTTCCCCTCACTTCAAGGATGGCCTTCCTTCTGGAGCCTTAAAACACCAGCCCTCTGTACATTGCTACCTAGACTGCACCACCCTCAGCATAGGATGGAGCTGGAGCAAATGACCATGAATATGTAGGGAAAAAAAACAAGCATGGAAATGTATTATTCTGTCCATTGCATTATACTAGAAACAGACAGAAATTGTTGCAAAAGCATATTAAGCATGCAATCAGCTGCATTCTCATGCCCAAATAAAGCTATTTTCATTTCATAAAGCAAAAGAGCAAGTCAAGTCATTAGGGAAATAGAAATGGGGAACTTAAATGCCTAATTGGAAGCTCTACTGCACTTGCAAAGTACCTTTGGTTTGTCTAAAAATTCAGGGGAAACACATTGAGCTTATAATTGCAGATAGATCGATGCCATGTTCCTTCCTGCATTAGCACCAAAGGAAAGTCCCTTCCTGTGGGTTCATCTCAGTCCCAGCTACACTGTGTAAACAGCAGTGACAGCCCAGAAGGAAGTGAGTGGGCTCCTGGAAGCAGGGAAAATTGAGAGGAGACCAAAAATCCCTTCCCTTTCCACTGAAGAAAAAAACCTAGGTTCACAGCACATTTCTGGCTCTTTTATTGTAACTCTTCCACCTCACAGTTAAAAAATGGATGTGTTTGATTTATTTGTTGAGCATTTCCTATGTGCACTGTGCAACGCAAGCTAAAGTAGTTCTCGGAGCCTCAGTGACTTCATCTGTAAAGTGCAAGGGTAAAGCGTGGCAAGTGTGTTTAGCCCTAGGATTCCATGGAAATGCCCTGGGAGCAGCTGCAGGGAGAGGATCATGTGGGGATTGACAGGCAAGGGAAGGCCACGTGGTGAGACTTTAGTTCTCTACCCCCTCCTCCACTTCAGTGAGATGGCCCCGCTTTTATCTGTGTAATATGTAGGCATTCCACAGAAGATAAATGGGCAGCAAAAGGTTTCTGTTGCTTAAATACATGCACCTGTGCACACACACAAATCCACTGAGCTGACTAATTTCTAGGTCTAATCCCCTAACCTTATAGTAGAAATGAGAGAAGCCCTTATTCAACAGCTCCATAGTTTGGTTAGAGAGCTCAGTTACTGGTAGGTTCTCTGGAGTACATATCCCAGGAGTTCAGAGTGAAACACATCCCTGGATCCTGCACATGTGGTCTTTCTGAGGTTGGGCAGGAGCAATTCCTGCACCACCTATTTTTTTCATCAAGAACTCATCTAAACTCATCTTTTCCCAATTCGTCTAAATCGTCAACTCAACTCATACAAGTTGGAGAAATGAGAAAATTCAGGTTTATTTGTATTTTTATTTGGGTCATGGGTCCTCTTATAGATAAAGTCTTTTTATTCATAAGTCTGTCTGGAGAGGGTTGGAGAGGCATTTTTCAACATAGGACTGTCCAATGAGAGGAGCCCGCAGGATCCACACAAAGCCCAGGAGAATCTTTTTCTCAGAGCCGACATGAAAATTCCCAAAGATCCCCACACCTGAAGGAATGAATCTCTAATGGATAAATACTGTGATCTCTGAGTGCAGATAAGAGTCACATCTAAAGCCTTCATGCAAAACTGGCTCCCTTTCAGCAGCCAGCCCTGCAGATCACACAAAGGCTTAGCCTTGACTTTGCTCATCCCTAGGATGGGTTCACGCTGCACTCTGGGTAGCATTTTCCTCAGGCCATGGAATGTCTGTGCACTCCCACCCCTTTATCTTCATAGAAAAGGAGACACGAAGATAAAGTTAGAAAGCATGTTCTACCCTGTTCTTCAGGAATGACACACCAGTCTCAGGCCTGCGGTTCATGAAATTAGGAGTGATTGTGAGTAAAGCACTGACATGTACAGGTGGACATCCCTAAGTGTGATTAGGTCCCTAATTGTATTGGAAACGAAACTTCAGGTCTATCATGGAGAACACGGGTCTAGTCCCATGTATCATCTGGGCAACACCACTGAGCTTGGCATTCAGGTCTCCATCTTTAAGTGCTGTCTGTCGGAGTCATTACAGGATCTGAAACTCACTTGCTCCTGCAGCTTAAAAGATGTTTGGATTTGCATAGGCAGCAGGGACTGGTCTGTAGCTAACAAAATTCTAGCTTATCCCCAAAGACTGTAACCCCAAATGGAGATAGCATGTCCCTGGAGAAACAGAAGGATTTGGGGAGAGGAAGAGGAGAAAACGGAAGTAGCAGAGAGTGATACATGGCTAGTCTGGTTTCCTGAACTAGTTATTACTGAGCTGTTTGCCACCTGACCCCATGTATTTTTAAAGTATACAGTTAAGGAGCATTTATTAAAATGTTTTCAAGCTGTCCTTCTAAAGAAGAAACCCTGACAGGCCACTCAGTATAGGTGGGTTAAATACTATTATCCCTGCTTCAAAGATAGGGAGACAACAGTATAATGGATTACCTTAATTTCCCAGAGACACGCCGTGAATTTGTTACTGGGGTGAAAAAAAAAAAAAAAAGAAAAAGGAGAAGAAAATTAGACTAAAGAGTCCTGAAGCCTAGGCGGTCTTGCCAAAAAAGCCAAGCAGCTTGAGGGAAGGAGAAACAAGCACCAAACCTCCCAAGGAGCAGCTCCAAAAACACAATCCTTACAAACACAGACACCTTCAGGAGCTCCGAATGAAAATGTGCGGTAGAAACAAATTCACCACACACAAAACCGTGATGGCTCACCACTCTGCCTTGCACTGCAGATTGAGAGAGGAGGGAAAAATAATCCAGATCCTAATTTAGTTCAGGAGCTTGTTTTCTTACACTGACAAATCTTTCTAAAAATGATTTCCTGATTAGAGTCAAACGGCTGAGGCCAAAACTCTCCGAGATTGTTGTGCTGTCAGCATGTTAATGGTGTTCCTTAGCAACTCCCTCCCCTCCACTTTTAGGAAGAAACAACACCTCTGCCAGGAATGCAAAGCTGGAGAAGCCACAGCACCTCTGATGATTCATGGCTTGGAAGGGAGGCACAGACGACTGAGGCTGACAGGAGGCTGGCACGCTGGCCAGCAGTGGCAAATGCAAAGGCAGGGGAAACTGGGGAAGAGGAGAGGAAAATGAGCTGCCACCATGTCTCTATCTCTTCGCTACTTGCAGCTATCATCTGCAATGGCATCAGTTGAAATGTAACAGGCACAGTAGTGATCTAGGATTAACTCAGCATTTCAGTTTGCAGGATTCTTCCCTTTACAACAGAGGGACCCCAATACTTGCACAGAACCAATCTTCTTTTCACCAGACTTAAGGATGCAAGAAATGGTCAAGAGAGATCAAGTCAGTGAAGAATAAGAAAAAGGGTTTTCTGAACTCATTTTGTTTTCTTTATCATAAACTTGGAGCATCTCCAACTTGGAGAATTGGTTGGAAATAAATGAACATCGTAATTTTATTCAGCAAATGATGTATTGATTTATTGCACACTGACAGGATGCCAGGTCTTGCCCTTTGTCATTTCAGATCACTTCTTTTAGCAATGAGTACCATTGAAAAACCTTAAAGCTGGAAGGAACATCAATTCCAACAATCTCATTGTCCAGATGAGAAAACTGAGGCCTTGGGAAGTTGACTTCCCCGAGGTCATGAGTTATTTATTGGCAGATCTAGATCATGAATCCAAGTATTTCCATCATGACTACTAATTCTCAGACCAGATGCTTCAAACCTGGGCTTGGACAGTCTCAGTTTAAGAAAGGAAAAAGTGAGATTCAATTTGCCAATATTCACATCCTTGGAGGAAGTGATATTTATCCTAAGCCAAAACATATTGGTAAATTCTCTAATTTAGTCAGATGATGTCTCACTTTATATGATAAATGTTTCCAAAAAGTTGCATGCAAATCAAATTTTGTAAATTGAATTACTTTTTTTAAAAGCACAAGACAGATTGCTTTGTAAAGGAACCCTGGGCTGAAAATGAGAAATATTTCTGCAATTTAAATAATAACTACCTCTATAATTTATCTCTTCTGTAAATTTATAATTTAATATTCCTTGGTTTTGTTTAGCATCTCTTGTTTAAAACAAGAAAGATCTATATGTATGCAGCTAGTGTCACCGAGGAGCTTAAAGTACATTAATAAAATAACTAATACTTCCTTATGCATATCCTAAAGAACTGATAAAGAATTGGTATTCCTATTTGGCAGATGACAACAGTGAAGGTATAGAATAAAGATAGATCCAAGACCATGGAGAAAGTCAATGATGTAGATAGGATACCCACGTTTTTGCTTAAAAATTATAAATCCTGCACTTTTATCTATTGTGATATGTTACTTCCTGCTTAGGAACCTGTGGGCAGCTAGAATCTCCCAGGGAGACATTCCCCACATCACAGATGCAGGGACTCCAAGGAAATTCATGAGCCCTCTCAAAGGCCCAGGCTTTAGGAATCCAGGAAGAGCTTCATACCCTCTGTCCAATCACTTGACTCACCTAGGAAACATGAAAGCCAAAAAAGAGTTTGCTTGATGACATATTCACAGATCAATCCAGGACAATGTGTCTTTACTAAGTTCCCATCATGCATTCAAACCCTCCTACTGTAGGGAAGAAAATGGGAGAATCTGGAGGCTCTGCCCACAAAGACTCATGGTCCAGTTAAAGAGGCAAAGCTCACACACAGAACTGAGTCCAAGTTTACCTGGGTCTCCCTCACTCAATTGTAGATTGTTTTTGGTTTATATTTTTTAAATTTTATGTTGTTTTAAGTTCTGGATACATGTGTAGGACGTGCAGGTTTGTTACATAGGTAAATGTATGCTCTGGTGGTTTCCTGCTCCTATCAACCCATCACCTAGGTATTAAGCCCCAAATGCATTAGTTATTTACCCTGATGCTCTCTGTCCCCCTACCCCCCAACTGTAGATAGTTAAGAAGGGGAATCTTCTTTATCTTTGCCAAGTTAGCATCCTGCCTTGGAAAAAGTCAGCACCTGGTGAATTTTTGGTCATAGTGAATTATTGCAACTTCATTTTATCAGCCAGAGAGGTTGGGAGGGATGTTACCTGCAAACACCTGAAGAGCTGATAGAGACTAGATGAAAGAAACACACATCATGTGTATCTCCAGAATGAAATGATCTCATCCGCAAAATATAAATGATGACAATACCAACCTCAGAGAGTTGCTGAGGCACTTGAGTGGTAAAACAAATCTAAAGTATTTAGCATGAGTCTGCACACAGTGAGTGCACAATCAGTAGTGCCTATTATTTGCATTATCAGCATCACATACTATAGTTACAGAGAAACTGGTAATAGGGCAATGTGAGAAAGGATTTTCCAAAATTATTAAGGGCTGCCCACTACTGGAAGCTACAACATGGACTGTGCTCCTTACCCCAGAAGCTGGATGAACATCTCTCATGAAGGTGTCAAGAAAAGTCTTGCTCTAAGTAATAGTTGTCTTATTGCACTAGCTCACTAACCTGGTTGAGAATCAGAATAACATAGGCAATGTTTAAAAAATAAAAGTTCTGGCGGGGCATGGTGGCTCATGCCTGTAATCCCAGCACTTTGGGAGGCCCAGGCAGGTAGATCACGTGGTCAAGAGATCGAGACCATCCTGTCCAACACTGTGAAACCCTACCTCTACTAAAAATACAAAAATTAGCTGGGCATGGTGGTGCACGCCTGTGGTCCAAGCTACCCAGGCGGTTGAGGCAGGAGAATCTCTTGAACCTGGGAGGCGGAGGTTGCAGTAAGCCGGGATTGCGCCACTGCACTCCGGCCTGGCAACAGAGCGAGACTCCATCTCAAAAGAAAAAAAAAAGTTCTGGGCCAAACCAGACTTAACAATTGTGGAAAGGCTCAGGAATCTCTATTTTAATGAGCATTCCTTGTGATTATTATGTAGTTGATCAAGCATGCATCTAATTACCAGTTTGAGAACCACCCTTGTAGAGAAAGTTTATGGTTTGTTCCAAATTCTAAGGCTCTAGGAGTTCCTTCATCCATCCCTGGTCACCTTCAGAATCGTGTCATGGAAAACAATGCAAATTGCTAACATCAGAAAGACTAAGCTCAAATCGCTGCTCTACTATTTCTTACTAGTATGAATTAAAACATATTGATTACCCTCCCAGAGCCTCAGTTCCCTTGCCTATAAAATAGAGATTAACATGACTACCTTGTGCAAAGGTTCTTGAGGTTTTCCTGGCTCATACTAGGTCCTCAATAAATATTTATGAACTTAATAGAAAAGTACCTCTCATTGGTAAATAAGGACTTAACAAATAAAAGTACCTTTTCTCACCACCATCCCATGCTTATGCATTACATAGAGGAATGTGAGTTCACCTAATTCAGGGAGACAACCGGAGACAAGAAAGTGAGAAAGGAAAACTACGCCGGGGGGAAAGATGCCAGAGGAGCAGGAAAATAGCTTAAGGGATTCCTGAAAGGGAGCGGATTTCCCAAATCTAAAGTAGAACAGATAGAGAAAAAACACAATGTATTGAACTTCAGGAAAGAAGTGTGAAAGTATCATAGATCTTTCTGGATTTTGTTATATACTCCAATCATTAAGTCTGCATTTAGAAATATTTATATTTGCTGAAAACCAAGGGCCTTGGCACACAGGGAGAGTAAAAAGAGCAAGGGACAGGGTCTAATTCATCATCAGGGGGCTGTCACCTTGACAGCTAGAAGAATTGGAAAGTTACAAAGTACCAACACAAAACAACATCAATCACCCAACAATGGTAAATAAATTAATCAAAAATCATTGGGTACCAAAAGGTCTGGGGGGAAAATAAAAGGCAGAAGAGAAAAATGATCAAGAGCGACAGGCAAGCAAAATTGCAGGGCCTAACCCTATTAGAGCTGAAGCCACGTACACTGGCTGATTGCCAGCCACTCTGCCTTCAAGGCCTCACCCCCAAGCAAGGTGCCAAGCATGACCGGGTGCAAAAGTAACCATGGAGGCTATTGTCACCACATCTATGACCTCTTCTGTATTTGTATGGCAGATCCACCCAGAACCCACCGCCTACCCCTAGCAAACGGAGAATGTATCATCTTTGACATACAGGTCATCCTAAATATCACAATGCTCAAAACCATGCCCTGACTCATTCCTAGGCTGTCATATTGTGTGCTTGAGTTAAACTCCCCAAATCCCCAATTGGTCTGCTGAGAACCACTTATCACCAGCCCCAAGCCTTTGCTGAATATATGACTCTCCCCTCTGTGATGTCAAGGGCCCTTACCCACCCAGAATTATGAACACCTAGGTTACTCTCCCCAATCTGGCCTCTACTTCCCCAATTAGTTAGATTTTTCTTTACTTGGCCAAAAAAAAAAAAAAAAAGTGGCTGTAGAGGATATTAACCAGTTAACCAACTTCCCCACTGTTTTTCCAATCAAGATATACATAGCTGGCCCTCTAGCTTCACAAAAGACAATGATTCATGGGGCTCAGCAATACATTAAAAGAATTGCACTCCTGAATTTTCTATGGATCCACACAGGTCATGAAATACCCCAGCAGAGTTTAACAGATATGAGGGTTCAAGTCCCACCTTTATATTAAATATATATGCTACATCACACATCCTTTAAAATTCACCCACCAATGATAATTCACAATTTAAGTCCATTTAACAGATATTCACTGAATGTCCACAGGGATAACAGAAATGAATGAGGCTGTATCTCTGCATTCTGAGAGCTCATAGACCAGTAAGAGAGACAGGCACCATCACAGACAGCATGACCTAAGCAGACACTGACTATGGAGAACACACAGAGAACATCAACAATGCACTGTAGGAAAAAGGACAGAATCAACCCTCATGTGAGCTTCAGGAAAGGCTTCTAGTTTGGGAGAGGAGGACAGAAATTTGATGTGACTTGGGAGAAAGGACTTGGACAATGAACATAGGAGAAGGGCATTTAAGGCACAGAGATGAGCTTGAGCAAAGCTTCAGAAGTGGGTAAATGCAGGACATACCCAGGGAATCATGAGGAGATTGGCTTTGCTACACATAGAAAGCAGGTCACAAGTGGGGGACATTGAGGATAAGCACTAGGAAGAGTCCTGTAAGCACAAAAGAGTCCCCCTGTCCTGAAAACTTCTGAATGCCTTGGTGCACCATATTCCCCCTTCTCTAGACATCCAGGGAGGTCAATAGGGTGAGCTTCCAGAGCACCAGGAAACCTTACCAGCTGCTTCCTCTATCTGCTGGTGGGCTGGATTCTCCAAATATGAGGGCAGCAGCAGTAACCACCAGTGGGTCCTCAGAGCTAGTCCCAGGTGGCAATGGCCACATCTGAAGTCCAGCAGGGGAGTGAACAACAACAACAAAAAATTACTTGGGTCTCAAACAGGTTACGAATAGATCACACGTGTCCAATCAGGTGATGGGTAGGTAGGCAGCAAACAGATAATGCATATGAATAAATTTTGAAAACTGAGGCACTGTGTGCATATAACTGGTTAACTGAATGAATCAACCTCAACAGAGTACAAACAAAAAGCACTAAATTCTTTGTCACAGAGACCTCTTCCAGCCCATTCTATGAAGCAATTCCTCCCTGCTCCTTAATGAGTACCCAGTACGTCTCATAACATTTTTTGTGAACACTCAGGTTAAAAGCAAATAATCTCTTTGGAGGGGGACATTAAAAAGTCCAGTTCTATGTAATATCGAAATTCTAAAATCTCCTCCAATGTACAACTGGTCAGGCCCACCACTGGACCAGTCTCGGAAGCCCAAGGGGAGAAGCCAGCATCCTCACTGTTTCCTTTTGCTCCCTCCTCCCCAGTTCTGCAGCTCTGAATGGGGGTCCTATGAGTGAGAGCAGGTGGGAGAACAGGGAAGAAAGGGACAGGCAAGGTCCTCCTGGAATGACACAGATATAATCCAACACCAATGTTCTCAGAATACAGGGAATGTCCAAAGCTCATTCTTTCCTTCGTGAGGGTTTGGATAGGAACCCCAACCCTGCATTCCCCTGTAAGAGCAATGCTTCCGATAGTCTGCTGCACTCCCTCATTCTCTGTCATCTTGCAATCTACCTCTCTCTTTGGGTCCCCTCATCCCCTCACCTCTCCAGCAGGTCCCCTTGGACAGCTAGACTCCATGCAGATCTCATTCTTGAAACTTCCTTTGCTCTGTTAGAAATACACACCCTAGACTGGTTACACCCTGGAAGGATAGGCAATTTCCCCAGCCTCATTCTTTCCTCTCTGCTATCTCCACCCAAGCTGACCAACAGAGTCCGGACCCTGTATCCACCAAAGGCCAGAGAATACATGTCAAGCTTCCTGGGCCTCTACCTCTCTTCCCACAAAGCCTATGGGGGAAACAGCTCACTAGACATTCACAGCTTTCCCCAAAGGGATCCTTATAGTGACCTCCTCTTTCCCTCTTTTTTTCTTTATACACGAGAGGTGGGTGATGATCCAATGTGGCAGAATAGTTTGGGGTCACTTATTTTTAAGGTGCTTTGTAGATGGACTAGCATATTTCTTTGAAGTGTGAGGGTACTTGGCACATATCTTTCTTAGCTATCAGAAAAATTCTAAATATTTAACATCCCAGAACGTGCCTATAAATCACAGATTTATAGAGGTTCAAAAGCCCTTAGAGATCAAACAATGCTACTCTTTCGTTTTAAATATTAGAAGACTAAGCTCCTCTCCCACACTTCACCTGATACTTCTCTTATGTCCCCCACAGAACCTACTAAAGGCTAAAAAAAGATGAACAAGACTTGCAAGAAATGGTTCCTCCCTAGCTTCTCAGACAGTATCTCTCTTTGTAAGACTTAAACGGCTCTCCTTTTCCCAAGAGAAAGGGCCTTTGAACAGATAGGGCTACAAGGAAGCTGGAAGATTCAAGCCCATGTATTAATCAGGTGGGTTTGTTTTTGCTGTGGTAACAAATAAACTCTGACAATATCAGTGGATTAAGATAGTGCAAGTGTATTTTTCATTCATTCTGTCTTAGTCTGCTTGCACTACCATAACAAAATACCATAACACAATCAAAAATGGGTGGCTTAAACATCAGAAATTTATTTTTTCATTATTTTTGATGCTAGAAGTCCTAGATCAAGGCCCCAGCAGGGCTAGTTTCCGGTGAGGTCTCTCTTCCTGGTTTGCAGATGGCCACCTTCTTGCTGTGTCTTCACAGGGCCCTTACTCAGGGTGTGCACTTGGGGGAGTGGGTGGAAAGAGAGAAAAACTCTCCAGTGCCTCTTTTTGCTAATCCTGTGAGGTAAGAGCACTAACCTTATGGCCTCATTTCACCTTAACTATCTCCACATAGACCCTGTCTCCAAAGACAGTAGTCAGTTAGCTGGAGATTAGGGTTTCAACACATGAATATAGAAGACATAACTCAGTCCACAGCATACCCCAAGTTCTATGTGGGTTCATAGATCTCCTAGGCAACTCTTTTCCAAGTAGCGATTCAGGGATCCAAGCTGCTCTTCCCTTATGGTTTCACTTTATTATGGTCTTCTGGTCTTAAGATTATCCTTCAAGATTGTCAAGGATTCAGAGATGGGGCTGAAAAATAAACATGGTAATGACCATAATGGCTCATATTACTTCTGTACACATTTCATTGGCCAGAACAGGTCACATGGTGGACCTAAATCAAGGTAGGCTGGGAAAAGTAGAAAAGCTCACAGCAGCCCCAAGGACCAAGTCTGTGCCACTTTCTAAGCACCAATTTCATTCTGTGAACAAAGAGATTTATTATCTTTGCTCCAGTACTGAAATCCACCCTTTCCTTGCCTAAATGCTCACTCCTCCCAATGCTGTGATTTGATAAAGAAGAGGAATTTTATATTCTTAGTTATGGACAGCATGGCATTGAGTTTAAGAGCACAGACTCTGGAGTCAGAATGTCAGGATTTGAATTGCAGTTTTCCCAGTTGTTTGCTCTCATCTGTAATATAGGGAGAGTAATAGTACCTGCCGCAAAGAGTCGTTGCAAAGTTTCAATAAGATAATATACCTATAGGACTTAGGACTGGCTCATGAAAATCCCTATACCAGTGTTCACTGGTGATATCTTTGGTATTATTATCCTCCATACAAAACCCTTTGCCCCATTAATTCCACTTGCTCTTGGCTATAGAGAATTCCCTATTAGCAGACAGCACCTCACTGAAAGATAGCAGAGCACTGTAACTCATTGCTTTGGGGAAGAGGACGGCCCCATTGCCTACTCAGCTTCCACGTCATTTTTTCAAATCACTTTTCTAAGACCCAGCCTAATCATCACAAAGTCTTCACAGTTATATTCTAGGCTCTGTGCTTCCATGGCTCAACGCCCTCACACCAGCTTTCAGTGGCCTGCAGCTCTCTGAAGAAGGAATTATGTCCTAAGGGTGAAAAGTTATTTAGTTTCCCTGCCTGACATTCTAGCTTCTGGCCTTCCAGAAACAGAGAGGCTATTGTCAGCATGCCAGGACATGAAAAATGATGTGAGGGGGCTGTTATGATACAGCCATCTATCCTCTGTCAGAGACCAGGACCACAAGGCAATGGAAAATGAACAGGGAAATAGTTAATTGTGTAGCTCTAAAGGCTGCCCAGAGAAACGTCAGAGGGAAGCATGTTTTTCTCTTACCTGGAGAGGCAGAACACTGAAAGCCTTTAGGGGGCATGCTGCGTAGCAAGGAGACAGGCAGTGCTAGGGGCAGGAAACTACTCCAGAGATAGTACAGGGAGCAAGAGGAGGAATACTGCAGACAATCATTGAAAAAGCCATGAATATACTTGGAGAAAGAACTACGGTTTTGTTTCCATCACACACCTATGGGACCCTATGCAAGCCCCTTAATGCCTGGAGTTGCCAGTATATGTAAAATGAAGAAGAGAATGTCTGACTTTCCTAAAGGCAGAGGGCCATTCTTGAGGACCTTTCAGCATTTCAAGAATCTAAGCGATTCTTGAAGTATTTGATGGCCTTTCTTTTCTCCAATTCTCTTTGCCTTTGATATAGAGTTATTTATTTGATAAATGTGAAAAGTGGGATTTCATGATCCTGGATTTAGTCTCATTCACAAACAGTTATAAGTGAAACGGAGGGTAAATACATTTATAACCAAATTTCCTTGTGCAAATCACCTGCTCTTTCTGGAGTGTGGGCTCTACTGTCACACACAAACGTCTGCTATGCAGTGAGGTTCCAGTGCACAGGCTGGATCTTTCTAAAGAGAAAGACCTAACACATGTCATGCAGCCTTGATGCTTTCATTCTCTCTGGACCACAACGGAGATGCCCTTGAAAGGATTAGCAGTTTGACTCTGACATGAAGCCTACAGAATCCACATCAAAACAACAGTGCAAGATTTCTGCTTCTGCCCAAGAAGGAATAAGAGGAAACTTCATCCTCTTACCTAAAACAAAACAAAACGACAAGACAAGAAGCATAGGTAAGGCAACAGCTTTCAAGACACAGTGCATGAGGCAATGAAGGATGGTGATCTCTGAAAGTGGAGGAGCAAATGAGAAGTTTTATGATTGCCCTGGTGCACTGCGTTGAGAGAGTCTCTAGGCCATGACTCAAGGATAGGGAACTTAGGCATGGCCCAGCAGATACCTCTAGGTACAGCAGGTGGAACTGAAAGTCCAGGGAGACCTAGATTTTACCATTACAAGGATTTTTTCAATATTTGAAGTAGTATAATATACTTGAAGGTATGCTATAATAACTTAAAAGTGTTATATAAACCTTAAAGAAACCACTAAAATAACTAAACAAAGAGTTATAGCTGTAAGTGAAAAAAGGAGATAAAACAGAATAATTTTAAAATACTAAACAATCCGAAATAAGGTAGGAAAAGAAGAAATGGAGACATAAAAATAGATAGAACAAAGAGAAAACAAAAGGCAAAATGATAGATTTAAACTTAACCATATCAATAATCGCAATCAATAAGGTAAATTATCTAAATACACCTTTAAAGGACACAGATTACCTAAACTGACGAAGACAGTACAAAAGAAAGAAAACTACAGACCAATGTCTCCTATGAACTTAGAAACAAAGATCCTCAACAAAACATGAGCAAATCAAATCCAATGATGTATAAAAATAATTATGTAGCATGGCCAAGTGGGATTTAGTCCAGGCATGCAAGGCTGACTCAACATTCAAAAACTCAAGCAATGTAACCCATAACATTAGCATGCTAAAGAAGAAAAACCATATGATAATATCAAATGATGCAGAAAAGGCATTTGACAAAATCCAATAACCATTCACGGCAACTCTCAGCAAGTTAGACATTGAAGAGAATTCAACTTGATCAAGAACATATACAAAAAACCCCACAGCTAACATCACGCTTAATGGTGAAAGATGAATGTCAGAAAAGGAGAACAAGTTAGAGGTTGCCAGGCATTAAAGATGAGGGTGGAGTGGAGGGGGAGGGACAAGACAAACGATCTTTGTGTTAGTGGCACTATTCTACACCTCAATTTCAATGGCGAATACGTGAAACTATGCATGTGACCAAATTGGGCTGAACTGTAAACACACACGAATAAGCCCAAGTAAAACTTGAGAAATCTGAACAAATTTGATGGATTGTAGTGATGTCAATATCCTGGTTGTGACACTGTAATGTGGTTTTGCAAGATGATACTGAGGGAAATTGAACAAGGGGAACACAAGATGTCTCTATTATCTCTTACAACTACATATGACTCTATCACAAAATAAAAGTTGTTTTAAAGGCAGAGATTGTCAGATTGGATTAAAAATATATAAGATCAAACTTTTGCTACCTATAAGAAACATATTTTAAATATAAAGATATAAAGAGATTAAATATAGAAGAATGAAAATACATACAAATGAAAATTCAAAATCCAACGTGCTCCAAAATCTGAAATTTTTGAGTGCTAACATGACACTAAAAGGAACTGTTCATTGGAGCTTTTCAGATTTTTGAATTTGTGGATTAGGAATACTCAACTTATATTTATACACAAATACATGTATATACATATATATACATTATATATGTATATATTATGCTCATATTAATCAAAATAAAACTGGGATGGCTATATTAATATGAGACAAAGATTTCAGAGCAAAGAATATTATCAAGGATAAAGGAGGTGATGTCACAATGATAAAAGGGTCAACAATTTTAAATGTTAATACAATTTATAACAGAGTTTCAAAATTACTTTGTGCAAATAATTTTGCACCTGAAGCAAAAACTGATAGAACGTCAAGAAGAAATAGATCCCCAATTATAGTCAGATAGATTAACATTCATCTCCCAATAACTGACACAACAAGGACAAAGAAAATCAGGAAAATGAGGAATCCAATACTAGAACAACACTGTCATAGTCACCTATAAGACCAATTTTTATAAAAGCTTTATTTGTATGAGCAAAAGCTGGAAATAACCCAAATGTACCTCAACTTGTAAATAGATAAACAAATGTTGGTTATAACCATACAATGGAATATTACTCCACAACAAAGAGAATGAACTGTTTATACACATAAAACATGGATGAATACCAAAATAACTATGCCCATGGAAAGGGTCAGTCAAAAGGGTATCTACTGTTAGATTCCATTTATAGAAAATACTCAATGATGCAAACGAATCTATAGCGACAGCAGATCACTGGGTTGCCTGGGGATGAGGAGCAGTGAGTGGTGGGAGGGAGAGAATTACAAGTGGACTCTAAGAGCCCTTTGTGGGTGGCAGATTGTTCATTATCTTCATGGTTGTGACCGTCTCATGGGTGTATACATTAGTCAAATCTGATCATACTGTGTAGTTTAAGTATGTGAAGTTTATTGAATGTCAATAAAGCTGTTAAACATATACATACAGACACATACATATAAACATATACAGATGCATACACAGTATGACCAGCACTCATCAAGGGGCATCAACCATGGTCTCCAACTGATCTCCTCTGCCCTAGCCAGACCTGTATCTTCACTGTTTCAGACATCTTGAGCCTCTTCCTTCTGTCTGCTGCTTCAAACTCTATTTGTCCTTCAAAAATCAAAACGAGTCCAGCTTCCTGCAGAAAATCTTTCATGACCTCTCAGTCCTGACTCTCTCTGCACCTACAGACTACAACAGTCTGATGTGAGAGTGCCTTCATCACTCAAATGGAAACTGAGCTCCCTGAGACCAGGATTCCTGACATCGGGATCCCTCCTCTACCTGTATAGGTCTGAGCCCAAGAAGTTTCAATCAATACCTGTTGATTATTTTGTTGATGAATCTCCCACTGAGAGATCTCCCTCTGTGACAACTCTTTGATAATACAGCATTAATTTTCTTTTTTTAAAAAAGGAACATCTCAGGTACCTTTGGCCTTTGCCTCTGCCAGGGACCTCTGTATTTCCAATCAGAGGTTGCCTTAGGAAAGGTCCTGTGTGCTTGCTCATGTAAGAGTTCCCTGCAGCTGGCTTCAGTGCAGAGCTCACTGCAGCAAACCAGAGACTAAGGACTGCTTCAGTCTCCTCTGTGCTTCCCATACCCCAGGGGTTCAGCAGCCTTTGCAGAGAAACCATGCAGTGACCTGTTGTTCCCACAGCCTCAGAACATAGGATGACATCTGGTGTCAACTAACTCCTTGCCCACATGAGTAAACCAAGGCCAGGGAGGGCATGTGGCCAGTTCTGGGTCATTCACTGAACCTTGCTTTCTTCATTTGTGCTTTCTTTGTGTTAGGCTTTATCAAGAGAAGAGATCATAAGATAAACAGTGGATAGCCCTCAACCCCCTGCCCTTTCCCTAGGCAGAGAAGAGCCATCACAAGTTCTCCATGCTCTTCTACAGATGTGTCACGATCAAATTCTCCATCGTTTGGTTAAAAATCATTTCTTCTGCACCTCACACTCCAATCAACTGTTTTGTTTTGTTTTTTTTTTTTAAGTCAATAGGCTGACAGCCTTAGAAGTGGATAAAGATATTAGCAGGAGGCCTGCTGTTTGCAACGAGCATCAGACAAATAATAATCAATAGTTTTTATCTCCTAATGACTGGATGGCAATCGGGTAGCCTCCAGATAAGAACTTCATTGACAACCCCAGTGCTGTGTCTAGGACAAAAGGGAAGCCAATTTTTGCAAGGCCTGAACAGAAGTGTACCCTTCAGAAACACCTGGATCCCAGTCACTATGATGCTAGGAATTGAATTGAGCTGGATTCTTCTCTCTGTATTTTGTGACTGCCTAGTGTGTGTCTCTCTGTACCTTGTAATCACCAAGCTCTTCTCCCCATCCAGCCCCACCCTCCCTCCCTGCAGCTGCCACTCAAGCCAGGAATTACCTTGAGTACATCTGACAGTAGAAAAAGGGGCCATGGTCCCTGAAGACTATTTGCCCTCCTTCATGGCCTCCCTGGCGGTCTGTACTAAGGTCCCTAACACCATTCATGACTCTTTCATACTCTGCAGTGAAGACTGAATCTCCTTCCCCAGATGTCCACTGAATCTCTCCCTCCACAATAATCTTCTTTCTTCCTTATCAACACACTTCCCTGGCGCATCAGCCAGGATGTGGAACCTACTCATTCCCCACCACCTTCCATTCATTCCTTGCTTCTTCCTCACCTTTGCTGAACTGGCTATCTCCAGTTCACATTCTCTTTCCCTAGAAAATCACATCAGTCATTTTCATAAATTTTCACTTAAAAACTCTACCAAATAGCCTCATGATTCACTCCACCTCATTTTAATGACACTTTCCCCTGAGCTCTTTCCTGTTTCCTGACACAAACTGCTGGTTGTCTTTCTCCAGGACCACACTGTTATGAGGTTGGTGATGTACCCTGTAAGATGAATTCTCAAACTAATTACCCAATGAGAGAAAGCAGCTGTCTCCCAGACTCCAAAGGCACACAATGGGCATTTGGCATGATTGTGAGTAAATGCATAGAGCATAAACATTCATAGGTATGCCACGTGGCTTAGCAAAGTACTTCCCATAATGTGCAAAATAGAATACTAATTTTCCAGGATGCTAATGGGTATCATAGTCTTCTTTTTCAACAAGTTCCATGACCAAATATGGATGATAAATGTTAAAGAAGAAAGTTAAAAAAAGATTGTTTTACTGCTGGAAGTCTCACAGCCTTCCATATGATCAGACGAGAAGTTTTCTCCAAGAAGGAGGCATACTATATGGCACTTCTAAATTATACGGTCATAGAGTACCTCATTCACAGACTATCTCAGAAGGTTACAACCTTCCATGAAGCACTATTTGGGAAACATTTTCCTGAAATATTCAGTACAAATCTTGGGTCTCTGGGATGAGAACCTCTCCTATGCTTCTCAGTTTAGCAAATCACGATCCCAGCACAGTTTTTCTTTGCCTAGCCCTCACATAGCCTCAGTGCACCATGTCAATCTGTGCAATCACACACATACACACACACACACAAAAAAAGGAATCAAACTACCCACAAGCATTGAAATCAAAATTATCCCACAATGAAATTACAGCATAAAACACCTTTCAGCAATAAGCCAAAAGGCAGAAAACAGAATTATACCTAAAAATCAAACTGCTCTCCTTCCACCTGCTCAGCAATCAATTCACCATTACCCCATCTACAGAAGTGGTTTGCAAGTAACCCTTTCCAGGCTGCAACAGGGGCAAAGGAAGGCTTGAAGAATTACATTGAATTGTTTGATACCATGATACCAGCCACACAGTCAAATGAATCCTTTCCACAGCTGAGGAAAGCTGGAGTAAGGTACCAAACTGGACCCTCGTCTCTGACATTTTGAATTTGTAGAATTGCCCATTCCTTTGCGTAAACACTCTCTGCCAAACAAACGGCTAAAACACACACACACACACACACACACATCTGAGTTATAGAAGACAGTTCTGAAAAAAGAAAAAGAGAAGAATTTAGCACAAAGAGGAGAAAACTCAAAAGTACAACTGAACATCTTCCCATGTCTGAACAGTTCTCATTTCAGAATATCATTTGTGTCATTACAGTGGCAGCTACAAGGAGGCAAAATTGGACTTCATCATAAAAAATAACCTCCCAACTTTGTGCTGAGCAAGGGTCATATTACCCTTTAGGACCTAAAATTATTGCCCTGGTTTTGAAAAATCTAATTGCTTTCCTAAGGAGCACTAATGTTGTGCTCTTGTGGGGAGGGATGCTAGATTTATACATATTTGAGCTTTTTCTAAAACTAAGCATACATGTGTTGACTGTGCCCTTTGTGCTCCACCAAGAGAGAAAAATGTACTGGAGAAGGTTTTTGCACACATGAACCATACTGAAAGGCATCCTTTACATCAAACCTGCCATGAAAAATTTCCTGGACTGAGATAAGCAAGGTCCAACTTAGTGATGTGTATTGGGATTCTGTTATTCAGTGAGAGATGGAGATAAATTCTCCCATGGCTCTAACCTGAGAATATGTGCCAGCAGCTTCTACAAGTTAAAAAGTATCTTCTTCCCTACTGGAATGTTACCTTTGCTTAATGGAAATAAAAAACTTTCTATCAAAATAGCTCTGTAAATTTACACTTTGACACTAACACCCTGGCTCCAAACAGGTAGCAATAATACATCCAAAACAAAACAAAAAATGTAGCCAGGCTCAGAAACAAGTAAAAGTCTTAATGGATCAGAAACAGAACAGCAAGTCTGAAATATAAACGACTCTGAAATCATAGACTGCTGAACACCTTGACCCAAACCAAGGTATTCAATTCCTCTAGGATAATAGGGGACTAGAAATAGGCTCACTGCTTAAAGCTAAGGAAGGGATTTTCCATTCTCCCCTCCCCAAACATACATATTACTTGAGAAAGGAGGCAGAAAAGACATGCCCTGAAGTGCTCCCAGGGGCTCTGACTTATAACAGGTTACACGTCTAGAGAAGCACAGAAATATGAATCCAGCCCCAAGATCAGAACCAACTAAGGTACACACTAGCTCAGAGACAGGGTCAATAATTTCCCTGATTATACAATTGGGCAGGACACCAAAACCACTATTATAGGATCTGTTCAGAATTAAGAATTATGTGATGTCAACTACATAACCACTCAGATATGAGTAAACATTCACAAGAGAAAAGAGCGAAAAAGAAAATAACATGTAACTAATAAAATCTCCCCTGAAAATGAAGCCATAATCAAAATTCCAAACCATGTAAAGAAATACGACAGTATGAATGAAAGCAAACAAAATGAGCAATTGAAACAGAAATCAATCCAGATCCCTTTATTTAAGTGTAGAAGTATGTTTAGGTGGATTAATGAAAGAATAAC
Source organism: Papio anubis (assembly GCF_008728515.1). NCBI lineage: Eukaryota > Metazoa > Chordata > Mammalia > Primates > Cercopithecidae > Papio > Papio anubis. The sequence goes on from NC_044989.1 coordinate 22,816,714, forward strand.
ATCCTTTACACGAACAAAAATCTATGTGGAAGAGAAAAAAATGACACACGAAAATGATATGAAAATGAACCAGTGAGAAATCTTAGAAATGGAAATTATAATAACAGATATAAAAGACTTTCTAAATCAATAATGGGATAAACTCTAGCCTGAAAACAGAGGTGGAAGCAAATTAGTAAAATAGAGGATAGTATTGAAAAGTTCACCCAGAGGCTGTGCACAGAGAAAAATATAATAGAAAGATCCGCTAAGAAAGAACAAGGGATAGACTGAGATGCACCACACAGGTTGAATAAGAATTCCAGAAGAAGAGAATGGAAGGAATGGCATGGAAACAATATTTGGAAAAGAACTTTCAAGAATTTGAGAATCTTGAGAACAATGTGCCCTCCACTTATCAGACAGAGAAAACAAAAATAAGTCTACACTAGACATATGATAGTGAAACTATAAACAACATTAAAGGTAATGAGAAAAATCTTAAAATCTACCTTTAAAAAGAGGGCTATCACATTTAGATTGAAAGCAGCCTTCCCACAGTCAACATTAGATGCCAGAAGAGAAAGGAGTAACATACTCAAAATGCTGAAGGAGAAAATACTTTGCAGTGTTTACAGCCAGCAAAACTATTATTCTAGAGAAAAGGCAAAAATAAAGTCACTTTTCAGACACATAAAATTGAAAACAGATGGATGATAAGATACATAAGAAGTATTCAGGAGGAGGACACAGAAAAAAGTTGATAAGATATAGCATTAAAAATACATATATACACACACACACATATATATATATGTTATTATAAAAATACTGCCCCATTACCCTGCAATGAAATGTATAGATAATATAACATATAATTTCAAAAATATCAATGTAAAGCAAACTCTCAGGGCTCAAAGAGGGAGGAGTTTCTCAGCCAGGGTGGAGCAGCACGAGCTGACAATGCTTTGCCAAGGAGATGTCTCCTGGGCTCAGGAGGTTAGTTACAAGCAACGCAACTGAGAAAACAAGTGAATTGATCCTATGAGAGTCAGGCTCCTCACCAGTGAGAATGCAAGTCAAATGCGGAAAGAAGGAGGCTAGAATAAACCATATAATGCTAGACTATGTTTAGGGATATGGATCTGCACTGTGCCTTCTAATAGTCAGGTAAATATGCATGTCCATAGATGTAGATATAAGCATGTAGAGATCTATAGATGTAGATATTCTAGCTCTGCCTGCTGAGAAGGCCTAGAAGTCAGATAAACCAGGAGCGATTCATGCATTCAGCACCAGATCTTGATTCCTGAAAGGAGTCACGCATTCGTGGAGAAATGGCTGACTGGCTGACTGCAGGGCTGGGGCAGGAAACATACAAGCCCTGGTCATCTTGTGCTGCAATGACAGGAGCATGGCCAAAAGACACAGAATCCAGCTTGACAAGGGTCCCGTAGCCAAGTTGTGGGCAACGTGAGCATCAAAATAAATGAAGATGGTAAGAGTTATAGCCCACTGAGTAACACAGGAACCCATGAGTCCATACTGAAATACAGACACATATCATACATACATAGGAGTTCTACCTTACCGTAGAATGCCAACTCATCAATGTAGAGAAAGATGGAATCAGAAAATTGCCATTTGACAACCATCATAATAATAACTGATTCAGGCAAGAATCGTTAATCCCTGCTAATGCTAGAGTATGAGAGCTGATAAAAAGAGTTTACGTACTTATTCTCAAAGTATCTCTTCTTAAAAATACTCACTAATTAACTTTACAGTGCAGGAACCCAGCAGTCACCATCTTAACTAAGTGACTAGAGTTAACTTTTGTATTTTAACCAGAAATGGGAAAACCCACATATTATCTCTTATGAAATGATGCACTAAGAAGAGCGCAGCATCATTTTTGTGACATTCCTGCCAGAAATGCGTGACCTGAACCTATTGACAAGGAAACATTAGAAAATCCCAAACTATGGGACGATCTCCCAAGTAACAGGCCCATACCCAAAAACCATGATGGTCATAAAAGATCTGGAAAACTGTGGAAGTGCTACAGCTTGAAAGAGGCTACACAGACAAGACAACTCAATGTAATGAGTGACCCTCGATTGGTTCCTGTATCTATAAAGAGCCTGGCTGGCACAGGCAGGATCTGTGAGCGGGACCTATGGAAGTCTGTGTGTGGCGGGAGCATGATAGTCAACGCTAATTTCCTGATTAGTGAGGTGTACCGTGGCTTTACAGGGTAATGTCTTTGTTTTTAGGAAACACGAACTAAAGTACTTAGGGACAATGGGGTATTGTTGTGGATTTAGTCGCAAATGAACTAGAAAAAAAAAAGAAAGTGTGCGTGTGTGTGTGTGTGTGTGTGTGTGTGTGTGTGTGTTTACATACATTTATATACAGAAAGAGAGACAGAAGAGATAGAGGATAGTAAGGCAGATGTGGCAGTGTGTTTTGGGGAAAAAAGGCAAAAAGCATACAGGTCACCTCAATAGAAGAGAAAACTCTTGAAAGGAAGTTGAATCTAATCAACTGATCAGTTGACAAACTGCCAACTTGTATTTGGCAAATTGACCTTCAGCCAAGTCATGTGGCTGTGTAGAGAAAGAACCTGATACAGAAAGCTGGATGCCCACATCGCCTCACAAAGGGTGTAAGGTAGGTGGGCGTGTTTCCTTCATGCTAGGCTTTGGCTGCACAGCGTGTCCCCTCAATGCCTCTCATCAGAGCCCAGTTAGAGCCAATGCTCACCTTGTATAACAAACTTTTGGTAATTCCCCTCTCCTATCCTCATATGAAAATCACAGGTAATGTATCCTAACCACACAATTCTTTTAAATAGAAATATAATGTTTTAACTATAAGTTAAAGGAGAGATGAAAGGAAATACTTTGCAATTTAAAAAAAATCTCAATAAGTAAATGAGAATGATTACACTAGCAAACAATAAAATCATCAGACATTTACACCTGTATTTGGAAGAATCACCATGAACGAGGCATGTAAAACCGCAAGCTGAATCAAGTGTCTTATACTTATGATTCAAATTATCACGAGCACTGTTTCCGTCAGAAAGCTGATTTTTCAAAATGGTGAACAACTCTATGGTAAAGTTCTGAGCAAAATAAAGTACAAGCTTACCTCATTTAACAACATAATTGCATTCTTATGCAAAAGAAGCATCAAAAATGTGTAAAAATGAGCATCAACATAATGCCCTAAATATAATATCATGGAGAAATACAGGTAAAATAATAAAATAGCACACTTTTCAATCCATAAATGGTCAAGAGGATGACTAACCTAGAAGACATAATGAAGTGGCCAGATGCTTTGTGTGTCTTTACACAGACTCCTCAGGAATGAGATAGCTACAAAAGCATATGGTTATGGGTATGTTGTAGGACAACTCCGATACCAGGAGAGGCATTGCCATTGGTGATCACGATTTTCCATGACCAGAAAGATGAGTACAATTCTTGGTCAATTCCTGAACATAATGAAACACAATCTCCTCTCAATTTACACAGTAGGTACTTCCTCTGGGAAAGTCAGTGCAAACCGCAATTGCATTTGTGCTACATGTAGAACAGTTAGAATCTTGGCTCTGCCAATCAAAAGATTTTTCAGCTACATCAATGTCCATTGAAACATTTGAGATTCCTGTAGGATTAGAGACAATTCTGCATGTACAGGACCCATCCCTATCCTTCCTCCCCATATCATTGTGTCAACCAAAGGCCTCTCTCACACATTTCCAAATCCCCCTAGAGATGGAACTTCTCCAGGCATCGAGGGGGCTCTGCAAACAACCAGTTGGGTGGGGAACAGAATAATGTATACGGCTGGTGAACAGCATTCCATCCCTGTCCCAGCAGACATCAATCCTAAAGAAAGTTGAGCATTTCAGCTCAGAGCACTTGCTTTAAGCTCTTCTACAATGATGCACCCACCACAGGCTACTGATACATCTCTATAAATGAATGAGCAGGTTACTTTTTTGATTTGCTATAACAAAACTGATGTTTTCTGGAAAGAGGTCAGAAAGTTCAAGTAATGGGAAGTGTAAACAAGAAAGAAAACATGCCCTCAGATGCGCAGTTAGAAATGGTCAGGCATCGCAGCTGGGGAACTGAGCCAAGTTTCAAAGGCCTTCTTGCTATGGCTGCTGTGGTCATTTCTCTGCTGTTTGGCAGCTCCAACTTTCTCAGGTTTGATGGTCAGTGACAGTTCTGCTGGCTTACTGGAGAGGCAGTCCCCAGACCTCTCTGGTTCAGCTTCCTCCTCAAGTGTGGCCATGAATAACTTAAAAACTTTACAAGATTATCCTCACAACAGGAGGGCGGGGGGAGGAATCTTTCTAGAACCTGCCCTGACTTGGTGGGATGGGCATCACTGAGCACCATGAGGGATCATTCAGATCAAGACCTTGGAGTGACAGAGTCCCCCACAAGCAGAATCACAGATTTTTCCATCTCTGTCTGTTCAAATTGATGTAAAATTCTGAGTGCTTACTGACATGTTGTAGATGTTCAAACATTCATACCTATAATTGTTATTATTTCTATTACTTTCTGTCCACAGACTAATGAGAAAATCAACAGCCTCTCAACTATTTCCTGGGTCTCCAAAATCAGTATTTATAAGATGAACCTGGGTCCGTGAATCTGTGAAGATTACTTTCAACTGATAAACATTTTACTGTCCATCTTTCTGTGTCTTTTACTATTTTTTTAAATGCAACAAATCCACAGCAATCTCAGCAATTAAGTGCACTAAATAGAAGTAATTTCCCAAATATAGAGCCAAACAGATTATATGCATGAATAGAAGATCACAAACTGGATACCCTTAAGGGGCCCACTTCCCAGTGGGAGATGGGGAGACTCTCCTCTTTCTTTTCCAGAAAACTTGGATTCATCAAAAACACAGCCCAAGAAACTGACCTCCTCCTTCCTATTTCCCCAGTTGGCTTCTATGCTCTGGGGGAGCCTAAAGACCACTGGGTAAGGCCACTGAGAAAGTCTCTTTTGCCTGATGCCCAAGTCTCACTCAACCTCAGCTTTGGTTCAGGCAAATCCTCTGCCCTTCATACCAAAAGAAATGTTTCTATGAATCAATAATTTTTCTAAATCTCAGTCTGCTAAGTGAGTCCCTCTTTCTTTGTGTCTCCCTGCCTATTAGTATCACTGCTAGGCACAATTTTGGGTGGAGTTAAGGCCTTTTCCAGATCCCTCAAAGGGCTGAATCACATAGCATTGGGTAAATGAATCTATTGTTTATATTTCAAAAAGGAATGTTTATTTGCAGCAAATGCATCTTTTTCTGGACCGGAGCCCCAGAAACTGTAGAATACATTCAAAAGACATTCAATAAAGATATGCCTGAGTCTTACAACACTGATGCAAAACAGATGGGCCCCTGTTTTCTCCATTCTTGGATCCTGGTATTCAACATAAACATGAATATTCCTTCTCTTTCTTTGTGCTGATTTCTGATCACAGCTAGACGAGTTAGGCTCAGTCTGAGAATGAATACAGGGCTGAAGACTCAATCATGGCAAGATACAGGAGGTCAGCTCTCCAGACTGACAGCCCTTACCCAGCCTCACGAGCATCAAACAACTGGTGCTACCTTCTTCTCACTCGTGTGTATGTGGGGGGGATGTGTGTGTGTGTGTATGTGTGGCTGTGAGGTGTGTGTTGTCTCCTCAGTTTTGATGGAAGAGATGTTTTGTAAAACTGTCTTTCCTACCCCCCATAGCTCTCAAAACAAGTAAAGACACACATTAGCAACCTAAATCATGTTGAACAAAGAAATGAATGAAATAAAGTACTTCTGGCTCTGTTCCCAACTCTGGAAAAATAATTCCAAGCATATGTCTTCCCAGCAGACTTGCTGAAACCTCTCCATGAGATTCTGATGCTCGCTGCTGAGCCCACAGACCCTCATGCCTCTCTCTCTGTGCTGAACAGGAAGAAATCAGGTATCCTTGACAAGCTCCAGTTCCAAGAAGCAAGGGGTGTAGTCTCCACAGATGTGCTGACTGACCCTCAGAGAAGGAAGAGAAATTATTGAAATAAATGCTAACTTTGAAAAGCACCTCATACATGCAAAAATGTCCTCATGCTACCCAGCATGCTTCTAGGATGTAGCAGGTGGCATATACTACAATTACTGCAGACCACACACATACACACGTGCGTAACACCAGGGCAAATGAAGAGTGTTGACGCAAGTACCACACCAGCCTAAAACCTTGGAGTCACAAAAAGATTGGGAGAGGATATGCTCACTCAACCAAGAAGTATATTTGTGTGGCTGTCCCACCAGTCTACCAACCACACATGATACATGTGAATTTCACAGGTGAACACAGATTAGACTCAACTGTGACCACACTCCATAACACAGTGTCAGATTCACTACTGAACAATGATCTCTAGTCCTCAACAATCAAACATTCCATAGATATACAGTAGTCCAGGTGGGAGGCAAAGCAAGACATTTGCAATAGGCCCTACTGACATTATAAACTGCCTTAGTCACTGATAACAATGAGCTTGTCAAGCCAAGCCTACTATTGAGTTTATGCCACTGACTGATTAGAAGTGAGATTTAGAGAGTGATAGTTAAGGGTGGATATGAAGTACAATGGACAGTCTGAGACTTCTGTATCTGTGAGATATAAAATGAAATGTTCAGCAGCAGCAGAACAATACAATTGAGTTAGTGTTTTTCCATAAACCAGAGTAAGGCTTCTCAGGAAACAGGCACCAAGGAGTAAATGTGTCCTGAAGCAAAATTGCAAAATCTCTAAGTATAGCCTGGAGAGAAACTAAGGGCAACAGAGAGAAACTAAGTGCAACAGATATGCAAGAAGACACTGGGAGAGCAGAAAACCTGGAACATAGTGCCTGGAATGATGTGTAAAAAAGAACAAAAGAAATGAAATGGGAGCATTCTATTAATCCAAAACTGCCACCAACCTGACACTGTCCAGAGTTGGTCAGCCTGGAGGAATTATCATAGCTAGAACAACCCCCATGTAGAAAGGTGTGCTGAGTGGGTATATAATCGCTTAACATGCACAGTGTCTCTCTATGTGCACATGTGAATGGTGTTAGAAATAAATGTAACCATGAATGTGTCTGTTGAAAATAAAAATTTCATTCTTGAGCTCTAAGAATTCTTGAGCCCTTCCACAATTAGAACCATCAAATTCCAAGAAGGATTTGAGAAACCCCCACATGGCTTCCTGTTGGCAAAGAGAGGAACAGTGGCCTGGAGCATGAGGGAAGGTCAGTGACCAGTGTTTAATAAAGTGTGAGCTGCAGTGTCATCGTTAAAAGATACTTGTCTCAGCCTCCTAGCTCCTGAATGTATGTAATCATCAGAGAATTTTTTTGCATGGAAATGTTTCTTCATTGCCTCCTAATGTTGGTTCTGGATGTTTGATTCTAAATATTTGCTTCTGTTGCTTCCTGACTCCCACCACTGAAACAAAAAAAAAAAAAAAAGAATTCTCTTCCAAGAAAGAAACTGATGGATCCCTCATACAAAGAGATTTCTTGTTGATGCCACTTACGAGTCCACCAAACACACACGAATATATTTGAATTCCACAGAGCAGCACAGGTGGGACTCACACTATGACCCACCACACAGTTTTGAGTAATGCTCACTGAGTTCAGACTTGGGGGCAGGAGAAAGGGCAGATGAATGTGTTCTGAAGCAAATTCACTAACTACAACCCATAGAAACCAGACATGTTCTGGAGGGACAAAAAGCACAAGGGAAAGAAGGAGGAAGAGCCGAGGCAGGGCTTCTGTCCTCAGGAAAATTCACAGTAATTAGGGAGAAAAGATGGACTCATGCAACAAAACAATTCTGAGCTAAGTGTCAGGTATCAACCAGGGACTTTCTACCCTGGCTGTCCATTAGAGTCATTGGAGAGCTTTGAGAAAACACAGTCACCCTGGCCCCACACCAAGAGATTTTAATGCAATTGAAATTAGATGCAGTGCAGGCAACATTAGTATTTAAAAGCTCTCTGGATATTTCTAATGTGCAGCCATGCTTGAGAACAATTTATTCCAACTACAGTGCCTGTAAGAGCTCAGATGAGAGGGAGATTCCTGAGGGTAGGAGCGGTCAGGCAAGACTTCCCAGAGGGACAGGTAAGGAAGAAAAAGAGAATCACGATTGTAAGGAAACAGGGAAAAAGGAGGTCCAGCATGTGCCTGCTTGCAGTGGCTCTGGACACAAACCCAACACTGCATCCTTGATGTGATAGATCATAGGAAGTAAGAGGGCCCCCAAGATTAGTGCACTCCCATACACACAACATGTTTCACTCATCAGGGTGCTTTTCCATCCATGGTCTTTGATGTGAGGTGGAAAACATAAACATATCCACTGTGCAATGAGAAAATGGAGACTCAGAGAGTTAGAGTGACTCAGTAAGAGGAGTGTTTTCAGAAAATTAGTCCAGTGATGGCATGCAGTGTGAATTACAGTGTGGGAGAGACAATTCCAGGAGGGCCCTTAGAAGACTGATACTTTCCTACAAATGGGAGGTAATATCAGGCCAAGGCATGGCAGAAGCCTTGGGAAACTCAGCAGAGAGGAGATCTAAGAGCCACCTTTCCAGTATGTATCCCTCTATTTATGTTTGGTGTATGGGCACCAGTGTTTAACACAGTAGGTTTAAGTTGGAGCAACTCTGTCTGCATTAAGAATTGGGGAAGCTGAAGAACAGAGAGGATGGAGTTCACAGAGTGGAGTAGGGATAGCTGAGAACTTGATCATCCAGCAAGGAGTGCCTTTCTACGCCTGGTAATTTTAGGGATGGAGGAAGCTTTTCGTCCATTCCTGAGGTTTCTGTCCAAGTAGAGGGAACTCCCTTGTTGGAACGCTTTGGTCTCTGCCCTTCTCCCACCACTCCTTTGGTTACGAAATTTGAGAAAAATAACTCAGGATGCTCAGTTGAACTCAGATTTCATTAATTGTGGGAACTAGCTGCTCCATGGAAAGCAGGATTTCTCCCAAAACTCTGACCTGGTACAGCCCTTTCCCTGTACCAGGCCTTGCCCGTTCAGTGCTGCCAGGCCTAGGGAGATGGGCCTGCCTCATTCTGAGCTTCAAATTAACAAGCCTACTTGGTTAACAGAATAGGACTCATGGCCTCCAACTTACTTGTTATCAGTGGTGTATTTGAAACCCATTCTTGCTCTTCAGTTCATAACTTATTCAGAGCCCAGCAGAAAAGAGGAGTTCTATTCATAGGGGACTTCCTCAGAAATCCCAACAGTTGACAACATTATTCTAGCAGGAAAACAAAGAGATTCTTGGCATGGACCCCGAGACACTGGCTGCCTCAGGTGGGCTTTCGCCATTCTATAGCCCTGCAAGGGAAGAGACTGGTGACCTTCTCCACGGACAAAGTCCAGTGCCAGGAAACAAGGGTGGTCCACCCACGTGCTTAGTGGAATGAGCTGCCTCTGAATCAGCTCATGGATCCACTCTGAGAAATTCTATCAGGCCCTGCTATGGTTGAGTATTTGTCCCATCCAAAACTCACGTTAAAATTTAATCCTCAATGTGGCAGTATTGAGAGATGAAGCCCTTAAGAGGTGATTGGGGCTGGGCGTGGTGGCTTATGCCTGTAATCCCAGCACTTTGGGAGGCCGAGGTGGGCGGATCACCTGAAGTTGGGAGTTCAAGACCAGCCTGGTCAACATAGTGAAACCCCATCTCTACTAAAAATACAAAAATTAGCTGGGCATGGTGGCGTGCACCTGTGGTCCCAGCTACTTTGGAGGCTGAGGCAGAAGAATCACTTGAACCTAGGAGGTGGAGGTTGCAGTGAGCCAAGATTGTACCACTATACTCCACCCTGGGCAACAGAGTGAGACTCCATTTCAAAAAAAAAAAACTGAGAGGCGATTGGGTCATGGGGACTTACCCCTCAGGATAGATTTATCCATTCGTGGATTAATGAATTAATGGGTTAATGGATTAATGGAATATCATGGGAGTGGGATCAGAGGCTTTATGAGAAAAGGAAGAGGGACTTGAGCTGACACGTTAGCACACTCAGCCCCCTTGCCATGTGACATCCTGTGCTGCCTCTAGACTCTGCCGTGTCCCCACCAGCAAGACCACCCTCACCAATAGCCCCTCAACCTTGGACTTCTCAGCCTCCAGAACTGTAAGAAATAAATTCCTTCCGTTATACATTACAAGTTTCAGGTATTCTGTTATAAGCAACAGAAAACTAAGGCCACAAGAGAGTCAAAATTTTGCAGGCATCTTGTTTGGTTACAGACTGTTGCCTCCATCAAATGCCTTCATCCACGCAGCCCGGTAAATGATTGGCAGGCTCTGTTCTGTGATGTTTACAGCACTGAGGAAGTGCAGAAACCAAGGCAAATATTTTAATATTCTTTACCTGTTAAACAGCCTAACAAGCCAACTGATTACACAGTGTATCCTGAAAAGGCAAAGACAGTGTAAAAGATCATTTTTTTTCTTTAGATGAGATGATTTTGCAATTCAAGTTCCTTCAATAAAGCTAAAGTCTATGCTGTTTATAGAGCAAGGGTCAACATTTGTTCTCTATTTTTCACAGGTCTTGAGATTAAATGAGTAAATATATATTCATATGTATTTGATATATTTGAATATATATACAGTATATATATTTGAATATAAATACTATATATTCATATATAGTACATACATGAGTAATATATATTTTTATATATATATATATATATATATATATATATATATTCTTTGAGGGCTAAGCTTTTCACAAGGTCTTGGACTAAGCAATCTGGTCGTCCAGAGGCTGCAGCTACCTGCTGATGCCAGAACATATGTCTCCTTGACATTGGGTCAAAGCTCATTTGTCAATATAACTTCTTCATACCTGAGACTCCTAGGTCACTTTCTGCCCTAAGAGGACGTGGAATAAGTGTACATATTCAGCCCAAAATACAGTTAAGTCATGTGTGTAGAGAAAACAGAAACTTCATATATATATATGTGTGTGTATATGTGTGTGTGTGTATATGTGTGTGTGTATATGTGTGTGTGTGTATATATATATTATATATAGCTATTGGGACCTGTTTTTTAACAATGTCTACTTTTAACATTTGTTTCAGTGATTTGCTCCCAATTTCCACCAGTTACATTGCCGAGCTCCCCCTACCCACCTTTATTTGCCCACTTCTGTTGCGTATCTAAATAAACTTGGCTGTGGCCCAAATTTGTACTAATTTGCCAGTTTTGTGTCCCCCCTCCCTTCCTACTCCTCAGGGCATGGGGGAAGCCAGATAAGCTAGGTGAAGGCGGGGCTTTGGCAATTCAGGAGATGTGAATTTTGGCAGGTGTTAGTTCTCACTGGACATGTGTCCCCAAAAGTGTGGCACAAGAACCTACGTGACTACACCTGTGAAGAGAGCAATTCCTCAGGAAGCTCAGTACTAGGAGTGGGGAGAGAGCTGTGTCCTATTTCCCACTCCCCTCCACATGAGGCCCTAGAGAGAAGATGTTCTGCCCTAGCCAGAGAGGTAGAAGGGAGCTGTTGCCACTTCTGGGGTTCTAAGCCTTTTGCCAGCAATGTTGTACTTAACTTTCCTCCCTTCTCCTATTTCCTTCCGAGTTTATCTATCTCTCAATGTCCAGTTCAAGTTTTGCCTCCTCCAGGAAGTCTTTCCTGACTGCTCTTGCCAGAAGCAATTGCCTCTTCAAAGACAAGAAGCATCTACCACCTGTCCAGCCCCGTAGATGCTACCAACATCTGATTTTACTGTTTCAAGAACTTTTTTCAGACACAAATAATATAAGAGAGAACCAAAAAAAATACAATTTTTTAAAAAGTATCCAGGAGCAACATGAAGTTCAAACTATGATGCTTTCAGGTGAAAACAAGGGACTAGAAAGGGCTGAGAGTCATGTAGGGACATCCAGGTTCATCTAGTTCTGTCTGACTCTATTTGAAGTCTTTTTTTTTTTTTTTTTTTTGAGACGGAATCTCGCTCTGTCATCAGGCTGGAGTGTAGTGGTGCAATCTGGGCTCACTGCAACTTTTGCCTCCCAGGTTCAAGCGATTCTCCTGCCTCAGCCTCCTGAGTAGCTGGGACTACAGGCACATGCCACCATGCCCAGCTAATTTTTTGTATTTTTAGTAGAGACGGGGTTTCACCATGTTGGCCAGGATGTCTCGAACTCCAGACCTCGTGATCCACCTGCCTCGGCCTTATTTGAAGTCTTTTAAAAAACCATCTGTAACAAGCCCTACATACAGATCCTACTTAAAACCTTGTAGAGGCAGGGAATGTAGGTTTTCTTCCTCACTCACTTTTGGAGCATCTCTGAAAGTCAAAAATAGTTCCTTAGATTGGCTTGTAATATATTTTCTTGTGTGATAATTGGAAAAATATTACAGCTTTAAGATGAACTTTTCCATTCATTCTTTCACACCATCTATCTATGTAGAATATCACTGAGTATCAGATTCCATCTACCTATTTATCTATCTCTCCATCTAGTGCCAGTGCTCAACCAGCCGAATGAAACATCAACAACCAAGTCCTCCCAACCACATCTAGCCTGCAGCCTTACAACCAGACACTAAAGCTATTTGTTCATTCATTCATTCAATCCTCTATTTAGAGAATAAACCATATACCAGGCATTGTTCTTGAGACTGGCTGTGCAGCAGAGAGCAAAATAAGCAAAGAACCTACCTTCAGGGAGCCTGTGCTCTAATAAGGGAGACAGGCTAACAAGAAATCATAAGCATACACAGGATCGGGCAGTGAAATATGCTCTGAAGGAAAATAACGCCATAATGATGGATAGACAGTGATTGAGAGTCAGAGGAGGTGACATTGGGGCGACCTGAGTGAACTGGAGAAACAACCCATGTCACTATCTGAAAGACGAAGCTTCCGGGGGAGAAGATCTAGTGCCAAGGCCGAGGCTTGGGGTTTTCTTGGTGTATAAGGCCTATGCAGTTGGAAAACAGTGATCCAGGAAAGTGGCAGGGAAGAAATGAGGTCGGGGGCTAGACAGAGCTTGACGGAGGCCCATGGACCATGGTGAGCGTGGTGGCTTCATTCTTGGTGTGATAAGAAGCTGTTACAGGGTTTTGAGAAGAGCCATAGCCTGGTGTAAGTTTCACAATGCCACACTGTCTGCTGTGTGGGGAAGAGAACAGATTGTGCAGGGCCCAGAGTGGAGGCTGGGAGCCCAAGCAAGAGTCTCTCTTGCTTATTCCTGCTGCTTCCTGTGTACCAGCTTCCCACCTCAGTTGCAATCTGTTCAGGGCAGATTGTTCTGGTCTGTCTGGAAACCCCGCTGCTTGGCTCCAGGGAACCTTCCAGAGACCGAAACAGCTTCCTACATTCCACCCACCATGTTCCCCTTTCCTTTGTAACCCAACCTAATATGCCTGCACCACCATTTTCTAGCTTTCTGCCCTTCCCCAAACACTCAGCCTCCCCACTTTCAGGGTCAAATCCTGTTCAGATAGTGCTAGGGAACTACCAAACTAATCTCACACAGTGGTTCTCACTAAGGTGTAAATGGCAGGTGTAATGCTAATATATTACCTGTTCAGGGGGCATTTCTTCAGTGCCTATTCCAAAAGAATAGAGCTTTAGCAATATCATTTCAGAACCCATTAACAGACTTCACACAAAGTATTGGCAGGATGTTAGGCCCTCCATAAAATTACAAGAAAAAAAATAAGACCATAGATTTCAACATTGACATTATTGCAAATTAGATCATGAACACAGAATTCATTCAATGCCTGGGATGGCAAGGCTATAAAAAGCTATCTAATCAAGCCAACCCATTTTAAAGATGAGGGAACTGAGCCCCCCAAATTAGAAAGCTTTGGCAGAAAAACCACAGGATTGGTTTGCTGTAAACTGTGAAAATTGTACAATACTTTAGGAATGGCTAGAATGATGCTGACAACCTTTGTTATCACTATTATTTTGCTAATTGTGCTCTATCTCCTTCAATCTCTTCCTCTCTGTGGAATCTACCACTTATGACTCAGAATTGATTTGGCATCTAGAGTCAGGTCCCTGCGGCATGAATAGATACAACCCTACTGATCCATGTTTTGACTCATCTATCCAATGGACTCAGCACCAAAAGTAGAGGTGATCTGGCTTGGGAAAGCATCAACAGTATGAGCACAGATCCCTAACACCTGTCATTGTGCAGACTATCCACAGTGTGTTACCTGGGGACATTTAAGAAAGCATACATTTGTTCAAAAACAGCAGCTGAAAGAAGGAAATCTTACTTGCCATTCACTGGACTCAGATACCACTTGGGCATTGGCTTCTCAGAGGACCCTGGCCACCTCCAAGAATCCTGGCCCTCCAGTGCATTCAGACAGAGAAGGAAGGATCCTGTGGTCTACAGCCTAAAGGATGGCTGCACCACTGAAGCTTCAGATTAAATATTTTTGTGATTCCATAAGCAGAAAACAAACTGTTCTCGATGAATGACAGGCACAGCACAGATGCCACCTATTAAATAATTAAAATAAAGTAGAAATTAAAAATAAACAGTGGGAAATGATTTGAAACACACACAACCAAAGGATGCGGAAAAAGTAACTTGGGAATGAAGAAGTGAGTAAAATTAGATTTGAGTTATTTCTAAATTCAATTGCATCTAGATTAACTGGCTGTCTTTCTCCCAGTGTCAGCATGAAATAAACAATACCTACACCGAGAAATCCTAGAAGCAAGTGTACTGCTAATGCAGCCAAGGTGCCACTTCTGATGGTCCCAGCATTTGCCCATGAAGACAAGATGGGAAGGTATAAAGTGAGATACGAAGAAAGGAAAATGAAAATAGAATTTGTAATGGTTGGAAAATGCTGTGTAATGAACAATCACAGAATCTTAGTAACACACAACAATAAATACTTGTCTCTCTCAAATTTGTGGGTCAGTTATAAATTTGCTGATTTACACTGGGCTTGGCTAAGTGGCTCTGCTTCAAGCTGCGGATCAGGTTGTGCTTGACATATCTCAACTGAAGTTTGGGCTCTGGTCAATTTTATGCATGCTTATTCTAGGACTTAGGCCAAAATGGCAAAAGTAATCCAGAGGAAACTTGCTTCCCAGTAAAGACAGAAATTTCAAGGCATATAGAAACACACAATTCCTCTGAAGTCTCAACCTGGGACTGGCATACTGCCACTTTTATCTACATTCTACTAGCCAATAGAAGTCCCATAGTCAAGCCAATTTTGATGAGATGGGAAAATACACTCCACCTACTCTGATAACTGGTACTGCAAAGCCACATGGGAAAGAAAGTGGGCATGTAATTCTAATGTGGAAGATCATAAAGAACTGCAAACAATGGTTCATTCCACTTCAGGTTTTATTTCACATGACACTTTCCAAAAAAAATTGTTTCTGGGGTCCTTCAAGATGATGGTCTAGACCATGGTTCAGCAAACAATAGCCCACAGACCAAATCCAGCTGGCCACCTGTTTTTGTATGTACTGCAAACCAAAATGAGTTTTTATATTTTTAAATCATTGGGAGAAAAAAATCAAAAGAACGGTGGTTGGTAACACATGAAAATTACATGAAGGTCAAAAATCAGTATCTATAAATAAAGTTTCATTGTACCATAGCCATACTCATTTGCTTTTGTATTAACTATGGTTCTTTTGTACGACATTGCCAGAGCTGAGTCGTTACAGCAGAGACCATATGGCCTACAAAGTCTGAAATAGCAACTCTCTGACCCCTCAAAGAACAAGTTTGCTGACTCCTGGTCTAGACCACCATTGTGCAAAAGAAAAATAATGTGAGCCACATATGGATTTTAAATAATCTAGTAGGCACATTAAAAAAGGTAAAAAGAAATCTGTGACATTAATTGTAATAATATATGTATTTAACCAAATATGTCCAAAATAGTACATTTCAAAAAAGTAGAAATGAGATATTTTATTCTTTTTTTATACTAAGTCTTTAAAATCTGGGGTATATAAAATACTTTATTCTGTGGTATATAAAATCTGGGGTGTATAAAATATTATATACTTACAGCACAGATCATTTCAGACTACACACATCTCAAGTACTCATATGTATGTATCTGGTGGGGACCCTGTAGGAAAGTAAAAACATACACACTTTTTATGCCCTCAGAAGATGCCTAATCCTGGTTTACTAGGGTTTTTTTTTTCCAAATCCCCTCTGAAGTCAATTTGTTGCAAATGATCTCTTAGTTTGAATGACCACAGAATGTCTATCTATACTCAACATTATGTTACCTTGTGCCTTGAGAAGAGCCCTACCTGCAGCAGAGGCTCAAAAAATGTTTGTTGTATAAATAAATGCGTGAATGAATCATGCCTTTGTTCATATTATGCTTCTGAAGTCATTCTTTGGCTTCTCCCTGTATTTGACTCCTGTCCCTGCAACTAGACTGTTTGCTGCTTAAGTATGACAATCAAGTATCTCTTATTGGACTAGTTCTCCTGCAGATAAAACTATAAACCATGGGAAATACTTTTTAAATAACTACGTGAAGGCACTGAACAACAATCAAAAATAAGAAGAACTTAAGGCCAGACACGGTGGCTCAGGTCTGTAATCCCAGCACTTTGGGAGGCTGAGGTAGGCGGATCACTTGATCCCAGGAGCTTCCGACCAGCCTAAGCAACATGGTGAAACTTCATCTCTACAAAAAAATACAAAAAAAAATAGCCATGTTTGGTGGCCCATGCCTTAGTGCCAGCTACTCAGGAGGCTGAGATGGGAGAATGGCTTGAGATGGGGAGGTCAAGGCTGCAGTGAGCCACGATCCAAGCCACAGAACACAAGCCTTGAGGGGAGACTGGACTTATCTTGAAAGAAAGGAAAGGCACCTGATTTATTTCCCATTTTTACATTGTTTTTAACCTGAAGGCAGGCTTCATTCCGCAGCAAGTGGTGTGGCTGAAATTTGATAGGCATTCCACAGTCCTGTGGCTTAAAGAAGCAGAGGATACAGTTCAGGGTACCCACAGCAGCTGGATGCAGGGTCAGGAGGGTGGGGTTTGGGGTGGTGATGAGGGCTAATGCAAATAGAAATGAGCCGAGGATAGGGAGCTGATATGGTTTGAGTCTATGTCCCCGCCCATATCTAATGACAAATTGTAATCCCCAATGGTTGGAGGTGGGGGCTGGCGGGAGGTGATTGGATCAGGAGGCAGACTTCCCCCTTGCCATTCTCATGATACTGAGTGAGTTATCAGAGATCTGGTTGTTTAAAAGCATGTAACACCTCCCCTTCTCTCTCCTCCTCCTGTTGCAGGCATGTAGGACAAGCCTGCTTCTCCTTCGCCTTGCACCATGATTGTAAGTTTCCTGAGACCTCCTTAGCCATGCTTCTTGTACAGCCTGCAGAACCGTGAGCCAATTAAACCTCTTTTCTTTATACATTTCCCAGTTTCAGGTATTCCTTTATAGCAGTGAGAGAACGGACTAATACAGGAGCCCTATATTCTGCACATAAATTCTGTCCAAATATCTGGCTGTCTCCTGGACTGCGCATGTGTGAGACAGACAGGAAGAAACTCAGCTGAGGGTAAAAGAAGAGACTTTTGCCACTGCCTGCAATATTGGAGGCAGTTTAGAATTTTAGTTCTGCAAGCTGAACTTCCTGCTTTAAAAAACAAACAAACCAAGTTTTCTGAGGACCATAACAGAATAAGCCAGAGTGTCTACAACATATAATTTAGAACGTCCTGGATACAATCTGAAATTACTAGACATACTTAAAAGCAGCAAAATGAAGTCTGACCCTGAGATAACCCAGATGTTGGCATTAGGGAAAAAAAAAGGATTTTAAATCAGCTGTTATAACGGTTATAACTATGCTCAAGGACATAAAGAAAAATGTTCGCCAAGTAAATAAAAACAGAAAATCTCAGCAAAGAAACAGACTGTTTAAAAAAGAACCAAATGAAATTGTAGAATTGAAAACTAAAATTACCTGAAATAAAATATTCACTGAATGGAGATAACAAAATGATCTGTGTAGAAAATTCCACAGAAACTACCAGAAAAAAAAAACCTTCTAGAACTAATATATTCCAGGATACAAACTCAATATTTTAAAAATCAATTATATTTTATTTCCTAGCAATAAGTACTCAGGACTTAAAATTTTTTAAAAAAAGATATAATTTACAATAGCAATGCAAACTATGAAATACTTAGAGATAAGTCTGACAAAACATGTGACATGTGTAACTGAAAACTATAAAACATGGCTGAGAGAAACTGAAGAGCACCTCAAAAAATGAAGGAAGTTTTCATGGGTTTCTGTTTCATGGGTAGAAAAACTCAATATTGCTAAGATGTCAATTATCTCCAAACTGTTCTATACATTTAACACAACCCCAATCAAAATTGCAGCAGGCTTTGAGTTGAGAAGTTGATTCTAAAATTTGACTGAAATAGCTCAGTTGGCAGAGCATTAAACTGAAGATCTAAAATTCATATGGAAACTTAAAGGACATAGAATACCAAAATAAGTTAGAGAGGAACAAAGTTGAACGACATACTACCAAGCTTCAAGATTTATTACAAGGCTACAGTAATCAAGACGTTTAGTACTAGCATCAAGATAAACAAATAGACATGGAAGAAAACATAGAATCCAGAAACAGACCCAAAAAATTGAAAAGAAATCAATTTTTAATTGCTTTTTTGTGTTAGGCAATTCAGTGAAGAAAGGACAGTATTTCCAACAAATGACATGGGAACAATTAAGCATCCATATGCATGCATCAATTAGTTAATTAATGAATTTCAATCCATAAATCATGTGAACTGAAATCATATGGATTGCATCATATATACAAATTTACTCAAAATACGTCATGGGAATAAACATAAAATCTAAAATTATAATACCTCTCGAAAATTAAAGCACAGGATGAAATCCCTTTTTACCTAGATTAAGCAAATTCAAACCACAATGAGATACCACTACATACCCACTAGAGTGACTAAAATAAAAAACTGGCCATCCCATGCCAAATGTTGGCATGAATCTAGAGCAACTGGAACTCTTATAGACTGCTGATGGGTGTAAAATGGCACAACCACTTTGGAAAACAGTTTGCTATTTTTTAAAATGTTAAACATTCATCTACTAGATGTTTGTCCATGAGAAATGAAAGCATATTTCCATTCAAGGACTTGTACGTGAATATTCATAGCAATTTTATGTAAAATAACCAAAAACTGGAAACAACTAAATGTTCAACAGGTGAATGCATAAACAAACTATGATATATTCTTGCAATAGAATACTATTGTGCAATGAAAGTGAATGAGGTGTTGAAACATGCAACAACATAGTCGAAAAGTATAATTATGTAAGTGAAAGTTGCCGACAACGAAAGAAACAACTGTCCTATTTCATTTATACAGAATTCTAGAAAATGCAGTCTAATCTATAGTGACAGAAAGTAGACCATGGTTTCCCAGAGGACCAAGGAGCAACAAGAGAGATATTACAAAGGAGTATGAGGAAGCTTTCGGGATTGGTGAATATGTTCATTATATTAATTGTGGTGATTGTCTCATGGGTGTATTTGGATGCAAACCTCATCAAATTATACACTTTAAGTATATGAATTTTATATTTCAATTATACCTCAATAAAGCTATTAAAAACAAACAAAAATGCACTGGATGTACTTAATAGTATTTGAAAGACAATAGAAGAAAGTCAGTAGAGAGAGCAATAGAAATTATCCAATCTAAAGAACAGGGACAAGGCATCATTACAGTAATGAAAAGAGCCTCACCAATCTATGGGATGGTATGAAAAGATCATTCTCATAATTGAAGTGCCAGAAGGAAGAGAAAGTAAAAAAAAAAAAAAAAAAAGTGAACAATTTGAAGAAATAATTGCTGAAAATCTCGCCTGTTTGGTCAAAAACATAAATTTATCCAACTCAAAATATCTGCACAGCAAGGGAAACAATCAACAGAGTGAAAATGCCACCTTTGGAATGGGAGAACTTATTTGCAAACTATGTATCTGATAAGGTGTCAGTTTCCAAAATATGTAAGGAATACCAACAACTTAATGGCAAAAAATAATAATAATTTAAAAATCCAATTTAAAAAATTAGCAAGAGACAAAAATAGACATTTCTCCAGAGAAGACATACACATGGCCAACAGATATATGAAAATGTGCTCAACATTGCCAACCATCAGGGAAATGCAAGTCAAAACCACAATAAAATATCACCTCATACCTGTCAGGATGGCTACTATCAAAAAAAAAAAAAAAAAAAAAAAGACAAGTATTGGCAAGGTTATGAGAAAATTAGAACTCTGTATACTCTCGGTAGGAATGTAAAACGATACAGCCGCAATGTAAAGCAGATTGGCAATTTCTCATAAAACTAAAAATAGAGCTACCATATATCTATTTCCGGGTATAGAGTGAAAAGAATTGAAATTAGGATTTTTTAAAATTTTTTTAGACAGGGTCTCACTTTGTCATTTACTTTGGAGTACAGTGGTGCAATCATTGCTCATTGCAGCCTCAAACTCTTGGGCCCAGCCGATCCTCCCACCTCAGACTCCCAAGTAGCTGAGACTATAAGCACAAACCACCATGCCAGGTCACTTTTTAAATTTTTGTAAAGATAGGGTCTCACTTTGTTGCCTGGGCTGGTCTTGAATTCCTGGCTTCAAGCAATCCTCGCTCCTTAGCCTCCTAACGTGGTGGGATTACGAGTGTGAGCCACCGCATGCAGATAAAATCAAGATCTTGAAGAGGTATCTGTACTCGCACGTTCATTGTAGTATTATTCACAACAGTCGAGATATGAAAACAGCCCAAATGCCCATGGACAGATGAATGGATAAAGAAAATGTGTTATATAGGTACAGAGGACTATTATTCCATCTTTTAAAAAGGAGAAAAAAATTACCATTTACAACAACATGGACGGACTTGGAAGATATTATGCTAAGTGGAATGAGTCAGTCACAGAAGGACAAATACTGCATGATCCTACTTACATGAAGTATCTAAAATAGTCAAACTCATAGAATAAGAAAATTAAATGGTGGCTGCCAGGGGATGAAGCCGGCGGGGGGAAAGAAGCATTGTTCAGAGGGTATAAAGCTACACCTACACAGGATGATTGAGCTTTAGAGATCTGCTGTACAGCATTGCATAACAAGAGGGTAGATCTCATGTTAAGTGTTTTGACCACTAAAAAGGGGTGTGGGGACACAAGGAAACCTGCTCTACAGTTTCAAGGTTCTTTATATGAAGTAAATAGAAACTTCTAAGTAGTTTGTGAAAATTACTGTTGTATATTTGTCATCCACAGAGCAAGACTTTTCAACCTCAGAACTTTCGATATTTTGGACCAGATAATTCTTTGCTGTGTTTCCTGTGCACTGTTGGATATTTAGTAGTATCTCTGGCTTCCACTCACCAGATGCCAGTAGTACTTCTCTAGTTGTGACAACCAACAATGTCTCCAGACATTGCCAAATTCCCCGGAGAAATAAAATTGCCCCCGTGTGAGAACCACTACCACCATACACACACACACACACACACACACACCCACACACCCACACTAACAAATAATGTAAAGAGGTATAGCTAAAAAGCCAATGAAATGAAATAAATTTGAATTCTATAAAATATTCTGTTAACCCAAAATACTTCAGAAAAGAATACAGAGGAACAAAAAGAAAAATGAGAAAAACATCGATATGGTTGGGATATTTGTCCCCTCCAAATGTCCTGTCGAAATGTCATCCCCAATGTTGGAGGTGGAGCCTAATGGGTAGTGTTTGGGTCATGGGGGCAGAACACTCATGAAGTGCCCTTCCATGGTAATGAGTTCGGACACTATTAGTTCACCCAAGAGCTGGTTGTTTGAAAAAGAGACTGGCACTTTCACTTCTCTCTCACTCCCTCTCTCATCATGTGACTTGTCTGCTCCTCCTTTGCCTTCTGCAGCAAGTGGAAGCTTCTGGAGGCCCTCACCAAGAGCAGATGCCAGCACCATGCTTCCTGTACAGCCTGCAGAACCAAATAAACCTCTTTATAAATTACCCAGGCTCAAGTATTCCTTTATAGCAATACAAATGGACTAACACAAATATAAAACAAACAGAATAAGTAGTAAAATATTATATAGAAACTCAACCATATCAATAATCACATTAAATTTAATTTGACTAAACATTTTAGTTAAAAGGCAGAGATTTTCAGAATGGTTATAAAAGCAAAACCCAACTATACGATGTCTATAAGAGATAGACTTTAAAGATA
The DNA here is from genome assembly GCF_008728515.1 of Papio anubis. Lineage (NCBI taxonomy): Eukaryota > Metazoa > Chordata > Mammalia > Primates > Cercopithecidae > Papio > Papio anubis. The sequence goes on from NC_044989.1 coordinate 22,839,095, forward strand.
AAGCCACAAATGGGTTAAAAATAAATGATTAATGGAATATTTACTATGCAATCACTGAGCACAAGAACGCTGGACTGGGTGTATTGATATCAGACATAATTCAAGACTAAGAGTACTAACAGAGAAAAAGAGAGACATTTCATTAAAGCAAAAAGGTCAATCCATCAGAAAGGCATAACACTGCTAATTCATATCAGCCTAATAACAGAGCCTCAAAATATACTAGGCACGAATTGTCAGAATTAAAGGGAGAAATAGACAAATCCACAATTGTATTTGGAGATTTGTAATATACTCTCACCAACTGATAGGAAGTTCTGCCTGTCCATCTGATGAGGCAGGTGCCATAAGAAAGCAGCCCACACAGTCTAACCAGTAGAGATCAAGGAAAGCAGTCAACACTTCATTCTGGGCAGTGACATATTGGTAACTACAGAGTTACCAAATTTGAATATCTGCGGGCAGGCACTGTTGTGTCAGTCACTTCAATTTATCACAATGATTCTCCACCATAGCTGCACTTTCAAATCACATAGGAGGATTCTGGACTTGGGACTCAACACTAAAAACTTTGATCTGATTGATATGGGGATGGCTGTAAGCATCTATATTTTTCTTTTTTCTTTTTCTTTTTTTTTTTTTTTTTTTTTTTTTTTTGAGATGGAGTCTCGCTCTGTCACCCAGGCTAGAGTGCAGTGGCGCGATCTCGGCTCACTGCAAGGTCCACCTTCTAGGTTCACGCCATTCTCCTGCCTCAGCCTCCCCAGTAGCTGGGACTACAGGCATCCACCACCACGACCAGCTAATTTTTTTTTTTTTTTAAGTGGAGACGGGGTTTCACCATGTTAGCCAGGATGGTCTAAATCTCCGGACCTTGTGATCTGCCCACCTCAACCTCCCAAAGTGCTGGATTACAGGCGTGAGCCACCGCGCCCAGCCCAAGCATCTGTATTTTTCTTAAAGCTGTCCACATGATATTGATGTGCATTTATTGCTATATCATCTCATGTAATGACTTCTGTTGGCCAATTAGACTTTTAGGTCACATCACCCCATTGGGTATATGTATTGAATTTTTCAGTACATACCTGGGCTTGGCACTGTCTCTACCCTATTCACAGGCAGTTTAGGTTTTGAATACAAGTGCAGAAATTTATATTTTTCTGTATTGAATGTCATTTTTTATGATCAACACTTCTCACTGTCAAGATCCTATAAGATCCCACTTCTATCTTCAATCCTCTCATCCTTTTTATCCTGTTTTATGTGAAGAATACAAGTGTCCAGTGGTCTTTCCTAACTCAGAGTCACTAAAATTACTATAAATCTGCCCCTTCTCAGGCCGGGCGCGGTGGCTGACAACTGTAATCCCAGCACTTTGGGAGGCCGAAGCAGGCGGATCACGAGGTCAGGAGATCAAGACCATCCTGGCTAACATGGTGAAATCCCATCTCTATTAAAAAATACAAAAAATTAGCCGGGTGTGGTGGCAGGTGTCTGTAGTCCCAGCTACTCCGGAGGCTGAGGCAGGAGAATCGCTTAAACTCGAGCGGCGGAGGTTACAGTGAGCCAAGATTGCGCCACTGCACTCCAGCCTGGGTGACAGAGAAAGACTCGGTCTCAAAAAAAAAAAAAAAAAGTCCCTTCTCAAGGGCTAAAATCACAATCAAGCTCCTCCATGTGTGTGTTTTCTCCTTATCTGAACAAGCTCTATTGTCTTTTCTACCAGAAATGCCCTTCATTTCATCAAAATGTACATCTTCCTGGACAATTCCTTCAAGACCTCATGCAAGTACCAGTTTTACTAAGAAGCCCTTCCTGCTTCTACCTAATCATTCCCTCCCCTTCCCAATCTCTAAACCCAGGACATTCCTCTATCATAGTATACACCACAATTTAGAATAATCTATGTCTTCATTAATCTGTCTTCCTCGTTGGACTATGAGCTATATGAAGGCAAGGACCTGGTCTTGTTCCTCTTAGTATCCCCAGTGCCAAGTCCTCATAGTGAGTGTCCAATAAATGCGTCTCGCATGGAGGGAGGGAAAAAAGGAGAGGTACATTTTTTCTTGGAAATTGGGGGCTCAAAACATCAAATAAAATCCTTTGACTCAGATGTTAGCTATCCATAATTCTCATAAGCCCAGAGTTTTAGGTAGCAATAATAACTCTTCATACATCTATAACATTTATTATTTACACAGGACTGAACAAAATCTTACCTGACCCCTTTGAAAACCCAATTATGTACTGTTACCCCAATATTACAGATGAGAAATATGATGATCAAAAACATTTATTTGTCCAAGATCTCTGACTAAAAAGGAACCAAACTTAGGTCTTCAGATTTAAGAATTGATCTGTTTTGTTTGATTTTAAAACATGCAACTCCGGAGGATTAAATTAAGCTCTCTGCCACCTGGTATGGGTGAAGCCTTATTGTGTCTCTCCCATAGATATGCAGATTATCATTGGTGATGTACAGGCTACCAAGGCCTGCTAGGTACACTGGGTGTGAAGGCTTCAGAAGCCCCAGGCACCACTGGCTCCCAGCCTAAGTCCAAGGTCCCAGTCTAGGACCTGGCTCCCATCTCATGAGGCCAGTGCTGTTCTCAGGCTCTGCTGTGCAGAGGTGACTGCTAATTATATTCTAGAGACTTCATGGAAAATGGGATGTGTGGTGAGTCTTAGTGGATGAGTAAGCGGATACATGGAGAGGAATGTGCAGTGCGCTTTGATCAAAAAGAAAGATTTTTGTAAAACAAAATTTTCATTGCAGGAAAGTCCATAGTTTACTCCCAGGATTTATAAAGGCTGCCACAAGTGCGGCTACCATGGCTTAAAGAAGACCCCACCACCAATCTCTACCACTTCCACCCCAGTCTCTTTCTTTCCACCCAACCATGCATTTTTCTTTTGTTTTGTCTTTTCATTTTAGAGACAGGGTCTTTCTCTGTCACTCGGGCTTGAGTGCAGTGGTACAATCACAGCTCATTGCAGCCTCAAACTCCTGGACTCAAGCAATCCTCCCACCTCAGCCTCCCAAGTAGCTAGGACTATAGGTACGCATCACCACACCTGGCTAATTTTTAGTTTTTTTATTTTTCTGTAGTGACAGGATCTCACAATGGTGCCCAAGCTGGTCTTGAACATCATAAGCATCTTGACGCTTAAGCATCTTCCCACGTGGGCCTCCCACAGTGCTGGGATTACAGGCAGGAGCCACAGCACCAGGCCCGTCTTCTGTTCACCTTGGGCTTAAACCTGAATATGGCTTTACATCAGACAGAACAGCTTTGGGGGACAAGGATGACACCTCCAGCGATTGATGCAAAGCCAGAGGACGTCTGTGAGATCACTGGCAGCCCTACCCTTGAGTAAGGAGCTCCCTGCAGCACCAGGTTGCTGTACCCCAAAAGGGAGCCCCAAAACTTTGTGGGGCAACTTGAAATAGCCATTCGTTTTTAGAAAATGCCAGTCTGTGCACCAGGACCTGGCTGCCTTAGAATCACTGTGGGCCATTTTGTTTGTTTGTCTGAGATGGAGTCTCGCTCTGTTGCCCAGGCTGGAGTGTAAATGGCGTAATCTTGGCTCACTGCAACCTCCATCTCCCGGTTTCAAGCAATTCTCCTGCCTCAGCCTCCCAGGTAGCTGGGATTACAGGCTCACACCACCGTGCCCAGCTAATTTTTGTATTTTTAGTAGAGACAATGTTTTACCATGTTGCCCAGGCTGGTCTTGAACTCCTGACCTCAGGTGATCCACCCCTGCTTGGCCTCCCAAAGTGCTGGGATTACAAGTGTGAACCACCATGCCTGGCCAACCATTTTTTAAACTATAGTTCCCCACACTTCTCCTGTGGTAATTCTGATTTCCTGGGTACAGAATGGGTCTTTCAAATATGCAGATTCCCAGGCCCTGTGGCAGACAAGTTAAATCGGTATTACCTGGGGAGGGGAGTGGGAATTGGTTCTTTTTAAAACATCCCCAAGTGGCTCTACTATACAGCCTGGTTGGGAACTGCTGAATTGGAGTATTCTATTTTCCAGTCCAAATCTCCACTTGCCCCCTCTACCTGTCTCCCCCTGTTCTGCCCCCTGCAGCCACCAAGGTACCCAGGGCTTCCTCCTCAAGGCACCTGTTCAATGTTTGAAAAATAAAAGCCATCTTCTTCCCTTAAGTCTTTTCTTTTTAAGACTAAAAAGAACATCACAGCAAGAGAAAGAGTGATTTGCCTGCTAGGAGCCTCCAGAAATTAGGCTCAAAATAGTATTTGCTTCAGGGACTTTTTTTATTATTATTCAGAAACAAAGTGTTGAAAGTATAGGGAAAATGCAAACTGATTTGTTTCACCTGTGTATCAATGGATTCAAAATACCGAAGACTTTCTTTTCTGAGTCAGTTCTGTTTTGCAAGTGACCTTGTGGAAAATCAAAGGAAGTGGTTCAGGCAGATCCCTGAACTACCCCCAAGTGGGGTCACCTTGTGATGGGTCTCGGCTCCTGGCACTTCTTGAGAGGGAAGGGGTTCCGTCCTGCAGAGACAGCCTCCCTGCAGAGCTGCACCACCGCGAGGTGAGATGTGTGGCTTCATTAGGGTTCAGCTCTGGATCTGGGAAAAGGGATCATCTGTAGATTCAGTCTTGGGAACCTAGTTGGAGTGGAAAGCAGAGAAGGAAAGCCGGGGGCTGCAATGTGTAAATCTCATCCCTCAATTACAGGTCTGGCCTGTGAGAATTAACTAGTACAAGGAAGGAAGACTTGAAAGGCAATAGTCACCTGTGAGCAGCAGCTAAAACCACAGTGACATAATGTTAAAAGCAGGTGCTTGCACCTTACACCGGATTTATCTTTTCACTGGTCAAGAATTGGTCCAGTCAGCTCCAACTGGAGTCGTCAGCTCTGTCGCCCAGGCTGGAGTGCAGTGGCGCAATCTCGTGCTCACCTGCAAGCTCCGCCTCCCGGGCTTACGCCATTCTCCTGCCTCAGCCTCCCGAGTAGCTGGGACTACACGCACCCACCACCGCGCCCGGCTAATTTTTTTGTATTTTTAGTAGAGACGGGGTTTCACCGTGGTCTCGATCTCCTGACCTTGTGATCCACCCGCCTCGGCCTCCCAAAGTGCTGGGATTACAGGCGTGAGCCACCGCGCCCGGCCTGCTGACCTCATTTCTTCATGACAAGCTTGATGTTTAGCAGGATACCAAATGCTGGAGAAAAAAAGATGGATGTGAAAGTAAATCACCAGACATAAATAATGTTTATTTATCCTTGGTGGAGATAGTCCACCTAAAACTGCCAGGCCTCAAAACCTCGTTGCTGCCTGAGAGAAAGAGAAGGGGACAGGCTAAAAACTCCGGCCATGTATATACCATCTTCCACCTCATATTTTCACAATCCTCAAAACTCTCTCTCATGCTTTTATTGTTTGTTTGTTTTTTGAGTTTGGCCTCAAAAAAATCCAGTTCTAGAAGCAAGATAAATACTATAATCCCATTTTACAGACAACAGATCTGAGGTTCAAAATGCATTTTACTACCAAAGGTGGCACAGGTAGAAAACAGCAGAGGCAGAGCTCGAACTCCAACTCTCCAGATTCTAGCTACAGGCGCCTTCCAAAAGATGAGCTTCTTCTTGAAGGCAAAAGGCGCAATACATCAGGGCATACCAGGATCCAAGAGCCTCATATCCTCAGGCCTCAGGGTACCCATTCTAAAAGTAATATCCCTCCTATGTGGGGTTAATGTGGTTAGTGGTTAGTGTGGCTTTGTTTCTAAGAATTTCTTGGCTCATATCCTCCCCGGAGGACCAAATTTCTAGGGAGATAGAGCCTGATGCCTCTTCTTTCCATCAGCAATCTCACCTAAGACTTCTAGATTCATAGGCCTGGCATTAAGACTTACCACTTAAGATTCTGGAGTCAGGGCAAGAGGTATAGCAATGTATACCGAGGTTAGGGCATTTCTTTTGGAAGGAAGAGGAGACTAAGGCTCTTTGACCCCAGGAATATTTGACAAGAGAGAATGGATGGGGAAGGAGAAGTGCAGCTTAAGAATTCAGAAACAGGAGAGGTCATCCATGAAAACTACCAGGGATGTTACTCCACACATCATGTCCCAAAACACTCAGGGCAAAACTGAGACCCGAAGCCCTTTCCAGCTTGTAGCTGTGTGCCTTCTCCTGCGGCGCTCGATTTTACCTCTCGGATTCCTTCAATTACTAAGGGGAAATCTCAGAGGCACGCCAAGTGTGAGGGTGAGGGAGAAGGAAGGATGATGTGGCAAGGGACCCGGAAGGAGGAGGCTCAGGGAAGGCTAGAGAGCAGAGGGGAAGAGGCCTGGCCTGGAGGGTGGCAGCAAAAGGAGATGCAGTCTAACAGACCCCTTGATAGCCAATATGGCGACCTTGTGCAAGTTGCAAAGAGGAAACGGGCACTGCTTTCTCAAGACACTTTATGGCCATCTGCTGGAAAATTCTTATAATGGTGATATAAACTTAGGATGACAATGAATGTGAATCTTGCTCCCTGGGGTTGTGTAGGCACATTGCACAAGCAGGGGTGGAGCCCTGCCTCTCAGGGCCCAGAGCAGGACCAGTCAGGGGTGTGCCCACCAAGGCCAAGGCAAGATTCCAGTATTAATCATCATCATAATTAGGGGGATAGCACCTGGAACCTGGGAAAGTTCAGACTTTTCCCTTTAGGGTTCCCTTCAGTTCTTGCTCAGATGAAGGTACCTTGTTCCACAAGGAAGAAGGGAAAAGGTATTAGGGCAATGAAACAGGACTAGAATTCTGAAGTCCTCGTCTCTGACTCTGCTGACATTCCTTCTTGCCAGCCTCTCCCCATCCCAGTCTATTCTGCTGTTTCAGACACTTCCTTCTACGTTCACTCCGACATTTACAATCTTCATTGCAAAGATGCAGCAAAAAGATGCTCAGAGGACAGGACACACTTCATCTGGATGTAAGATTTTGCTGTGGGGGGCGGAGGATATGGGATTTGTCTGATCCAGCCCTCTGTTTACAGATGGTGAAACTAAGGAACATTGAGAAAAAGTCTTTGCACTATTCCTCATTTTCCACTGATGGGGAGCCAGGATTAACTTGGACCTGTTAACTCCCTGATCAAGAGGCCCCCACAACTGCATTTGGGGGCTTCAAAGTACACAAAGTAGCTCAGTTCCAGGAGAGAGAGAAGTTGTGCTTGAAGGTTCACAGGAGCCACAAGCAGGACTTGACTCATTAAGGCTCAGGCCTGTAGCCCACAGGCGCCTGCCATAGGAAGAAAGGAAAGGGGTATTAGGACAATGAACCAGGACTAGAATTCTGAGGTCCTTGTCTCTGATTCCGCTTACATTCCTTCTTGCCAACCTGTTCTGTTGTTTCCGACCTGTCTGTTCAGACCTGTTTCAACCTGTCTGTTCTGTTGTTTCAGACACTTGCTTCTAGGTTCTATGTTCAACACACACCAACAGAAACTGAACAACCAGACCCAACGCCACACAGGCCCACACAGGTACACACAACATGTGTTTGCATGGGCTACTCTGAAGAGTGACAGCTCCCATGTATTGAACTGCTCCAATGTGCAGGCTCTGTACTGGGTAATTTATAGCATTAGCCCCACCTCACAGTTAGGAAACTGAGGCTTGAAGAGAGAAGTAACGGACCAAAAGTTACACAAATACTGTGTGATTTGAGTGTCAGTGTGAGGTCTCAAACTGCCTGTCCGCAAAGCCCATGTTCTCTCAACTATGCCATGAGGTCTCATATGGAGATACATTGTCATACTGATAACATGCAATGTTAATAGAAAATGGTTCTAATATAGATGTATGATGATGATGATGATGATAATGAAAATCATAGCTAAGTTTTAAGGTATTTTTCTAAGCCACTCATTGTTCTAAGATCTTTCCATGACCACCCCATTTAATCTTAACCAGTAACACTATGAATTAGGTGCCACTTCACAGATGAGAATACAGCTGGGCGAATGTCTAGAGGCTCCACAGCTTGCAAGTGGGGGAGCCTGAATGTGATCTCAGCCATACAACCTCATGTGGATCCAGATCAGGAGGAGACTTGTGTTCAGCACACCTTGGGTTCTGGATTCAGCCCTGAGGATGACCCTTCCATCCTTCCAGGTAGGCTGTCTTGGAACAGCTGGCTCTCCTGGGAGGGCTGCCTCTCATAAGGCCATGGTTCTCAACCTCTGCTCACCTTTGCTGAATTTGCAGCTTGTCAGTCAGCTCAAAGGCAGAGTTTTGGGTCTCCTGGGAGGGGACCGCCAGCACTACCAGTCTTAGATGTTCAGCATCCCCAGGGAAGGGAGAAAAGGCAGTCAGCACTGCTTGCTTGTTCAACACTTGAGAGCTTTGGCTGTCCAGAGCGCAAAGGCACAAGGCAATTTTCCAGGCATCTGAGCTCAAGGCGTAGGGGAGACAAGGCTGCCGACTGCTGACGGGGCTGTCCCCAGCAAGTCACCGAGTCTCTCTCTTCCCTCCCCGTCCCCTCCCTGCACCTGGCCTCCCCAGCTTTTGTCTTCACACCCTCCCCTTTCCTCCTGAGACAGCCCCTCTGCAGCCCTCTCTTTCAGCAGATCAATCCATTTTGTTTGAGCAGAAGAGTGAGGAAGAGATCAAGCTACAGAGACTGAATGCACGGCCTGATAAGAGAAGCAAGAAGAACCATCTGTGGCACCAGGGGCTGTGAAGGGGATAATAGCCCAGACCCTGTGTTCTGTTCAGCCACACAAGGGCTGAATCCAGCAGGCGCCCTCCTGGTCTCTAATCTAGTGGGAAGGGCATATGTGCAGTCTCTTAGCATTTATTTTCCCTGTCTGCATTGTACTGATCACCTAGTTTCCGACCCAACCTCTTGCTTTTCTTTTCACTCCACATTACAATTCTGCTTTCTTAAAATCCTATTCAGCTATATTAAAAAAAAAAAAAAAGAAAGAAAGAAAAGAAAAAAACCTCGAAACTCGAACTCTACCTTTTCAAAGCACATCAGTAATTTTTTTCCCAACTGAACCAAGGTGACTCCTACAAAAGATTTACCATTCTGGATTGTAATGATGGTTCAAGAGCTGAGGGATGGGTAGCATTCCTCAGGCTGTATTTACAAATTCACTAATAGAAATCAACATAAAGGACGAGCTCAGCAGTGAAACATACAGCTGTCGCAGACACTGGGTACTCAGGACAGGCGAACACTCCCAATCAGCTGTCCTCTCCAAAGAGCCTGAAACTGAGCACATCACGCATTGACTCAGGCTGTGCCGCCCCGTGATCGCATGGTGGTCAGCACTGTTATTCACCCTGTTATTTCTTTTTAACAGAATTTACGCAAAGTAAAATGGGGAGTTTAATCAATAGTTAATGATTCTGAAAGCAGACATTTCATGAAACCCTCTTAAGCTCTTCTTCTGAGAAAACTAGCAAATTCCTTGTAATCATAGAAAGCGGTGTTCTCCGCAGCCAATGCTTTTTGTTCATTACTGGCGCCTCCTGGACAGGAGTGAAACATATTGATCATTGGATGTTCTAAAACAACAATCGGATAAATGAGAAGACGGCTGAGATGTGACCACTGTGTGGAATGTGGAGGTTGCATCTGAGCCTGAACTTTATGCCATGCATGTGCTGGTTTCGTGTTGTCTATTTGTATTCCTTCTGTGACTTAGAATAACCCCAGCATAACAAAATGAATAGGCATTTCTAACCCAAGGGAAATCTCCTAGACTCCACAGTTATGCAGTATGGTTGCATAAACATTAAGAGAAATTTGGATTCACCACTTCATCTTAGGGAGTGATTCCTCATAGAAGTCTGACCTCCTGCCACCCTTGAGGGATACAGAAATCTCCAGGAAATTGGGCACGTATTTGAGAGGACAAGAACATGGGATGAGGTACACCCCAATTCTGACCCAGGTACACTTTTTCTTTTCCTGGAAGGGTCCCAGCTTCCCAAGCATACAAGTGTGAATGGAATGAAGGATTGATTGCAAAGACCCTCGTGCCTGACACTCGTGTTATGTTGGCCCAGGGAAGTGGAAGAGGAAATGTCCCTGCTGGGGGTGACAAAGAAGGGCATAGCACCTGAGCCATGACTCCTTCCAGTCAAAATAATCCTTGGCAGATGGCCCTAAAGACGAAATTAGCAGGTCTTTATTCTGAGTCATTTCTCCAAGGGTGGTGGCTGTGGTTAACACTAGCTGGGCACCCTGTCTTCACCACATTTTTTTGAAAATGTCTGGGACATAACCAGAGAATAAGGAAGATACTGGGTTGTGGTATGATGTGACCAGGCCTAAGTGGGGACCAGGTACTGGCCCGCAAATCTCCATGAGCCCATTTAGAACTGGAGACTGATTCCAGGCTGGTGATAAAGGAAGGGCGCTAGGGAAATTCTTGCTACCTGCCTGTTCATAGGAGGGTCTCCAGATTGACCAGGGTCTCAGGTTCAGAGACCCACAGAAGCCAGGCAGGTCACACAAATTAATGAAATGGGCTGGGACAGAATCTTCCTTTGCCACCTGGAGAATAGCACCTTGACTCGAGGGCAGCCACTTCTCAGCTCTAGCATCAGAATGTTATTAGACAGGAATGCACATTCTGTGTTGCCAGACAACCCACACTTTCAAGAGATACAGAAAATCCACTTTGTTTTATGTTTTCAAGTAACTCAACAATTTTATAAGACTGTACAGGCCAGATCGGAAACTTAGACTGTCAGTAGGCAAACTTGGCCCAAAGAACATTAAATTCATGATCTTTATCATTGCCAGACATCTTTCCAGTATCTGTTTGGAGCAATAAATTATTTCTCCAGTAAAATTAAGTAAATAATTCTGCCTCTTTGGAGCTTGGTGTCTCCTGTACAGAACATATTTAATCCCTGACTACGATTCCAGATGTTTATTTGGAGATTCATTCAGATATTCAAAGTGTCCTAAACACTAGAGAGAAAAAGCTGATAGTCAAGATCCTTGCTCACATTCTAGAGAAACAGTGAGGAGTGAGGGATAAAGTATATACCCATAGGTACATATGTATATAAACACATACACATACACATATATGCACACATACACATGCACATTGCACACCGACATGCATTCACATTGTGTGTGAATTGGGATATACATTGTAGGTAAAGTCAACAGGATTTGCACATGGTTTGGATATGGAGAATAAAACAAATTTTAAAAAAGTAAAGATGGTGCTTAGATCTGTGGCTTTGAAACAGGTGAATGAGGAGAATTGGGGCTAAGGAAGTCTGAGGAAGAATCGAGAGTTCTGAATTGAACTTGTCCGGTCTGAGTTGGGTATTAGACATCCAACTGGCAACATCAAGTAGGGCTCTGAAGACCATACTCATAAAAATAGAAACAAGTTTGATGGCTTCCCCGAGACTACAGAAGAAGTCAGTGGAAGTAGATAAAAATCTATGAAGCTGCGTGTAACGTTAGCTGACAATCACCGAAGCTAGTAGCGAAATTGACCTAGGGGTCAGAGTTCATGCTCTATATCACCAGTGTCTCAGTCGTGTTATACTAGTAGTTCCAGAACGATCTTTTTTTCTGATTTTATGATAAAGTTGTTGGAAATATGCCTCTTTCAACTTTTATGGATCTATTTAGACATACTACTGAAGAAAGTGTTTCTATCCTTCTCTAGAAATAGACCTGAAGTTTGCTCTTCCTGCTTCTTCATGACAGGCCAAACCCAAGTCCCAGACAGGGGCTTTGAGGCGTGTAGTGGAGTGGCCTCTCCAGCCTGCCTGCGTGCAGACACACACCCTCCTAAGTACATTCCAGGTGAATGCACACATTCACTCTCATCTGTGAGTGTCAAGAACTACGCAGCGATCTTTATTAATTAAAATTATTACTATACTATGAAAAATGGCTCATTAGCTCTGGCATTGTAACCATGCCTACCTACCATGGTTTTTTTCTCCTAATAGAGCTCAACGGTTTACAGGAACTGTAGTACTCCTTGCAGTAGCTGTGATTTTTGTCAGGGTGCACACTTGCCACTTCCTCCTAATTAACCGAGCCCTTTTGCCCCCTAAGCTACCTTATCAGTGTCTAGTGGTCCCTCAGCACTCCTCCCAAAGGACATTGTGGGATGTCAAGTTACCATGAGAAGGAGTAGAGCCTCAAACCCAAACAAAGGCAGATCGAACTTCCAGAATAAATCAAACCCCAGTTAGAGCAGAAGTTGTTCTCATGTCAAATGGGTGGTGAATACTGGGGACCATTTAGACCAGTTGCCACTGACTGCAGAAAAAATAAGAATAGAAAAGGACCTAGATAGTTCTACTTTACGAAACTATCCCCTCCTTCCCCAGAGAATGGGCCTAGCCTTCATAGAAAGGGGCAAAGGGAGTGCCTTAGTCTCTGCTGTGCTGAAGAACTGGTTCAAACCACCGCTCAAAGTCAGAGAGAAAATAACTTGTGTTATTAAACCTTCCTAGCCAAAAATCAGCCTATTCAGATTAATATGCCTCTCTGTATTGCTTTCCAAATGTTATGAACAATGACCTGGAAAAATGAAAATCTTTATTTAAGAATGTTGATGTCTGCATCTATATGGCTGGATCTTTAGCTGTCAGAAGAATGAAACCACCATTGGTTGGAGTTAAATAATCTTTCACCATCCAGATATGAAACGTGCTATTGCCTCAGTGAATGCTTCTAGAGAGTAGAGCTGTAAAGTATGAATGTCTGTTTAGGATGTAGAGTCACAAGGGGATATCACTGCCATTCTAACATTGGAAGAAGCCAAATAAGCTACAAAATTATAGTTTTTAAGCCCACTGGAGAGCCAAGGATGTCAATAAACCTAAATGAGTTAAATTCCAGAAAGCAACGAGCCCTTTCTTGGAGAGTACAGACGTACAGCTGCTGTCGTCCCTAGTGGTGTGGTGAAAGAAGGAGCACAAACCAAAGAGTTTTATAAGCCTCCCATGGCCATGTGTGAGCTGGTAAAGACGAGAGGTCCATGGAATCCCTTTCACAGAACAACTCAGTATCCAGCCCCCAAACATTTCCCATAGACCTAGACCAAGTGTATGGGAGTAGTGTAAAAAAGATTGGGGCAGGGCAGAGACATGAAGGATATCTCCCCTCCCAAAGCACATGAGGCCCTCTCTAAGTGCAACACACTGAGACGCATTGCAGGTGGGGAGGGGCGGGGAAAGAGAACTGAGAAAATCTCCGTGAGACACCATAGACTTGCATCCAGTGATCAGAACAGCCGACTAAAGCTGGGACCGAGTAGGCAGGGGAAAGGAAACCCCTTTAAAACTGTGAAGGTCTTCACATAGTGTCCTGCAGTAGCCATCGAAAGGCCGGGAGTGGGTAGCCTGATGGAAAGAGACTTCCCAAGGAATAGAAGGCCAGGGGTGGGACTGGAAAAAAAAAAAAACAAAATTTTTCAGTGACCCAAAAAGTTGGTGATAGGGTTGGAAAATGGAGTTTCTCATTGTTCAATAACCTATAAGGCTTAAAAATATCTCCAAATCTCACCTCCTCTCAGATTGCAAGCCCTGCTGGAGGGAGAGTCTTGATGACACCCTCAAAACATTTAAAGCTAGAAGTGAACTAAATCTGACCAAAGCTGCAACAAAGCCAAGGCTAAGCTCAACTCCATATGGGATTAACTCATCCTTCTGCAGTACCAGCCTTGCAGGAAAAGGGGTGCGCCCTTTTTGGGGATAAAGTTTATTTCTACCCCTTCAGTGCTTTTATATGTATGCTTTTGCACATGGTAAAAAAATTAGGAGATATACAAAGAACCAAGAAAGTTTTACCATGGTCCAAGAAAAGAGCCATGAAATCAGATCCAGAGAAGGTCCAGATGCTGGATTTATCATACAGGGAGTTTGGGGGAAAAAAAACCTATGATAAATACATTAAATGATCCAAAAAATTGTGGACAATATGTGAAAAGATGAGGAATTTGTCTAGGGAGAGGGACACTATAAAAGAGAACAAAATAGAAATGCTAAAAAAAAAAAAAAAAAAAGAAAAGAAAAGAAAAGAACTACAATCTCAGAAATGGATAGCTCATTTGATAGTGTTACAAAATAAATATAGTACAAAAGATGATTTGTCAACTAGAAAACAGGAAATTATCCAAATTAAAATAGGTAGAGAGAAGACTGGAGGGAAAATAAAAGAAACAGAGCATCTGAGATCTCTGAAACAATATCAGATGGTCTAACATATATGAAGTCGAAGTCCCAGGAGAAAAGATAGAATGAAGCAAAGGGAATATTTGAAAAGATAATGGCCAAGAATTCTACATTAACTGAAAGATTCAGAAAATCTCAATAAATCACAAGCAGGGGCAAAAGAAACCGAACCATCATCCTGGCAACAAGTCAAACTGCTGAAAATCAAAGAAAAGACATAGAAGATCCATGACATTCATACATGACAAAGAATGGCTGACTTTGTTAGAAACAGTGGAGTCCAGAAATAAATTTAATGAGATATTTAATTAGATGAAAGCATTATAAATCTTGCTGGCCTTGAATTCTATATCCAGCAAAATATCCTTGCAAAAATGAGGGTGGGATACGGACTTTTCCAAATAAACAAAATCTGAATTTTTTGCCAACAGATTTGCACTATAAGAAATATTAAAAGAAGTATTTCAGGCTGCAGGAAATGATACCAGATGGAAACTTGGATCTTTACAGAAGAATAAAGAAGACCATAAAAGCTTTAAAATGTGTGTAAATACTTTTCAGAGGTTTTTTTCTGTATTCTCTCTCTCTCATTTCTTTATTTTTCTTTCTTCCCCTCTAAATCTATCCATAGACACACACACACACACACACACACACACACACTTTTAACAACCTACAGACCATATAAAGCAAAAATGTTAAAAATGTATTATGGAATTAATAACATATGTAGAAGTAAAAAATACAGAAGAACAAAGTGTAGGAAGAGTAAATGGAATTTTACTGTATAAATTTCTTACATTATTCATGAAATAATATTACAGACTGAGTATTCCCTATTTGAAATGCCTAGGACCAGAAATGTTTGGGATTTCAGATTTTTTTGGATTTTGGAATATTTGCACATAAATAATGAGATATCTTGGGGATGGGACAAGTCTAAACACAAAAATTCATTTATGTTTCATATACACCTTATATACATACCCTGAAGGTGATTGTTATGCAATATTTTTAATAATCTTGTACAGGAAACAAACGTTTGACTCATTTTGACTGAGACCTGTCAAATGAGAGCAGGTATGTAATTTTCTATTTGTGGCATCAAGTCAGCACTCAAAAAGTGTTGGACTTGGAAGCATTTCAGATTTCTGATTTTTGGATTGGGGTGCTCAACATGTAGTCCATAATTTCCAGAAGACAGGGGGTTGAACCATCCATAATTTCTAATGAGCAAAAATGGCACCATGGGAGTGGGAGACTGTGATAAGTTAAAGACGAACAGCGTCGTCACTACAATAATCATTTTTAAAATAGCACAAATAGGTATAACAAAAAGATCAATAGGAAAGGTACATTGGAATACTAAAAATGCTTTATTCACACAAAACAAGGAAGAAAGAATAAAGGAGAAAAAGATAAAAACATAAAAAAGACAGAAGGGAAAATACAAAATAATAACATGATGTTAGACTTAAAACCAATCATATCAGTAAGTATGCATATTAACTAAATGTTCTTTTTAAGAAGCAGAAATTATCAGACTGAATGAAAAGCAAGAAAAGCCTTTATGTTGCTTTCAGTAAACATATTTTTAACATAAAGACACATAGGTTGAAAGTAAAATATGGAAAACAATATACTACACAAACATTAAGTATAAGAAAAATAGTGTAGCTATATTAAAGTAGACTTCAAGACACAGAATTCTAGTAGAGATATAAAAGGACATTTTATTATTATAAAAGTTTCAGTCCATTAAAGATATATAAACAACTTAAATGTGTATGCACCTTAAAACAGAGCTTCAAAATACCTGGAGCAGAAAGTGGCTGTGCTAAAAAGATAAATAGACAAATCCACAAAGACAAATGGAGACTTTACATTCTCTTCTCTCAATAGTTGATAGAACAAGTTGACAAAAAAAAAAAAAAAAAAAGCAGAGAGCAGATAGAAGATCTGCACAACTCAGTCAACCAGCTTCACGGAATTGACATTTATAAAACAGACCAAAAACTGTGAAACATACATTTTTTTGCAAATGCACATAAAATGTCCCAAAAAACCATATGTTAGGCCATTAAAAAGTCTCAATAAATTTCAAAAGACCAGTAACATAAAGAGTATGTTCTCCGGTGACAACAGCATTAAATTAGATACTAATCTCAATAGCACACCAAGAAAATCTCCCCAATATTTGGAAATTAAACATACTGCTAAATAGTCCAGAGATCAAAGAAGAAATCACAAAAGAAAGCACAGAATATTTTTGGTGGAATGTTAATGATTTCAAAATGTGTAGGATATACCTAAAGCAGTGCTTACAGGGAAATGTATAGCTTTAGAAGCCTATCTCAGGAAATAGGAAACACATTAAAGCAATGATCTAAACCACAACCTTAAGAGGCTAAGAAATGAAGAGTAAATTAAACCCAGAGTAGGTACAAGAAATAAGATAATAAATAAGAGGACAAATGAATGCAATGGAAAGAGACAACCAATAAACACAATCAGCAAAATCAGAAGTTGTTTTTTGGAAAAACTTAATAATGTTGATAATCTCCTTGGTTTGAATGATCAAGAAATAAAGGAGAAAGTGAATCACAAGTTGCCAGTGTCAGAAGTAAAATAAGGAAGATCTTCACAGATCCTATAGACAAATACAATAAAAGGAACAATTTTATGCCTCCAAATTTGACTTATATAAAAGAGAAACATTTGTTGAAAGCTCAACCTAAAATGTACACAAGAAGAATTTTAAAATATAAACAGCCCTGTATCTATGAAACAAATTGATTTGTCATCAAAACTATGAATTTTATTAAACACTAAGGAGGAAGTAGTGTCAAACTTAATAGAAACACTTCCAGAAAATAAAGGAAGAGGGAACAGATCCCACCTTGCTTGATAAAGCCAGCATGACCCTGATATTAAAATCATTTGGCATCAGTTTTTACCATGTGCATTTTTCCAAGTGCTTTACCTAAATTAACCCTATCTAATCCTCACAATAGCCCTAAACTGTAAATATTTATTATTATCCCTATTTTACAGATGAGAAAACAGAGGCACAGAGAGGTATGAAACTCGCCCAAGGCTACACAGTTAGTAAGCAACGGGGCCACGAGACTAACACAAGCCGACTGTTTATCAAGTCTACTTCCTAAGCACAACACTATACTTCCTCCTTAATACTAAATTAGATCAAAACAGTGAGTGTGTGCGGCACAACGCTTGGGACACCATGAACTTATTAAAGAAACTGAACGTCCAGTAGGAAGCTAGAAATACAAAACTGAAGCTCAAACTGGACCTACACATTGCAGCCGAGGACCTGTAAGCATTCCACGTCAGTTCTTGAATATGAATTCATCTGACCCAGTGCATAGGTGTGTGCACACCCATGCACACTCATGTGTGCAAGAGTCCCAGTGAGGCAGTTTACAATTTGAAAATGCAAGCCTACCACACTGGATAAGGAAACGGAAGACAACTGTCCTTATCTCTCTCTCCAGCCCTCCCTGATCCCTGCAGTCCTCACCAATGCACTAAGAGACTTGTCACACGATAATGAAAAACTGAAATGTGACGGATTCAATTACAATTTATATTTTCACTTAACAATCAATTACCTTCCCCTTATTGGTGGAACATCATTAAGTGATGATACCAGCTCTGAGAGAAATCCTCTTGGGGAGGGGAGCAGCTGGCCCAGAGAGACTTGAACAGGGTTTTTAGTCTCCCAGGAATCTGGGGAGAGGGAAGAGAAGCACGGAACAGGAATAGTGGAAGGATTGATTTCCTGGGGCTGCTCAGGGGTGAGAAAAGAGGTGTTCTCTGCCTGTCTGTGCCCAGAAAGAAGGGGTTAGGGAATCCTCACCTTTCTCTGGACTCTCTTTGTGTACCTGTAGGGGTGTCCCTGGGATCTAAAATAAACAAGAAAGTTGAAGCTCCCATTTAGCATGTCACCCAGAGCAGCTGATCCTGAAGTTAAATATTTGCAAAGCAGGGGTGAGCAGGATAGACTTGCTGAGGACCCAGCAAGGGTGCACTAGGGCAGAGGCAGCCTCTTGTGTGCAACCTCTGCTAAGATCCTTCAAGAGGTTGGGGAAGGCTCCATGTGTGCTTGCTTCCCAGGTGGGCTTTGTAGAACTTAAGAGGCTCTCTGGGGTTCTGCCTCTTGGAAACAGCAGCAATAAGCCCTGCACAGATGGAGCAGCCTCCAGACAGCAGCCGCCTGGGAGGACAAAAATTGAAATCCCAGCTTTCCTTCAGGAAGATGGAAAGAAGGGAAGGAATCCCAATGCAGAGTTCTCCATCGCTCTCTCTCTCTCTCTCTCTCTCTCTCTCTCTCTCTCTGTCTTCTCCACAAGGGGGCACATAGTCTGAAGCATCTTCCCTTCTAACAACCCCCCAATTTTGCATTTTCAAGCATGCAAATCTGACTACATCACTTATACTTAAAACCTCTCATTACTATAAAATGAAGCCTAAATTATTTAGCATGGCATTTGAAGGGGATCAGAATATGCCACCCTGAAATATGCCCCTTTGGCATGTGGATTATTTTGAGTTGAAGACAATTGAGAACCAACAAACAGATGGAGGAAGTGTTCTCTGACCCCCAAATCTGCCTAAAAGCAGGGACAAATTTCCCTTTGTGAAGGTGACTTTCACCCTGCACTAGGAAGGGAGGGCAGAGTGACTCTTATCACCAGAGACAGGAGTCAATACCAGGAACAGTTTGCATAACAGACCTTACTAAAATAACCATTGTCTCCCATTAGTTCCCCCATGTATTTCCTAGTCACTTCCTCACAATTTATCATCACCTCAAAGCCCAAATTCTCTTTCCTTTGTTAAAATGGTATATAAACCCCCGAGTCTAACTGCCTCTTTGAGTTTTGCTGATTTTTTTCTGTGGACTCATGTTCACATAAATATTTATAAAAATTTTGTGCCTTTTCTCCTATTCATCTGTCCTTTGTCAGGCAAGCAGGTTCAGTAACTGAACCTAAGAGGGTAGAAGAAAAGTTTTTCCTCCTTGACACATTCAAAGTCCTTCTCAGTCTTACTTCTGTCTCGCACACCTTCCAGGACTCCTAAACTTGACCCCATTCTATAACCACTAAGTACCTCCTGGAATTTACATTTTTTGCATTTCCCATCTTCTCCACTTGACCCAACTCTATTAAGCTTTTGAAGTTCCTTTAAATATTTCCCTCTCCTGAAGCCTTCCTTCAATGTCCCCAGGAGATTGATGCCTGCTTTACCTTG
The DNA here is from genome assembly GCF_008728515.1 of Papio anubis. Taxonomy (NCBI): domain Eukaryota; kingdom Metazoa; phylum Chordata; class Mammalia; order Primates; family Cercopithecidae; genus Papio; species Papio anubis. The sequence goes on from NC_044989.1 coordinate 22,858,581, forward strand.
TTCTCAAGGCACTTTTATAATCCCACATCAGTATAATAATTATGGCATAATGAATGTTCGTTCCTTTGTTTATATCCTCTCTTCACAATGTTCACATTCTTTGTTTCATTAATTCCAAGTTGAAAAGTACACAGTAAAGAGAGAAAGCCTGAAAGCAGTAAGTTCTGCTTCTATCCAGTTGTTTGCTCAGACAAATTGCTTATCAATTCAGCACCTCAGTTTCATCATCTCTAAAATGGGATTGCTATAAACTGTCTCTTTGGTTGTAGCTGCATGAAATGAGTTGCTGCATGAAAATCACTTGGCTCAAATCCTGACACACAGTAAGTGTTTAACAAATGCTGGTTATTAGCTATTTGATTTTTTGTTTACTTGGAATTTCATGAAAGTGTCCGTTAAATCTTAATGATCTTTGTACCCAACGTCAAAAAGGCTATCGCAGAGCTTGGTGTTTCATAAGCTCTCAAAAGAAAAACAAGATGTGTACCGAATGAATGAGCAGACACTATGTACAGACATTGTGAAAACAGTCACTGCTGGTATTCGGAACTGCAAATACATAGTTTTGTGTAACATTTCAACTGCTGATCCTGTCAAATGTGCTTACATGGAAGTATTGTGAAAACATTTTAAGGGCTGATACTGTCAAATGCATTGAGGAACCACTGTGAATGTTGACATTGTCAAATGGGGTGTCAAACATGGTTATATGAAAACAATGTAACAGCAGCGTATGTGACATATAGATTTATATTAAAGATATTGTACCAAAGAGCAAGGTTAAAGCACAGCACAGTCCTAGTAAAATTCAAAGTCCTACCTTTCAGCTCATTGTGTTAAAACTACGATGGATCCAGAAATCAGGCACATGTTCATTCTTTTCAAAATATTATGCTGTTCTTGGCGGGGGGGAGGGGTGTAAAATTTAGAATTAAGGCTCCTAACTTAAGATTTGCCTAGGAGGAGTGGCAAAGGCATCCCTCCTGCCCCACAGTGAGGCTTCTGCACACCTTTTAGTCTAACTTCATGGAGCTGGGGACTGCTGTGTAAGCAATGAGGCAGGATGGCCCAAGTGCTCAGATGGCAATCTGGGTCTTTGGTCATAAAGGCTGGAGTCTGCCATTACTCGGGCAAGCCCCAGTAAGGGTCAGCAATGAGATGCCCTCTGTCCCTTTGCATACGGGTTCTGACCTGGCAGTGATGGTAGGGTTCCTGTAGGATGGCCTGGATGACATAACTCAACCCATGCCTCACCCAGAGCTCCACTGTGATGCCATCCTAATTTCCAGGACCCTGGAATTGGCTTTCACACATTATATTATTCTCTCTTTCTCAAAGGTAGCCATTGTTTTCCAGCTCAAAATCAAAATAAACACAAAAGGCAAAAAAATATCCTTTTCCTCACATTGCATTAACTTGTCCATTGTGTCCAGGAGAGAAAAATTGTAGTTCTCTTTTACATCTACTGGTCACATCATATCTGAAATCAAGCATTCAGGTTAGGGAAGGGAATCAAAGAATTACCTAAAATTTTTGGCATCAAGAATCACAAAATGTTTTCCTCTGTTTTTATCCTCTGTTTACAATGTTGACATTCTCTGTTTCATTAATTCTAAGTCGGGGAATTAACTCGTAGAAAATTATCCCTGATGTGGTAAAGATGTCTGTCCAGAGATTTTCATCAGAGCATCATTAAAAATAGGAAAAAAGTTATAGGAGCTGGACATAACAAATATGTAACAATGATAGATTAGGTGAATGAAGAACAAATGGTGTAATGTGATATAGTGTGCATCTAATGAAATGGAGTTTGAAAAAAGGTCTTGATATCAGAAAATATTTATAACATCAGGAAAACCAGGAACACAAATTTTACACAAAATGAGTATGCTCGTGTATTTATATCTGCGATATAAAACAGTACAATGGTCCTACCTGGGTATTGTCATTATGTAAGATTTTTAGGGTCTCTTCCATGTGTTTTCTATATTTTCTAAGTTTTCTACAACGTTTCTTCTTGATGCTAATATGCATCCTTGCAAACAATTTGTGCATGTAATACAGTGTTTCTTTTTTCTCCCTCCCACCCCAATTACTATTAAATTGATGGTGTGTCTTAAGTCAATTGCATTAGTTTGCTAGAGCAACTGATATGATGAAGTACAACAAACTGGGTGGTTTAGACAACAGAAGTTAGAAGCTGGAGGTTGAAGATCAAGATGTGGGCAGGGCTGTTTTTTCCTGAGGCCTCTCTCCTTGACTTGTAGCTGCGTCTTCACGTAGCCTTTCCTCTGTGCATGCACATCCATGGGGTCCCTTCCTCTTACAAAGACACCAGTCCTGTTGGATCAGAGTCCCACCCTGATGACCTTGCCTCAACTTAATTACCTCTTTAAAGTCCAATCTCTAAATACTGTCATGTTAGGGGCTAGGGTTTCAATGTATGAACTGGGGGGAAACACAATTCTGTCCATAATATCAATGGGGTCTTAGAATCAAGAAAATGCAGCATAACTTTCACAATCCATGAAAAGAATGAGCATTTATTGAAGGAAGCAAGAGCCATCAACACACCTCCTCCTATGGTTGGGATGCTATGGCAGTCAGTCTGACCCATTGCTGACCATTGCAGAGGTCAGGACAAACCATTAGGTGAGAGGTTAGACCCAGAATCCCTCTTCATCGACACGCCTCCCCCAGTTCCCCAGTTCAAAAATGATTCCACCATATTTTTCTCTATCATCTCAACAATAACGTGACCCGCCTTCTGTATGCCCACTCTGACAACGCTCACACAACACTCAGGGCCCACATTTTGGCCCAGACCATAATGAGTCTTGTATTATAATTTAACCCTTACTGAATACATCTTTTATCTTTAACCACACAGTGAAATTCTCCTAGCTCACTCCTATTCCTCCCCAACCAGCTGCTAATTTGGAAAACATTCTTTAATTATTCCTCATCCCAAAGCAAGTCTAGGATAGGTGCTCCCTTCTGAGCTCTCAGGGCCACTGTCAGTTTTGCTTTACCCATTTATTGGTCTATCAACCTTACACATATGCATGTGCACTCACATGCAAACACAAACACACACACACACAAACACATACACACACAAACACACACACAAACACAAACACACACACATACACATGGTGTGAGCTCCTCAGTGCTAGAAATTCTGTCTTAGCCAACTGTCCACCTTCATGGCCCAATACAGTCACTTATTAGCTATGTGTCCTTGGGCAAATTACTTAATACTTAACCTCTATGCCTCAGTTTCCTTCTCTGTAAATAGGGACGATGCCATTATCTACCTCATAGGACTGCTGTGAAAGCTAAATGAGATGGTGAAATTGAGAAAGTGCTGGCTCAGAGTCAGTGCTCAAACGTGACTGATGACGATTATGACGGCAATGGTGCCATACTCAGAGCATGTCAAAAGGAGGGAAGGAAGCTTCATCCCAGCAAGAGGAAAGCAGTCTCCACCTTTTCCCTCTTCTGTGAGACCTACCACAGATCTATGTACTGGAGTGACTTCTCAAACAGGATTTAAAGTAAATGAATGATTTGGGCTTCATCCTACCTGGGGACCTTGGGTTTTGTAATGACAAACAGCAGGTGGGCTCTTAAGAGTTTAACCATCATTGATCATGTCTGGGAAGAAGGGATGGATAAATGTCCTGTATTCGAAATGGAAAGTCAATCCTGTTCAACCCCAAATATTTGAACCTAAATAGTTCCTTCACAGCTCCTTGTCCTGATCAATGAGTGGCCTGCAAATATCCAAGCATTTCCTTATTCTGTGCAGTGCACTCTGTCTATGAGAGGCCATCATGGGGCACCCCATCCACACCTCCAGGAACATCCCTGTCCCACTGTGCGTGGCATAAGTCAGGACCACGGCAGGAAAGTGCTACCAGCGGCAACAAAAGCCACCTAATCTGACGCTGAAACTTCACCTCTGAGAATGTATCCTCATAACATTATTGAAAAGGAGGAGGCTCCACGTGTGTGAAGATATGCATCGCACTAGCATCTATAATTTTGAAGATCCTAATAAGCATACAATAAAAGTTCAGTGTGCCCTAGAATTTACAATAGAATATTCTATCATTATGAAGAGAAGTAACTGGAAGTCTGCACTTACAGTTAGAGGAGAGACCAAAATTGTGTCTGCACTATGATTACAGTCATGTGAAAATATGTATTCTGTGGCCAAAACACAAAGTATGCCAAGTATCCAGTTAGTCTCTTAGGAAGGAAGGGAATTGGGGGACTAGGAATGTGTCTTCCAACATTAAAAAAGAAAACTCCTCAATGTTTTTATAGGAAGGGGTATAGGCTAAGATCTGCTTCACAGGTGTTCCCAGATGTTTGGGAATGCTTCCTAACACAAGGCGGTTTGCACTTGGGCAGCCCCTGTTGACTGTCACTGTTCTAAATATTCCATAAAATCCCCAGGCAAAAAGTGCTTCCCAGGAACATTATCCTGCGTGGATGGGACTCCTGTCACTGGTGGCTGCCTGTTCCTTCTTCAGAGTTTTCCCAATTTTAAGAGACTTCTGAAATCTTTCCTTTTATTTCCTCCTTGTTTTGTATACTTGAATTGTTAATTTCACTAATCAATCGGTGCTCACTGAATGTTTTTGAAGAGCTTCTGCACTTGTTTCTATAACTTGGGTGACATTCAATTCTGCACTCCAATGGGACACACTCCAAGGGTTCAATGCCACCCCCTCAAACAAGGCACCCCAAGAAGCACTGCCAGGGTCTGTCAGTTCACTCACAGTCCAGGTCAGAGCAGGGCTGGCTGGAGCCCTAATATTTTTTAGATTATGGTTCCATTTCAATAGTGTTCTAAAATGTGTCTCAACACAGTGGGATATAAACACGAGTTTTTTTCAATTCACTGCCTTTAATCAAGCCTCATCTAATCACCCATTCCCATCTCTTAATAGCACCTTCATCAAATTTCATAACTTTCTGATCACTTTAGGTTATTAAAAGTCAGATATGTTTAAAACTTCAATCTCAAATTTAATTTAAATCCTTCTGCTCCCCTCCCCCAACCCCCAGCAAGGCTAACAGGGACCCTGACTGCTTGGAGTGGGGAACTCTGGACCCTTAGGCCTCCCAACCCTTCAAGGGAGCTCGGGGTGGAAAGAGCATGGAACAGGAATGCAAGCTTGGTAGTTAACTCTGCTGTTGGCCTCAACTCCCACCAACAAACCCCCATCTGGGGCTCCTCCCCTCCCCTGCACACTCCTCTGAGATGGGAGGTCCAACTCCAGCTCTTACCTCTCCATGTACCTTGGCACACTGCAGTCTCCTACTGCTGGGGCCCACCACCCACACAATAGCAGGTGCCAAAACAGGCAGGGCATCTCAAGCCCACCCACCTTCCACATTGTCCACTGGACCTGTGGAAAACTCATGTCCTCTTAAAACACTAAAATGCAGACACGCAGGCTTGTCTCTGTTCACCCTGTGTTCATGCTGTCCTCTCTCCCTCCTTGTCTCTCCTCCTGCTCTTCCAAGCATAGGGCCAGATCCAGGTTGGTGATCTAAGCAGACATTTAATTCACAAGTGAGAATATGAGCTGCTTCTTCTAGTTATAGGCACCCTCAATTCTCTTGAGCCCCTCCCTTGACTTGGGGGATTAGAGGTGAATGGAAGGGTGAGAGGTTCACCTCTCGTAATGAACCCCATGCTGCAACAACTGTAGCTCACACTTTCTCTCCCCTTCAATCCCTTCTCATGTACACACTGGGAGGGGCCTGGGGGCAGAGCTGGTGGCAGCAAGGCTAGTGCTGCACTCAAGTGCTGGCAGTTCCCTCCAGTTTGCACAGGACTCATCATCTCTTTGTCCTCAGTTTCAGCCCCAGTGACCAATTCTAGATCAACAGGAAAATCCACTCAAGTTCCTATTTCAGATGTGAGTTTAGATGTGGGTCCAAATTGGCCATCTATTTCTTTTGAGCTTAGTTCACATTTGAGAAAAGGGTAAAATCAGGTTTCACCTGGCTCTGGCTTTAGTTAAAGAGTGAAGATCAAAGACCGGCTAAACGTAAAACAGGGCTAAGCTGAGCCAGCTGGAAGGCCCAGCTGCAGAGGGTGGGTACTGCATGGGTCGGGTGGGGAGTGAGGGGAGCACCAGAAGAGCTCCCATCCGTGGACCCACCCGGCATGTGGACACACTAAGAGATCTCCAGGGAGCCATAGAGCCTCCATCCTCAGGCACTCCCTGCTGACTCACAGCTGATGTCATTCCACTGTTCACCTCTTTGGACTTCAACATCTGTAAAATGGGAAAAAACATATCTTCCTCAACAGGATGCCAGAGAACTTCACAAGACGATACTGTATGTGAAGCACATAGGACCATGTTTAGCACATAGAGGGCACAATGAATTCCCAACCCACCGTACCCCCCAGAGAGACCACATGAGCAGGAGGTACATGGTCCCTCTGCCTTCATACCTCTCAATGGTTCAGCCACGTCTCAGCAGTGCCACTACACCAGGCCCACTGCAACAGCCTCCACTCTGAATCCCTGTTTCCACCCTTGCTCCCCACCATCTATTAGAATGAGCCTAATGAAAGGTAAGCCAGATCATGACACTCCTTCACACAAAACCCTGAAATGGTTCCTGTCCTCCTCAGAGTGAACGCCAGAGTCCTCACAGCACCAGCAAGGCCCACATCTTCTGTCCCCTATTGCTGTCTTGTCCTATGACTCCTCCTTCCCTTTCTCCATCACACAGTCCACTTCAGATGCAGCAGACCTGTTCCTGCCTCAGGGCCTTTGACTGAATCATCCTTCTGCCTGCAATGTTTTTTCTCCCAGTATTTACTGTGCCATCCCTTACTTCTTTCCAGTCCTGCCTCAGATGTCACCTTCCGGTGCAGCCATCCCTGACCACCCTATTTATAATTGCATCATTCCCCCACCTGCCCCATGACATGCCCCATCCTGTTCCCATTTTATCTTCTCCATACCATTTTTTCCTTCTAACATACCACATAACTTACTAATTTATTTTCTTGCCTGTCTTCCCCTTCCCACACACATACATTAGCATGTCAGTTCCATGAGGGCAAGATTTTGTATCAGTGTCACTCACTGCTGTGTTCCTAGCATCTAGGGCAGTGCCTGGCATATAGTAGGTGCTTAGTAAACATCTGTTGAATGGAGGGCTGAATGAATACCAGGACATGAGTACTCATGAGCCGGAAGTGTAAGACCCAGTTAACTGCTCAAAACACCAGATCCAGTCTCTCCGCAGCTTAGGATGATGCTGAGAATGAATCAGAGGAAGGATGAAGTCAGTTTGGAAGAGAATCTCTGGGCTGAGTAATTGTTCTCCACCCCTGCCTCATCTCAATTTAGACTCAACGCTGAAAATTCATTCTGAAAACATCCTCTTTAGTCACTCAATCACTTATTTCCTCTGAACGCCAACTTGTCTGGGGACCAAAGTCCACAGCTCTTGCAAATAGAAGCTGTGCCAAGCAGAAGCAAAAGTTAAATGATTCTTTAACCATTTTGACTTCAAAGAACAAACGTGCTGCCTCAAAGCCTCCCAGCTACTCCCTGGGCTCTCTCAGGTACCTGCCCTCTCAGACACTTTTGGCCCAGAACATCGACTCACCGCTTGGATTGAAGGGACACAACGCTTTTGTATAGGTGAGTCTCTTCTCCTCATGTAAACTGCAAGCAAAGCAACAGTTAGGTGCAAGACTATGATTAACTACCAAGTGCTTGCTCCATCTAAAGGCATTTAAACTAAAATAAATAAGTAAATTGCACCGTTCAAGTCAAACAAAACACTCTCTACACCTGCAAACTGCCAGTCTTGATTGCAAGCTTAGCCCCTACAGCAATGTGGAAATATAGCAGGCACTACGTAAATACCTCCTGACTGTTGACTGACTCTCTTGGTATAAAGTACTCACTCAGGTCATGGAAAGCAGCCTAGACCAGTATTAAAAATACCTAATTCAGGAAGAGATTCTCCCATTTCATAGACACAGTGTGTGGAATGTTTGTTTCCCACTCCTCTTTCCCCTGGTCCCTAATCCAGAGTGTCTGTGGGATATCTGTGAACTCACTAGTCAGCAGACAGAGCATGAGGATGTGTCTGTATATATGCAGGCAATGCTGAGCACAAGAATGTAGAGGAGATAACTGGGGGTAGGGAAGGAAGAGTCAGCTATTCTCATTCTAGTGGAACCTCTATCCTAGGTTGAGTTTTTAATTGGTGTTCAAAGCCCTTCCATCAAGTACATACAGTCCATGCTTACCAGTCACACATGTGGGTACTGACCCACACACCCCCACATGCCTCTCTGACCAGGCTTCCTTCATTCCTTTCCTAAATTCACTTTGGCTTAACCTACTCAGTAGCCTTTAGAAATCCTCAGGACATTTGTGGTGTTAAAACAAGTGTATTTCCATTTTATTGCACCTGTATTTCTTGTAAAGAGCAATTTCATTTTGTGTCTCCATTGTATTCAATCTGACTTTTGCACTCTGAAACTTCTTCAAACAAAGCTCTACTTATGAAGCAGGAAACACAGCTGACAGCCTCCTGATCACCCAGTATTTTTTTTTTTTTTTTTCAGAATGAGAAAATCCACACAAGGCTCAGCCTAAAGCAGGCCAGCCCAGTAGCAGCTTCAGCCCAGTGAAGGGAAGAAACAGCAGCCTCCACCAGTTGTAAGAAAAGTTTTAAAGGCTGTAGGAGGCATTACCCCCTCTCCAACTCCTCATCTCCCCACAGCACAGAGAGGAGACTCAGGAGCTGGAGAGTGAATGAGTGAACACTAGATTATTACGACAACCTCTTCAATCATCTTTTGATTCTAATCTTACTTCCATTCAAATCATTCTCCACGTTATTTCCAGAGGGATCTTCCATGTTACTCTTGTCCTTAAAGTTATTCAGTGCCCTCAGGGTCAATCCAGTCTTCTCAGCCTGGGCTTTCCTCACATAGGGGCCAAATATTTCTGTAGTTCATCTCTCACACTTACTCCTTCACCCTACCATCCACCCATCCAGCCAAATCCACCTTCTTTCATTTGGGGCATAGACCATCTTCCCTGTCACCCTTGGCCCTGTGGCCCTGTGCCTAGAACATTCTTCCCTCCCCCACTCCACCCCTTTTTTGGTCAGTCTTATCCTTGGTTGAATGAAGACACAGGTAGGATAAGTGATGGGCTCAAGTAGACATGTCTGGTCTGGAAGTTCAGGAGAAATATGTCTGTCCCAGGTTGGCCTTGGGGAGTCACCATGTAGCCCCTGAGGCTTTCAGCTCATGATTGAAAAAGCTGTTCCCGCCGGTGGGCAGAGGACTCTCAGAGGGACCTCCATGGCCTAAAGGATGTCCCAAGAGAGTACACAGCAATGATGTGCCCAAGAGGTGCAGGATCCCAGAGCTAAGCAGCTGCCCCCATTTCTTCTCCAGCTCCCACTGATTTCCATGTCAGAAATAGCCAGCATCATTCCTCAAGCAAACCTGCTCTTCCTTTCTCTAAGTAGCTACACCCCACTGTAGTCTGTGAATGGTAGGTTCTATCTACAGGACCACAGTACTTAGGGCAAAGCTTCTAACAGCCCCATTAGCAGCAGCTACTAGCTTGGACAGAACTCACAAAATCATTTCATGTGTGCTGGGTGTTCCACCTGCAGGTCACAGAATATTCAGAACACTAGAATCAAAATAAAGCCCATTGGAGAAGAACATCCCAGGGTCTGGAGAGAAACAGCTCAGATCACTGGCGAAAGAAAAGCTTCCCACACATGTGCTTTCACCATGTCCAAGGAACAGAGGCCTGAGGAAGCCCTTGGGGATCTGCAGAAGACATACTCAGATTGCCTGGGGAGTTGCTTTACATGACAGTTAGGAGATAGGAATCAGTTCAGAACAGAGAGAAAGTCTACTTCATTTTATCCGGAGTTGCAGTGCAGCAAATGGTTTATAACAAGAAATGGAAAGAACAAAGATATTCCTTAAATAGTTCTTCTAAGTTTCAGAGCTGATACAAACAAAGCTATTGCGGGTTGAATTGCACCCCACCTCCCCAAAATTCATATGTTGAAGGCTGAACCCCCCCCAGTACCCCAGAATGAGATCATATTTGGAAATAGAGTCATCGAAGATATCACAGTTAAGATGAGCTCATTAGGGTGCACCCTAACTCAATATGACTGGTGCCCTTATAGAAAGGAGAAATTTAGACAAAGAGCCACAGACAGAGAACTCCATGTGAGAATGAAGGCAGCCATCTGGGTGATGCTTTTACAAGTCAAGGAATGCCAAAGATTGCCAGCAAACAGCCAGGACCTAGGGAAGGCACCTGGAACAGATTCTTCTTCACAGCCGTTCAAAGGGACCAATCTTGACACTGGACTCCTGGACTACAGAATTGCAAGACAATAAATTCCTGATGTATAAGCCACCCAGCTTGTGGTAATTTGTTATGACAGCCCCAGGAAACTAATACAAAATGCAAGCAACATAACCAGAAAATATTTTATTCCTCAGTGCCCATCTCGAGCACAGCGAAACCACCTTTGAAGCCTCTGTGCCAATGCCACTCCATTGGGTATTGAAGTCTTCCCAAATGTGCAGTAGAGATCACATGTGTTGCCTTACCCCATACCGTCTTGGCATCTCCCTGGTAGTCTCTGTGATGGAGAGACAGAGGAATAGAGTTGTCATGAGTGCAGGATTTGAAACCAAACAGACCTGTCTTTAAATCCCTTTCTGACCACTTAGTGCCCATCTGGCCACTGTTTCTCATCAGTGAAATAGAGCAAACAGCAATGCACATGAGACAATGCATGGAAGGGGCATGTGGTGAGCACTCCCTAAATGGAAGCTAGTGCGATGTTGGCTTAATCACGAAGGGTCAAAGAAAATGAAGTTAAATTAGGGGCCATCCCTTAAATCAGCTAAGCCCTTAAAGGAAAAGAAGATCCAAAACTGCAAGAAATGCGGGTTACTGCTGCAGCCCAAGGGGCTCCTCAGCAGCGTGTGCTGGCCTAGCAGAAGGTCCAGCCTGAGAGCAAGGAGAAAGTGTGAGCAGATGGTAGCCTTCAGCGGCAGAGCCTGGATGGAGGAACCACATGCGTAGGAAGAAGGAACGGGGGAGCTGGAGGTCAGAGTGGTACAGCGCGTGTCTGACAAGCAGTACCACCAGGAATAGCAGCCGTCACTTGAAGGTTGATGGGCCTTTCCCCTAAATGAGAGGATACAGAATCCCCACCCTGCAGGACAGACCACAGCAGCCTGCTGCCCACCTGCCAGAGTAGAGAAAAGATGAGAATTTAGGTCACGCCAAGTCAGGAGTGAGGCTGCCTGGAAGTCACTGATAGGAAGTACGCAAGTCTTAGCAAAATCTAGGGATGTCTAGCATCACGCTAAGAAAATCCACCTTCAGGGCAACTCTATGTAGTGCTATGCTGGTAAATGTTTAACAACTGGCTCCAGGGGACATTGCCAATTATTATGGTGTAAATATTCTCACCATGACCAATTGGAAGCTATCAAGAACATATCAATGAGTTCACCAAATTCCTGAGACTTTAATTGGTTCTTGTGAGCTTAGGAGCTGGCTGCAACCTATGCTGAATGCTAAGTGACAAGTGCTACTCAATTTGCCTTCCACACCTGCCCTCTCTACCCATGGCAGGCTAACAGCAGCATTTCCCTGTGCTCAGGGCTTGGCCTGGTTTGGTACCTGTACATGCTAACAAACAACTGCCCTCTTTCCACTCCCAGGTAACTTGGTAGCTTGGGAGTAAGGGACAGAGCCACTTCAGGTATGAAACCGGGTCCCAGTCCTCACCCCATGGGTGAGGAGCCACTTCCCCAGGCACATGCCTCAGAGAAAGCCTTGCTCAATGCGGGAGTAGGCAGGCTCTCCCGGGATGTGTTATGAGAGCTGGGCAAGAGGACTCCTGCTTCAGCCCCTCTCCTGCATCCTTCCAGCCAGTTCTGAGGATGCGACATGCTTGCCAGCTCCTTTTCGCACTGGGTTTCCCCAGGAGGGGGTCAGCGTTTTCCAGCCACTCTTTATTCATTACCAAACCTAGATGTGCGTGAACCTCCACACTGATTACAGCTTGGAAGCTGGCTTCTCTCAGGGGTTAATGAAAAACCTGCAGAGCTGGGTTTCTGGACCCAATAGGTCACGCTGCATGGGACCATCCACACTTGATATTTTCCTTCTTGGGTAAAACTCATCCTCAGCTTACCTCTGCCTGCAGGCTGCTTAGATGGCAGTTCAGTGGATTTACACTGAAATGTTCTTTTCTTCTCAGGTAATTAGGTCCAGAGGAAAATGTGATCGCCTGCCAGCCTGCCCAGACAGTGGGAGAGGTAAGCCTTCAGCTCTGCCCGCCTTGGTGAACTCGTGGCTGCCTGCAGCCCGCCCACCGGTTGGCACTCATCAGCTGTGCAGGGGGCCCTGACCCGGGTTAGGGAAGCGTCTGCGCCCTGCGTTAACCAAAGTGCTGAAGACTCCACTAGGCAGGGGCCCAGCACTGGGAGACTGAGATTCTAATCTGTCCCCCCACTAACTCACTAGAACCTAAGGGGAGTCAACCGAGCCCTCTGGGCTTCCACATCTTCATCGGTACAAAGATTCCTCCTTGACTCTCGTACAAAATTATTAGGAGGCACGCATGGCATAAGGGATGTAAAGGTGCATTGGAGATGATTTACAATCAGCATTCCTTAAGATGTTGTTTACAAAGGCAAAGTAACGCTGGGAATTTGCTGGAGGCAAAAATGGAGTTTTATCTGAAATGCTTTATTGATCATCCAACCATTGCTGACCTCAGTAAATCCCCAGCCTGTTTAGAGACAGTCAAGACACTGAGATAGCAAACACTTCCCCAAGTGCATCTCCCAGCTCAGTAATACTGAGAGGACTATTACAAATACCACTGAGTGCCTGACACACCCAAATGGGAAAATGGTAGTGAATAAAAAGGGGCCCTGCTGCAACATCTGAGTGATTCCTTCCTCCCCAGCACCCAGTCCCATCCTCCGCTCAACCACTAAAACAGAAAAGGCCAATCTAAAGTCTCGCAAGTGGAGGAACAGGCTGAACTAAGCACATAAGAGTTCTTTAAGGGGAGACAGGGGGTGCTTTACTCTCTTACTCCAGGAGTGAACTTAACCAGGACCACAAGCCTGATGCCTTCACGCTAGAAGGAGAAGCAGCCAAGCAAAGGTTGCTGCATGGCTCCCACCGACACTGTCCAGTGCAGAGCCAGACTCCCGCCCTGCTGAGGCCAGTTGTCCACCCAGTGTCCAGGCCTAGTGAGGACATTTGCATAGCGAGGACATCTCCTATGTGCACAGCCAGAAGCAACTGCCAAGCCTGTGGACAGCTGAGACCTCAGAGAACCATTATCCAACCCCACCCCGGATGTCCGCTTGGATTTTCCTTTAGCTGAATGACACGACAGCTTTGTCTTGTAGCTGGGCACCCACTGGATCCCAGAAAGTCTCCACAAATCAGAGGGAAAATTGTTTTGAAGCAAAAAGTCTTTTCTACATAACAGTGCTCAGGCAGATGGCAATGATTTATTCTAATTAATAAAAAGAGTAGGTAACCTTCCAGAGCATGTACTATGGGAAGACACTGTTTTCAGTGTTTTATTGACTTGAACTCATCTATCCATCATTACAACCCTATGGGGTGACTACTCTTACTATTCCAGTTTATAGATGAAGAAACAGGTAAGGCCGGGAGCAGTAGCTCACACCTGTAATCCCAGCACTTTGGGAGGCCAAGGCGTGTGGATCACCTGAGGTTAGGAGTTCAAGACAACTCTGGCCAACATGGCAAAACCCATCTCCACAAAAAATACAAAAAAAAAAAAAAAAAAAAAAAAAGCCAGGCATGTTGGTGGGTGCCTGTAATCCCAGCTACTCTGGAAACTGAGGCAGGAGAATTGCTTGAACCCAGGAGGCAGAAGTTGCAGTGAACCAAGATCATGCTATTGCACTTCAGCCAGGGCTACAGAGCAAGACTCAGTCACCATTCTACCTTATGAAAAGGCAATGCAAAGCATGAGTAGTTAGCAAGCCACCTCTGTCACAGTTTGGGAGCTGGGATTCAAACCCAGGCAGCCTGTGTACCATTATGCTACCTGATATGGGTTCAAGGGCTGCTGGGGAGGCAGTCACTGGGCTCAGGAGGAACTGGGAATCAGGCCAGGGTAGAGATTGGGAGAGGGAGGTGGCAGTTGTCTCTCACATGCCCAGCACTAAGCAGTCTTTCTCAAGAATTTCTTCCACATGAGATCCAAAATCCCACCCCATTAGCATGATGACACTCTTGGTCATAGCTCAGCATTATTTAGGAGTTCCTACAGTTGTCCATACTCCTGGGAGAGACAAGACTCCAAATCATTGTTACTTTATAATTTCCCTGAGTGAATTTATCAAATGCCTTTCCAGAGCGAACCACCAGATGAGTTCACATTCCAGTGGGAATTGGAGAGTGTCTGGAAGACTCTGAAAGTGCTGTGGGTAGCAGGGATCAGGGGAATACAAATCAAGGAACAAGCCCAGTGTGTCTGGGATTGGCAAGCAGCCCAGTGTACATAAGCAGGGAAGGCTTCACCCCTGGGGGTGTGGTGGTTTTAAAATATGTCTACAAATTCTTCAATACTTCTGCCTTCAAAAAGTGGAGGTCAACTGCTCTTCTCTTGAGTATGAGCTGAGCTTAGTGCCTTCATCTAGTGAGTATGATGAGGCAGATGTGACAGGGTATGACTGCAGAGACTACGTTATAAAGGTTGCTGAGGCATCTTCCTTGTTTTTGCTCACTCTCTCTTACATTACTTGCTCTCAGGAGGTTAGCTGCCATGTTGTAAGGAAGCCCAAGCTGCTTATGGAGAAGCCTACATGGTGAGGACAAGAGGGCTCCCCCAGCAGTTATGTCAGGAGCCACCTTAGAAACAAATCCTCCAGGCCCAGGCAAGCTTTCAGATTACACAGTTATCCCTGGCAACATCCTGACTGCAACCACATGCCTGACCTGGAGCCAGAGCAACCCACAAAGCCACTCTTGAATTCCTGACCCACAGGAACTATAAGAATAAATCATTGTTGTTTTAAGCCACTGTGTTTTGGGGTAATGCACTTTGCCACTACAGATAATTAATATGGGAGTAGGAGGAAATCTGGTAGAAGCAGCACGTTCCCACACATGGAGGGCTTTCAACACCAATAAGCCGGCTTTGGTCTTCATGTCTTTTAAAGGAGTCAAGGAACATTTCAAGACATGAAATGAAGTAGGGAAAAGAAACAAGGACACATTCCTCTTGGCCACGGAGAAGAAGAAAATGCATACTTCTGATGTCTCAAAACCTTTCTTTAGCCCAGTGGTTCTCAGCTAGGGTTGAATTTTGCCCCCGAGGGACATTTATCAATGTCTGGAGACATTTCTGATAGTTATAACTGGGGCAGGACGGGTCGCACTACTGTCATCTGGTGCAAAGAGGCCAGGGAGACTGCTAAGCATCCTACAGCACACAGGTCAGTCCTGCAAAAAGAGAACCATTTGGCCCAAAGTGTCAGTAGTCCCAAGACCGAGAAACCCTGGTCTAGCCTTGCCTTGAACCACTGTCTGCCTTGAAACATCTGAGGATGTGAGCTTCTCCAGAGTTGCAGTCACCATTTTGACTCTTATATGGGAACACTTACCAATTTTGAAAACTCAGAGGAGGAAAATAAATCCATGTTCAAGCAGGAAGACCTTGCCCAGTTTCAAGGAGTCGAAGACATGGCTGTGGGCATAGACTAACCTCTCCCATGGATTTTCAGAGCCAAGAAGCCAGAATAAGGTAGATTAAGCCATGGTAACACATTAATTCTGAAATCTCAGTGCCTTGAAACAAAAGGATTTATTTCTCATTAGCATCACAGTCCAGTGAAATCACAGGAGTCTCTCCTCCAAGCAGTGACTCAGTTTCCAAAGGTTGCTTCCATCTGTGGTGCTTTCGTCCTTTCTCTTTGGTATCCTCCCCTGGCAGATAGTGGAAAGAGAGAGAAAGGAGGACCATGCTAGGGAGATGTTATGGCCAGTCCTGCAAATGCCTACATTCTATTGGCCAGAAAAAGGTAACTGCAAGAGAGGTCCCATCTAACTGCAAGAGAGGCTGGGAAACATAGTTCAACTCTGAGCCCATGCAGACGAAAAAAGTGGGCATTGGTCAACACAAGCAAGATCAGCTACCTGGTATAGTCCCTTCTGGACCCCACCACCAAGGCCCCACGCTCAGGACACAGGCCTGGCCTAAGCCCACTGATACAATTCCAAGAGAGCTCATTGATAAAGAAAGAAGCAAAGCCTGTCATCATGGGCACGTTGCCATGAAGGAGGGGAGACAGCAAAGGACTCCTACCCATTCTTTTTGCCTCCACAGTCAGCTATACAGGGGACCTCATTACTCTTTGGTTCAGGAAGATAATGGGAAATGGGCCTCTCAACCACAGACCCAAATCAGGTAAGCACTGATCACTGGAAGGACCTCTTTTCAGACATCCTTGACTACAATTTTGTCTCTCAGTTTTCAATTCCACATCAAGGGCTTTTGAATTTCATACGTGCTTCCAAAATGAAAAACAAATCTGAAAGTTACCTTGGAATACAGACTTCTCATATCCTCAGCCCAGAACACTGTGCAGTACTTTACCATTCAGCTCAAGCAAAGGTACGGCTGAAGCTGTGTGAAGGCCAAAAGCTTAGTCATTTGATAAAAAGCACAGGCTCAAAAGGTGACTGTCAAAGATGAAAATGGCAGTTCATCTATCAACACTGTTTATATATGTTACTTTGAACGTATATTTCATTAATGATTTTATGAGCTAATTCTGTATTCTCAATTTAAAATAGTAAATATAATATTCTTGGAATAAAAGATAAATATAATATTCTTGGGGTACACATTTGACATGTGTATCCCAAATGGAATCAATTCACCCTAGCCCAATTCCTCATAGACATCATTCAAAAAGTTTGGATTTCACTTCTTTTTCTCCTTCCTTCTCAGGCCTGAGAAGCTACACATCTCCGCAATGCCTACCCCAAACCTCTACTAGCTTTCAGCCATGGGGGTGGGGTCTGCAATCCTATAGCACATGCTGGAATGCTGTTTGAATACAAGCTGCTATAGGTAATAAAGTTTATCAGAATGGCTTGTCATTATTTTTGCATCATTATACAATTACTGCAGCTTTGGAAGGTAATAAATCACTGCACAGGTGACAAATTGAGAAGCTAAGAAGGACAGTTTTTCTCACAGATAAAGCAACTGCTGCCACTAACGAGATGTGGTGATTTGGTGATCAACCTTTTAAAAAGCGTCCTGTGATCCTGAGAGGGTCAGTAGGAAGGCCATCCACATCCAAAAGCATGCCAGGCCATTGCCAAGACCACAGAGGAGCGTGAAACTCCAACAGCTCCGAAAATCAGTGTCCCAGTTTTACTCCTTGATTGCCAAGAGGGAGCCTTATACCAATAACCGAATTCCAGATAGTCCAAACTTCATTGGCTCAGAATAATGGCCCAGACAGCCCATTATTCACTCAACTCAACTCAGAGATGTCTCCTGTTTACCTGTGCATGCATGTGTGTGTGTGCTTGTGTTTTAAGTAGGCTGAGTGCTAAACTGCATCTGTGCAATTTTCTAACACACTAAGTTTTCTGTTTTGTTTTGTTTTTTACACTTGGGTAATAAAAAAAATAGCACAGCATATTTTCTGCAGAAATGAAAAATAGATCTCCAGACTAAAATCAAGCAGGAGATGTTTTAGACCAAAAAAACAGTACTCTAGGAGAGAATGTATGCAGGATATGAGAGGTTTAGGAAAGGATAACTGGTTCCACTCCACTGCAGCGTTGATGTCTGTGCTAGGTGAGATGCTGCAGATGCTCTCCAAATTAATCAATGGGCTCCTAGAGTACGAGGAAGGAGTCAGCAAGAACCCCTCCCAGAAAGTAAAGCCTTATATTTGATGACTAACCTGTACCACTATATAAGAAAGTATTTTTGCTTTTGATGAACAAGCCAACCAGCCTGCACCTGGAAGTGGGACATTCTGGGTTGGGAAACTGGGCTCCAGAGAAAATGTTCTCAGAATGTGGTCCCCAGACCAAGAGCATCAGCATCATTTGGGGACTTATTAGAAATTCAAATTCTTGGACTCCACTTCAGATCTACTAAATTAGCAAGGCTCTGTAGTTGGGAGCTAGCAATCTGTGTGTCAACAATCCCTCCAGACAATTGTGATACATGCTCAAGTTTGAGAACCAGTGCTTGAGAAAAATGGGAGATTTGTTTCAGGATCCGAAGGACCTGGGAATAGAGACACCCAGGCCATGCACCCCTCCGACGAACTAGTTCAGCCTATTATTATAAATTTTCCCTTCATGCAGGGCTGCCACATCTGATTGTGCAAGTTGAGCACTACATAAATTCTCCCTGACCAGGGATTAATTAGAAGACTAAAGTATAGGCCATGGCGGCTCCTAAGTCATGAACTTGATGGGCTACGTATCCCCTGAAGGAGTGCTTTTATCTAATATATGCAAAGACATCATATAGGCTGGCAGCTCATGTACCTTCACCTCTTTATTCAAATAAATCTCGACCTTCAAGATGAAAAGAAGATAAACTGCAGCTGGAAATCAGAATCTTATCCTTTCAGATAGATGGATAAGCAACTTAACTATGAATGGTGACTTCATTCCTCATAGTGACTTGAATACATAAAGCCAGGTTCCCACAGCCGATCTCGACTCAAGCCAAAATGAATTACAAAACAAAACTCTGAAACTCCTGGCCCTACAAGCCATCCTACAGCCTGCACCCATCCTGCAATCGGGATTCTTGATTTTAAAGTAAAGTTTGGCCCTATTGAATCCTGCTAAGGTCCAGAACCAGGAAACCACCCTAAATGACAACAGGGCTGTGTGGGGCCCACACAGAGTTCACTCAAAGAGGTCCTTTCTCATCTGGGGAAAGGCATCAGGGTATATTTTACAGGCCTCAGTGACCTCCTACATAAAGCATCAATACTTTCACCCACGAAACTTCCCAAGGTCCTAGCACCTCTAAGGACAGGCAGAGTCTTCTCTCTAAGTTAAACACGGTGGCTAAGTGTGCTGGAAAAGGTTCTGTTTCTCCTCTAACACCAACCCTTCCAGAAAGAGTCCACCAAGAGGTGGTCCAGTCCACACCTGCTCAGCCCTATGGCTCTATTTCGTCACTGAGAAAACCCACAGGGTTGAGGGGATCTGGTAGAGAGGTGTTTCAAACCCTCTACTTCATTCCCATTGTTCACCACATGCAGAAAAATGATCATTTTGTGTGTTACACTCTGGGTAATCAATTCCAATCCCCTGGAGACTTCCTGGGTCTGCTAAGCACATTTATTCTCCTGTTTCTAATCTATTCCTTTGATTTCCACAACTTGAACATACTGTCATCATTTTAAAGGAGGGGAGAGAACAGGAAATGAGAAAGCAAGGGCAGAGGGAGCAGAAGAGAGGGAGGGAGAAGGAGCTTGATCCTGCCATTCTCCAGCTTTAAAAGCCCCTTTGTCTGTAAGACAAAATGCCTGTACCCCTGCTCATTCAAGGTCTTAACAGCCTGGCTCCAAAACTTGTCTGTGCACGTCTATGCACGTCTATGCTGAGTTTCCAAGGGTGAGTGTAATGACAGTGATAATATAACAATATCATCATTATCATCAGAACTGGGCTGGTCTACACTAAATACTAGAATGTGGCTGACACTCAGCTTGAAGACTCACAATAACCACACCAAAGTAGTTACTATTATTATCGCTATTTCCCTGATAAAATTGTAGCCCAAAGAGGTTAAAGAGATTGCTGAAGATCAATTAGGTAGTAAGTGAAAAATCTGAAATTTGGGCTCCAGCATTCCATACAACCCCAACCTCCTAATAACTAGTTTAAGCTTTTTCTGACATGGAACTCCTGGGCCCCTCTGGGCCCTGGATTTCTTGCACACCTTACAATGGGAGACTAGAGGAAACTACAATTCAGGACTGAATTTTTCTCCCCCAAGCCAAGACTGTCTGCCCTGGTTCTCAGCCTCAAGTCAGAAGAAGGCTTGTATATGTAGCCACTGGATCTAAAGTAAGCCAGAAATACAGAAATCTTTGGGACTCCCAGAGTCCCAGCACCTAATGCAAGATTTCACAAACCAGTTGCTCGATAAATATTTGTTGAATGAACATGCTCTCAGATTCATATTCCATGAATTGCCAAGCACTTATATGTCAGGCAATGTGCTAGATGATTTCTTGAATGTTACCTCATCTAGGCATTGCAGAAATTCAAAAAAGTATTTATATCCCTGTTTTCAAATGAGGGCGCTGGAGTTCAGAAAGGGAGGTGACTTGTATCTTGACTGTGGATTCATAATTGTGGGAAAGAAAGAGTTTGTGAAAAGCAGGAGCTACTTAGGGAAGTCCAACCCTCAGTCAACACTAATGTGACTGCTTTATACTCCCACCCGTCTGCCTCTCTTAAATGTCTTTTCCTGGTTACCTGAATTTTTACTTCACTGCTGAATTCAATTCCTCAAATAGAAATACCTCCAGGAGGTTTATTAAGTGCTCGCATAATATTGCTGCATAACAAATCCCCTCAAGACTTAACGCCTTAAAACAACCATTTTATTTTACTCACCATTTTGTGGGTCAGGAATTTGGACAGGGCTTGTGTGGGCAGTTCTCACTTGGGGTCTTTCATGCAGTAGAGGAAAGGTGGTAGCCGGAGCTGCGCCATATGAAGGTTCAACCAACTGGACACCCAAGATGGCTCACTCAAGTGGGGGCAGCTGGTGCTGGATGTGGGCTGGGGCTCAGCTGGGCTGCAGAATGGAACCTTCATACGTGGTCTCTCCAACATGGTGGCCTCAAGGTGGCCAAACTCTTACCTGGCACCTGGCGTCCCCTAGGGTATACGTCCCAAGAGAGCCAGGCAGAAGCTACTTGGCTCTGTTGAGCTAGCCTTGGAAGTCACCCAGAGTCACTTCCACCACATTTGATTAAACAATCACATGACCAGCCAGATTCAAAAAGAGGGGACGACCCCTTTATGGAAGGAATGCCAAAGAATTTGCAGCCATTATTTTAATGCCACATGAAGCTATCGACCATTTACTCCAGGGCACATTTAAGCCTGCCTGATTCCTTTGTGGAAAAGATGGTCTCCAAAGATGGCCACCGTCCACTCCTTCCCCCACTGTCACACACATGCTGCTTTCCTCAGAAGGCGACATCTGTTTCCCTTCTCTTTGAATCTGGGTTAGCCTTAAGACTTACCTCAATGAATACAGCAGGTAGCAGAGTGACTCTGCAGTTATTGGTCTAAGCTTTAAAAAGACCAGCAGACTCTACTTCTGCTGGGGGAAGCCAGACACCATGTAGAAATGAATGAAACTGCTCAGACCACCATGCTATGAGGAAGCCCAGGCTGACCTCATGAAGAGGCCATGAGGAGGAGGACCAGGGAGCCCAGAGAGCAGCCAGAACCAGGGACCCAAACATACAACCCCGTTGCGCTGCCCTGGCTGGTTTTTGCCACATGATCCTTTCTAGTCAAGACCAGACACCATGAGCACAATAATGGTCAACTGTCTCCACTTTGCCTTATCCAAATTCCTGGCCCACAAGAGCATAAGGAGATAAAATGGCAGTTGTTTCAAGCTGATAAGTTTTAACATCGTTTATTGAGCATCAGTAGATAATGGAAATATTTTCTAACCACTTCCCAAGACTAGCCATGCCATAGTTTTGAAGGGGAAGAACCTGAAAGCTCTGCATTCAGAGGGCTGACTTGGGGGAGGCAGGGGCCAGAGGGGATGGAGCTGTCACTTGGATGAGGTGGGCAGCATGCGGGGCAGAGCAGGGTGAGGTTGCCAGAGGGAACCTGGGAGAAAGCAAAGTTTCAAAGTTTTGCCCAGAAAAATAATGGAAAGGGGATTCTTGGTCCTTCTCTAACTTCTCCTCCCTCATCTCCACTGACCCTCCTCCCAAGACACAGGGCGATCAGATTATGTATAAAACTAAATTTTTAATTCATTTTATTTTTGTATGTGAAATATTTCAAACATACAGAAAATAATAGAAAACAATTTAACAAACACTCTTGCATTTACCACCTAGCATCTAAATAGACTTTTGAGGAATAGTGGAGAATCTTAATCCGTTTTCAAAGCACTGCTATCTACAGGAAAATATGTTCTACCTCCTAAAAAACTGACTTGGGGATGAATTCCTGGAAGACCCCTGGCACTCAACAAATGGGACTGAGTATCTGCTTCTGGCAGGTCCCAAAGTAACGCCATTGAATCCATCTTCCATATCCATAGTCCTTCCCCTTCCCCCCACCACTCAGGTGTCCAGAGCAGTTACACAGACACAGTGCAGGGCTGCTTCTCACTGAGCCATTCTGAAGCTGCACCATTGGCACCCCACCATTACTGCCATTTCTACCTTATTCATAAAATGTCCCTGTTCTGTGTTCCATCCCTGAAACAGATGATAGCCAGCCAACTTCACGGACCACCCCAGACCTTGTACTAATAAGGAAGGGTGTCACTTTCCCAAGTTTGGATGTTTGCAAGTTAATGAGTGCCTTCTAGAAGAGATGCAGTACAACTCACAACAGGGCCCTGATTCTGGGCATGGAACTACAGGAGATATTTATGGGGTGTGTTGGAATCTTCCATTTGCACCTCCAGATCCACTCTCTATTCTTCTTTCCCTGGGAGGCTGACCTATATGGATAAGATCAGGGGCTTCTTTGCTCCTATCTTTCTAATTCGGTTTAATCAGTGGAGGTGGGGTGGTGCCTGCAGGAGATGAGAAAAAGGAAGGAGAGTGCAGTTGGGGTTATTCATCCCCCTGGTTCTCTCCCTGTGGAGTCACCACGGACTGTCCCTGACCCAAGCCTGCGCTCCCATTAGGCAGCCAGTCCACACGGCTCTCCTGTTCTGGGTTCCAGGAACTGCTCCCTAACTGTGCTTTCTCAGACCTCAAAAAGGTAAGGCGCCTTGATGCTCTGCATTCTCCCCTGTGGGCTCCCTTTACCCCGTCTGCACCTCTGTACGGAGCCTATTACAGTCCCTGCAGATGACCTGATCTGAGTGTGCCATCCTTTCCCTGCCAGGACACTAACAAGACAGGAGGGAAATGAAACCTTTTAACACCTCAAGTCTGGCCACTGTTCCCTCCCTTAGGCAGATGATTCAGCCAAGAGCCACCAACCACAAGGGCTGATAGCCCTGTCCTATGCCCAACCGAGGAGACATAATCCTAAGGCTCTTATCAACTATGCGTGCCCTGAGCACTTCTGCTTCTGGCCACCCAGATATGTGGTGAAGGTGGGACTGCAGGTGAGGACACATCTGCACTCTTGCTCCCACAAAATAAAGTCACCCCTAATTCTGAGCAGCTCTCTCATGCTTTATGCTTCTTCATAAAAAGATAGGACGTATTATAAGCAAAATAGTCTTGCTAAATATAGTCTATTCAGCCTGGGGAAGGCTAAATTATTCATAACCAGACCAGGATATACAAGGCACGCTAAACACAAATCCATTTTTGATTTTGGTGTTTTTTTTCTGGGGTCTGTGTATTCACTGCCCCTGCATTGATCTGTAACTGCCCCCCTGATGCCTGCATTTGCTCAGGATGAAGATCTCAGGATCTGGGCCAATTACCAAGCTGTGAATAACCCCAGTCTTGCCCTCTGCAGGCCAGCAGCCCCCACAAGGTCATCAATTGTCCATCCTGTGTACCCTGGTGCTGGAGGCATTTGCATCCCGTGAAAGGATCATCAGCTCCCTGCAGAGCTCCAAGGATAAGCAAGCCTTAAAAAAGATATCATCGAAGCCAGCACAGCTCTGCATCCATTGCACCATGAAAGGCAAGATGGGACAGTGTGACGGTGACAAGCAAAGCCGCCTCTGAGTCCTCAGTATGATCAATGCCAAGGAAACAATGCACCAGTCCCCTCCAAAACGAAGTCTCAGGCTGGGTAGTATATTTCAAATTATTTTCAGCCCAAGCTCTCTTCACACAGAAGCTGCTGATTAGATTTTTTTTCTGTAGTATGAGAATCATTGCTGAAAATACAGATGTCTCTGAGACACTCACTAGTGGTATTTTCCAAATAAGACAAAATAGAACCATGAAATAAAACATAGGTCTCAGCTGTTTTCTTCCTGAAGATTGCTCCAGGATCTGAAGACTTAGGCAACTGACCATGACCTAGCAGCTTCATGAGCACCTCAGAATGTTCCACGAAAAAGTTGGGGAGGGTACAATGGAATGAGCTATAATAGAGGGATCCCTAAGCAGTAATCTGCCAAATGTGGTGTTTCTGTTCAAATAGTACAGAGAAATCTGTCATAAACAGATTATCTCACTACAAAAATGGTTACAGATTTCAGCAAACAGTAGTTAGAAAGAAGAGATTTTATCCGAAGACAGATTGTGATGTTCATATTGAAATGGACAACAAGATTGTTATGCATCTGTTCTAGGTATGCCATCATTACGTAAGGCCCACGGAGATTGGGATAATTTCCACTTTTCCACTTCCTGGACCTGGGCACAGGCTGTTCAGATTTAGAGGACAAATATGCTGCTGCTTGACTCCTGTGAGTGATTTGAGTGGTAGCCCTGGGCCTGCCAGAACCCAAAGTCAGAAAGACATCACTGGATAGATCCTCTAAATGAGGGCAAGTGAACCATAGCAAAACTCAGTGTGCCTGGTGTCTCCTGGCATCGAAGCTGCTACTAACAGCCCCGGAGATGGGCCCAGAGTTAAGGGTGCTTCATCTTGCAAACTATTGCCTGGTTTCCTTTCCAGTGGGAGAAGAGTGTGCTTTATTGATCAAAGCATAAGAGTCTATCATAACAGATTCTGAGGGGACTGTGGAGCAATCAACCCTCCCGGAAGCTACCAAACATTCTGTTCCATTGCTTGCATCACTGCATGAAGAGTTCCCTGAAAACTGAATCCAACAGAATGAGTCCCATCCAAAGAGAAAGAAGCAATGGACCGGTGCTGGGAGGCACCAGCATGGTAGAGGGGGGCCTGGCCTTGAACCCCATCTCCCCTGCTTGCCATCTGGGGAGCGTTCAGCAAGTCACTCAACCTCTTCATAATTAGACAAGACTTTTGTACACAGCATTAGACAGGCATTTTGTAAAGCACTATACAACTACAGGAGATAACAATAATTTTCATGTTGGAAACCATCGCAGTCTTGAAACTACAACAGGCTCTTAGGATTTTTCTTTAAACCAGTGAAGTGTGGTCCTCTCACCAGCCTTACCTAGAAATTGGTTAATAACTCAAATTATCAAACCCTGAACCCACTGAATCAGAAATCGTGGTGGGGAAAAGAGGGCAGGTGGAGAAATTGGTGTTTAACCAGCCCTGCACTAGCGATGTGTCTGAAGTAGGCGTGATTCCATCCCAAGATGACCTCCACTGCCTTGTTTAGTTTACCAGACCCTCCTCAGCCAGGGACAAACAGAGGGGTGACCGAGAATCAGAGAAGAGGGGCCACCCCCGGTACCTTCCTTTGGAGGAGTTCAGGCTGAATGGAAGTAAGAACAGTATGCATAGAAAATTGGCAAATGATCAGAGGTCACCAGAAAGTGTGCTGATGTGCCCTGCAGGGACTGTCACTGCCACAGAGGGTGATGGGTAAGGAAGGCGAGCGTGGGTCACCAGGGAAGTTTGTTGGATGTGAAAAGGCAGAGAAGAGGAAGGAGCTCCTGGTGTGTGTTTGGTTGAGGGGCAGGAGGGGTGGGGAGGAGTAGGCATGAAGGCCCAAATAGGAAGCAGGGCAGGTGGGATGAAAGACAAGAAAAATCAGCTCACAGGGTCCAAGTAATTCCCTTAAGGGCACCTCTGAGCCTGAAGCTGGTTTTTCTTATTCAGTTCAGATGCAGCTCTTAAATTAGTAAACTGCACAGGCCCTTCCAAGTTACATACTGTGCTTAATCCTCAAGCCCCCCCGAATCTATCTTCTCCCCGATGCCAACCACATCAGGCCTATAAATAGACAAGCTTCAGGGGAAGGAGTGGCTGAAATTACATGGTTTATTAGGATGATTATATATTATTTATGTAATAATTACATACATGATTATATAACATTATAATCATGTCTGTATTCTAGCTTTATTAACCATAAAATATCATTTTTGTTTTTAAGTATTTTATGGTGTCTTAAAAGATTTTAATTATTTGTAATTGTATTCAAATGCACCCTGAGGTTTTACAATGAAGGATGCTGCTCTAAAAATCTAAAAAATAAATAAATATTTGGCATCTACTACCATTTCAAGAAATGTAGAGTCTAATATCAAAAGGTCTGGTTGTTCCAGTGCATGGTTGAGAAGGATGCTATCTGGTTTGAAACCATCATGGATGAAATCATTTATTTATTAATTCATTCAACCCTCAAAAATGTACTGAGTGCCTGCTATATGCCAGGCAATGCACAGGAGCACCTTGGGATATATTTCCTCTGCCACTAGGAGAGACTGAAGGGGACCCCTGGGTTCTAGAGAAGAGCCTGTGGTCAGCTCTTAGCAGGCTTTTGTTTGTTTGTTTCTTGTTTTTGTTTTGCTTTTGTTTGTTGTTTGTTTATTTTGTTTCTTTTTGAGACAGAGTCTCCAGTTCAGGCTGGAGTGCAATGGCATAATCTCAATTCACTGCTATCTCCGCCTCCTGGGTTCAAACTATTCTGCTGCCTCAGCCTCCTAAGTAGCTGGGATTACAGGCACCCGCCACCATGCCCAGCTAATTTTTGTATTTTTAGTAGAGATACGGTAGCACCCTGTTGGCCAGGCTGGTCTCGAACTCCTGTCCTCAAGTCCCAAAGCGCTGGGGTTATAGGCGTGAGCCACCATGCCTGGCCTCTGCAGACTTTTTTAAATGTTGCTCTAAACTAAAGGTGTTGGTCAGGGCAGACCGACACTCTGCCTCTCTGTGAGCACTGTGTCCGTAACAGGTATTCTGATGCGGGTCACTAAAAAGAACATAGAAGGAGAAAAACAGACCAAGAGATTTCCCTCCAGGAACTGTGCAGGAACTGGAGAACAGCCCAGGAGTTCTGAAATGCAGAAGCCAGTGACCTCACACCAGAGACCAGCAATGAAATGCCCAGTGCCTCCTCAGAGCGCTCTTCTCCCTCCGTCGCCCCTCACCCATGCACACCTTACAGCTCTGATGGGCCACTCATCAGCCCATCTAAGCCATAATCCAGACACTGACAAAATAGAAGCACCAAAATACACATTAGAAAGACTTTGCTCTTTGGAATACTTCAAAACTCATCCACAATTATCTGATAAAGTCTATTAAAAACTCATCTCCTTTATAAGCACATGTGTGTGAGGCCAGATTTTATTCATATAATTCAAGCAGATATGAGAATCCAGTTTCTTCCATTAAGGCACACATTAAAGAGACTTGGAGCAACGCCACTCTTTGCATTACATTTTTGGGTACATATATTTTCATGAAAATACGTAATTTATGTTAATATGCAATGGATTATTGTTTTGAAATAGCTTAATAAATATCTTCATGTCTGAAAAAAAAATTAACCAAGTAATCATCATGGGGGAAATGAGAATTTTGCTGGCCCTTCTTATACTTGTTTGATGGTTTCATCTTTGTTTTGTTTTGTTTTGTTTTGTTTTCTTGAGATGGAGTCTCGCTCTGTCGCCCAGGCTGGAGTGCAGTGGCGTGATCTCGGCTCACTGCAACCTCCGCCTCCCGGGTTCAAGTGATTCTCCTGCCTCAGCCTCCTAAGTAGCTGGGACCACAGGCACAGGGAACCACACCCGGCTAATTGCTTTTGCATGTTTAGTAGAGATGGGGTTTCACTGAGTTAGGCAGGTTGGTCTCGATCTCCTGACCTCATGATCCGCCAGCCTCGGCCTCCCAAAGTGCTGGGATTACAGGTGGGAGCCACCACGCCCAGTCTCATGTTATTTTTTAATTTTGATTATATATCCAGAGCTCCTTTATCTGTTTAGTTTCCTAAAGACTGCGTTAGCAGGAGAAAAATAACATAATAACCTAATTCACACTTGGGTGTTCATGACTCTTCCAGCTTAGACCTCTGCCAAGCACAGTTCTATTGAAAAGCAAAGCCTATACTGTTAGACTTGGGATAGGTGCAGATGACTCATGGCACAGACAGTTTAAATAGGACAGTTCTCAGAACTCCCCTCAAACCATATCTTGGGTGGTGATTGCCTGTTTCATGCACTTGCCAGGGAGAGCGGGAAGGGTAGTTGCTGTCATGATTCCTGTGCGGTGGAGTTTTTCATATCTACTCAACATGGAAGTTACCCTCCTTCCATCAGAATCCAGGGCTAACTGCAGAGCTCCTGGTTCTTCTGCAGCAAAACAAGAGACCCCCACAAAATAGTGAGAACAAAAGCCATTTTAAAATTCTGCATCAGAGAGCCATGGTAAAGACTTTGCAGGTCACTTCCTGGAGAAAAGGAAACTCCTTTAGTTCTGCCTGAGTAGGAACTGGTGGCATTGGAGCCAGCCAAATGCAGCTGATAGCAACACAACATAAATATGACCCTGAGAAACCACATTTGGGACTCAGAATGACTTTTCTGGCATAGACTAGCACAGAACATGGAGCAGCATGAAACACAGAAGAAAATGTGTTCATGATGCAGAAATAAAACCACAGCAGTAAAAGGTGAAGAACAAAGTAGGGCCCTACGGGAGATATTTCCCTGGGTCAGGTGTTTCTAAGAGATTCATCAATTTCACTCCAAAAAGAGATTGGAAATTAAAGCAGACCCTAAAATGTGTAGTGAATAGAGTGACTTGTATGTCCTCATGCTTAGGTTAACTGGCCAGTAAACACCACCCAGCTCTTCTTTCATAGTGTGGATATACTTAATTAATCATTCCATGCCCACCATACCCAGCGTGCATTGAAGAGCGAGTTTGGGAATTTTTGCAGATGCAGATCTCAGTGAGGAACACTCAACTGGCAAAAACAGTCAAGATAATAAAGCCCCACACAGGCAGATCAACTCACTTCGTTTTCTCCCAGAACAGAGTCTGAAGAAAGCCTAACCCTGTCTAAAAATGTGTTTCATTTTTATACCAGTCCCAGATCTGGAAAGAGGATTGATATTCCAAGGGAAGCCTTACCTCTGTTGATTTTTAGGACAAGTTGCCAAAAGATGTTTATCCTAAGAAGACACATAGCACATCCTTCCAGGTCTCTGGACCCCTCAGGTTTCAAAGATCTGATGCCAGCCCAAGTTTAGCCCATCATCCTCCAGGCCTTCACCTCCCCTCCCCTTCTCTGTGCATCAGATCAGCAACATCTTGTAGAACTATCTTACAGAAAACGAACGCAAGCCACATATCATTTTAAATTTTCTACTAACTACCCTTAAGAAAAGCAAAATGAAATAGGCAAAATTAATTTTAATGGAATATTTTGTTTAACCCAATATACTCAAAATGCTATTATTTCAGCATGTAATCAACATGAAAAATTATTAATGAGATACTTCACTTTTTCTTTTTCTTTTTTTTTCTTTTTTTTTTTTTTTTTTTTTTTTTTGAGACAGAGTCTTACTCTGTCACCCAGGCTGAAGTGCAGTGGCATGATCTCAGCTCTCTGCAACCTCCATCTCCTGAGTTCAAGTGATTCTCCTTCCTCAGCCTCCTGAGTGGCTGCGATTACAGGTGTGCACCACTACATCCAGCTAATTTTTGTATTTTTAGTAGAGATGGGGGTTTCACCATGTCGGCCAGGCTGGTCTTGAACTCCTGACCTCAAGTGATCCGCCTGCCTCAGCCTCCCAAAGTACCGGGATTACAGGCATGAGCCACCATGCCCGGCCTGAGATACTTCACATTTTATTCTTTCTTTTGTACTAAGTCTTTGAGACCCAGTGTGTATATTTTACGGCACTGCACATCTCAATTGGGACTAGCCACCTTCCGTGTGCACAGTAGTTTTGTGCCTAAGTGCTCACCATTGACACTTGCCGGTGCGCCTTCCCTGTCAGTCCAAAATGGCCCAGAGAAAGCCAGGCCTCTGTGCCTGAAAGACTTGGCCTGGCTGTCAATGCCACTCCCCTCCTCGGCCCAGGAGAGGACCTCTCTTCTCATCTTGGCTTTGCTATCTGAGCCACTAGTCTAAGGTCCAGCAAAACAGTTAAATCCTTTTCTAAAATTTCTGAGAGGCTGTCTTGTTTCTTCATGTGAATTAGAAAAGACTATTTTTAAAACCAAAGAGCAATCTTTAGGGGAAAGCAGGTCCTCACTGGTGACCTGTGTGTGCACTTTATACCTAAGTAGCACTGGCCTCCAGAAGAAGCCCACATCCCATCTAGGGAAGGTGGATGTCGAGCCCTCTTCGGGCCAGGCAGCCAGCCACAGGTCAGTGGAGCAGCCTGCCAAAAGGCCAGGAGATGAGAGTGGGTTCCTAGAGGGCTAAGTGGGAAAAACGTGCCTGAGACACTTCTTCAAAAGTCGAATCCAGGGTGTATAGGAAGATCAGAACCTCCTGTACCTGGAAGCAGTGACTAGATAATTCACGAAATGATTTAGCGGCCCCATAACCTCCTCAAAGGGCTCAGGAATTTCACCGTTAGCATTTCTGCCTGAAATTGAAGACAGTGCTACCCAGGAGGACTCAGCCCTTACCACCACAGGGTGAAGCAGGAACCGAGGCACAGGTTCTGAAAGAGAAAAATCCAGGAAAGAATGCAGACTGGCAGACAGGGTGTGGTGGGCCACACTGCCTGGGTCTCTGTCAGTGCCAGACATGGTGCACAGGGCTAGGCAGGCAAGAAAGGAGCCGGGCAGCAATTCAGGCAACGATTCAAGCCATTCTTTGGGATTCTTCAGGCTGTTTCAGGGCAGACTTAGAACAAATACCCACCTCCACAAGGCCAGCAGTTAATGCCAGGTGGCAAAGTCCTAGGTTTATCAATCCATGTATTCACATGTTCAATAAATGCATATTGAACAGCAAGGTCCCAATTTAACTCCTTAAAAAGCTCATCCATCTCCCCACATAACTGTGTTTCCTTTTATCTGGAATCCTGAATCTGTGACCCCCTCCCTCTCCCTTCCTTGCTCTTTCTCACCTGGGTTGTTTGAGTGCTCATTGTATGAACAAAGTTCTGTAGGAGCAGAGGGCAGAGAGCAACTAACTCTTCCAGAGCCGTTGGCCAAGGCTTTGGAGCAATGACATACAAGGCAGGTCTTAAAGGCTGAATGGGAATTTGCCATGCAGAAAAAATGAAAGAAGAGCATCCCAGGCAAAAGACACAATGGTTGTAAACAACAGAGCTGAGAGAAGGGTCAGCAAGATGGGGATCCAACTATAAGACCTCACATGCTGCCCCAGGCCAACTCAGAGAATGGACTTGCACAAAGGGTCTCCCGGCTTGTGTAGGTTTCTTTCGGCACATGCTGAGCTGGAATGTGTTTGGTCTCTTCTACAATTTCACTTGCAAACATCTGATTTCACATTTCTTTTTTTCTAAACAGACACAAAAATAATCCCCAAATTTGACATGCCCAGAACTTCCAAACATCATCAAGTCTGTGAGCTATTCTCACAAACAACATAAGTGACTTCGACATTTTCCACCAACGCAGCTGTAGCACTTTTAATGTTTACAATCCTGTGTCACCCTGGGTCTGAGATGTTCTTCCAATTAAACTCTGGTTACACTTCTCTTTCCAAGTGCGAAAGAATCCAATTAAAGTTAATGAAAGCAATCAGTTTGCAAGTCTCGGGGTGTTCTGCCCCATTTGTGAATACAGGTAATAACACCACTGACCTCATGGAGAGAGAGGAGGCACCATCGTTCTCTGCAAATGAGCCAGACCTGAGCCATCCAGGGAAACCTGGAATTTAGGAGGTCACCCTGTGTGGGTTCCCCAACAATGCTCAGGATCCCATTAAGCATTAGCTGTGGGAGTCTGTCCTCTAAGGGGCTTCAGACTCATTTGGCTGCCATATGGCTTGAGCTTAGCAGTGCTTCTTTTCCCATAAGCCTGAAATCTTGGGTCACCCTACACTTTTTTTCAGGAAGTCATTCATTGCACTATCCTGGATTTCCTAACCGGCTTCAATGAGGCAGCTCTTATCTCCCAAAGAATAACACCATTAGCGCACCACCAGGCCCTGAGGTTGAATGAGCTCAAGTTCTTTGAGTTCACCTGACCTCTCCAGCCCTTGATTTTAAATCTCAAAGCATCAGGGGAACCTGGTGGGGCTCTGCTCAGAGGTTCAACCTAGGACCCTTCAGGAAGCACCCATGAGGCTCACATCCCCGTCATATTGGTAGCTTCCCAGACACATCCCTCAGACATATACAGAAGTCAGGAGCGAGACTCACCATCACTCATTCCCAAGAGGGCCTGTTTTCCCTGAGCCTCTCTTCCTGCCCTGTTGAGTTGAATAACCTCACACTCCTCTAAGTAGCGTTGGCTCTTCACTATTCTGCACCTATGTGAAGGCTGACTCTTGACAGTCATTTCTTGGCAGAATCATGCCATTTTGACCGTAAGAAAATTGTCCCATCGTTTCTGTTTCCTTGTAACACTGTCCTTAGACGTGAGGATCTGACATGAGTAAATGAGCCCAGCCCTGTTCTCGGGGAGCTTCTGCTCTGGCTGGGGAAACAGAGCTGACTCTGAGAGCAGCTGGAACCGAACAAGGCAGTAAATAATTAAGTGCTACTCAATTACATAATTGATTAATTATAACTAATTGCTACTTAAATGAACTGCTCTAGTCCACATTGATCTCCTTGGCTCTGACCTCCTCGAGCAGCAGCCACGGTCTGAGCCACTCACTGGGGCTTTCACACATTGTCTGGAATACTCTCCATCCTCTCATGGGTGAGTCTCCCCTCTCCTGACTGCCAGTGCCCCCAAGGGCCGTGCCAGGTCTTTTCCAGCTAATGACGGGCCCTGTTCTCTTGCTCCTCTAGCTCTCACAGCAGAATCAGCCCAGTCAAAGCATAAGACTCCTTGCATAATGAACACTTGCCTAGTAAGGTCAAAAACATGGACCAGTGTTCATGTAGACTTTGTGCCCCATCTTCTTGTGCCCATGAGTATAAACTAGGGTCTCACAATTAGAATTGGTTTTGCTTCAGGAGCTCCCATAGCATGTCACTAGGTTACCTCAGGGAGCCTCTGGGAATGGCACCAGATGTGCTCTTCCATTCCTCAGCCCTGTACTGTTGAGCCACCAAGATGGTGCTTCTACAGCCCATGTCGCTGGCCACACTGCCCTGCTGGGTCTGCCCTGTGGCCTCCACTCTGACGGCTCCTGCGAGACCCTCCCTTCCCTCGTGCTTTGTTTGACAGATGATGGAAGGAAGAGCAAGCCAGGAGTTGCCCACCTCCCTAAGTCTGCCTGTATTTCTTTAGGGTTTGAATCCCCCACTAGGCGCTAAGCAACTTGAGAAGTCTTCACTCATCACCAGGTCACCAGATGCTGGAAGAGCACTGCATTTACTTGCTGTGGCTGCCATAATAAAATCCCACTGACTGGGTGGCTTAAACAACAGGAATGTATTTTCTCCCAATTCCAGGAGGGAGAAGTTCAAGGTCAAGATGTCAGGAGGTTTGATTTCATTCTGAAGCCCCTTCTGGACTTGTACATGTCCACTTTCCCACTGTGTCTTCCCATGGTTTTTTCTGTGTTTGTCTCTGTCCTAATCTCTTCTTCTTATAAAGATGCCTGTCATACTGGATTAGGTCCTAACTAGATGATGTCATTTTATATTAATTACCTTTTTAAAAGCCTTATCTCCAAATACAGTCACATTCTGAGGTACTGGGGGTTAGTCAGGAGTTCAACAGATGAGTTTTAGGAGGAGCACTACAGCCTACTCCAACTGCTAGTAGTCTTCATGCTTAATAAATGTGTGGGCTTGGTGGAATGGTGGGATGGGCAGACAGCCAGATGGTTGGACTGAAAAACAGAACAGCTGCTAAACAGGTATTGGCTGGATACAGAGCAGAAGGTGGGATGAGAGGCTTGGGAGAGGCTTGCCCAGTCTGGGTCTTTCATACTCAGTCACACCCTCTCCTTTCTCCCTGAAAGGGGCCTGCTTTTTAGGATGACAATTCCTTTTGTTTCCTTCACAGCCCAAGAACAGAGTCACAGTGCTGGCAAGGCCTGGAGAGCAATGATAAGGAATGTGCCACCTGAGATGTGCCGTCCCCGTGCGAGCCACCCTCTGGGGACGGCCCTGCTCTCTTTGGAGGAGAGAGAAGACAGGTGAGCACTGAAAGACAGGTGAGCACTGAAAGACAGGTGAGACCTGAATGCCACACAGGCCAGTTTCCCAGTGGCTCCAGGAAATTCTCTCTAACCCAACACTGAGAAGCAGACTTTGTGAATAACAAACATCTGCAAGGGACACAAAGCCCTGCAAACCAGAGCCTTTTCTCTCCCTATGCAGTGGACTCACTGCTGTCGTAAAACAGGCACCGCACTCCCAGTGGCAGGAGAGGCCCATAATTACAGTGGGGCTGAGAGAGTGCTCAGGGTCAGCAAAACAGAGGGGAGGAAATTGCTGCACAGATTGGCTCAAATATCAGACTCAACGAAGAAGAAAACACAATTTGTTCATTTGGAAAATGACTCTAGTGACGTGAATGCCCCAGGCATTGTCGGAATACCAGGGAAACAGCGACAGCCTGCAGAGCTGGGGGTTCTCTAGGGGAGGAAAGGCCACATGCTGCTTTGAGACAGGAGAACGGCTTGGTGGGCCAATAGCAGAGGTGACCCTCTCTTGCGTTCATGAGTTCAGGCATTCATGAGCCATCAGTCAGCTGGGCTCACCAGCATCTTTGAGGGTACCAGACTCTGGCCTGAGCTCCCAGAACAGGCGACACTGCAGGGCACAGCACAACACTTCCAGGGCACAGGGCCCTTGGAAGGACAGCAGGTGGGGCATGGGGTTGTGCACAATGGCCATCTCTGCATCTGTCAACCCCAGGACCCATCTTGTAAGCCCCTTTCCCACCATTTCCTCCTCTGTTGCAGTGACCCAGGACAGAGGACGGGGCAGGGTTGGCTATGAGTAGACAGAGGCCTGAATGCTGTGGGCCAGCATCATACTAGATGGCTTCTGGGTCAGGTGACCACCCACCTGGTTTGCCCAGGATGGCCCAGGTTCACACCTATGGTCCCAGCATGATCATTAACATCCAAAGTATCCCCATTTGAATACTAAATTAAACAGATGTCCTAATTCTCTTGAATATTACAGGACAGGATCCCCACCCTCCCATACCTTTTAGCCATGACATTTATGATGGGTCCAAGCTCTGCCTGGAAAAGGGACAGTGGGCCAGGGCCTCTCCACAGGGCAGGTGGGCTCTCCCTTTAGGAATTATGAACATAGGGCTGACTAGGGGATCAGTGTGTGCGTGGAGACATCACTCAGCTCAGGTGGCTGCTCCAGCCAAGCCCACGCTGAGCACACAGTGCTGTTGTCTCAGTGGTCTGGGAGCCCACCAACCATTGCAGCCCCGCCGAGGTAAGGCCTAGCTGAATTCCTGCAGACGAGCTGCCCCCAACCTTCTCCTACTCCCGTGTCTTTGCCTGAAAGCCCCATCTTCAAATGTCCTGCAGACAGGGCTCTACCTTCGCATCCTGCCTAGGCTAAGGCTAGATCCATCTTCAGACAGAGACAAATAGCTATTTCCCAACTATAGCTGGGGGGTTTGTCATCATTAGGGGCTGGCAAAAACCAGGGAACAGGGGATGGTTCTGTGAATGAGTGACAGAAGTTGGAACTTGAAGAGTAGGGAAGTTTTAGGTCTTTAAGGGGGGTGCAGCAGGAAGAAAGACATGAGGTCGTTGTGGCCTCAATGTAGGAAAGTCACCTGGACAGGCACTGTAGGCCAGGCCCTGAACCCATTCTGAGAGGCCCAGGATGCCTGGCACTCGCTCTCACCCTGCCTCGGATCCTGCTAGCCACACCATTTCATCTAATGACACTGCCTGGGATTTAATGGACTCTTAAACATAATGCTGCTACTGTGGACAAAGTTTAGTTTTAGCTAATTAAGTCATCGAAAGTTGAAATAAAGAGCAAAGATTGAAATGCTCACCATCATTCAGTGAAATGGAATGACTTCATAATCTGCACAAAACATGGGACGCTCTCTCCTGGTCTTCCCCCGGGGGTTTCTGGCCAGGCTGTTGGTGAGAGTGAGTGGGTCTGGCAGATCTGGGGAGGCACAGGCCTCCTGCACTCATTCACATGATCTCATGGTTTCCACTGCTTTCTGTTTGCACAGAAACTGTCTCTGTGTTGAATGGCCTTTAAAATTCCAATTTTTATTCTAATTATTCTAGTTTTGCTTTTGAAAGTTCACTTAGCAGCTCTAAGCATGAAGTTACATAAAGAGAGGGGTATTTCCTTTGACCACCTGGAGAAAGCACTAGAAAGTAGGTAATACCTACCACTTTAGAAATAGAAAGCAAATATGAAGGATTTTTTTTAATCCCAGCAGTTATTTAAAAGATAAACAGTAAATACAAGTGGAATTATACCAACTAACCATACTACCAGCAGTCAATTGCTGTAGAATAAACATCCTTATTTCCAGGGCGTTCTAATATATTCAAAGACATGGAGAATGGCACCAAAAGAATTTATCACTGACATTTGCTAAATTAGATATTCCCGAGGTTTGCCTATATGGATGACAACATTTTTAGCACTTCAAGGTCCTTGGAAGAAAAACTCTGTATAAAAATTCAGAATGGTATTGTTATCATCAACATGTTAAAATTGACTGTGATTGTTACAGCAGTCTTAAAATCAAAGAGACCTAAAAAGAAGGGGAAAATTATATGTGTACTCTCTATTTGGATTTTTATACATGAGATTTAAAACATAATGTTGTGATGTTTGTTTCAGATAAATTCCCTTTTACCAAAGGTGTTTCTTCTGAGCCAGTCAATGCATAGCTTAGCAGGACCCATCAACCAAATAATATCCTTTAACAACACTTCAATTAGCCAGGGCACCATATTTGACAGTTCAGTTCTCAACCTGTTCAACCGTTCATTCCATTTTGGCTGCTGTCCTAATTAATGGCTAATCTATAAAAATGAGATGATAATACATACCTTATACATGCCACACACACATAGTTATAAGAACAGAACCGGATTACACACATGGTAGCACCTGGTATGGGAAGGGCTTGGTAAACATTTGGATTTTCTGTTTCTCTGCCTTTTTTCATAATATTCTGTAAACTCTTATTATCTTTACTCTTGTATTTCCAAGGCTATTTAGAAATAAATAACCACAAGATTTAAAAATCCTTTTGTATAGTAAAATCGCCTAGTATGGATATTTTCCAAAAACAAGTCAAAGGACTCAGAGGCCTCTATAGCAGTTTGAGGCTCTTTGGCTGGGATCCCTATTCCTCAGTGGCTCAAGACCAAATTTCCACTATCAACACCATCCATCTTTATCCCAGAGCACAATTGGAGATTAAAGTCTAGAAATGGACTGAATTACAAACATTTTTAAACTGTGTCACCAGAAATGTATTTGTACTCTTACATCACTTTTGTTTCTCTCCCTACATTGGATATTCAGTATCCCACTTTTAGACTATTTTCAAAATAGACAATGCTCCCAAACCTTCTCCCAGCAACAGATTTGGTCTTCCAGATCATTGGTTTCCCAGTCTTTCTCTCCTCTCCTTTCTCCAATGACCCCTCCGCAGGATTTATTGCTCTTCTAAGTCTTTACTAAAACTATGTAAAATGTTTTAAAGTCAGCTGCAACCTCCAAAATTCACAAACAATACATTCCTTAGGACAAGGGCCGTGACTCGCATTTGTTTAAAATCCTCTCTATGTGCTGTCATAGCTAGTTCTCAATGATCTTTGAATGAAACTTAATCTTTTTGAATGCAAAGCTGGCAACAGATATTAACAATGCTATGATTTGGACTCTGGACATTATGTGGGTGTCTCAAGTTGAGCCTGCTTTCTGAAAGACGGGCCTTATCCAGACCCTCTCAGCTTTAGATACAGTTGGCCCTTCCTGGACGCCATATGCAAACATGAACCTGGTCAGGGGATATGTAGCTTCAGCCAATGACCCAGTCCTGCAATGGTCAACAATGGCTGTTAAGAGGGGCAACCTGAAATTTATAAACCTACTACAAAGCATAAATAAAAGCTTTAACCTTGTTTCTTGGTGATAAATTTTTCCCACTTTTTATTGTATTTATACTTGCCATATATATTTGTGTGTACATATGTGCATACCAACTCATTCACCTAACACTTTATGGATGCATAAAATCAGATTACATGTAATTTTTCACCATTTTATTATACATAACATCAGATATAAAGCATGGCCGTGGCCTTATAATGACATGCAATGGAACATATCAGAATGCAGCTATAATCAGCAAAGCCCATTTCAGTTACCATAGCAGGACACAAGGGGATTTGAATCATGAGTAAATGTTCTGATCTGTGGGTAATTCCTAACCACAATTTCAGTTTAAGCAACCCCATAACTTTGGCTTTCTTTAGCAGAGAACCCACAATGCATAAAAATAAAGAATCTCATCCTGGTTTTTCTTCTCTAGGGTATCTCTTTATGTGAGGAGACGTTATACGTTCAGACCCATGAAAAGCACTTGAATTAGATTCATGTGATCGTTTTTATGGGTTGAGGCCATACATGCCTTCTAAGAGGCCAAACTTTCTCCCAGCAGAAACTTGGGCCCTGGCTGGGATCACTACAACGTGTTCTTGACTTTGACCTCTTTCATCTTTCACGTGATGTCGTCCCACCTGCATGGAATATAAACTTCTCTGTATGCTGTGCATACCTAATCCAGAGTCTAGAGTCTACTTTTGAAACTTTCATTTACAAACCAGACCTTTCAACAGAAAAGAGAACCCACAAATATCAGACACCTCTCTACCCAGAACTTCCCCTGGATTCACAATTCTAAGTTGTGCCTATTTTAGTACTAAAGCAACATGTGACTTGCTGTGATGAAAAATTAGAACAGGAGAAATAAGTATCTCCATTAAGGTTTTGTGAGTCTCAAATATTACAACCTGTAATATTACAATCGCCTTTGACGATCACTCCAGTCAACTCCTGTCATTTCATAAATGAGGACACTAATGTGTAAGAGTTTATGCCAGTCACAGTGGCTCATACCTGTAATCCCAGGACTCTGAGAGGCCAATGCAGGAGGATTGCTTGAGCCCAGGAGTTCGAGACCAGCCTGGGCAACATGGCAAAACCCCGTCTCTACAAAAAAAAAAAATAATAATAATAATAATACAAAAATTAGCTGGGCATGGTGGTGCATGCCTGTAGTCCCAGCTACTTGGGAGGCTGAGGTAGGAGGATCGTTTGAGCCCAGAAGGTTGAGGCTGCCGTGAACCAAGATCATACCACTGCACTCCAGCCTAGGTGACAGAGCCAGATCCTGTCTCAAAAAGAGAAAAAAAAAAAAAAAGGTTTAAAGACCAGCTGAGGTCCCACTCAGTGAGTACCAAGCAGGAGCCAGGTGTCTGCTCCAGTACCTGTTTCATGACCTTTCACCATGACATTTTCCACCCCTACTCTACCCCTAATGCTAATCACCCACTTAATCAATACATGCTCAAACCTCTAATGTGCCAAAGTGACTTTTCAACATGGGTCTGCTCTCTGCTTTGCTCAATTAACTTCCCACCTCCCTTGATAAGCAGACCCATGTTAGAATTCTATGGTGTTAACAGTTTTATAAACTAATGCCTTTGTTAGGTCCTTCAAAATAGGTGCTGGCAAAATAAATATAACCCTCTACATTGTAGAGCCCTCTGCATTTTACAAAACACGTTCATGGACATTATCTCACTTGATCAAGTAAGTCAATAAAAGGTTTATTTGCTTAGAGAGAGAGGAATGGAAGAGGCAGAGAAAGCTAAACAACAGAAGTGTCCATCAGAAAAAAGAAAAAGAGATTTAAAATACAGGTGGGGACTCAACAAAAACATAGTTTTTCCTTCTCAAGCTGGGAGCTGAAAAGCCTCCAGTCACTTCCCCATGGCAATCTCTTTTTTTGAGGAGCTCAAGCCTGAGAATCTGCCTGAAACAGAAATCACTGACATCTCCTCCAGGCCCTGACCTCAGAGCCTGTAGAGTTCCCATAACTGGAGTTAGCAAACTGTGCTCCCAGGAACCCTGCAATGCTTCCAGGGAGGGCTGGGCAGGGCAGGGGTGCTGTGTTTGTGCAAAAAGTAAAGACTTCTGATGACAGAGGCTGGAATCCTAGGAGAGGTCTCCAGTGGCCAGGGGCCAGATCCAGCCTCTTCGGACCCAAGGAACTCATTGCTCTCTCAGGGCTAGTTGGAGCTCATGA
This sequence comes from Papio anubis, assembly GCF_008728515.1. Taxonomy (NCBI): domain Eukaryota; kingdom Metazoa; phylum Chordata; class Mammalia; order Primates; family Cercopithecidae; genus Papio; species Papio anubis. The sequence continues at coordinate 22,899,137 of NC_044989.1, forward strand.
ATCTGAAGGTCAAGGTATCTTTTGTTCATTTATGATGAAAATGTATTTATGATGTCAGGGAAAAATTATGACACCCAAAATCCCACTATCTACTCATGTCAAATTTACATTTCTCCATCATCTCTGGCCCTCCTTATCTTCCCACCTACATTTTTTACAGCTATAAGAACGTTCTATGTAAATTGTATATCCTTTTTTCTGTGGTATTATGTTTGGTATTTTTTTCCAAGTTTTTACTGTTCGGTCATAATGATCTTCATTTTTATAATCTTCTTAGCGTAAGGTGGAAAGGTCATAAAAGGAACTTGTAGGTATAAAATTAATCAATCATTTTACCAAGGAAGGGCTAATTCTGCCCTGGAAGGAATTTGTTAAATGGAGCCTGAGATGCTGGAGACCCCAACATAACTGGGTGTAGCCTCAGGAAGCTCAAAGATCCAGAATGCAGATCCGTGCCTGTGGGAGAGAGGCATGGCATCTGGGGACAGGGATATCTGGCCACCAGGGAGGGGGCCTTCCTCTATGAGCTGGGAATAGTTCAACAGACTCCTCCAGGACCCAGACGAAGTATCCACCTCGGCTCTCATGCACTGCAGTCACCATCTGAGAGTTTGCCACTGCAAATGTGTGATCTGGTCTAGATTCACACAGAAGAATCACATGGGAAAGGTCAGTGTCTTCACCCCTGAGGACCTGGCCACCTCTGGGCATAAAGACATCACTGAGTTTCAGGGCACAGAAAAGAACAACAGTGACCACATCAAGTTGTGTGATGTCAAGGGCAGGATGGCCTTCCCTCTAGGGCTTGGCCTTCTCTCCCTGCAACTTGTAGCACTCCATGGAGTAACCTAACCAGAATATGGTCATGGTTCCCCAGGGCTGGGTATCTGGCTTGTTCATTGCTTTATGGTCTTCTATATAAGACTGTCATCAATACCCTTGTGCCTTTGGCTTTTGTATCTGAGGGACGGTTAGGACAGTGGATGGTGATATCCCCACATCTCAGGGGCTTTTTCCTCACAAGGCTGAAAAATTCCAGGATGGCAATTTATAGTATGTCAGAGGAATCTAGGAGTGAGTACAGAGCAGTTTCATTTTTGTGGAGGTCATAGGAATTCCATGGGCAATACCTTTGATGCCATGGGCATAGCACCAGCTTCCCTGCCAGGGTATCATTGATCTGAACTTCTCCTTCCCCTATTCTCAGACAGGCCTGGGCCTAGCCCAGAAGAAAACATAAGCTGCTCTAGACCTACACCCTGGAAATGTCCTTCTCATCGTCAAATTCCCATCCCCTATTAAATTTAAATTTGAATTATGTATTTTTTGCTTTCCCTCCAGATAACATTGTCTTCTTCAATATGAAATTAGATAGAGGTAAGAGAAATGATTGCTGAGTTGTTTGAATTTTAATCATTAGACTCAAAGAAGAAACGGTGACTCAACTAACTCTTCATTAAAAGTCCTATATTTCATCCAAGATAGAACATACCAGAATAAAAGGTTTTGGGGCACTTTTTATGGTGCATGTTCTTAAAACACTGTAAAATCCAATGACATTTATTTTCCTAAGTATATTTCACCTTTTAATAAGATTAAAACTAATCTGGCTGATTGTCTCAAAGAAAAAGCCATCCTTTCATATATCAGAGGCCAGCGGCCCGTGACCAGCCTGCCAAAGGTGACCCGCATAGGGATTCGGAGGGATGCCAGGGAACTCATACTGCATTGATTTTCCTAACTTGACTCTCAGCATTACTAAGGGCTTTGGCTTGGACTCACAGTTCTGGCTCTTTCTTCTCCTGGCTCACTCACAGAAGAAGCTGGAGTCCCAGAGGACCAACTCTCTGTCTACAACTGCCTTGGCTGGAGCCTGAACCACGCCTGTCCTGGCCCAAGGGAGGGTTTGGTCAATGTGTACTTACAAAGTAACCTATCCAAAATGGAATGCATTGTCTCCTCATCCCCTAGAGACACACACACACACACACACACACTTATGCAACACATACACACTCACTCCTTCTATATTCTCTAGCTCAGTGAAAGGTGTCACTATCCTCCTAGTTACTCAAACTAAAACCTGGATAATTCTAGACTTTTTCCTCCTCTGTTCTCCAATAACCATGACCTCAAAGAACTATGTATTCTAACCCATCAATGCCTTCTTCTCTACTCCATGGCCAGAGTTCTTATTGTCTCTCATCTGAACTATTGCAATATCAGGACATGCTATAACTAAAGCAAGGGGCTTCCAAAATACCTTTCAATTCAATCCATCCAGTAATGAGTGAGTGCCCTGTGCTGAGTTGCAGGGAACACTCCTGACCTTGAGTAGTTCACGGTCTCCTTAGATATGTGCTACCTGACCATGCAGAAATGAGAGAAAGAAGCAGCGTAATGATAAAGTGACAACCAACTATGATAGCATCCCCAAATAAGTTCTCTGGAAGAGAAAAGACTAATGGGGCAGAAGTTATCAGGAAGGCTCCCTGGAAGAAGTGGGAATTTGAGCTAAGCTGCCAAGACTGTGTAAAACTTGAATCTGTGAATTAAAAGGAACAGTGGAGAAAAGTCTTAAGAGCCAGAAGAACTCTTGGCAATACAGAGACAGAGGAGAGTAGGCTCTGTGTTGGGGATGGTAAAAAATGGGGAAAAGCAGGAAGTAGGTGCTTCTGAACAGATCAGAGACCAGGGAGGCTGAAGTTCCTGGAGGAGGGGAGAATGAGTATGGCCTCCTGCATGCTGAGTTTAGAAAAGGCAAAATGGGTGAGTAGCCAGTAAAATTCACCCTGAAATTAAAATGATTGCTTCTGGCTATACCACCTCCTTGGCCAAGGCCCCAGTGTCTTGCCTAGTCTGCTGCCAGCCTGTCCAGTCTGCCAGGATGAGTGTCGGGGCATGCCATTCTGTTCCCAATCAGTAGCCGATTTCTCCCAGGACTCATAAAAGCATCCACTTAAGCTCTGAAGTCTGCAAGTTCTGAGGTCAATGTGTGCCACATTGGACAGTATATGGGGTTAACAGTGGGGAGTTCAGGAAGGAGCTCCCAATAGAAAAGCTCTTTATTCTCTTAGGAGAGGAAAGCAAGCCTCCCCATGCCCAGGGAAGCTGCACATCCCCTGTGGCTTGGAAACCAGCTATCTAGGCCCATGGCATTCAAGTTAGTATCCAAGCAATGGCAGAGGGACATTGAGAATATAGTTCCTGGAGCCTGGAGATGATCAGCCAATGATAGAGGCTGGGCCTGTTTTTCAAGAGCAGGTGCACATTTGTGTCTTCTGACCCACTGGGCAAATAAACCCATGGGGCAGCACCGCTGGCCTCCAGAGTCATGTGCATACCTTTAGGCTGGAGAGGGAACAGTCAAGGCAGCTGTGCCCAGAGGCTGAATCAACAAGGGTAAGGGAGGAACAGGCAAGCTCAGGCCAAGGAATTGGGGCTTGCAACTATTCCCCTAGTCTTTGACAGGACAGAGGAACCATGGCTATCCCTTGGGATACCTATATTCTAATACCTGCTGTGACACTTGCTGGTTCTTGTATTCAAGGAAGCTGCCTACCCAGTGTCGGCTTCCACACACTTCCCTGTAAAATAGAGATCAAAGACCTGCTCTCCCCACAATCACCACCACTGCTGAGGGTTTGCTGATGAATGAGCCAATACTTATGGAAGCAATTCTTACACTGTGTGGTCCTACACTCAAATGACATCATGTTATTACCATCTGTGCTCAACATGGCCCTGGCCACAGAATGAGGAATGTAGAATCTGGCATTGTCCTCAAGAAGTTCATAATCAGACGTGAAGGAGAGAAACATCACCCACAGACCATCATTCGACTGGCTGAAGTGATACTATCCAGGCTACTGTGAGCTGCAGGAGCTCAGAAAGATGGTGGTGGGTATAACCAGAGAAGATCACTCAAAAGAGTGTGAACATAAGCTGGACCACAAAGGATAGAGTAAATTTGGAAAGATGGAAAAGAAAAAAAGAAATCTACAGACATCAGAAATGTAGGCCAAAAGCCCAGCTTCTATAACTTGTTCATGGCTACCATACATAGAAGCACCCAGGACTGCAATCCCTTTTGTATACAAGTTTCTTTTCTTTCTGAGCAAAGTCAAGAAATCTGAAAACTGTAAGGCAGGAAAAAAGAAGAAGATTAAGATTAGCCATGATTTCATCACTCGGGATGATCAGTGTTCTTGTATTAATTATCTTAAAAGTCTTTTTCAAATATTTTTCTACAACATCATTTTTAAATGCTTGCATAAATTTTATACCTATATGTAAACTAGTTAACAAATTCCTCTATTGCTGGGATTTTAAGACGTCTCTAAGTGATATAAACAATATTTCAAATTTTGTGATTGGGAATGTGGATTTTAGAATATGAGTGTTGAGGTCCAAGTTTTGTCTCCACTGTTTATTAGGTGAGTTGCATAAACTCTATAAACTGTTTCCTACTTTGAAAAACAGAGGTGTGTCAGTGATAGTGGTGTATGCCTGTAGTCCTAGCTATTTTAGAGGCTGAGGGGAGATGATCACTTGAGTCCAGGAGTTCAAAGCTTTAGTGTGCCATGACCTCACCTGTAAATAGCCACTGCACTCCAGCCTGGACAACACAGTGAGACCCCATCTCTAAAAATGAAAATAGGGGGTCGGGCGCAGTGGCTCATGCCTGTAATCCCAGCACTTTGGGAGGCCAAGTGTGGGGGGTGGATCACAAGGTCAGGAGTTCGAGACCAGCCTGGCCAACATGGTGAAACTCTGTCCCTGCTAAAATTACAAAAATTAGCTGGGCATGGAGGTGCGTGCCTGTAATCCCAGCTACTTGGGAGGCTGAGGCAGGAGAATCGCTTGGACCCAGGAGGTGGAGGTTGCAGTGAGCCAAAAGCACGCCATTGCACTCCAGCCTGGGTAACAGGGTGAGACTCTGTCTCAAAAAAACAAAAAGCAGTGAAAATAGCACCTAACATACAACATTGATTATTTTAGACACTTTATTTTGACATATCATGCAAAACACTTAACAAAGTTCCCACTGCATGATAGGAACCTAAGAAACAACTGTTATTCTCATCATCATTATACCTATATGTTATCTTTCAGTACATCTAAGATTATATTATTGGGATAATCTGTCCACATTAAAGTTTTTTAAATACATTTCCTAAATTGCAGACCAAAAATATGTACTAGGATTGAAATGTTTCTAATCAAGATGGATTAACAGGAACTAGATTTACCCTACCACCATAAACAAACAATCTCTAAGAATATATAAAACTACAATTTTCATATATTGCATATGGGAAGCACAGGACAATGACCCTTGAGAGAAGTAAAATAAATTAGATGAGTCCTCTGATGACCCCAGCTTACTGCGGGGAGTTATTGGGTGATAGCAGAAGAAAAAAGAACCCAGACAGAGCTCAGCATGCTACCTGAGCTGAAGAAACAAAGCTGGTAAACAAAGTTTGGTCCAGGAAGACCAAAGAAACTAAAATGTATAGGACAGAGTACTGGAGAGGAAAGAACTACACAGAAAAAGAGCTCCGGAGTGGTGTAGAGTGCCTCCCTAAAGTCTTCAGCCGAGTATAGATCAGACATGTATGTGAGAAGACTACCCAAGGCCAAGGAAAGAACTGTCGAAAGGAACAGGGAGAACAATCCCAGAAACTCACACAAACTTAGAAAGACTTTGTGTTTCTACCAGCCCTAAAGGAAAACTTTATAATTTGTGGTGCACTGGATAGAGAATCAGAATGATATTTGCCTTATTTATGGTCAAAATTAGCTCTAGATTAAAGCCTATATTGGACCCAACTGAAAAAGCTTTTTAAAAAGGCTAAATGAGCAAACTATTTCCAAGTAACTTTACTGTGTCCCTGAACTTAAAATTTTGTATAGGAATATAAATATGGACAGCACCCAACAAGGTAAAACAAACAATGTTAACAACAAATAAAAAGCTATCAGACATGGGGAGAAGACAACCAGCGATGAGGGAGACACATGAACTAAGAAGACATTCCCAGAAATGGCACAAATGATAGAACTGGCAACCAAGGGTGTTAAAACAATTACTTTAACCATATCCCGTATGCTCAAGAAGGCATGGGAAAGATTATGCATAAGTAGAGGCTTGGAAGATATTTAAAAGACTGAAAGTGAACTCCCACAGATGAAAAATACAATTTATGAAATGAAAAAAAATACTAGATAGCATTAACAGGGAGATTAGAAACTGCAGAAGAAACAATTATGGAACTTGAAAATAAGCAATAGAAACCAACCAAAATGAAACAAAGAAGAAAAAACGCTGAAAAGAAAACCTAAGAAGAACTCACTTTGATTAAACTTCAAGTAGCCTAATATGTGCTGAATCACAAAATGGAAAGAGGTAGGTGAGCAGAGTCAAAAAAATTGAAAAATAATGCCTCCAAATTTTCCAAATTAACACAACTATAAACCTATAGATCCAAGAAGATCAACAAAGACCAAACACAAGAAGAGTAAAGAAAACTAGACCAAAACCATCCTAATCAAGTTATTTAAAACCAGTGAGAAATAAAAACTTTGAAAGCATTCAGAGAATACACATTACATACAGAAGAACAAGGATAGGCTAATGGCAGACTTCTCATGGAGAAAAAGGCAAGCCAGAAGACAGTGTTAGAGCATCTTTAAGTACTGAAAGTAGGTCAAACTAAAATTCTATAAACAGTAAAAACATTTTTCAGAAATGAAAACAAAGATTTTTACGACAAACAAAAGCTGAAAGAATTCATCACCAACAAAACTTTAGTACAAGAAATGTTGAAGAAAGTCCTTTAAGCAGAAGGAAAATTATACTAGGCATAAAAATCAATGCCTACACAAAGGAATAAAGATCATGCTAAAATGGTAAAGATAGAAGTAAACTTTTGGCTGGGTGCGGTGACTCACGCCTGTAATCCCAGCACTTTGGGAGGCCGAGTTGGGTGGATCACGAGATCAGGAGTTCCAGACCAGCCTGGCCAAGATGGTGAAACCCTGTCTCTACTAAAAATACAAAAATTAGCTGGGCGCAGTGGCAGGCGCCTGTAATCCCAACTGCTCAGGAGGCTGAGGCAGGAGAATTGCTTGAACTGGGGGTGTGGAGGTTGCAGTGAGCCGAGATCACGCCACTGCACTCCAGCCTAGTGGCAAAGTGAGACTCCGTCTCAAAAAAAAAAAAAAAAAAAAAAAGTAAACTTTTTTAAAAAAACTCCTCTTTATATCTCACTAAAAATAACTGACTATTAAGGCAATAACAGTAACACTCTATTGTGAGATTTATAACATATTTAAAGGTAAAATGTAAAACAATAATAGTACAAAGACTAGGGAGGAGAGATGGAAGTGAATGGTGAAAAATTAAAAATGGAGCAGCAAACTACAGCACATGGGCCAAATATGACCAGACACCTGTTTTTTCTTATAACATTTTACTAGAAGCTAAACACATTGGCTGGGTGTGGTGGCTCATGCCTGTAATCCGAGCACTTTGGGAGGCCGAGGTGGGTGGATCGCAAGGTCAGGCATTCAAGACCAGCCTGACCAACATAGTGAAACCCTGTCTCTACTGAAACTACAGAAAATTAGCTAGGCATGGTGGTGGGCACCTGTAATCCCAGATACTCAGGAGGCTAAGGCAAGAGAATCGCCTGAATCTGGGAGGCAGAGGTTGCAGTGAGCCGAAATCACCCCACTGTGCTCCAGCCCAGGCGACAGTGCAAGACTCCATCTCAAAAAAAAAAAAAAAAAAAAAAAAAAAAAGAAGAAGAAGAAGAAGCTAAACATATTTATTTATTTATATCTACATATTTATTTATGTCTGTTTATTGTCTATGGCTGCTTCCATACTACAATGGCAGAATTCACTGTTAATAGAGAACATACAGCCTACAAGCCCTGAAATACTTACCATCCGGCTCTTTACAAATAATGATTCTCTATCCCTTCCATAAACCCTGAAACAGCTACAGAGTTATGACTAATACATCAACAACAGAGATAAAATGGAATCATACTAAAAAAATTAATCCACAAGATAGAAGACAAAAAGATGGCAGAGAAAAAAAAAAATCCTAAAGAAAGAATGATGGGATAAAGAAAAAACAAATAGCATGATTGTGGAATTAAAGATAACCACAACAATCACATTAAATATGAATGATCTCAACATTCCAAGAAAAGCCACAGATTGTAAGATTGGAAGAAAAGTAACATACATTTATATGCAGCACTCAAGAAGTTTACTATAAATACAAAGACACAATAGATTGTAACTATTAATAAAAGCATGGAAACAGATAATACCATGCTAACCCTAATGAAAACAAATATGGTGTGGCTATATTAACGGCAAACAAAGATTTCAGAGACAAGAATATTACTAGGCATAAAAAGAGATACTTACTACTTAAAAAGAGTTAATTCAGAAAAGGAACATAATAACCCTAAATTTAGGCACTTAATAACGAAGCGTCAAAATGTATGAAGAAAACTTAGATAAATGTTAGTTAGAAATAGACAAATCCACAATTACGTTGATGATTTAAATACTCCCCTCCCAATAATTGATTAAACAAAGATGCATAATATCAAGAAAAATATAGAAGACTTTAACAATACTATCACTCCATTTAAACTAACTGACATTTATATGGCACTCCAGTCAAGTATAAAACGCACTTTCTTTTCAAGAACACATAAATGCATTTATATGATATCATATTTTGGGCCATAAAACAAGTCTTAATAAATTTTAAACAATTAAATTCATACAAAGTATGTTCTCTAACCAAAATATGATAAAGTTGAAAACAAACAACAGAAAGATATCTGGAAAATTTTCAAAAAGCGAGTGGGTGAAAGAATAACATTTTTAAAGAAAATTAGAAAGTATCCAGAAAATAACAAAATGAAAATATATCACTTACAAATGTATAGCACTAAAGGTCTATATTAGAACTGAAGAAAGTTCTCAAATCAATAATCCCCATAAGAAACTAGAAAAAGAAGAAAAAATTAAACATCACAATAAGCAGAAAGAAAAAAATAAACAAAGATGAAAGTAGAAATCAATGAAATAGAAAATCAACAGAGAAGATTGATGAAATCAAAATCTAGTTCTTTGAAGAGATCAGTAAAATTTATCAATCCCTAGCAAAACTGATCAGGAAAAAAAGAGAGAATTGCCAATATCAGAAATGATAAAAATGATATAATTACAGATTCAATGGATATTAAAAGAATAAAAACAGAATATTATGAACAACTTCATGATATAAATGTTGACAACATAGATGAAATAAACAAATTCCTTAAAAGACACAAACCACCAAAGTTCATTCAAGACAACATAGATATCCTGGAAAACTCTACAGTTATTAAAGAAACTGAACTGATAATTAATAATCTTTTGCCCCCTCCCAAAAAAATGCACAGAGCCAGATGGACTCAAAGGTGAATTGTATCAAATATTTAAATTTGAAATAATACCAATTCTACATGAAGTCTTTCAGAAAACTGAGGAGCAGAAGATACTTCTTATGTCTTTCAGAGGCCAGAATAACTTTGTTACCAAAACCAAGTGAAGACATCAGAAAAGAGAAAACTGGAGAGTCCTTATGACATTAATAAAATGTAATGTTTTTAGAAAATTGAATTCAATAATATATTTAAGAGATAGTAAGTACATGAAGACCAAGTAGACTTTATCCCAAAACTGTGAAGTTGGTTTAACATTGGAAATTATAATTCCAATTATAATTTAATTGGAATTAATTATATTTAGTTTATGTTTATTATATTTAGTTTATTAATTAATTATATTAGTTAATTATATTTAGTTTATTTAGTTAATGATTAACTAAATAAAAATAACATGACCATCTCAGTAAATGCAGAGAAAGTATTTTACAAAATCCAACATGAATTATTACTTGTAAACGCAAAGAAACATCCAAAAACTTATGCAAAAAAGGAATAGAAGGGAACTTCCTCAAAATCTACAGCTAACATCATACTTAATGGTGAAAGACTGAGTGCTCTTGCCCTAGGCTAAGGAACAAAAAAACGGATGTCTGTTTTCAGCACTTCTATTCAAAACTGTACTGGAGATTTTGAACAGTGAATTCAGCCAGGAAAAAGGAATCCAGACTTGAAAGGAAGAAGAACAACTTTTTGCGTTGACAAATGACATCCATGTAGAAAACCCCATGGATTATCCAAAAAAAGCAACTGGAACCGGTAAATGAGTTTAACAATGTTTCAGGATGCAAGATCAATGAATAAAAGTGAACTTTATTTCTATATAATAGCAACAATCAGAAAGAGGAATTTCTTAAAAATAACATTTATCATAGCATCCAAAAATATGAAATACCTAAAGAGAAATTTGACAAAAAGTTTGCAAGGCTTGAACACCAAAAACTACAAAATATTACTGACAGACATTTAAAAAGCATAAATAAATGGAGATATAAACCACGTTCATGAATCAGAAAACACAATGCTGTTAAGAAGTCAATTCTCAGCCAGGCATGGTGGTTCATGCCTATAATCCAAGCACTTTGGGAGGCTGAGGTGGCCTGATCATGAGGTCAGGAGTTTGAGACCATCCTAACCAACATGGTGAAATCGTCTCTACTAAAAATACAAAAATTAGTTGGGCATGGTGGCATGCGTCTGTGGTCCCAGCTACTTGGGGGGCTGAAGCGGGAGAATCACTTGAACTTGGGAGGCGGAGGTTGCAGTGAGCCAAGATTACACCACTGCACTCCAGCCCCGGTCACAGAGAGAGACTCCATCTCAAAAAAAAAAAGAAGTCAATTATTTTCAAATTGATGTAAATGTTCAATCCAATCCCATCAAAACCCTGACAGGCTTCTTTTCCTAGACATTGACTAGCTGATTCTGAAGTTTATAAGGAAAAGCAAAATATCTGGAATAGCCAAAACAACTTTAAAAAGAGGATGAAGTCTAATTTCAATATTGATTATAAAGCTAGAGTAATCAAGATAGTATAGTGTGGGCATAATAGATAGAAAGTTATATAAATGGATAAATTTAGACAAATGGAGAGCACAGGGATAGATACATATATATTGCTAGCTGTCTTTCTACAAAGATTCTAATGCAATTCAATAGGAAAATGAATATTTTTCAACAAATGATGCAGAACAATTTGATAGACATATGCAAAAAAGGACATCAACTCTTACTTCATTGGATATACAAAAATGAATCCAAGTCAGGTATGGTGGCTCACGCCTGTAATCCCAGCACTTTGGAAGGCTGAGGCAGGTGGATTACTTGAGGTCAGGCGTACAAGACCCACTGGCCAACATGGTGAAAGCTCGTCTCTACGAAAAATACAAAAATTAGCTGGGCATGGTGACGCATGCTTATAATCCCAGCTACTTGGGAGTCTGAGGCATGACAACCACTTGAACCCGGGAGACGGAGGTTGCAGTGAGTCAAGACCACGCCACTGCACTGCAGCCTGGGCGACGAGAGCAAGGCTCCATCTCGAAAAAACAAAAACAACAAAAATTAATTCAAACAGATCATAGACATAAATGTAAGAACTAAAACTATAAAACTTTTAGGAGAAATATTAGTGCCCACAGTTTGGGAAAAGTTTTCTTAAATGGGTCCAGAAATGCATAAATTATCAATGTAAAACTCAGTAAATTAGATTTCATCACAAATACAAACTTTTATTCTTCCAAGACAAAGTTACAAAAATGTAACTTGATTTTTGTCATGATTTAATGCATGCATACATATGACAAATTTTATCTCATTTTACACTTTAAAGAGTGTGCACCTTGTATACATTGTGCACAGTATACTGCGTGCCAGTTTTTCTGTTAATTATACCTCAGTAAGGTTGTGATAAATGTATACATTTTAAAATATGTACCAAAATACACTACCACCGGTTGTGTACAGACATGCCTTGTGTCTTCTGTCTCACTAACGCTGGGCATTTCTTTATATCGAGCATTTTCCCCAAACTGATAAGCAAATATAAAGCTATCTCATTGTCATTTTAAATTTTTGCTGTGATTAAAAATGAAGTTTAAAATATTCACTTATTTTGGTGTATTTACATTGCTTTTTTATGAATTATATGTATGCTTTGCTCATTTTTATTGGTGTGTTTACCTTTTTTCTCATTTATTTCTTTTCATGATAATGCCAGTACACTTTTCCAGACTTTTCCTATGCAAATACACATACTTTCCTTAAACAAAAACAGGATCATACTTTATATTCTATTTTTCAACCTACTTTTTACACTAACATAATGTGACTCTCTCTCCACCTAGATAAATGTGCAGCTACATCATAGTTTTAATGGTTATAGCAGCAATTCTTAATGCTGCTTCTTAACTTAAACCATATTTCGGTTTCAGAAAATGGAACGAAGCTCTCCCTCATTTCCAAGGGAGTTAAGAGTAATTTTACAAATCACTTTTTTATTTGCTACAGCATCATAGAAATTATAGTAGATTCTTCTATGAGTGACAACCAATAATCCTCCTCAGCCTGAAAGAGAACTTTATAAAACTGACTTTTGCTAACTTCTTTCACAGCTGTCCTAGAATGGTACCAATAATAAAATTTTCAGCTATCCACACTTTACTCGACAAATTATGAAGAGACCAATTTGTTCCCATAAGTCTCCACTCCATTAATAGCCAAGATGAGGTGCACTCTGGCAACTAGTGGGCTAGAGTAGAGATGTCTCTTTGTCAAGATCTTAAGAGGAGTAAATCAGCAACCCTTCCTTAGTTCAAAAGGAAATACATTGATCAAAATTAAAAGCTGTTCCTCTTGAAGGTCAGACAAAAAAAAATGGGTAATGTTCTGTGAGAAATACAATTATTATTCAATGCAGTGCAATGCTATGACATTGGGGCTGAGGACTTCAAAGTAGCACAGCTTTGGAATGAAAAGTTATGGTTTACCTAGAAATAGTAATCTATCTTCTTTGCCAGTTACCTTTGAGTGACACTTAATATCCAGGCTCTGTCACCCAATGGTCTGAAAGACCTTCTCAAATTGGGATCAGTAGAACCTTACTTAAAATCATCATTCCATTCCCTTTTGGACTGTGTTTCAAACAACCCGACCATACAAATGAGGAAATATTCAGGCTGAAGGTTAGATTGACTGACTGACCACACTGGCTTGGATTTTTATGTTTGAAACCACTGATGAGAAACAAAGCTTTGTTTTTGAAAAGAAAAAATTCAGGCATTGGGTTGAAGTAACAAGTCTGTAGCAGCCTGAGCATTTCAAGCAGCTTTTTTCTCCAATGATTAGAAAGCCATTGAGCATTCAGCAAACACTGGGGCCACCTCTGTGCCCTACATAATTCTGAGTATTGATAAAAATATGAAATTAAGCACACATGTCCACCCGTCGTCAGCTGAGTGGATTAAGAGGCATGTGTGTGAACAACTCACTCCCTGGCAAGGCTGATGGGGTTGAGTGTGTGAGAAAGCCAGCGTCCACTGTAAGCATAAGACCGCAGCAGTGGCTGGGACTGACAGGAGATGGGAGGGGCTCTATGCAGGAGACGGCGTTTCAACATGAGAAGAGGAGGAAACGTGACTATTCAAGCCCACCATCTTTCTACCTCTTGATGCATAACACCAATGCTGGAAATAACTATTGTGAGGGATATTTTTAAATCCCAGTGATTCTTAAAACAAATAGAAGAGGGAAAAGTGCATTTCAAGTAGCTAGGCTAACGATCACTTTTTGCATAAAGGTGATAAAAGCAATTACACCTTAACAGAAAAGCTCTCAGTTTGTCTAGGGATGTTTCCTCCCCCGATTTAACACTTTATCAAGCTTCACACAAATATTAGATGTTTCCAATAACTAGAGACTTACAGCTCATTTGAGAGTGAGAGGACTCTTCCGCGTGACATGAGCTACCTGAGAGGAAAACGCCTGATGCATGAGGAGCTGGGTGCCCTTCAGAGCAGGTGCCAAGGTGAGTGGGCAGGTAGGAAACAGAGCAGCCCTCCTGGAGGCCCCTCCTTGGATGACAAGGACAGGTGCTTTGCAGAAATCAGAGCCACAGTGGTTGAGACTGAGATGCAAGACTAATAGGCTAAGAGGAACTTAGGCAGACCAGTAAGTGTGACCATCCAACTTGTGGGCCATCAGTGGGTCCAGGAAAGCCTCCCCATTTCCAATACCTTCAGCTAAGGGCGGCAACCCAGAGAAGGATCTGGGCTTAATGAAATAGAGCCCCAACTTGGGAGAGGAGGCTTGATGACCAATATCAAATCCTTTTCTGAAATCTGTGTTTGGAATGAAGGTGGACAGAATGTATGGGAAAGGGATGTTGAAAGGAAGGACAGAAGACAACGGAAAACCTGGCCCACCTACAGTGAAGTTTTTGCTGCTGCTGCTGCTGCTGCTGCTGGAAAGCCTATGTTCGAGCTTGTGCTGGTTCCCTGGGGTAGGAGTTGGGGTCCTTCTGCAGATGTGGTGATGCCCTGGCCTGATCTTGTAATCCTGGGTTATGCAAAAGGTCTGCTGTCAGGGGCCCTGGGTCTTGAAATATCAGAGAAGGAGAGAGAGCTGGACACCTGTGTACTGGGACAAATATATTAAAATAATTGGAAGACGATAGATGTCATCCCAATAGTATTAACAGAGGAAAGACTAACTGGTATCCCTCAAGGGGGGGAACAAGTGGCACCAAAAATTAAAGATGTAATAGGGGAAAAAACGTGCCTTAAATGAAGGCAGAATCAAATCTACATATGGAAAGAACCTTCCAAGCAGACCATATTATAGGAAATTTGATACAAAATAGGCAAAACCAAGACGAATCCTCATAAATTACTGATCACCCAAAAAGTTGAGACAATTCTTAGGCATTTGAAAAGAAGAAACACAAAAACATTTACTTAAAAGGCAGATAAATGAAGCCAGGATCATGTTTCTTTACAGCAATATTAAAATCCAGAAATAAAATGGCACAGCATCTATGAGTTTGAGAAAGGGGAAAAAAGTGTAATCCAAAAATCGCAGGCCCAACAAGGTGTAGTTCAGGTATAAAGATGTGAAACATGCACTCACAGACTTGTAAGACCTCGGGAAATATATCTCCCATTTGTCCCTTATGAAGAAAATTTTGATGACAAAGTCGAGCCATTCAAGAATGAATACAGTTATAGTGAAGGACCTCTAGTGAGCGCTGACTCAGTGTTAGACGGAAATTGTGATGGTTGATTCTATATGCCAACTCAACTAGGCACAGAGTACCCTGATTAAACATGATTTCTGGGTGTCTGGGAGGCTGTTTCCAGATGTGACTAGCATTTAAATCAGTGTACTCAGTAACACTGACTGTCCTCCCCATTGGGAGTGGGCACCATCCAACCTGCTGAGGGTCTGAATACAACAAAAGGCAGAAGAAGGAGCATCTCACACGTTTTGCTTCCTGCCTGTCCATTTGAGCTGGGACATCTCATCTCATCTTCTGCCCACAGACTGCGATTTACACCATTAGCTCCCTCGGTTCCCGGGCCTTCAGACCGAAACTGAATTACACCACCAGCTTTCCTGAGTCTCCAACTTGCAAAAGGTAAGTCATGGGACATCTGCATTTCCATATCACATAAGCCAATACCTTATCATAAATCTCCATCTCCATCTCTCTCTTTCCATATACATATATATGTGAGGTTTTATACATATATACACACACAGTAAGTTCTCACTTAGCGTTATCCATAGGTTCTTGGAAATTGCAACTTTAAGCAAAACAACATAAGCAGGTCCTAAATATGTCATTTCATTCAACATTATTTTGTTATAACATTGATTAGAAAAAAATTGATTTTATTATACATCATTTCACTTAAAGTCAAAGAATATATCTTCTATAAATATATGATACATATTTATCATATATAGAACCCTAATACAAAAGCTAAACAATTTTATATATTTTATATTACCATATTATATATACACACAACTTTGGAGACATGCTATAATAAAGAGGTATGGTTAATGATATCTTTGAATATAGCAACAGTCAAAGGAGACAGGAAAACGCAATTTTACTTGTTTTTTTCCTCTCATACTATTTTTGACTGAGGTGTAAATTACACATAATACATAGATTTCAATCACATATTTTCATTAATTTTGACAAATATATAAACCCATGTAATCACTACCCCAATAAAAAAAATATAGAACATTTCCATCTTCCTGGGGAAGTTCCTTCAAACCTCTTTCAGTCAATTCCCCAGACCCCAGAAGTAGCCATTGCTCTGATTTTCCATCACCTGTTCTAGATCTTTATGTAAACAGCAACAAATGATGTGTTTTGTTTCTTTCCTTCAAGATATTTTTTAAATGCATTCATGCTGTTGCATATGTCAGTAATTTGTTTTTTACTATTGAGTAATATTCTGTGGATATACAACAACATATTTATACATTCTCCTTTTGTCTCCACCTTTTGCCTCTTAAAAATAAATCTACCATACACATTCTTGTACATTGCCATTCCTCTTGGATAAACACCTAGCAGTGAGCTTGCTGGGATATCATGTAGTTGTACATGTAACATGTAACTCCATAAGGAATAGACTAACAGTTTTCAAAGTGGTTATACCATTTTGCCAGAATGCCAGAGGCTCAACATCCTCTCCAACATCCTTAGACTTTTTCATTTTAACCATGCTAGTGGGTCTAAGTATCTCTTTGTGGTTTTAGTGTGTGTTGCCATTTCTGATGAGTAATAATGCTGAGCTTTTTTTTTTTTTTTTTTTTAAACAGAAATGGTCTGTTCAAAACTGTTTTGCAAATACTTTCACCAAACTTACATTTGCCTTTGAACTTTCTGGAGAATCGCTTTGGAAGAGCAGATAGTTTTAATTTTAATGAATTTACCAATTTTTCAATGTATCTATTTTTTTCTCTTTTATAGGTAGTTCTTTTTAATGTCCTTTAAGAAAATTTTGCTTACTGTATGTTCAAGAAGATATTATTCTAAGTTTCCTTCTAGGAGCTTTATAGTTTTACCTTGTACATTTAGTTTTGTACACATCTTGAATAATTTTTTGTGTATAGTATGAGTCAGGATTTGTTTATGGGGAGATTTTATACATGTATACTGAGTTGTCTCAACATTGCTTATTAAAAAGACTTTGTCTTCTCCATCAAAACACATCGACATCATTGTTGAAAGTCAATTGACAATATTTATATGGCTTTATCTTGAGATCTTAAAATCTGTACCACTGATTGATTTGTCTACCCTAAAAATTACCACATAGCTTTGAAAATGTAGTGTTATAAGTCTTGATATCAAGTAGGATAAGTCTCCCAACTTTGTTCAACTTTTTCAAAAAGTTTTAACTATCCTAAGCATCATAGAATGCTTAGAATTTCATATAATTTTATATATTAGCATTTTCATACAATTTTAAAGTCAGCTTGCTAAAATTTTTTTTAAAGCTGGTGTGATTTCGATTGAGACTATGTTGAATCTATACACCAATTTAGGGAGCATGAACATAATAATATTGAATTTGCCAGTGTATTAAAATGGCATATCCCTCCATTTATTCGTTCTTAATTTCTTTGCTCCATATTCTATAGTGGTCACTGTAAAAATCTAGCACATCTTTTATACTTATTCCCATGTATTTTGCTTTTAAATCAATTTTATGTAAATGATATCTTATTTCATTTTATTTTATTGTTTGTTGCTAAAACATAGAAGTACAAGTAAATTTTGCATATTGAACTTGACTCTTGTGGAATTGCTAAATTCACTTCTTTGCTCTAGTAGGTTTTTTCTCCTATAGATTTCTTAGGACTGTTTGTATATATTATCATGTCATATAGAAATTAGTTCTACTTCTTCCTTTTTCATCTTTTCTGTTTTTTTTTTCTTACCTTATTATACTGGCTGGGACCTCCCCCATAATGAAATGATGAGGATAGATAGCCTTGTTTCTTGGAGGAGAGCAAGCATTCGGTGTTTTACTGTATGATGTTCAATGTTTAATGTATGATGCCTGCTGTAGGTTTTCATAAATTCCTTTTATCAGACTGACAAAATTGCCTTCAATTTCTAGTTTGTCAACAGTCTTTACTAAGAATGTGTTGATTTTCTGCATCTATTGAGATGATCATGTGGGGGATTTTTACTCTTATATGGTAACTGATACTGGTTTTCTAATGTTAAACAAACTTTGCATTCTCAGACCAAACAATTGGTCCTTTTCCTATTTGCTGGACTTGTTGATGATTTTTGTGTCATTGTGTATAGGGATATTGGCCTGTACTTTTCTTACATTGTCCTTATTAGGTTCAGCCCTTTGGATTGTCTTTATTGTTTTGTTTTGTTTCTATTTTGTTGACTTCTGCTTTTATCTCTTTTACATCTTTCTCCTTAGATTGATGTAAACTAGGTCTCCATTTTCTAGCTTCTTAGATATAATCTTAAATCTTAATATATTTAAACATTTCTTCATTTATAATATAAGCATTTAAAGGTACAAATTTCCCTTTAAGAACTGGTTTAACAATATTTCACACATTTTGTTAACTTTTATTTTCATTGTTGTTTTGTTTGAAATATTTTCTTATTTCTCTTCTGATTTCTTCTTTGACCCATTGGTTATTTATGAATGTAGTTTTATTTCCAAAAATTAGGGGATTTTCTATATATCTAATTTCAAAACTTTGAAATTTACTGAGTCTTGTTTTACAATTCAGAATATGATCCGGCTTAGCGAATAGTCCACATGCATTTCATTCAAAGAATTTGGAGGGATTTTTCTACAACTCAACTAGGTCAATTTGGATAACATTGTTGTTCAAGCATTCTATATCCTTAATGACTTTTTGCCTTTTTTATTCCATCAATGTTGAAGCTATGGATGCTAAAATCCCAATTTATGACTATTGATTTGTCTATTTCTCTGTTTAGTTTTCTCAATTTGGGTTCAGGTATTTTTGTTTTTGATTTACTGGCAGTAACTTGCTTCTTTTACAGCTTTATTGTGGTACAATTAATTTACAATAAACCGGACACATTTAAAGTTTACAATTTGATAACTTTTGACATCTGTATGCACATGGGAAATCACCCACAATCAAGATTATGCCCTTTTGTAATCCAAGCTTACCTCACTCTTTCCCCACCTCCAGTAATTCACTGATATTCTGTCACCTTAGTTTTCATTTTCAAGAATTTCATATATATGGAAAAATATAGCATGTTCCCATTCTGTCTGGATTCTTCCACTCTGGAAAATCATTTGGGATTCATCCATGTTGTTGCATGTACTAATAATTTATTCCTTTTGTTATTGAGTATTATTCTACCACATGAGTATATGGCAACTTCTTTAGCTATTCATTTGTTGATGGACATTTGGGTTGTTTCTAGATTTAAGCTATAACAAATAAAGCTGCTATAGACATTTTTGTACAAGTCTGTGTTGATGTGTGCTTTCCTTTCTCTTGGGTAAATATCTAGAAGTGGAATGATTGGGTTGCATGGTAGATGTACATTTAACTTATTTTTAAAACCGCCAATTTTTTCCAAAATGGTTGTATCCTTCCACATTCTTACGAAGCATTATGAGAATTCCAATTGCTCCACATACTTGACAACAATTAGTAGTCAGTCTTTTGTACTTTTAGCCATTGCAACTGGTGTGTCGTGATATGTTATTGTGTTTCTAATGGCATTTCCCTAATAGCTAATAACGGTAACTATATTTTCAGGTATTTTCCTACCATTGATATATCTTCTTTGGTGAAGACTGTGCAAATCTTTTGTCTTTTTTTAAATTGGGTCAATTGTCTTTTTACAACTGAGTGGGAGGAGTTTTCATATAATCTTCATAAGATACATTTTGCAAATATTTTCTTGTAGTCTATGTCATGCCTTTTCTTTTGAAGAATAAAGGTTTTTAATTTTGATAATTTTCTATTTTTATTTATGTTTATAATTTGTTTTCTTTGGTACATACTTAAGAAACCTTTGCCAAACCCAAGTATGAAGATTTTCTCCTATGTTATCTGCTAAAAGCTCTGTTGTTTAACCTTGCATTTAGGCCTATCATTCATTTCAAATTTATTTTTGCATATGGTGTGAGGTAAAGATGAAAATTCATTTTTCCGCAAATTGCAATCTCTCTGGCACCATTTATTGGAGAAAAATCTCATTTTCCAACTAAATTGCTTTGAGACCGTAGGAAATCAGTTGATCAAAAATATGTGTATCTATTTCTCTACTCTTTCTTCTGTTCCATTTATCTAAGTATATATTTATGTCAATACTACACTTTCTTGATTATTGTGGCTTTATAATAAACTTGAAATCAAACTTTGTTCCTGTTTTCAATGTTGTTTTGGCTCTTCTAGATTCTAAGCATTTCCATATAAATTTAAAATAAGCTTATTCATATTTAGAAAAAGAAAGCTGCTGGGATTTCTTTGGACTCATGATGAATCTACACATCAATTTGGAGAGAACTGACATCTTACGACTATTGTGTCTTTTGACCCATGAACATAGTTTACATCTCCATTTACTTCTGCCTTCTTTAACACTCTCAGCAATGCTTAGAGTTTTCATAATTTATATTCTTGCTTTGTTTCTAGTCTTAGGAAGAAAGTATTAATTTTTTCAGGATCAAGCATGATTTTGCTGTAGGCTTTTTGCAGATGTACTTTCATTGTTTATCCTTACCTTTTTTTATGTCATTGTTTTCTGTTTTTATCTTCATTATGTCCCTTCTTCTGCTAACTTTAGATTTCATTTGTTCTTTTTTTTCTATATTCTAAAGTAGAAGCATTGATTAGAAGTCAGCAAACTTTTTTCATGAAGATTAGAGGATAATTATTTTAGGTTTTGCTATGCATACAGTTAATCAACTTTATTGTTGTAGCATGAAAGCAGCCATAAGCCATGCACAAACGAATCAACATGGCTGTGTTTCAATCAAACTTTATTTACAGAAACAGGCAGCAGGTTGGATTTGGCTCATCTGTTATAGTTTGATAACCCTGGTTTAGATCACTTATTTGAGGCCTTTCTTTTTTTCTGGTGTAGGCATTTAGTACTATAAATTTTCCTCTAACTATTGCTTTATATGCATTCCACAAATTTTCATATGTCATATTTTCACATTTATTGAGTTCCAAATGTTTTCTAATTTATTTTATTTCTTCTTTGACTGAAGAAATATTTTAACGTATTATCTAGTTTCCAAATATTTGGGGTTTTCCAGATGTCTTGCTGTGATTAATATTTAACTTAAATCCATTCTGATCATAGAACATGCTTGGCATGATTTGAATTCTTTTAAATATATTAAGACTTGTTTTATGGCCCAGAATATAAATGTGTTGAGGTTTGTTTTATGGGCCGGAATATAGTTTTTCTTGGCAAATGTTCCCTGTGCACCTAAAATGAATCTATTCTGCTCCTGTTGAGCGGAGTGTTCCATAAATGTCAATTAGGTAGTTGATTGATAGTGTTACTCAATTCCTCTCTATCATTCCTGATTTTATGTCTACTTTTTCTATCAATTATTGACAGAGAGGTGTGAAATCTTAGGCTGTAATGGCAGATTTGTTTGTCTCCTTTTAGCTTTATCAGTTTTTGCTTCATGTATTTTGAAGCTCTACTTTTAGGTGCATAAACATTTTTCGTTGTTATTTTCCATTGATGTGATGACCTCTTTTTCATCAGGAAATGGCCTTCCTCATCCCTGATACTTTGCTTATGTTACTTTTTATCTTACGAAATAGCTATTCCAGCTTTCTTTTGATTGTTGTTAGCATGGAACACCTTTTTTTCCATCTGTGTGCTTTTAATGTACTTGTGAATTTTATTTAAAAAGTATTTTTATAATTCTATTTTATCTCCCATAGTCATAGCTATGGCTTTCTTTTGTGTCTTAGTGGTTCCTTCACATTTCATGATATATATCTTTAATTTATCACAGCCTACCTTCAAGTTATATATTACCACTCTATACATAATGTAAGAACATTTATCCTCCACCTCCTGGGCTTTGTATTATTTTATTTCTATATACAATATGTTATAAACCCCACAGTGACATTTCATTAAGCTTACCTTAAAAAATCACTTACCTTTTAGAGATTTTTAAAATACGAAAATGTACTTTAATCTTTTCCACATGGTTTTGATTTTCTATACTCTTCATTCCTTTGTGTAGATTCGGATTTGCCATTGGTATCATGTTTCTTCTGCCTGAAGGACTAACTCTTAACCTTCAGCACAGGTCTCTGGTGACAACTTCTTTAAGCTTTTCTATTGCCTGTAAAACTCATTATTTGGACTTCATTTTGGAAACAGATTATCACTGGCAATATAAATCAAAGTTAACTATTTTTTCTTTGATACTTGACAGAATTGATCTTCTGTCTTTCGGATTACATTGTTTCTAGTGAGAAATTTGCTATTATTCTGATTTTTGTTCTCTGTTCACATGTGCTTTGTGTCTCTTACTGTTTTTAAGATATTCCTTACT
This sequence comes from Papio anubis, assembly GCF_008728515.1. Lineage (NCBI taxonomy): Eukaryota > Metazoa > Chordata > Mammalia > Primates > Cercopithecidae > Papio > Papio anubis. The sequence goes on from NC_044989.1 coordinate 22,921,753, forward strand.
ACTGGTTTTAAACACTTTGATTTTTATTTGCTTTAGTGCAGTTTTCTTCATGTTTCTTTACTTGAAGTTTGTTGAGCTTCTTGAAATTGTGGGCTTAAACTTTTTATCAGATTAGAAAATTTGTGTCCATTACTTCTTCATATAATTTTTCTGACTCCCCACCCTGCTTCTTTTATGGGCTACAATTACATGGAGGAGAGGTTTCTTGAGGTTGTCCCCCATTTCACTGTTGCTCTGTTTCTTTTCAGTTTTTTGTCTTTTTGGGTTTCATTTGTAATGATTTGTATTGCTATGTCTTCAAGTTCAGTAATCTTTTCTTCTGCAATGTCATATCTGCTGTCTTCATCCCACATCTTTTCCATCCAACACCTTTTCCATCTCAAATACTGCATTTTGCCTTCTAGAAGTTCAATTTGAGTCTTTCTAAAATATTTTCTTTGTCTATATTTTCTTGGCCTCAGGGGTCAGAAAACTTATTCTTCAAAGGACCAGATGGTAAACATTTTAGGTTTAAGGAGTTATAAATGTTTTTGTCACATTTTTTACAATATTTTTAAAGTAATCTTTAAAATTTTTAAATAAAAGGAACAACTATTCTTAGCACTCGGACCATATGAAAAGAGACTCCAGGCTGGATTTGACCCACAGACCATTGCTGGAAAACCTTGCTCTCTCTTCTTGAATATAGGAGGTACATTTATGACATTTTCAACTCCTTCTATCATCTATGTCATTTTGAGTCTGCTTATACTGATGGATTGACTGATCCCCTCAGTATGGTAATATTTTTCTGATTCTTTGTATACCTGGTAATTTTGGTAATTTTTGATTGAGTTGCAAAAATTGTGAATTTTACCTTAATACCTGATTTTTGTATTTCTTCAAATATTCTTGAGCATTGCATTGGAACCCTGTTAAATTGCTTGAAAACATCTTGATCCTTTCAAGGCTTTCTTTTAAGATTTTTTTTATTGCTTTGTTTTGTTTTTGGCAGAACCAAGGTAGTCTTTAACTGACGGCTGATTCTGGCCCACCACTGAGGCAACAACTGAATACTTTATAAACTGAATAAACTGAACATTTTATCCAGTGCCCTGTGCATTGCAATGTTATTTTTACTCTGGTTGGCAGGAATACAATCTATTCCTGGCCCTGTGTGATCATCAAGAATTGTTTCACCTGCTCTTTTCTGGGCCTTGGAAAGTTTCCTCACAGGCGTGTGTTGATCCTTACTAGGCAGAACCTCTAAGGTGAACCCTCTGGGACTCTCTGGAGCTCTCTCTCCATGCAGCATTCTCCCTGCTGTGCTATTTTCTCCTTTCTGATATTCTGCTCTGAGTATCCTAGCTGTCCCAGCCTCCCCAGATTCTCAATTCTATCTCCTCAACTCAGGGAGACTCCCAGGATCTGAGTGATCCCCTTCTCCTCCTAGAAGGTCTCTTGGGGCAGTTCAAGGGCAATCATACTGCTCCCTTCATTGTTGTGCTTCACTCGGGAACCCGAGCGCACTCCAGCAATGCCTGTTGTCCAATGACTGAAAACTGTAATTTCATTTAATTTTTTTCTCATTTTTTTGAAGGAGGAAGGTAAATCTGGCCCCTGTTACTCCATCCTGCTCAGTGGTGAAGTCCCACTTTGCGGATTTTGAAGCTCCAGCATTGACTTCATTCTAGAATCACCTGGAAGAACTGACTTGACTTTATTTCAAACTTTTCTCTGCTACTTTTTATGCATGTATCACCTTGATATTTCTTCTAAAACTTAGTAAGGATTGCCTGGCTGGTGGTATTGTGAGTCATTTTAATTTTCTTCTTTATGCTCTCAGCATTTTTTTTTTTTTTTTTTTTTTTTTTTTTTTTTTTTTGAGACAGAGTCTTTCTCTGTCACCGAGGCTGGAGTGCAATGGTGTGATCTCAGCTCACTGCAAACTCCACCCCCCAAGTTCAAGCAATTCTCCTGCCTCAGCCTTTTGAGTAGCTGGGATTAGAGGTGTGCACCACCACATGCGACCAATTTTTGTATTTTTAGTAGAGACGGGGTTTCACTATGTTGGTCAGGCTGGTCTCAAACTCCTGACCTCACGATCCACACCCCCACCTTTGGCCTCCCAAAGTGCTGGGATTACAGGCATGAGTCACCGTACCCGGCCAGAATTTCTTTTTCATTAATGACTGCTACTATTATACAAATTAAGATGTGAGCACTCTCATTGATAGTTACGTTAAACAATGCAAAATCATTCTGTCATTCCAAAATATGAACAAAATACACAAATAGATTATGGAGTAGAATGCAAGGCCATAAATTGTATCCTGCTGCAGGCTACTTCTGACTCTACCCTTACCTCCTGGAAGCACACCCTTTCCTTTGTCATCAGAGGTGCATTAGCTGAAAAACTCAAGGTGAAGTGCCTCTGCTCCTCCAGAGTGGTCTCCTATTCTCACCTGGAAATATGCGTCACTCTGCCTGTGCACAGAGACCTGTGAACTCCATAGTCTCATCTGGGAAGACCTGCTCCAGTCCTTCAGTGCCTTCTTCATGTGTGCAGGCACTGCTGTCCAGGAGCTGACCGCAGTAGAGTCCTCAGTCAGTGTTTGGGGACTTGACTCATACTCTCAATCTCCAAGAGCCATTCCCCTACTTGGATTTGACTTTCTTCCATAAAGAAGCACAGCCTGACTCCCACACTCTGCATATGGTTATAATTCCAGCCTCAGTCACTGTTCTTGGGAACAGGTGTCATTTCACTGTTTTCCCTCCAGTTGTTTGAAGAGCCTGCCCATTCTGACAAGCATGTAGATGTTTTGTCTGGACTTTTTCATACTTAGATATCAGAACTGTAGGATCATCTTGTTTTTCTACATCATATTTAACCTGACTCTGGGCCTCAACTAACCAGGATGTTGGATAAATTCAGTCTCTGTCATTTTAAGAGATGGTTGGATGTAAATGTTTGGGACTTCCGCTGTGTGCCTGCAAAATGGTGAATGATATGTTGATCTATGATTCTGGTCCTTACCATTCTCAATTGCTACCATACCTGTGAGCTCAGAGCTACTCCTTACTGTGCTGTTCTTAAATGAAGGCAGGCCAGGCCATGACACTGTTGCCTGTGGTATCACTATTGCTCTGTACTCGCCCCTCTATGGAGCATGAATATGATCAGCTTCTACAATTTTCACAGATGACAAAACCCCAGGCCTCTTTCCAGTCTCCCTTCTCCAATTCTGTCTCCTCCACCTCTTGAATACTGGCTTCACTCCTAGCACCAACAATCTGAAACATACGTTTTTTACTTATCCCTGAGAATGGATAGATAGGGGAAGTGAATGCATTCATTTAAGTCCTTGAGAAGCAGACATTAAAACAAGGTGAGACATGCAAGAGAGTTGTTGGAGGAGGGGGCAGGAGAAGAGGAGGAAGTGTTCAGCCGATGACTTAGATCTGACACCGCTGAAAGGAGAGAAACAAGGAAGAAGGATTCAAACCAGAAGAGGCTTGGAATGCAGCACCGTCTCAATAGTTTAGCAAGACCACTGGAAGGACTGAGGCCAAAGTCATCTATCAGAGACATCCTGCATCTTATGGGGATGGACCTGCCTTGGTACCAGGGCCGTGCTCAGGCATTAGCTGGGAGCAGCCATCAGGAAGTGTAACCTTAGCATCAATGCAGTAGGGAATCTCTTAAGGTCATTGGAATCAAATTCCAAACTGTCCATAGCCTCTGACTTATATTTCCTGTTGGTAAAGGAAGTGTATGGGAAAAGCAGCTGTTGGTTTACAGCTGCTGCAATCACCAAGAAGTGAATCTTGCTGCTTTCACCATGAGTCATCAGTGCCAACAGCACCACACATCACACTGACCATTTCTGCCCTCCATAGGAATGACATCTGTCAAACAATACTTGACAGACATACTTTGCTTTGTTCAAACAATATGAGCCACAGAAAACTAAACCTGCTCCAATAACATAGTTAAGTGTTATTATCAAAGCCACTAAATGTACTTCTTGGCACATTATCAGCAGAATGTGGCGGCAGTAGTGTCTGCTATTATGAGCATCATAGCTATGAATTTCTTGACTGTTGACCAATTGTAAGAGCCACTGGAGCATTACAAGATGCAACCCGTATAGTGGTAGCTGGGTACAAGTTCTATGCTTACTTAGATGGAAATCTAAGTTGGGTGATGGGTCTTTGAAGGTGCTATGGTCTGAATGTTTCTCTTCTCTAAAAAGTCTTATGCTGAATCCTAATCCTCAAAGTGATGATACTTTCATGAACCAGATTAGTGCTCTTATAAAAGAGACTCCAGAGAGCTACCTAACCCCTTCCACCATGTGAGGATGCAGCAAGAAGGCAACGTCTGTGAAGCAGAGTGGGCCCTCCCCAGACACTGAACCTCTGGCACCTTGATCTTGTATTTCCCAAACTATAAATGTAAGAAATAAATTTCTGGGCTGGGCGCGGTGACTCAAGCCTGTAATCCCAGCACTTTGGGAGGCGGAGACGGGCAGATCACGAGGTCAGGAGATCGAGACCAGCCTGGCTAACACAGTGAAACCCCGTCTCTACCAAAAAAATACAAAAAACTAGCCGGGCGAGGTGGCGGGCGCCTGTAGTCTCAGCTACTCGGGAGGCTGAGGCAGGAGAATGGCGTAGACCCCGGAGGCGGAGCTTGCAGTGAGCTGAGATCCGGCCACTGCACTCTAGCCTGGGCAACAGAGCAAGACTCCGTCTCAAAAAAAAAAAAAGAAAAAGAAAAAAAAGAAATAAATTTCTGGGTGTTTTTGTTTTTGTTTTGTTTTGTTTTTGAGATGGAGTCTCACTCTGTCACCCAGTCTAGAGGGCAGTAGCATGATCTCAGCTCACTACAACCTCCACCTCCCAGGTTCAAGTGATTCTCCTGCCCCAGTCTCCCGAGTAGCTGGGATTACAGGTGTGCATCACCATGCCTGGTTAATTTTTGTATTTTTAGTAGAGATGTGTTTTCACTGGCCAGGCTGGTCTCAAACTCCTGTCCTCAAGTGATCTGCCCACCTCGGCCTTTCAAAGTGCTGGGATTACAAGTGTGAGCCACCATGCCCAGCCCTGTCATTTCTAAGTCACCCAGTTTATAGTATTTTTGTTATAACAACCACAGTGAGTAAGACAAAAGGTAAAGCAGATTCAGCCTAATGGACCTTTTTGTCTGCCCTGAGAATTCATGAGGCCACAGTGGCAGAGGCTTAGCCAGCCAGATCACAGGCAGCCTTGCACAACCTCTTCAGAAGTAATTTCTTCGTACCCTCCAGCAAATCTCCTAGAGACCCATACCTCCCTGTGTAAACTGAGGTAGAGGAGTCAAGCCAAACCCAACACCACTCTCTCTATACTCCTCCCCTTCATGTGTAGGCTATTGGGCCACATCGCTTGTTTCTGATGTGACCTGCAATAAAGATCACTGAAGAATGGATGGGTCTTTGTTTCTGGTAACAAACTGCTCCTTGGCCATTCAAATGCCTCAGGGACAGCTTCCCCCTTTGAAGCCTCTCTGGTCCCCCAGTGCATCTGTGGCCTGCAGCTGGGCCCTGCCTAGGTGAAGGGTGGGGCAGAATAGTCTAAGCAGGGCAGTATAGCTGGAGTGGGGCAGTACTGCCTGAGTGGAGCAGCCCACACGGATTAGCCCAGGGATCTGACCGCCTGCTGGCAGAGGCCAGAGTGCAGAAGTGATTAATTCCTGGAGATACTTCTCAGTGGTATACCTGGGAGCCACTTTAACTTGCAGAACTGGCAACAGGCTCTCTTTAAGACTATTTTTCCTACTTACTTAATTAGTTCATTTATTCATCATATTCCTGCTGAGGTCCTGCTCCGTGTCAAACCCACCACTAGGCACCTGGAATACAAGGACAAACAGAAGCTGCTGAAATTGTTGAAGGGAGGAGCCTGGTCTTGGATTTGGGTCATAGAAGTGGAAAAGAAGGAACCTGGCCCCATTCCCTAGACCCCTGTCCACCAAGAAAAATAAATAAATAATAAAAGGAAGAAAAAGAAGAAACATGGGTGGATTTGAGAGCTATGTAAGAGGACTAAAACTCAGCTATTTTTAGCACATACTATATGGCCAGGCAGGACCAGCTACCTGATAGGCAGGGCTCATTGCAACATGAAAATGTGAGAACAGTTGTTCCAAAAGCAGGAAAAGCTTTTTCCTTCCTTCCTCAGTCTCTCCATCTCTCTGGACTGCAGCACAATTCGAGAAAGATTCAGCAAGGCTAATGGAAGTCCTCAAGCCAATGTCAAGCAAAGGAAGAAACCTGAATCTTACTGGAATGGGCTTGCCTTAGGGATACTCACTGGGTGAGGCACAGACCCTCACAAGTGCCTGGGTTCCCGTCCTATGACTCAGAGCTACGCCCTCACCCAGGTCTCTGCTGGGCACAGAAAGCACCAGAAGTTGCTGAGCCAAGAGAGGCAACCGAGCACCTGAGAATCCATTCTAGACATGTGGTGGATGGGCGGGACCCCCAGTGTTTGTGCCACTCACAACGGACTTCGGTTACAAAACATGTTCAAAGATAGTATTATGGGCTGGGTGCCGTGGATCACACCTGTAATCCCAGCACTTTCGGAGGCTGATGCAGGCAGATCACCTGAGGTCAGGAGTTCAAGACCAGTCTGGCCAATGTCGCAAAACCCCATCTCTACTAAAAATACAAAAATTAGCCAGGCATGGTGCCACACACCTATAGTCCCAGCTACTTGGGAGGCTGAGGCAGGAGAATCACTTGAACCCAGGAGGCGGAGGTTGCAGTGAGCCGAGATGGCACCACTGCACTCCAGCCTAGGCGACAGAGACTCCGTGTCATATATATATATATACACACACACACACACACACACTCTCTCTCTCTATGTATATATACATATGTATTATATCTATTATATATAATTAATATATTATATATATAATGTAATACATATATATTTTAGAGAGAGAGAGAGATATGGTAGATGGGTGGAACCCCAAGTGCTTGTGCCACTCACATCGTACTTCAGTTACAAAACATGTTCAAAGATAGTATTATGGGCTGGGCACTGTGGCTCACACCTGTAATCCCAGCACTTTCAGAGTAAGTTTCATCAGGAAACTAGGGGGATACTCTTGGGACTTAGGGGAGGGTGGATAGAGAGAGTGAGATCTACCTGAGGTATAAACTCTAAGTAGTTGCTGGGAGGAAGAGGAAGTGGAGCAGAGGAACCTTCCAGCAGAAGGAACAGCATCTGCCAAGGTTCTGTCTGAAGGTGAGGCAGGAGAAAGCAGGGTACAGCTGGGAAACTGCAGCTTCTCTAGCTCTGAGTAATTGAAGTGAAAGCAGGGAGTGGGCAGAAACCAGACTGGACACAGGTAAAAGGGCCATGCAAGGATTTTTTTTTAATAATTTATTTATCCTAAAAGCAAGGGGGGAAGTCCTAAGATGTTTCAAGCTGGGAAGTGAGATGATCAGGAAATTTCACTATGGGAAGGTCACCTTGTCACACTTGCAGAAGTTGGATTGAAGTTGGGCAAGACTGGAGGCAAGGAAGCCAGTAGGGAAACTGGTACCATCGTCCTAGCTTGGTGGCCTGTGGGATTGGAGAGATATTAAGAGGGCAAAACTGCAGGATGTGGTAGACAACTGAACACGACAGGTGAAACAGAGGAGGGGGTCATAGAGGATGCTCCTGTCTCTCCTCATAAACTGTGTGGATAGTGGTGTCAATTCCCTGAGTGAGGCACTGTGGGGAGAGGAGCGGATTGGGGGGAAGGAGGAGAAGAGCTCAGCTTTTCCATCCACTCCTGGAGCTGCTCAGGGAGGCATCCAGATGGGAATGTTTGGCAGACACTGGGATGCAGGGCTCTAGTGTCAGGTGAGGATTCCTGGCTTAGGTGAGGCGCTGAGAATTTTCAGCATTCCCCTGGTAATTGTTATGAGTTGAACTGTGTCCCCCAAAAAGATGTCGACATTCTCACCGCCAGTACCTGTGAACGTGACTTCTTTTGGAAATAGAGTCTTTGCAGATGATGGAGTTAAGATGAGGTTAAGGTAGGCCCTAACCCAATAGGACCATGTTCTTGAGAAAGAATAAATGTGGATGCAAAGGCAAACATGCATGCAGGGGAGAACGGCATGTGACGATGAGGGCAGAGGTTGGGGTGATGCCTCTACAAGTCAAGGAGTGGCAAAGTTGCCAGAAAACTACCGGAAGCTAGAAGAGCCCCAGAAATTAACACAGCAATGAAACGACGAGAGGGCAGGAGGTCCTTCCAACCATTCAAATGCCCAATGAGGGAGCAGCAGCCTCTCTGATAAGGAAGCACCATCACCCACCCTTCCAAGCAGATGCTGGGATCGCCAAGCTAAAGGGAGACTGGGTCACAAAAATTCCTTCACTTAAGCCTCTGAGTCATCAGTCTCCTCCGTCATTTCATACTTATTTTCCTTTTCACATCATAACAAAGTTCACTTTAACTTTGGAGTCAGACACTGTAGTGCTAAAGCACCATAACTACAGTTTCTAGAAGATTACATCCTATCTCATGCTACCTGCTGGGGCTTTTCGTCCCCTTGGGGATCTCACCCTTCTCTTGGCAGTTTCCCATCTTCTTTTACCCCAAAACCCTGATCTTCCATCTGCTATCTCACTTCCCCCTAGCCTGCCTGCCCTCCCTCCTGCCTGCCCTGCTAATTCCCATCATATATCTCTGTGACTGATGAATAGGAAGTTAATCAGAGTGCAGTCAGCTGTACCTTCGAATCATAGACTCATTTTGAGGTGTCTTAATTGAACCGTCTCCCTGGGAAAGATGAACTGTAGATAACAATCAGGAAGGCTTGTGCAAAGGGTAAAGAGATGAGCCTTCTAAAAAGAATATATGTCAAAGTCAGATGACAGGAAACTTAGGTTCACCAAAATCATTCAATCAACCAGTTATTCACTCAACAAATGTTTACTGTGAGCCCCAAACCAGGTTAGGAGCTGGAGGGTATATCTCCAGGAATGTGGGTCTGTGGCTGTCACGCCCTCAAGCTATTTTCTCTGCCTCTGCAGGAAGAAAGCTGAAGGCCATTCAGGGAAGGATGCAGCTGGAGTGGGCTTCCTTGTGACACCAAAGAAAGAGATGACAGGTTGAGAAAGTGGCCCGAGTGTGAAAACTCTCTCAGCACTGGCTAGCTTCACCTGCCAGAAAGAAGCAAAGGAGATTGCCACAGACACCAGTGAGTTCTTTTCAAAACTGTTTCTCTTTTTTGCCAGATAGAGCTGTCAGGTCACATTTCCCACTCTTCTTGCAGTTGCTTGTATGCATGTTCTGGCCAATGGGAATATGGGCAGGATGGATGGGTGCTCCTCCAGGCCCAACCCACAGAGCCGAGCCTCCCACACAATCTTCCACCTCCATTTGCCCAGGCTGTAGGCAGGGTCACAGAGAAGACTGGGGAGGACCCCAAGGCCCTTGGAGGTGGAAGAGCCACCAGAAGGAAGTATCCTTTAGAGTAGAGCCCCACCCTCCCAGCCACTGGCCACCCAACATTGGATGTGAGATGCTAAGCCTTTGAGATTTGGGGGCTGTATTCCAATAGTTCATCTTCCCTAATTAACACAGAGAGTGAAGGGTGGGCTTCACCCCTGCTCTCCATTCCCTGCATCTAAAACTCAGTTTCATTGGTGCCAGGTACATTCAGGCCAAACGTCCCCAAATGAGGGCACAGCTGAAGGGCATGACCCACTCAGAGAGGGCTTTGAAAAGCAGTCTCTTCCTCATTGGCAGAAGCTGTGTCCAGGTGAAGCCAAGCTCTGAGGTGCAAATTTTATTCCCAAATATTTCAAAGAGAAAATGAGCCCATTCCACCTCACTGCTAGAGGAAAGTTAAAAGCAGGGTCTGTAGGCACTGAAGCCTTCTTAGACCCCCTAGGACTCCTGCTCAGGAGTCTCTGGTCATTCAAAATCAGATAAGGACAGAGGCCAAATTCAACTAAAGGTAAATTCCAGCCAGTGTCGATGCTCAGGAAGACTAATTAGCAAAGGCAATCAGGTCCTGTTTATCGTGGAAAAATCACTGGCCCCCTTCAGCAAGTCCATGTATCACCATTCTAGATGTCAGTCCCAGAGAGTGCTAATTTAGCTTGGGCCCCTGCTATGCAATGCAACCCAGCTGATATTCAAACATGCATAAACATCGTCATTTGCTAATAGCGGCTAATGGCTTTAATCATAGAATAAAACAAATCAATAATTAACCTTAGCAAGTAGAAGTGCAACTAGGATTCAAAAATAATGAATTCGTTAATGGTTCTTGCTGCCATTAGTGCAAATATGTCAAGGTAAATATGCAGAAATGTGCCCATTTGCAAGGAGCTAATCTGTTCATAAATGATCAGATTATGACTTAAATTGGACCATGTCTTGAAGGAGGGTAATAGGTAACACATCCACCAAGTTATCTCTAATGTATTAAGATACCTATAAGCGACTGGGCGTGGTGACTCACGCCTGTAATCTAAGCACTTTGGGAGGCCGAGGCAGGTGGATCACAAGGTCAGGAGATTGAGACCATCCTGACTAATCCAGTAACCCTGTCTCTACTAAAAATACAAAAAATTAGCCAGGCGTGGTGGCGGGCACCTGTCGTTCCAGCTACTCGGGAGGCCAAGGCAGGAGAATGGCATGAACCCGGGAGGCGGAGCTTGCAGGGAGCTGAGATCGCGCCACTGCATGCCAGCCTGGGTGACAGAGCCAGACTCCATCTCAAAAAAAGAAAGAAAGAAAAAGAAAACTATAAGCTTACACATGAAACCATTTATTTACCACCCTTATCCCTATGATGTGTACTGGGTCTATGCCAGAAGAAAGTGGCAGAGAATGTAGGAGTGGCCCCTCAGCTTCAGGAGACCAGGTGCCAGCAGATAACAGAATTACAGCAACATGGCAATGGCTCCAACAGAGCGGTGCTTTAAGGCTGAGCCATACACAGGCAGAGGCACAATGACCTGCCTGGGAAGGCCTAGAAAAAGTCATGCTTCTGACAAAGGAGGTGACAATTGAATTAGGTCTTAGGATGGGTAGAAGTTGCCAGATAGACAAAGAAAGAAAGGCCAAAAATACAAAAATTAAGAAAAAGAACCTGACGTGTCCAATGCATTCAAGTATATCCATGTGGCTGCAAAGCCAGGAGCTCTTGGGCACAGGGGGCGACAGGCTGGTAAGTCAGAGTGAGCCCAGGCGCAGAAGGCCTTGGGCATTTTGCTGAGGTTCTTTGTTTTGTTTTGTTTTGGTTTTGGTTTTCTAGCAGACAATGAAAGCCACTGAAGGACTGACCCATGATTAACTAGAAATAAGATATGGCCAGGCGCGGTGGCTCACGCCTGTAATCCCAGCACTTTGGGAGGCCAAGGCAGGCAGATCACGCGGTCAGGAGATCAAGACCAGCCTGGCTAACATGGTGAAACCTCATCTCTACTAAAAATACTAAAAATTAGCAGGGTGTGGTGGTGCGCACCTGTAGTCCCAACTACTCAGGAGGCTGAGGCAGGAGAACTACTTGAACCCGGGAGGCAGAGGTTGCAGTGAGCTGAGATCATGCCAGTCTGCACTCCAGACTGGGTGACAGAGCAAGACTCCATCTCAAAAAACTAAAAAAATAAACAGAAATAAGACATAACAGCACTGAGAATTTTGTTTGTATGCCTTTATAGCTGGTAGAAGTAGGCCTTTCTTTGAAGAAATGTATGTTTATCTTGTTTGTCTCAAATCATAAGCAATTACCCTGGAGGCTCAAGTGATGGAATAATTTTCAGGATTTGAGGGGTATGGAGCTGGACAACTTCTGATAAATGCAGAGGTTTTCACCCAAAGGCCAGCCTGTATTTGGATCATATTCAGTTTTATTTACAGGTGAATATGATTTGTTTGGTGATGTTTGTTTTTCATCTAAAATTTGAATAAGTACGAGGTTTATTTAGATGCGGTGGCAGAGTCTCTCTCCTGTTTATGAAGAGTGATATGGCAGATGTCTTTGGTTATCAGTGGCCAAAACCCTCTTCCTTCAGGCTGAGAGAGCCTTGATTTTGTTCCAGTGTCCATTCCTCTTCCTCCTGACTTGAGTAAATTCTGATTGGTAAAATCTAACATGGAGGTTGCATTCTCCTTGCTGATGATTGGTTTAGGCACAGTCCTGTGGCTAAACTCTGACCAACAGTATGTCAGATGAGATCTGTTGGGGCTGCAGGGTAAAGTTTCTCTTTCTGATAAAAACGAGCACACGTTCTTGTATTCTGTCTCAGGAACTGTCAGGAGGCTATCATGGGAGGACAGCCTGAAGACAGCCAGTTCCTAGGAACAGAGCCTGGGTCCTCCATCATGCAGTTGAGTCCTGGTCACTAACGTGGAGTGACCCTATGTTCAGGCTTCTTATTTGAGAGAGTAAATCCCTTCTTGTTCAAGGCAGTTGACTCAGATTTCTCCTGTTTGGCCCAGGACATCCTCACTATCTCAGGGGGGGCCGTGGCATACCTGGTTCAGCTGGGACACACCAGTGCCACCATCTTGGTGGTTTATGCCAGCCTTCATTCTGATGAGTCAGAGCCTGTGCTGTTAAATATTTCACCACCCCTTGTCTCAGTGACCTGCAGGAGTCTCTCAGCATGTTCCAGGAGCATCTGAGTTGATTGTTTCCAGATGAGCAGAAAGTCCAGATCTTTACAATCTCAAAGAGAAGAAGTACACAATCACAGATTCATTTATTGTTATTTATTGCACTACTCATTGTTCTGGGTGCTGAGGAAGACACCTAAAACATGTTTTTTACCTCTAAAAACTTAAAGTTTATTAAAGTAAATATGACAGTAACAATAAAATAAGGCAAAATGTGATAAATGCCAAAGGGTGACCCCACAGAAGATTCAATGTCTAGCTTTGGGTGTTTAGGAAATTCTTGATAAAGGAAATTCAGGGAAGAGGGCATCTAATCTGGATATACATAAAAGGATTAAAAAACATTAATAGGCCTAGCGCAGTGGCTCACAACTGTAATCCCAGCACTTTGGGAGGCCAAGGCAGCCTGATCACTTGAGGTCAGGAGTTTGAGACCAACCTGGCCAACATGGCAAGACCTCGTCTCTACTAAAAATACAAAAATTAGCCTGGCATGGTGGCATGTGCCTGTAATCCTAGCTTTGGGAGGCTGAGGCAGGAGAATCATTTGAACCTGGGAGGTGGAGATTGTAGTGAGCTGAGACTGCGCCACTGCACTCCAGCCTGGATGACAGAGTGAGACTCGGTCTCAAAAAAAAAAAAATTAATAACAGTAACGATAACTAACACGTACTGAGTGCTTGGTAGGGGTCAGACAGTTTTATATGTCCTCTATATTAATTAACTCTTTTAATCTTCACTGCAACCTGATAAGGTAGGCGTACTGTTTATCCAATTTACAGATGAAGAAACTGAGGCACAGAGCAGTTAGGTAACTCACCTAAAATTACACACTCCTTGGATTATGGAGCCAGTATTCACATTCACACAGCCTGTGAGTGTCCAATAGTAAGAGTGGCATGAATAAAGAAGGAGCCAAGTGAGGGGCTGGGGAATAGGGTTAAAAGGGAAGTGCTGGGAGACAAGGGGTAAAAAGTGGTCAGGGCCAAATCCCAGACACCTGGAATGAAAATATGAGATTTCAATTGCATTTGGAAAATGTAAAGTGCCATTGCCAATTTTCAGGTCTTGGAAAAGGAGGCTGACATGATCGCTCTGTGCTAGAGTAATCAGTTTGATTACAGGGTTGAGAATGGATTCACCAGGGGCACCCCTCTGGAGGCAGGAAGGCCAGGGCCACAGCTCTAATGGGAGCAGTGGTGATGGAGAGAAGGGGACGGGTTAGGGGATAATTAGGAAGTGATGCCATAGGACTTGGTGACTGTGGAACAAGAGAAGGGGAGAGACTCAGGTAAGTCTCAAGTTTGAGGTTTGGGAGGTAGTTTAAGATGACACCAATAATAAGGGCCATTTCTTGAGCCAAGAATAGTAAGCTCAGCAGGTAAGGGGAATAAAGTTCAGCTCGGGAGCCATTGCAAATATTTGGAGCACTAGCTTGATTAGATAAGACAACCAACAAAGAACTGACCAGAAGGTGATCTATGGAGCCACTGGGAAACTAACATATAAGATCAAAAAGCAGGAGCCCTGTGCCATTGTTACAGCCAGATACCTCCTATCACCACTACTGATAGATCCACCATATCACCATAGCTGGTAGGTATGGTGTCACAGTGACAGGTATACCATGGTGACTAACAGGCATACCTGGTCACTGTAACAGATATTCTGTGTCATCATGATGGAAAAATACTACAATGACACCTTGACAGATACTTCATGTTGTAGTGAGAGACAGATACCATCCATCATGATGATACACAAATATACCAATTATTATGGCAGGTACACCATGTCATAGTGACAGACATGACCTCTTTGGCACTGTCTTTACAACCTACCACGGAATGACCACAGCACAAATTTAGTATATCATCACAGCATAACAATACGATGAGTCAGTGTGGGAGAGCGAACTAGCCTGTTGTATGTCAGACAAACAACATCTTAGCAAGTAAAAGACGCAGAGCAGTGGTGTGACAAGTTTACAATGTCATTGTTCTAAGTGAGCTGGATCGCATCCACGCTCGAGGAAAGTGATATTACTCATGTACATAGTTATAAAGCTACTGTATGGTTTTAAACAATGGTGCAGATTTGCATTTTGCTCAAACAGTCCTTGCAATAGGTGCTGAGAACTCACTACTCAGGTTAGAGGCCCCTGTGATGGTTGGTGTTACTGCTATCTGTCCCATCCCTCCATGGAGGCAGCAGTCAGAGGGAAACCGAGAGCTCCTCTAGAATGGCAACCAAGTGTTTTTCACCACTATACTCAGTTTTTTAAAACTACCTGGCATTTACTATATGCTGAGCACCATTTTACGTGCTTTCACATTCTAACTTAATCCTTACACCAACCCCATGGGGCAGGAATATTACTCCCATTTTTCTCAGGAAGAAAATAAGGCATGAGAAGGTCATACTGCTATTGGGCAGTGAAGTTGGGATTCGAAGTCAAGCAGCTTGGCCCAAGGCCCATGCTGTTTGTTTATCCCAGATTCCTGGCTCTTAACCTCTACACAAATGCTGCCTCTGCATCTGTTTAGAATGCTTTCAGTTGCAAGCAATAGAACGCGTGTTAAACTGGCTTGAACCGTAAAAGGAATATACTGGCTCCCAAAACTAAACTGGGTGTGGCCTCAGACAAAGCTTGGTTCAAAGACTTCAGGGATGTGAGCAGGACCTGACTTCTCTTTTTCCCCTTTTTAAACTTTTGTTATTTTAGATTAGGGGGTGCAGGTTTGTTACAAGGGTATGTTGTATGATGCTGAGGTTTTGGCTTCTATTGATCCTGTTGCTGAAATAGTGAACGCAGTACTCAATAGGAAGTTTTTCAGCCTTTGCTCCCTCCCTCTCTCACCACTTTTGGAGTCCCCAGTATCTATTTTCCCCATCTTTATGCTGATGGGTACCCAATGTTTAGCTCCCACTTATAAGTGAGAACATGCAATATTTGGTTTTCTGTTTCTATATTAATTCACTTAGCTAATGGTCTCCAGCTGCATCCATGTTGCTGCAAAGGACATAATTTCATTCTTCTTTATGGCTGCATAGTGTCCCATGGTGTATATGTACCATATTTTCTTTATCCAGTCCACCACTGATGAGCACCTAGGTTGATTCTATGTCTTTGCTATTGTGAATAGTGCTACAATAAACATATCAGTGCAGGCATTTCTTTTTTGTTTTTTTTGTTTGGTTGGTTGGTTTTTTTGGTAAAACAATTTATTTTCCTCTGGGTATATACCCAGTAATGGAGTTGCTGGGTCAAATGGTAGTTCTATTTTTACTTCTTTGAGAAATCTCCAAACTGATTTCCACAGGGGCTGAACTAATTTACATTTTTACCAACAGTATATAAGCATTCTCCTTTCTCTGCAACCTCACCAACATCTGTTGCTTTCTGACTTTTCAGTAATAGCCATTTGGGCTGGTATGAAATCATGTCTCATTGTGGTTTTCATTTGCATTTCTCTGATAGTGACGTTGAGCATTTTTTCATATTAGCTGTTAGCTGTTTATATGTCTTCTTTTGATAAGTGTCTGTTCGTGTCCTCTGCCCACTTTTTAATGGGGTTGTTTTTTGCTTGTTGATTTGAGTTTCTTATCGATTATGGATATTAGTTATTTGTCAGGTACATAGTCTGCAAATATTATCTCCTATTCTGTATATTGTCTGTTTACTCTGTTGATAGCTTCTTTTGCTGTGTAGAGGCACTTTAGTTTAATTAGGTACAACTGTCAATATTCGGTCTTGTTGTATTTGCTTTTGAGGACTTAGTCATAAATTATTTGCCTAGGCTGATGTCTAAAAGAGTATTTCCTAGGTTTTCTTCTATAATTTTTATAGTTTGAGTTTTTACTCTTAAGTCTTTAAACCATCTCAAGTTAATTTTTGTATATGCTGAGAGCTAGGAGTAAAGTTTCATTCTTCTGCATATGGCTAGCCAGTTTTCCAAGCACCATATATTGAATAGGGGGTCTTTTTCCCATTGTTTATTTTTGTTAACTTTGTCAAAGATCAGTTGGTTGTAGATGTGCAGCTTTATTTCTGAGTTCTCTATTCTGTTCCATTGATCTATGTGTCTATTTGTGTACCAGTGCCATGCTATTCTAGCTACTATAGCCTTGTAGTAGAGTTTGACTGACTTCTCACTCATAATATCTCATTTAAACCTTCTTGGCCTTGGCTCTGTCCTCTGCAGACTCCCTGTGATTGTTGCCAAATGACAGCCCTCAGCCCCTGGAATGCTTTCAGGTCCTGATCCAGAGGAAGAGAGAGGTCCACATATCTAATATCTCAAATAAAAGTCTTTGGATTGACTCCTGCTCATTGTTAATAACCTGAATTAAGTCATGGGATGTTCATCCAACTAATCACTGTGACCAGCTGCTGGGAGAATGGTGTATGCCAGTGGGATTCACTGATCCAGTTAAGAAGGACCCACACCTAAAACTGGGGAGAAAAGCAACCTTTTCTAAACCAGAGCCATGGCAAACTTCCTTTCGGTAGAGAAAATGGTGAAATAAAGCAAGAGAAGAAAACCAAAAAAATGTCCATTATGCCATCTCATCCCCACCACCTAGGTTAATACCTGGAACACAGTAAATGCTCACAGTGTATTTGCTGTATTGACAGATGGACAGAGGGGTGGAAGGAGGGAGGGAGGGATGGAGGGAGGGAGGGATGGAGGGAGGGAGGGAGGGAGGGAGGGAGGGATGGATGGATGGATGGATGGATAGATGGTAGATGCATGAAAAACTAATGATTAGGACAGAAGAGCTGTGTTGGAACGTTTTCTAACCTTCAGAAACTCCAAATTGGTTGCCAGGAAGAGTTACCTGGATCATGGAAGAAGGGGGAACCGACTGAAATCCCTGACCTGAATGAGACATGTTTCTCCCAGAACTCACAACTTTGCCCACAAAGTCCCTCTGTGGTTACGATTAGGCTGTTGGCTTAGGTAACCATTCTAGACTTTTGAATTTGAGAAAAGACTTATTTGCATCTCCTCAGGGTCTGAAGTGAGTCCAGTTCTTCCCTCTAGAGTGAAATTCACAGATCATAATGTAAGGCTCAACTGCCTCCCCCTTGTGCAGTCATGGTCCTTGGGTACCTCCAGGGAAAACTATTGTGTCCCCACCTCCGCTTGAAAGCCTCCTGGATTTGGTTTCTGTGTTTAAGATGATTTATTCTGCATTTGGTTTAAGTGTATTTCATTTTAAATCACTTGGAAGGCCACTAAGGAAAATATAAAGGAAAACATACTTTCCATGAAGGAAAATGTCAGTTCTCCTCTTTACAGCACCAAACATAAAAGGTTAGAATTTACTCCACTCTAGTCCCCTTAAATAAATCAGCCCACTTGTGCACACTGGGCCCAGGAATAATTAAAGGACCCTATAGGCATGGGCATAAGAGCAACCCTGGTTCCTTGATGTCTGTCTCCTTGCCCCATCACCCACACCCAGGCACTGCACCCTGGCACCCAGGGTTTCCCTGGAGCTAATTGATGGACAACATATTTGGACTCAATTTTCAGCTTTGGGTCCAAAACCCCCAGTAGATATGACTTGCCATATTGACATTTCCACTCCACATCACACCCTAGGCCCAGGGGACCACTGTCAAACTCTAGCCCCTGCCTGATACCAGGAGAGGCCAATGAGATAGAAAGGAAGATTCTTAGAATCATAGAAAGTTCTTAGAGGTTGTATTGCCAAACACCTAGTAATGCAATTGAGAAACATAAAATGCAAAAGGGAAAGGAACTTGCCTAGGGCCACACTGAGATAAAAACCAGACTTAAAACTGAAGCCTCCCAGCTCCCAGGCCAGGGCTTTGTCCAGCACTTCATGGCCTTACAAGCTTGGTCTTGCAAAATAGCCACACCTTCCCCATGCCATGTACATCTTGAGGATCCTATATGTCTCCATTTGTGTGTTCATGTGTGTACATGCACATATAGGAAAACAGGATGGTCAAGAGAAAAGATATGAAGACTTTCAGAGGACATTTACAGGACATAGCACAAACATCCCTCCAGCCTGGCAATCCCCACCTAGTTAAAGAGATGAGAGAGAACTAAAAATACAACAGCCTCTCTGGCACAGGGACATAAAGCTGTTTCTCACAGAAACCCAAAGGAATTCAACCCTTGGATTCCTGAATGCATATTCCTAAAGGGGCTTTCCTCCCCTCCTGCAGGCATACCTCCCACCCTCACAGCAGTACTCAAGGGGTCAGGCAAGCAAGGACTGGTGGTTAGTGGCTTGGAAGATAAGGTGAAAATCTGTCGTGTCCTTTTTTCCAAGGTCTCTGTCCTTATTTAAAAGCTATTTTGTCAAATTAAGAGACCCAAGATACCTGCAACTATATTGAAAATTGAAGTCACTTAGGAACCTAGAAAATGGAAATGACCAGAACCTGGTTTGGAGAAAGGATGGAAAGGTACAATCACCAAAGCTAAGGTGGTTGCAGTGTTGCTGGTCATCCCTTCCAGCTGTGGCTGGAAATTGAGACTTTCTAGAAACATCATTAACTCCCAGAGGCCATCTGCCCACCACACAGTGGGAGAAGCGGATGACTAGGGCCTAATTGGACAGTGACTGCTGGCCACACCTCATAATCTCAGGATTATGCCTCTCTCTAGACAAGAATTCGCAGTGTACTGCATGAGCCTCCTCTTTTATTGGATTGTCAATTCCTTGAGGCTAGGGATCGAGATGGATTCTTCTCTTTGTCTCCTTCAGTCCCTGCAGAAGCCTTTACCAAGGATCAAAGCTCAGGAAATGCTGTAGGTAGATTACCATGTCTGCTTCATTCTCAGCAAGCAATATCCTCCTGCCCACGAACCCAGAGACTTTGCTTGTGACACCTTTGTGCTGCTGAGACAGAACTCTGCTGTGAGTACGTACATCTTAAATCCAGGTGTGTTTAAACTCCTAAAAAGTAGACTACGTTTCTTTATTACTCCTCAGTGCCTACTGCAGTGCTAGGACACAGAACACCCAAGCACAAGAATGAACAAATGAAGATGAAGCTGTTGTCTCAATGGAGGCTCCACTTTATGTGCCCTTCATAGAGTAGGTATCCCGCAAATGTTTGTCTATGGAAATGTTTGATGAGCCCCGTCTTTCAGAAAGCCACAGATTGATCACTGCCATCCCTGGCTCAGAGGCACATAGACTGCCTATGAAAATCCAGGACAGGAGGTGAAGGAAGCCAGGGAGAATGTCCATGTCTATAGGAGTGACAGATTTTCTGTCTAAATGCTAGGAAAGGGAGGGAGTAAATTCTGGTTGATCCCAAAGTAACATCAGGCAATTAAACTCAGGGGGACTCTTGTAAGGTCAGAAGTCAAACTTCCAAACAAAGCTGGAATACATTTAAAGTAATGCTTAAAAATCTCCAAAGACAAAAATAAATAGCTGAAGAATGATGTTTCAAAACTCAGATTTAACTCGGCAAGTGACAGTCCAGCAAGATGAGCTATGAGCCGGGCAGTGAGACAAGGGCATGAGCTCATCTTCCGGCCACCCACAGCCTGACCCAGCCTGCTGCAGGCCAGAGCGGTGCAAGCTCAGGCTGGCTTTTTAAAAGGTAGAGAGAAATGGATGTGACTGACCCCAGGGTCCAGAGTAAAGACTTGCTTGGATATCTAATGCAGCTGGTTCCAGATAAGACACGGTTTTGAGGTGGGGGTGGTGGGGGAGAAGACTAAAGAGGAAGGATAGAAATGCAATTTGTAAAATCTTTGTATTGTGATAAAAATCCAATACAGTTTGGCTGAGTGAGGGCTTGAAATTTCATCAGTTCTATGAACCATTCCCACAGTGGAAGGGAAGGGGATGGGTTTTATCGTGTCAAAAAGCCAGCACTAAAAGAACTGTCCTACAGTCGGGGCACAGCCAAGCTGACATTTCAACCCAAGATGCATTCCTTTTAAGGGCCAAGATTTTAAAGAATGTGCTTTCCAGCCTCTCCC
Organism: Papio anubis; assembly: GCF_008728515.1. NCBI lineage: Eukaryota > Metazoa > Chordata > Mammalia > Primates > Cercopithecidae > Papio > Papio anubis. Next base: position 22,942,417 of record NC_044989.1, read on the forward strand.
ACAAGCTCACACAGGCAAAGCCGAGGCAAAAGGATCTGTGTGTGCAGTGAGATGTGTTTTTCTCATTACCCTCAGATGCCTTCTGAGGCTTGCTCAGGGACTCTTCCCTCCTGGCACCTTTCCCAGATAGAGGGGGCTTGGCTGGAGGGCTGCAGAGGGGAGCACACTTTGAAAGGAGGGTGAAGGGTGATGTTTTCAAGTCTAGCTATTCTGAGGACTCACTGGATTTCATCTCGTCAGGTTTATAACAAATGTAGAAGACAAGGAGAGAGGGCTGCCCTGCCTCAGACATTCACTGATCTACCCTCTGGTCTGTGAAATGTTCAAGTCTGAACATTGCTCAAGCTGACCTGGCACGCATTCATTCATTCACTCCTTCATTCATTTAACAAATACTTCTCAAACCCTCTTTATCTAAATACATGCAAAGGAAATAGTGTCAGCCCTGAAAGAATCTCCTCTCAATCACAAAGCCACCACTTGGGATGCTGTTCTGCTCATAGGCTGCAATACTTTGCTCAACTCTGCTATGGTCTCTTTCTGGAGTGAAAGGAGGAGAATGTGCTTCTGGAAGGCTAGAGATTGATTGTGGCTGTTACTTTAATGTTCTCCGTCAACCAAGCAAGATGTAGAAATTGAGTATGGCCTACGGGTCTGTGAATCAAACTAGACCAGAAATAGACCCCAGTTCTGGTTAAACTGGAAATCTGTGTTTGGGATATGAGATTTCACTTTACAGACATGTTTCACAGGGATATACGAATCCAAAATATTAATGATCAGACAGTCAAAGTCATTCCAAATCTTCCATGCACAGTAGACTCTTCAGAGTAAGTGTATTGGTGAGCATTTATTGTTATTGCTCAGGTAAAGCTGAACTTGTTTCATTATAACAATAGGAATCCTTCTTGCTTTGAGCTTTATAACAATCAGCAACCAAGATGAAACATCTCCAGGTAATTTGACAAGGAATTTTTCTGCATTGTTACCACAATTATATATAAAAGTCTAAGAAAGCATTGCAAATAGCCAGAAGGTCTTAGAAGCCCCTAGTAGAAGTACTCACGAAGCACAGTGGCCAATGCCTATGCATTTTTTCAGTTTCTAAATTATTTCATAAACATCCTTTGCATTTTACAGTGCAATGAATGATGGTTGATCTCAATATAACACTCCTTCCCACACAAAATTATATGGCTTTTGAGGCAGAGTTATCTCTGGCTTGGTCACAAATATTTTAAGAATCATCTTCGCCCTGTAGATTTTCTTTGACCCACCCATGTAAAGATGGTCCCTCCCTCCTTGTAACTCCACAGCACTTTATATTTTTGTGTGAATTTTGGATACTGAAAGGCACAAACCATGCTTATGAGCACACGCGTTCCTATACATATGACAAATATCAATTCTCAATGAGAACTCTAAGAAGAGCAGAAACCCATAGTATTAGGAAGGACATCCAATGCTTCTTGGCCTCAGAGAAGCCCCCACCCAAAATAGGTCATCAGCCATGCTCCCTAAACTGTAACATGAAGAAATTAATAGGTGTGATACATTAATAGGTGTTCAGATAGTAACAAGTATTCTGCCATAGAAAGATTCAGTGGTCAGCTAAGTCTGGAAAATGGTAGATTACACAAGCCAAATAAGTTGGGGGTTTTTTGTTTGTTTGTTTGTTTGTACTGTTGGTCTTCAATATGCCTTTAATATGCTAATACACACTGTGCATTCCATGGAGTACACACCATTTTCTGCACCCTTGTTTGATAGGGGCTACCACTCTTCTGGGGGAAATACATCTATAAAGGACGGTTATCTCTGGCTTGGTCACAAATGTTTTAAGAATCATCTTGGCCCTGTAGATTTTCTTTGACCCACCCATGTAAAGATGGTCTCTCCCTCCTTGTACCTCCACAGTACTTTGAAGGTAACACTCTGAAACCCAAATACTTTCTATTGTACAAATTCCTTATATATTCATGTATCCAAATTTACATATGTGGATATACACAGATCTGTCTCCCTGCATTAGACTGTGATCTCCTTCAAGATATAAATTCTGCAACAGTCATCCCATGTGTCCTCAGTGCCTGATACATGATCATCATCCATTAATTCTAGTAGAATCTATGAATGAGCGAATGAATGAATGCCACTATGAAAACATAACCTACTTTACTGAAGTTCCAAGTGTATCAGGTTCTCTATTTGGATAATCTCATCTGGTATATGGTTAATAGTAACCAATTCATTTTGCCACATTGTCCTCTGTGACTCAGTGTCCAAGTTGGATTACATGTAGATGCCCTGAAATAGTCTAGGCCAGGTTCTGCACAAGCAAATAGTCTCCCTTCTGGTAGTACTCAAGGCTCTCCATTACCTGGCAGCGGCCTACAGTCATGTTCCAGCTTCCCACTGCTTCCTCTCACACACTGTCCACCTCAGCCAAGCAGCACAATTCCACCTTCTCCAAATCCGGCTGACCTTTCCCCGCCCCTGAACGTTCCTGCCCTGTTCTCTTCAACCTCAATCTTTTGCCAAACATTCACCCAAAATCTAGTCATTGCACAATGCACTAGGGTTACTAAGATGACAGTTCTCAATGAGGACACAGTAAATAGAGCCTCACCATACAGCATGGAATGTGCTACGACAGAGCTAAGTACCAGGTATGATGCTCGCACAGCAAGATTACTGGGTAAGACTTTCTGGAGCAGTAGCTCTTTAAGTTGACCATTCATTGAGCCACATTTTACTATTGAGTGCAGTTGCTGGGCCTTAAAGGCAAGAATCTAGACTTCACCATCCCTCTTCCACTTCTCATTTCCATGTAATAAACATACAGGGACTGGCAAGTAGAATATCAGGCATCCTTATCCATGCATCTGATGAATTATACATAAGATTTCTCTGCAAATAATGGCTATGTGAGATTAGGGAGGAAGGAAGTAGGAAGCAACTTACCAGGACAGCCCAACACAATGCTGGTAGTGGCATCTTAAACTGTTGCTAAACAAGATGAAGGTCACGGCCTTGCCAGCGCCCACCCATGAGGACACCTGGTTGTTGTTCTAGTGGAAGAATGAGACCATTGCAAACCTTGATTTTTCAGTCAGCAAACCATTTAAGAATCATTTGAGAAAAGAACATGAGTCCTGGGTTTTTACCTTCTGGTAAGATCAGGAAAGCACCAGTTCTAGAGCTTATAAATTGGCATGAGGGTCTGGGAAGAAAACCCCAGATCAATAGTGCAGTGATGTGGGAAGAGATGATGATTAACACTGCTCTTGATGTCACGGAGGGAGGCGCTGCATAGAGACCCACAGACAACAGCAACTCAGAGTCAGAGAGTATTCAGAAGAGCCTGTTGTGTGAAAATAGCTTAGGAATATTGCAGCCAACTTATTTTGCTTATATGTTCATTTTAATGTATGCACAGTATCTAAACAAACTTAAAGGGCTTTTTCAATAAATCTAAAATCATAATTCTAAGTTATAAAGCATCATGGTCATAGTCTAATTGACAGGACTTTTTTATTCTTAGAGGTATATAAAATAACGATGCATCTTAAAATCAATAGTTTCTTAGATACTACGAAATACAGCGGCGACTCTATGGTGGCTATTTGTCTACCAAGTTAACCCACTGAATCCTGACTGTAATTAAGTTTTCTCTTTATGTATCGCTCCAGTTGAGTTGAAACTTCTCCAGTCCATTAGCTATCCACCTGAGCTCCGGAAAATATGTCAGTGTTCTTTGTGTTCTCTGGAAGAGAATAGCAAAATGTGGGGGGGGGGGAAAAACCTTTAATATTTAATACTGGCCTGTTACCCTCATTTCAGGTTTTAGGAATTAGATGAGAATGACTTCATTGCACTGCAGGCAACTATATTGATGGAATGGGCTTCACTCTGTGCAACAGATGTGCTCCTGGAGAAGATGTGTTTAATTTAGACTTTTTTTTAACTCAATTGTGTTCCCACAGAAAAACAGTTTGCTTAAGACATCACTCCCTCACACACATGCACACACACAGTGTTGCTTGAACATGCTACAAACAGAGATTACACAATAGTTAGGAGGCAAGCCCAGGTCTGCATGCCAGGTTTCCTGACCCCGGACCCCACAGCCAGTCTTTGGAAAGACAATTATCTCTAGCTTTACAAACCCAGGAAAATTGAGACCTCTTTCCACATTACCTCTTGAACATGAGGCAACATGTGTTACTAAGATGGTGTTACTAACAAGTATGTAATTCATGGATCTACAAGCCTTTGCTATAGGCTTTTGTGTCAAGAAATAGGAAAGTAAAAACCAGATACTCGACCTCAAGGAGGGATTGCAATTGATGGGATTTTAAAAATGAGAAAACAGTCCAGGTCCAAGGAAATGGTGTTCAGTCACAATATCCTAAGAGTGTTCACTGGAAAGATTTTCTCCTCCTGTCATTCTGAGAATCTTAATGGGTTTCAATTGATTCACTGAGCCATGCCATGGAAAGGGAAGAGAAATGTCAAGACCCCACGTTTCCAGTCATGCATTTGGGGCCAGACCAAAATGCACTTCAGAACTTCTAGGTTTAAATGTTTCCACCACAACAAATAAATCGTTTGACAAGTCTTCCCACGCACCTATAGTGTTCCCAGCCTTGCCCTAAGGTCCCTCTACATGGAGCACAGAAGGTGGGGCCAGCCTGGTCCTCCCTCTCAGGAGCTGACCACTGGGATGTGGGGGTCAGCCTCATGCCTAAGGATTAGGGAGCTATCTAAGCAGCTTCACTACTCCAAGGGACCTGGGACTAATGCATGTGGTGAGGGTGGCAGGGAGAGGGCATCCAGCACCCCTTGCATGAGCCAAGAAGACCTCCTGCAGTAGCTTGCATGGGTCCCTGGGAGGTTGCAGGAGACTCCACCCTGGGAACTTTCTGTTACCTGGCAGTTGCCAGCTGGGTGCTCTTTCTCCTCACTAAACAACCTGCACACCATTCTGGAGGCCTTGGGTGGCTGCTGGTCACTCTGTTCAAACCAAGAACTGGTTTGAATCAGGGAATCCAAGAAGTGGGTAGAAAAGCGCATTGCTATATAGGATAAGGTATTGCATTGCTGAGAACTCACAACAACCCTATGGGAAACACAAGATGGGTTCATTACCTACGCTGGCATCGAGGCATTGGTGTTAAAGGATGAACCTCAGGGACAAGCTGGATGAGGGCCCCTTCTTGAATATCCCTACATATGACTTCAAGAGCTTCCTTTCTTTCCTCTTATGCAGGTTTTTATCTAAATAGCTACAAGTATCTCACTGCAGTGAGGAAAACAGGACCTGGCACAAGATCCTGTCCTGCTAGTGATTTAGTGGAGTAAGGGCCACAGGTAGGGGGTTCAGGGGGACTGAAAATCAGTCAAGCTCTCACCTGAGGATTGGAGACCATGAGCTCAGATTCTCCCCAGTTAAAAAGGATGTACTTTCCCATCTGCCCCAGAACAGCAGCTGAGCCCACACTGCTCAGGTGTGTTGCTCCCACCCCCTCTTCCCAAAATGAGGGGACAGGGACAGAGGAAGGAACAGAACACCAAGAACAGAGCCATCTAGCCCAAGCTCCTCCTCTACCTTTCTGGACACAACTTTGTGGGCTCCCTAAATCCACGGCCACATGTTCTCACCCCGATGAACCCCAGAGAGGTGCACTGTTCAGGTTTCAACATGGCCTAATCCCAGCTGAGGGCTCAGCTCTGGGCTCTCCCTGAACCACACAGATCTCCAAGCCTGAGATACCTCATGTCGGTGCTGGCAGATGAAACAGTGGGGACCATCACATTTTTTATTTATAGGCTGCCCAGGGAATGTCCCGAAGCTGGAAGGCCAAGTTTCATAATTGGCTCCTTGGTCTGAGGCCAAACCATCAGGCCACAACAGTTCCTGATAACATGTTGGACTTTTCCAACATATAATTACTTATTCATGAGTTATTTGGACCTAAATACTGTACAAGCTTTTTCATTTCCTTACCTCCCCTGATAATCTCTCATTGGAATTATACATTTGATTCCTAATTATAAGCTAAGACTTACCTCTGGGGCCCTGATATTGTCTTAGTAAATGCAGAGTTGAACCCAAAACAAAGCCAATAAAGGAGGCATCTAAAATTCCATGGCACCACCGTGTAATTTGAGTCTTATTTAAAATAACTATTCATTTTAATGACTGTTCAAGTTTATTTTCATAAAAATGTGTTTTACATAAGCCCCAAAGTTTCATATACAATTAATTCCCTTCATAAAGAAAGTGCGTTTCAAACCCAGAATGGTCATGCTGGTCTCCATGACCGTGGAGCTAGTTTCTTTCAAGTTGTAGTTGCCTTTTTAACACTGTAATTAAGCTTGGGGGAAAAAATCATAATGCAAACCAAACAAATCCTACCCTTCATACAATTATGTATGGTATGCAGTGAGAAAAAAAAATGATCTAGGCTTTGTTCGTCTTAAAATACACTTGGCAGCCACTTCACTTAATAAGCTCCTTTCTCCTTCTGAGAACAAGGGAGTCATAAAGTCCAAGCAATAATGGAGGAGGGCTGGCAGCTTCAGAGGGAAGTGACAACATCCCACGGCAGCGACCTGCACACAGGGTTCTGAGCAATGCTCTGACTTGGCTTCTTCACAATCATGAGTTCATCTTGTCTCTAAGCGTATCTCTCTAGGACTTGTTTTAATTGTAGTTTCCCCCTTTGGTAGAATCTAACTTTTCCATAATGATGCAAGGCCGAACAGAGAGGGCTCACAAACCCTCATTCTCCTGCAGAACCTCATAGGTTTCACTGAACACCAGCCGGCCTGATCAGGTCTCCCTGTTTCCATCCCCATCACCAAGGACCTGGCACGAGATCCTGTTCTGCTGAAGCCCAACAGCCATCTCTCAGTGGGGCCTGCACTCCACACCCTAGGACTTTCTCTGCCCCCATCATGACGAAGCTGGCCTCTTGTTGCTTCCCCTCATGCTCTAGAAGGGGCCCACTCCTAGGTGCCACCCACTTGCTACACACCCTGGTGGCCACTGCTGACATTCAGAACATCCAACCAGGACTCCTCCAAAGCTACCCTACATCATACTGTCTCCATGTTTTGCTTCCTCCAACCCAAACAGCACTGTGATCGGAGACGTCTAGGGTTCCAAAATGCCCATCTGAGCACTTCACACTTCCAGCTTAGCAACTGTTATCACCATTGGTGACCAAAGTGCTGACAGATCATTACATTGACTTTCAAGAGCCTGGATCCCACCTCTTTTTCAAAGTTGCTTTTTCTGACATCTTCCTGCTTGTATAGCATATAAGATAAACTGGACAACCTGCTGATCCCTGCAAATACTCTTTGATTTTCTCCCTCCAAGCCTTTGCTGATGCTGTTCTTTCTACCTGGAAGGCCAAGTCAGTATCTATTGGTTTGTATGCTATTTGCCATTCAAGGCTTGCTTCAAATACCACTTCCTCCCCTTAACAAGAAGTTTTTTCTTCCCCATATGAACCCTCTAAAACTCTAACATAGCTCACTTAGAGCTCTTACCTTGTTTCAACACCAAGCAACAACCATGCCTATCCCTGCCCCCCAAATGTCTGCTATTTATGCCCTACCCAGCATACTAATCTGAATGCTCCTTGAGGGCAGAAGCCACATCCTATTAATCTTTGCATTTCTCCTGCCTAGTAAAGTGGTTTGCATTTAATAGGCATTAAATATATATTTGTTGACAGAATAACTGAATGAAAATCTTCCTTGGAGTTTTATTTTATACAGAAGAAGGTTAAAGAGGGAAGAAGTGTGATGTTGCTTAATTTGTTCTGGATTATGATGGGCACTTTATCCCATCAAGGTTGGGAGCAATCCTTGAAGTCTCAGATTAAATGTCACTTGTGCATAGAGAAGAAGCCTTCCATTACTCCTATACTAGGTTATGTTCCTCTCCTGTGCACTGTCTCTCTCTCACACACACACACACACACACACACACACACCTGTTGTGAGTGGTGTTCCAGGTGGAGGGGTTGGAGGAGACACTTCCCCACTCCCGGTGTTTTCCATCAGATGAAGCCTGCCTCCACTAGCACCATACACCTGGCCTCTCTCTCCACCCTTCACTCATTTATACGGAATTTATGTCAATTAGTGGCCTTGGAAGGGAGACACAGGTCTCAGTAACCTAGGCCTCCTCCTCCTCCCTCATCTTAGAAGCAAGTTCTTCTAGGAAGCCCATCCTATGCACAGTTGCTGCGCTATACTGTAGGATTTACCCGGATGCAGGCTCTCCGGCTGCAAGTGGGAGCCTTGCTTGGCCCAGGCTGCCTGGGACTGCTGGGCCAGCTGGGCCAACTCTGAGATTTAGCATCAGGCAGCCCACGTGCCTGAAGATACACACTCCATTCTCCAATGGCAGCTTCCTCGTTAATTTTAGTGCTATTTTGATTTCCCATCTGCCTTACTCTTTTATCTTTTTTCAGTTGGCTCAGGTCTTGGGTGAGAAAAAGGAGAGTTCATCATTGGGCCTTCTCCAGACCCGCCTCTGTCTCCTAATAACTATGTGTTTAATCACCAGTGTCCCACTCGAGACCCTCCACTCCAAGAGGACTGGTGCATCTCTCTTTTTCAGTGTGTTCCCCGTGCCAAGCAATGACTGGTGTTTTGGATGCTAAACCCCAGTAGATGTTAAAGAGGTAGCTAAATGCTATTGAGAAAAAAATTAGAAGAAATGAAAAGGAGGAAAGAAAAAAAGGAGAGAAGAAGAAAGGGAAGGCATCTTACAAGAAGGAGAAAGGAGAGGAAGAGAAGGAAAAAGAAAATGAGGTAATAAGGAAAGAGGACGAGAAGAAAGAATGTGAAAGAGGGTGTCAAGAAAAAAAAAAAAACAGAGAAAAGGGTAACCAAGTAAGGGGAAAAATAAAGTGCCAGAACAGCCCCTGCACCCAGGCTAGAGAGCCCAGCGAAAATGAGAGCAAGACTATGGCTGACCTCTCACCCTTCATCCTTCCCTGCCTCAAGGGGCTTCCTTTCCCACCCCGACTCTCACCTTCGCTTTTCAGTAGATCCATCTGAGCAATTAGCTTTCGCCGCCTCCTCTCTGTCCGCAGGGCTGCTGGGATGTAGGACTGGGATGAATGCAGAGGGAAGCGATTTGGGAGGAGGAAGCCTCACGGAGAGAAGGGTTAATAGTGTGTGGAAGCTACATCCAGAAACTCTTATCTGCCATGTGAGCCCAGGGATCATCCTGGGACCCCAGCCCTGCAAAGGTCAGGAAGCTCAGAAAACGAGCTCCTCTAATAAAGCAAAAGCCATCAGCTCCTCCCACAACACCTTCCCCAAGGCCCAGCCTACCCTCTTCCCCCAGGCCCCCCTTCCTGTTCAATTCTCATTATCCTCTGCTAATCGAATAGAGCTGGGCACTTGATCAAAACTATTGGTTCTGTAACTCACCCCGACGCATCATAAGCCGAGACATTTATGGCTGTCCTGGGATATATATCTCTGTGATCTAGCTCCTCCGCCAGCTCTTTGGCTGCCCCTGGAGTCCAAACAAGTCTCATTTCAAAGTATGTTTAGAAGAAGGAAGCTGAGACCTGGGTAGGTCTTCTTCTGACACTCTGCCTCCCTGATCACAATGGCCAAAGGAAAGGGCCACAAGCACTTCCCAGGAAATAAACAGATGAATTAACGTTAATTATTTTGTATGAGTTTGATCTGTAGGTGAACTCGTATCATCAGGCAGCACTCACTTGTGAATATTCCCTGGGACTTCAGCATGGTGGGGATTTTTAAAAGAAATGTAGCTCTATCAATAAGAAACATGTCATCCTGTTTGTACCCAAATTGCATCACCCACAAAACGGCCTTTCAATATTCTCAGCTGCAAGGTACGTTCACAATGATGATTAACATTGTTACTGTGATTAAAACCTTCGATTTTCCTCCCTGGGCGTCAGATGACAGGAATAACATACTGTATTCACCTGCTGGGGCTGCCATAACAAAGCACAGACTGGGTGGCTTCAACAAGGATGTTTATTTTCTCACGGTCCTGGAGGCTGTAAGTCCAAGATCAAGGTGTCATCAAGATTAGTTTCTCTGGTGGCCTCTCTCCTTGGTTGGTAGATGGCTGTGTCCTCTCTGCGTCTACACATGGTCTTCCCTCCGAGTGTTTGCATCCTAATCCCCTCTTCTTATAAGAACACCAGCCGTATTGGCCTCATTTACTTTAATCACCTCTTTAAAGGCCCTGTCTCCAATTCCAGTCGCATTTGAGATTCAGGGAGCTGAGGCTTCAGTGTAGGAATTTTGTAGGGGCCACAATTCAGCCCAGACCACCCTCTGTTCCAAATTCTTTCCTGAAGTTAGAGCTGAGTCACTGGGGGGCAACGAAGGGGGAACGTAAAGGCCTGGCTTCCAATCTCTGCCAGAAACATGAATATTGTTCACAGACATCAGAAGCACAGCCACCAGCAGGCACCCCCAGCTGCACAGCCTCAGCCTGTGAGGGCAACAGAGTAGGAACCAACTGCCCACCCGATGGTGAGGCTGCCCAGGTCTGAGGCACTGAGCAGGGACAAATGGCTCCCACCAGAGATGCCAGCTCAGCAGCACACGGGGTGTCAGGCCGCGTGTAGAATCTTTTATCCTTCCATGGAGGGAAAGTAAGCCCTGGGGAGAGGCTGCAGAGCCTCTGCTGGCTGGTGAACTTCCTGAGTCTCAGGCTCTCATCTGTCAGTAGAGGAGATCACTAGAGCTGCTTTATTCCACCATATGAAGATTAGACCAGAACATCTCTACTCCAGCGCAGTGCAACATGGCACATGACATGCGCTTGAAATACAGTGGCCAGAGCAGCAGTGGTGGCAGCGGTGGCAGCAGCAGCAGGCATCAGGGTCGGATTTTGTCATCCCCAGAGCCTGCTCTAGCTTTCCCATTTCTGCAGGCTGGCTCAGACTCTCCTTCCCATGCCACACAGATGCCCCCCTCCTCTGCTCGAGGACCAGCTCCCCAACTTCTCCCAGATGGCTTTCCAGAACACCCTAGAGCACAGAATCTCTGTCTCTGAGCTCCAGCAGCTCAGGCCAGCAGTGTGTTCATCTGGCTTGAGTCCAGTCTTGAATCACTGACTTTCAGGTGGGCTCTCCTAAGCCTCCCATGGAACCTTCAGGGTGTGGAGATTCCACATCGTCACCCCTTTGCATTCTTTTGGGTTTGTCCTTACAATGCCTACATTTGCACCCCTCTGTTTTTGCCCACACGATGCCCTGATGCTCTCCCTAGGCATGGCTAATGCCCTCCCTGACACACAGAAAATAAAGGGAGCTGTCTGCCTCAGCACCCACAGCAACCCACGTGACCCTCATATCCCTTTGTCATCATGGCTGCATTGGCTGAATGCCTACTCTGTGCCAAGGGCTGCGCCAGAGGCTTTACACACATTCGCTCCCATGCTCACACTATGAGATTAGTATAATAGCCCCGTTCTGCAAGTGATGAAACCAAGGCTCCAGGTAAAGTGACTTGCTGTAGGCCACGTGATCATAAGAAAAAGAAGTTGTCCTTTTCTGTCTGTCTCCAAAGACAGCTATTTTTCTATCACACCAATGGTCTCAAGTAAGAAAAATGGACACTTAAATTATGTGGGCAGCAGAGTATGGGAGGTCACATGTTGGAATACTGCATAACCATGAGAAAGAATCAACCACTGTTAGATGCAACAACATGTAATATAAGCAAAGGAAGCCAGACACGGATCATAAATACATGATTGTGTGCAGATGAAGGTCAAGGGCAGGTGAAGCTAATCCACACTGATGGAAGTTAGAATAGAGTTTACTTCTGGATGACTGGGTGAGAGGCACTGACTTGGAAGGAGCGTGAAGGAGCTTCTTGGGGCAGTGGAAATCTTCCTTTTATAGCCGGATGGTATTCATACAAACGCATATGTATGTAAAATTCATGTATGTACATTATCCCTCAATAAAAAAAAAATGTTTAAAACATCCTCAGGGAGGACATATGTAGTTTTTTAAATATATTCAATATTATAATTTCATATTTGGAAACCAAAAAATAAATCACTCTATTGCTTTTGAAACACAAACTTTAAAAGAATTTTCAAGATGTATATGTTTCTCCAAAGGAGACATATGTTTAAAAGACTGAGACACGCTGCACTGCATGGATCACATTCTGCCTCCATTCCTTGTGTATTTCTGGCTCCCCTGTCAGACTCAGGGCACCTTTGAGGAAACACCATCCTGGCATGGCCACAGCATAGGGTCTGCACAGCTCACAAGAAGGGTCTAGTAAGGGATTTTCAAATGGGTCATCTCCATCCTCCAGAACTCAAAACATGCGGACGAGTCCAGGAATTCAGGACTAAGGCTGCTTCTCCCAGTCCTGTCTGTTATTCAGCCACATTTTATAACTCAGACAAGGAAAAGAATACCACTGCTGTGGAAAGCCTTGCTCTGAAAGAAGGGGTGGCTGCTCAGTGGGCCTGGCAGGGCGCTGAGCTGCTGAGAGCCTGTCTCCACCCCAGCAATCATATAAAATTTCCCCCGCCAGTGCCTCTGCCCCCTGTGGGCAGTTTGCTCTGCATGCTGAATCCAGGCACAGAGAAGCTGCTGGAAGTTGCTCTTGCAGGCAATGGCCTTTGCTGTTCTTAGAGCAAAGCCTTTAATTTGCGTGGCAGGAAGCTTAGTGTATTTCACACTGTCATTCTCATCATGAACTCCTAGGGGAGGAGCGTGGGGAGGAGCATGAGTGTGAACCTTCTATATTGGGCATTCGGTTTGTCAAGCCCTAGCACACGTCCTAGGACATGGTGGACACATACAGGTAAGTTCCCACCCCTACTCTCCTGAGAGTTCATGATGAGAAAAACAGCACTTGGGGGCTTGGCATTACCAGCCAGCCAAGACAAATTTTTTCAAGAACCTGTTATATGCCATGACGGTTGTCAAGAGGATGCAGTGTTTTTGGTGGATGACAATGCCAAGCCCCCTGAGTAGCTGAGCCATGCTGAACAATGGAGAGAAAATGTGGAGGCTACTTTGCTTTATTTTAATGGGGCAAAATGTGGGTCTGCGGCCCCTTTCTGCAGTCTTTATTTTGTATTAGATCTCATAAAAGTTCCTGGAAAGTTCCTGCCCGGCTGTCACTTTGAGTTATAGGGACAACAAGACATTTTCTGGTTCAGTGAGGTTGCAGACAGTGCAGGCTCTTACCTTCACCACAAAGACACCTACATTGTCTTTGTCAGATTCTGGAACATTCTCAGGCTTCCACTCATTACTTTGTATCAGTCCTTTGGAGAAGTTAGAGAAACTCCAGGAACTAATGATTATCCAGCCTCTTGGGACCCTTATCATTCTTCATTAGAACCAGGTAGACAGATTAATTGGATGATCCTCCTTGAATACCACAAGAGGCACCAAATGCACTCAAGTCATCAAGCAATGGGAAGAAAGGGAGATGACGGACAAAAAGGTCATGTCCGGAGAGGCCCCAAAGACTGTCAGAGTGAACAGGGACCAAAATCATCCCTAGAGATCTCAAAGTGGTGGTGGGCCTAGGACTGGGTCAAATCTTATTCTCAGGCCAAGGCTAGTAACCAAGATCAGGAGCACCTCCCCCTTGCAATGAAGCTGTAAAGATGCTCTCCCAGTTAGTTCTATCTCACTCCTTTTCTGCTACTCAAGTTTTCAGAATGAGTTATGTGGCTTTTTCACAAGCCAGGGCTGAATGAGGAGTCCAGTGTGAGGTCTACTCCCACTCTCAGGCCCACAGACACTCTACATAAGTTGCAAGAGACCTGCAGGCCACCCAGTTAGTAGAAACACTTCTCATAATTCTTGGCAACAACCTCATACTGATGTAAATACAAATCCCTTTCACATTCATTCACTGATGGCCATTTGGAGATATGTCTAATGTATGAGGTATGCTGAAGGTCACAGAGATGAATTAGACATGTTCTAACTGCCCTAACAAGTTTTTAGTCTGGTAGAAGAAACTTATATTCAATAACAAAATACAAGCAAGCTGTGAGGACTATTGCCAGGAAAGACCCAAATCTCTATGGGGGAACGGAAAGGGGTAATTCCTTCTAGTTGGATGAATCAAGAAAGGAGAACAGCAGAAGAGATTTGGACTGGACCCTGAATGACAGATATCTGGATATATGAGAAAATGGGGAGGAACTAGCCTACCAGGATGAAAGGACTCAGGACCAAAAATGGGGAGATGAGAACACGTAGAGCATGTTCAGAAAACACCAAGTCAATTAATTTCACTAATCAGAGTATGTAAAAAGGAGAAATGGGAGATAAGACTATTCAAGAAATGGTCTAATTTAAGAAAATTCTAAACCTCAAAGGACCCTGAATGTCATATTGGAAGCTTAGACTTTGTTCATTAGGTGATAAGAAGTTATTGAAGAACATGATCAGGGCCAAGGTCAGGGGGGTGGGGGGAGTTGAGGGTGGCTTGAGTGAATTTCACCTTCAGAAGAAAGATCTGGAGGTTCGACAATCAAAGACAGAAAATACAGAGTCCCCATCTCAGAGAAGGAAAAGTTCTGCTTCATTTTCAAGCTCTCCATGATGTCCATTTCATCAGTTTTCTCTTCTCTTTTTATATATTCAGACTCCACCACCCTCCCCCGCCCCACTCCGCACTTTGGGTTCTTTCTGCACAGATTACAAATAGTCAGGTCTATCTCTTGTATTAACAAAACCAAATATATATAAACTTCCCACCTTTTCCACTCTTTTATTCACAGGCAAGCTTCTTAAAATGATAGCAAGCCTCCTAAATGGAATGATTTTGTGCATACCCCCACTTTTTAAACCCCAGGGTATTCATACATAACATCATCCATTGAGGGTAGGAATAAAGTATCAGAATCTTAACTTTTATTTATTTTATCTAAGAATAACAAAGTAAAATTATGTTTTACTGATTCAGTAAAACTCTGCCATAACTCATAAACAGAGTCCAAAAAACTCAATCATGCAAAATTCAGAGTGGTGTTTTGTGAGGTTAATGAAAAATAGAAATTGAGGGGTCAGTTTCTGCCATTAGTAAACACAGTACTAGATGAAAATGACACACTACCTGCAAAGAGTATCAGCAAACTTCTTAACAACCCCAGTAGAAACCAGAAGACAATAGAATATTATTTTCACAGCACTGATTAAAAGTAAAAATAACTGTCCACTCAGAATTCTATACCTTGCAAAGTTATCACTGAAGATTAAGCATTGAAACTGAAAGAATTTACCACCAACAGACTTTTGCTGAAAGAATTAGTTTCTTTCTCCAAAAAGGATGAAAGGAAAAAGGAAACTGAAACCAGAAGAGTCAGATGTAAGAAGAAATGTGAACAAAACATGAGCAGGCATGTGTATGAACCTAAATAATATAAATAATAATACTCATGATTAATTTGGAGGTCATAAAAATCAAAATGGAACTAAAACATTGGACAAAAAATACCTATAATAGAAAACTGTTAAAGCTTTCTAAATTCCTTGTATTGTTCAGAGGATGACAGAGTTATTGATTGGCTTTGACCATTAGGTAAAATATACATGAAATGGTTTTAAAAGTAACTGCTAGAAAGTGGGAAAATAATATATAACTTTCAAATATCTTGGGAAATAATATATAACTTTTGAATCCCTTAGAAGGGATAAGGGAGAATAAGTAAAATGCTACCTATGCATAGAAGGTAGAAAGGGAGAGGGGAAAATCAAAGCAAAGAAAAATATGATAGAATAAATACAAATATGTCACTAATCACAATAAATTAAATGAGTTAAACTCAGCTGTTAAAACCCAGATCATCAGATTGGATCAAACAGTAAACTAGTTTTCTGCTCTTTACAAGAGACAAATCCAAAGCAAAAAGAAAGTTATTGTTTGTAAAAAGATGGCGAAAAGATCTGCCAGTTAAATACCAACCAAAAGAAGCCTCATAAAATGGAATTTCAGGGGAAAAGATTATTAGAAACAAAGATGTTCACTGCCAAAAATAAAAAGAATAATTTCTCAAGAAGGTACTACAATTCTAACATTGTTCACACCTGATAATAAAATCACAAAATATATAAAGCAAAGATTGACAAAATTAGCGTGTGAAATTGACAAATCAGCAATCACAATGGGGAATTTTAGCACCTCTCTCAATAATTAACAAATTAAGAAGAGCAAAATTTAGTAAAGATTTAGAAGATTTGAATAACATGATTAAAGACTTGATCTAATGAAAATAGAGCGTTCTCTGGCCACATTTTCTGTCTACACTTCCTCATCTCCTATTCACCTTTCAACCTGATATCATGACTTCTATGACCCAAGATTTTTGTTTCTTCTAGCTCTCTCTCTCTCTCTGCCCATTCACCATTTCCTTTAGGTGGTTGGCTTCCCCTGTTGATTTTCTCCAAGGTTCTGTCCTCATTTTTTTCTTCCCATTCCACACACCTTCCCGGCAACCTCATCTCACACCAAGGATTTACATCAGAAATGCAAGTTCAGTAGGCAACGACTTAGCTAGGAGCTAGCACAGATTCAGGTGCAGCCCACAGACTTGCTTAGTGAGCATCCTGGTGAATACCAGGCTCAGGGATGCATGGAGGGTGAGAGGACCAGAATGATGACAGTCTCTCCCTAGATTCAGGGGAGGGACCATGCGTGCCTTATTCACCTGAACACCCAGCTCAGTGCCTAGTCCACAGTAGATATTTGATTAAAATGTGCTACTTGGTTGAGCATACACTAAGTTTTACATGTCCTCTAGAGAGCTCCAGAAATAGAGTTTGTTGAGGGATGGGAAGTTATCTTCAGGCTCTGAGCTTCATCAAAGGCTTCTGAGTCAGGCTAGGAGCTCTAGCCCAAATAATAGCCAAGACTGTGGTCAAAAGTCAATCTAAACCAACTCCCCAGTGAGACCACTTCTTAGACATAGCTTCTACAGTTCTGTGAAGCCAGAGCACTGCCTTAAATCGTAAGACATTGTGTTCCTGCTCATTTCTTCCTACACCTCTTTGCCCCCAACCCCGGTACAGAAACTCCCCTTCCTCCACCACCCACATAGCTGCAGATATGCTATCAGTCACTGAGAAACAGGACATGGGCACCCTTTGCCTCAGTGACTGCAGCCCAGGGAAAGCCATCTTCTGGCAAAGCAAAGTGGCCATTTTCACAGACATCTTATAAGTACATAAGCCAAACCCCAAACTGCTGAAAAATCCGTCTCCTGTCTTTTCACATTCCTGCAGCAATAGAAGTTCATTTTCTCATCATATACTGTAAATTACAGGCTGAAAAGGTGGGTCGCGTCTGATTTCAGCCTATAAATAGCTGATCTTCCTTCTCTTCCTCGGAGGGGCCATTCTCAACAGTGGCTTAGCTCAACGCATCCCCAGCAGAGGGACAAAAATGCAGGAATAGAAATCAAATCTCCCTCCAGTGAGCCCAGGGGCAGAACCCGGAGTTCTTCATGCCTCTGAATCAGAGAAGCCCCTACCCAGTGCACACATATTTTTCTATGAGGCAACATCTAGGTAAATCCACTTCCAGTCTCTCTTCATCTCTCTTACGCACCCCTTCTGCAAATAGCTCCCAGCACTGCCCCAGCATCTTGTAAAATAAAAATCAAAGCTGAGCAAATAATTTAAGACTCATGTTTAAACCTTTTCCAGGTCCCTGAATTCATTGCCTCTTAAAGTGAAATGCCTGTGCCAGAGGCTCCCAGGCCGTCAGGGATTACAGCACTTCCCCTCCCCACCAAGTATTTTGTTTAGCATTTAGGCAGCTCCTCACAGGGCACATGAAAGTTGGTTTTTAATCAATCGACAATATTATTTATCACCAGCCACATGCTTGACACTAAATAAATGTAAATGTGAACAGAAAACATGACTTTGTCTTCAAGGAGCACAGAGCCAAGCAGAATAGACACAACCCCCTCAGCGAAACAACAGAGAACAGAAGAAAACTGGGATTAAGTGTTCGATCAAGTGGAACAGACAGAAAGCACGGTAGGAGTCAAGGAGAGTGGTCTCTGAAGACAGAAGTTTCATGCTGGAGGGGCCCTGAACTGGCAGGCTTTGGAGAGATGGAGAAGATGGAAGGAAGCACTGAAAGCTGGGAAAAGAGCGTGAGCAAATGCAAGAAAGCAAAATAAACATCATGTTTCAGGACATGTGTCACCTGGATGTATTACATGCAGAAAAATGCATGGTCACTGTCATGGGCTGAGCTTTGACCT
Organism: Papio anubis; assembly: GCF_008728515.1. Lineage (NCBI taxonomy): Eukaryota > Metazoa > Chordata > Mammalia > Primates > Cercopithecidae > Papio > Papio anubis. Next base: position 22,960,715 of record NC_044989.1, read on the forward strand.
CTCCAAAATTCATGTATTGAAGCCCTAACCACTAGTACCTAGACTGTATTTGGAGACAAGGCCTTTAAAGAGGTGATTACAGTAAAATGAGGTCAAACGGGTGGTCCCTCATTCAGGATAACTCACATTCTTAGAAGAGATTACGACAAGGATAGGCACAGAGGGAAGACCCTGGGGAGACACAGAAGGAAGACAGCCATCTACAAGCCAAGGGAGAGGCCTCATAAGGAGCCAACCCTGCCAATACCTTGATCTGCCAATGCTTCTAGTAGCCAGGACTGTGAAAAGCAACTTTCTGTTGTTTAAGTCACCCAGCTTGGAATGCTTTGTTATGGCAGCCAGAGCAAACTAACATACTCAGGTTCTCTTGGCAAGAGGTCTCAGGAGGCAGCAGGGGGCTACCCCAAGAATTTAGGCACAAGGCCATCTTGGCCTGAACCAATGCAGACGTTGTGAGATCAGAGATGCTAACATGGGTGAAAGGGAATTTGAGGGTTCTGGAGACCTTGGCCACAGGTTACATACAAGGATGAAGGAGGGGGTGGAGGGGGGCATCTCTGAAATCTGAGAAAAAAGGACTCCAGGGAAGCAGGCTACTATTTCAGTTCCTAGGAGTGACCTTGTCCACAGAAACCAGGTGCCCTCTCTCTGCCCTCTCCCAACTCCCTGTCTCTGAGCAGCATGAGACACTCTAGGGTGCAGGATGCTGAGGAACTGGACTCCAATGCCCAGTGCTCCATGCTGACTCTCTAAAGCTTGGAGCATCTTTTTAGAAAAATAAATAAATAAATAAAAATAAACCTAAATCATAAATTAGCACCTGCTCCAGCACTTCTCTGCCCAGCTGAATCAGAAGAGATGGGAAGTCAGGGAAGAAATCGCTTCACAGGAAATCAGTTATTAAGAGACACTGGGAAGTAGAGTGTCTGCCTCTTCATTCAGTCTCTGAGATCCTGGGCTCCTCACTCACTCAGTTCTAAGAATCTTAGCTGCAATCACTGACAGCTTCAAACCCCAGACACAACAGCTCCTGCTGGAAGGAGAGAGTCAGTAAATGTGTACCATGTCTTGAGAGGAGTGCCTCCAGGGACATCCCTGACTTCCCAAGATACCTAACCAGCTAACACGGAGCTTACTCTGCAGGTACTAAGTGCCAGTCTCACACTGATGCATTTAATTCTCCAACAGCCCAAGGGCAGCAGTGCAAATTGTATCCCCAATGCAGTACCACTCTGCACCCATCAGAAGGGCCACAATAAAAAAGAAAATCCCAAAGGTTGGTGTGGACATAGAGCAGCTGAACATCTCCCTCACTGATGGTTGTACAACCATTGTGCAAAATTGTCCAGGAGCGTTCATGAAAGCTGAATGTACGTCTTACCTTATGTATTAGTCTTTCTCACACTGCTATAATGACATATCCGAGCTGGGAAATTTATAAAGGAAAGAGGTTTAATTGACTCACAGTTCAGTATGGCTGAGGAGGCCTCAAGAAACTCACAATCATGGCAGAAGGGGAAGCAAACGCATCCTTCTTCACAGGGCGGTAGGATGGAGAAGAATGAGAGCTGAGCAAAGGGGGAAACCCCTTTTAAAACCACTGGATCTTGTGAGAACTTACTATCACGAGAAGAGCATGGGGAAAACGGCCCCCATGATTCAATTACCTCCCACCAGGTCCCTCCCATAACACATGGGGATTATGGGAACTACAATTCAAGATGAGATTTGGGTGGGGACACAGCCAAACCATATCACCTTATGACCCCGCCATTTCATTCCCAGGTACACACTCAACAGAAATGTGTGCATAAGTGCACCAAAAGATATGTACGATAGCAGCACTGTTGTATCAGTACACTCCCAGATTAAATGAGAATGAATAACCACAATTATACACAACAATATGAAGGAATCTCAAGAACATGATGTTCAAAAAATAAGTTAAACACAAAAGACTATCTATTGTACTATTCTATCTATACAAAGCTTGCAAACAGGCAAAACTAAGTAATCCATGGCGTTAGAAGTCAGGTTAGCATTTATCCTTCGGGCGGGGAATAGTGTACCCTCTCCTACCCTGGAGGGATAAGGGAGGTTTCTGAGGTGCTAGTGACTGTTTCTTGAATGAGGTGTTGGGTGTATGTGTATGTATACTTTGTGAAAATTCAATCAACTATACACCTATATATGTGTACTTTTCTGTATGTATATTTCAATAACAAAATTTTCAAAATTAAAACCCCATATGATAGGAAAATTACTCTCTACATTGAGGAAAACAGGGCACACAGGACTAAAGTGATATTCCCAAAGTCAGAGTCATAATTTGAACCCAAGACACTGGCCCTCAAGCTTAGGTATTCAACCACTATTGTACATGCATCTTAGTAGCTGTTGTCTACTGACTCTTCTGCAAACCCTGTAGAACCCTAAGCACAGTGCTTGGTACTTAAAAGTACCAATCATGACTGTACTTGTAAAAGTACCAAGTCATGACCAGCATGACTACATGTCATATTTTGAATAAATCCCACTGGAAATCACTTTCAATGGGTAACATGATTTTCACAAGCCACAGCATGGCCACTGTGTAAGAGCCACATCAGAAGATAACTACATTTATATCTCAGACATCAGAAATGATGCTTTAGACCCAGAAATCATTTCTCACCCACCCCATCCCTCCTAGAAACCTCATAGCATGGACCAGCCCAGGCCCGCATTTCCTCTGGGTTGAACACTTCTACTGACAGTTGATGATGGACTCTCCTTCCAGGGGCCTTGGAAAACCGATTTTGTCCTGGCATTTAGAACGATATCTCTAGATCTCAGGGATCAATTCACAGGTCAGGTGGGTGCTTGAAGAATTTCAAACACAGAATTTGGGATGTAAAACCAGTAGAAATCAAATTGGATAATCTCTTTTCTGGAGAAAAGTGGGTGCCTGGCTCCAATCTGTTCACTCACACACTCATCCATTCAACGAGCAAATGGCTTCACACCCCAGCACACAAGGAGAATAAGCCCAGTCCACACCACTGTGAGCTCAAATAGGTTAGAGGAATCAGACATGGAAAACAGTGAACCTGACCTTTGTGAGCCTCAGACAGTTCCCTCCTCAAAGTGCTGCTGTGAGATTTCCATGAGGCAGTGCTGGAGACTGGCACACAGTAAGCCCTTTATCATTGTTAGCCATTATTATTATTATTTGTAATAACATGTTGCAGAAGTATTTGGGGGTTTCACTGAGGATCAGAAGAGATCGTGGTCAGTTAAGCTGGTGCAGGGTGACCAGAGAAAGCATCATAGCTCTGATGCTCAAACAGGCTACTTCTTAGTGGAGCATTGCAAGGGCATCAGGGGGCCTTCCTGCCTGGAAGACTGCCTCCCACCTGCCCCAGGCCTCATACCTCCTCCTTCCACAGAAAACAAGGGAGATCAGAGTATTCAGGATATCTCTGTCCACTCAGCAGAGGCTCCAGCCTCCAGGCACCTGCCCTTCAGCGAGATTGGTGCCCCAGGTCCAGTTGCTCACCATCAAGCCCCTCATCTCATTCCACTAAGCAAAGCCCCTGCTGCCGCACCTCCAGCTCAGCTCCCGCATGTCCTCTCCATCCAGGACCACTGTGACTTTGCAGAGTCAGACCTGGATTTCTGCTCAGAGGCTGAAAGTGACCACTCCACACCCCAAAGAGCTCCCTCCCCCTTCCTCCCCTCACAGGAACCAGTCCTCCCCGCTGGGGTTTTCTGACACCCAGGACTGGCTTCTCAGCAACTTCCCTGTGACCCAGAGAGGCTTCCCAGCTGGACAGAGCCCCAAGCAGAGTCAGATCATCTGGGGAGCTTGTCTCCCCCTCCCAATCTCCCAGGGGAGAAAAAAATTATGCCTGTCAAAAACGTGATAGAACTGTCAAAAGTATACCCAAACAGCTATATACAATGTGATCGCCGAGTCACAGTTCCATTTGTTCCGTGACAGTGTAAAAATAACAAAATTTCCACAAGATGGAAAATAAAAACAAAGAAAGTACTCCAACAGTGTTTGAAAACAATGTCTAAACAAAAGTCCCCTTTTACCTCCTCAGCAGCCCCAGAGTGGTAGCCCCTATCCAGTGACATCTCCTTCCTGTTCTCCCTCTCAGCCCACTTCCTCCTTCTTGTCCGGTCTCCTTCCTTTCTTTCTCTTCTACCTGGGCCTTTTTTCCATACCTAGCACAGACAGGGGACAAGAGACCTCAACCACCTGAATCTGAGAACAGATCCAGACATTGCCCAGTCTCCCTCAAGTCAGCTTTGCCTGTGCAAACTCACAAGCAACCAGCCCAAGAAGACACCCAGACCATGCAGCTGTAGGACTTTCATATTTAAGTTGGCTAGAAAGAAAACTGTGGGTGGGGGTACTCTTCTAGAAGCCACCAAGAGAAAATTCCCCAGAGCTAGGTCCCCATTCTCTGTGATCATATCTGCTACAGCACTGATCATCCAGGGCTGTCTGCTCTCCAACTAAACCTCGAAGTATGTGACGTGATCAATCTTTGCTTCTCCATCCCACATCCCAGTCCAATTTTTGCCCAAGAGGAGGAAGGAGCTGGAGAAATATTTATTAAATGACTGAACAAATGAATAAGGGCTGCCATGAATGTATGAATTGATGAATGCCTAGATCACAGGGGAAAGATGATTTGAATATTTACCTTTAATGCTTATCTGTATCAAAATAATCCATGCACGTGGTCTAAATAAAGCTCACATAGAGCTAACACTTCAAGGGGAAACAGCCGTCTCCTTCTTTACTTCTCCCCATCACCCCCACCAGTTCTGGTCTCAAGAGATAACCACTCCCATCAATTTGACCTGTTTCTTCTCATATATAACTTCATATACCTTGATTTGTCCATTTTAAACATTATGCATTGATTTCCTTTCATGCTGGATAGGGATTTAATGATCACATACCCTCATAACCTCCCTTCTCCTCCTCCCAACCTCCCATAAAAGGTACACAGAATAGGTTATTAAATCAAGAATCAGTAATTTTGTTGTTGTGACAGTATTTGCATTATTTGCAAACAGCCTTTGCTGCTAAGACAGATAGTGAGTCATGCCTTCAAGGGGTAGATCATGGTACTGGGACTCCAAGCCCTTCATACACAGCTATCAACCAACCCTGTATTTTCGGGTCCACAGCTTACTCCTGTCTCCCCTGAGGCTCTTCATCTCCAGCTCCTGAACCCTTTTCCCAGAAGAGCAAACTGGTCCACTTCTCATTGGTATCATCCTTTGCAGACACTTAAATTGCAACGCCTCTACTTAGTTTAATTAGTTACCACTTCATTTAGTTTCTGTTTTCCAAATATTGTTGTAATTACTCATCTACTGTTACCTCCATTTCTAGTCTCTTTAGCCTCATAGCATTATAACACTTTTATTCCCTTACTAGCATTTTAGTGGTGTTTCAAGAGGGAGAAAAGAAAAATACATGTGGTCAATCTACTTATGCTTAAAGTAGAACAAACTGTTATAGAAATGGACAGTTACGCAGTCAGTGTTGAATGGCTAAAATCATTTCCGTGATAGTTTCAGCAGCCTTTTCAAGGTGGAAAGTTGTAGTGTATACTGTGGTATTACTCTCAGATCCTCCTCTTATGACAGAGGCATTCATTCCCCCAGTGACTGGAACTGTGATGAGTTGAGGCTTCTGTGTTCCTAGGGGTAAGACAGACAGGTGGCTAATAAGGGTATTGCATAACTTATACAATCCAAAGAAAAAAGGTGGTGGGGGTGGGGGAGGTGATCAGGAGGCAAGTTGCCCTGATTTAAAAAAAAAAAAAAAAAAAAAAAAAAAAAAGGAATGATCCCTTGACCAGCTTCTAGACCTAAGCCAACTCTCAGACCCATAGCCCATTGACTAAAGGAAAGGCCGTGTCCCCAGGAGGAAGGGCCCTAAAACTACACGACAAGTTTATATAGTAACAATTCTCCCAAGGAAAGGACTAGCAGGAAAACCATACCTTGGAGCAATAAGATTACTCAGACATTTCAAAGACTATGAACACACTCCAAGTTGCAATTGATATGCAGGGAACTGAAGTGGATTCCAAGGTCCCCTGTTAGAGCAGGAGGAAAAGACACCATGGGAAGTTAACAGCACGTTCCAGTAGAAGAATCACAGCATAGTCATCTGGGGTTCTGGGACATGGCCATGCCATCTGCTCCCAAGAACCACACACTGCTCAGAAAGTAGTTCCTGGCACAATACTGGACCTTGGCTGAGACAAGGAATGTGATTCTCATGTGTTAAGTAGACCATGCGGGCCAGGTGTGGTGGCTCACGCCTGTAATCCCAGCACTTTGGGCGGCTGAGGCAGGCAGATCATGAGGTCAAGGGATTGAGACCATCCTGGCCAACATGGTGAAACCTCATCTCTACTAAAAATACAAAAATTAGCTGGGCATGGTGACATGCGCCTGTAGTCTCAGCTATTTGGGAGGCTGAGGTAGGGAGAATCATTTGAACCCAGGAGACGGAGGCCACAGTAAGCCAAGATCGCACTACTGCACTCCAGCCTGGCAACAGAGAGAAACTCCGTCTCAAAAAAAAGAAGAGGACCATGGGGGCAGAAACACACACCATGACTGGCTTCTGTCAGACCCTCTGAGTCCAAAGGTCAGGTGGGCCCAGCAGCAATCCCTAGTGAGATCAAAGTGACACATCTGGGCCTGGGCACAAACAGAGCCAAGGGGCACAGGACACTCCATGAGCAGATAGCTCCAACCCCTGTCACCCACCACTGTTGCCTTGGTGCTGATCCTTCAGCCTATGCCCACAGCCCCATGAGGGGTCCTTATGACGTGCAGATGGAGGCTGAAGTCAGCCCTGTTCACTCTTGGGTCAGCTTCACAAGCCAGGGTCAAGCAAACGGGCTGCTGCAGTGCCACGCATCTCCACTAGGGGCGGTCCTCGCCCAGAGCCCACCTCTCTCAGGCTCCTCAGATGACCGGATGGTAGAAAATAAGGGCAAATACGGTCCTTTTAGTTTCCAGAAAGACTTGAGCTAACCAAATAATGACCAAAGGACCCCATTTTCACTTCAGAGTGCTCTGGGCAGAGAGCCATGATGCACCCACCCTGAGAAATACACGATGACTTTTTAAATTAACCATGAATTCATTTATATTATCAAGAAGAAAAGAGGTTTCATTCTCAGCCACAGGAAAGCTGATTGGTGGACACTCCTTCACTACCGCAATTATAAAAGAAAACTTAAGCTCAGTGAGGATGGCCTGACAGCTTTACCGAATCCTCCAGAAACTCAAATGGAGTTTGAACAGTGTGCGGGGCGGGGAACTAATTTACCCGAAGGAAACACAGGAAATATTAACCCTACACAGGGTGCAGACAAAGCAATACTCAGCAAACCAGTGAGCGCGCCTCCACGTTCCTCGTGGGGTGGAGGCTGCCATGCTGCAGGCTCAACATGGTGTCGATGTGTGAACGACCAATTTCCCATAATCAGACAAAAAGATAAATGGGGTCAGAGGAGAGGCATGAGCAAAGGTTTACATACAACAGACTCTTCTTTTTCTTTTCCCTTCCACCTCTGCCAAAAGCAGCCCTCTACCTTTCTCCCAGAAACTCAGCACAAAACTTTGGTGTGTTCTCCTACTTCATCACACCAACATCGGATTACTCCCATAAACCAGCAGATCCCAGGTCTGAAAAGTTCTGTGCTCCATTCCCTCAGCCTCGTCCCTTCTCCCCACCTCACATATACAGGGATTCCATTATTGTCCCAAAGCAGAAATGGGATAAATGCTCATGTATCTCATTTCCTCTGCCTGGGCCTAGGAGAAGACTTCATTTCCCAGCCTCCCATGCAGTTACATTGGAGCCAAAGGATGTGGGCTGTGAGCAGAAATTAAATATTGGATTTGCTGTCCTGGTCATAAACCTCCCTCCATAATTGCTCACACTGTCTCTTCCTCTTATACAACAACTGTGGAAGCCACATATTGTAAATGGCAGCAGGACAAGATGGAGCAAGTATGGATCCTTCCAGAAGAGCCTCCCAAACTATATCAGATTGAGACTGAGTGAGAAAGAGAACTTTTTTAGGTTAAGTCACTGAGAGTTGAGGGCTCCTCATTGCAGCCACATAGCATAGCATTTCCTGACCAACACAGATCTCTCCATCTTACCTGGATAACCCTAGTCACTAACAAAGATTCCTTCTCAGCTCACTTTGGACATTAGCTGGTTAAACTAACTAGGATTTCAAGAGTATATGAAACTCTACCCTAAAGCTAAACTTCACTAGATATTCTTCTGGCCTAATGTTAAGATGTGAAGACTAGAGATTTTTATGTGAACATAGTCCCAAGGATGGTCCACAATAACCACAGAATATAAATGTTTTATTTTATATTTAGTGGCATTTCAGCCATTGAACTGGACATGCTCAGCTATCTACTTTAAAAAAGTTTTAATACTATTGTGTTCTACATGACATACAAAGTATGCATCACCTGATTTCACTGTAAGAATGATTGCCACAACCTGTCCCTTTACGAATGTGCTTCCAAGACTGATGTTAAAATCAATCAGTCACTATGGAAATTCAATCAGTCAGAACTGGGCACTCTGAACTGCTCACACACAGTCTTTGTCTACACTCATTTTCAGAACTCAATACCTTAGCTGTAGTATTAATTAATGACACACTTTGTAAACAGCAAAGATCAATTGAAAACTTATCCATAATCTGTGGCTAACAATAAAATAATACTCATCTCAAGAATGCCAAGAGCATTTGAAAAATCACAACAAGCCCAGAAACTTGGGTTCAGACACAGGGCCATGGGAGGGAGAGATGATAGTGGTCAAAGTGGTCAAAGGTAAGGGGGAAGTGAAGCAGGCAGGCTCGCTTGGGACAGATGGAGACAGCAGAACAATTGGTGTGCACAACGCCAGAAATAGAAAGTATGTGTTGTACCCCTCCCACCTCCATGATGGGACAGCAGATGAAGCAACAGATAAAGCAATAGATAATCAGAGGTTGGAAAGATGGAGACCCACGTCATGCAATGGCAAGACATTCTGAACTGTCCTCTGCCATTACTAGAGGAACAGACTGAGTCCCTACTTAAGGAAAGTGGTTGAGGAGAGCCAGAGTTTAAGAAGGAGGAAAAGAAAGATATCAGCTCAGAAAAAACAATGGCTGGTTTGCAATCCAAAATGAAAGTGAATAGAAAGGATCCAGAAATTAGGGCCCAACTGCTAAACCCCACACAGTAGCAGATAACACTGAAAACTGCCTTAAGCAACTAAGGTCTTTTAAGGCTTCTTAGTCAAGCAGCAAAGAGTAAATCAAGAATGATTGTTTGCTTTCCGCCCAAGCCTATTGTTTTAGATGGTGTCAAGATAGCTTCCATTGAGCTAAGACAGAGGAATGAAGAAAAATAAGCAAATTAATAAGCCTGGCTTAATAATTATATTTAGGAAAAAAAAATTTGGGTGAAGTTATGGACATATTCAACTGTTTACAAACCTGTTGAGTTTTTGACAAAACTGTATTACCAAAGAAACTATAATCCTAGCCTTTAAAAAAACTTATGATTATTAAATAACCCTCAAGCCACTTCATCTTACACCAAGAAGAAATAAGCAAGATATGCCCATGAAAGATGAAAGGGAAAAACCTCCCAGTGCATGGAGACAGGGGCCATGGGAATAGTGGACAAGAAGTTCCTCCCAGAGAACAGAATCAGGGCTGATCAAGAAACTTCCCCCAGCTGTGCAGGGGTGTTCAGCATGGGCCAGTGGCTACTGCGTCTCCCGTTCCTCATTGGTGAATGGAGGGTCCTCACCCTCTACTGCTCCACCACTGTCACTGGGTTGGTGTGGGGCAAGGGCAAGTTGCACGTCTTTTGGTTCATTGGTTACTGGGTCACAGTGAGCCATATCCAGACCTGATGGTTCAAGTTCCTGGAATTTTAACTGGATGCATGAATTGGACATTGGGGAGGAGGAGTAAGGATGGTCCAGGTATGAAAAGAGGGATGTGGAAAGACCTTGGGTATCCAGAGGACAGATTGTGGCAGTGACTGCTAGCTGTCCTCCAATGCATGCTGCCCCGCCACAGTAGGGAAATGTCACTGGGAGGCAGCTGTCACTAGGGGCTGCATTTCCCAGCTCCCCCCTTGCATTTGTGTGTGGCCACTCTTGCATTTAGATGTGTTCCCACTCTTCCCAAAGGAATGTGTATGGAAGTGAGTGTTTTCATCTCCACTCTTCTTTTCTCCTTCAGCCAGCCGGAAGCAGAAGACTCCAAAGTCTTAGGCAATGGTGGAGCCTGGAGCTAAAACATATCTGGATCCCTGAACCGCCATTTGGAAGAATGTCTTCTGCCAATCAGGAGCACCCAAAGTAGATTGTTCCATAGATTAGAAATAAACCTATTGAGTTAAGCCATTGAAATCTGAACAGCATGTAAAAAAGCTAGAGTTACTTTAACCAATACACTAACAGACTATTTGAAGCAATGTCTTCTAATTTCTGCGTTTATGGCATACTTTCAAATGTGAGAATTTTTGCCAGCACAATTGAAGGGACCACATTCCACATAAATGATCACACTACTCACTTCAGCATTGTGTTACTGCCTGAGTGCATCGATTTACTTGTCTTTTACATATAAAGGAAGCAAAATTCCTGCATTTGTGGAGAGCATGTGATCTCCCTGTGGCATAGATGTGTAATGACGCTATCACTCTCGCAACACATTCTACCACAGCTATGCTGGGTCACGAGACCCATTCAGCTCATCATCCCATTCCTGTCTCCACCAGATTGGGTTGTCACAAAAGTTAATTTTACACACTGCTCAATATTCTGGCTGCTCACATGTAAGGGTTCACAATTCCCTCTCTAGTATCTCCAGGGCACACTGGTGGAGAACTACTGGTTCAAAGGTTGGAAATACTAGAGTACAAAATACATTAGCCCCCATGAGTTTCTTCAAGTCCAGGGAGACAGGGTCTCAATGAATAATTTCAGCTAGGTTAATTCTAGCTTTCACTCGTACAGAAAAGTATTTCTGCAAAGGTCAATCTTGACCTTATGGCTCAAGGTGAAGAGAGGCTGAAATTTCTATTTCTATTTCAGAATGTTAGGTGCCCCTGGAGTGAAGGAGGCGGAAATTCACTACAACGCCGACAGCTAAAATGAAACAGACAGCAGCCTGTGGTGGTGCAAGCATAAAATCAACAAACATCAAAAGGTGAATTTAAAAAATCACCAAATGCATCAATAACTAAATACATACATACTAGGAATCAAACCATGCATACATGTCACAGTCCACATTAACTGACTTCACCTTTCCAGGATATTCTTGCCCAGGAAGGTAAAAGTTGTTCAAAGCAACAACTTTCTGAAAGCGTCAACTTTCAAATAGAAAGCATCAAATGGCAGTTTATACTCTAAGACTCTTGAAACCCTTCTCCTCAAACTCTTCAAACACCTTGCTGTGGTTATGCATTTTAAACTATTAGATCATGATTCTTACCCAGTCCTAATGAAGCTTCCACGTTGAAAGGTCTACCTTAAATCAGATTGCAAGATGGCGGTAAATATTCCAACTTTGCTCTTCCTGCAATGAGACATGTCCAGATTCTGTCAAGCTGGGGCTCGCTTATCATGAACTAAATGCTTACATCCCCTTCAAATGCATATGTTGAAGCCTAACCCCCAGTGAGACAGTATTTGGAGGTGGGACCTTTGGGAGGTATTAGGTTGGTGCAAAAGTAATTGCGGTTTTTGCTGCTTTCAATGGTGAAAACCACAATTACTTTTGCACCTACCTAATAATGATGCCATGAAGGTGGAGCCCTCACGAATGGGATTAGTGCTTTGTGTTTTGTGTTTTTTTGTTTTTGTTTTTGGTTTTGGTTTTGTTTTTTTTTTTTGAGATGGAGTCTCGCTCTGTCACCCAGGCTGGAGTGCAGTGGCATGATCTCGGCTCACTGCAACCTCTGCCTTCCAGGTTCAAGCGATTCTCCTGCCCCAGCCTCCCAAGTAGCTGGGATTGCAGGCGCCCACCACCACACCCAGCTAATTTTTTGTATCTTCAGTAGAGATGGGGTTTCACCATGTTGGCTAGACTAGTCTTGAACTTCTAACCTCGTGATCCGCCCACCTCAGCTTCCAAAGTGCTGGGATTATAGGCGGGAGCCACCATGCCTGGCCGGTGTTTTTTTCAAGAAGAAATAGGGGAGCACTTGCTTCCTTTTACTTTGCCCTCTGCCATGTGAGGACACAATGAGAAAAAGGCCATCTGCAAACCCAGAAGAAAACCCTTACCGGACACTGGATCCGTCAAGCACCTTGATCTTGGACTTTGCAGCCTTCAGAATTGTGAGAAAAAAAGTTTGCTGTTTAAGCCACTCAGTCTATAATATGTGTGTTATAGCAGCCTGAACTAAGACACACAGTCAGCAATAAACTCAGCTTTGCATATCAGCAGTTTGTTGTGGTGATATTGGGGGAAGCCAGCATTTGATAACCCATATGTACATACATTCTGGTCCTGTTTCCATAATTAAATCACTGGGTATCCTAGGGAAAGTATCTTAACCTCTCTGTTTACTCACAATAAATCTGGAGATGCTAGATAAACACATTCCACTTGCTTTTTCAGACAAGTCTAAGCATGACATACTATGGCCTGAAGCAAAAAATAATAATAATAATAACCCTTCAGCATCACAGACATCTTTATCAGTGAGACCAGTCAGTCACTAAATCCTTTGAGGATTCTTGTAAACATCACTACAAAACAGACATATGCATTCACTCTGGTCAACCAGGAAACAAAAACCACTTAAACAGAGAAAGAGTCAAAATTGGAAAGAGGTTTGGATGACAGGGAATAAAAAATTAAGAGTTATGTTAAGAGGAGAAATCTAAAATATTACCAGTAGAGTAAGAGAACCTTTTCAACAGTTTTATAAACTGAGCAATCATTTTTTTCCCCATGGCCAGCATATTGAAGCTAATGGTAAAGGCGTTAATTTATCATGAGATTTTTAAAGATCTCTCTTGTCAGTAATGAAATAAACACGTGATAGGGTAGCCAGACAGTTATTGTTTATAGGAAGGTTATTATAATAATTAAGATTAATAGCAATTACTTGTCATGTTTGTGGATTTTTTTTCCTTGGGAAATAACTGTAGCCATATTAAATAACTAATTAACACATCTCTGTGTCTGGCTAAGACTACATGGATTCACAAGCTCTCCCATATTCTCTAGTGCTCGACAGCCAAATAAATAAATCAGCACTGCAAAACAACCAGCTCACATTTTGAAAGGAAACTTCAAAATTAAACCAGTTACTAGATCAGTGATGGGGGCCTAACATAAATGGGGATCTAACATCAAGACTTTCTCCTGTTCATGTTCTTTGGAACCTTGGTGAACCCACTAATGGCTGACAAAACGTAGATCCCAGATCTCATTGCTTGTTTGCATGTTTCTGTGTATGTACATAAATAAATATATATCTTGAGTGTTATATATCTTATATAATAACCTGGATAATTTTATCTTCACACAAAATGAGATTTTTTACTCTTCAGTCACAGAACTATAAGAGAAATCTTAACGCCTCAAGTATTAAAGACTTAAAGCTATTTTTATTGAACATTTTTCAGAGCAGCATGAAAATGGATAGGAAAGGAATGTTTCCTCATATTAGAATTCTTTTTTTTTTTTAAGGGGGCCTTACCACTTATACAGCTTAATACTGAGGGAGGGAAGGGAGGTCAAGGAAATCACTTATCCTCTCCCAAAAAACGCAGTGGGTCCTTCCAGGAAACACTTGAGGCCCTGTGCGGTGTCTTCACAAGGGAGGTAGAGAAGCAGGCAGGGCCTGCCTGTTAATGAACAAAAGCAGATCATGTTTGCAAATGAAGAAAGACTTGGTGGAACAGGGAAAGGAAGCATCTGCTCACTCCCAGATAACCCCTTCCTACAACCCCAGGCCCACAGCTAAATCAGCACCGCGGGCAGGAAAGCGGCCATTGGCCAAGGCTGGAGACAAACTGGATAGTGGGGACCCCTGTGGTCCAGGGCAGGCTCTCCCCCTCCCCACCTGGCCGTTACGCTTGGCCTGACATACCTCCTTTCTATTCTCCATCCCTCCACACACACACAGAGAGAGAGAAAGAGAGAGAGAGAGACAGCTATCCCCTACAAAAGTACATAGACTTCCACTTCTCTCTGAACCCTCATTCTCAAACTGGTCAATCATATTCATTCCACAATAAAAGCGTGTTTATGTAGACAAGAGGAGGAGAGGAAGGAAAGATGGGAAGAAAATAAAGGGTATTTACTGAGCCTTCTTCGAACAAGGCTCAGGGCTTGGGCTCCAGGCTCAGATGAAAATGACAAAGACACAGCCCCTGACTGTCAAGACGCCAACATGGAGTGGATGGATAGATGCTGTAAGAGAACTGCCTTCTCAGCCAGACAACACCTAGCACTTTGCAAGTTCTGCTCCAAGAAAGACTCTTGAGAGGGGGCTGGTGTGAAAGGGCAGACCATTCGCCAACTTTGCCTTCCTTAAGGGCCCCTCGCTCTGGCCACATCACCCCTGAGCCTCCAAAGCTGCTGGTGTCACCAGGATAGGCAAACACTCTCCCCTTGGCTTCTCCAAGCCCAGCTGAAACAGGGTGGAATTTGCAAAACAACTCCACTATATGCTGGAACAAAGGGAGGTAAATATGGAGGGAGAGAATGGGAACCTAAGACGGAAAAGCTCACATACCCCAGCAATCAGACCCCCTGGTAACTCACTCCCAGGGCACTTCTGGGCCACTCCCACTCTCTAACCAGTGCACAGCCTTGACTGGGCTCCTGCTCCCGGTTCCTGGCCTGTCTTCTCCTGGCATGAATCATCTTGCTTCCCAACCTCTTCGCACTCTTGATTCTTTCAACCCCAAGGCTAGAACAACCCTCAGTCTGTGAGTTGCCTAAGGGCCCCATGTGCTTTGAGCATTTCACCACACAGAATTATGATGGGCAAGAGGCATGATTTCCCCTTAGGATAAAGCCCACCCATTATGTACAGGAGATGGCCTGGTTCCCGAAGAGCCACACTGTCCTAGAGCTTTAACCAGCATCCACCCTGGAGAAACAGACAGGCAAGGGAGCAGGGTTCACTTCCAGCTTCACACGCACAACACGGCAAGACGAAGCAAGTGAACAGCCATGGAGCTCAGAGGAAGGAGAACCTTCTGGGAGAAGCTAACATTTGAGCCTGCTTTGGGCCCAAGAAGGATTTCTACAGGCAGAGATAAAGGGGAGGGGTGGCAAATAAGTGAGAGATAAAGAAGTATGAACAGAGGAATGGTGATAGAAAGGCCAGAGGTGTTAACAAGTTTAAGGGTCCAGAAGGAAAAAGAAATTCCAGCATGCTGCATAGAACACAGGAGTGAAGATGGAACACCTTCTAAAACCAGGGTGAGTTTGTCATGGAATTAAGTACTGAGGCCTCCAGGGTGGCTCACGGGTGTGGACCGACACTCCTGCCATGAGGCTCCTCAAGGAGGCAGGGCAAGTGCATGTGCAACTGGGTACCAACAACGGGTGTTCAGAGGAGAGTATGAGCACAAGATGAAGAGCTGCATGTCAGCAACACAGGGTGACAGCTGTGACTGGGAGAATTGGTGAGGTCATCAGGCAGAGTGTGCAGAGGGAAATGGGTATTAAGCAGAGGACAGAACCCTGGAGAACCCTCATTTACAAGGAACAGGCTGAGCAGGTGATGAAGGACCAGGAGAATGAATAGTGAAGGTAGGATGAAAGCCAGAAGGCTGAGGAGCTCAGAAAGATGGAAGGAGAAAACTCAGCAAGAAGTCCCACTTGGATGTAACTGGCTCCAGTGTCTCCCCCAATCTATCCTCCAATCTGACATCGCATTAATCCTCTGAAAGTGCTGTGCGACCATGACATCAACCTACTGCGAATGCCTTAAAAGACAACCCACCTAGACTCTCCACTTTAGACTCTGGCATTAAGGTTCCTCATGAACTGAGTCTCGCAAAACTCTCCCCCTCCATCCTGTCACTGCTCCCACACAGAATGCTCTAGCGAAATCATACTATCCTGTTTCCTCGACATTCCCCCTACTTTCTTGCTGCCACTATTTTGTTCATGCTGTTTCATCTTCTGCAATGCCTTTCCTGCCTGCCTATCTGGCCTATGAGAGAAGTTAGTGAGCATGCTCCCTTGGATTTGTCTTATGACTCCATCAATACTTAAGTCACCCAGAAGCCGACAGGCATGTACACTATATCATGATCGGGACAGGCATGGCCAGATGGACCAGCCTTTTCTCTGATCATCTTGGTTAGATATTGGCCAATTGATGGCCAATCGCTAGGACACGAGCTAACACAGCCAGCTGGACACACAGAGATGCGAGCAGATGAGCTCATGCCCTACAACCATGGTAATCTATGTGCTTGTTGCAGCCCCAGAACAATGGTTCCCCAGCAGCTTTAAAAAATCCCGTTGACTGTTCTCTGGGTCTTTGTTGTCTCTTTGGGTGGAAGAAGCCTATTCGGCATCTGCAGGAGCTGGCTCAGGGATGCTTGGGCTATTGCCTGAAGAAATCAGAGCCCTCCTGCAGAATGCTTGGAGATGTCCCAAGGTGAGGCCCAGTATCCGAATTAATAAAAAGCAAGTATGACTGCATTGCTCTGGACTCTGTCACAGCCTGGGAATCCTTATCAAACAAATACCAGCGTGGGAGGAGAGGTCACTGTGGATATCCCAGTGCTAACATTCAAACGTTAATAACTTTACCGCGTAGATTAATTTTAAATGTCAGGCCACGGTGCTGTGTAAAGCTAAGGAGCATGGGAAATAACGCACATTTTCAGGCTTCCTGACAACACCAGCACATTCCGTATCTGGTTGCTCGTGGAGTGGGCAGGATCAGAGGAGAGGAGGGCGTTTCCTTAACAGTTGCTACCCCTGCAATGCAAACACAAGGAATAAATGGCATCAGAACGCGTCGACTGCCTAGTTTCTCAACCAGGAAAATGGCCGAACTGACAGTAATGAGATTTCACACAGAACCGCAAGGCTGTGCGAGGTCTGAGACCTTGCCCAGAATATCAGGTTCCAAGCCCAAACAAATGTGTGTAACTTGGTTAAGAGCCCCTGGAAAATGGCATTTGTAATGGAAACACTGGTAACACACAGCTGCTGATCCCGCCTGGGTTCAGGAGGCAGAGTTGGTCGGGGCTGCTGGAGGATGTTCAGCACAAGGAGGGGAAAGGAAAAAAAAAGGGGCAGCCCTAGCCCAGGAAAACGCTTGAAAGGAAAAGGGATGCAAAGCAGAGACTGCAGAGGAACAGGGAGGAAGGAACAGATGCTACACACAAAACCCACCCAGGGCTGCCAGGATTGCAATTAAAAATTCACATATTTTGGACTGAAATTCTCATATTTTAAGAGAACTTGGGCAAAACCCTCCTTCCACCAATATTAGCAATGCAAAACCGGCAGTCAAGACAGACCCAAATTATCATCCATTTTGCAAAAAGGATGAAAATTGTGTAGCTGAGAGTCCAAAATCCTTCCATGAAATAATCATTGGAGCGCACCTGGCAGCCCTTGGCCCCGCCCCCTGGTCTCCAGGGACCCGGGACAAAGCCTGCTCCCCACAGGGCACCGGGCCCCAGATCTAGAACAGTCGAGGTGGCCACCAGTTACTAGGCGTTCTCAGGATTCTTTTTCAGTTTGAGAGGCCACCCTGATTTGGATAAACGTGCGTACCGAACTCAAGAGGCACTAATACCACGGTGCGATGAAGTGAAAAGGCAAACACGCGCAGTGCCAGATCTCCCAACACAAACATGGTCCCAAGCCTGGCGCACCTGGATTGGGCTTGGGATTTTTAAGCCAACAAATAGGGTGGGAGACAGGGAAAGAGAGGGCCAGGAAGAAAAACCACAGGCTCCCAGAATCCAAAGGAAAGTGGCATCCTCGCCCGATGAGCAGGGTCTGGCGCGAGGCTGAGCACATAACAGCCAGTAAGTCTCTGCTGAAGGATGCCTGAAATCTTCGCGGTTCTACCTCCAAAACGAATCCCGACTATGTCTCCCGCCTCCTCCCTACCGTCATTCTCCCTACTCCAGCCTTCTTCCTCCCTGCCTCCAGAGTGATCTTCCATAAATACCCATCTCATTCTGTCACTGCCATGCTTAAAAGCCTCAAGTGGCCACCACCGCAAACAGAATTAACTTCCAGCTCTAGCCAGGCTCTCTGGGGACTAGTTGGAGATGGCAGCCCCCACAGGGTAGGCTAGCACAGAAAAGGTAGGGAAGCACGATGCCCGATGAGGGGGAAACAGTCTTATCAAATAATAACAATACATTTATACACATAAATATTATAGTTAGTAAAGGAATATGAATGCAAGTGTAATATGAATATAAATGCATTCTGAATTCCACGCGGCACATGGTAAGGCCCAGCTGGAGTCCTTTAGTCACAGGATTCAAGAAGGGATGGGCCTTGGCAATACTCATGTACCTGATGCAAAGACCAGGGGCTGCTGTGAAGGTGTCAGGATTGCCAGCAAGTGCCTGTCTCTCTCACCAGGGTGCCAGGGCTTCCAAGAAGTAGCTGAGACCTAAGGAGAGTAGAGGCTTCTGTGTGTTGGCCCTGAGCTCACACATCATAAGTTCAAACTCAGCCTACAGTTTCCCACTTGTAAGAACTCGGGCAAGTCACATAATCTCTCTGAGCCTCAGTTTCCTCACCTGCAAAATGGGATCATAAGAGCACCTACTTCATAGGTTTGTTGGCAAATATCAAGGAGATAATCTACATAATGTTTTTAGTTCACTGCCACAGGACTCAATGTTCTCTATTGTTTTTAGAAATGCCCCCAAGCCATACGGGAGGCTAAGATTAGAGGATCACCTAAGTCTGGGACATTGAGGCTGGGAGATCAAGGCTGCAGTGAGCCATGATCACATCACCGTACTCCAGCTTGGGGGACAGAGTGAGATGCTTTCTTGGAAAAAAAGAAAAGAAAAGGAAGAAAGAAAGGAAGTGAGAGATAAAGAAAGAAAAAGGAAGGAAGGAAGGAAGGAAGGAAGGAAGGAAGGAAGGAAGGAAGGAAGGAAGGAAGGAAGGAAGGAAGGAAGGAAGGAAGGGGAGAGGAGAGGAGAGGAGAGGAGAGGAGAGGAGAGGAGAGGAGAGGAGAGGAGAGGAGAGGAGAGGAGGAAAAAAGACAAATTTGAGACCAAGATCAAAAGGAGGAAAATCCCACCCAAGGTCACCTGGTGAGCTGGTGACAGAGCTAGGGCCACAGCTCAGCTCCTGATTCCCCACACCAGATTCCTTCCCTTTGCTGCAAAGCCAGAGGCAGAAACATCACATCAGGAGCCAGGAGATAATAAACCTAATTGGGCCATTAGGACCAGTCACTTCCCTCTACATCGAGCCTTTGGGGGATGTTATGGGTGATCAATATAATAAATAATGATGCAGAGTCTGAGGCACCTCTCAAGGGAGCATCTTGGAAGCCAAGGAAGGAAAGAGATTGAGATCATAACAAGAGATTCAGCTGAAAAGCACAATCTCTGAGCATTGGTGAGTTTCTCCCTTGCCTCGCTTGCCTTACTCTATGCCAGACACAAGGGGACAGAGGAAGGTGCCAAAACAGAGGGCAGGTAACCTAGGTGCTTCAGGTTTTGTCATTCAACGTTTTTGTTATCCCAGGTACACCTACCAGTCATGCCGGCAATGCACAGGCATGGCTCACAGGTAATAGGGGCAGGCTTTGGGGATCTCTGCCCTAACAAAGGCTTTCTTCTCTCTAGGAGGAAACTTAAATGCCTGAAAAAAAAAAAACTCACAAAGCCCAGGTACATGCTCAGTAGCAGCTCCCAACCCTGGTGTACTGACCAGCTCCCCAACATTCAGAACCTGTCCTAAGTAAATGTTTCTCTGGTTCCCTAGAATAACTCTGGTAGTTTGAACTTACAGAACTAGTTCGGAGAGACAAAGACGTGTCCTCTGGGAATCCCTAGAAAATCAAAGAACTGGCCAATGTACCAAAATCAGAAGTCCCCATTCCTTCCCTGGATTCCAGTGCAAGTTATGGCCATGACCTCAGGGTGCATAATAACAAAGGTTCTGAGACACTGAGGTCACAGACCCATAGACGAGTCAGGAGTTACTGGAAATGAAATGGTTGAACCAGACACGTTTGAGTGTTTCACGCTAATGTATATATTCATGGTATACACAAGAGTTGCTCTGAGGGCCATGTCTGGCGAAGGATGAATATATTGTAAGCTTGGACTTCAGTCAGCAGCTTACTTACATGCAGGTGTTCATCTGGTGAATGCAGAGCTTTGCCATATCACACCAACCAGCAGAGAAGTCCAGTCCCAAAGAAGACAGATCATGGCCATGTGCGGAGAGGACTCCAGGGATGCCAAGCTTCTTGGCAATATAATGACAAAGATTTGGTACATAAAGAACCTCTGAGCAAGCACAGATTCAGGGACAGAGAATTTTTCCTGGGTCAAAATGCTAAAATCCAGAGCTGAGCAGATGACAACTGCACAAGAGAAATCATGAATCTTAACTGAACCAGCAGAGATTTTTATTTAAGTGAGAAGGAATTAGAAATGAGTAACAAGGACTGGGCACGGTGGTTCACGCCTGTAATCCCAGCACTTTGGAAGGCCAAGGCAGGTGGATCATTTGAGGTCAGGAGTTAGAGACCAGCTTGGCAAATACGGTGAAACCCTGTCTCTGCTAAAAATACAAAAATTAGCCAGGCATGGTGGCATGTACCTGTAGTCCCAGCTACTTAGGAGGCTGAGGCAGAAGAATCTCTTGAACCCAGGAGGCAGAGGTAGCAGTGAGCCGAGATCACGCCACTGCACTCCAGCCCGGGCTACCAAGTGAGACTTTGTCTCAAGAAAAAAAAAAAAAAGAAATGAGTAGCAGGACCCAGTACATTATTATTTGCTATATTAATCATGCTAATATTCCCTGTTTGGTAACCACTTATGGTTCTTTCTCATTGCACGCTTCTCAACTAATCTCTACCAATACCTTCACTGAAAGCATTCCTCCACATACTGCTATTGACAAACATGTGTCTTGGGTGAGCCCTGATACCACTTCAGGATACTGTCTCCAGGCAGGGCAAAGCCCATACGCAGCCTCCATAGAGAAGCCACTTTAGCACGGTGGCTGCTGTCTGAGAGCTCTCCATTACCCACTCACCAGGTGCCTGCTCACACATCCGTGAGCACTCGACAGTGATGATAACCAAAGACGCCGCCTGGGAGAAACCCTCCCCACATCTTATCTTGGGCCTCCTACCCCTCTACAGAGTGCCTAACGCACCATGAACTAGATTCCCTGCAATTTCCATCCCATACCCGTCAGAGGAAGTATGCCAGCTTCCCAGGAACCGGAGGAAGCCAGGGAGCTGGGAACAAGAGGCAGAACCTAAAGCACTGGGTTTCTTTTGTTATTCTCCAGAATATAAAAAGCTTCATCCCTCTGAAATACCATCTTCCAAAAGCATCAGCAAGAAAGCTCTAGGGTGGTTTGGTTTGTGACTGAGACTGTGTGTGCCCGTGTGTGGCGGTGTTCAGTGCCTGCTTTGTGCCATTCTCCTGTGACTGTGGGGCCTTCCTGAGGGTGCACCTGCGCCTGCCCCTCTGCTTCTCATCATTGGGTTGGAGCCTTTGCCTCTGAGCCTGTGTTCTGAGCCTAGAGCTGTCCAAGACTGACCGTATCTGTGATCCATCCCATGACTTCCCAGGTCCACAGCTATGTCTGTGCATAATTACTGCCTGTTCCTGGAATGGTGATTGTTTGATTATACTTGTGGTTGTTTCTATTTTCACTGTCCTGGTGAATGTTTCCTGCCATGGTGATTATACCTGTCTATGGGAGTGACAGTCAGAATATTTAACAACTGATCCAGCACCAACCAATCCAAACAGATGGTCACTGTGAACTGGTGTGGATACACTGGGGCATTTCCACTGGTTCAGACACAGTTTATTAAAGCAATCTCAATTCAGTGATATATGACCTTGAAAGTGATTTATTTTTTCCCAATCCCTGATTTCAACCATGCTCCATCAAAACCCTTCCCTGTCACTTAGTGAGCAGAACCCACTGCTCTCTGGTCACTCTCAGTGATGGCAAGTCTGGTACAGCCCACAGGCCCACATCTGATTTAATCCCCCCACCCCAGCAATTGTCTGGTGGCTGCTGGAACTCAGAGGGAAGAGTGTGGGGTCTCTGTCTCGCTCATCCTCCCATCTGTCTTCTGAGAACAGAAGTTAAGGAGGTGGCAAGTGTCCTCCTCCATGATTGATCACCTGTGGTGCTGGGGAGGCATCCCTGGTTTTTCCTGCCTCCAGCTGGTTTCACTGGCCAGTGGTTGTAGCTGCTATATGTTGACAGGTAGGTGGTGCTGTGTCCAGAGTCCCCACAACTTCCCCCATTGCTAAGGACAGCTCCCTTTGTCCCATCAGCAGTCTACACCCCAACTTCCCTCAGAGGACATCACTGAGCCACTGCAGCAGCCACCTCGGCAGCCCCATGGCCCCTGCGTCTTTCCCTGGTAGCCATGCGAGCCATTGGCACCTCTTTTTTTATCCAGTCCTCAGAAGACCTAATGGGAACAGCCCTCTGCTCTCATCCTTCTTCTCCAGAGCGCTCACCAGGTCCTTCCCAGAAGCCCTCTGACTTTAGAGATCTCCAGGGGAGAAGCAGGAACCACCCTATGGTTAGGTAGGCCCTGAAACTCCAAGGTCATGGGTTAAGTTTGCCCATGATCTCTTTTGCTGCCCTCTGCAATCCGGAGCACTGAGGACCAAGACGTCGCATCAGCCCCCCACAGGCAACCCTCCGGAAAACCTCCGCGCTGGGCTTTCAAGAAGGAGTGGGCAGCAGAACAGAGGCCTCTTGCCACTAACTGAGCACTCCTGTCAACTTGAACAACAGCCCCTCTCCCCTACTCATCTCTTTAATGGAAAGGGAAGCTGGTGGTGAGGACGGGTGGGGGTGCTGATTGTCAGGGTCAGCATTTGGCCTTCCTTAAGGGAGAGACCTGGTCCCCATTGTTGGCAAACTCCATCTTTAGAATGTGGAGTCCACAACTCAGCTGTGGATCCTGTTCCCTGTGACCCTGTCTTTGTCTGCTGCCCTGCCTATACTGAAGGAAGAGAATGTGTAATGGCACAAGGATAGAAGGATTGTAACTGGGAGCCCAGCCTGGCTGTTGACTGTAGTAGCGCTGGGCAGGAGGGAGCAGAGATGAAAGGCAGAAGGCTTGAACTTAACCCTGGAAATGATGGGGAGTCGTTCAAGAGATGAGGTAAGGGAAGGGTGCCTCTGAAGAGATGCCTCAGAGAGTTCCCCAGAGGTTGATAGAAGCAGGGAGACCAAGCCAGAAATGATGCTGATCTAACCAGTGCAATGGCAGGGAAGTCTGAGGGGGAAATGGGAGCCAAATCCCAACACAGAGCCACACCCCCTGCCGTGGACCCTCCGGGCCAGTCTCATTGCCATCTGTCTCCACACTTCTGCCCCTGCAGCTCCTTCATCTATAACATATCCCCTTCTTTTCTGCACTGGTTTAAAGTTTCCCATTCTTGCAAGGCTGACTTCAGGAGCAGTCCTTTCTGACTCCTGTTTCCACCCTGCCTGCCCGTTCTCTGAACCTGGGCCCTTAAACTCTAAAATTTAGACCCCAAAGATGCCTAGTTGCACCACCCAACCTAGGATTCTTGGTGTATAGATGTGTATGTATATATAAATGCACGTTTAGTGGGTGACACTCTCCTAAGGTCTGCATGGGCAAGGGTCCTCTCACTGTCGCTTTAGTAGCTGGCTTGTGACACCCTGAAGGCACTCTGTCAATACTTGTCAATATGTAGGATCTGTCTTGACCCTGGGAAGTTCAGCACTTTTGGCAGGGACAGCTCCTGTGGACACAGAAGAAGACAGCCATAAGCTGTAGGTCACACAACGCCTCAGGACCCCAGCTAAGATGGGGTTACGTACAGGCAGCCTCTGACCCGCCAGCAGACAAGGCAGTTTTCCCATTTCTCTTGCTTGTCTTTAATGGCACAGACCAAAGGGAAAGCTTTAGAAAATTCAGTTCAGTGATACATTTTCTCTCTTTCATTGCTCTCCCTTTCTTTGTTTTAAGAACAGGTAGGCTAGCCCTTCCCTTTCTTTGGTTTACAAAGACTTTATTCCAAAATGAATTATAAATAATTAAAACTTCACTCCATTTGTTCTATATTGTTGTTAATTGAAAAAATTAAAGATGCATGTGTTGTAACCTCCAGGGTGGCCCTAAGAGAAGCCAGTGGGTATCTTGGGGGCGGGAAAGACGTGCACCAGCACCTCCCAGGCTGCTGCCAGCTCTGCCTCTGAGCAGAGCACCCGGCTGACTGACCTCTGGAAGCACTTTCCTTGCCTGTCTTCACGTCCCACTTCAGCACACTGAAATACAACATCATGTCTTTCCTAAATGCACATTTCCCTCTGACTCAGATAGAAGGCAAGAGGTGAAAGGGGTGTATTCATCACTTAAGAAATGGGGAAAGCTGTTCTCATTCTTCTCCAGTGACCTCTCAGGGTGATCCAGGACCCCACATGCCAGAGTGACCTGCTGGGAATGGGATGTGACATAGTCTAAGGATCCCCCATAAAGTTTGACATCTGATGACCAGACTAATCACCCTGCCCAGCCCTTATTCCCCTCTGCTGACGGATACAGGCCTGGAGCTGAACAAAGTGAGGTCAACGTCTCTTTCTTCTAATCTGGGCCCAGTGTGTGCTCGCCCGATTCGATGGGGTGGCATCTGCATCCTTGTTATCTAATGTGCTCTCCATCACTGTCTCCTTAGCTCGCCAGGCTGCCCACTGCCTGCTCAGCACACAATTGGTGCTCAACAAGTGTTTGTTGAAGGAATGAGTTATGTCCATAGGCAAGGTTAACACCGTGAAGTCAGAAGCAGATGTCAGCCCTGTATTAGGCAGGGTACCGTAACTATTGTAACAAACAACCCCAAATCCCGGTAGCTTAACACAACAAACACTTAGTTCTCAACTATCCTTGTGCAATGATCCATTGTCTCCCAGGTGACCCCCCTCTAACAGCATCTCAGACCCCCAGCATCCTTCCTGCCTGCCACCTACCTTGGAAGGTGAGCTCCTTGGGATGGTCTCCATTCAGATGGCTGGTGGGTTAGGAAAGGGAAGGCAGGAACTGCGTGCTCTGCCATCACCCCCACCCTCCCCTCCTGGCAAGAATCCCCTCTCCAAGACCCCAGGGACGCTTTCCTCCAGGCCTTCCTCGATCTGTCTAGCATGGGTCCGTGCAATGCCTAGTCTTCCAGAGTCCCCAAGAACAATCTCTCCTTGCTTCAAGCCTGGTCTTGGGGGGCTTCTCCAGCACGCTCCACCTCAACAAGCTTCCCTTGACACGAGATGAGCCGTCAGGGCTGAGGAGACACCCCTGGCTCTGAGGAGAGAACATGACTGGGGCTCAGGTTCCCCCCAGCTCAGATTCCTGCCCTCTTGCCCTGTGTCCATTTACTTTGCGGGCAGAAAGGTCTTTCCCCAGGTCCCCCACCACAGGGGCCAGGCTCAAGTATCCCTGCAAAAGGTAGCGTTCCCTTCCCCAGCAGGCACGTCACAGGTGGGGCCAGTGAAAATGATGGTTCCCTGGGATGATTGCCCAATTTGAGTTTTGCTTCCCTGTTCGCTGGAGGCAGTCCTGTGAGGCAAGGAGTCGAGAATTCGCATCCAGGCACCCCGGGAGAGCCTCATTCTAATTAGCTGCTCTTCTCCTTGGTCTGTAAGCAGGGCTTGCTCAAGGTTGTGCCTTGCTGTGAGTTCTGCTTAACACATTTCGCTCCACCACCTTTAATGTTTTCCCGATCCAATTTCCTTTGCAATAAATAAATAAATAAAATAAAATGTTTTCGTTGAATACAAACCCACTCACTGCAAGAGGCCTGGGTGGCATCTCAACTATGAAAGGTTCGTTTTCTTCATTAAGGCCGTCAGTTCTTAATCCTCACACTTTCTTCTTCCCCACTGCCTGGCTCGCTCCCATGGAAATAAAACTCCAGCCTCCTCTCAGGGAGGTCACTCCCAGGAGTTCACACACGCATAAGCCTCAGAGGTGGAGGATTGCACAGGCATCGCAAATGTTAGAGCCAGCCCGGGACCTGAGGAAGGCAGGCAGCCAGAGACCTCAGGGGCAGGAACGGTGCTCCTGGCAGCCTCTCCCTGGAGTCTGGTTTTCTGGGTGTCTCAGCAGCCCCAGAAGAAACCTTTGAGAGACCCCACAGTGCGCACAGTGCTGTGTAACAGGAGCCGGGAAGCAGGCCCCAGTGACCACTGGCTTTCATCAGGCCATGGGCCATTGGCTCCCTGCCCTTGCTTTTGAGGAAAGTCTGTGTGGCCTCATGATGCACTGTGAATAATGCCCCACACCAACATCGCCTCCCGGACCTCCCATACTGATTCCAGAAGGGCCCAGCTGTATCTCCAAGTCCTCTCCTTCCCTCTCAGATCGGCAGCACCGTCACCTGCGGCTGGGCTGACTTGCAGATGGATCCCCAGCTTTCCAGGAGAGCTCTGGGCGTGTCTCCCACCTCTCAGGGGTCTGAGCCCTGCTTTTGTGCCTTTCAAAGGCCATGAGGGAGAGAAGAGGCAGTTTGGGGAATAATTGCTGTCCCGTTCACTACAGGCCCACCAGGCTTGGCAAATCAATGCTGAATCTGAACTATTTGCAAAGTTGCTTTAATTCAGCTACTTATGTGGCAAGTGTTTTCTCATAGGTTTGAATCAATCACCCACTGATGAGTATGTATGGTGCACCCAGCCCTCCTAAGAATAATGAGGTAGAGATAGAGATGAAGTTGCTGCCTTTCCCTCCAAGAGCCTAGTCTAGCTGAGTGGACCAGACACACCTGAAACATGAGATGAAATAAGAGCAATTTAAGGCCAAATGAGAAGTTTAAAGGAGACAGAAAGTAAAATTATAACAAGAGCTACTATTCCCAAATGCACGCCCACTCTGTGCTTCAAAAATCGTTGATCGTCACAATGACTTTCTGAAATAAGTATTATTATCAGCCCCATTTTGCAACAAGAAAACTCGTGCTTAGAGAGGTTAAGTGATTTTCCTGAGGTCACACAGCCATTAAATGAGAGTTGAAATTTAAACTCCACTCGACTGATTCTGAAGCCTGTGTTCCTACCCACTACGCAATCCCAGAGGCTGCATACCAGGGGAGAGGAGACTCACAGGCAGATTTGAGCACGACATAAAGAAGACATTTCTAATGGCTCAGGTTTCCCAACAATGGAATAGGCTGTGTGTTGAGTAAATGAGAGGTTAAGAGGCTGGAAGGTCCCTAGCAACTGAAAGAAGATCCCAAACCTGAAAGGAGGTTTAATGAATCCATTTCAGAGGAGAGGTGCCATAATTATTAGGGAAGTGGGATTTGAAAGGACATACTTTGATTAATTAGAAAGGTCAGGAAGGTGGCAAATGTGTTGGCAAAGATGCAGCAGTAGGGATCGCAGGTATGTCTGGGGGTAGTGAGTAAAGCTGATTGGCTGAGGTGAAGACTTTGGGTTGCCCAAATCTCCCCTTGCAATGCGAAAGGCCTAGTAAGGTGCAGGGGTTGGGTTAAGAAAACTGATTATTTGAAGAAGCCAGAAATATTTAAAGGAGTGAGAGAGGTGGGGAGAAATGAGGGCCAGATCTCGAAAGAGCCACAGTTCAAAAGTAAAAAAACTCAATTTCTACCTTCAAGACCAAGAAGCCACCAACCGCATCCAGAAACAAGAGGTCAAGTGACCACAGGATCAGAAACTAGGAAGCAAGAACCAGGCGGGGGTCGTCGGAAGTGCTTCTGGCTGCAACGTCAGTGTCAAGGGTGTCCTTCCTGCAGCCGCGTGGTTTAAAGGTGCTCAGCGGGTGAGGGCAAACAGCATTGAGAATAGTGCGCTCACTTCTACGCAGTGGGGCTGGCCTCACAGCACAGGGGACAGACTGACCCCAGATGTGCCCCCCACCCACAGCACAGCAAACCCCTGAAGGATGAATAGAGACTCCGACCCTGAGACCAGGATGCCCGGCACAGTCCAGGGCTCGGTGACATGGCTCCTGTCCCAGAACATCCATCTGGGCAGAGACAACAAAATTGCAGGCCCGAATCTGCTCTTTGCCATTTTCTAGCAAATGGCTTCACTTATAAAAAGAAGGAAGGGAAGGAATATGGGCCAATTCTGAGGGCTAATTGCCTTTGCTCTCAACAAGAGCCCATGCTTTTTCCAGCAAACGTTCCCTCCTGTTACTGTGCTGCCAGAGCCACTCTTCGTTTCCAATCAGCCCTGAAAATAGCCCTTGATAGAGATAATAGGAAGAACAAAGAGAAATTTAGAGGACCAGAGAAAGGAAAGAAAAGTCATGCCTAACTGGCAGCACAGAAGTTGTTTTCAGAAAGAACCCTTCAGTTAGTTCCTGATTTGTCTTCAAACAGCAAGGTGTTAAATAAATCCCAGGGAGCGGACTTGGACTGAGACCAAGGATTCTGTGGCTTTTTTAGGTCATAGACTCCTTTGAGAACCTAGAAAAGTCACAGACCCTCTCTCATACTGGGAAAATGCACATAAACAAGTACTCTGAATATTAATTCAGGGTTTCACGAACTCCTCCTCAACAAGCCCAACCACAGATTCTGGTTAAAAAGCCATGAAGCAATCTCTCTTTTAAAGGCTTTCCCTCCTCTCTGTCTCTCTCTCTCTCTCTCTCTCTCTCTCTCTGTGTGTGTGTGTGTGTGTGTGTGTACAAGGGAAAGGCTGAGCTGCACTTCTTCAGACATGATCTGATAGGCACAGAAGCCTTGAAAGTCTTTCTGAAAATAGGTGAGTGTGGAAGTCCAAAGAGTAGACTAGAATTCCACTTCACATGAGCCAAATTCAGCAACGACAGACACTGAGGGGTCAATACCTGGCCCCAGTACTATGAGAAGAGCCTGGAGGCCTGAGTCTGTCACCTATAGGCCTCAGCAAGAACAAGAGTACCCCCTAAAAGGGTGGTAATGGCCATGAGCTACAGAGTGGCTGTGAGAGCCCTGAACCTCATGCCTGGGGAAAGGGCCTATACCATGGCTTGGAAAATTCCATGTGTATCCAAATCACCTGAGAACTTGTGAAAATGCAGATACCAATTCAGTAGGCCTGGGTTGTGGGCTGAGATCCTGCATTTCTAACCAGCTCCCTGGTGATGCTGATACTGCTTTGGGTAGCAAGAGTCTCTGCAATTATCTGCTCCTGGCTGAAGTCCCAGCAGAAACCTTGAACTTCTGCCCTCGTGGAACTCTGGACGATGGAACACTGTCAGGATGCCCTAAGGTATCAGTGTTTCCTGAATTGAGTGTGATGCCACCAAAGTCTCTAAGACAAGCAGCAGGCCCACCTAACCAGGGGCTGGGACTGGGACTTTATTTGGGGTCAGGCAGGGGTGGCAACTGATGAGATGGTGTGTCTTTTATCTCTGAATCCCCACAGCCCAAACAGCCTAGGGCCATGTACACAGTAAGAATCCTTCAAGGGAGGGAGTGACTGAACCAGAGCCATCAGTTTTCTGGGCAGGCAGAGGGGAGACAGTGGAATGCACCAAGAGCCTAGGGGAAGATCAGTGCCTATCAGGCCATGATCTGTGACTGTTGGACAAACCCAAGGCAAAGGCAGGAGATCTGGCCTCTGAGCCAGTTAGCCTGGCCTGCCTGCTCTCTCATGTAAGCTCACTCCTGGAGATGAGGAGGAAAAATGAAAATTGGATTTTCCCCATGGCCAGCAAAGTGGCCCCTCTTCCACCATTTTTGTCTAAAAACACTGTTAAGAAGAAACTGTAGGTTTGGTTCCCTTGAGACCCTGAGCTGCTGATGCTCGGAGTATCAGCAAATCTCTAGCCAGTGTAGCCCAGCCCCAAACTCCTGGCCTGTTCCTCTGCACTTAGGGGCCTCAGATCCATGGTCATGGCTCCTAAGCAAATCAGACAGGTCCCTTACAAAAGTGGAAGTCACCCCACCCCAATCTCTCCATCCCCTGCTGATCCCAGATCACAAACGCCTATCTGAAAGGAGCATAAGAGATATTGTGAATGCCAGGCCATGACTAAGACAGAGGGAGAGCTATCGATGTTTTCAGATACATACACACACACACTGGCAGGTGTACATCCCTAAGTAGGAGCTCAGATTAATTCCACAAATAATTAAACACCTACTGCGTGCCGCTCTGTGTTTTGGAGCTGAGGCAGCTTGCCTGAGCTGGTCTTCTCACACATCAACTGAAAGAAGCTGGTGTTCTGCTGTCCCACTTTCTGCACTGGAAACACTGCAGGGATTTGGGGATGGTGTGGCTAAATTTAAAAGCAAATGCTTTCATCAGCCTTTCAAAAAATGTGTAAGAACCATTTGGAAATCTTCCTTTTTCCACCCTGAATCAGCCTCTCTCCCCCTTGAAACCCTTCTTACCATCTCCTCTTGCTCCCAACTTTGAGGCTATGAAAAAAATCCACATCAAGCCCACGGTTCACAGAAGCAGACCTCTTCCCTCCAAACTCCATATGCATGCTGGAGTGACAAATTCCCCTCTGAGTCCTCTAGAAGCCTCGGTTTCCTCTGATGTGAGCAGTAGCTACTTCTTAGGATTGGTGTGAAAACCACATGAGATCATTCAGTTAAAGCGCTGAGCACAGGACTGGCATCTAGTAAGGCCTCCATAAAGGGCAGCTATATCATCAAAAGGATGAAAGATAACAAGTACTGGCGAGGATGTGGAGAAAAGAGAGCCCTTGCACACTGTTGGTGGGAATGTAAATTAGTGCAGCCATTTTGGAAAACAGTATAGAGGCTCCTCAAATGATCTAAATACAGAATGACCGTATGATCCAACAATCTCACTTCTGGATATCTATCCAAAGGCATTGAAATCAGTGTGTTGAATAGATATCTGCCCGCCCACATTTATTCCAGCACTCTTCACAGTAACCAAGGTATGGAAACAACCTAAGTGCCCATCAATGGGTGAATGGATTTTTTTTTAATGTGATACATACATACACAATAGAATAGTATTCAGCCTTTAAAAAGAAATGCTATCATTTGCAACAACATGGACAAATCTGTGGACATCATGTTAAGTGAAATAAGCCAGGCACAGAAAGACAAATACCACATGATCTCATGCATATGCTGCTGTGGTTTGAATGTGTCCCCTCCAAAGTTCAGGTGCTGCCAATGTGATAGTATTAAGAAGTGAGGCCTCTCAGAGGCAATGGGGCCATCAGGGCTCTTCCCTCATGAAAGGGATTATAAGGCCCTTATAAAACGGGCCTCATTCAGGGTTCCACTAGCTTGCCCTTCTGCCTTCCACCACGTGAGGAGGACCCAGGGTTCCTCCCCTCTGGAGCAAGACAGTGTCATCTTGGAAGCAGAGCGCAGCCCTCGCCAGACACCAAAACTGATAGCACCTTGATCTCGGACCTCCCAGCCTCTAGAACTATGAGAAATAAATTTCTGTTCTTTATCAAATCCCATCTCAGGTATTTTGTTATAGCAGCACTGAATAGAGTAAGACATATGTGAAATCTAGAAAAGTCAAACTCACGGAAGTAGAGAGCAGAAGGGTGGTTGCCAGCGGCTGGTGTGGAGAGGGAGAGTGGATGGGGAAAGCGGAAATGTGTCAGTTAGTCAGGAGGAATCAGTTCTGGTGATCTATTGCACAGTGTGGTGACTACAGTCAATGATAACATATTACATATTTCAAAATTGCTAAAAGAGGGGATCTTAAATGCTCTTACCACGAAGAATGATAAGTATGTGAGATGATGGATGTTAACCAGCCTGATTTGGTCACTCCACAAAGAATACATATACCATAGTATCACATTGTACCGCATAAATAGATATAATTCTGATTTGTCCATTCAAAATAAACAAATACCAAAACAAAATAAATAGTAGCTAGTATGGCCATGGTCCTGATGAAGAGAGTAGAATGTACACTCAGATACACAGTTTCCCATAGCTAGGTCCTCTCTGCTCCTACCCCGCTGGGCACAGGAGATGGTTACGGTCAGTCTGGAACTGGAAACCACTGGATTCCAGGTGTTTTGTGCTAAACCAAGAGCCATCCTTATTCCTGCACTCTACTATTGTCCTAAAAATGACCCACTGAGTGAGAATATCTCAATGGACCACTCCAGGTAGGAGGCCTTGGGACAGGGCCTGAGGGATGTGAATGGGCTCCAAAGGCTCGCTGGGGTGTACAACATGCTCTGGGTTATTAAAGCATAAACATACAATTCCTTTGTCAATCACCTCCAAGGAAAGGGAGCCCTGTGGAATTTTTTTTTATTTTTATTTATTTATTTTTTGAGATGGAGTCTCGCCCTGTCGCCCAGGCTGGAGTGCAGTGGCACGATCTCAGCTCACTGCAAACTCCGCCTCCCAGGTTCATGCCATTCTCCTGCCTCAGCCACCCTCCCAGGTAGCTGGGACTATAGGCGCCCGCCACCATGCCCGGCTCTTTTTTTTTTTTTTTCTTTTTAGTAGAGACGGGGTTTTGCCATGTTAGCCAGGATGGTCTCAATCTCCTGACCTCGTGATCTGCCTGCTTTGGCCTCCCAAAGTGCTGGGATTACAGGCGTGAGCCAGAGGCCTGGTGGAATTTTAAGACCCCATTGGTGCTGCCATTGGAGCCTCATCTTTTGTATCCACTATTTGTAGCATAAATAACGTATACTCTGTTGTATTGTCAAACTGACAGATGAGCATTGAGCATGCTCCTGGCATCCACAGACCACTCATTCAATTCAGAAAATGCTAGAAAATATTAAATGAGCTTCTCTAAACCCTGATGCAGCAAGCTGCTGCATACCATGGGCCGTGGCCTCTGAACTTCATGGCAAGTGGCTCTGCCCTCTGAGCTCTGCCACCAGGCCCTGGCCTCTGAACTCTGCAGCAGGGACTGCAACTCTGAACTCCATGGCAGGTGCCATCTTGGTTAAATATTTGACCAGGGGAAGCTGAGTCCAGGGAGTCCAGTTAGGCAAAGCATTTGCAAAAGCATATATTAAGGAGAGACAGACTCCATAGTCATCATGAGCCTGGAAACCTTTGAGTTCCCATCATCCAGCCTCATAGCTGTGGCATCCCCTCCCTTGGCCTTACCCAAAAGGAGGCTCTGCTTGGGCTCAACCTGGGTGGGCAGGCGAGAAGTTCAGTGTGTCCATCAAATATGAAGGCCCAGATGAGCCCATTCATTCCTCAGATTCCATGGTCAGTCAGCATGTGGTTTTTATTTTGTAACCCCATTATTCACTATGATCCCTCTGGGATCTACCTATATTCGAGTTCCCTGCCTACTTTATTCTGCCCAGAAGTTTTCTTCCCCTTTATTACCCAGTTGCCCCTAAAAAGAGAGCTCTGCACTCCACCCAGCATGACTATGATAGGGTCCATGGCTGGGCATGCTCAGTCAAAGCTAGTTACTTTATTTCTTGATTGTGATTACAGGAATAGTTGGAGCATTTTGGATTTTGAATTTTTGGACTAGGGATGTTCGAACCAGTAAGAATAATGCAAATATTACAAAATATTTTTCAACCGTAAGAGAAGATTAAGAAAGCTGCGATAGCATGGCATATTTAGAAAAGAAAAAATAAAAGCAAGGTAGAAATAAGGAGAAAGAAAATAGCAAGCGGAAGTGCTTGCCACCCAGTATAGAATGACTTGGATCTCTGCCCATTGCATTTGTTCAGCCGAGCCACTGTGCCTCTCCAGTGTGTGCCAGGCTCTGTGCTGGGGATGGACTGTGGAAGGAAAAGGGCAGGAAAGGGTGCATGGGGCAAGCAGGCAGGCCCTGCCTGGCAGAGGCTCTGGGTCTGGACGATGCTAAAGATGGGCACTCATGTTTCTGCAGCCTGAGGCAGGCCAGGAAGAGACCCAGGGAGGACTGAGAACAGGCCTCACATGTGGCAAGGGACTCCAGCAAGTCTGGCCTCAGTGACATCCCCGGAACATTCTTACCTTCCTGAGGTTGGGAGTCAACCTGAAAATTACCAAACAAGAAGTGAACCAGGCTTGAGGGCAAGTGGACCACCAAGAACTGGACTGGAAGGAAGAGAAGCAGCACAGGACACACCTGCAGGAGAAAGGAGTGGGAAGCAACTGAGTGGGAAGGGAGAGGGAGTTAGAGCCAAAAGCCCTGGCACAGACATCTCCTTGTAGAGCAGGGGATGGCAGAGTGCCATGGAACCCAGAGATCTCCTCCCTAGAGAAAGGGGAAGAGATAAAATTTCCAGTCCTCTCATGAGGCCCAGAGATACAGAAAATTCCAACAGGAAGAAGTTCAGGGGAGGCAGAGTAAGTGAGAGTGTACATGAGAGCTCGCTAAGAGAAAGCTGCTGCCCAGGTTGTTACCAAGCACAACACCGGCCTCCTACAAGCGGGCATAACCTTGACCCCAGCCCAGGACAGCCACTAGTCTCCTTTGCTGAGTTCACTAACAAGAGTTGTGAAGGGTTCTACATTTTATCCTGCTTGCAAGCTAACATGTTACCCTGCCACAGTTTCATGGATGCTGGCAAAAGACACGAGACTCCTGGGTCAGAAACAAAGCACTTTGTTACTCACAGTGCAGGAAGCAGCATGGCTGTCACATCTGCATCAGTTCCTCTTGCCTACCCAAGTCCCATGAGGGTAATAAGGAGGGGCCCAGGAAAATGCTGCACATGCAGTGGGTTTGCTGCACACCTGAGGGACCCCAAACTCAGAAAATCCAAGCCTTTTAAAATGAGCATAAGCCTACCTGACCTTTGCTCTAGAGGGAGACCTTATCTTTACTATAATGGACAATAAAAATACTTGCTTAACCCAGAAGGAGACACCAACTGTATGTTCCAAGGCTGTCTGTGATACAAATATCCCAGAGGACATAGTCTGGAACAAAGATTATCAATGTCCCCGCTCACAAGACATGCAGAAATGCAAGAAACCCAAGAAACCCTTGGAGAATTGTCTTACAACATTCAAAAACTACAGAGACAGTCCTCGCCTCCCATGACAGTTCCCACCTCATCCCTAGGGAGAGCACAAGGATGGAAGAAGGCAGGGATGCTTGGCAAAGAGAAAGTCCTTGAGCGTGACCTTGAAGAATGGCAGAGACAACCTCCCATTATGGGGTGGCTTGTTTTGAATTTAGAGAATTCTTTCTCTAAATTCTGCTCTAAAAGCAAGGAATCGTGCATGACCAAACAGAATCCCCCTGTCCTTCCCCAGAGAAAAAGAGGGTCTAGGTCTTAGTTTAGGATCACCTAGACTCCGAATCACATTTGAGGCTGTTCTCTGGCCACTAGACAAGCACTCCTTACAGACCTCAATCTCTTTGTGTTCTGCCTGCGGCACACCCCACTCCCACTCCCTGCCCCCATCATATTAATAGCATTCCCCAGAGTTATACAAATAAAGCCTCAAGTATCCTGCCCTCCAGGTTCATGTCCTAAAGCAGCCAGACGGGGAAAGGTACCCACAAATGTGTCTCCCTTTTCACAACAGGTAAGTGGTGAGAAATGTAGATTTGGATCATCTGGTTTCTCTTCTATGCTCATGGAGGAGATCATTAGTTCACAAACCTTACACTTGGAAGATGGGCTGAACAGCCATTTTGGTGACTCCTCCCATCACTTTGCATTTTCCTGTGGTGCCTGCCCAGCAGCCAGAATCACTCAGGGTCACTCTTCTCACTTCCACATTCCTAATCATAAACCACAGCCCAGTCCCCCACCCTGTCCTTTCTCATAGAATTTACAGCAGGGAGTGCAGAAGCCCAGTCACAGAAGTCTCCACCTGAACAGCCCTCTTCTAGTATCTCTCTAGCAGTTTCTGCAAGCCCCTAATCTTCTCCCCCTCTCCCCAGGATCTCTTAAATAAATGTTATGTGATCAGTTACAGCATTGCCCTATTTAATTGATTTATACGCACTTTAAAAAGCTTTACACTGCACAGGAAACACATCTATCATAATGCTTGATTGAATTGGAGAAAGGAGAAGGAAGAAAGGGAATTAAAATTTATTGAGCACTTATTATGTGCCAGGTAATGCACAAGGCACTTTACATACATTATTGAGTTTAATCCTCACAACAGCCCTGCAAGGTGGGTATTTCTCCCTATTTGAGGACACAAAGGCCTACAGAGGTTAAAAGACTTACCCAAGTTTGCAAAGCTCTTAGCTGGAAGGAGCAGACTTCAATTGCAGGTCTACCTGACTCCAAGCCAACATTGACTTCAGGATTTAGATAACATATGTTCCAAAAAAACAATGACTAGGGAATATACCCCTTATTGTAACATTGTTTCACTGAGGAAATAAGATGCAATTTGCATTGCTGCCTCCTACCACATCTTTCCCCTTAACTCAATGTTCCTGTGGGCACCATTTGACACCGAAGGCTGATGGATGGGCTGGAGAGTGAGGAAGGGGGTGCTAGCAGATAAGTCAGATGTGTTTACAAAACCAGAGAGTTTCTCTCCAAACATTAACATCTTTTAGAAAATTTTAGCTGTTTAAAAAAAAAAAAAACTCTAGTTGAACGCGGTGGCTCACACCTGTAATCCCAGCATTTGGGAGGCCAAGGTGGGCAGATCACTTGAGGTCAGGAGTTCAAGACCAGCCTGGCCAACATGGTGAAACCCCATCTTTACTAAAAATACAAAAATTAGCCAGGCATGGTGGCCAGGATTTGTCATCCCAGCTACTCAGAAGGCTGAGGCAGGAGAATTGCTTGAACCCAGGAGGAAGAGCTTGCAGTGAGCCAAGAGATCGTGCCACTGCATTCCAGCCAGGGTGGCAGAGGGAGACTCCATCTCAAAAAGGCAAACAAACAAACAAAAAAACCCTCAAACTATTTATATTTAATACTATTGTGAAAGTTACAGAGAACACGTATTCATTCAATATGTATTTCTAGGGGACAATTCATTGTGGAGAAGCACCAGGAGACAGCAAAGAACAAGCCACTCCAGGTGCCTCAGGGATCATACTCTGTAGTCCAGAGTGATGTTAAAATCTGCAATGGCCAATTAGGCACGCCCCAGGCAGGTGGAACAGACATGGGCTCAGTGCCTGCCTGGGTCCCCAGGAAGTGGACCCCTGGATAAGGAGGAACCCTGTACCTTCCCTCACGACACAGGGAGAGAACTACACATTCAACCACCCGGATCCCCAAGACTGAAGTGAGATTTTGGCAAGTACTTACCCTTTTACTGCATAGAACCAAACTGCTGAGTCCTGTGAGTTTGTGGCTGTTTTGCAGTTTTTCTGCCTCTGATTACCAGACTGTCACCTGTCACTTCTGATGATCACTGCCCCTGCACATAGAAGCACCTCTCTTCACTTCTAATTCACTGTGGGTTTTAATACAAGAGTGCGGCTCTTGTTGGAATGTAAGAGTCTTGAATGAGTCCATAGGCCTGCACGTAATGCAGGAATGCCTGAGATTTAGGGAAAACACTTTGTGGCATCTCTTCCGTCTTCTGGGGGAAACTTTTTGCTTCCATCCTGATGCTGAGAGCTGTGATCTAGATAGTGGAACTTACCGGATAGTATCAGGATGAATCCAAACAAAACTGAAACGACAATTTGAGGGCAATTCTTAGGCAGAGACGTTTTCACAACTTCAGAGGGCAATTTGGTATTCAGGAATTATAAAACAGAGCAAATGTGAAAAACAGGTAGCTAAACAAAAACGATCCCTGCAGCTTTTTCATTTATTTAAATTATCCTGGAAAGAAATAATTTTCTGTGAAAACAACCAAGTGAAACTTTGCTGTGATCTCCCATAAACAACCTGGCCGGATCCTACTGGAGTTTCCAAAAACAACGGGTTTTTACGTTTAAAAATGATCAGAACATTCAGTACTTAACACACAAAAAAGTAGCAACCATTCTGCTTGGCACCATTTAATCAAGTGTGAGTGTCAAATCCTTTATAGCTTCAAATTAACAACAAGGAACTGTAATTTTTGTGTTTGTTTGTTTAAAAGACCAGCCGAGGTTTTTCTTTTTGCCTATTTAAGCTTCATTTAATTCAAGCTCCAATCTGCCCCTCTTTGGTTGCATTTCCAAACCCTAAATAAAAGTGATAACTCTTTCTGCCAATTGTAACAAACTGCTGGTGCCAGTTATTGCTTTTCGGAAAAAAAAAGCAAATGCAAAACCAAAAAAAAAAAATACATATATTTTAATACTTAGCGGACAGCTTTATCCAAAAGCGGGGAGAAAACCCCGGCCTTTCAAAACCGTCCGATGTATTTGTAACAACCTCTTTACTGAGTTCATGTATCTTCTTTATTGTTCTTCATAAACAGGCTATTGGATCTCTCTAGCTTGCAATGTGAAAAATGAAAGAATTTCCTCCCATCCGTGCCTCTCTTATCTCATAATTGTTTTGTTCTGAGAGGTAGGGGAGACCCGTATAAATGTCTCTGCTATTTTATTTTGTCCTCTCCAAGCCTATGCATGCTTTTCTCCAGGGCTTTTGACTCCTTCTGTTCTGTTTCTGCCTGAACCTGGATCTACTTACTGTTCTCTGCATCAAACCCTGCTAAATTGTTTGAGATTTCATTTCTGAGGGTGATGGAAGAGAGATAAGAGTCAACGTCATTTTAAAAGCCACTTTTTGGCATGTCTGTGCTGGGTAGTCAGAGGCAGAGGTGCTTAAGTAGCTGCTCACCTGACATCACAGAACACCTCGGCTGGGGCCTGCAAGGACATCCTCGTGCAGCAGGAGCATCCGCCACCTCCCTGCCCACTTCCTTGCGGGGGCCCTGCCCACTGGGCTTTCTTCACTTTTGCTGCAGCTTCCAAGGTTCCTCTGTCTCTCCAACTTCCATCCTTTCAGTCTTCCTCGTAAAGCTGATGTCTTCCAGAACAGGAATCACCCTTGTCAGGGACAGACAGTTCCAAGAGTCTGTTGAGGTGGGTTATTGGAGAGGAGGTGGGGTTTTGTAAATGTGGTTAATTGTCCTGCAAATGCAGGAGCTGCACACTCCAGGGAGAGGCCACGGAAAGGGGTCTGGAGGAAAACAGAATAACTATTTACTAAACCCTGATTCTTCATTGCAACAGAGCAAGCACCTCAGACCAGAGGCCCTCTGCAAGCAGCCCTGAGTATTGAAGTCGTTCTATCTAAAGAATTCCATGAACACTCATCAGCCAGGTTTTGCTGTGACAATGCTGAGTAACAAATAATCCTCAAATCTCAGTGGCTTCCAACAACAGATTCTTTCTTTTCACTCACGGGTCTGCAGGTGGACCGGGGATAGCTGAACTTGGCTGGGCTTGGACACAGCTTGTTCCATGGGTCTCTTTATTTTGGAACTGCAACTACCTTGTCTTATGGTGGGGGCAGGAGCACCAGAGGACAAACATGGACATCTGACCCGCTCACTTTCATGCAGTGGTTGCACAGCCATGCCCAAAGTGAGTGGGGCAAATATATGCCATCAGCAAAGGAAGGAGTAATATTGAGTGAACATTTGCTCAATAATAATCTAACCTATCACAAATGCTGTACACGCACACTCACTCACACTCTCTCTCACACACACATGGATCTTTACAGGCCCAGACAGAACTGCTTCAGAGAGGCACTAAGTCTTGTGAAAGAGGAATTGTCCACTCTTCCATCTGTCCCAGGTAAGACGACTTCTCAGAGCCCTACAAGGATATTTCGAAATCATTTTTGGATGCAGAGACACTTCAGGCTGAGAGCAACTTTAAATGTCATCTAGTCCCACATCCTCCCCAAGAGAAGCTTCTAGTACCAGCTCCAGTGATGGCAAGATCACTTCCTTCAAGGCACCCACCATTTGCACACAAAATGAGTCTTCTCCTCCTACAACACACAACGCCTCGGACATCTGTGGACACCTCTTAGGGATCCCCGAGCCAGTCCTTCTTCAACAGAAAGACCTTGAGCTGCCCTTCCTCAAAGCCCATGGTTTCTAGCCACACTGTCCTCCAGGCATGTGCCATTTTTTTCATGCATGACTTATTCTGTGAACCTAGAACTGTGCCCAGAGATCCAGAACACCAATCGGAGAGTGACGGGTTATACGTCTTACCCAGGTTGAGCTTAAAGTTACCTAGAGCCAAGCCGTTCTTACACCTGTTGCTCAACTATTCATCAACTCACTATTCATGGAGCACTTCTTATATGCCTTGCATCCCACTGGTTGCTGGGGACACAGTGGTGAACGACATAGACATGGTCCTGGTTCTCATGAAGAATACTTCCAGAGACAGATAATAAATAAGTACAGAAACCAAATAGATGAAATCTGAAACACATGCTATGAAGAAAAAGATCAGATGATATGGGAGGAAGGGAAGCTACTTTAAATGATGTGGCCAGGGAAGGACTCCCCAAAGAGGTAACATCTGAGCTGAGACTGGAAGCATGGGAAGGAGGCTGACCAGGGAGCATGGGAGAGGGGCATTCAGGACCCTCGCTGGGCAGGGGTCAGGCTCAGGGCTAGAAAGAGCCTGAGATGTTCAGGAAGCTGAAGGCAGATCAGAGTGGCAGGAGTGTGGTGAGCAGGAAAGGGGAGCACAAGGAGAGGACGCCGCATCGGCAGCTCTGGTCAGCTGTGAAAGATGCACAGAGCATATTCTCAGTGCCAGAAGCCACGGGTGCACTTGAAGCAGGTGAGGCCCTATGTCACTTGGATCCTGAGCAGCGTCTTCAGCATTCCCTGTGCGTGTATCCATGCAGGTCTTTGTGGAGGGGCAGCCTCACTGAAGAACTTCACGTTTGTCCCAACTGAGTTTCTTTGTCCACGTAGGCCCCTGGTCCAGCCTGTCAGTGACAAGCCAGCCTTCTCTCCAGGCTCCCTGCCCCCCAACACGGGAACAGCATTTGCTCCACAGCTTTCTCCAAGCCAAGAGGAAGTGTAACA
Source organism: Papio anubis (assembly GCF_008728515.1). Lineage (NCBI taxonomy): Eukaryota > Metazoa > Chordata > Mammalia > Primates > Cercopithecidae > Papio > Papio anubis. The sequence goes on from NC_044989.1 coordinate 23,001,855, forward strand.
ATAAGAGGGTGAACAGCAGGCCTCGACGTAGAGAAAGTATAAAAGACTGACAGCAGAACTTTAAAAGCAGAGACTTCAGGGGGCATGGTTTTCAGGACCAAACAGTTCATCTTACCCAGCAGCCCGCCAATGGCTGGGAACAGGTGCTGGGCAATGCGTCACAGGTGTGCTGGCCACACCCTCAGGGAAGGAGAAGACAGAGTGTTCATGCCAGAGGACCTGCAGCCAAATGCCCTGGGGTCTTGTCATGCCCAGCCCAGGAGGACGAGGTCTGTGTGTCCTGCATCTCCAGGCCTCTTCAGCATGTTGTTTGGGACTACCTGCTCAGCAGGCTACGACTGTGCCCGGATTGCTTCACCTCCGCCTTCTCTCTCACCATTAACATGGGCTGCTGTGTAAGTATGGGTGATATGGAGAGGGTGCGTGGAGACCAGAGGGCCAGTGAGGAAGTAGGCAGTCCTCAGAGAGCAGCTCGGTGGCCAAGAAGACTTGGGATTCAGAGCCCTGGAGATAAAGGTGGAGCCGTCTGCACAGATGAGGCATGGGAGGAAGGGCTGCGGCAGCTAGAGGCTAACAGCACATAGTAAGGAAGGCTCTCGGGTACACAGGGAGAATGCCGGGAGGCCCCCGAGAAGCTCAGCTGACCAAAGACACCCTTCCCAACTGAAACCTCAGAATTCGAAACCACAGATTCAGGAGAGCCTGTTGCAGTATAATCCTATTGTTAAAAGTACATTATATAGGCCGCCTGTAATCCCAGCACTTTGGGAAGCCAAGGTGGGCAAATGGCTTGAACCCAGGAGTTTGAGACCAGCCTGGGCAACACAGTGAAGCCTAATCTCTACTAAAAATATTTTTTAAATAATTCAGGAGTGGTGGTGTGCACCTGTAGCTACTTGAGAGTCTGAGGTAGGAGGACCGTTTGAGCCCAGGGGGTGGAAGTTACACTGCGCTGTGATTGCACCACTGCACTCCAGTCTGGGTGAGAAAGCAAGACCCTATTTCCAAAAAAAAGTGTCTTATATATTAATATAATAAGTATTTATGTGTGCATATATACAGAAGAGGAAAATGTCTGGCAGATATTTACCGATGGTTTATCCTCTTCAGAGTTCATTCATTCCCTTCAATACTTATAAAGACCTTTCATATTAGAAACTGTACTGAAACTCAGTGTGAAAATGTTATTAATTTGATATAACTAATTTAATTTTTTCTTCATTCCTTTTTTATGTATATTCGTATTTTCTCAGTTTTAAAGAATAATGATAACGCACCAAAGAAAAAGCTTCAAAACCAGGTCCCTAGGCCCCGGGGCAGACTCTCTGCCCACCTCTCCTGCTTCCTTCTCCCCAGCTCCTCTCTCCCCAGCTCCTCCCCTCCAGGCCAGGCACCCTGTTTGAGAATCTTCAGACTTCTGCAGGAGCATTTGCACCTGAAGTTCCCGTTCCGTTTTTTTCCCTTCTGATCCCCACATCCCCTTGGAGCTCAGATGAAGCCCCACCTGGCCTCTCCAAGTCCCAGGACTCCCCAGCGTTGGGGTCTGGACAGTTGTGCAGGGCCCTGTCATCTTGCAGAGGTGATATCGCTCTCAGTTCACGCAGCACCAAAGAGGCAGTAAAGGAGATAAATGGAATTTCTGCTCAATGAGTTGATGATAATAATAAATAAGGCCTTTTCTCCAAAGACTTGAAATCTGTTGGCTCATTTCAATGCACAAAATTATTCGTTTAAAGAATCCTCCCCACAGACTTGAAATAGGTGGGGGATTAGTAATCATTAACCCCATTTTGCAGATGGAGAAACCAGGACCCAGCGGGAGCTGGAGCCCATAATGACCGACAAAGCAGGTGCCCTGACTCCCTGGCCAGCACCCTATTTGGACAGGGTACAGTCACAGTCCCAAGCTGCCACTGTAGGCACAGGACCAGAAAGCCATTCCTAGATCCTCAGGAATCGATGCTGAATCCACCACCCAGCTTACGAAGCGCTTCCTTCCTCTGACTCAGAGCTCCCTAAGGACCAGACCAGCATCTTCTCTTCCCTTTCTCTATCCTTCCAAGACTGAGCAAAGCAAAGGCAAGGCCCAGAATCCCCTTCTGCCTCCCCCCGCCACTGAATGTGCTAAGAACAGGGTTCCCTGAAGGCCCCAGGCCCTTGGGGATGGTTGACCCACGGATCAGCTGAATCTCGGCAGGACAACGTCTCTGGTCCAGGCACTTTTATTTTCTGGAAGAATCCTGCCTACCCAGGGAGACTGAGAAGCAGCCATGTGGCTCGGAGCAGGGAGAGGACATCCTTCTCCTGCTCTGCCTTTGACTGTCAGAGCTTCCAGCCTCCGGGTAACCATGGTAATCGGCAGCATTAACCGCAGCAGTGACAGGAGCCTCAGCAGGCCCACTCTGACCTGCTCCACTGCAGATGGTGTGCCGCCGGCTTCCCGCAGCTTCGGTGGGGAGCTGTGACCGGCTGCCAGGCCTCTGGTGCACTCACCTGCACACCTACTGCCTGGGCCCAGAGGTTGCAAAGGGTGGTCTGTCTCCCAGACCCAAGAGTCAATGCTAGAGAGAAAAGGGGCCTCAAACCTCCTGCAACCCTTCACAAGGCCTGGTCAGAAGAGGTCTAGGATGCAGTCCAAAAGCATAGTTGCCATGTCAGTGGGGGCTGTGAGCCTGGGCTTTTTCTCTGGACCCACCACATTTCCAGTCTTAGTTCTGCCACCAAAGGTGGCAGCCATCCTCCAGTCACCTCAGGAGGCCAATCCGACCTGAACCAGTGAGGGCCTCTCATGTCAGAAATTGGGGCCATCCACAGTCATCTTCTGCTCCCTTTACCTAAGGGCCATGCCGAGGAAGCCACAGCAGAGCCATTCTTGACCAGCTGGGCGCTGCCACCCACTCACCCCACCGGGCCTATCAGCTCCACTGGCCCATGTGTTTCCAGGTCTCTGACACCAGCTCCATGTCCTGCCAGCCTGATCGTTCTTATTCCTGAGTCCCCTTTCCTCCTTTTAAGCACTGAACGAATCCCAAACCTGAGCCCCTGCCCAGAACCCTGGGGTCTGTCCTTTGCAGCTCTGAGGGCCAGACGGGACTGCACAAAACAAAACCAAGGCCTTCTACATTTCCCAGGTCCTTGAGTGCTTCTCTCTGCTCCCAGCCTCCCTGCCCTCCGGAGGCCAGCCCCGGGGTACACAGGGGTTGCACAGACCAGAGACCACATCCCGGATTCCAGACCCACGCGGCTGGAACGGGCTCTGCAAATTCTGCCAAACTATGCGAAGCATCCTTAGGTCCAGCTTCTTCTGAGAAATCTCAAAATGGAGAGGGCAAAGGCAAAGAGAGTGAGTTTCCCAGGAAGCCCCAAAGCCCTGGCTTCCGCCCAAACTGGTTTGCGGCCCTGGGAGTCCGTGCTGGGGACGGAGAACGACGTGGCACTCCCTCTAGCGGCAAACGGCTCGCACAGAGCCCAGCATCTCTGCGGCCGGAGCCTCGCCTGCCGCACGCTCTCCTGCCAGGGCCACGCAGCCTGCCCTCCTCTCCCGGGGAGGCGAGACCTGCTTAGCAACTCCCCTGTGCCCATGCAAAAGAGGCTGTCGGGGGAGGAGATCCCCCTCCTGCCTCAAAGCAATTCCCAGCCAGGCCTTCACAGCTGCATCCCGGCGCCTGGGAGGGAGGTCACCACGCTGCCTTCTGCCTTGATTAGGCCGGTAACAGTCAGGAAAGCCCTGGGGTTCACCCAACCCAGCTGTCTACAGACAAATCACAGGCTCGGAGCTGCTTCACCAAGCCGAGCACAGTCTCCTGTTTCCAGCTCTGACTTCCCAGGAAGCCTGGCCGGTTCCCTGCCTCTGGACCTTCCTCACCCTCTGACACCCCTGCTAGGATTCCATGGTTAGCTCCTGTGCCCCCCACCCCACTCTTTGGGGACACATGTTCTTACGCATCTCTGTACCCCAGCACCCCGTACAGTGAAGAAATAAAACAGTATTTGCTGTAACAAAAGACGTTTCTCCAAGCAGAGAGTTCTTCACCAGAATCCCCAGGAGGCTCTGTCTGCACCCAGGGAGCTCCATGAGGTCTTCACCGGGCTCCTCCCTTTGTTCCACCCTGTCCCGCCCCAACTAAACTTAGTTCCTTGAAGATAAAGGCTAAGTCTAATCCATCTCTGGTCCAGAGTCCTGAAGTACACTAAGAAACATTTAAAGGAGGGAGGGAGCGAGGAAGAGATGGAAGGGGAAAGAGAGGGAGGATGGACCCTAATCAAAGTGGGCATTTGACACAAAGCCAATCTCCTTGGCCTGTTTAGCCATTCTGTCTGTCATCAGAGAGCAAGGGTGCTCTTAATTCCATTAATTAATTAATTTTAATTGTAACAGTTTTACTGAAATATAATTCACATATCATTAGAATTCACCCATTTAAAATACAAGTTGACTGTGCACGGTGGCTCATGCCTGTAATCTCAGCACTTTGGGAGGCCAAGGCGGGCAGATCACCTGAGGTCGGGAGCTCGAGACCAGCCTGACCAACAAGGAGAAACCTCGTCTCTACTAAAAATACAAAATTAGCCTTGCGTGGTGGCGCATGCCTATAATCCCAGCTATTCGTGAGGCTTAGGCAGGAGAATTGCTTGAACCAGGGAGGCGGAGGTTGTGGTGAACCAAGATCGCATCATTGCACTCCAGTCTGGGCAACAAGAGCGAAACTCTGTCTCAAAAAATAAAACAGAATAAAATACAAGTCAGTGGTTTTGAGTGTATTCAAAAAGTTGCACATTCATCAACACCATTTTGGAACATTTTCATTACCTCCAAACATCCACTAGCAGTCGCTTCCCATTCCCTCCAAACCCCTCAGTCCAAGGCAACCACTCTTCTACTCTCTGTCTCTGGATTGGCCTATTCCAGACATTTCATAAAGTGGAATCTCACAATCTATGTTCTTTTGTGACTGGCTTCTTTCACTTAGCAGAATGTTTTCAAGGTTCTTCCATGGTGTCCATGTATCAGTAACCCATTTATTTTTATTGCCGAATATTATGTGATAAATACATGGGGTTTTGGGTTTTGTTTTTTTTTTTTGAAACGGAGTCTCACTCTGTCTCCAGGCTGGAGTGCAGTGGCGCGATCTCAGCTCACTGCAACCTGCAAGCTGTACGTGTTATTTTTCCATGATAGACATTTGGGTTGTTTCCACTTTTCAGAATTATGAATAATTTTATTTTTATGGTATTAAAAAATTGTTTGAAGCTTTCCCTGCTTCCAAAGAGGATCTATGATAGTCTATCATAAAAATGGTGAAAACATAATAAAATATTACACTATTCATATGGACATTAATATTTAATATTGAGCTTCCTCTGTGTCAGGCAGGGCAGCAGGTGTTTTCACATAACATTATCTATTTTTAACAGAACATTTTGAGCTAATTTTTGCATGACAATTGAGACCCAAGTTTACCTTTAAGCTTCTTAGCGGCCAAGGCAAGAAAGGAAGTATTAGAAAATATATATTACAAAGTTGTCCCATTGTCACCACTGTGGGGCTGGAAACTCTACTTCTAGAATTAGGAGAGCAGGGCTGCTTTTTTGTTTTCAACCAAGCATAACACCATTTTCCTCCACATTTGTTTCTCCGCCTGGACTCAGCTAATCACTGACATTGTTGATATTATTTGCCAGCACATGTACAACCTACAGAGCAAATTTTTTTTTTTTTTTTTTTTTTTTTGAGACAGAGTCTGGCTCTGTTGCCAGGCGGGAGTGCAGTGGCACAATCTCGGCTCACTGCAACATTCGCCTCCCAGGTTCAAGCGATTCTCCTGCCTCAGCCTCCCAACCCAGTGGCTGGGACTACAGGTGCGCGCCACCACACCCAGCTAATTTTTGTATTTTTAGTAGAGACGGAGTTTCACCATGTTGGCCAAGACGGTCTCGATCACGTGACCTTGTGATCCACCCGCCTCAGCCTCCCATGGGATTACAGGCATGAGCCACCGCACCTGGCCCCTACACAGTACTTTCATGCCCATGATCTTTTTTAACTCAGTGTGGTAAACTGGGCAGTATTACTAGCCCTGTTCTGCAGGTCTTCAGAGTTGATTCAACATATGTTTATTACAAGGTGAATACTGTGAGCCATGCCCTCTGCTAGGCCTATTATATTTATGTATTAAAAAAAAATTGTTTGAAGCTTTCCCTACTTCCAAAGAGGGTCTGGGTAGTCTACCACAAAAAATGGTAAAGACATACTAAAATCTTACACTATTCATATGGACATTGATATTTAATATTGAGCTTTCTCGGCTCACTGCAACCTCTGCCTCCTGGGTTCAAGTGATTCTCCTGCCTCAGCTTCCCAACCGAGTAGCTGGGACTACAGGCATGTGCCACCACAACCAGCTAATTTTTGTATTTTTAGTAGAGATGGAGTTTCACCATGTGGACCAGGATGGTCTCAATCACTTGGGATATCATGGTGAACAAGACGAATACAGCCTTGCCCTTTGGAACTTACGTATGATCCAGGGACGGAGCATGGCCCTAATAGGGACAACTCGGTATTTCCAAAATTGAAGAGCTGCAAGGAAAAGGAAAAGGGAGCTGCAATGAGGAGCCTCAAAGAGGGCAGAGAACATGCTCACATAAGTGGTCAGGGAAGCCCCAGGAAGGAGGTAGCTTGGAAGTTGAGACCCTAAGAAGGAACCAGCCATCTGGTCAGAGGGAGGGTGGTATTTATGGGGCAGGGAATGGCATGAGCAAGAGCTCTGGGGTGAAAGGGAGCCTGGTGTGGTCCAGGAACAGGGAAAAGCATTGAGGCTGGACTGTGGGGAAAGGGCAGGAGACACAAGACAGGGTTGCAGAGATCCACAGGTGCCTCATGGATCAAGACAGCGAGCTGGAATTTTACTCAGGTACAACAGGAATTCAGTGGGAAGTTTTGTAAAGGAGAGTGATGGGAACTGATTTAAGTTTTGAAAAGACTGTTGTGTGGAGACTGAATTGAAAATCAAGAGAAGACAAAGGAAACCCTGCTGGGAGGCTCTCCTGTGTCCAGAAGGGATGCCTGTGGGGGATGGTGGTCAAGTTGGAGAGAAGTGAGGAGACTCAACATATATGGTGGAAGTAAAAAGAACCAGACTACCTGGGAAATTGCTCATGGGGCAGAAAGAAAACCTAAAGAAGAGGGAAGCATCGCAGACAGCTCCCAGATTTTAGTTTATGGAACTAGGTAAAAGATAGCACCAACTACTGAGGTGGAAAGAATGGAACAGGTATGGGGAAAGATCCAGAGTTCTATTAGAGATACGCCTGGTTTAAGTCATGTGTGCAACACCTGCATGCAGCTGCCAAGCAGGCCACTGGATATAAGAGGCTGGAGAGCTAAGAGGAGGCCTTCCTGGAGATGCAAATTAGGGACTGTCAGAATACAAGTGACATTTGCAGGCTTGGGTATGGATGAGATCACCTGGGGAGATCTTTGAAGCTTATGAAGCTTTTCTCTATAGCTCTACCTCCCAGGTACCAAAACAATAAGTCAGTTCTGCCCATTTGGAGGGAGAAAAAAATTCCCAGATGAGTCTAGCCTTTTGGTGCGTGTAAATTAATGAGTTTGATGGAGCCATCTTTTCTCCAGTCAGTTACGGGTTCATTTCCATGCATGCCCACAAAGATACACAAATCAGCACTCATGACCCCCGAGGAGCCAGGTCCTCACCAAGTGGACAACTCAGTACTTCCAAAATGTGAAGTGCTGCAAGGAAAAGGAAGAATGAGATGCAACGAGGAACCTCAAAGTGGGCAGACAACATGCTCACATGAGTGGTCAGGGAAGTCCCAGCAAGGAGGTGGCCTGGAAGCTGAGACTCTAAGGAGTCAGCCATGCAGTCAGAGGGAGGATGATATTTATGGCGCAGGGAATGGCATGAGCAAGAGCTCCAAGGTAAAAAGAGCCTGGTGTGGTCCAGGAACTGGGAAAGAAGAGGGATACTTGGGCAGGCAGCCAGACTTGGGTTAGCAAGGGAGTTAGTCCCCAACATGGGAAGAAATGTTCCAATCCAGCAGTTACATTGTATGTCAACAGGCTACCACTGCAGCAGAAACGTTGCAGCACAACCACTACCAACCACCAATGCAGACTGCAATGATGCTCTCAAGACTATATAAGAAGGTGAGAGATTAAGCTCCCTGTATTCACACTCAGCTGCAGAGGTGAAGGAAGAAGCTCCATCCATATGTCACACCCCAGCCTGGGTGAGAGAGCAAGACCCTATCTCAAAAAAAAAAAAAAAATCTTATATATGAATATAACAAGTATTTATACCTGCATATATACGGAAGAGGGAAATGACTGGCAGATATTTAGCAATGGCTTATCCTCTTCTGAGTTCATTCAATCCCTTTGATACTTATAAAGACCTCCATATTAGACACTGTACTGAAACTCAGTGTCAAATGTTGTTAATTTATATAGCTAATTTAATTTTTCTTCATTCCTCTTTTTATGTTATCCGTATTTTCTCAGTTTTAAAGAATAATGATAACTTACCAGAGAAAAAGCTTCAGGCCAGGTGTGGTGGTTCACGCCTGTAATCCCACCACTTTGGGAGGCCAAGGCAGGTGGATCACAAGGTCAGGAGTCTGAGACCAGCCTGGACAATATGGTGAAACTCCATCTCTACTAAAAATACAAAAGTTAGCTGGCCGTGGTGGCAGACACTTGTAATCCCAGCTACTCAGGAGGCTGAGGCAGGAGAATTGCTTGAACCCTGGAGGCAGAGGTTGCAGTGAGCTGAGATCACGCCACTGCACTCAAGCCTGGGCAACAGAGCGAGGCTCTGTCTCAAAAAGAAAGAAAGAAAGAAAGAAAGGAAGGAAGGAAGGAAGGAAGGAAGGAAGGAAGGAAGGAAGGAAGGAAGAAAGGAAGAAAGGAAGAAAGGAAGAAAGGAAGAAAGAAAGAAAGAAAATTTCGAGAGCAGACCCCTCAGCACCCATCATCCCCATCGTCATCCTCGTCACCATCACTTCGCTAATAAAAGGATTGTTTTGTCCACCAAAACCTACGGAAAACTTCCCAAGTTTTATTTTTCTGGAAAATCAACATATACTAAAGAATTTGCTCAGGGTCCACTGAGGAAAGATAGTATATTGCTGTATTTCTGAGACATGTTTCTTTCTTTTTTTTTTTTTTTTTTTTTTTTTTTGATGATTTTACCAGAAAACCTGGGTAGAAAACAAAAGACTTCTCAAGAATCCCATTCCAGAGGTAAAGATGCTAACTTCTGCTGTTTGTGAATGGGGTGACTTGGCCTTCTGTCTCAGCCACAGAGACCCTGCGATGCGGGGAGTGTGGGCTGCCAGTACAAGCTGAGCGACGGGAGAATAAATTAGCAGGGATTCGGCTTTGTCCAGTCGTTTCTCAATGATGAGGGTGATTCAGATATACAAGAACTAGTGTCAGTTGGGTTTTAATTTATGGAGGGAAAGAAAGATGCCATCCATTACCTAGTTGTCTGTTATGGATCAGGATGATGGGCCAGCGGCCAAAGTGGACGGCAGGAGCACAGGGAGGAGAGGGACACCCTGGCCTCATCTCAGGACAGACAAAGCACAACGGAGGCCAAGGCAGGGGCCCAGCAGAACCAGCAGCAGAGCTAGCCTATGAGCTCTCAAGGCCAAGTGCTTCCAAATCCAGTTCGGCAGGAGTGCTGCGGGGAGGCAGCACGGCAGGATTCCAGAGGCAAGCCCCAGAAGGGTGAAGACCTAGGGTTGAAAGGGCCCTGGATGATTCTGAGAGAGGATGGAGGGTGCATCGCCAGCGGGAAGGGGCTGAGCAAAGCTCCAAAGCTAGAAGGTAGTGGTGCGTTTTGGGGCAGCGGGAAGAGCAAGGTTGGGAGGGCCCAGAAGGGAAGGGTGGGACGTGGCAGGTGGAACAATGAGGTGAGAACTAGAAGGAGGGACTCCTGTCCTCAGATGGAAGCCCATCTGACCGGAAGCCATGTGGCTGTATCTTTTCACCCTAGGACCCCACCAGGAGTCCTTCAACAGGCCCAGATGAACTCTGTTCTGACTCCACATTCACTCTTCAAACACAGGAATGTGACCATAGATAAGCTGGTTTAAGTTTTAATGTAACCCGCCAAACCAATTCCCAGGGAGAACTGATTCTTATAAAGTCTTGGCATTTACCACCCACTATTCATCTTTATTTTAAAAGATCCTAAGAAGTCCACAAATTGCAGGGTGCAGAATACCTCAGGTTCTGTTTACTCCAGGGTTGGCCCTAAATTAACAAAAACTTGTTTTACTTAAAAACATTCTGAAGAGTGTTCTTTCAGGATTTCCTGGCTTAACTGCATGTAAAGAGAGATTCAGAAATGAAAATAGTAAGTACGAAACCTTATCCATTACTTAACAACCCAATCTTCGTTAAATTTCTGTTGTAAGTGGGCTGGGCCCATAAGAAAAGCTGAGCCTGGAAAAGTGGCCTGAGGCATTGAGGTCACTCTTGTGGCTTGACTGCAGGTTATGCTGTGGCCAAGTGGAGAAGGGAGATGGCCCAGCCAGGCACAGCTGGGGCTTCAGAGAAGTCATCCAAAGTCCAGGGGGCTTGTCAATCGATGCTGACTGACCTTGATGTTATAAAGTGCCATGATATTTTAGGGGTGACGTGGAAAAAAATGGAATTACTTTTGGAAATGTAATTTCACTCATCCAGTTTTTTTTTTCCTTTTCCCTGAATCTCTTCTTCCAGACTACACTAAAAAAGTATGCTCCCCAGAGAAGGTGGAGGAAGACATCGATGAAGGTCACAGAGTTTAGAAGCAGAATATGACATACAGATGCTCCCAGCTAACCAAAAATGAAATAGAACATCCTTCCACTGCTAGTGGAAGAGCCAGGAGAGAGAAAATGAAAGGGAAAGAGGTCAGATAGGAATTTCTGGCTCTCTCCAGTGGTTGCAACCTCTGGGGGTAGGAAAGAAATTGATAGCGTCAGACAGGTTTGCAGGGAAATGCCAGTACATAGCTGCTCATGCCTGGCTTCCCTGCATATCCTAGGAAAATCAGAGGGGCCTCAAAAAAACCTTCTGTTGGGCAAGGTGTCTACCATGGTACAGGGTGGCAAATTAGAAATGACCGAGGGAGTGGTCTAGGTGGCCACAGACGACACCCCCCCTACTGTCCTCCTATCCTAGGAGTGCGACATAGGAATCTAGAAGCTCCCTCATGCCAAGCTCCCAGCATCATTCACCAAGCTCAGCCTGAACCAAGAAAACAGACTACAGGATCCCCCCAGGAGTGGGCACTTTAGCAGTGGAGCTAGCGAGGACAGAGCTGCCCTGGGACAAGCAGCGGTGAGCAGGTCAGCCAGAGGACAGCGCCCAGGCAGACAAGCCCATCAAAGCCAGAACCCAGACGTCCTCTTGGGAAAGTGGGGGAGGAGGAGAAGAGCCTGCTTGAGAGGGAAATCACAGACCTGAAAAAGAATACGAATTTTCATTGGTTTATTATTTACTGGGTCATGGGGGCTCTTTTAAGCTAGAAGAAAGAATGCTACCTTCCATTGTCAAAGAGAAAGGAAGTTTTCGGTGGTGGTGCTGGTAGTGGTGTTTGTGTTTTTGTTATCATTTCTATTTTTCCTGCCATCAGCAAGAAAGTAAGATCAAACCAGTTCTGGAAGATTAAAACAGCAATGTTTTTCTGCACATGCCAATATTTAACTGCTAAATTTGAGCCCCTCTACAACATACAATTGTCTTTTTTTTTTTTCTTTCTTTCTTTGAGATGGGGTCTCTCTATCACCTAGGCTGGAGTACAGTAGTGTGATCTTGGCTCACTGCAAACTCTGCCTCCCAGATTCAAACAATTCTCCCTCAGACTCTCAGGAAGCTGGGATTACAGGCATGCGCCACCACGCCCAGTTAATTTTTGTATTTTTAATAGAGATGGGGTTTCAGCATGTTGGCCAGGCAGGTCTCGAACTCCTGACCTGACCTCAAGTGATCCGTCCACCTCAGCCTCCCAAAATGCTGGGATTACAGGTATGAGCCACCATGTCCAGCCCCTACAATTGTCTAAAGGGTCTCTAAGGAATAGGCACACACTGCAGATGGACTCTCAAGACAGTGGCAACTCACGAAGTCCGGTAGGTAGCAGCCATTTCATCCCAGTGTGAGTCCAGCTCTGTTGAAGGAAGACTCTAGCAGCAGCCACAGCTGAAGGACAGGGCCCAGCACTTAGCAGAGTGGCCTGCAAGGGCTGGAAATGATATCCAGCACCAACCAAGGAGAAATGAGGTTCTGGACAGGAAAACCAGTGCAGACTACCCAGCTTCTGGTCTAGAGACGCCAGTGCAGACTACCCAGCTTCTGGTCTAGAGAGGCTTGCTAAAGGTTTCATGGAAAACACTAACTCTGGGGATTGTCCTCTGCTGGACATTCTCAGCAAGAATAACTTCAGCCTGCCTGCTGCCCACACGCGTGACCAGGCTCGACTCCTTGGAGAACCATGGCTGTTCATTCCCCAAGGATGCCAGCCTCATTGCTCTCCCACTTCATACAATGAGAAGAGATAATGGACTCAAAAGCACGTCATGAACTGCAAAGGGCTGCACAAAAGCTGGCATGGTTATTAATATTAGCCGTGTTTCTTTTTCTCCAAGAGAGGGAGATGGCAGCATTTATGTGTCGGTAAATCTCAAAAGGCGTCCTGCCTGGGCCTCCTTCTCCTTCTCTCCTTTGGCCTGTGAACTTCTCAGTCTGACCCAATAAGTCATTCTGATGGAGGTGTTGTTCATTATCATGAACAGAGAGTTCACGCCTATCTCAGCACCCAGGACACAGGAGGCCTTTGCTCAGTACATGCTGGTGGAACTGAACAGAACTAAAAGAGATGCTACTCCTGTACTGATGTGAAAAAGCCTGGGCAAGCGTATTCTGACAACAAGCAGGTACTTCATGAGACAGCATTTCATCATTCTTCTGTGAACCTTATCTCTGGAGTGTTCCAGAGGGCAGGACCCATTTCTTCTTCATATCTCAAACCACCAGTGTCCATCCCAGGCCTCCAGCCTTGTTTGGTGAAGGAGTGCTCAATCGATCATCCAAGTGATTGCTCAATTGAAGATATGTTAGTCAAAATTCATAAATCAATCCATGGGCCCACGTCCCAGATATTGCAGAAGAGGTGTGGGGCTGAGGGCCAGGAGACCACAGTTCTGGCTCTTAACTGCCACAGGTTTAATGTGTGGCTTTGGAAAAGTCACCTCCCTTCTTTGGGCTCTGGTTTATTCATATGTAAATTCAGGAAAGAGGATTTTAAAAATCTTTTGATTGTGTGAATCCATATTCTGTCATTTTTATCTACCCCCTGCCCCACCCTCCTAGGCAACGTGAACAAAACAAAACCAGATAAAATCATCTCCAGCAATTTCACACAAAAAAGAGCTGCCCTCTTCTTAATGAGATTCCAATGAGGTTAAGACTAGTTTTCATTAGATTCTGCAACTGTTTAACGCCATTAGAATGTTGTTTGTAGAATGATTTTTAAATGTGAGTAAAATGTAAGTAAATGATGCATTTAAATCTGAATCCAAAGAGGTGACAAGGCCACTAGGAGGCCCCAGCACGTGGTCAAGCAGGAGAGGCAGGGGCAGCAGGAAATGGACCTAGGGCATGAGGGGATGCATCAGGAGACTTGCCACACACAGCCTCAAGGGTGGGAGCAAAGAATAGAGGCTGATGAATCCGGGCCTTTGTCTCTAACTGCAACAACCTATGAGTCCCTCTAATTCATGTGAAATCCCAATTTTCAAAAAATAGCAACACAATTCGTGTTAAATTTTTACTCAGCACAGCTTAATCTTGAATCTTTGATGATTTGAAATCATGCAACTTTCAATTATTGTGGCACATGCAGGTTTATACACACACACACACACACACACACACACACACTTCTCCCTCCCTCTCTAGAAATCATTAGATGTTTTGGTCTTAACGATGTGGAGAAATAAAAAAGCACTAGACTTGAGCTGCTACCCCGACTCTGCCATAAGAAGCCATAGCACAATGTCTGGAAAGCAGTGTGAGTGCATACCCAGCAAATGTTAGCGACGATGATGCTACTGATTATGATGATGATGGAGATGTTGATGGCAATGTTTACAACTATGACAGGAGAAGTACGGAAGTACCAGGGACACCCAACTCAGACTAGAAGTTAGTGAGCCCTTTCTGGAGGGAGTGACATTTGGCCAAGCAAAGAGGAGAGAAGGGTCCCCACTCACACACAGGCCAGGGTGGCTGTGCATTTCTTCCAGCAGAACTCACCATGGGCGTAACCCTAACCTGGTGACTGAGCGCTCCTCCTAGCAACTGTCTCTGTCCAAAATTTGGACTTCAGCCCTTCTTGCCCCATTTCTAGGCTCACCTCACCTTCCCCACTTGACTCTCAGTGGTGCTGAATGTGTGCTCCCTGGAAGCTCTTTTTAAAAAATAAATCTTTAAGGTGAGTTTGTTTCGTGGGCATTTGTCTCTTTCTCCAGTAGCAACTCATTTAATCATGAACAGCCTTGCAACGTTAGTAACATTAGCATCCTCACCATACATGTAAAATGGTTAGGAGTGGCATGAGCTGGATAACTGAATACTCTCCTAAAGAAGAGGAAACTAAGGCATGAGTAGGTGAAGTACGTTGCCCATGTTGATACAGCCTAGAGTAAGTTGCAGGGCTGAGGTATAAACCCAATTCTGTCTCCTAAGTCTGTGAGTTAGAACAATGTCTCATTCTCAACACCCTTTATTCTAAGGATTTCAGGCTGTCTTACCTGCAAAGCTGTAAGCTCTGCAAGGTCAGAGACATTGCCTGTTTTGCTCACTGCTGTATCCCTTAGCACAGTACTTGGCTAGGGTATTCAGCAGTGTCTCAACAAATATTTGTTGAATGAATATATAATGCCATCCACCTTAGGAGGTGATAAAGGGAAGCAAATGTGTTTCTGTGATGCTTAAATTATATATCTATGAAAGTAAAAGGTATTTGAAGTACAGTTTTTAGCAACTAAATTAGTCAGGATCTGAACAAGAAGCAGCAGCCCTCCAAGTCTCCATACAGAGGGGACTTAATAACACTTATTGATATTACACATGATGAAGAAGCTGGAGAGAGAGCAGCGGTGCCAGGAGCTCTAGAGATGAGCACGACAACAAACCACTACCACCCTTTGGATGGAGGAACAAAGAAAAGCCACAAAGTTGCCCAGGTCAGGGGGCTGGAATCACCTGGTAGGTAGACAGTGAGTCCATCCACAAGGAGCTGGGGCCATGGACACTGCTGCTTCTGCCAAGGACTCCATCTAAGGCAAGGAGAAAAGGAGAGAAATGCACTGGCTTCTCCCTGCCTCTTGCTGTCAGTCTCCTTCCAGGGCTTTTCATTGCCCAAACCAGCTAGAAGTCCACAGACGGGGGAGTCTGGAAGAGCATTCAACCTATGCCACTGCCCACGGTGACATGGAGCTGGGCAGGGGAGGGGAGGAAACCGGCTCAGGACAGCACAGAGGTGGATTCTGAACCTAAGATTTGAAAGCTATCACGGGGAAAAGGAAGGGTCAGAGTTTTTAGGACATTTCTTATATGACAGCATATTATATTCAGGAACATCCAGAAGAGGATGTTTTGGACAAATTGGAGAAGTGGCCACCTCTGGCTTTGAAATTCCCAACTGAAATGGGTGAATGATGCAGGTTTGGGAACGGGGAGCAGGTGCGGCGTGAGATGTTTTCTCTCATTCTTCATTCCACTGGGATGTTGGTCCCCTTGAGACCCACTGCCCGGGCCATTGCCTGTTCACAAAGACAGCCTGAGCCTGGTCCCTTTAGCTCCCTCCTGCTTACAAACTGGCTGCACAGCCACAAGGCTAACTGACTTAGCAGAGGGAGTTCTATGGCCCCAAGTAAAGACCTCTGGCTCAGAGCACGCTAAATGCCTCGTTTCACCAAGGTTCCCCAGTCCAAGTCATGGAAGATAGATTGACCACCAGAGCAGGAAAGACCCAATGAGCTTGTCTGGTTCTAACTCACTCTCCACCTCTACCTACCTCCTATTCCAAATGCAGACACTGAGAGCCAGAGATTGAAAGAGGTTGGACCACAGTCACATGGCTCCCAGGGGAGGAGGGACAGACGTGTGGGTGTGTGCGCGCTTGAAACTGAATGTTTCACAATATAAAAGTGAAAGACTATAAAACCTTGAAAGTTGGAGAATTGGTGTTATGGTAAACTGAGTGATTTGATTAAAAATGATCATACTTGGCACATTAATCTCAATTTTTAAATATTTATAGTTAATACATACAAATCATACTCAACAGAGCTTAACAATTTATTTTTGATGATGCTAAAGACACCAAAGACCTTGCCAGCCCTCCGTTGGGGATGCCTCAAAAAGATGCAGGAGATATAGCTAAATGTGCGATGGCCTCAGGACATGTCCTGGAAACCACTTTTAAAAATAAATCTCTGGAGACTTTGCCTTCTGTCTATGACAGAGTAGCTTGTGTCAGGTTAACCATCCTGCAGAGAACAACTATAAAAGCTAAATATATTTCAGAAAACAGCTGTTAAGAGTCATCAGAGAGTAACAAAGGCAGCCAGGACTTTAGGGGCCAAGATCCTGGAGTGAAGGGAAATGCAGTGAGTAAATCCTCCATTTCCCCCACGTTTTCCCCTCAGGGCATTTGCCGGCTCTCAAAGGATGTCATTGAGACAGAGCAGAAACATTGGCCTAGACCTGCATCAGCCTTGCTAATCTGGACAGACAAAAATTAGAGTTCAAAGCTACCAAGGTGACCAGAATATTAGGGACCCTTATCCTGGAGAAAGAGGCTTTATAGAAATGAGCTAGGCATTCTGCGTATGATTCCCCCTCAAGGGATTCTCTCATTCCTCACATTGCATTTGATGGGCAAGAAACCAGGAAACTGAGCCATAAATAGGCTGAAACCCAGCAGAGTTTGAGCAATCTCAAAGTAATGGGGAGAAAATATACTGAAGTTCAGGGCCCACAGAGAAGGAGAGATGTTGGTAAATAACCTAGATTTTCCATTGAGACAACAGAAGGATTATACTGTAGATGGACACTAAGAGTAAAACCAAGCCAGACGTACACCATCCCTCACAAAGCCTAAAACTCAGTCTCAAAATATCTCAATTCATGATTAGATCAAGGTGATTTGCCCCCTCTTTAACTGCTGCTAGGGAAAAAATAAACACCTCTGTAAAGGAAAGCAACATCATCCAGAGCCTCAGCAATGTTTCATTCACAATATCCAGTATTCAATCAAAAATCACCCAGCATTCCAGGAGACATGAAATGAAGTCAAGTTTAAAAAGGAGAGAGAATTTAGACAGATATAGGTGGCCCAGATACTAGAGTTAACAACAAAGACAGTATTAATAGTTTATTAATATGAATAAATATTTTCATCAAAAAATAGATGAAAAGGTAGAGAATTGGAATCTATCTAAGAAGAAACAAATAGGAACTGAGAAAGACAATAACTAAAATTAAAAATTCAACACAGGTAGGGTGCAGTGGCTCACAGCTGTAATCCCAGAACTCTGGGAGGCACAAGGAGGATGACTGCTTGAGGCCAGGAGTTCAAGACCAGCCTAGGCAGTATACTGAGACCCCCATCTCTACTTTTTAAAAAATTTAAAAATTAGCTGAGTGTGGTGGCACACACCTGTAGTCCTAGCTGTTGGGGAGGCTGAGATGGGAGGATTGCTTGAGCCCAGGAGTTCAAGACTGAAATGACCTATGATTACACCACTATACTCCAGCCTGGGTGACACAGCAAGACTCTGTCTTGAAGGAAAGAGAGAGAAAGAGAGAGAGAGACAGAGAGAGAGCGAGAGAGAGAAGCGAGGGAGGGAGGGAGAGAAGGAGGGAGGGAGGAAGGAAGGAAGGAAGGAAGGAGAAAGAAAGACAGAAAGACAGAAAGACAGAAAGACAGACAGAAAGACAGAAAGAAAGAAAGAAAGAAAGAAAGAAAGAAAGAAAGAAGAAAGAAAGAAAGAAATTCAATAGATGGATTTAACAGCAGAAGAAAGGATTCGCAAATTAGCAATTAGGTCAGTAGAAAAATAACCAAATTAAAGCAGAAGGAAAAAAGATTAAACACATATGTATGTACACAGAAGGAGAGAGACACAGAGAGAGAGAGAGAGAAGCATAAGAAAGATGTGGGACACAATGAAAAGAACCAACATAAATGGAATTTAAGCTCAAGAAGCAGAGAAGAGAGAAATGGATAGAAGCCATGTCTGAGGAGATAAAACCCAAGAATTACATTAATATACAGATTCAAGGAGCTCGAACAAAATTCAAACAGAGAAAAACAAAACAAAACAAAAAAACTATACAAAGGCACATTAGAGTAGAGCTCCAAAAAAATCAAAGACAAGAGAAAAATTTTAAATAGCCATAGGAGGTGAAAAAAAAGATACATTAAGGAGCCACAAGACCTACTCCACACAAGCAATGAAAGCCAAAAGACAAGAGAAGGATGAAGATAAACGCCAAAATTAAATAACTGGTAGTCTAGAATTCTACATCCAGTGAAAATACCCTTACAAATGAAGGTTAACAAATATCTCAGGTGAATAAAAACTGAGTGAATGTGTTGTCAATGAGTGGATAAAGAAAATGTGGTGTATATACACACCATGGATTACTACACAGTCATTAAAAGGAACAAAATAATTTATTTAGCAGCAACTTGGATGGAGCTGAAGGCTGTTATTCTAGGTGGAGTAACACAGGAGTGGAAAACCAAATACGTATGTTCTCACATATAAGTGGGAGCTAAGCTATGAGTATGCAAAGGCATACAGAATGATATAATGGACTTCAGAGTCTCAGAAGGGGGAGGATGGGAAGGAGACCAGGGATTTTTTAAAAATACACATTAGGTACAATGTACACGACTAGGGTGACTGGTACACTAAAATCTCAGAATTCACCACTGTATAACTCACCCATGTAACCAAAAACCACTTGTACTCCAACAGCTATTGACATTTTTTTAATTAAAAAAAAATGTTGTCAACATAGACACACTAAAAAAATACTTTAAAGGGAGTTTACTCAGACAAAACAATCTAAGTTAGAAGAATGGCAATGCAGAAAGCAATAGAGAGCAAGAAATGGTACATATGAGAGTACACTGAAATGCACATAGTCTATTTCAAACAATAAACATAAGAATGTCTTATAGGATTTCAAATACGTAGAGGAAAAAAAGCATGACCAAACTAGCATAACAGAAGAAGAGAGCTAGGTAAATGGAATTAAAGTTGTGTAAGGTTCCTGTATTGCCCAGAAAGTGGTGAAATTATTAATTGAAGGGTAGATTCTGTTAAGACGTATGGTAAATCTCTAGTACAGGTTGTTAAACTGTCACCATTGCCAAAATCAAACCCAGAGCCTGTTTTGTACAGTTGAAGAGCTAAGAATGTTTTTCATATTTTTAAAGAATAGTGGGGGTAGGAAGAGAAGGAAGAGGAGGAGAAGGAGGAGAAGGATTGGGAAGAAGAAGGAAAGTCACAGACTGAAGGTGGTGCTCAAAGCCTAAAATATTTACTTTTTTTTTTTTTTTTTTTTTTTTTTTTGAGATGGAGTCTCGCTCTGTCACCAGGCTGGAGTTCAGTGGCACGATCTCGGCTTATTACAATCTCGGCATACTAGGTTCAAGTGATTCTCCTGCCTCAGCCTCCTGGGTAGCTGGGACTAGAGGTGTGCACCACCACACCCAGTTGATTTTTATATTTTTAGTAGAGACAAGGTTTCACCATGTTGGCCAGGATGGTCTCGATCTCCTGACCTTGTGATCCGCCCACCTCGGCCTCCCAAAGTGCTGGGATTACAGGCGTGAGCCACCGCGCCCGGCCAATATTTACTATTTAACCCTTTACAGAAGAAGTTCATCATTCCCCACTCTGGGTAATACTGAACAAATAATAAAAGAATGTATAACTAACAAACTAATAGAGGGAGGAAATAGAATAATAAAAAACAATTAAAAGAAGGCTGCAAAGAGAAAAAGGAAACAAAACTAGATAGAACAAATATAAAACAAATAATAAAATCACAGAATGAACACCAAAAATATCAGGAAAGTATTAAAATTTAACTAGACTCAATAATCCATTAAAGTAAAAAGATTGCCAGACTAGAAAAACCAAACAAAACAAGAAGACTCAGCTATATGTTACTTACAACAGACAGAAACAGAAACAATTTGCCATGAAAACACTAACCAAAAGAAAGCTGGCTTAGCTATCCCGATATCAGACAAAGCAAGACTGTAAGGCAAGAAGGATCTCCAGAGATAAAGAGGAGCATTTCATAATGACAAAAAGTCAATTCAGCGGGAAGATTTGATAATCTGAAGTTTGTATGCACCTAAAAAGAAAACCTAACACGTGCAAAGCAAAAACTGACAAAAGTAAAAGTAAAAACACATCCATTATCATAGTTGAAGATTTCAAATACATCTTTCAGCAACTGATAGAATAAACTTTCAGACAATAAATCAGTAAAGATACAGACTTGAACAACATGATAAACAAGGGTGAACTTAGTGACATATACAGAACACGGAGCCCAGCAATAACGGGATTACATTCTTCTCAAGTGTGTGTGGAACATTTAACAAAATAAATCATATTCTGAGTCATGATGCAGATTTCAGTACATTTCAAAGGGCTGAAATCATACAGAGTATGTCCTCTTACAAGAGTGAAAATGTAGTAGAAATTAATAGGAAACATTCTTTAAATCCCCAAATGTTTGAAAATGACTAAATAACAGTTCTAAATAAGCCATGTTTCCAAACAACAAATCAGAAATTTAAAATTTTAATGGAAATTAGAAAGTATTCTGAACTGAATAATAATGAAGAACCAACATGTTAAAACTGGTAGAATAGAGTTGAAACTATGCTTAAAGGAATAATGTATACCCTTAAATATGTATTTTAAGAAAAAAAGAATGAGAGAAAATCATTGATCTAGTGACTATTTCTAGGAGATAGAGAACAGCAAATTAAGACAAATAAATTAGAAGGAAAAAATGATAAAAATATAAGCCAAAAAATGAAATAAACATAAAATAGAAAAAAAATCAACAGAGCCAAAAATCAGTTCTTTGAAAAAAACTAATACAATTTGCAAATCTCTCAAAAGACTGATCAAGAAAAAAGAAGGAATGAACTACTAATATAAATCATGAAAAAGGTGCCATCACTAAAAATCCACACAAGCATCAAAGTGGCAATGAGATGATGTTCTGAACAACTTTCTGCCCCAAAATTTGACAATTTAGATGAAATAGACAATTTCTTTTTTAAAAAAAAGCACACATACAACTTGCAAATATTGACACAAGAATTAGAAAGCCTTTATTTTTCTCTGTTCTATTTTTAGTAAAGATAAGCTCTCACTATGTTGTCCAGGCTTGTCTTAAACTCCTGGACTCAAGTGATCCTCCCGCCTCAGCCTCCCAAAGTGCTGGGATTCCAGGCATGAGCCACCTCAGCTGGCCAGAATTAGAAAGTCTTTATCATCCTATCCACTAAAGCTGAATGTTGCATTGCCATGATCCAGTGATTCAGTCTGAGAAATGACTACCGAGACATACTGAATATGCCCTGAAATCTTCTTAGGGAAACTATTTCTAAGAGATTAAAAAACACTGGAAGCTACCCAAATGTTCATCAATAGTAAAAACATTAAATATATCATGGTGTATTCATGCAGTGGAATACTATACAACAATGTAAACATTGAACTACTCCTCTAGGCAACAACATAGATGAATTTCAGTCACTAATGTTGAACGAAAAAAGTCAGATACAAAAAAATAATACTGTGTGAGATTCCATTCATGAAACAAAACCATTTTGATGAAAGGCAGATGTCGGTTACTTTGTGGAGGTAACGAGTGGGAGGAGCATAGGAAGCCTTGGGGATGTGGGTGATGTTACCTATCTTGAAATGAGTTTGTCTACTATGTAAACATTTATCAGGCTGTACTCTTAAAATTGTGTACTTTTCTGAATATATGATAATGTCAACCTTTTAAATTTACAAATAAATATTAGTCCAGGCACAGTGGCTCACACCTGTAATCCAGCACTTTGAAAGGCCAAGGTGGGCTGATCACCCGAGGTCAGGAGTTCAAGACCAGCCTGGCCAACGTAGCAAAACCCCATCTCTACTAAAAATACAAAAATTAGCCAGGCACAGTGGCGGGCGCCTGTAATCCCAGCTACCTGGGAGGCTAAGGCAGGAGAACTGCTTGAGCCCGGGAGGCAGAGGTTGCAGTGAACAGAGATTGCGCCACTGCACTCCAGCCTGGGTGACAGGGAGAGACTCTCTCTCAAAAATAAAATAAAATAAAATAAAAATTAAATAAGTCTCTGATGCAAGGTTGTTTCTGGGTGTCTGTGTCTTTCTAATAAAAGTAAACAGCAACACAATATTTACCCCTTCATATCCTTATAATAGAACTTGAGAGCACTTTAAAAGCTTGACCCTGGGATCACGTTTTTCCCAATACTCGACTGGAAGAACGATTCCCCTCCCGCTTGGGAAGAGACAGTTCTCTCTATCTGTTGACCTACAGCATAAGGAGGATAAGGTGTGGGATTTTAGGAGGAAGGGGATTTGACCCCCATCTAAGAAGCCATATCAGAAGGATCCACCCATGAAAGCAGTGGAATACCCAACAGAGAAGCTAGCAACAGATTCTCAACTTTCTGACTATTGGGTTTTCTAAAATGGGTATTTACAATACGATAGAAACCATTTGAGCATTCGTTATTCAGTGTACCCTTCGCCTCTAAGAGTTTGGATGATTGAATGGTGCCTTTCATGCCAGAGGGGTGACTGCTTTTGCAAAGGCATCAGATCGGGGTACTTTTCACCAGGGAAATCCTTCCTCCAAACAATCAGGAGAGAAAAGAGAATCCGAACGAAAATTAATACACTAAATTTTAAAGACAAAAAGGTAAAGCTGTTTTTGCCATGGTTTTCCCATACCTAGATTTACTTTCTTGATTGAAGTAGTTTTGTGGGTGTAAGTGATTTTTTTGAAGAGCAAATTTAAAGACTTTTTATGTGTCCCAATAGAAAACATGTCACCTCGAAAATAATTATTTTTGTAATAATCTGTTTATTAATGAAGTGATCTGCAAAATAGATAACGGTTTCTCAGGATTTCAGGCACAGAGATCCTTCCTTCTGCTGCATTTTACTTTGTTTTGCAAAAGTATATCATGAAGCAACTCAAAATTTGCTGACAGATTTTCTTAAGTACAACAGTTTCAGAAATGCATGCTCAAGTGGGTTAAATATGCCCACACTCACTGGATTGTGCCCCTAAATTATTCTCTCTGGTAATGGAAATGTTTTAAAACTGGTTGTGATGGCTGCACACCTCTGTAAATTTACTAAAATTCATTGAGTTGCACACACAAAACAGATGAATTTTATGATATGTAATAATTCAAAAAAGGTGTCTTTTTAAAAAAGGAAATCAATTGAACATTTAAAAAAAATTATTTCCTCTATTTCCCCATCTTGTTATGGCAATACTGAGTGTTGAGAAAGAAACATGTCAGGGAAAGACAGCAACTATGCAAATGCTAATTAGATGCAAATATGGGGAAAGAAGATTCAAGAGTCCTAGTGGCCCACAAGTTGAACAATGAACACAAGTCAGCAGCAGAACGTTATTTTTTCTGCTGTTTTGTGCTATGTCTTAGAACATATCCCCTTTTAGGGGACACAGTATCTCTTAAGCCTTAACACCAGAGATTTGGCATAAAAATGGAGCCTGGGTACTCCCAAAGTCAGTACTTAGTTTAATACTTATTCTCACTTATTACTTGTTACTCTTTCTACTTCTTTCATCTTCATTAATTACCACGCTGTTCAGTCCTTATGTTGTCTGTGTAAAGGCTAGTATCCACAGGCATGCGAACTTTTCCATCTCTGAGGACAGGAATCATATTGTATTCTTCCTTGTACCTGGAGTCAGTGAAAGCACTTGGCCAGAAAGGGCCCCATTTTTCTCCTTCCTGGTCCAGTGCCTGGCAAAAAGAATAGGTTCAAAAATGTTCATTTCCTTCCTTTCTAGAATCCAGGTGCTCCATCAATACCAAACCTATAACATAGGCCTGATAAAAGAGGCCATGGCACTGCTGTGTGGCCCATAGAGGAAGCATCAGTCAGGAGGGTCAACGTGGTCCCTGCAGTTGAATAGGATCTGAATCCAGTGGACAGGAGGCCCTTCCCCTTTTCTCCAGCCATCCAGCCATTCCTTGCATCACAGTCAGTGCACAGCCCCCCAACCCCAGGCAAGTCTGTCCTGCACCCTGTGGACTCTTTCGTCCACCTGCTAGAGTCTGGCAACCTCTTCCTGGTATCACAGTGACCCCTCCACCTGTGCCCGAGGCTCTGTCCAATAGGCTTTGAGCATCCCACATCCAGCTCAACTTGGACCCAGGGCCCAGCCCAGTCCAGCCCAGCACGGAGAGAATTGTGCCTCAGCTGGAGGGTGGATGGTGCTCTGTGGTTCCAAATGGTCAAGGCTGGGCACCCTGGAAGGACGACCACAGAAGAGATGGGACGCACTCACTGTCCCAGCCACTTGCTCACTGCCCACCTCCATAGGCCCTCCTAAGCTCCAGGAGGAGTGGGGGCTTCAACCGGATCTGTGCTTTTCTATGCCTGCCCAGGGCCTAAATGCCATAATCACAGAGCAGTTCCTGCTGCCTGGAAGAATCAGTAGGTTTTTAACCTGCATTTCTAGAATCTTTTTACATTCTCCCTGACAACTCTGTTACTTTGGGTTAAAAACAAACTTTAGCAGCTGTGTAACCTTTAGTCTACAAAGATTGTCAGATCCAAATTCAGAAAATAACACTGCTTCAAACTCCTGTAGCTGAGAAGGCCCAAGGTGACAAAATCCAGGAGGGGAGAAAGCTGTTAGCTGAGGATGCTAAGGACAGAACAGGGGGAGGTCAGTTACATTTCATATTAGCCAGAAGTGTCTAACTTATGTTACATTTTGGAAAAAAACAAGCTGCAATAATGTCACCACTAAATTAACACCATTAAAAAAAGCAATTATTAGTGCTTAGAGTTATAGACTCTAATAATAATAATAACATACACAGTATAGCATCTGAGTGGTTAAGGGTCTGGCTTTGAGAGTTACAATCAGATTCGAATCCCAGTCTCACCATTTTATGGCAATGCTGTGTGTTTACCTAACTTCTCTGTGTCTCTGTTTCTCTATTTGTGCAGTGGAAATGATGCCCAACTCTTCAAGGTAATGAGAGATTAAATGAATGGAAGTGAGATTCAAAGGACTTGCGGTAGACAGAATACCAGCCCCTCAAAGATGTTGTCTTCCTCATTCCCCAAAGCTGTGCATATGTTACCTTATATGGCAAAAGGAACTTCACAGATTTGCTTAAATGAAGAGAGGGACCTAGACTATCTGGGTGGACCTAGCATAATCACAAGAGTCCTTCTGAGAAGGAGGCAGGCAGTTCGGAGTCAGAGATAGCAATGCCATGGCAGAAGAGAAGTCAGAGAAAGAGTTAAAGACACTTTGCTGCTGGCCTTGAAGACCGAGGAAGGAGCCAAGAGCCAAGGAGTGCAGGCAGCTCCTGGCAGCTGGAAAAGGCAAGGGAAGCCTCCTAGAGCCTCCTGAAGGAACACAGCCCTGCAGATTCCTCGATTTTGGCCTCTGGTTTCCAGAACTGTAAGATAATCCATGTATGTTGCTTTAAGCCACAGATTTTGGGGTAATTTGCTACAGGAGCAAAAGAAAACTACATGGGGCTTTGAGCCTACTTTAGCACAGTGCCCAGCACATTCTAAAATGTCTCCAAGTGCAGCCAGTGCTAGTAGCTACTAATACCTGGAGGGATATTAACGATTCCTTTGTGACCAAACACCCATCAGAGGCCTTCAGCCCTTCCAAGGGACTTTCTTCTCTCCACTCGGTCATCTCCACTGACAGGCGCTCTTACCCCGAGAAGCTCCTCTGTTTTAGGAAGCTGTGAGATGGGTATAGAAGGGTCACTTTGGGGTGGACCTGAAATTTGCCTGCTAGGCTTTTCCTGAAACCAGGGCCCCTCTGCTAATGACGTGCCTTCGGCTCATTGCATGCAGGTCTCAGCTAACCCCAGAGGCTTCATACCTAAACTCTGAGTTTTCTTACCTTCAGACTGACCTCTTCCAGTTCCTTAAATGTTTCTCAGATGACAGGATTCAGAGCTCCCTCCCCGAGACACATCGCTCATCTTCGTCTCCACACTCTTGGGCATCTCACAAAGGGGAACTCACCACCAAATACCACATTCCAGGTGTCAAGAGCGTCTCTTTCATGCTTCCCTCAATTCAACCCAAGGCCACAATGGGCTTAGAGCAGCTGAACAACGTGCCGTGTTACTGTCAGCTGAGGTTCTTGTTTTTTTTTTTCTCTCTGCCAATGATTTTGCCTCTTGGCCCTGCACTCACACAGGGACTATTTGGACGGGAGCATCTCACCCTACCGTTTCCCTGTTTCATCTTATATCATTACATTTAGCTTAGCACTGTAGTCTGTTCTTTGGGCCCTGGTGTGTCAACCAAAGTATTCTCTGCATGTCGTCTCCAAATGTGTCAGGTATTAACTAAGTCATCTATGTCCACACACTAATAAAAATATCAAATGCGAAAATGACTGTGCCTTCAACTAGAAATGCACTTCCGCAAGGACATTGACTAGCATCTTTGGGAATGGCCATAAAAACAGTTCTAAATCCACCTACCAGGCATGCTGGTCTGCAGCTGAAATTACTTCATCTCATGCACAAATTTATCATGAGATTCCTTGACAGACAGACAAGCCGAGGTGTGCTTTGTCTCTACCATAGCTAACACAATTCCCTGACATAATAATCTAGCAAGCCCACCATGAAACTGGGAACACAGTTACCTTGTCGTGGCTTGCTCTTAAAGAACCCACACAGGCTTCTAGAGGATTCTGCTCCATTTTTCACGTGCTCACAAGTCAGCCTTACGTAGTCTGATCAGAGAACTTAATGAGGATGGATAGGAGAGCCCCACTTCTGTAGTTTGCAGGAGCTTTCCCCCTCTTTACTAATCAGACCTATATTTTGCCATCTCTAGCGTTCCAATTTCTTTCACAGTCTCCATGTTCTGTAAAGATTATCAGCAGAGGCTTTACAGCTTCAGAGGCGAGTTCTCTCTACTCCCTGGAGTGTAATTTGTCCTGGCCAAGAGACTTGAGCTCATTTATGGCAGCTTGGTACTGTTAGAATCTTTTTACTCATCTAGAGCTTCAATTTTCTCTTACCAAAGTTTCTTTTTCTTTTGAGTCAATAGATTGTTCTCCTTGGCAAAGAAGAAGGGAGCAGAGTTCTGCTCCCTTGCTGTCATTCTAAAATGCAAATAGCGTGGTGTTCCTTGGTCAGCGTTAAATCCTTGGGTGACTGGCTCCCCTTGGCTTTCAGCAGTGGTTCTCAAACTCCCCTGGGGTACTTGCTAAAAAAGCAGATTCTCCAAATCTCCTCTCAGAGGCTGTCAATTGCCATGTTAGTCAGGGTAAAACTAGCAGTTAAAACAAATCCAAAGATGTACGGAGTCTCAAGCATGACAGAATTTCTCATTCTCCTAAAGCCCAATAATGAGTGTTCTGGATCAGTGGGTGGTCATCTCCAAATAATAGTTCCGGGATTCAGGGCTTCCTCAATTTTTGTTGCTCTGCCACCTTCAACATGGGGCTTCCAAGATCCCTGTGCAAAAACATAAAGAGAAGGAAAAGTGCATGGAGAAGGTGCAGGGCAATTTTAATGGCTCAGGTCTGGAAATGGCAAGCATTAGCTGCATTCACATTCTATTGGCTAGATCTCAGTCACATGAGTGCACCTACCTGCAAAGGAGACTAGAAAATCGTCTAACTGCAAGGATAGTCTCACTCCAAAGGATGCTGGGAAATGTAGTCAAGCTCAGGAAGAAAAGAGAGTTATGCTGAGCAGTCTGCCCATATGGACATAAGATAAGGCTTAAGAATCTGCATTTTCACAAACCTCCCAAGAGATTCTGATGTAACACCCCATTTTGACCAACACCGCCCTGTCCACTCCCAGTACAGGCACCCAAGGCCTTGCAAAGTGGGTTCCACAGTCCTCCCCAGCCCTGTCTGCTCCTCCACCTTGCTCTAATCATATAAAACACTGGCAGCTCCCCCAGCCTGCCCAGCTACTTCATGCCTCTGTGCTGGGTGTCTCCTTTTTCTCTGCCCTTTCTCCTTTGGTTCACTTGGCGAATTCCTGCTGATCCTTTGAGACTCAGTTCAAGTGTAATCTCTTCGGCCAGGTAATACCTGACTCACCTGCCCCAGGTAGCACTGCAGAGCCTTTCCTCGTGTCCCTGACCTTCCTGGCCAGAATCTCATTATGGTATTGATTATGCTGAATGGCATTTTGCATTTGCCTTCCCATTTGACTGGGAGACCTCTGAGGGCAGTGACCTTTCCTTTGTGTACTCTGTACCTTACACCTTACCTGGTACCTCGTGGCAGTCAGGCAGTCAGGAAGAGTTGACTCCACAGAAGCCATAGAGAAGTTGCTTTCTTGATTTTCTGCCCATGCCAAAAAAAAAAAAAAAAAAAAAAAAAAAAAAAAAAAAAAAGCTTTTTTTGGTTGTTGTTATCCTTACAATTTCACTGCCTTAATTAATTAGACCTAATTAGCAAACTAGGTTTGTGTGACTCTGCTACACTATGCTCCTTGTTCCCTTTTGCCAGCTCTACTCAAAGGTGAGCTTCTCCAGGAGCTGCCCTGGTCTCATCAGCAACCTGTTCCCACCTTACTATTTCTCTTCAAGAGCACTGGCAATTTACACATTTGGAATTTTACCAGGAGTTCTCCCACCTTCTTGAGCCATCTCTCTTCTTTTTGGAGTCTCATGTCCTCTGATTTCTTGGGGACCATCAGAAGCCTGAATTCCTGAAATCTGGGAAATACATCCCGTCATCCTTCCATTGTCGAGAAACCATGGAATCTAAGATGATTGTTGAGGTAGCCAGCCTCCAAGATGGCATCCAATGATCCCCACCTCCTGGTGCTCATAGCCTGTGTCCTTTCTTACAGTAAACCAGGGTCAATTGTGTGGTCACTCCACGATTGGGCTCACTCTCTTGCTCTCTCATACGCTCACTCTCCTTCATCACTTGCTGCTCAGGCAGAAACCAGGTAGCCCTGTAAAGAGAGCCACATGGCAAAGAACTGAGGCCTCCAGCCAACAGCCATGTGAGTAAACTTGGCAGTGAATCCATCAGCCCCAGCAGAGCCTCGAGATGACTGTAGCCTCAGTTGACGTCTGACTGCAACTTTGTGAGAAACATGGAGCCAGGACCACCGAGCCACAATGCTCTTGGATTCCTGACCCTCAGACAGTGTGAGGAAATAAATCTTGTTTGTTTTAAGCTGCTAAGTTTTGGGCAAATTTGATAGGCAGCAATAAATGACTAATACAATTGGGCTTCTTTCAATCATTCTCATCTTATCTTTCAGTCTCCTTTAGGTCAGATGTTAGCAGCATGCAAGATGCAGCCATCATCTAGGAACGCCCGGAGCTTCCCAGAGCAAGGCACTGTTCAACTTCCACTCTGGTTTTGAGACAGATGAAGCTTTAGCCTTCATCTAACCAGACTCCCTCCTTCTATATGTCTGCATGAAAATTATTACATATTTAAATATGTACATATTTACATATAAAAATACATAATATTTTTAAATATTACTAAATATTTAAAATAAAAAGAAATAAGAAAAATAGAATTTTAAACCGTGTCTGTTGCATAGTAAGTACTGAACTAATATGTGCTTTTGCTGACATTGTCATTATTCGTACATCATTATTTCACGTACTGTCGCCCCAACTCAACGTTCCATTGCTTTTGAACAACACATACACATCAACTGCCATACCTCAATTTTGATTCCCAGTAAAACTGGCCTTGAGGATAATGATAAGTCATAGCTGTACCCTTTTAAAATCTCAAATTCAGTTTAATTGAATTTACCTGTAGACTGCCGGGCACAGAGTCTCATGCCTATAATCCCAGAACTTTGGGAGGCCGAGGCAGGTGGATCACTTAAGACGAGGAGTTCCAGACTAACCTGGTCAACATGGAGAAACCCCATCTGTACTAAAAATGAGCCGGGTGTGGTGGCACACTCGTGTAATCCCAGCTACTCGGAAGGATGAGTCATGAGAATCGCTTGTACCTGGAAGCAGAGGTTGCAGTGAGCCAAGATCGCACCACTGCACTCTAGGCTGGGCACAGAGTGAAACTGTGTCTCAAAAAAAAAAAAAAAAAAAATTTACCTGCAGATTGGTATAGAAATATCTTAGATTTCAAATCTTGTTCTGACTCTTTCCTAAACCTGCCTATTCTCCTATTTAAATACTGGGTGTATCTAGTGAAATTTTACATTAGCCAGAACTCTCTAATTTTGAAATTGTCCTGAAGCCATATCGACATTATTGAGGGTTTAGACTTTAACTAGAAAATACTCATTGCATTCTAGGAAAATTCACAGCCACCTAAAGGAGATGTGTCTGATTTGCAGTCATTTCCCTGAATCTGCAATAAATGAATCTACAAAGGATTGAAATTTTTTTAACAAAAATTGTCTGATAAATATTTTGTAAGGGTTTGAGAGTAGTGAAAAATGTTAACATAACAGGCCTATAGCGTTACTACTTTTCCACAGTTAGCATTTGTTTCCAATAGTCTAGAGGAGAAACCTTTTATCTCAACAATACTACATTCTTCCATTTGTAATAGTCTCTGATTTTTAAGCAGTTACTATTCAAAACATTTTATAACCTGATAGAAATATTCCTTTCTTTATACAGTCAGGTAACCCGGCATACTTGCACTATTTTCCTTAGAGCCTAATTGTGGCAAACCATTCATCGTGAGTGCCTGAGGCCTCTACCTCATCACCTGTCTGTTCTGTTTCATTCCTAAAAGTCTTCTTTTGCCCCATGTTTTAACCTGTGAGTTGCTCAAGGCCTCTTGGAAGTAGGTAGGTGATACATCTTAAATAAATGAAAATAAATCAGTGTGTTTCTGACCAGTTGGATGTGAACTGAATTTCCAGTAAATCAGCCACAGATTAAGTATCTAAGGGAATAGGTTCACTCAAGGGAAGCCCATGCATCCTTTTGTGATGCAAACTAGAAAATCCTTCCGCTTTACAATTTTGAATTTTCATATATCATATTTTCTTACAGTAAGGTACACCTGGACCAGATGGTGGCTTGTATCACAGACTTTAGGCTATTTTTAAGACCCTCAGTAAATATTCAGCAGGAACCCTGGTGAAATCATCACTTCCTTGTCACCCTCTGTTCCCTGGGTGTGAAGCCTCAGCAATGCTGTTGACGTTCATGTTTCCACTAGGTGTGGTCTCACAAATGTTTCCTCCTGGACCCCTCAGCACAGAAAACGTGTGCAGCTTCACAGATTCTGGTAGGGGTGAACATGAAGAGGAGACACGGATTTACATAGTCCAGAGGACCCAAAATAGCTGAAACCATTAGATACTTCACACCGTAAACCAAGGTTAATCTCAAACTCTGAGGCTGCATGAAACTTGACCCCCAACACTTCCATCTGCAGGGAGAATAGAGAATGTGTGTCTTGGAAGACAGGCTGTCATTTGCTTGTGACCATGACAGGCTACTTCAGTTGTGGGGGTACGGTGATTGCCAGTAACTCCGGAGACAGAGCCCTTGACCCAGGTGTGTTCAATAAATTGCTGATGAAAATGAGATTCACTGCCAAGTCTCCACAAGGTCATCCGGTCTCCTCCTGCTGTGCTCCACATGCAGCCCGTGTGGACTGGGTTCCCTCTCAGGCTGCCTGGGTCCCAGCAGAGGGCAGAGGACAGTGGAGGGCCCTTGTCCTGGGGACAGTCAAGGCAGAGCAGTCACCACTTGTGCTGGGTGAGTGGTCACTGGCCTTCCCCTGGCCCTACTGGGGGCTCCAAAATGACCATAATCACAAGCCTGATACTGGCCCTAAGTCCTACTGAAAACCCAGAGGGAGATGGAAACAGTGGCACTGATGGATTCTAGAGCTGAACAGGAGGTAGGTGGGAACTTTACCTCTTTTTTCTTAAAAACAGCTTAAAAATACGTTTATGCCGAGAGCTATCAGGGCTCAATCATCTCTCAAAAGTCTCCTGAATTTTGGCCAGACGTGGTGGCTCAGGCCTGTAATCCCAGCACTTTGGGAGGCAGAGGCAGGCAGATCACTTGAGGTCAGGAGTTCGAGAGCAGCCTGGCCAACATGGTGAAACTTCATCTCTACTAAAAATAAAAATAAAAATTTGCTGGCGTGGTGGTGCACACCTGTAGTCTCAGCTACGTGGGAGGCTAAGGCAGAAGAATCTCTTGAACCTGGAAGGTAGAGGTTGCAGTGGGCCAAGATCGTGCCACTGCACTCCAGCCTGGGTGATAGAGTGAGATTCTGTCTCAAAAAAAAAAAAAAGTCTCCTGAATTGTATCATTAGTGAACATGCTTCAGTGAGTGTAAAAAAAAAAATCACTCTAAAATTCAAACTAAATTTTCCTTGCAATCTATCCTAACAATCATCTGGGTCTTATTTTTAATAATCTGTCATAGAGAAACACCGGCCCCTTCTTTAACACTGAAAAAGGAAAGTGACATTTCAATCACTGTCAACAATTTAACAACCAATAAATATATACTGAGCAACTCTTCAGTCCATTCCTCCGGACACCATGGATGAAGAATGACATTACCAATGGAGAGAGCAGAAGCCGCTCTCTTAAAACGCCCAAGCAGTGTCTTATGTCAGTTTGGGAGTCAGAGCCACCCAGGAAAATTGTTAGTGGCTCCGTTTAATTAGCACTCCTGCCACCTGCAAACAAGTGGTACTAAAAAAAGGTGCTGAATTCTTGCCATTGAGAATGCCAAAAAAAGACACCACTGGTTTCATTCTGACTACTAGAATCTAATATTTCACTGATTTGGCGGGCAGGGGGCGGGGGGAGGAGGGAGGAAGAAAATACACTTTCACTTTCACCCAAAGGAAATGACTTAACAAGTCACGTTTTAGAAAGGATCATATGGTAATGAGTCCTGCGATCCAGCAATCCTCCCTCCCCTGACCTCCTGGCCTCTGCCTTCCCCTCTGCCTGGTCTGGGCTCCCTCTGCCTCCCACAGAAACTGCCTTCTCCTCAGGTCCACTCTTAGACCTTCCTCCACCAGGAAGCCATCCGGAATCGTCTCTGTAACCCCACAACACTTGAGAGTCTCTTCCCCACAGGTGAGCACTAAGTTATATTTCTTGATAACAACTGCTATTACCTTAACCCTTGTCAAGAACAAGAGCCAAGTATTGTAATAGGAAACCTTGACCACCTTTTGGAAAATAGGCAGGGTAAAAGTGATTGACATATAAGCCACCTTATACCTTCCCTGTCTTCCTGAGAGTTGCCAGCACAGAGTTGAGCAACCAAGCAGGTTCTCAGTAAATGGTTGATTGCATGATTGGCAAATGCCTTTGTGACACATCACAGAGCAGGTGGCCGTGGTGAAAATTTGGCAGCTGTGACTCCTTACTTCCTGCTTTAATCAACGTCGTGGGATTGAAATGCTGGACACACAGTAGGTGCTAAATAGATTTTTATGGATTGATTAACCACTGGAGAGACTGTGCCTTATGTGGGATTTATTAATGCTTTTGATGCCAAATAGGGGTAGTTCTCATAGAGCATAATGTGTGTTTTTTTTTAAAAAAAAAAAAAAAAAAAAACCAGCAAACACAAAACCCCAACCAGGACAGAGACTGGCAGCTGCTCTGTTTACACCCACTGTGCTCCTAGAAACAGATGTCCTGTCAAATCTGGAGGTTTCTGATGAGGCTTCCACTCTTCCAAGTGACCTGCGTGTTCAGTAATCAAAGGGGCCCATGCCCTTCTCCTGCATTAGTGCTCTCTGTTCTAAGACTGATCGCCAGTTATGTGTCTGGGGTAAAGACTTTTGCTGATGAAGGCAAAAATCAGCATCCACTGTGTCTACGCCAAGGGAAAAGCACTGGGCTAATGACAAAAGAAACTGCATTTGTGTGTTTGGTGTGGTAAAAAGAACAGAGGCTTTGGGACAACCGGGCTCAAATTCCAGCACTGTCACTTACTGTGTGATTGCAGGTGCTCATCTACCCTCCGGTGAACTCAGCTCATCATTCATCACCTACCTCTCTGGAACTCAGTTTTGGGGCTGATAATACCGATTCCACAGGTTGCTGTGAGGATTATCAGGATATCATGGGTAGAGTTCTTGGCACAGTGCTGACACATAGTAGCCACTGGGTAAAGGTCCTTTTGTTGTGGCTATTACTATAAACACAGATAAGGACAGAAGTCCACCTTGGCCACTGTGGGTTCATGTGGCGCCCCAGGTGATCCCGATGTGACTTCCTCTGGTTCCTCCTTAGGTGACAGTGGCCTTTGCAGCACAAGTCCTTGTCTGATGGACTGCACAGATAATGGTCTGTGATCTGAGTGGAGAATGGATGCTCTGGAGTGTTCCAGTCCACTTCCCTATGCACTATGAGTCTGCTCCTTCACTACCCGTCTGCTTGGAGTGTACACATTAGCCCTGATCCCAGTGCCCAGCCTGGGGCTCAGGACAGGGAGGGTTGGCTTTTGGAGTACACACCACCGAGTTGATCCTGTGCTTCATGGAGAAATCTCTGACCATGGTGGAAGAGGTTCCTGGGCACAACACACGAGTCCCATGAACCGCACAGAGAGATCCATGCCAATCACGGGGCCCATCCCATGGGCCACAGAGCAAAGCAAAGAATGACCCAGAAAAGATCCCAGACTCCAGCAAGATCTATGTAGAGAGAGAGAGACAGAGGAGACCCCTGACACAATGCAAATCCAGTTTATGTTGCCAAGACACTAGATGCGCTGGGACAGATCACGTGAACAACAGCACTCTGAAATGGAGCTCATGTGCAGACCAGCGCAGACCCTTCATAAATGACTGTGTCCACACTAAACAGCTCCCAGCAGGGCAGCTGGGCAGAGCATTAACGACGAGGAAGGCCTTGGTATCTAACTCTGGAAATCCTTATTTGCATTCAGGCTCTGAGGGATAAAACGAGGATGGGTGAGGACAGGGTAGATAAGCCCACTGGGAGTCTAATTCACACAGCTTTTCTCATTCTCCCTGACAAGCTGGCTCCCTTGGTGAGCTGTTACCAAACTCCAACCCTGAAGACTTTACGGTGCTCCAGAACCAGCACCCTTCGCACCACCACGGCCCGAGGCGGTCCTCCTCTGGATGAGAACTCAACACAGCTCTCTTTTCTGATCCTGCCAGCAGGGAAACTGGGAGCATCCTTTCTCCTTCATCTGGAGAGGGAGCTGAAGAAGGATTCTTGGAGTGCCTATTTTCTTCTTTCAATTGAGGATCATTCAAAATCATCTGTAAGACACTGTGAGTGCCTCACATTGCCAGATCTTAACCTATCCCAGACCCTGCAAACCTTGGCCACATTTCTGTAGTGCCTACAGCTGTCTCATAGGGCGCTACTCCAGAACGCGGCTGGGCGGACTTTTGTATGTTCAGTCAGTGGATCCATGGAGATTATCTCAGAGGACAGCTTCCTACAGCGTGGAGGAACAGATACACGCCTGTGGCTTTGTTCTCCTTCTTTTTGCGTTGAGTTGACCTGTGTATCAATTTGAAATCCCAAGAAATCCCTCTTTTTTCCATTTTGCTATCTGGTAGTCTTCTATCACTTTTCATTCACCATTTTAAGAACATAGTATTCAAGCCAAAGCTATCAATCACCTTCAGGTGTTGTCTGAGGACCCTTGGGGAGTTTTTCTCCTCCTCCTCCCACTCCTGCTCCCCTCCTCAGCACCTCTGCCACGCTCTCTTAAGGACATGCCAGTTTTCCTGGCTGTCCTCCTCATGAAGGGTGGTTTCCTCCCTGAAGTGCTCCGCTCTGTCCCCTCCCCTGAGTCCCCAGCTTCACACACACAAACTTTGTTGGATGTTTTTTCCAGGAAATTCAGTTATTCTGACACCAGTGGGCCGTTTCCCCGGCGTCCTCATTCCGTTTCTGACACTGCTCCTGCTACCCTCAATAGATTATTATTATTTATTATTTATCAGCCACGACACTGTACTCTGCTTCCTACAAGATATTAAAGAAGACACAATCCGTGCGCTGAGTTTACAGCCAAGGAGAGCAGAGGCCTGGATCAGACATCACAGGGGGGAGCTGTGAGGAAGGGATTTACCGGCGCAGTCCTCCCCGGCCCTGGCAGATGGGGGCAGCGACTGGCAAAGCCCTCCCCAGGCCAGCTCCTCCCAGCTGGGCCTCCATAGCCAGCTCCCCACACTACCTACCGCACTCTCTCCCGAATTTCTAGCAAGGCCTCAGGCCTTTACCTGGGGAAGCAGAGGGAGGGTGGAGGATAAGGATAAGGCCCTCAGGCCTTTACATTCAGGCAGGGGTGGAGGAGGAGGGCGAGTACAGATATTTCCTCTGAAACTCAAAACCAGGTAAAGGGGAGGTAGGCGAGGAGGGAGAGGTTGGGGAATAAAAACCAGACCCGGAGAGCAGTCAGGGGTGGGGAAGATTGTGCCCAGAGTGGAATATTCTAGCATAAGGGAAAAGCCCTCATTGGGAGTCCCACACGCCTCCGGCCAAATCTCTTCTATTAGGGTTAGAAGTTAGGGTCCGTGTAGACAGCACGTGTAGACCGACAGGGGGTGGGACTGAGAAATCAGTGTAGACAGTGTGAGAGCGAGCGAGCTGTGGTGGGGGTGGGTAGTCAGTGTAGACATCAAAGGCTGGTCAGGCTGTTAAACAGAGAAGGTTTCGGAGATTCCTAAGGGTCAGTATGAACAGAAAAGTTCGCGCTCCTCGAGGAGAGGCAGGGCTGACTCAGAAGGCTGGTGGACACGATCTGCAGGGCTCTCCCTGGTCCTTCAGAGGGGTGGGCAATTCCTGCTTCTTTCCAAGGTTGGAGTGTTATAAGGAGGTCGGAAGCTGAAAGACGATAGGACTTTTCCTTCTCAAACTTTTCCGCCAGTTTCCTCAGGTGTTGAGAGCAGACAGGGAGCTCGCCTCGGTCCCGGTCCCCCAACCCTGAGCCGGCAGGGCCGGGAGGCAGCGGCGGAGAAGCCCGTGCCACGCGCCGTGCGTCTGCCGGGCGCGGCCGCGGAGCCAGGCGAACCGGGGGCCACCGCGGGGGGCGGGGGCGGCGGACGGACGGAACGACAGATGCACCCGCGAGCACTCCGCTCCGGACCGGGCGCGCCGCGGCCAGGGATCCCTCCGGCCCGGGGAGCTGCGCACCGGGCCGGGCCGGGGGCCCCGCCTCCCCCACCCGCCACCCCCGCCCACTCGGGCGCCCGTGATTGGCTCCGCCCGCCCCTGGCTGCGCGCCGAAGCCCGCCTCCCTCGCAGCTAAAGCAGACGGTACCCGGAGCGGAGCGAGCCAGAAGGGAGCATGGTCCCCGCGCCGCGGCCGCGCCAGCCCCCGCGCCGCCGCCGCCGCCGTCCCCGCCACCGCGGATCTCGCCGCAGCTCCAGCCCCAGCCCCGGCTCCGCAGCGCCCGTCCGCAGCCCCGGCGGTCGCCGCGCCTGAGCGCAGCCCCCGCCCGGAGCCCGAGCCGCGAGCCCGGAGCCAGCCCCAACCCCGCGGCCGCCGCGGCTGCGGGGAGAGGGCGGGGGCGATGCTGCCGGAGCCGCCGCCGCCGCCGCCGCCTCGATGAGAGCCGCGCCGCACCGCGCATAGCCGCACAGGCTGACAGGCAGGAGGACCGACTTCCCTCTCCCGGGCATCCTCCCTGGGCTGCCGGGAGGCGGCGGCGGCGGAGGAGGAGGAGGAAGAACGAGGGGAGAAGGCGGAGAGCAGGAACGCGAGGAGGAGGACCTGGATCCGTTTCCTCCGGCCAGGACCCGAGCGGCCCCAGCCACCGCTACTCGCCGGCGCCGTCCGCTCTCCATCAGCCCTCCTGCGCCCACCCGCGACCCCGGGCTCTCTGCGCGTCGGGCCGGGGCCGGAGCCGCGCGGCCGGAGGTAAGAGCCGGGCCGGGCGGGAGCGCCTCGGATGCGGCGCTGAAGGGAGACCCAGGTCCTGGCCGCCGCGCGGGGCCGGGCCGGGCCGGGCGTGGGAGCGGGGCCGGAACCCGGAACGCTGGGCTCGGCTCCGGCGGCGGCGGCGGCGGAGACAGGAGCCTCCCGCGTCTGGACTCGCAGGCTGCAGGAGCCCTTGCGCCTGCGCTGCTCCAGGGGGAAAAAAAGGAGGGGGGGATAAAAACTTCCTGCCCCCGGGTGTGTATGCACTGGGGCTGCCTGGGGACACTGTCACGGTGGTCGGAGGTGCTGGAGGCGAGTGTGACCCCTGACCGGAGCAGCCCCCCTTCTGGGCCCGGCGGCGCGCGCCCCTCTCCAGGCCACGTTCCCCTGAGCGGCCCAGGGCCCCGGCCGGGCAGGGGGCCTGGAGGCGCCAGAGGGCTGGCCCCCAGGGGCGGCCGCGCGCACTGCCCTTTGGGGATGTGCGCGCCTCTGTGCAGCGAGAAGCCAGGTTGGGGTTTTCTGCCCCTCGCGTCCTCTGATCCCGCATTTGGGGACAGGGTCTCTTTACTCAATCCCAAGTAACTTTCGAGGTAGAGGAGCTCGAAAACCGTCGGGAGGGAACCGCACAGACCTTGTTGTGACCCCCCTCCCCGACACACACACACACACACACACACACACACACACACACACACACTTCCCTTGACATCTTGTGGGTGCCAGCGTGTTGTGGGGGGACGCGGAAAGGAGAGCTCACGGGGATGGCAAAGGAGCCAGGAGGTGGTGTCGGTGGGGAGGGGTTGTTGATGTGTGGGACAGGGTGGACCTGGAGATGTGTAGTGTGGGAGTGTGAACGCGCGCCCCAGTGGCCGCGTGGGGCCGGGGGTGGGGGGCCCAGGGCTCGCGTCCCAGTCTCCGTGGCCTGGAGCGGGCTGAGAGCGCGAGGGTTATCTGCGGTCGCCGCGCGGGTGCCCGCGCTGGACAGCGTCGGCCCCGGGCCCCGAGGGAGGGACGTGCTAGCCCGGGGCCGGAGCGCTGTGCTTGGAGCCGGAGTAGGTCGGAGGCGGCTCCCAGGGCAGGTCGCCTCTGCGTTGGCTGGGGAAGGCGGGGACGCGCTGCCTGCCTGCGGCCAGCCGTCTCGGAGGAGGGGGTGGCGGCCATGCGCGAGTCTCGGATGCCTGGGTCCGCCCGCTGAGAAGCCAGTTGTCGTCCCCGGGCTCTGGAACCGAGCGGCAGACGCGGTCCGTTGGCGGGCCCTCGCGCGGGCCCCCAGGGATACTGATGGGTGAGGAGCTGCCGCCGCCGCCGCTGCCATCCCTGCCGCTCTGCAAACGTTCTCCTCCCTCCCTCCCGTGCTTGCGCCGCGGCGCGCCCCGGGCGAATCGTGGACGCAGGTATTTATGTAGCATTAGGCGAGACCTCGGCGCTGGAGGGACCAGACCGTAGAGGACGCCCAGCTGCCGCT
Organism: Papio anubis; assembly: GCF_008728515.1. Taxonomy (NCBI): domain Eukaryota; kingdom Metazoa; phylum Chordata; class Mammalia; order Primates; family Cercopithecidae; genus Papio; species Papio anubis. The sequence continues at coordinate 23,041,562 of NC_044989.1, forward strand.
GCCCGCGAAACTTCCACTTCGGCAGCTCAGCGGCATCCCGGCCCCGCTGCTGCAGGTTCCAGCCTCTCTCCAGTCCAGCAAAGCTGGGATTCGGACTCCTCTTGCGATGACAGATCTGTCCTGGTTACGGCTGTATTTATCCTAGTTTCAGTCTCTTTAAAGCCATCTGTCTAGTCACTACAGAGTTTCTTCTTCGCCGTGTGATCTTATCACTAACTCAGCCCTGGGAGGTCAGATTTGAGGAATTGCTTCATTTTCAGATGAATGACAGCAGACTTGTCTCACCTTATTTCTGATTTATTATTATTATTATTGAAGGTATAGAGCTTTTTAATTTTTTTTGTGAGGGAGGAGGACACTTAGAGAAAACATGTCCAGTAAGCACTGGTGAATACTTTAAAGGCTGGTTGGCATGCATGTATTTGATTAGTCTGTAATCTAGGTGTTTATACAGGTATGGAGCTGTGCGCTACTGATGAATAGTCTCCGTCCCATACATTGTGCTGTAGTGTACTTGATTTATCACCCTGCTATAAATCAGGGAATTACTAGCACGTGTGCCTTTAAACTCTATATGAATTTAATGGCATTAAATTGGTTTATGGGCTGATGCATCTAACCAATTTTAATAACTTTTCTGCACAAACAGCTTATAAACCATATTTGCCTATGATTAAGAAAAACATTTTCTTCTCGGTCTCTCTATTTCTAGTGCGGTTATGGAAATTTATAGGTCTCCAACTTTCATTTGCAAGCAGCAATCCAAACGAAATACCTAGAGTTTTACTGAAATAAAATATCCTATGGTAGCCATGGTAACAAATAGATTAAGGGTTATTGGTTTTCATCTGAATGTGATGGGGGGTGGGGATCTAGTGTTGTGTCTTTTTAATTATGTTTCTAATGAGTGGTGGTCATACTTCAAGTACTCAGAGTGGAAGACAAGCAAGACTGAGAATTCAGTTTTGTGGGAGGTTTATTGAAACAAAGACTAGTAGAGCCCAGGAGAATGACTTCTGCTATCTGCAGCTCCTCATATCTAGAACAAAATGGATAAAAACCTTTTTTTTGTTTTTCCGGTAGATGAGCATTCAGTCAGTCACTTTAAGACTGGAAAATGCATTTTGCTTATAAACTATTACCACAGGAACCTTTAAATCCAGCCTGTTTTCTAGGAATAAGCATGTTGGAAGTATGGCGGTTGGTGTGGATTCAGTGTCACCGTTGTTATCAACACCTGTCAGTTTAAGTGAGGCACATCATTAGTCTATTCAAATCTTGCCTATTTCAATATTCATGCATTTCCATGGTGATCCATTCATTTTTGTTTATTTAGTCAATCTTATAAATCTTTGGCATCAATTTTAGTTGTGCCATCTTTTTATTTCTTTTATCAATTGATTTGGCTACAAACCATTCCTAAAGTATTTCCTTCTTTTTTCCTGCTAGTTTCTAAAAGCCTACACTATTCCCAGCTACATACAGATATAAAGGAGTTAATTTTTTTTTCATCGACTCAAATAGCACCCCTAATACTAATGTCATTTTTTTAGCATCTCATTTGATATGTATGTGTACATGGGTTATTTTTTTTTCTTTTAGCAGGCTTACCGTAAAGCTTTCTCACTTTTTGGCTGGGAGATATCAATTCAGTCCAGCAGAACTAACTAAAGTTTGTCCTTCCTTCCTCCTTTTCCCTTCCTTCCTTTTTTTTCTTTCTTTCTTCTTCTTCTTTTTTTTTTTTAAATCCCAGTACTGTTGTGGCTTAGGGATTCTTTGTGTCATCGGTTGTATCTGGCTTGGAGAGACTTCGAGACTATATTAGAGCCGGTCTGTCCTGGGGTCTTTTCTAGTAGTGGTCAAAGCCAGAAGGTTTCGGAACAGCAGAGGATTTTCCAAATACGATATATATTTAGTCACAGCATGTAGTATCCCTAGGATCATAGTAACATTGTAAGTCTACTGAACAGGCAGTTTTACTTAAATGCGAGTGGTGATTTTGCTCACCCGCTTTCAACTTAGCTTTCTAATGATGCAATCCCATGCTAATCACAACCCTGTATATTTCAGAAATATCAAGGCAAGCATTAGCACGCTACTGACTTATTAGGATCAGGCAAAGTAATTGGAACACTTAAGTTCAAAGTCAGATGAAGAAATGGAATTATAACCAACTTTGTGATTCTATAATCAGTCAACTAAGTGCCTACTTGCGGGTAGGAGGAGGAAGAAACATCATGAATAAGAAATCCAGCCTTTAGTTGTGCTGAATGAGGATAAACCAAGGCAGTTACTGTGTAAGAGGACTGGAGAACAAGAAATGTGTTAGTGAATGGGAGGACCGCGGAGCCCAGGAAGTTGAGGCTGCAGTGAACCGTGATCACGCCACTACACTGGGCGACAGAGCAAGACCCAGTCTCAAGAAAAAAAAAAAAAAAAAAAAAAAAGATAGAAAGGAAAAAAGAGGGGGGGGGGGGGATGTATTTGTAAACAGATAATTCATATTTTTTCCAGGCCTGTCTTAGCATCTTTCACTGTGCTAGACACATATCCATGCAAATGTTTGGAAGCTGGTAGAATATCTGTAGTTTGTGTAGAAGATAGTCAGTTTTTATTTCTTAAGTAATCTGGGGTCATCTCCTGATATGCTAAAAGATTAGGTAGCAGAATCCCTGGAATGTACTTTTGTCGAAAGTAAATTTTACCATAGAAAATGGTCTTAATTTTGGTTAAGAAGGAAAGATGTATCCGAATTCTTTACCTGCACCTTAGATCAAAAATGCTGAGATCAGGACCACCCTGAAAGCAAACTCCGTGGTTCTTCCATGGAGTTAAAGAAGTAAACAGGCTTACTTCTCCCACAGGAAACGCAGCCTGTGCTTTCTTCAAGGAAACCACTTGAAAACAGGAAAACTGAAACTGCCAATTAAGATGAGGCAAGTTGATCACTGGAGGTAGCAACAGAGTTCTTTGTGAAATCAATTTTATCATTTGGGAGCATTTCCACCTTTAGGGTAGAAGGGGGAAGAGTTCTCATTTTCTGTGCAAGAGGGTATCTGCATGAAATTCAAGTAGTTCGGAGACTCTGGACTGTGCAGCAGCAGATGACGACTCACAAGCTGGAACAAGAACGGCAAGCATGTTTGTGGCCGGGGATCCAGTGTGCGCAAAGAAGACGGCCTCCAGGACATTTATAGGCTGCCATTAGCCTCACAGGTGTCTATTGTTATAATTTATAGGTTTTTGACATTTTAAAATCCTTGATCATTTTGGGGATATATGTATGTGTATATATATTTGTAAACAGATAATCACACATGTATATACACAAACATACAGATATATATACACAAATATATATTGTCACTTTTTTTTAACCATGGTTTAAAAACACATAAAATTTACCATCTTTACGGTTTTTTTTTTGAGATGGAGTTTCACCCTGTCACTCAGGCTGGAGTGCAATGACACAATCTTGGCTCACTGCAACCCCTGCCTCCCGGGTTCATGCAATTCTCCTGCCTCAGCCTCCAGAGTAGCTGGGATTACAGGCACCTGCCACCACGCCCAGCAAATTTTTTGTGTTTTTAGTAGAGACGGGGTTTCATCATGTTGGCTAGGCTGGTCTAGAACTCCTGACCTCAGGTGATCTACCCACCTCGGCTTCCCAAAGTGCTGGGATTACAGGCGTGAGACACCTTTACCATTTTTAACTGTGCATTCATAGCATTCACATTGTTGTGCAAGCAAGCTCCAGAACCCTTCATCTTGCAGAACTGAAAGTCTATACCCATTAAACATCATGTCCCCATTCCCACCTCCCTCAGCCCCTGACAGCTGCCATTCTACTTCCTGTTTATACATTTAACTACCTTAGATCCCTCACGTGAGTGGAATCATGCCACGTTCGTCCTTTTGTGATGGGCTTGTTAAACTTAGCATAATGTCTTACAGGTTTATCACATCTCGTGGCATGGGACAGGATTTCCTTCCTTTTTAGGGTTGAATAGTATTGCATTGCATGTATGGACTACATTTTGTTTGTCCATTCATCTGTTGATGGAGATTTGGATTGCTTCCGTGTTGTAGCTACTGGGAATAATGCTGCTGTGAACAGGAGTATAAGACATCCCGCTTTCAGTACTTCTGGGTCTGTACCCAGAAGTGGAATTGCTGTTATTTTGATTTTTTCTTCGTTTTGACACGCAGTTTTGCTTTTGTTGCCCAGGCTGGAGTGCAATGGTGCGATCTTGGCTCACTACCACCTTCGCCTCCCGGGTTCAAGGGTTCAAGCAATTCTTCTGCCTCAGCCTACCGAGGAGCTGGGATGACAGGCATGTGCTACTATGCGCGGCTAATTTTGTATTTTTAGTAGAGATGGGGTTTCTCCATGTTGGTCAGGCTGGTCTTGAACTCCCAACCTCAGGTGATCGGCCCGTCTCTGCCTCCCAAAGTTCACTCTGGGATTATAGGCGTGAGCCGCCACGCCCAGCCCTATTTTGACTTTTAACACTAACAAATTACATAAGTTTTCTATTGAAGAGACTTGGTGAGAATGCAGTCACACAGAATACTGTCCAATAAAGAATGCAGTAGATGTTACTGACATTTGTTCTTCCTTTTCTGTGTGTGCATTTCCTCCCGAGTCTCTCAGATCTCATGCTTCGCTTGGGGGCTTGTCCTAGTTGCAGTGATACTGCAGAGGGATTAGAAACACGGCTTCCTGTCCATGTTGAAGTCCCATCTCCAGTGCCTCCTAGCTGTGTGACCTTGAACAGATCCTTAATCTCACCCAGCCTCAGTTTTCTTTTAAGAAATTGGAAGGAGCAGTAGTGGCTATCTAGGGTGGTTGTGAGGGTGAAAACAGATAACCTCCATAAACCCACATTACAGTGGCCTGGGGAAGTGCTCTACAAAGAGGGCTTAGGAAAATTAGCTGTGGAAGAAGAGAGAGCAGCAACCCCTAGAGATCTCAGAAACTGTAGATGTCAATCCTGTTCAATTTCAATCATAAATGTTTTAATCGTACGCCAGGGCTTGTATATATATTGTGTTCTGTAAGTCTCACTATCAGTACTTATTCTGAAAAGCATAAGACATTTGCATCACAATTCCAATAGTTAAAAATACCCTTGAGTTGATTTGATGTGTGAACTTTTAATTCCATCTTTAGTGTCATAATTTTAGAGTTGATGTGAATTTTTGAGGTCAGCTAATCTACCTATTATTCAATCACCAAACCTTTATTAAGCCCCAATAATATAATAATAATAGCTTCCAGTTATGGCTGCTCACTGTATCCGAGTACTTTACATATATTATCTCTAATCCTCATATCAATGCTGCGAGGTAGGGATTATCCACATTTTACAAATGAAGATGAGGCTCAGAGGTAATCAACTGGCCCAAGGCCACAAACCTAGCCACGTTGTTCAGCTGGGTTTGAACACAGATCCCTCAGCTATCAGTCTGTCTGTGTTTTCCTTTCTGCACACACATCCCTATTCGTGTGCACACATGCGCCTGTGTCTTTGTTTTTTCCCATGCATCTGCACCACTTCACACTGCCTATACCAGGTACTATGTTGACTTCACTAATTAACATTTTATGTAAAATCAATCTAGTAGAAGGAATGTGAGCTAAAATAACAGTATTAATCAAGTCTGACCAAAATTCATGATACCTTTTGGATTTGCACACCTGCTTCCATTTACTGTGGTTTCTGGAAGGCTAATGAGAAAAACTTGTAGGTGTTTGAATGGCATCTGTTCCCTTCTTGAGCCAGCATAGTAAATAAATAGCAAATCAAAGAATAAAAACAATGTAGAAAGGGTTAAGGATTCATCCAGAACTACTAACCATTGACCTGGGCTTGTTCATTTTTGCATACCAATGCATAGCCAGGTGCCTGGCACAAAACTCTTCCCCGTAAAAATGTTTGCCCAGAGAAGGTGTCATATAACAGACATCAAAGCCAACTTTTTGGATGTTCTTTTCACTCCGTGGCTGTGTAGTCACATATTCATGGCTTGTCATTGTGTGGAATTTTTGATGCTATATTTGGGCATATATCTGTTAAATATGCTTATTGATGAATTCTAATCTGGATGGAATCTTCTAGGATTTATGACTTGAGACTTTGAAGACTAATTCTTTCTTGGAACCTCATCATTGCAGTGACAACCTGGGTCTGTCTGGCGCTTCTGAGCATCCATGCAGTCTGTCCTCTCTCAGGGACTTTCTTTGTGGGGTGTTGTCCCCGCTCAGATTTCAAAATTTGTAGTAGTTCATAAAAGCCTCGTTTTAAGGAAAAAATGAAACACCTGGAAATCACAGAGGCAGTTTGGGAAGGGCGATAACACTGTATTTTCCAACTTCTTCTGTTCTATTTTTATTCTTTATATTAGTTTTTTCTCGAGATGGGTGTGAACAGAGCTTGGAGCACACACCACAAAAATGTGTTTGCTCTGTTTTAACTCTTTCAACCCACGTTCAGCCAAGGAGGGACTTCTTCATTTTGAGATTCTCCTTGAGAAAGGCGTGGCTGCAGTGCCTGGGATCTGGACCACACAGGAGGTGAGGGGTGGCGGGAGGCTGGCCCTGCCTGACTGCTGGCCCGGCACTGGCACGGTCACTCCTGTGTAGCTCTGCTGCCGCCCCTCCCTCCCCGCTGGGCTTGTAACGTCAAGCACGAAGCTTCCTCTTCTTGAGGCTTCCCCGCAAAGCTCCTAGAAGCAAGTTGGAGGTGTGGGTGGTGAAGGAAGAGCAGACAAGAGGACCCTGTATCTCTGTTTTGTGCAAAGCAACCGCCAAAGGCTTAGACCAAATTAAAGACCCAACAGCTGCCAGAACATCCCTTTTTCCTTTTGGTCATTTAGTAACACGGAGAAGTGGTGAGGAATGGTGAAATTCGATTAAAAACAAAAAACAAAAACCAATCTTCCCCTTCTCCTTTACTTTCACTTTTCACATCTTCCAACTTTAAGCATCTGCTTCTGGATCAAACCTGCAGCTGAGCTTAGCCTCCCAAGGAACTTTAAGGATACATATTCAGCTCCTGGAGCTTCTAAATGAGGATAGATTCAATAACTGTTTACTGAGAAGGCACAGTGGGAAGAGTACTGCCTTTCCTGTGGCATCTCATGTTTGCTCCCCTTGTTGCATGGGTGACTTCACAGTGGTGGTCTTCCTATTCTGCAGCTGATTAGAGAGACCCAAGCGTTTGCCCAAGGTCAGATCAACAAACATGGGTGCCAGGCCTATGATGGGTGCTGGATGGGTTACAGGGAGGAAGGAGCCTGTCCTCCAGACACCTGCCTACCTATGGAGAAGGAAGAGAGCCAATATTCCCTTTTCTAGGGAATATAAATTGTCTATTTGAAAAAAAGAAATAATCACATGTTTAGCCACATTGCTCACTGATTATCACAGTTGACATAATAAGTTGAGGTCCAGCTAATTTTCTTTTCAAGTGTGAAATAAATTTAAAGAGACTCACCAGTATGATTTCAAGTACCTTCAGACTTAAATGTGCTGGCCTCATCTTTGCAAATGGAACAAAAATTCAATTTTGAATTTGCCTGCAAGGCTTAGGTCTATCTGACTCCTTTCTTTGTGGTCAGAAGGCTTCCTGGGGTGTGCTGATTTGGATCTATGAAGATTGAATACTTGAGGATTAAATGAGTTCCTGTTTGCAAAGTGCTTAGAACTGTGCCAGCATATGCCAAATTGGTAACATCAGTGGTTATTTCTGGACTCATCTTGGGGATCATGGTCCTTGAAGGCAAGGACTTTGTCTTTTAGCCTTGGTCCTGGCACAGACTGGGTATTCATTGTTCAGATACTGTGAGCTCAATGAAGTGTGCTGAGGTGATAGAGGAAGGAGACAGAGCACCCCATCTAACCAGGAAGTCCATGGAAATGAGTGGTCCAGTCCAGGAATTTCCTGAGAAATTCTGTGAGACAGTCCAGAGCAGAGAGAATCAGGTCGTGAATGCTGCTGTGGCCATGACCCATAGGTCCACTGGGTTCTGCCTAACCACCTACATTGGCTGCGCTGCTATTGACTTGTCTCTCCATCACGGTAGAGAGGGGTAGAAAATGGTGCTACTCCAGGTAGGGTCACAGATAGGTGTCTGTTTCTACACTGTTACCAGTATGTGCTGAGATAAATTAGGAATAAGCATTTAGAAACTACGATTGCAGGCCGAGCAAGGTGGCTCAAACCTGTAATCCCAGCACTTTGGGAGGCCAAGGTGTGCGGATCATGAGGGCAACAGTTTGAGACCAGCCTCATCAACATGGTGAAACCCCATCTCTACTAAAACTACAAAAATTAGCCAGACATGGTGGCATGCGCCTGTAATTCCAGCTCAGGAGGCTGAGACAGGAGAATCGCTTGAACCAGAGAGGCAGAGGTTGCAGTGAGCTGAGATAGTGCCGCTGCACTGCAGCCTGGGCGACGAGCGAGACTCCGTCTCAAAAAAGAAAAAAAAAAAAAGAAACTCCGATTGCTTTCAACACTGCCTTGGCAGCATGATGCCAAAGCTCCCCTCATTAACTAGGTACAGACCAGTTTGGGTGGTCTCGGACTCACAGGGTAAGTTACCAGGAGAGCCATCTATGGTGTGAGTGTGGGCTAATCATGCAAGGTAGGGCCACATTTTGGTTCTTGACAGATTGGTGATGTAAACAAAAACCCAAAACCTGATCCTTCACCTCAGATAAGCATAAGAAACCTAGCTGCAGTTGTCTTGCCAAAGCAAGATGTGTCTCATGATTTTATAACACTTGGGTCTAGAATCCCTCATCAGTGAGGCCAACGTTGCCACCTTTAGGTTAACAAGTGGGCTGAATTCTGTCCAACCTAGTGTTGCTCACATTAGCAGGGGCAGCAGCCTGGTCTCTCCTGCCCGGAACTTGACTGCCATTGTTGGTGACCATAAGGAGGGCTGTGTCCCCTGCGTTTAGGTGCCTCCTCTGTCGGTCTCCTGGATGCTGAGTGAGAGCCTCAGGATCTTGGCTCGGGACCCTTGTACCCACCCACATACATCCTGAGGCCAATTTGTTGCAATGCTGCCTGTTTTGACCTCTTGAGACTTGGGTAGGCTATTTTGCCATTGAATTAGCTTATTTGTTTTGGGTCAGTTATTTTGCGATTGACTTAGCTTATTTAGCCAATGTGAAGACATGTAAGATGAGCTTGCCCTGGCTTTTCAAACCAAAATTAAGGGCCATGGAATTTGGGAAATGTACATACCTCATTTGGAAGCTGGGCTGGTCGGACCAGGAGGCTGCGTGCAGTGCGCTTGTCCGGCTGATCCCTCTAGAGGAGAGCCTGCTGTAATCTCTTCGGTTCATGCTGTTCCAGCCAGCTTTAATCACCAAAACCAGTTTTAATCACCAAAACTTGAATAATATTCAAACTGCGAAAGGAACATATTTCTTGCTGAAACCTTTGCTAACAGGAAGCACCTAAGCTTCTCCGTCTACCCATCTATGGCAACATGTTGTAAAAAAAGAAGCACCTGAATGGCTTCATATGATGTGGGGAAACTGCCTTTTTCTACGATGATTCTCAGTTTTAAAATTTCCTCTCTTCCCCCAAAAAGAGAAAAATTATTTTCATGGAAAGCATGTTTCAGGGAAGTCGCTTTTTTCCTCTGTATAAGGTCACCACCTCACTTGTGACCTTGAGGGAGGCTTCCTCCCTGGCCCCAAGTGTCTGACAAGGTCTGCTCTAGTGGCCGCTGGGTAGAGGTCTGGCAGTGCGCGGAATTTGTGCTGTGAGACCTGGAAGGTACCTGTGACTGAGACAGAAGGAAGGTCACAGGCAGCCATGGAGAGCCTCGTCAGGAGAGCAGCTCCTGCTGCTGCCTTGCTGGGATAAAGGCACACAAACGGCCCTCCCGTGGCAAGGGCTCCAGCCCCCATTCTAGATGAGGGCTGTAGCGATGGCCCCTGGCCCTTGCCCCTCCCCACGCGCTCTCCCTCACATCACTGAGTGAGCAGGGCTTTCCAGAGCCATGGCCTTGCTCAAGTTTTAAAATTTAAAGCTTGATTCTACAGACACCACAATAAGCCATATTTTTTCACAAGGACCCCTGGGGGAGGCAGCAGGGGTGGGGTGGTCACTCACTGACTGTGAAGTCACAATTTGACAGCTGTAACTGTCTGCTGTTTTTATTCCTGGTACACGTCCCAGAATGCCTGGTCTCCAGAAACATTTTTCGATAGCTCAAATAGACACCTGAGCCAAGTCTCCTTGGTCCCAGGAAAATGGGAGGCAGTTGCCCATCAGGCCCTTACTCCTGTGCTGGGAGTGACCAGTGGGCCGCTGGGATGGGGTCGGGTGGAGGATGTGACACTACTGCCTGGGAACTGAGCATGCAGCAGTGGGGAGGGTGGGGCTTGGCTGTCAGGCCAGCACAGCAGCAATTAAAACATACTTTCAATGCAACAAACAAATGCTTCTATTTATCTGCAAAGGACTTGAATAGACACCTCTCCAGAGAAGGTATACCAATGGCCAATAAGGACACAAAAAGATGGTCCACATCACTAATCAGTGGGGAAATGGAAGTCAAAACCACAATGAGATTACCGCTTCATGTCCATTAGCATGACTATAAACAACAACAGAAAATAGCAAGTGTTGGTGAGGATGTGGAGAAACTGCAACCCTTATGCACTGCTCATGAAAATGCAAAATGGTGCAACCGCTATGGAAAACATTATGGCCATTCTTCAAAGAATTAAACATAGAATTATCATCTGATCTAGCAATTCTGCTTCTGAGCCTATACCCAAAAAAAGTGAAAGCTGGGACCCGAACAGATGTTCATACACCAGTGTTGCTCATAGCAACCACATTCACAATAGCCAAAAGGTAGAAGTAACCCAAGTGTCCATCAATGATGAATGAATAAACAAAATACACTAGATGCATACAATGGAAGATGATTTAGCCTTAAAAAGGAAGGAAGTTTTGATACACGCTATAGCGTGGATGAACCTTGAAGACATTATGCTAAGTGAAATAAGCCAGTCACGAAAGGACCAATACTGGAGGATTCCACTTACATGAGGTACCTAGAGTAGTATAGATTGGATTCACAGACAGAAGTAGAATGGTAGTTGCCAGGGGATGTGGGGAGAGAGCTATCATTTAATGGGCAAAGGGTTTCAGTTTAAGAAAATGAAATGCTCTGGAGATAGATGGTAGAGAAGGTTGAAAAACAATGTGCATGCAGGCTTTGCAGATGCTGCTGCCACTGCTGGATCCCCATACTGTCAGCCATGGTCAACCCTGCCATGTTCTTTGACATCGCTGTTGACGGTGAGCCCTTGGGCCACGTCTCCTTTGAGCTGTTTGCAGACAAGATTCCAAAGACAGCAGAAAACTTTCATGCTCTGAGCACTGGAGAGGAAGGATTTGGTTATAAGGGTTTCTGCTTTCGCAGAATTATTCCAGGGTTTTATGTGTCAGGGTGGTGACTTCACACGCCATAATAGCACTGGTGGCAAGTCTGTCTACAGGGAGAAATTTGATGATGAGAACTTCATCCTAAAGCATACAGGCCCTGGCATCTTACCATGGCAAATGCTGGACCCAACATGAACACTTCCCAGTTTTTCATCTGCACTGCCAAGACTGAGTGGTTGGATGGCAAGCATGTGGTCTTTGGCAAGGTGAAAGAGGGCGTGAAGATTGTTGAGGCCATGGAGGGTCCAGGAATGGCAAGACCAGCAAGAAGATCACCACTGCTGACAGTGGACAACTCCAGTAAATTTGACTTGTGTTTTATCTTCATCACCCGACCATTCCTTTGTAGCTCAGGAAAGCACCCCTGTTCCCCATTTGCTCGCAGTATCCTAGAATCTTTGTGCTCTTGCTGTAGTTCCCTTTGCGTTCCATGTTTTCCTTGTTCCTTCCATGCCTAGCTGGATTACAGAGTTAAATTTATGATTATGAAATAAAAACTAAATAGCAAAATAGTATGCATGCACTTAATGCCACTGAACTGTACATTTAAACACAGTTAAAATGGTAAATGTTATGGCATGTATGTTTCATCACAATAAAAAAATAGATTTCCAAACATATTCCAAAGTGATTCTCCTAGTAAAGTCTTTTTAAAATTCACTTAGGAAAAAAATGTGTTTAACAAATTAGCAACTCTTCTAGGGCACTTGCCGTGTTACCCGCTCTGTGCCGAGCATTGCATTGCATTTATTTATTATTCTTTTATTTGAAGTATAATCGTTGAGAAGCAACACAATGAAATCTACAGCCTCAAGTGTTCAGTTCACTGAGTTTCAATAATTGTGAACCTGTGTAACTGTGTAACTGCATGATGAACCTGTGTAACTTTCATCACCCCAGAAAGTTCCCTCCTGCCTCCTTCTGGTCAACCCCCATCTGCTTTCCAGCCACTTTCCGATGTCAGTCATCATGGGTTTCTGCCTGTTCTCGACGTTCTTGTAGACAGAAGCACACAGTTTGCACTCTTGTGTGCCTTGCTGGTCTTGTGCAGCCTGCTGTCTGCCGTTGACCTGTGCTGATGCATGTCCCTGGAGTTAACTCTACTGCTAGCTAGTACTCCATCCCATACACAGTTTGTGCATCCTTTCTCCTGTGGTGGGCACTGGGATGGCACTGTGGTTTGGAGACCGCCGGCAGTGAGTGAAGATGTCAGCTGACCACTGGGGAGTGTCCAGGCAGAGTGGGCTTGCCACACTTCAAGTTTTCGGTGCTGGGGGTTTTGCTCTTTGACTGGCAGCCCACCCGGAGGTGAATGATCTCCAGGTAATGGTGTTTTGTTGATTTACACTACAAGTATGACATCTAGCAGACCAGACACTTGTGTGCCACTGAGCAGATTTCTCCCCAAAGGCCGTCACGTGGCTAAATCGCTGTCGGGAGACTGCTTGGTGACTCAGCACTAGGGACAGGAAGTGGGCGGATGGCCTTAACAGGTTGACATCCGTGAGCTGTGATAGCTGCCACACCCATCCCCAGCTCAGATGGCCACCTGCAGATGTGATCAGATACCCAAGGGGGCTAGGGTGGAGGTGGAGGAGTAGAGTGCCCCCTCCCCCACGCCGGGTTTGGGTGGCCTGTCCCCAGCTTGGCCTTTTCCTTTCTGGATCGAAGCCTTGAGGCTGGTTGAGATGCTCCTTAGCCATGCTAAAGCCATTAGCCTGGGATTGAAGCACCACAGCTTTTGTCTTTCCAGTGGCTTTGTTCTCTCTGCTGTGACCCGTTCTTGGGTGAGTTTGTAGCCTCTGAGTCCAACAGTGAGGTCAGTGTCCCCCCATTTCCCCAATGCTGGGCAGTATCTCATCTCAGGACGTGGTGAGACCTAATGCAGAGCCATGCAGCTGGGCATGTGGCTCACACCTGTAATCCCAGCACTTTGGGAGGCCAACGTGGGAGGGTTGCTTAAAACCAGGAGTTAATAAAGATCAGCTTGATATAATAGTGAGACCCCATCTCTACAAAAAAAAAAAAAAAAATAGCCAGATGTGGTGGTGCACACCTGTAGTCCCAGCTGCTTGGGAGGCAGAGGCAGAAGGATTAACCTCCTGGTTAAGGGTGCAGTGAGCCAAGATTGCACCCCTGCGCTCCAGCCTGAGTGCTAGAGCAAGATCCTGTCTCTAAGTGGTGTGGGAAGGGGAAAGCTACACCTTTATTGCAAATAGATCTGGGCTCAAAACACTAGCTGGCCACCTGGACATGGTGTAGTCATAGGCAAGTTAATCTCTTAGAGCATAGCTACCTCATATGATAACATAAAGAATACCTTTGTTGTCCCATGTCTGCCTTCATAGGCCTGTTGGAGGTGGGAGGGTAATTCCTGCCTTCCAGGAACATGGACAGATTCATCAATGTGAAAGCCAGTTTCAGCTGAGGTCAGTTTCCTCTGCTTCCACATTCCTCGTCTCATGACATAGACAATACAAGTTGAGAGTGTGTGGGTGACAACTTCAACTGTTGCTCTACAGTAGAGAGCTGTGGAGACAGGACAGGCTGATCAGGGTGGGCTGTGGTCACTGGGGAACCTCATGGAGCAGAGAAAATTTGGAGGCCCTCCAAGAGAAAAAGTATTTACGCCGGTTTCCCTCCTTCCATTCAGAAACCTTACTCTATACACCCCCGGTCCCCACTCTAAGTCCACCAGGTCACTGACAGCTAACAACGGACCCTTACCTGGGAGAGGTAACCTTGCAAGGCTCAGCTTGGACATGCACCTGTGACTTCTAAAGGACTTCTTCTGAATTCACCTCTGAACAAGGTTGGCAGCACTGCTACGGTGTCTGAGCCTATTCAGGAGCCGAGGGCTGTGTGGTCATCAGAGCCTCAGTGTAGAGGCTCACATGACAGAGACATGGAGTGTGGAGCCCATCTCAGCAAGTCAGGGCCTGACGTGTTATGCCTGCTCACATGTGGGCACAGGAGACCTGGGACAGAGGAAGCGATCTGCTCCTGCCTGAGGTAGTGGGAGAGGCAGGAAGGTGCACTGCTGAGCAGAGGGACTGTCTGCTGGTCCAAGGAGCCTCTGTCTGGCCGGGCCGAGTCTACCCTCAGCTTCCATCTCTCCTCTTCATTGTCTAGACGGCTCTGCCCGGTTCAGATCCTGCCTGTCCTCTGCAGATTTGTGTAGGGAGCAGTCCCCATGCCTGTGAGGATTGCCCGATGCAGGTTCTCGAGGTAACTGCTTCAGGGCTGTGCGGGAGTCCCCGGCTGACCTGACCATGTGCTCCTGCGGAAACTGATCACCTCACTTTTTATTTATATTCTGTTGTTGATTTTCCTCTAAGGATCTAGGCCAATGCTGGGCACCTTTTGCACTTTCAACAGGCAAGGGGCAGAAAAAGAGAATTGCCATACCTGAGGCTTGCCAGTCAGGGGCAGAGTCAGAACTGGAATTCCAGCAGCCCAGACATGGGAAGAGCATCGAGGACTGGTGGGAGGAGGGGGGGGGGGGGGGGCCGTCTGGGTGAAGGGTCACTGGGTGAAACAGCACTGGGTGGAAAATGCAAACCCTGTGGATTTTCTCCCTCTCAGTGTTGACTATTGTCCTGTGGAAATAAGGGTGATTTCCTAAAATGTGTGGCTCAGTAAAGGATCCCTTCACTGGGGCGTGAAATGACTGTGCATCTGAATCTGAGCCAGAAAAGATAAACTTTGCTCCATTTTCCCACACATCGGATTAGAATCTTTCCAGGACACTAACCTAGTGTGTGCTTATCTAGGTCCTTGCGCCTAGGGGCCCCTGGTGAAAGCCCAGGCCATGCGATCCAAGTCCCAGGCACCCCGTCCCTCCCCGTCTCTCCCGTGGGTTTGTATCTCCCTAACACCCCCCGGCAGACTGCTCTGTCCAGCTATGAACTGAACAGCCTGGGTGGTCTTAGGGCAGAACCTGTTCTCACAGGTGTGTTTGGGCACTGCAGGAGGGTTGGGGAAAAGTGGTGTAAATAACCCTCCTTGCCTTTCTGCTGATCAGAAAACCATGGGGAAAATATAAAACATTTCTATGGATATTGAGAACAAAGTTTCTAAAGTGACTTCAGTATAAGTCTGGTTATTTGAGAGAATAGTTTTTAATTAAGAAGGAAACTTGATTAATACATATGTGTCCCTGATTTCTTATATATGTGCATATATATGTACATATACATATATATCCCTGATTTTTAAAAATTTATGTATGTGTGTATATCTTATATATCATATAATCATATATATGTATGTATATATCTTATATATGTGTATATACATATATTTTCACTTAGATATATATATAGTTTTCACTATACTATATAGTGTATACTATAATGTCAAGTATATGAAAACAAACAACATAGATAAAAAGGTTGAAAATGTGCCATAATATTAACAGTGATCATCTTTCTACCTTAAAATTTTCTGGTTTTTAAAATAATAAGTGTATTTTTCATATTGGGAAAAATAAAAATTTACCTAACAAGGAAAAAGAATTGACTATCAAAGAAGGGTTAATTTTGCCACGCCCGTCCCCGTCCTGTAGTGAGCAGTATGTGTTTATGTCCATGCTGACATTAAGATTGATGAAAACAGAAAAAGGACAGGCCGCCATGTAGAAGAAATTTTTAAACTACCAGTTTTTAAAATGGGAAAGGAACCAAATAGTTTTGTATAATCCCAGATAAAAATGTCCCTCATAATGAATCTCAGGCTCACCTTAAAGGAATAATTCTCAGGATTCTCTCCCATTCTGGGGCTCTGGTAAGAGTCAAGATTTGGGGCTTTCTTAAAGCAGGCTTCAAACCTTAAAAGCATACCTTATTGAAGTGCCAGCATTCTCAAATAACTGTGCCCCCAAGTGGTCACATGTACCTGTAAATTACATGCAGCAAAAAGGTGCAATTAGCCAGGTCCTAGACTGCAGAGTTTGCAATTTATTAGTAATAATGATGATGAAAACAATAATACATCCAAAAAAGAAAAGAAAGGGAAAAAAGAAACCCAGAGAGAGAGTGAGAGAGAGAGAGAGAGAGAGAGAGAGAGAGAGAGAGAGAGACTGTGTGTGTGTGTGCGCGCGCAAAAGACAGGGAAGAATTTTCTCAGTGTTTATTTTTGCCATGCTTCTCCCAGAAAGAGAGTGTGTGTGCATGTGTGTGTGCGTGTGTGTGCATGTGTGTTTGCATTTGAGGCAGGAGGCCTGGCCAGAAGAGGTGGGGGTAGCTGTGGGCAGAGCCCTCCCAAGAATTCTGGAGACTTTGCATCCTTTCTCAGGAGCAATCCTCGATGCCTTTGACTGCCTGCTTCTCTGCAGCGGTGGTTCCATGATAGTCTCCTTGGCAGCCTGCCAGAGGCTGTAAGTGTACAGAGAATTGTGTTTTAATAGAAGGCTTTACCTCTGATACAGATTTAAAATGAAGAAGAAACTTTCTGTTCCTCAGCCAGAATGAAATGCGTTTTGCTTCTTGTGAAATGCTGGTGATTACAAGCTCATCTTACATAATTTTATTATTTTCAATTGCTGCTCGTCAATCTCAGGTGATGGTTTCCTGGGAGCAGAAAAGAGGCAGATTCTGGGCGATGATTATTTAAAAAAAAAAAAAAAAAAAAAAAGTCACCTAGTCATTAGCAAATCATACAGAAGTTTAGAAAGGAGAATAATTATCTTTGTGATGATGCTGTTTAAGATAATCAGAACTTGCATTGCTAAGTTAGATACGCTGAAGTGAATTGAGGACTGTTTAATGGCCTCTTAGAAAATGTATTTTTGCTTTAACAAAGCATTGATGTTTGAGATTGAAAAAAAAGAAACCCTTTAAATCTCGTGAAGGAATTCTCTGGAATAACCACATTTTCAGAAATCCGTGACATGATCGAGGTGGTCCACTGTCACGCCCACAAGAGGGCATTTTCTCATCAACTACTGTAAAAACGATTTGTTTTCTAAAGGGAAGCTGAGAGGCCTGGGGGAAGGAGAGCATTCTGTAGAGCAGGGAATGGAGAGCTGCTCACAATTGAGTTGTATGTATGCTTCCACTTAATACGTCCTGCCAAGCCTGCGAGCCAACGCTTCCGGCCAGGAATCTGCCCTCTGTGTTTACCTACTCTCTTTTTATGTCTTATTCCCAGAATGACTGGGGACCAAAGGAATCCTTTGCAGGAGTTTTCTCCAGACACACAGTTCCACATGCTAGTACATTGTCGACCCCATCAATGACTTCCGCACAAAACCTGAATCTCTAATATTTTAAGATACCTTCTCTAGGTCCAAGTTCCTTCTTTTATGTATGTAACACATACTGGTTGAGTACCTACTGCGTGTCAACTTGAGCCAGACGGAGACCCTGTCCTCGTGGAACACACATCCTCCACAGGAAGACTTGGCATAAAAAAGGAGAACCAATACTGGAGTATGATTTAGATAATTGTAAATGTTATAAGGAAAAATAACTGGGATAAGGAAAGGTAGCTATTTTGATTGGATAATTAGGCATACTTCTCTCATGCGTAACAAATAATATTCTAATTTTGTTCAATCCATACCAATATTGTTTGGATTACAAGGGTAATACCTTTTTTTCTAAAAAAGTTAGTTTTATTGTGTATTATTTTATGAACTATGAAACATGATGGAAACCAGGGAATCGAGATGTGGCCAGTTGTTAGTTTGTAAAATGACATTTAAAAATTACCATCTATTCATCACCTCGTCATTTGACAAAACAATGCATGTTTTAACACCAAAGAGTAGGAAGGATGTAATCCCAGAATAGAGGACAGTTGAATATGTTTAGTGTTTTGGAAAATTTGCTATGTTATCTGAGGTTTTCTCCTTTTCGATGGCTATGAGAGCTTCATCAGGGATTGGTCAGGGGCCGGCATCCAGTTCCACAGGTCCTGCTGACGACATTGTCCACGCTTTCCCCAACCACGAGGACCAACAATGTTGGCACCAGTTCTGCACGCTCAGCTCCCAACCACAACACACAAGATCCAAGAGCCGGAGATGATTTGCTCCCCTTCCTAGGGGTTCTGGGATACTTGATAAGGAGCTCAGCCCAAGAGCTACAATGCTGCTGTGAGAGTTTCTGAAGCCAAGAGTCAGTGCTTTACTTTGAGCACATGGTTTTGGAGGTTAAGCAGAATGGGCTGGGCAAATCCAGGAAGGCTTCATGGGGGAAATGAACTTTGAACTTGGCCTTAAAGGGTGGGTAGGTGTAAGGAAGAGGGTTATAGGATTATAGTGGGTGATATACACATTTTTTGAAAGTTAATGTGGAATAGTTTTTGGTAATAAAAGGCAACATCCATTGTGTAAAATGTTCAGGTATAACAACAAAGTAATAATCTCTAATAAACATATTGTCTAGGCTGGGCACGGTGGCTCACGCCTGTAATCCCACCACTTTGGGAGGCCAAGCCAGGCGGATCATTTGAGGTCAGGAGTTCGAGACCAGCCTGACCAACATGATGAAACCCCATCTCTACTAAAATACAAAAATTAATCGGGCATGGTAGCAGGCAGCTGTGATCTCAGCTACTCAGGAGGCTGAGACAGGAGAATCACTTGAACCCAGGAGGCGGAGGTTGCAGTGAGCCAAGATCGCACCACTGCACTCCAGCCCGGGTGACAGAGCAAGACTCCATCTCAAAAAAAAAAAAAGAAAACACACATATTGTCTAGAGGTGATTGCTAATATTTTAACATTTTGTCCTCCAGTCTTTTGCTTTGCATTTTTACATTAGTTGGGACCATGTTGCACATGAAATTTTTCCATCTTGCTTTTTTACTTTAGTATACAACACACATTGTCTCATGTCATTGAAAATTATTCTTAAACATGACTTCCGGATGGCTTCATTTATTCCATCCTGCCTGCATGCCATTCCCATCAGATGTATTTTTTTCCCTAGTATAACTCTCTGGTGGATAGTCTTATATCATTTTGGTTCACAATTTTGGTATCAGACACATCTGCCACGGTCCAGCTCTGAGGGTAATATTGAGCCTGTCACAATATCCACCCGGGTCTGTATCTGTGCAGGTCAAGTGAAGATAATAGTACCAACCTCATGGGGTAGGTATGAGACTTACGTGAGCTCATGTTTGCGTAGAGCTCTAGGAATAGAATTACCAAGGGTTGATCTCTTTAAAATTATATAACTTTTCATTTATAAAAGTAACATCCTTTATGGAAAATTTTAACAAAAGAAAACCATGCAAATTTCATCACCTAGAGATAAAAAAACAATTAACATTTTAGAATCTATTATTTGTCACTTTGTAGCAAAATTGGGATTGTACTATATATATCATTGTCTCTCCTACTTTTTTTCCTCTTAACCTTGTATTGCTTCTCCCTTGTCATTATTCATTTGGAAACAATCTTAAAAGACCATGTTTCGTTATATTCTGTTATATTAATGTGTCTTATTTAACTCTTTCCTTTTGTTTGCCATTTAGATAATTCAGTAATTTGCTATTCTAAATAACGTTGCAATAAAATATTGGTGAGCAAAGATCTGTGGACATTTTGGGTTACTTCTTTAGGATTAATTCCTGGAACTGGCTTTACCAAGTCAGAGGTAGAAACATACTGAGGACGTTGATCTATTTGGTTACATTGTTCCCAGAAAGACTGTGCTATTTTTCTCTCCCATAAGCAGCATGTGAATACTCATTTTACCCTATTCTGTTCTATCCTATTATAATTTTGTTTTAATCTTAGTCTGTTAGGGAGGTGAGTAATGGTATCTCATGGTCTCGGTTGCGTTTCCTTGATTACCAGTGGGTTGGAGCATTTGTTTTTGTTTATTGACATACCTGTCCTCTGTTTGTCCTTCTATTTATATTCATCTTTTTTCTTATCGATTTTTAAGAGCTCTTTATGCATAAGAGGATATTAACCTTTTGGTATAATGTTGGAAATATTTTTTTCAGTTTGTCATTTGTCTTCTAAATTCATTTATGGTGTCTCGGTTGTGTAGATGCCTTTACTTTTGCTTATACGAATCATCAACGTTTTCCACTTCCGTGTTTCCTCTTGTTTCTAGGCTTAGAAAGCACTTCCCCATCCTGGTTGTAGATATCTGTGCAGTTGCATTTTCTTCTAATTGTTTTGTGATTCATTTTGCAAATTCAATTTTTTATCAGGTTTTCTCATTTTGTTATAAGATATGATCGGAATTTAACTTTTTCTTAATAGTTATTTAATTCTTCCAGTTGTGTTTAGTGAATGATTTTTCTGTCCTCCTTGATGCTACCTCTCATACATTAAATTCTTGGTTTTTTTTTTTTTTTTTTTTTTTTTTGAGATGGAGTTTCTCATCGCCTAGGCTGGAGTGCAATGGTGTGATCTCGACTCACCGCAACCTCCACCTCCAGGGTTCAAGCAGTTATCCTGCATCGGCCTCCTGATACATTAAATTCTTGTATAGACTAGAGGGTGTTTCCAGGCTGTTTATTCTGTTTCATTCAGACTTAGTTCTATACCACACTGTTTCAATTACAGAAGTTTTCGTTTTGTGTTTTAAAATCTGGTAGTACAAAGCATCTTCATTATTATTATTTCCCAAAGTATTTTTGGCTGCTATCTCTGACATATCTCGTATAGCCCAGAGGAACTTTAGAAGCATTTCATGCTAAAAAAAAATACCTTGTTGAGTTTTTTTTACATAATATTCATGTGAATTCGATGAGATCTGTAAATTGATTTATAAAGAATTGACATTTGGACTACAACGTTGAGTCTTCTCATTCAGGAATGTGCTATTCCATTTACTCTTGCTCTCTCTGTGTTTATTTGAGTTTACTTCCATATCTCTCTGTAAACATTTGTGGCTTTCTTCATATGAGCTCTGTGCTGCTCTTAGAAACTTCATTCTTAGATGTTACATATACATAGAGTGAGATCGTTCTGTCCCATCGTATTTGCTAATGAGTTATTACTGGCAAATAGAAAAGCTGTTAATGTTTGTACATTGATTTAGTATCTTGCTGGGTTACTGAACTTTCTGATGAATGGAACTCTTTTTAAGGCCTTCAAACATGTTGAATATTGTACTAAAAGATTGTCTGTATACCCAGGGGTGTCTGGGAGACCTTGTATTATCATTTTTAAGAAGTTTTTCTAATTTGAAGGAAAACGGCCCCTCGTTGTGTCTGCATAGTGAAGTTTCTTTGTGACTCTACTCCTGAATCCTGGTAGCATAATGTATTTGGGGCATAGAGTGTTCGTGTGCAGTAATCCTTCCTTGTAGGCCTCCTCTGAAGCAACAGACAACCATGACGGCTCCGATGAGCAATTTTCAGATGGGAGTTTGGGGTTCACAGCTCTGCCTTGTGGGGAGTGTGTGAGGACTTAATCATAAAGAATAATTTGGGAGCTAGTTCTGGACACAGGTTCCCAGACTGATTGGGTAGAGCTTGTTGTTGTTGAGCTTGGGTTTAATTTTACCCAGATGTATACTCACAGCCAGACAAACTTGAGTACGAAGAACCAATCAGATATCACTTTCCCCATTGGTGATCCCTGAAGGACTTTCCATTCGCAGCACAAAGATAACCCCTTAAAGTGAGCAAAGAAGAAGAGAAAGGCTGACCAGAAATATGACCATAATATCTAGGCACTTCACTCTCAGCAGCTGTACTGAGCTCACATTATATTGTCATCTTCTCCAAATTAAGGCCTTCTATCAGTTATAGGAAAGGCAAGGATTTCTCCTACCCTGATTCTTCCTAGCATATGGCTGGAAGTGGGGGCGGAATCTCCCCACATCCCCACACAGACGGCTTGTGAATGTTCCGATGGAGTGCGTTTCCTCCGTTGGACGAACAACTCATCTTTTACTCTTTGCTTTTTATGCCAGTTTGGGAAGGTTGTTTTTCTCCCACTTGAAAATCTTCCTCGGAAGGAATATGTTGCCATCAGCAATTTCTCTGTGTTGTAACTATCTCCTATGAAGCCAGACTGTAAGGCAGTGCGTCTTCCCTCAATAGAACCCAAGCCCATTCTTCATGGTTCAGCAAATTTCTGAGTGCCTTCTGCGTGCCAGGCACTGTGCTTGGTGTTGGAACTCGACCAGGAGAAAACCATGCCTGGTTCTTTCCCTCAAGGAGTTTACAGTCTAGTGGGGGAGACAGATGTTTTTCAGATAGTGCAAAAGGCAATAAACACTGTGAAGGAAGATGGTCAGTGCCGTTACGGGGAGCTCTACCTCTTTTTGGATTCAGGGAGTAGGGGGAACTGATCTGAGATTTAAAGGAATGATAAGCTTAGCATTTAAAGGGAGAGTGAGCTGGGGAAGGAGCAGGGATGGTGCATTCCAGGCAGAGGAGGTACATGTGCAGGAGAGAGTATGGCACCTTCAAGGAGAGGCAAAAAGGTCAGAGAAGCTGGCGTTAAGAAAGCAGAGGGGAGCATGGCACAGGCGGAGAGTGGAGAATTAGGAGGGAGAGACCATGCGGGTTTTGTCTAGCTGCATAGGTACACTGTGTCTTTATTGCAAGAGCACTGACTGACTGACTGTTTTTAAGCAAGGGAATGGCATTTTGCAAAGACAGCCCTGACTACCATGTGGTAAGTCACTATGAAACACTAAGGAAGAAGAAATGGGGTACAGTTAGGAAAGGACTGCAGGAGTCCGGAAGAGAGTTGAGGGGATGGTGTAGGTGGAGACAGGTAAATGGGCAGGCTGAGGTGGAGGGTTCGAGGGTGGAAAGTAAAGGGGAGGGATGTCTCAAGGTGACCCCTAGATTACTGGATGGATGTGGTGCTGTGCTGGGCACTAGGAACAGTGGAAGCAGTCAGGTATATTGGAGAAAACTGAGCTTTGTTTAGGACTGGGTGTGAGGGCTCCTGAGGCATGGCAGTGGTGGCAGATAGGCGGTTATATGTATAGGTCTGGCTTTCCCTCACAGGAGAAATCAGGGCCAGAGACAGAAATTTCGAGGAATCATTCACATAAGATTCCGAGAGAAGAATCTTAGTGATAAGGGTCAAGCTGTTGGTCCGCAGTCCTCTTCAGACCTCTTGCTGCTTCTTGCTGTGACGACACTCTAGATCCCAGAGATGGTACTTCCCAGATGTGGAGGAGGGCATTGCATTTCCTGTGTATCCTCCACCATGTGCTGGCTGAGTCAAGAATGGAGGTAATAAAAGAGACATAAACACGGGAAACCACACGTCTAAAGCATCCCATCTGTAAACTCTTGCTTACTCTCCAGACTCACAGGCCCCACCCTTCAGACTGAGTCTCTTGAGTACAGAGATGGAACTTGGAAGTCTCTCCTGCTCCCTCTCTCCTCTGACCAGAGCATTCCCTTCCTCCCCCAGCTCCTCATTCTTGAACAACGAGCCTTCAAATACCTTGCCCATTAAATTACTTGCTTAAATTTGAGATCATTTATCTAATTATACATGTAATAATATTTATTAAACACCCGCTCTGTGCCAGGCACAGTGGTATGGATAAAGATGGTGAAGGCACAAGATGGGATTATAATGTTGATGTAACAAATGCTGAAATACAGGGATGTCCAAATCTCCTGTGAGGCCAGGTGAGGGAGGGGCCATTCAAGGGAGTGAGAGAAGGCCTAGGGATGTGTGACATGTAGCAAAGGTTGAGGACAGGGTGGTGAGAGCATTTGGGGCAGAACAAACAGATGTGTCAGAGGAAGTGTTGTGGGACTGTGAGGTGGTTTCCATGCCCGGAGTATATTGGGTATGTATGTTGCAAAAGTAATTGTGTGTGTGTGTGGAGGGGGAGGGGGTTGAGGTAGCATGGAAGGGCCAGGTAATGGGTCATGGGGGCAGAGAGAGAGAGATGGGTTATGACCTCTAAGCTGCCAAGGTGAGTAGCATCCAAATAAGGCAGGACCTCAAGAACAGAGTTGTGAGATCGGCCAGATTTCCTTCTGTTGTATGTGTGCCGTGAGAGTTTTCTCAGCCTCATCCATTCCTGCTGTCAGGAGATGACACAAAAATATCCTTATTATTCTTGCATTGAGAAATACAAGCTTGGACTGGAATCTTAACAGGTACTGCTGGTTCTGCCTTCTCCACTTCCCAGATGTGAGCATGGCAGCTCCCAGCATCAGCAGCGTTGAGTGAGTGGTTCTGAGGGTCTCCTTGGGCTCTTTTGGCAGAGTGGAAATAAGTTTCTAATCTGAGTCACTCAGGGTTCTGTGCATGGGCCTAGTCTAATAACTAAAAACTTTCTGGAGGAGCCAGAATTTTCGTCATGGATGTTTTCTGACTCATGTTGTCATTGGAATGACTTTTAGTTCCCTTTGGGCATGTCTGACTTCTACACTTCTTAGGAAACGTAGCAAAGGTTGAGGACAGGGTGGTGAGAGCATTTGGGGCAGAAGAAACAGATGTGTCAGAGGAGGCATTGTGGGAATGTGAAGTGGTTTCCATGCCTGGAGTATATCGGGTATGTATGTTGCAAAAATTTGTGTGTGTCGGGGGCAGGGGGCGGGGGTAGAGGTAGGATGGAAGGGTCATCTCTGACCTGAGACCACTGGCCTGAACAGTTCCAGGGTTGGGGTGCTGTGGGCTTGTCAAGTGGCCAGATCACGCCTATATCTGCTCAGGGCGCGTCAATGGTTGAGGAATTTCCGAGAACTAATACAAACAAGTTCATGCCATTGCTCTGAATTTAGGTCCCAGCAGTGTTTATGATTGCTCAACCAGGCCCTCACCAGCTCTTTCTGGAATACTCAGTCCAGTGAGACGTGGGCACTGGGGGACAGAGAAGGAAGAGGAGAGGAATCCTGAAGAATGCTGGATATGCCAGTGGGCTGCAGGGCTTGAACTTGAACCAGTGCATCTAGATGGGCCAACTATGCCTTGTGAACTGAATGTTCTCCAAGGCTGAGGAGAGGTGGGAGGACCCCAGGACCACTACATTGAGGGAAGGAGAGAGCTTGGGACCCCTGGAGCTGGGGACAGAGCTATGAGAACCAGAGGGAGTGGAGATTACTGTGGACAAGAAGCATCTTGGAAGGTCTTTCAAGCACCTGGGTCTGGACAAAAAAGTTCCACATGGGTCAAAGACAACACTGCAGAGATCCTCTGCCAGACTGGGTGTAGCTGGCCAGGGTGGTCCATGGGATGCTCTGAGAACCATTTGTCTTCTCCTCAAGAAGCTTGCAAAATGGGAAATGGCAGGTGTCAGCCTTGGAGGGAGATGGCTGGTTCAGCAGCGCAGGCATCCTTCTCCCTCTGCTTCTGTTTGACTGTTTCCAAGTCAGCTTTAATGTTGTAAACCACTGCTTGTCACTTTGCCAAATTCCTATGCTCTTACTTAAGCGTGATTCACGCACTAGATGTTTTTGACATTTGAAGATTACTTGGTTCTTTGGGCAATTTTCTCGTTTGCCTTCAAAAAAATGCCTGCAGTTCTCTATTTCATCTGGTGGAAAGGTGAGGCCCAGGATGCATGTAATGAACTGATGGCACAGTGAGGCGTTGGGCCCGGTGAACTCGTGGGGTGTAGCTGAGATACAAGGCGGTTTCTACTAAAAGGATCAAGGCAGCTCCTCGACCTCACGTTGGGGATCATTTGTACTGAAGATAATTCATCAGTGGAGTCGTGCTGGCACTGAGTTGGCCTGATGAGCCCATCTCCATGCTGAAGCCAACCATGGGGCCAGCCATTTCCATCCTGACTGCCCACATGCTGTGTGATCCATGTTCTCTGTGGCAGAGGGCTGGTCACTGCAGACCCATGGACATGGGTGTCACCATATGGTCACTCCAGACCCATGGACATGGGTTTCATAATATCATCCTTTCTACTCCACTGAGCCAGGACTGCCCTCACCGGGCAGAGATTAATTGAAAATTCATGTAACTATCCGCTCATTTATTAAGATGCACCTCGTTTTCTTCCTTCCCCCAATGCCTCTCCAATGCCAAACTGAGTCCCCGCCCCTGGGAGAGACGGGAGAAAGAACAACCTGATCCCCACCTTGAAAGAAACCATTGGTCTCATGGAAAAAAACCACAGATCCGTGGCCGTGCAGTGTTTGTCTTGGAATGTTTGTTCATTTTCCCATTCGTTCCCTGTGTAAGCTGTGCATCTCTCCCCACCAAGCCCGGTGCTCTGAAGGTGGCATTGAGGGCCCTGAGTTTGTCCCTAGCTCCCTCCCTCCCTTTGTAATGTGTCCCTTCCTTCCCCACAGATGTGGTGGGAGGCCTCTGCACCCTGCTGTGGGGTAAGGTGGCATCGGGCACACAGAGAGTGACCTGGGGTAGTCTTTGGTCACTCACAAGGTGATTTCACTTGGCAAATGATCTGAAAAGAGGCTGGTGTTCTCACAGGCGTCTGTGAACCCCATGCCTGAGCTTCTTAGTCCTCCCAGCTGTGCCGTTCCCCGGATGGAGTCCATTCCATTAAAGGACCGGAAAACAGAACTCTTGAAGACAGGATAAAGGATTAGGGATAATTTCATTTCAGAAGAAAGAGGCTGAGGAGGGACTTAATTGTCTTTGAAGGATCCTCCTGTGGAGGACAGAGATGAGTTGTTCTCCATCTCACTGAGCGAGAGGAGACAAAGTGGATCTCAAATGAATGTGCAAAGCTTCCAGTGAGTTGGGGCTGGCCCCCTTCAGGGAAGGTTCAGGGAGACTGGGCAGACAGAGTGGGTGGCACCAGGGAGTGCGGGGGCCGCGCAGACGGATGTGTTTGTGCGGGGTGGCGGGGGAGGTGGGAGGGCTGCTGTGGGAGAAAGAGATGTCTCCATCCCCTCTCAGAAAGAAAATTGTAGAAAGCAAGAAATTAACAGACAGTAAGTAGGAGAGACCCCCAGTGGCAGGGAAGCAGGTTTGGAGTGGGTTCAGGCTAGCTGGGTCCTGCAGACTGGGTGGAAAGCATGTCAGCTGAAGTACAGAGGTCACACAGGGACAGTGGGAGGGGCCGATGGGGCTGCAGAGCTCAGTTTGAGCCTCTTTCCCCCAGAGGCATGGGGATCCACTGGAGATGCTTCAGCCGGGGGGCGACCCATGATGGGGCTTCTGATTCTGGTGGGTCCTCCCTTGACAATGGGGGATGCCACACAGCATAACCCCCAATGCCAGTCTACAGATGCTTGCCAGTCTCAGACTGGCTTGCAGCAAACAGAGGAAAATACTGATACCATGCAGTGAGTTTTTCACAGAACTAAATGCATTGCATTTAAAGTGCTGTCCTTATTCTAAGATTATGTTCTATGAGCCAAGATTCTTTGTAGCAAGCAACAGAAACCAATCCTGCGTAATTGAAGCAGAAAAGGAATTTATTAAAAGGGTATTAGTCAGCCCAGAGTCTCCAGGGTGATTGGCGAACCAGGCTCAGAGGCCACATGGCCAGGAATGACAACAGTCATACCCAGATCTGGCCCCACAAGGCCCCACAGCTGCCCTGCTGGTCAGACCTCCAGTTGGTCCAGACCAGCACCACCAAGCTTCCAACAGTGGGTGCTGCACATGCTGCAGTTCTACACTCTCCCCACTCCTGTGGGTCACTGACTTCTGATTTAAAGTGTGTGTCGGTGCGCCCTGTTGGTAGGGCAAGGGAGGTAAGCAAATTTGCCGTTTTCAGCTTCTATAACGCAAGATGGGCTTAGCTTCCACAGCAAGGGCCTTCCTAGACACAAGGCAGGAGCTCAGGTGCTGAGAACCCGCCCTGGAAGGAAAGGTATTTCTTCTCTGTCTCTTTGACTGTATGTGCATGTGTGAATTTTTAAAATGTTCTTTGTTTTGTGAAGCCAAGGTGATTAGGTTGTTTGATGTTTAAAGCATTATTATTACTTGGCAGAATGTGAAGTTGGAAAGCTATTATTTGTTCCCAAAAGTTTTGAAGGTTTAGTAGTCCATGAAATTCAAGACTAGGACTTTAGTGCCAGACAGGCTGGGCCTAAATCCCAGGGCTGCCCCTTACTAATCAAGTAGCCTTGAATGAAGGTTTCTGAGGTCCTGTTCTGTTGTTGTTTTTTAAAATCCCCTTAGCCTATTTATGTATCTTTAGATCTAAAGGTAGTCTTTTTTTTTTTTTTGACATAGACTCTCACTCTGTTGCCCAGGCTAAAACGCGGTGGCATGATCACAGCTCACTGCAGCCTTAACCTCCTGGGCTCAGGCGATCCTCACACCTCAGACTCCTGTGTAGCTGGGACCACAGGTGTGCACCGCCACACCCTGTATGTATTTTTTAGTTTTTTTTGTAAAAGATAGTAATACTCACTGCTCAGAGTTGCAGTGAGCAGTGAATAAGAAGACATGGGTGAAAAGTGTAATCAACAGCCGGTAAGAAATTGGTGACACTGTTGGGTTGAGGGGTCGACATTGATCAAAACAGCTTTCTGGAGGCAGATCCTAAATCATCCAGAATGGCTTAGAATCTGTTCCTGTGCCTGCTGGAGTTACACGTTCGTGGCAACAAGCACCTGAGAGCACAGTGATAACATCCCGAGAGCCTGGGGAGTCTTGTGCATTTCTTCTCTGCTAACGCTTGTATGCTGGAAGGAAGCTGTTGTATTCTGAAACACTGATGCATCCCAGGTTCAGAAACCCTGACCTCACAGAGCTCCACTTCTAGAAAAACACCTAGGGCAATCCAAGCCCCACCCTCCGATGGGACTGGATGTCTTACAACTGCGGTTTGGTGGGCATTTTCCCCCTTTGTCCCCCTCCCTCCTCTGTCGGGATGGACAGGACAGGCTGAGTTGTCCTCTGCAGATCCATGCCTCAGTTTCTTCATCTAGCAAAATGCAAGTGATACACCAAGGTCACCAGGGCAGTGAGTTGGTGGCAGAGCCGGGACTCTAGTGCAAGATCTCTTCATGCAAATGTAAGAGATGCTACGTGGTGTTGAGCTGGAGGAACTCAGTCCTCTTTTGCCTGATGAGATTCACATCACCCTGTCTTTTGAGCTGTTCCCATCTCTCTGTCAATAGATCCATTGTCCGTGATTTACTGAAACTCTTCCTGGAGAAGCTGCATTTTATCCATTGCTACCTGTCGTGTATGGTGGGTGTCTAGCGTGTTGCCAGCTAAATAAACATGGTGGCCTTCCTGGCCAAGTTCACTTTTTCTGCCCCTCCTGGGGCTCCATCTTTGTTCTTCTCACTCTACATGTTCTCTCTTCAGTATTGTTATGGGCTTCCTAAAACAGTGGTTCCCGAATCCGTATCTTCAGTACTGACCCCACTGCTGACGTGAGACTCTTCATGCCGGCTCATTAAGGGCCATCTCCTCTGGATACTCCACAGGCACCTCCATTTGAGCCCTTCTGAAGCTGATCTTAGCCTCTTTCCCCAATCCCAACCCAAGTCTCTTCCTCCACCTGGGTTCCTATCTCACGGCCCTGATAGAAGCCTGGGAGTCTTCCTGAACGCTCTTCCTTCTGCCCCCGACGTAGAGCCATTCCCGGGGCCATCAGCCTTCTTCCCATCATTACCTCCATCCTCTCTCTCCATTCCCACCAAGACCCCTGTTTGATTCAGGCTCTATCCTCTCTTATGGGATTTGACAGCAACCTCTTAACTCATCTCCTGGCCTCAGAGCTTTTCCCCGCCCATTCATTCTCCATCCAGAGCCAGGGCACAAATTCTTTCCTGACAGCCTTCTGCTAGAGCCATGGCTTAGAGATCTCGTTTGGGGATACACGTTTGTTGTGTGGTCACCATGTGTGGCTACATGGAGAGACCGAAGTGAATTGTCTGCCTGCAAGCATTTACACTCGGGTGAGCACAATTCACACACTCCTTGGCTTAGCACATGGGACCAAACTTACATATATTGAACCTTGAGCTTTAGGTACCTTGTCTTGATTCTGGCAATAGTGCCATGCAGTAGGCACTGCCGTGATCCCCACTTTCCTGATGGAGACACTGAAGCAGACAGACATGAAGTCGTTTGTCCGGGGGAACAGAGCAAGTCAGTCGTGGAAGGAGGCGCTGTGCCCAGGCAGCCTTGACCCTGGGATTTTCATTTTTATCACTGCATTGTCTCCCCTCCAGCCTCACCTTTCTCTCCCCTCTAGCCTCACCTTTCTCTGCTCTTTACCCCTTGTAGACCCTTTAGAGCTCTGCTGAAGTGCTTGTAGTCTCCCAACACCGTGGACTTGTTCAGCCTGGATTTTTAGCATTGAGTTTCTTCTGCTTGGAACCTTCACTGCCACCATGACCCCCACCCTCTACTGAGGCTGTGTCCAGTGTGGTGGGAGAGACCACCTGGGGCTCTTTCTTTAAGCACGTCCCTCCCCCAGGGCTGGGAAAGACGCCCCTCCTCAGTGCCCCTGTCTCGTTCTGTCCATCGCCTTGGAGTAGTTAGTTCATCTTTCCCGTCAGCTAAACTGTGATTTCCTTGAGGGCGGGGTCTGTCTTGCTCATTTCTGTCGCCGAAGCCCAGCACAGTCCCTGGCATATTGTAGACACACTGTAAGTATCTGTTGAAAGAGTGGATGAATCCAGACACACCTTCCACTGTGGGCTCCTGCCTCTCACTGCGGCAGTGGGGTTTCCAAACTAAGAGGCTTTGTGCTTCCACCTGCCCTCCTGCCTGACTCCCCACCCCATCCTACCTGGACCCCGCCATGGAGCCAGGGCCTGATCCTTGGTCTTTGTTGCTGTAGCGCTTGGTGATGGAGTGGGCATGGGCACTGTAAGGAACCCCGCTTGGGAGGGTGTCCCAAGGCTGGCAATCCCTAATTGGGTCTAGGGGCAGATCCTTCCTGACTCCTGCCCCTGTCCAAGCAATTTGTGGCCTATGCAGCCTCCACATAGGCGTCTCGGAGGGGCCTGCAGACCCAGTGCTTTGGTTTTGAAATGTTAGGCTTCAGCATGATTTAGTGCCCTGGCATTTCTGAGCTAGTTTACAGTAATCAGGCATTTGTTAATGCTCACTTTCTCCTCCACGGACTGTTGCTGACACAGGAATTTTCTTTGTTGATTAGATTTAGCCCTGTGCAAAACGGTAACCAGGGTAGGGTAGTAAGGGAAGCCTGGATGCCAGCAGTGATGGTAACTGGGGCCCAGGGATGCTGGGGCCACTGCTTATGAACTTTGTTAGTGACTTAACCCCTCTGAGTCTCAGCTGTTTCATCTGTGAGTCAGGGATAACCCTACCCAATACGCTGGGGTTACTGTGAGGATTAAAAAAGAAAGACTACAGAGCATTGTGTTTGACTCAGCATGCACTTCGTCAATCCTGAGCCCCCTTCCCTGCCCCTTAGTGCCCATGTTTGGACTGACTTATTGGTACATGAGTTCCACAAGGTGCCAGATGGTACTTTTCATGGTAAAGGAATCTATAGGTAAAGAACGGGCTTTCGCTTTCTCCTAGCACTGTTCGGATTCATTACTGCCTCCACCTCCTGCCCCGTCACACACCCCATTGGTGTCTTCTAGAGTCTGGAGTTGCAGACCACAGATACTAGCAAATGGTCCTACTGACTAAATTAAAACAGGCCAAGTCAGAAAACTCAGCTTCCAGATTGCCAGGCCAGTATGATTTTCCCAAAAAGAAGAACTTCCATGAGGTCACATTTGTGAGTTGTAATTTTGAACTCTGCAGACACCAGCCCTGCACTCTGGCCAGAAGGCCCGCTCCCCTGCCTTCTCTTCTTTCCCTCTCTTGAGTCATTTCTGCTACCTCTGAGCCAGTGAAAGTGGAGGCCAGGTAAAGGCTCCTGGTCTGTCCTGGCGCTCCCCAGGCTAGAGGGTCCCACCTGGGAGGGCACAGCCATCACAGGAGCTACAGGGCTGTCTGTGGCCTGCACTGTCGGTGGGAGCCCACGGCCGGGGTGATTGCGCTCATGTACACATGTGACTTTCCCCCTCTTCCCTATCTTGCTGGGCTTGACTCATCTCTTTAATCACTGTGGACTTGGATGTTCTGTTATTTCCAGGGCATCTTCTCAATTTCATTCTAAAAGTACGTCCTCGCTCAGTTCAGAATAGATTTTTAATTGTCCTTTCCCTGAAAAATGTTGAGCAGAATGAGTCCTCAGGATAACAGTGGCCTTAACTAGGAGTCTGGTGTTGGGCTCAGTGCTGAGGCCCATGTCGCAGTGGGGCTGGGGGCTGAGGGCTCCGGTGGGCTGCACTTCGGGGTGCGGCTGGTCTCTGCATGGCCCTTTCCCCACTCAGGAGATTCTATTCCTGGCTCATAGGTCGTTTGTTGAGAGGAAGGGACTTGGGGCCAGTCATTACTCCAGCATTAGGCTGCCTGTCCCAGCTTGGCTGTTTGGCTGGCCGACTTCACCACTCCCTTCTCCCCACTGAGCCACAGAGGCCTCGTCGTGTAACATGTCACAAAGGTTAGATAAGGACGCGCGGTGCTTTCGCTCGTGGAATGCCTGCAGAATAACATGGTTTCCCACACACGGAGACACAGGCTGCTTGTGTGGCCAGCACGGGGGGTCCTACGTCAGCATGTGGTGACCCTTGGCCTCGCCCACCATCAGCTCACTCTGCCTGTGTCTCCTCCTGCCCAGCGACCCTCACGGACTCCCCATTGTCTATCCAGTAAGAACAATCCCTCAGCCATTTCAGAGCTGTCTACAGCTGGAACTCGCCCACCCTGTGGCCGCCCCTCGAAGCCCTGTTTGCTCTCCTTCCTTGCTGCGTCCACACCGATCCTGTCACTGCTTCCTCATGCCTGAAATTCTTACTGTGTGCAGCCCGTTGAGGTAAAGGGCCAGAGACTCACTTAAGCTGTGTCAAGGAACGGGGTTTGGTTTTTTTTTTTTTTTTTGAGACAGAGTCTCGCTCTGTCGCCCAGGCTGGAGTACAGTGGCACAATCTCGGCTTACTGCAAGCGCCGCCTCCCGGGTTCACGCCATTCTCCTGCCTCAGCCTCCCGAGTAGCTGGGACTACAGGCGCCCGCCACCACGCCTGGCTAAATTTTTTTGTATTTTTAGTAGAGATGGGGTTTCACCGTGTTAGCCAGGATGGTCTCCATCTCCTGACCTCGTGATCCACACACCTCGGCCTCCCAAAGTGCTGGGATTACAGGCGTGAGCCACCGCGTCTGGCCAACAGGGTTTGTTTTATAGGAGGCAGAATCCCACAGGAACACAGGGCCCGCTGGCTCCCGAGACCAGGCCGCCTGAAGTCCTCCATGCGTCTTCATCTCAGGGCCCTGCTGACGTGGCGACTGCTGCCCTCCGAGCAGATTCTTCTGCAACTTTCTTAATTTTCTTCCTGATGTCAACTGATAGATCGTGTGTATTCTCTGGCAAAAAATTCCAAAGGAAGAGTCCAGTGGGCTTAGCTGCCTGCCGCTGCCCCACCTGGCAGAGCTCCCGGTGCCAGGGTGTCTGCAGAGTGCCTGCTGGACCTTGCGCTGGCCGCCTTTGGGTCTGAGGCTATCTCTGGTCCCAGCCGCGTCCACCCTTTTCCGGAAATGGCACTGCTGAGGCCCATCTGTCAGCGGGGGCTCTGGGTGGGGCAGTCACTATGGGTGGCACGTGTACAAGTCATCTTTCCGCCACCCCTCCACCCGAATCCTACCCAACCTTCAAAGCCTAGCATCAATCTCACACCCTCCCAGAAGCCCTGGCTGCCTCCTCCTCCTCCTTTATCAGTCCACAGAGACCTTAGAGACCGGGCCAGGTGCCAGGCCAGGGGCTTTCATTAGCATCTTCGCACAACAGTCCTCACAGCAACCTTCTGGGAAGTAGGTATCATTGTGTCCCCTCCTTACAGAGAGGGAAACAGAGGCTCAGAAGGGCTGGGTGACTCACTCAGTAGTGTAGACGAGGCTCCAGCCCACCCTGTAATTCCATTCAATGCTTCTTCCACCTGTTCCAGGTCCTTTGAGCCCCTCCAATCCTCCTGGTCTGTCACATGCTAGACAATGGTTGGGGCCTGTCTTGTGGTGTCTCCCGGGGTGGCCTGAATTGTAGGGACCTGTGGTCTGTCCGTTGCTGAAGGGATGTCTGCTCCTGAAGATCACATGGTCAGGGCAGAGTCAGAGGCCGGGTTGGGGGCCCAGTAGGGCCTCCCTGCAGAGCACAGGGAAGTGGAGGCCGTCTCTGCGTCTCCTCTCCCCTCCTCCTCTTTTGGGCTGGCCGCTCCTAGAGGGCAGAAGTGAAGAATTTCTGGTACAAAGTCATTCTGCTTGTCCTGAGTGTCAGGAAGGAAGATTTAGACAAGATTGTGTGTGTGCGTGTGTCTGTAGCTTGTGTGTCTGTGTCAGCATGTCTGCTTTGTGTGTCTGAGTGTGTGTTCATGTGCCTGTGTGTCTTGGTGTGTGAACCTGTGTGTGTGTTATATGTTGTGTGCGTGACTGTGTATGTGTGTGTCTGTGTGTTACTGTGTCCGTGTGTGACTGTGTCTGTGTTCGTATGCATCTGTGTCTCTGTGTGTGTCTGTGTGTTGTGTGTACGTCCGTGTGTGTGTTCATGTGTGTGTGTCTGTGGGTATCCAGGTACAGCATGTTCATACATCTGTGTGTGTGTCCATTTGTTCAGGTGGCGTATTATCTCTGGTTCCAAAGACCAGGTCTGTGTGTGAATGTATTTGCATGCATGTGTGTGTATTCAGGTGTCTGTGTTTGTGTCAGTTTATCTGCCTCTGTGTCTGAGTCAGTGTGTTCGTCTTTGTGTGTTCAGGTATTGTCACTGCATCTGTGTAACATTACAAGCCAGGTAAGTTGGTGTGGTTTGTGGTGGTCCGTCAATCAGGTTCATGTGTCTTATAAGCCAGACAACCGCAGAAACCATGTGTTTGAGTCCTGCAGGTCAGTGCGTTCAGGTCGCAGGTGGTGTCCGCGGTTTCCAGGTGTCCGTCAACGGGTCCAGGTGTCATGTTTGTACGTCCAGGTCCTCATGCGCTTCAGGTGCGTCAGCGTTCCGCTGTCCGTGCGGCCTTGCCTGATGCGTCAGCATGTCCGCGGGTCTCAGGTGTCCCAGTGTCCGTGCGGAGGTACGGCCTTTGTGCATCCGTGCATGCGTCTCAGGTGTCCTGTGTCTGCATGCCCAGTGCGGTCCGGTGTCTCTCAGGTGGTGCGTGTTCCAGTGCGTCCATGGTCCGTGCACCATGCATCCGTAAGTGTCCCAGGCATCCCAGGCTCATTCCATGTGCGTACACGCCAGCAGTGTCCATGCACAAGTCCTTTGCGTCAGGCTCCAGGCAGTCCAGGCAAGGTCCCATCTTCATACGCCCATGTCCGTGCGGTTGTAAAGTCTGTGTGGTGGTGTGTGTCTCTGTGTGTTGTGTGTGTCCCTGTGTATGTCCGTGTGTCTGTGTCTCTGTGTTCCCAGGTTGTGTGTGTCCATGTGTCTGTGTCTCTCTGTGTTGTGTGCCTGTGTGTATGTCCCTGTCTGTGTCTGTTATGTGTGTGTCTGTGTATCTTTGTCTCTGTGTTGTGTGCCTGTGTGTGCGTCCCTGCCTGTGTCTGTGTTGTGTGTGTGTCCATGTGTCTGTGTCTGTGTTGTGTGTGTGTCCAGGTGTCATGTGGTCCGCGTGTGCAGGCAAGAGGGCAGTGCCTGTGTGTGTATCTGTGTCTCTCTGTGCTGTGTATGTGCCTGTGTGTGTGTGTGTGTTCGTGTTCCTCTCAGGCTGTGTATACCAGGTAAAGGCCCTGTGTTCGTAAGGTTCGGCGCGGTGCAGCGGCAGGCAGGGCTGTAAGCCTATGCTCCTGACGGACGACGCTGTGCTCCTCCAGGAGGCCTTGAATTCCCCATTCAGCGCCAAGCCTGCGAGGGATCCAGTCACTCGCCCACACCTCTGTCGGTGAAATGCCAGCAAGCCATTTATGTCCCTATTGCTTAGAAAATGCAAACTCAAGTCATTCAACAAAAGCAGTCCTTGAATGGGTCTTGCTGACTTGCCCTTCAGGGCCTCAGGGCCTGGCTGTTGTGGAGCCGTGGCGGGGAGCCACAGGCCTCAGAGTGGACAGTGGGGTTTGGTGGGTCCCACAGGGGGTCCCTGGGAAGCTCCTGGTCATGGGAAGCGTTTTTCACTCGCCCGCTTGCTGTTTCTTTTTTCCCTGCGAACAGAAAAGCCTGGATGGTTCTCCCAGCTGCTGTGTGGGGCCAGGCTCTGCAGGGCTCTTCTGGGGCCGCGAGAGGCGTCTGCTGCGTGGGTCAGCCTGGCCGACTGACCTCCCCGGGCCTGACCTCCCCGGGCCTGAGCCTCCCACCCCAGGGTCTTCTCTCTTCACTGAAGGGGTCCCTTCCGCCCTGTCCCGAGGGCTACTGCGCCGCGGGCTGCCCCAGCTCCGTCTGCGCTTGCATTCAGATCCTCTCTGAGAACTTCTTAAGCAGTGGCACAGCCCATGCCTTTTCCTTGCAGATTCTCAAAGGGCTTAAAGAAGAACTCTGGGCTGGTGTTTCTCTCAAAGGGAAACAGCCTCTGTGATTTCTGGAGTGTGTCATTCCGCTACTACTTGGCGGATCTGTTGCTGGCTGTGGGGTCAGTCAGAAAGGCCTGGCCTCAGCCTGGCGGGCAGGGGTCCTGTGGGAACACCATTCCACTCTCCACGGGCTGGGGGTGCAGTGTGGGATCTTGCTGGTCCTCCCAGGCCTCGGCTGGTTCCCAGGGGCCTCCCCCCGAGCTCCTTCTCCATCCTGGAGTGTCCTAGCCAGGTAACTCTAGCACAAACCGTATGTCCCCATAAGCCAGGCTCCTCCACCACGCATATGAAACAGCAGCAGCGTGTCTTTCTCCCTGAAGACGAGTGTGGAGCTCTAACGGCTCCAACCTCTCCCCTACCCCATTCACCATCCTTAGTGGCTTTGCTGGGGCATCTGCTCTCTCTCCTTTCCTGCCCAGCTGTCCACCTGTCACACCCAGCACAGCCCCGAGGTGCTGCCTCTTCACACGTGGCTCCCTGAAGGACAGTGGGGCTCTTGCTCCTTTTCTCGTAATAACAGCACCATCCACCGTTCCTCTCCGAGGAACGGTGGGTAGAACCGATACTTCTAGAACAAGTGCTTAGGGCTTATTGCTGTCAAAGGTGGGAAATGCATCAGATTTAAACGACCTATTGTAAAAGTCAGTCAATAATGCCTTACGTAGTTTCCCCTAAAATGGAACTTTGGGAGCCTCTGAGTGTGCACGCGTGCAGGTGTGTGTATGGGCAGGTGCATTTGTGTGTGCATGTTTCCTGTGAGAGAATGAGCAGCGAATGGAAATCAGACTCAGTCACCATTTGGTGTATCTCCTTGGTTCACTTTGACTGCTCTACAT
Source organism: Papio anubis (assembly GCF_008728515.1). NCBI lineage: Eukaryota > Metazoa > Chordata > Mammalia > Primates > Cercopithecidae > Papio > Papio anubis. The sequence goes on from NC_044989.1 coordinate 23,079,255, forward strand.
TGTTAAATTGTTTCTATTATTTGTCATCTATGGTTTCATTTATAACCAAAGTGGACCGCTTTGGCTATAAAAAGTGACAAAGACAGGAAACATAAAAAACATTTATGTGGAGCCACCCCAAGTTAATGAGGAGCCTAAGAATGATAATTCTGCAAGTTTGCCTCAAGGTTATTTTTACCAGATCCATAAGTTGTGATCATCTGATCCAAGTTCTTATATAGGTCATCTAAATGTCTTTAGTACGTCAAATGAGAGGAAGAAAGAAGGGCATGGGGGACAGATAATACAGAGATAATTTAACCAGCTTGCCTTTTATTGATTGGAAAAAATTATTACCAGCAATGTGTTATTTGGAAGAAGAACTTATAAATCTCTCTCTGAATCTCGCTTTATCTCATCATTTAGATAACATTTGAACATTACTAAAACACTGCAGTCGATTTTTCTTACACTCAAAAATGCACGAATTCTAAAGATCGGGTCACAAAAGCAGTTTTTATCTGTTTTTAAAGCAGATGCACATAATTAAGTTTCAATTATGTTTTAGATATGTTGGTCCCCAAACCAAAATGTCGTTTTTTATTTGTCAACAAATCAGTCTTTCCTTGCACAACTAATTTAAAGGAAATGAAATGTTGTGTATAACTTGTTAAATGGGAAAATGTTGAAATGTGTCTTTGTATATAATGAACGTTATTTAAAAATGATCTTTTAATGCTCATTTAATATAATCTTTGAATAATATACTCATATAAAATATTTAACTAAAAATCTTTTTTACCATAAGCCATGCAAAAATGATAAAATGATTTTTTTTTAATTGTAGGGGGTTTGTGAAATTACAGATTACTGTGAAAGGAGTTCATTAGTCAAAAACAGGATTGGAAATGCTGATCTAGAGACACAAAGTCCAGGGATTTCAGGAGGGAGCTGGAGAAGGAGAGAGAAGTGAGGGCGGGGAAGAACCAGTCCCCGTCTGGTAAGGCGTATGCGGCTTCCTCCTTGGGCTCCAGCAAATACCTCTCTCGCCAGGGCCCGCCAGACCAGGGCTCCATAGCAAATGCCAAAAGCTAGCCAGAGGTGAGGGCATTTAGGAATGCTGCCTTTGAGCTCATCCTTCAAAGAACGCAACCCTGGGCGGGTAGCAGGGTGAGCCCCCTACCTGCGTCCTACCCTGCTATGGGGATAGGGAGTGAGCTGGAGACACGGATGAAAGGAAGCCAGTGTCCCCCTAGATAGCAGCCCCAAAAGGAGCAGCCCTTGGCTGATCCTCGCTAAGCTGCTTTGCCGGCTTGCCTTAGATTAGACTGGGTGTACCGGGTGCAGGCGGCATCATTTCTGAGAACTGGCTGTCACATGACTTGGCAGAACAATAGCAGCCAGGTGGAATTTTGTCCCCTGTACTATTTGTGAGCAGTGGAAGGACCACAGGACACTGGTGAGCCAGGCTGGGTCTCTTTCTTTATAGGACACATATCAAAGCCCAGAGAGGTGGGAAGAGGCCGCCTAGGGTCTCAGGGTGGCCAAGAGCGTGCTGTGTACACATTCTCCCAGGCTCCCATGTATGCATTCTTCCAGTGTTCTGGGACAAGGGTATGTGCCATTTCAAAGATACTGATCACAGAGGACGACTGTGCCCTTCCCATGTCTGGGGGGTGCCTTTGAGGTGGCGAGGTGGCCTCAGAGTCATGGAAAAGGCTCTTGGGAGGGACAGCTGGGTTCTGGAAGGCTGTGGGAAGGGGAGGAAGGGATGAGTAGGGCAGAGGTTTAACTTACGCAACAGCAGAAACTATTCTACTGTGCTCAGGCTCTGCAGGTGTTTTGTGACCCTCCTGCAGGAACATTTATTTGTATCTATTCCAGCTGGTTGACCTGCCACAGCCCATCCTCAAATGTATCAATCCAAGGTACTATTATTTATAGAATCATTAACTCATGAGCTCCCCAAGGCTCCCCTGCCAAGTGACTTCCCGGCGGCCACTGGTCACCTCCAGGAGCAGGAGCTCCTAGCCCAACTGAGGGGAGGCCCCTCCTCCCTCAGCTTTTCTTTCTGCCCCTCGGGGTCTCCCAGAGCACACCTGGTCCGCCTGCTTCTGGACGGCCTTTCAGGCATGTACAGAGGCAAAGACACCCTCCCCGCTGCTGCAAATAAATGCCCAATCTGCGAGAACGTCTCCTGCCCCGGCTCTTCACACATACTTTTCATGTCCTTTTGGCATCTGAGTCACATCTCTAAATGGCCTGCAGTTTGTCAACATCCCATGGAAAGTATGGCCGGAGAATCCAGGGCAGCGCTCAGAGCTGTGACCAGGACAGCAAAGGGCCAGGTTGCCAGCTCTTTCTGCCAAGGTCTCAGTGCACAGCTGGACCCAGCCTCAGCTGACAGCTCTTCTGGAAGCTTCTGAGTTCTAGCAGGGGGTGATACAGTCTGCCATGAGGGTGAGGTACACATGACACACCCTGAAATCTAACCTTTAACAGAGCCACATGTGTCATTCAGAAAAGAACATTGCTTTCAAGGCCTTTTCCTATTCTAACCAGACAAGTGATAGCACTCTTTTATAGAGTGATGTGGATTTGAGCCATTAAACGATTTGCTTACTGATACCCAGGCCTCTTGATCTGACGTTTCATGTCCCAGGGGACCACTGCACGGTGCCTCTGAACGTCCCTACTCTTTTTCCCAAAACAGTTCCTAACAGGAGCTCAGGTCTCCTGACTCCACAAGAAAGTGCTGGCTAATTGCACAGCCGAAAACTGTGCAGGAGCCAGCTCGAAAGGGGGCCACACATTGATCATTCTGGGCTGAATATTTTTACGGCTTTCTATATTTACACCAAAATGGAGGTGAACTTAACAATACGGTGTTATCACAGGAAATGAATGAATCTGTCAAAAATCACTCTTTTACTGAATGACTTCTTTAACCTGAGCTGCCAGAAAAGTCTCTCACAGTGGGAGGCCATGCTTTAGATGGTGTGTCCTGATGAAAAATTGATATTGGCGGAAATAACATTTTTTTAAACTTCTAGGTGTTAACGGTCACTTTGAGTTCTCTGTGAGGCTCAGAGGGGTGGCGTGTTCTGCGTGGCCACATCCGTGTTTATTAGTTTATGACCTTCTGCTGTGGCATTTCATCATCACAGCAAAATTGCAACCTTTCAGTGCCTACGGACAGTCACGTTAAAATGGCTTTGAGGGAGAGATGGCTCATGTGGTCAGGCGTTTTGGTGTCACACTCAATTGGCTAAACATAGTCATTTTGGGTTCTATTATTGACTAATTTGAGTAATTCACCTACTGGGAAATATTTAAAGATAAAAATGTAAAACCCTGTCAGTGTATGAGCAAGGTCCTTGATGTCAGTTTTGTGACATATTTTTAAACACTGGAATCTGTTCTGTGGAATATTCTGGCATGTTGTAGTTAAGTAAAACAATGTTGGAAGCCCATCAGCTGCCTGTTTGCCCATCTTCCTGTGCTCACAGAGGCTCCTATTAAAGGGTGGTTATTTTATACCTGGGCGGCTCCCATTTAATAGAGAATGCCATTAACAAGCATGCCAGAGTCTGTCCCTGCCTGCAGCCTTGATTAGCCATCAGCATGCGTGAAAGCTTATTTCTTGATTGGTGTTGAAATATGTCACACCCTGACGGAGCGTTGGAGGCTATCACTGCTGACGGATTAATGACACAGCACCTGCCGCATGGCCTCATCCACGACAACTGCCATCCAGAGAGAACAGAGTTTGGACCGTGCCCACAGAAGGCCTTGGAGTGTTGACGTGGGCAGGTCTAGGAATCTGTGTGGGCAGAAACGTAGGGGAGCTGAGTCACTCTGGGGCAAGCAGCTGTGTCTTTCGCTGTCCCCCAGCATGTGAGACTTGGGACCTGAAGGCCCATTTTCCCCCAGTGATGTTTCGAGGTAGGTATTTAAGGTCTGGCATGGGTATAGGACTTCACTAGTTTCCCCCACCCTCTATCCCTCCTTCCTGGCACTTCATAGTCACTTTACTATGCTTTGTCTTTTGCTGTGGTGGGTGTCCTGGTCTCAACTCCTCTCATCTACCTACACCAACGATGACCACACACCCACTGTGTGCAGGCACCATTGCCAGAGTGCATCATACAGGTTGTCAGTCCCTTGGAGGCAAGAAAGGTGCCTTGTTTACCACCCTCCCCCCTCCGCCACACACGCACTTAATTATGTTATATGATTGATACTCAGTGTTTAAGTGGCTGATGTGAGTCAAATTGTCATGTATGGCTGAACAATGTCCCTCTTCTCGTGCCCAAACCTGAGGGCTGAATTGGAGCTTGGCAAACCCTGAAAATTTCAAAAGATTTTACATGATGCAAGGAATGATTTGGGGCCATTGACTTCCCCAGCAGAACCAGCAAAGCCTCCCAGTACTTCTTTGGTATTTTGCTTTGCAATGTCCCAGCCTTTCCCTTTAAGTCTCCTTTTTGGGCTTATATAGCACTTATATAGAAAGTGCTACACACCGTCTCTCAGCCCAGGTTAAGTGAGGCTGGACTCTGGGTTCTCATCCTGATTCTGCTGCTAACTCAAGGTATAGCTTTGGTTGGGCTAGTGTCTTCTTTCTGGGCTTTGGCTCCCCTCTGTGCACAGCAAGGGAGTTTGGAACTCATGGCCAACTCTTTGAGTGAGGATTGCGAGCATCCACCTCTCCCCAACACCAGCCTGCACTTGGGCACATGTGTTCACACACACACAGGCACACACTTGTGCACACATGCTCAGCTGGCCATGCTCTGTCACTGATAAGCCAGTGCCTCTAAGGTCTGTTCTCTACATGTGAGTTGCTTTTGTGCAGCCCGGGGAGCCGTGGTTGCTGGTGCTGGGGCCTTGGTGCCCACATGTCCCTGGGAGTGATATGTGCTCCTCGGTGCCCTGAGGGACAGAGCTTCAGTTGTGGGGTCTCACTGCACTCTACAGATGTTTCTTTTTTGCTTTCAAATGAACATAACTGCCTTATCAAAAGTTTGGGAAACAGGCCGGGCACGGTGGCTCACTCCTATAATCCTAGCACTTTGGGAGGCCAAGGTGGGTGGATCACCTGAGGTCAGGAGTTTGAGACCAGCCTGGCCAACATGGTGAAACTTCGTCTCTACTAAAAATACAAAAATTAGCCGGGCATGGTGGCGGGCGCCTGTAATCCCAGCTACCTCGGAAGCTAAGGCAGGGAGAATTGCTTGAACCTGAGAGGCAGAGGTTGCAGTGAGCTGAGATTTCGCCACTGTACTCCAGCCTGGACAACAGAGCAAGACCCTGTCTGGAAAAAAAAAAAAAAAGTTTGGGAAACAGGAGGGGAAGGCAAATCACCTATAACACCCCTTTCCCTTCCAACAGCTACCACTATCATTTTGTACGTTTCCTTCTAGTGACTTTTTAAATTTATATTGTTTCAATTTTTTTATACTTGGCACTGTAATAGGCACTTTACATATATTAACTACTTGAATCTTCTCAACAATCCTCCTGGATAAAAATGAGTGAATCTCATTTTACAGATGAGAAAACTGAGTGGAGGTTGAGTTGCTGGGTATATTCAGCTTGCCGGGGCTGGGATTAGAAATCTGGCCGTGTGACTCTGGACCCTCTCTTCCTTCCACCGGTGAAGTGGTTATCAAATTTCACCTGTCTGAAAGTCACCTGGAAGACTTGTTAAACCTCTTCCTGGGCCTCACTTCCACAGTGTGCGATTCAGTGAAGCTGGGTGAGGGAGGCCTGCCATCCTGCACTTCCAGCAAACCCCCCAAGCAATGCCAGTGGTATGCTGGTATGGAAACTATACATTGAGAACGATTGTACTAGTCCATACTGCTGCCTTCTGGAGACCTCCTCCTCTATCCTGATTTCCCCACTCATTCTGAAAGAATTCCACTGTGTTACTATTTGGCTTCACACAGATCACTTTTAGTGACTACATGAGATGATGCATGTTCTAAAAGGAATCTATTGCTTGTTTGATGCTTTGGAATTCACAAACCTGCCTTAGCTTAGAGCCCAGGAAAATCACCCATAGTTAAATCCCTCCCTGAGAAGGGCTCTCTGGGCCCTCCAGCTGGCCCAAAAGGGACAGGTGCCTGAGATCATTACATCAGTGCCCAGTGCCGTTCAGTTACTAAATCTCACCCATTCTTCAAGGCGCTGTTCAGCCTTCACCTTCCCCAGGAAACTCACCCGGCCTGCCTCAGCCCGCAGGATCTCTTCCTTGCTGAGCCTCTGATACCTGTGCTACTGTGGTCAGTCATCTAGGTGAGAACCTGGGAACTAATTTTTTCTCTTCTAGATAGTGAGCCTCAGATCCAAGAGGCACAGACTATCAGCCCTGCAGGGCCTTTGGGTGGCATTTGGTCCAGCCCTTCCATTTTACAGATGGTAAAACCGAGGCCCAGAGGCAAAGAGAATTGTCTCAGGTCAGAGTGCTGTGTCTATAAACTCCATTTGGAATTAATTCTTGACAACCACAGTTAGACCTTATAGTTGGGTTACATTTACTGCTTAAAATGACTTCCCAGATATCCCTACACTGAAAGAATGCAGACTTGAGATAGACGGCCATGACAGCTACCCCTTTCTCCCTGCTGTGCAGCCTGGAGAGTGTTCCCAGAGCTGCTGCAGTGGTCTTGCTGGAAAACCCCTCTAGCACCTGTGTAGAAGCGTCAGGAGGAGCTGCCTCTATTCGGTATCCCGTTCCAGACATTTCAGAGGTGTACGTGGAGTCCACGGCACCAACAGGTCTTCCTGCTCTCCCGAGGCTGGAGCTGAGTTTACAGGTGTCCAGAGTTGGCAGATGGGTCCTTTATCTAAATGTGTGACCCTGTGTTCAGAGCTCAAGGCATAGAACAGCAGTGCAGTGAATAAGACCACAGCTGGTTTTTCTCCGTGGGAAGGAAATATGCCTGGAGGCTTCTGATTTCATTATCTAACAAGTGTATTTTCTCTGATGTGGGCTCAAAATGGGGAAAGAATAATTATTCCCAGCAGCCCCACCTCCGCCGTCTCCCGTTCCGGGACTCCCTTGACAGGCTCCTCGCCAGCCCTGCTCCTCCGCCTGTAGCCGCCCCTCAGTAGCTGCCGTGAACATGGGCAGTGGGAGATTATTCATTTCAATTTAATCTTTTTTTTCTTATTAAAAAAAGCAGTGAAAACACATGTTCATTATTTAAAAATCAAAAAATATGAACCAAAAAGAAAGGAATGAGAATACCTTATAATACCACCCGCCCCAGGGATAACCACAGTTTAAAACTATGGACGTCAATTCCAGATCACTGTTTCTCGAAGTTTCCTCAGTCTCTTTCTTGTTTCAGGGTTTGATGCACACACACACACGCTATTTAGTGCTATCGTTTCATTTCACCATGCATGAAAGTATGCTTATGCATAGTGGAACCTGCTTTTTTCACTTAGAGAATCTTGGGTACCTTTCATGTAGATGCTTGAAAATCTAATTCGTCCTTGTTAAATAGTATTTAATAATTAATAATGCCAAAGCATTGATTGACATAATCCACCTTTATTGGTTATTTAAATTATCTTCAAATTTTGCCTTACGAACAACACACCTGTCTGTGCTCTTGGCTGGTTACCACTAGTTATTTCCCTGGTTATTTTTTAAATAGGGAAGCTTATCTATTCATTTGTTGGAGGAAATATTTTCAGGTCACATGCTGTGTGCCAGCCATGGTGCCCCATTCTGGGGATTCAACAGTGCCTGAGACAAGGTCCCTGTCCTTGCACTTCAGGAACAGGGACATGGCTTATAAATAATACACATGTAGGTTTAAAAGACCATTGCAGATTGTGATAAGTGCTATAAAAAATCAACAGGGTGGTGGGATTGAGGGAGAAGGAAGCAGAGCTCCTGTGACAGAGCTCAGGGAAACCTCTCTGAGGAGGCGTTTTTGAGCTGAGACCTGCAAGAGAGGCAGCCAGGGCTGGATGAGCTGTGCAGGCGCTAAGGCAGGAGGGGCTGGTGCCCCTGAGGCTGGGAAGGCACCAGAGCAGAGGGAGTTGGGGACAACTGGTCTAAGAAGAAGTTGAAGTTGGCTGGAGCCAGGTCACTCGGGTTTCCGCTGGCTGCAGCCAGTATGCATATTTCATTCCAAGAGCAATCAATGGCAGGGAGGATGAAGAGACAGGAAAGGGCATGGTGAGGGGGACAGGGGTTGGGGGGAGTGGTGTGGAGGCACAAAGGAAGGAATCAAAGGGGACTTTAGGGTTCATCCAGGAGGGGCCTGGTGCTGATTGCTTGCTGACATTCACAGTGTGTGCCCTCCGTTGTCTTGATAAAGGGAAGGGAGCACCTCCTGCCCTCTGGCTGGTGCACCTTCTGGTGGCAGAGCACCCTTGGGTCAGCCATCGCTTTTCTGCTCCTCTGAAGTCTCGCCAGCCTCTAAGAGGATGGATGTCTATGCCAGGCCTGGGTCTCCACCAGCGAAAGAGTGAGGTCTATGGCAAGAAACCGCTCTAGAACATGTGTTGAAATCCTTTTGCAGAGTTACCAGTGCACCAGAATTATGGTGGCTACAAAGCTGCTAGGGTGTTGCCCGGATCCCAGCTGGGAGGAGGCCAAGCCCTGGCTATTTTTCTGACTTTACTGCACAACCATCCCCACGAGGAAATCTGACATTGGGGGAGGAGGGGCAGGTAGTGGCCTTGGAGTCCACTGGCTCATACTTGACCTGGCAGTGCTGTCCAGGTGTCCTGGCACCTGTGGGACATTGGCTTGGGGATAAACTGCATCCCCAGCAGCAGCTGGTAAGAGAAGGGTGCTGCCGACATTATGTAGGCAAATGGATTCCCAACTAAATTTCACAAAGCAATAATGGTGTCTTAACAAAAAAATGAGCGCTGGGCAGGGTGGCTTACACGTATAATCCCAGCACTTTGAGAGGCTGAGGCGGGAAGATTGCTTGAAGCCAGGAGTTCAAGACTAGCCCGGGCAACATAATGAGACTCCCATCTCTACGAAAAAAAAAATTTTTTTAATTGCTGGGCGTGGTGGTGCTCCCCTGTAGTCCAAGCTATTCCGGTGGCTGAGGAGGGAGACTTGCCTGAGCTCAAGAGTTTGAGGCTGCAGTAAGTTACAATCACACCACCGCACTCCAGCCTGGGCAATAGAACAAGACCATGTATCTTAGAGAAAAGATAAATAAGATGAAAGTGCAATGTTCAAAGTCCAAGTGCAGTAAGTTTTGTTAGTCATTGACGGTATGTGTCTGTGGGTGTGTGCAAGTGTGTAGAGCCCTTTAAAAAAAGCCAGCCTCCATGAGTCATGGCCCAAATCCAGGAGCCCTGGGCTCTGACAAAGTGCAGAGCCATGGTTCCATTCCCCTGGTGGGGAGAGAAAGGTCTATTCCAAACCCTCCCCTCGGGTTAGGGCACCAGTCAAGAATGCAACCCTAATTAAAACGTGAGGCAGTCAATCAATTATAGTTCCATTGTGGATGGAAGTTCTCCTGATTTCATACTTGGGCCCTGTAGATAGGAAGAAAGAAAGAAGAGACATTGAGAGTCCTTCCCCCAGGCTATTTCTGGTGAGCCAGTTACTTGGGTTTTATACACATTTGCTACAAAAGGACAAATATTTGGGTCAGATGAAGTGGCTTTCCAGCGGGCTGGGTTTTGAGATGCTGTGAATAGTCATCCATAATGGGGCGAGGATGGCTACACTGAGCCATTGCTGTGCTTAAATCCTGGTTCTCCTCAGGGCCCATGGGCAGTCAGTCCAGCTGTGAGCTGATCACCCCTGTCTCAGGTTCATGTCGTTGAGACAGGCTGTGCCTGTCAAGGCCTGAGAGGGGGTAGAGAGTGTCAGGCCATCTTACCACCTGCTGGAGAGAGGCTCTGGAAGTGGGAAGAAGGTTTGGGCTGAGGCTGGCTGAGGAAACGGATGCCATTGGCATAAACAAGACATACCTCTGCTTTCACAGAGCTGATGGAAACTCCATCCCATAGCTCTGTGTCCTCAGGCCTGGTGTGAGGCCTAAACTGGGTGTGATGGGAGTGAGGAGGATGTGAATTCACTGGGGAAAGCACCTTAAAAGTGGCAGCATTGGAGTGTGGCCTTCAGAATGGGGCACGTCAGCAGCCATGGCAGGAAGGTGAGATGCATTCTGGGGAGCAGGACCTGAGGGACCGGTGCCATGGAGACGGGGAATGTGTGGTGTTGAGAAAGGTCGGGCATTAGGAGATGGCTCTGGGGAGGCAGACAGAGTCAGATTTTAGATGATTGTGAAGGCCATCCTGAGGTGTATCTCCTCAGGATACAGGGAGCCGTTTGGGGACTTCTGTGCATACAAGCGATGGGTCACGGTGCTCATTTGGAAGATGGCTCTGTCAAGTGGAGGCTGAGCTAGGCTGGATCAGGGAAAGGCTATAGGCTGGATCAGGGAGAGGCTAGAGACCACTGGGAGCCATAGAGTCCAGGTGGATATGATAGTCCTAAACAGGACAGTCATAGAGAGCGTGACAAAGAATCCACAGGGCTGGGGAATGGTTTGGGTGACATGATGAAGGGGAAGTCAAGTTCAACTCCTAAGTTTGGGGAATGAGCTGCGGTTGCACGTAAATCAATTTTCTGCTCCACTAAGTTTATTCATTTAAATGCCCAAACTTAAATTAACTCTTTTTGGATGGAAAGCTTTCTAACTAGTGACCACTGAACATCACCCTCTGTCTTTTTCAGAAAAGGAAGTAGAACATATTGTAAGCATAGTGCGATGGGATAGTTGCTGTGAATAATTGCAACGATCCTTATTGTTGGTTGCCTCCAGGCCTGGTGAGGTGTTTGGAACCCTTTGCCCCAGCAATGAATGGCCCCAGGCTGTTGTACTCAGCTAGTTCTGGGTTTTCTCTCTCTCTCTCTCTTTTTTTTTTTTTTTTTTTAAAAAAAAGGAAGAAAAGCTTTTTTAAAAAAAGAAAAAAAAAAAGGAAGAAAAGCTGTTGCTTCCCTCCTGGCTCTTCCCTTCTTTGCTTTCAGCTGTCATTTCTCAGTCCTAGAGCTTTCGAGACCCTCATCCTCCGGCTATTTCTAATCTTCTGCCCCGGGCTTTTCAAATCTCCAACTCCTCCTAAAGTATACAGCCTCTGTGATGGCTGTTTCCTTAACTTGTGGGTTTCTTCTTGTTGCTTCCCCTTCTAATAGCTTTATTGCAGATGACTGAGCTTTCAGTGCATGGGGATGTTTTTGAATTTCTCGGGTATTCCCCGCAGTGCGTAGATGGTGCTGAGCACGTTGCTGATACTCAGTAAACATCCATAGATTTAAGAGAAGTAAATAGCCAATCTGCTTTGTGTGTGTGTGTGTGTGTGTGTGTTTCTCAGCACCAAAGAACTTTTACCTTCAGTTTCTCAAAAGCTGGAGTTGCAAAGCCATCTTTGAAAGCCAAATTTTTTTGTGTGGTGATAGCCACAGACACCGCCTGGAAGCCTGTGCTTCAGGAGCGGAATGACTCTGCCACTCCTCATTGTCTGTGAGTTTAGGCACTGAGAGCTGCATGGATAAAAGCAGATGAGTCACAGGTGTGGATCTGCTGGGCGGCTCTTGTTGTTAGCAGTACAAAGCCACAGGTGCGCATTCAGTGCTGCGAAGCAGGAAGAGGAGCCCTGACGATTCTGAGGGTCTCAGGTCAAGTTAGTTATGTGGAGACTTGAAAATGTATTGGAGATGCAGCCTGGCTTCCGCAGCCTTGGAGAAAATGAGAATGATTTTTGCTATTTGCTTTTGGGGCACCATTTAAGCCCATGTCTTGCTAGGTCAATGTTTTCATGCCCATAGCTATAAATTAAAGAGATGCCTTAGACTTGGGAGCTGTTTCTCTGACTAGAAGCTACGTCTGTTTATTCCCTTGCAGTTGCTAGGAGCATTGCAGACCAGAAGGAAGGAAATGGAGGATGAATGATTTTAAGCATATTTTCCAAGAGTAATGAAACCGAAAACACAAATTCCCACACACCAGAAAGGAACTGGTTTCCATCCAGTGTAGAAAAAGCTCCTGGCAAGATCCAGACTCTCTGATAATCATTCCCCTGTGCTAGGGTTTAGCTGGGCCACTGGCTTGATTGAAAGCCTGGGTTCAGCGGAATGTGTGGGCAAAGTGTAGTAAGCAGGCCAAGTCTATGCAAACCAGGATCTGAATCAGTTATTTAAAACAACAGACTTGGGTAAAATCAACAGTCATTCTAATCTAGTTTATCAGGGAGCAGCAGTTTATCTCACAGAATCTCACTTAGTTCCATGAAATTGAGGTTTGTTTCTTGATCTATGAGATTGCAACTTGCTGTGGTATTGTGGCCTTCTGTCATTTTAATGAGGTCCTTAATGATTTACTCCCATTCTTGGATGAGTTGAAGGTGGCATCCCTCTTGCTGGAGAGACTAGGATGAAAGGCATTTTCTTTTATGTAGATGACCTGGTTTTTGTTTTCATGAATTCAGAAAGGACTTAGTAGACAACAGGTTCTGCTATGTAATTATTGCCATAAAGAAGGGTTGCTGGATACTTAGGCTAAATTTGAAGTCAGCACTTTCGGTGTAAGCTCTCCAGCATTCAGTTGGCTTACGAGCCTACAGCCTGTCTCAGTTTATATATTGCTGTGCAGAAATCCACATTAAAACTTAGTGGTCTAAAAGAACATTTATTTGCTCAGAATTCTGCAGTTTGGGCAGGGCTCAGCAAGGATGGTTCATCTTTGTTCTTCATGATGCCAGCTAACATGGCTTGACTGAGGCTGGAAGATGCACTTCCAGGATGGCTCACTCACGTGGCTGGGAAGTTGGAGCTGGCTGTTGACTGGGAACTCAACTACTGCTGTTGACCACAGCTTCAGTTCCTTTCCTTGTGGCCTCTCCATGTGGTTATGTTGGGCTTTTCACAGCATGGTGGTTGGATTCTGAAAGAAAGGATACTAAAAGTTTTAAGAGGACAAGCCCCACTTTGCAAGCACTTATTCAGCCTCTGCTTGTATCATGTTTGGTCATATCTCATTGACTAAAACCAGTCACATAGTATGATGAGCAGCATAATGGTTTCCCAAAGATGTCCATGTCCTAATTGCAGGAAACTGAATATGTTATCTTACAGGGCAATAGAGGTTTTGCAGATGTGATTAATGTTAGGCTCTTAAGATGGAGAAGCTATCTTGGGTTATGTGGTGGGCTCAGTGTAATCACCAAGGTCCTTTATTTTTAATTTTTGAGACAGGGTATTGTAGGCTAGAATGCAGTGACACAAAAAATGGCTTACTTATCTTCTATCTCCCACCTCCCAGGCTCAAGCAATCCTCCCACCTCAGCCTTCTGAGTAGCTGAGACCACAGACTTGTGCCACCATGCCCTGCTACTTTTTTAAAAAAAATTTTGTAGAGTTGGGGTCTCCCTGTGTTGCCCCAGCTGGTCTCAAACTCCTGGGCTCAAGTGATCCTCCCATCTCTGCCTCCCAAAGTGCTGGATTTACAGGTGTGAGCCACCGTGTCCAGCCCAAGGTCCTTATAAGTGAAAGACAGAGGCAGGAGAGTCAGAGTCAGAGAACAAGATGTGATGACAGGAGCAATGATGAGAGTGATGCAGAGTTTGGCTTTGAAGATGGAGGAAGGGGCCACAAGCAAAGGAATCCATGCAGGCTTTAGAGCCCAGAAAAGGCAAGAAAATGGGCCTTCCCCTGGAGCCTCTAGAAGGAACATCCCTGCCAACACTTTGACTTCAGCCAAGTGAGACTCTTATTAGACTGCTGACTTCCAGAACCATGAGGTAATAAATCTGTGTTGTTTTAAGCTACTGAGTTTGTGGTAATTTGTTAGAGCAGTGAGAGGAAACAAATGCACATGGACAACCCCAGAGTCCGTGTGGGAGGGGCCATACACAGAGGCTGGGATCTAGGAGCCATGTTTTGTTGGGGGGTCACCAAAGTAACAGTCCATTATTCAAACTGGCAGACATTTGACAGACCAGAATCTCATGGTGTTTTCTTCAGGAAGTAGTTTTGCCCAGAGTTAAATATTTTATGGATGCCTTACAGTCTTTCTAGTCAAGGTAAATGTTGCATTATCCATGCTTCCCACTGGTTCCAAGTTGAAATTGTAGCTGCCACGCTGAATGTGATACCACTTCAGGCCCTTGTGTTGGAGCCACTCTAAGCTCCCCTTTCCCTTCCCCAATTTTTATTATGAAACATTTCAAACACAGAGAAAAGTTTAAAGAATAGTACAATGCATTTAGGGATACCTACCACCCAGATTCAAAAATTATTAATATTCTGCCACATTTGCTTAATGTATATGTGCATGCATATCTATGTATATTTTTTGCTGAGCTGTTTGAAAGTTTCAGACATCAAGACCCTTCACCCCTAAGTACTTTAGCACATGTTTCCCAACTATAGGGACATTCTCCTGCATTGCCACAGTGGTCATTACACCTAATAAGATAAAAAAATTATCCACAATCATCTAACATACAGACTACATTCAAATTTCCCCAATGGCCAAAACAAATTTTTAGAATTGTTTTTTAAAAATCTATTCATATGTTACATTTAGTTATTGTCCCTCTAGTCTCTTATTCTAAAATAACCCTCCACCTTTTTCCCTTTCATAGCATTGACTGTTAGAAGAGACCAGGCCAGTTATCTTGCAGAATGTCCCACATACTAAATTTGCCTAGTTATTTCCTTGCAGTGCTGTCTAACTTGTTCTTCTATCACCTGTATCTCCTGCAAATTGAAAGTTATATTCAAAGGCTAGACTAGATGCAGGTTATGCACTTGTGGTAAGAATATTTTTATAAACGATACCATGTCCTGCATATGGCATCACATCCAGCACGTAATGTCAGGTGTCCCCTATAGTTGACTTGGTTTAATCATTAGTTTAAAGGAATGAACATGAGGCGATGCCATTGTGAAGGTAGATTTTTTTTCCTTCTGTAATTAGCAAGTAATCTGTTGGGGTGATACTTTGGTAAGGAGCAGATATGCTGTTTCCAAGAACTTGTCACCTAATGGCTTTTGCATCCCTTGGTAACCTTTATGTGAGGCAGCAGGGGTATCGTAAAATGGTAATTTTTTAAATCCTATCATTCTTTCTACATTTATTAGCTGAAAGTTTTTGTACGGAAAGGCTCGTGTCTCTCTTTGAGTCCTTCCTTGCTTTTAGGCACAGTATGCCCAAGACAAATTGTATTTTTACTGTTACAGGCATAGAATCAGTGATTTTTCTAAAGAATCCTGGTTCTTTCAGTGGGACTTTAAAACCAAGGTTTAGGCACTAGGGATGCTCATTCTAAGGCCATTTAGTGGATAGAGCTAGGAAACGTATTTAATAAATTATGTGTTCGAACTGATAGTTTTGAATTCAGATTTAGTACTCAAGATTTTTTTCCTTAACTTTTTACTTTATATATATATAAATATATATAAAGTAAAAAGTATATATGTATAAATATACAGTATATATATAAATATACAGATATATATAAATATATATATATGTATGTTTTCTCAAACTGAATTTTTTTGTTTGTTTTTGCTCTTGTTACCCAGGCCTGGAGTGCAGTGGCAAAATCTTGGCTCACTGCAACCTCCGCCTCCTGGGTTCAAGCGATTCTTCTGCTTCAGCCTCCCGGGTAGCTGAGATTACAGGTGCCTGCCACCATGCCCAGCTAATTTTTTGTCTTTTTAGTAGAGATGGGGTTTCATCATGTTGACCAGGCTGGTCTCAAACTCCTGACCTCAGTTGATCCACCCGCCTCAGCCTCCCAAAGTGCTGGGATTACAGGCATGAACCACTGTACTCGGCATCAAACTGAAATTTTGATTCCTGTGCATTAACATGTTTACCTGTTTGTGTAATATATACATTCATATAAAATAGTTTTAAACTTATAACACCAATATTATTACTAACAATAAAACTACCAAGTGGAGCTTTCCTTGGCACTTTCTTTTGTCCTTAGAATATATCCTATTACAGATGTATGATCAGAGTTCAAATGAGTTGAAAAGTCATTTGAAAAAATTATTTTCTTTGTGTGATTATGTTATCAATTTTATAAACAGTTAGCTTCATGTGTTTTGGACTGTAAGGTTTACCCCCCTTTTAAAATTAATTTTGTTTCTTAGAAAATATAAAACATTATATAGCAAGTCCTCAAGGTCATCAGTAAGTTCTTGGAAACTGTGACTTGAAGTGAAATGACATATAATAAAACCAGTTTTTTTCCTCACAGTGCTATGAAACAATGTTGAATTAAATGATATTATTCCAGGACCTGCTGTATGTCATTTCACTTAAAGTTGCAGTTTCCAAGAACCTTAGCAAGGGCATTACATGAAGACTTAATATATGTGGTTTAAAAGTCAAAACCATATAATACAGTAACCTCATAGAAATCTTGATTCCATACCTGTCTTTTCTGCTCCATTCCCCTATATGGATAACCATTTTGCTAGTTTTTTTGTCTTTTCAGTGCATCTTTTTGTAAGAAAAAAATTTCATACTCATTCTTATTTCTCCTTCTTTCTTAGACAAGAGCAGCAGCATGTCCTCTATGTTCTTCGTCACCCTGCATTGTCCACTTTTTAATATAGCCTTGAAATCCCTCCATACCAGCCCTTCAAGGCTATCCTCTTTGTCCGTTGCCTGTACTTCTCCACTGTGTGGCTACCCTGGAAGGGATTCAGCAAATTTCCTGTCTATGGGCTCTTGGGTTGTTCCCAGTCTTTTTCTTGCACAAACAGTGCTGCAATGTGTAATCTCTAGTGCATGTCATTTCGTACATGTGAAGGTGTATCAAGGGGATTGATTGGTCAAAAGATGAAAACAGATGTAATTTGTCAGATATTGCTACGTTCTCCTCTCTGGGGGCTGTACCATTTTGCATTCCCCCAGCAATGTGTGAGAACACATGTGTCTCCACAGCCTTAACCACAAAATGCTTGTCAAACTTTTGGCTCTTTGCCAATATGATGAATAAGAAATGGTGTTTCTGTTTTGTTTTATGTTTGTCTTATGAATAAGGTTACACATTTTTTTATAGGTCTAAGGGCCATCTCCCCTTTTCTTTCTATAAACTGTGTACATCTTTTGTTCATTTTTCTGTCATGTGATTAGTCTTTTTCCTTTCAGAGAATTTCTAAGTTAGAGAGATTAAGCGTTTTTCTCTAAGTTGCAAATGGTTTCCTTTCTTAGTTTTATCATTTTTTAACTTATATTTTTGCAATGCATTTATTTTATTTTTATTTTATCAATCTTGTGTTTCAAATCAGAATTAGAAAGACTTTTCCACCCTCTGGTGATTAAGGAACAATCCACTCATGTTTTCTTCTAGTACATATAGAACTTCATTATTTAGTTAGCTATCTAATGCATTTGGAGTTGTTGTTGTTGTTGTTGTTTTTCTGGTGAATGGTATGATAGGGATTCAGTTTTGTTTTTCCAAAAAGTTACCTATCTTTCCCTCAAAGGTTTGAGATGCTACCTTTATCATATACCAGATTTCCACATGGGGTCTATTTGCCCACTTTCTCTTCTCTTCCATTGATCTGTCAGACCCAAGGTTCTTGAAGTTCATCTTGACCCAGGACAGTGTACCTCTCTCGTATTCTTCAATAGTGCAGAGCCAGCCCACCCCAAGATGGTGAAAGCCCAAAACTGGGCACTTAGCCTGCAACATGGAGTGGCACATCTATTCCTCTGCAATACTCTAAAAGCTCTTGCTGACTCTCGCTGGACTGTCAGGGTATTGTGTACCAATCTGTGCTATTTTGGCTCCTTGTGGAATTGCTTTTGATAAACAACACATATTAGTGACAGGTCATGGTCTTATACTGAGGGATGTGCTAAGGAAAAGCCCTGTAAAACCCAAGGTGTTGAGAATTCACTACATCATTCTCTCATTCTTCATTTTATCTTATTTTTCCTCTTTTTACCCGGCTTTCCTGACATTATTTTCCTTTTATTTTTTTAAATAATATGCATCTTTGCAAGCAGTTCTGGAGTATATATTATTGAAAGAGGAGGGAAGGAAGGAAAGCAATTACACAAGACTGATGACTTTGTGCTGCAGTGAAATACGGAAACGGTGCACAGTCCTTGATTTCAGGCTAGATTTACTGTACTCCTCAAAGGAACTTTTCTTAGACAGGTTTACCTAATGCAGAAAAACACCTTTGCTTCCAGGTCAAGCAGCTTTCATCCTTTAAATCTAATCATTTTCAATGAGATAGGAATACATGCAGAAGGGTTTTCAAACTGATACAGATTCAGACATGTGTATTAGACACCACAGACAGCTTGAAGCATTTGCGTTTGACTTTGTTGAACACACCTGCACCTCGACTCATCTTGGCCATCGTGGATGTGTGCTGGAGTAAATGCTGTGTTGTCCCTGAGACAAAATGCAGACCTTTCTGCAGGCATCCGCTGCCATCCAGTTACTTGTTTTTGTACATGACGTGTTATCTCCCTCACCTTATGATACTTCTCCTTGGTCCAGTGCCCTTTGAACCTGTGCATGGACCATACCACCTCGAGGAGGCCTTGACTACTTTGTTCCCTTTAGGCCCCCATTTGCTTCAGTCCCCAGCCCTGGGCCCTGCTGGTACCTAAGGTAGCTGCATTGGCCTTGCTTCCTGCGTCATCAATGCCTCTACACCTTTCTCCTTGCTTGGGAAATTTCTGCATTTGTTGCATTTGATCAAGCAACGTTGTAAATATAAAAATCCCCCCATCACAAATCAGTCTGCTGCATCTTCCTAACACTGATGATGGCCTTGGCTGGGCCCAGTTGTCCCTTCCTGGCTGACCAGGCTCCCCTGAGTCTCGGTGCCTAAGCCATTATTGTGTCATTATTTCTTATCCAAAGGGCCCATGTCCCTTAGCCAAAATTCTGAAACAGAAAAGGCTCTGCAAACAGGAAATCATTTGACAGCAAAACCCAGCCTAAACTGACATGAGGCCATTTATATTCCTTATTTATCCCAATAGATGTGAATGTTTATATCTTTTGCTGTGGAGATATGACTGTGTCTGATTCTGGGGTGCTGTCCCAGAACCTGCTGGGAGTATCATGATATATGATATTTGTCATCTGAATTTCAAAACAGATCTGGTCCCAAGGACTTGTGATAAGGGATTATGGGCCTGGAGAAAATCGGAGGCAGGAGATGCCTGTAATTTCATGCCATATGACTGTCAGGATAGCTCGTGCATAGAAATGACCCATGCCTAGGTAAGTAAAAGTATATGAGGCCCAAGACTTTGAAAATACTCAAGTCCAGTTAGTATACTGAGGGTTTCCCCATTCCTGGAAGATCCACAGGACACCTAAGACGGCTAGGAAAGAGGTTCCCAAATCAGAATATATTAGATGTCTCCAGTCCCCAGAGTTGGTCAATTCCGGGTGCCCTGATACCAGCAGGTTTCTGGATTTATAAATCTAAGAATAGTAAGATTTGAAACACTTTCTTTATGCCAGGCACTCTTCTGAGTGCTCAGTATGGGTAATCTAATCAGATCCTTGTGACAACTCTTTGAGGCAGTTGATATCACCATCCCTTAAACCATAAGGAAACTGAGGCCCATGCACGTTAAGTGAATCCATAACATTTCAGATTCCAGAAAACACAAACCTCTCCAGCTATTTAAGAAGAGATTAATAGAGGGGATTGGGAGTTTCCAGAATTAGAAGGGCCTAGAGGAGCAGGATGGCGGCTCAGCTTCCAGGAATGATTCTCAATAGAACACTGCATGGCCTGACCCTCAAGAATGCTGCTTCCACAGTCAGGAAAGCTGGGAATCAGGACTCCACTGCAGGAACTATCAACCCCGGGAACACCCACTCAACCACCTTCTGGGGACCAGGAGAGGTGACCATGACTGTTGGCTTCAGAGTTGGCATGCCTTCTGCCGCACCTGCACTCTGCTTTTCAGCACACCTGCAAAACTGGTGACCGGTCTCCTTGCCTCTGCTTGCCAGAGAACGGCAGAATCTACCGCCATATGGCCTCCACCTCATTTGCTTAGCCTCTCAAAGCGTATGCAAACATGTCTGTTTGGTAGAATCTTAAACACATCTAGAACCTGGAGGTGCAAAGGAATAGGTCGTTGTCACTTTGCCAACTTTGGCATACAGGAAGGCACAGGGGGAGGAAGGTCCAATGGATGTTGATTGAGCCAGTCTGCAGACCCACACATTAAATAACTTCCCAGAGCTTACACAGGAAGTGGTGGAACCAGGATTTGAAGCCAGGCTGTGTGTTCCCAGCATCTAAGCTCTGTGAAGTGTGCTGCCTCACAGGAATCCCATGAGCTCATGCCTGGGGCTGGCTGGACCCCATGACAAACATGTCTTCTCCACATTCTGTTTCTTCGGTAGGTTCACAGCTCTGGCCCATGTGTTTGTATGGTACAAGGAGGACTCTTGAGCTGGCTCTGAATCCTTTGGGGACTGGTTTTGATGGTGTCCATCTAATGTCTATTGACTGGTTGTATCCGTTACCCTTTAATCTAACAATGCTGCCTAACAAGTCACCCTAAAATTCACTCACTTAAAACAGTAGACATGTAATATTGTTTGTCTAGTCTATAGGTTGGCTGGTTCTTCTCAGCTGCGTTCACTCATGCATCGGTGGTCAGCTGCAGGTCACTTAGGTGGCTGGCTCTGCTTATCTTGACTGGGACCTATCACATGCTTGGGGTTAGCTGGCTGATCTCTCACTAAGTAGGCTGGTTTCTCATCCTTCAATAGGCCGGCCAGTGTGTTCTTATAGCAATTTCTCAGAAATGAAAGAGGAAGTTGAAATGTGCATGTGTTTTCCTAAAGCCAGTCACACAGTCATGCTCAAGGTCATGGTGGAAAGGGTACCTGAAAGTTGCACCCCTCTGGATACAGAGAGGCCGTTAGTTGGGGTCATCAACTAATTAGAGAACCTTAGGGACAATATTTAACCTCTCCAATGGCCCACACAACTGAACTCCTTGGAAAGCATAGCTTGGATGGGAGGCGTGGAGAGCCACGTCCTCTGGAACCCTGCACGTTAAATCTAATGTGGAATTCAGCACCCAGGGCCTATCTAGCGAGGCTCTGCATAAATGAAATCATCTGTTCTTTTGGCTGGCTTTATTCTGTGCTCAAGCCAGGGCTCCCCAGCTGACTCAGGGACACAGCCATTAACTTGTGGGGCCTGTACTTAACAGAGCTGCTTCTCAACAAAGACAGTCTTTTGACATCTCAAGCGGCAAGCTCCATCGCCAATTAAAAAGCTCATGTCCTCAATGTGACAAATACCGGGGAAAACAATTCTGCGATTCAGAACACAAGTGGAGGAACATGAAGCAAGTTCAGCGTGACGGCAGCACCCGCCTTGTCGGAGCTTCCATCTCGCCTCTCGGTGAGACAGAGCACGACTCTCCCAAGATTTCCCAGATCATGCCACTTAGCTGGACAAGACATGCCACCAGGCCAAGATAGTTCACCCCGCTTCATGGGGTCATGTGAAGGGCCAGGGTTGTTTTTCTGTAGCTTAGATTTCGGCCTGCACATCTTACATTTTCTTAATTCATATTTAATAACCTTACAGGGCTCTCCGGTGGCTGTGCTGTGAGACAGATCAGGGGGCCAAGGTCGTCCATGCAGCCGGAATCCTGGGGTTCCTTTGGGCCCTGATCCCTTCTCTGCAGAACATGAGGGGCTGTCCCCAAGACTTCAGCCCTAGCAATTCAATTGGCAGCTTCGCTATTGAAAGACTCTAAAGAAAACGGACATTCCTCCCGTTTTTCTTGTGGATCCATTTCCCTTTGAAGTGAAGTTGCGCCGTCTCCCCAGGTCCGCAGTGAAAGCAGAGTTGTGTATCCTCTGGTTTGTTTCTCAGGAGATGTGTTTTAACTAAGTTTATAATAATAATAACAACAGCTTTATTGAGAAATAATTCACATACCCTACAGTTGACCGTTCAAGGTATACAATTCAGTGGTTTTTAATATAGTTATAGATATGTGCAACCATCCCTGTGGCTTATATTAGAGCATTTTCATCATCTCAAAAAGAAACCCCATATACATTAGCAGTCAATCCCCATTTTTCCTTCCCCCAATCCCTGGCAACCACTAATCTGTTATTTTTTTCTTTTTCACTCAAACAGATTTCTGACAGATCCACTTTCTGTGTCTATTGATTTCCCTATTCTGGACAGTGGATATCAATGGAATTATATAATAATGTGATCTTTTGTGACTTGATTCTTTCACTTAGCATAAACTAAGGAAATTTTTTAAAATTTGTCTTTGAAGGCAGATGGCTGAGTTTGAATCCTGGCTCCACAGCCTACTGGCTGTGTGTTTTTAGGTAAGTGACTTAACCTCTCTGTGTCTGTCTTCTCATCTTAATACAGAGAGGATTCCAGTGCTCACTCCCATAGAGCTCCCTGGGTCAGTCCATGTAAAGGCTGTATTTGAGCTGTGCCTGGAACACAGTAGGGACCCAGGGAATGTGAGTTCTCATCATCTTTCTTGTCCTGTGTTCCCTGAAGGCCTTTCTAGCTCTGTTTGGGGAGCCTTGCCTGTTTGTTTTTGTTCCCACAGCAAATATCAGTGGCAGTGTGGACAGTTCTTCCCATATGAATGGCACCTGTGTCATGGGGACTGGGAAGCTGTGCATGTGCCTTGCAAGCTCTCACCCAAGTCTAGAGCCTCCTGCATCCCCCTCTTCCCAAGGCAGCCTTGTGGCCCCACTTGAGGCTCTGAGGTTCTGCCTTTAAGGGAATAGAAAGTTCTTCTCCCTAGCTCCCAGTGAAAGCAGCTGTTTCCTTGTGAGTGTCCTCCAGGTGGGGGACGGAGGGATTTTGGACAGGCACATTAGTCCATTTTACTCCTCAGGGTTTAAGTTAACAGGAATAGTAGAAGGAATCGATGTTGACCCAGAAAACTGGCCCACAGGCCTGCTGCTATTGGGTAATGTACTAGTCCATTCTTTAGTTGCTATAAAGAAGTACCTGAAGCTGGGTCGTTTATAAAGAAATGAGTTCATTTGGCTCATGGTTCTGCAGGGTGTCTAGGAAGCATGGCACTGGCATCCTCTCCTGGAGAGGCCTCAGGATGCTTCCAATCATGGCAGAAGGCGAAGAGGGGGCAGGCTGTCACATGATGAGAGGGGGAGCAAGAGAAGGGGGAGATGCCACTCATTTTTATTTTTTCTTGAAACAGGTCTTGCATTTTCACCCAGTCTAGAGAGCAGTGGTGCGATCACATCTCATTCAAGCCCCAGGCTCCTGCCCTCAGTTGATCCTCCCACCTCAGCCTCTTGAGTAGGTGGAACCACAAGCATGTGCCACCGTGCCCAGAAAAAAAACATTTTTTTTTTTTTAGAGATGGGGTCTCACTGTGTTGCCCAGTCTGGTCTCCAATTCCTGAGCCCAAGTGATCCTCCCACGGCAGTCTCCCAAAGTGCTAGGATTACAGCCATCATGCCTTACTCTTAAACAGCCAGCACTCTCATGAACTGAGCAAGAACTCACTCATCACCAAGGGGATGGTGCTGAGCCATTCACAAGGGATCGTCCAGGATCCAATGCCTCCCACCAGGCCCCACCTCCAGCATCGGGGATCTCATTTCAACATGAGGTTCAGAGGGGTGACACATCCAAACCGTGTCAGATGGGAAGCTGAGAAAAGTGACATCTGCCTCTGAAAGAGTTCTGGGAATGTCACTGGAGGGTGACTGCCAGGTTCACTCATGCTATCAGCCCTACCTTTGTGTCCTCAGTCATTTTTACTCTGAGCATAATCACAGCCCTCGTTGAGAGGAGCCACCGTCCCTGTTGGTCTTCTTTCTAGAAGTATCTCTTATGTACCGATGTACAGCAATGCATTTACATTGTTAACTATAAAAATGACACCAAACATGTAGAAAGGCCACCAGATAGAATAAAGGAAAATGTATCCCTCAACGCTGACATACTTACTGGCTTGCTTTTGGAGTGTTCTTTCTGTCTCCAGGTGCTAGCACTTTAGGAGAGTAAGCAGGCTCTGTTGGGGGACTCTGAAGACTGGTCACCCCCCCACATCCACATCCGCCAGCACTTGAGCTGCGCTTCTGCGTCACCACTCCATTTATGCTGGGACTGTGGTTTCTTTGTGTGTTTTTATGTCTTTTCCATGTCTGGGTCTGGGTTTGCCTCCCCTGAGAGACTGTAAACTTCTAAAGAACAAGAACTGTGTTGTCTCCTTTTATAGGAGTGTGTGTCGTTTTTTTTAAAAAAAAAAAAAAAGGAAAAGTAAATTTTAAAAAATGTTTCTTGTCTATGCCTACGATGTTCTTATTGACTTGAGGGTTAGACAGTGTCTCTGAAAATTGTCTGGCAAACATTCCCTGGCCCCGACCACGACCAGCTGGTTGATGTAACCCCGTGGTGGCTCAGTCACCACGTCGCAGGAGCTGTGTCTTCTTCTGCCCGGGAACTGCCTGTCCTGTGTGACAGCAAAATGCAGCAGTTGCCAGCCCAGGGCCCACAGGCAGGATTCCCCTGAAGCCGTGGGACTTTGCTAACAATGCGTCTCCCACATTGAGGCTTTTCAGAAATGTGATTGAAAATAGAAGTGTGGGTGCAGCATTTTCCTCCCTGCCACATGGGAATATTCTGGGGAGAGAACTTACCTTGAAGGAGCGTCCTTGCTGGGAGTGTGGCGGAGGGACCTTCCCCTGGAGCCAGAGCCCCTGCCAGGCCCTGTCAGCCCCGGGATGCCCACTGAGCTCTGCTTCCGTGGGCGCCCTGAGAAATGGAAGGCAGCGGCCCTGACTCCGGGCTAAGGCAGGGCTTCAATTAAGCCAGAGAAACACGATTTATTACCAGCATGTTTTCAGTTCCAGGCCGTGCCTTGAAAAGGTCACCTTATATGAATATTTAGAAAAAGCAAGATCATAAAATAAGAGGGACTTGGTGTTTTGTTTATTTTTTTTAGAAGAAGAAAATTCAGGCTCACTGGTAACTTACAATGGGCAAACTCCAGCACTTTTTATTTAACCTGCATTTACCCTTTAAAAATGGGGAGGAGGTTTTAGAACTGCATTTGAGGAGACTTTCTGTGTCCGTGGGATTTTACAGCGTTTGAAACCAGGGCAGTGAGCCTTACACCCAGGACCCGAGGTCCACTCGCTGACTAAATGTCCATTAAAACAGCAAATGAGGAGGCCAGGTCTGCTTTGAAGAGCCTAGCCTGATTGTGTTGTATTTGTGTCAGCTGATGGCTACTCTTTTCATTAGGGGCTTTTAACTTGTAGGTCATCTTTTGAAATACACATTTGATTGAGTCAGTTCTTCCTTTAAGACCTGAATTGGCTCCCCTTGCCCGAGGAGAGAGCTGGGCCCCTGACCCTCCTGCCCCGGCCCCTTGAGATCTGGACACAACCTTGCCTCAGAGCTCGGCCTGTCCCCTCCCCTCCCCTCCTGTCAAGTCTTATGTCCCATTCCAGTCTCATAGTGAGGGGACTTAGTGGATTATATTGTAGGATGAGCTTAGTTAAAGATTAAACGAGTATGTTTATTCTTTATTTCACAGAGTAATTGTTTTAAAAAGAATTTTATTTTTATGCTTAGTAGGATGGGTTTTATTTAAACCCCCAGGCAGACTCCATTTAAATCTGTCTATAAATTATATAGTCTTGATGTTTTTGTATAACTTTGATATACATTCTTTACAAAATCCCGGTTTTATTTTTACAAGATGAAGATTATACATTTTAAAGCAGTTATTTCGTCAGCTTTTCCTGTCTCCTTGTATAATCATATCAGAGGACTGAATAATGATTTCGTTATTTCATTTGCACAATCTCTCGTGACTGTTAAACACTCTGCTTGTAGTTCCTCTGTTTTTTGCTATTCCTCTGTTCTTGCGTTTTTTTCTGCAGTCTCTCCCCGTCTTGCCTAGATCTCTTCCTCGGTGAATTTTTTTTTTAAATTTTGTACAACAAATATTCCTCGGTGCCTCCTGCCCACCATACACTGTGTCAGGTGCCAAGTGTAGAATGCAAATTAAACAGCCAGGTTGTCTACTCCTTGGCACTTGGCATGGAATTCCGTGGAGCCTTTCCATTAAAGAGGGCTAAGGGCTGTTAGCTGAATTTGACAACTTGTAGAAATAGGAACAGTGGGTGGGGATGGGGGCACATTTCTTTCTCTCGCATCTGCAACCTCTGTGCAATCAGTTTGTCATCTCCAAAGACAAATTCATTGTGAATTAAATAAGATCACCCTTTGATGTCTCTTGAATGTGCCCTCTTGGGCCTGGCTCCTTCTGGTGGAGCTGTTGTCTTTAGTTTCTTGCATTATCAATAACAAAATCTTGGCCCACCCATAAAATTGTCCCACTTCCATAATCCTTGACCTCTTGTGACTGATTAATAAATCTCTGTGAAAAGGTTACCTAGAAATGTATTTTATAAGTACTGTGTATTATGATTCAGAGTTACACGTCGTGTCTGAGTACGTTCTTCAGCTTGAACCTATTTTAAGTTGAAAGAGTTTTGCTAGGTTTGGTCGGTTTATCGTTACTGTTGTTATCAGCATTGATTTGGTCTCTTGTTAGTGAAGGTCTTTGTTAAAAAAAACACATAAATAAGTGGAAATCCAGTTAATGTAAGATATTTTGGGTTGTGAATTTTATTTACCTTTCTGCTTAAGAACTTCCCCTGAGGACAAGCAGACAAGTTTGCCATTGAGTGATGAAGAAAAACAGCAGCTGAGGGATGGTCTCCTGATTTTTTTTTTTTTTTTTTTTTGAAACAGAGTCTCCCTCTGTCACCCAGGCTGGAGTGCAGTGGCGCCATCTCGGCTCACTGCAACCTCTGCCTCCCGGGTTCAAGAGATTCTCTTGCCTCAGCCTTCCAAGTAGAGTCTCCTGATTTTGTAAATTCTGCCATGTGGTTCATTTGTTAGTCAGCCACAGTTAGGCACTGAATTGTGTCTCCCCAAAATTCACATGCTGAAACCCTAACTCCCAGTCCCTCAGAATGTGACTGTATTTGGACATAGGGCTTTTAAGTGGTGATTAAGGTGAAACCTGACTGGTGTCCTTATAAAAAGAAGACACACAGAGGGAAACAGGAATGTGCATGCAAAGAGAAAAGACTGTGTGAGGACATCGTGAGAAGGTGGCCACCTGCAAACCAAGGAGAAGAGGCCCTGGAAGAAACCAAACCTGCGGACACTTTGATCTTGGACTTCTGGCCTCCAGAACTATGAGAAAATAAATTCCCATGGTTTAAACCACCCAGCCTGTAGTATTTTGTTATGGTAGCCCTAGCAAATTAATGCAACCACCAAGCCTGTTGCAAAGGATTTTTCTTCCAAGCAGATTCCTGTTTGATGGTAGGAGCCAGTATCCTCCCCGTTGTTGTAGCTGGAGGGGGCCAAGGCAGAGAAGACTGCCGACTGGCCTTGGGCCCTTGGTGCGGTGACAGCAATGGGACAGCAATGGGACTGAGAGGGAGCTACCTCCACAGAACCCCCAGCATGCTCCCCATAGCAGCTGAGTGCTTGTAGAGCGGTGCCAGGAACCCAGGAAGATGCAGGTGGAAACATTTGTTCTAGAATCCTTGGAGCAGTGATTTGGGCTGTGCTCAGGAGTGTTCATTCTCTTTTTCATGGATCTTCACAAAATATCCGAGAACTAAATCTGAAACTTCTCTAGTAAGGCCACGTGATGCGTGCGTCTAGCACCCACGAGTGAGGAGCCGGAAACATTCTCCCGCGCCAGCTCTGCGGGGTTCTGGCTACTTGTGCTTGGGTGTAAATGCTCGCATTGCGTTTTCTGTTCCTGCCACATTGCATGCTTCAGCCTGAATGCAGCATTATCGCTGCTGTGTGAATTTTTGACAATTTATTTATGAGTATTAAGATTCTGGAGTCTTCCCCCACCAAAAAAAGAGGGGGTAGCTACGCCTGCACTTTGAGATGTTGCCAGGATGGCAGCCCTCGCGGGGTCCGGTCACCCAGAGCTGGCAATAGATGCTACCTCCCTTGTGCATCCAGGCTGGTTTGAAGTGTGCTGACAGGGACTTGTGGAAACAGCCCGGTAGAGGGAGAAGAAAGGTGGTAGGGTTGCTCCAGGTCACACAGGCCACCGCAGAAGCAGGCCTGGCTACATGGAAGGGAGCAAGGTGGCCGCATCTCGAGTGTCAGGGCCAGAGCAGCAGAGGTCGAGGCCTTCCCAGGCCCCTCCCCATGCATCTGCTGAGACCCTCCCTTGTTGCAGGCCCTGTGCCTTCCCCACCCTGGGGTTGGAGCTAGAGGCATCTGGTGACAGGAACAGGAGGAGGTTAAAGTAATCCATGCCCTGAGTGAGCGCAGGGTGCAGAGTAACCGTCACATGCACAGTGACTGGTGTAGGATGATGTTTGACCAACGCTGAACTCACATGGACTCTGAGCCCGGAGGGGCCAGGTCTTTGGAGTCTGGAATGACTAAGGCAGGCCTTTCCTGTGAGAAGTGGTGGCTTTGAGCTGTGGAGACCTGGAGAAGAGACAGCCAGAGGTTCTTAATTCTTTCCTTTGTCTTCCTCTCCTTTAATTCTGTCCCATTAAGGGGTTTTGGCATGGTTCTGGGGCCCTTCCCCTGTAGGACCCCTGCAGTGTGGGTGCTACTCCTTTGGACCCATGGATCACCCCTCAACCCCTCACCTTGTGTTCCCCGAGGTGGGGGTACATCTGGAATTCCCTGTTCTGCTTTTAGGGCTGTCACAAGGATTGTAACAGGGTCCCGCTGGTGCTGGATGGCCAACAATATATTCCCAGGCTCTGAAGCACCAGGAACAAGCTCCCTGCAGTCAGATGAAAGCTCCCGTCCTTGCCTGGCAAGACCTATTAGCTGGGACTCTAAAGAAAACATAAGGCTGGGCGCGGTGGCTCACGCCTGTAATCCCAGCACTTTGGGAGGCCGAGACGGGTGGATCATGAGATCAGGAGATCGAGACCATCCTGGCTAACACGGTGAAACCCCGTCTCTACTAAAAATACAAAAAATTAGCCAGGCGCGGTGGCGGGCGCCTGTAGTCCCATCTTCTCAGGAGGCTGAGGCAGGAGAGTGGTGTGAACCCGGGAGGCAGAGCTTGCAGTGAGCTGGGATCGTGCCACTGCACCGCAGCCTGTGCGACAGAGCGAGACTCCATCTCAAAAAAATAAAGAAAGAAAGAAAACAAAGAAAATGTAAGGATGCCCACTCCTGGGGAAAAGCGCGAGGGTCAGCGAGTCAGTAACGGTGCCATAGGCACCCGTGCACATCTGCAGGTGGCTGCCATTGCCCCAGAGAGGGCCTGTTTGAGTCACTCACTCAGCAGACACCAGGGACCTCCTGGAAGCTCATTTATTCAGCTTGCCCACTTGCTCATTAATTTAACACATTTGTATTGAATGTCTGCTTTCTGCAAGGCACTGGTGCTCCCACTGGAGCTGGGCTGGCAGACTGTTTCTATAAAGTAAGTATTTTAGGCTTTGAGGGCCATTTTGTCTCTGTTGCAACTACTCAACTCTTGTAGAACAAAAGCAGCCATAGACAGTACATAAACACATGGGTGTAGCCTTGTTCCAAAAAGACTCTATTGACAAAACCAGCTGCATTTGGCCCACAGGCTATCGTGTGCTGGACCCTGGACTGTGTACAGAGGTAATCAGAAGTGGGCATCCTCTATCTACCTAGAGCTTATGCTCTAGGCAAGGAAGACAGGAAATTAATCATACAATCACAAACAAATTATAATTATGAACACATGTTCTCATAGCTCTACAGTCAGGATGGTGTGTGGCAACCTCAGGTCAAGAAAGACTTCCCTCAAGAGTTGCTGCTTTTGTTGGCATCTGAACCAGTGTGAACCCGGTGAATAGAGAAAGAAACGAGCATGTGGAAACACCCGCAGTACAAGTGCAGCATCCCAGGGACGGAGAGAAGGCCAGTGGTCATAGCAGAGAGAACAGGGACGGGGTGAGATGAGGCAGGAGAGGACGTGCAGCTGGTGGATGCATGGTCTTGGAGCCATGCTGTGCCTCCAGTCTTTATCTGAGTCTAATGGGGAAGGCTAAAGCAGAGGAGAAACAGGATCAGATTTGCACTTTGCTGCAACACGAAAACAGACTGGGGCAGAGCAAGCAAGGATTCAGGAAAAACAAGTGAAAAGACCATTGCAAGAGAGGACAGCGGCAGTGGGGAGGTAAAGAAGTAGCCGGAGGCAAGAGGTATGTCGGGGGGGTCATAATGGACTGGGTGTGGAGGGAGAAAGCCTCCACAGGATGGCTCCTAGGTATCAGGGTTGTGCCTGATTAGATGGTTACATCTAGATATAAGATGGTTGGTGTGCTGTATTCTGAGACAGGAAGCACTGGAGAAGCCCAGAGTTCTTTGATTTGTTTGGGTGGGAGGAAGAGGCATGATCAGTCTGAGTTGCCTTTGAAACATCACATTAAAGGTGTCAGATAAGTAGGTGAGATGTACAGATCCGGAGCTCAGAGGAAAGGTGGGACTGGAGAGAATATGTTTTGGAGAGTCATCAGCATATGGAGGGTGATTGAAGCCTTGAGCATGGATTAGATCATCCAGGAGAAGAAGAGAATGGAGTAAAAAAAGAGAAGAGGACCTGACAAAACATCCTCCAGGAGCTCTGATGTCTAATAGCCAGGGAGGCAAGGGTTATTCTGCAAAACGGAGAAATAACGACCAGTGAAATAGGAATAAAAATAGGAGTTTGTTGTGTTGTGGAAGCAAAGGGAAGCAAGGGCTTCAAGCAAGACTTGCATTCAGCCTGTATGCACAGGCACCGGGAGACAGGCCACAGATGCCCGGTGACCATCCTGACTGGTCAATGTGTGCACTGTGACTGTGGTTAGTGCCTATGCACTAGCAGTTGTTAAAAATCTTGATTTTCATCCCTGCTTTCAAGGAGTAGCCACCAGTGTTGAAAGCTTCTGGGATAGCACACAAGATAAAGAGTGGAAACCGTCCATTGGATTTAGCACCATGGAGGTCACGGGTGAACTTAACAAGAGAACTTTGGATAGCGATGGGCTAAGGGGTGAAGGGAAGGTGAGGATGTGGACGGGAGGCCTAGGCAGGCTTTCCAGAAGTTTCACCATGAAGCAGAGGCGCTAAGCAGGACAGGTAGAGGAGAAGCCAGAAGGGTATCCTGGAGTAGAAATTTTACTTTAAAATGTTGAAATGATGAGAAGTATTTGTTTATCATACCTACTGTGTATTTATTCAGTTAGCAAACTCTGTATCTCATTCATTTATTCATTACTTGATCCAACATGCCTATCTCAACCTTGAGTAGGATATTTATTATGAACACTAAATTTATTTTATTTCATTTCCTTCTTTCCTTGTCAACAGCCATTTATTGAGCATATATTATTTGCCAAGTACTGGACCAGGTCCCAGTGATAGAGACATGAATAAGTTATAGCCTGTATGTTCACGGGGCTTATAGTTTTTTCTAGTGCAGTGGTTCTCAACCAGGGATGATTTTGTTCCTTTCCCCATCCTAGGGGACATTGGGCAATGTCTGGAGATATTTTTGTCGTGATGTAGTGGGGAAGGGATGCTACTGGCATCTAGTGGGTGGAGGCTAGAAATGCTGCTAAGCATCCTGCAATGCACAGGACAAGCCCATTGCAAAGAATTCTCTGGCCCCAAACAAGAATGGGGTGAAAAGGACTAGATTAATATGTGCATGTGGTAACTACAGGAGCTCAGAGGATAGGCACTTGGACACACAGTGGAGCTGGCCAAGCAGAAGATGAGGGACAGACAAGACAGGTGGAGGCCACAGGTGTGGAAAGGCATGGAGCCGTGAAGGGAGCATCGTGCAGACTCAGGAGCTTCCAGCAGTTCCGGGTGGAGGCACCGTGGCTAGTAAGGGCGGAAGTTTGCAGAGTAGCTGTGGTGGTAAGGGCAGAAATTTGCAGAGTAGCTGTGTCGGTAAGGGCAGAAGTTTGCAGAGGAGCTGTGGCCACAGATACCGTACCAAGCGTCTTGGATTTTGTTTCTGCACTGAGAGGCCACTAAAGGATTTCAAATGAGAGGAAACCAGGTTGGTGTCTTAGAAGATCGTCCCGTTGGCCGACAAGATCAAACAATAATCACCAACATCTGTTAAGAACCAAATCTGTGTCCAGCACTTTTTTGAGTACTTTATTGTATTATCCTGTTTCATCTCCCAGCAACCCAATGGAGAAAACACTCTTGTTATCCCCATCTCACAGCTGAAGCAACTGAGGCAGAGGGGTTGGGTAGCTTGCTTGACATCACATGAGTAGTAACTGCAGGGCCAGGATGTGGCTCCCAGACTGGGCCCATAAACAAACATGAGATGCCCTGTGGTTCTTTCTGTCTCCTACTTTGGGTCTGAGCTCTGGGACCAGATTTGAGCAGCCACAGGATCTCAATTCATAATTCATATGTTTCAACACTTTTGCAGCTGCTCTAAAAATTCTATGCCTCTAGCCTTAAAGAGTACGGCCTTGAGGTAACCACTTTACTTCTTCTTGATTAGGAGTTCTCATGTAGCTGTTAATTTTTTAGGTGCTCTGGCTGTAATGCCCCATCAACAGAGAAACACTTGAGTGAAGTGTGCTGATGGGAAGTCAAATCCACTTTTTGCTGCCTAAGCCTTTTAAGTGGACCTGGTATCCACACGTGACCCCTCTATCTTGTATGACTCGCTCTGCCTTCTCTGTCGGATACCCCATCCCACTATTCAGTGTACCCCTTCTTTATCTTTGCTGGGGAGGGGAGCGGGAAATAGATGACTTTGCCTAATAAAATTTAAAGTAGGTCTCAGTGCACAAAGCTGCATCATTAGCCAGTGAAGATCCTGCTTTTCAGAGTTTTTAATTACAGTGGTTCCCCGCTCCGCATCGGGAGGCCCTAATGAGAAGTGACACCCCCTCCTTGCCCAGGACTGACAGCCCCTAGGGAGAGGGAAACGGAGGTTCCCAGGTATTAGTTCGGTGCAAAAGTAATTGCGGTTTTTGCCATTTTTAATGACAAACATGCAATTACTTTTGCACCAGCCTAATAGAAGGGGCTGCACCTGTGTTCCTTCCACCCATGAGAAGAGATTTTTGTCTGAATCTCAGCTGCTCGGAGAGGCAGGTGACTGACAGGTGGGACTCAAGGATGACTCCCACCTGGCAAATTTCAACAGCACTCCTCCCATTTGGAAAGAAGAGCCCAGACACATTTTTATATGTATGTAGGCTTTTAAATACATGTGTCTCTCTCTTTTTTAAGACAGTGGCAGAGTTCTGGCAAAGCATAGGAAATGCTACCTGGTCTGTGATCTGGAGGGAGCTCCCTCCTGAGAGGAGACAGGCTCTGTGCTACACTGGGTGGCTGGCCTAGCCTACTGCAGGTGGGTTCCTTGAGGCTGGTTCACAGCCCCAGATGATCCCCAGCTGATAGAAAGAGCCCCAGGCTGTGGCCTCTGTCACTAGGGGATCTGTAGGGGAAGCCAGCTCTGATTTCTAGGCATTTTCCTATAATGATTCCATGGTAGGACAGAGAATTCTCTGGGCTTCCGTTTTCCCATCTACAAAATGTAGTGGTTGTTGGACTAAAGACCTTCTAGTGTCCCTCGTGGCTTTGACTGGTGGATTAAATTAGACCTTTGACAGGATAAGGACTGCCCATCAGTGCTAAGAAAATTAATCTTATGCCCAAACATAAGGCGGTTCCCCACTTTCCCAAAGAAAAGCTTTCCAAAAACTTTTTAGCCAACCTGAATATATTAAATTTTTTTGGAATATAGATGCAACAAAAAAGTATACTTACAATGTTTAACTATTTTAGTTTCAAGTGTTAAAAATTACAAACTATATAAAATGCTAGCTGGGCATGGTGGCTCATGCCTGTAATCCCAGCACTTTGGGATGCCCAGGTGGGAGGATTGCTTGAGCTCAGGAGTTCGAGGCCAGCCTGGGCAACATAGCAAGATCCCCATCTTTGATTAAAAAATAATAAATAAATAAAATGTTAATTTCGAAATATTTCCACTTATTCAAATTTGTTCTGGGCAGCTTTGCCTCCCATGTGTGGGTTTTTTTTTTTTTTTTTTTTTTTTAAACCACTAGAGTGACTTTTTGAGTCCTCTGACAATTTTTCCGAATGTCATGGTCCTTACTTTCATCCCAGCTTTTGAGAGATGGCACTTTTTGAATGTGAGGATTAGACCTTCCCTGGGAATTCTATCCCAAGTTGAAGCAGGTGTTTTTGGCTTTTTTTTTTTTCATTTGGTTTATAGGTAAATCTTCACAGTCTCTTTGCAATAATTTGTTATGATTCTTATTAAAGTGACCTTCAAAAATCTGTTTATAATAACATACAGACACTAAAATTTGTTACTACATCACATTTGTGTTTTAATTAGAGTCTTCTTACTGATATAGAATCTATCAGTGCATTTATTGGATGTCTTGAATAGAAAGCAACACCTTGTTGAGGGCTAATGAGGGAGGAGGGAAAAGATGGCATAGACAAAAAAATTTACTGTACAAAATTATCATTTAAAGCCCCTCAGCTTGTTATATTGCACATAGAAGCACTTCTGTAGTGGCCATTTGGTAGCCTATGTCTGTGAACATAGGCAGAGGTCTCTTAATGGAGCCCAAAGACGGAAGACCAGGTCTTCTGCTGAGTCTTTTCGGCCCCGCAAGAACTCTGACCAACATCCTTCACCACTTTCCAAACACAAGAAGCTGTAAGCCCCTTCTGACCACCTTTCTGCCAATCTGCTGTTGGGCTTTTGTGTAGTTTAATGAGCATAGAGTCGTTTGGAAATACGCACTGCACTTCACAAAAAGAAATAGTAATATAATCAGAAATGATTATATTTCAGCACTTCAGCACTATTGCTACTATTAATGTCCATTATCACTATATTACCTGAAATGTGTTTAACAATCACAGTCACTAATCAAGGTGCCTGTCCTGGAAAATGTGTATTCTCTCCATCTGGATCACACTATGTATTGTGCTGTTACTGTTTAAAATTTTTTTCAGATAATTGGAACCTGCTACTTCATACTTTGAAAAGTAATGTAGCGGGTGAAGCCCTGAGAGGTTCAAAGCCTATGCTTCCATCAGGGAAATAATGCAATTTCCATGCAAAATGATTATAATATTATTCAGTGATTACATGGGGGTGGAGGGTAGTCTGTTTTTGTTAGACTTTTGAAAGTGGCAAATTGAATTCCATCCAAGTAATCAGAGGTTATGAGTTTCCAGCACAGTGTGTTTGCACTTGTTGGAAGCTCATTTCCCCAGGGTATCTGCAAGCCTGGAGCCCCCAGAGCCTTTGCTGACCACTTGGGACAGACGTGAAGGGCCAGGGAATTAATTCCCCGCCAGCAGCTTTCAGCCCATGATAAATGGGAGGTGGTGATAACTCTGAGACCCCCTCCTCCCTGTCTCCCACAGGTCCCCAGTGGGTGAGATTGGCCCCACTTGCCTGCTCATTTGGAGCAATCTGTGTTGACTTCCTTCACTCCCTCCCCACTCCCCTCCCTATGCTTTTTGGAACCACTGTCCAAACAGAACACTAGCTTCAGATCCTCATCCCAGGTTCTGCTTGACAAGAGAGGTACACGTGGCCTCCCCACTTTCCCCTTTCCCTTTTTGAGGGCATCCAGGGGCCTCTCTGGATCCTTCTTTCCTATAACCCATTTTGTGGAGGGTTCTTGGCAGCACCCAGAAGTATTTGTGTTTTAAGGCGTCGTCATTCTGAAAAATGAAAAGTCTGAACATTTCTTATGGTCAGGAAGTTGATGGGTATAATTTATTTTTCCCACCTCTTCTCTTAATTATTATTACTCCATTCAAGTGAGACAAGATGATTTAATCCAGGCTGTATTTAAAATGCCCATAATCAATGCCCTCATTGTGAGCGTGTATCTATGTGCTCTTAGATAATTTATGTATAATTTTAATAGATTCGTCAACAGCAGCCCTTCCTCATCTAAACAGGCTGCTTGCAGACAGATCGCTTAATTTGCTTCTCAATGTTATTTTTCATACATGGTTGCTGCACGGCCGACAGATAGTAGATGATCCCATTACGAACACATTTGACACGGCCTCTACTGTGAGGATGAGCAAACTCGAGGTCTCGTACTGTGGCAGGCAGGGTATGGCCCCCTCTCACTCAGAAGGGTCGGATCCCAGAGAATGAAGCCACCAGGAAGGTACTGAAGCCAGTCCTGGCAGCATTTGGGTGCTGATGGGAGCCCTGGCTTCCTGCTAGAGCGAACAGAAGGCTGTTGGTGCTGCACCCATCTCCCAGCCAGGGCTTCACCTTGCTCCTGCCTCTCACCTGCTCACGCCTCTCACGTCCTGCCTCTCTGTGTGTGAGGGCGCCTAGCAGGCAGGCTGGAGGTGTGGGGGCATTCATACTGCAGAAGCAGCCCTCTACCAGCAAGAGGCGGGAGGCAATGCATAAATACCCCGGCTTCCTCGCCTCATCGTGAGACAATTTCAGGTGCACTCTGCACGACAGAGGGTTCCCAGCAGGACAGAGCCCCAGCTGGCCCCAGTGGTGACCCCACGGCGAATGCATCCTCAGCTGGCTTCTCTCCTGGCCTGTCTCACACCCTAGTGCTTCCTTGGATCAACTCCCAAAGAAACCACTTCTGTCGAAATCTTTTTTCAGGATCCACTTTAGGAGGAGCCCAAACAAAGGCATTTGTCCCTCTCAATTTCTTCACATTGATCTTTCAGGCGCCACCTTCCTCCAGGACCCCGCTTAAGCCCTGCTGTGAAGTCCTCCTAGTCCCTCTGGCCCAGAAACTCTCCTCCTCTGGCCATCTTCAGTCCCGCTAACTTAGTTAACTTAGCCTGCACCATCAGCAGCCTTGTCTGTCCCCTGTTTCTGCATGTGGGTGTGTGCTGGGGCAGGTGCCAACCCCACCACCTTCCTGCTGACTTGCACATGTGTCTCAGGGGTGACGGTGCTCACCTCAGTCCTCAGTCTGGAGTGCAGACAAGAGACGTCGAGCAGGGTAAAGGATGGGTGGCCGGATAATGCCAACAGTACACTCTTTAAGGGAAAAACAATAATAGAGAAACGCCTCCTTCCAAAGACTAATGTGAGTGCTGATGGATTACTTGCACCATTTCCGTCCACTGGGGTAATTGCGAGATGAGTGCATTGTGTTCCAAAGGAAAAATGTTCTGTAGATGTGGTAATCTTCGCCATGCAGGCTCGTGACAGAGAAAACCACATCAACTTCTAAATTTTCTCAATGGAGTGCAATGTGTGTAATGTGTAATAAAATATAAATAAGCCTTTAAGAAGCATCTATGTGTTTCTTTTTATCAACCTTTAGATGCGTTAAAGCCAAGTACAATTTTATATGAATTCTAGATGATATGTAGTATTTTTATTTGCTAGTTCATTGCTAAATGTTTCATATAAAACTGAAGAGGAAAAAAATACACAGTCCCACATATAAAAGAAGAAGCAGATGGCTAAATGTGACCGTGGGAGAGAAGCAGTGAATGGTGTAGGTTCAGAAAGGAGGCTCTCCCCTACCGTGTACGGACCCGAGATGGAGTGGAGGGAAATTTGTGCTTGCAGTTACCTGTGTTCATTAGCTGTTTGTTTCCACTGTGTTAAAGCAGGCCATTAGTATTCATAAGAATCTACAGGTATCTTTGTTATGGTTTTTTTGTCTTTTAAATGTACATATAAATGAGTATGTATTATTTATAGATGTATTTGGATTTAGAAACATCAAGCTTGAAAAATAATACAGCAAGGAATATTTGATTTAATGCTCACCAGGGAGGAGAGGGGACCAGGACTTCCTGCAGGAAGGAAGACTGGGTTGGGATGTTATCTGACCTTTCTGAGGGACTTTCCTGGCAGCTCTTTAGTGACAGTTACACTGTAGAAAGATCTTGGGTGAAAGAAAGGACAGTGGCCAGAGAGTTAGGAACCCTCTCGTGCCAACCCTCCTGCTGACTAGCTTTGGGACCTGAGCTTGTCACTCACCCTCTGCTGTCACTCAGCCTCTCCTGTCACTCACCTCCTCCTGTCACTCACCCTCTCCTGCCTTTGGTGACCCTGCCTGGATTTGGACATCAATTCCTGCCAGGCTGTGGCTCCATGATGGGTACCTCCGTGCTGACTGCTGCTCGGCTGCTGGCCTCCTTTGCAGAAGAGCAGTCGGAGTGGTAAGCCGTCCCGCATGTGTCTTCAGATGGATCACAGAGCCACGGTGCGATCAAGCCACTTACCTACACACATTGGTAGAGACCAGGAAAACAGAATTCGCTTCTCATTCTATTTCCAGCTCCTAGGCTCTTTCCACATTGGCCAAGAAAAGCACAGTACTTACAGAAATTCCTGGTTAATGGCTTCTTTCTGCCTGGGTATGGAGAAACATGCCTGTCTGTAGTTTATTTTTAAATGAATAACTCATCATATTTGGGTAAAAAGTCCTGTAATCTCAAAAGCCTTTCACAATTTTTTTGTTGTTGTTGTTCTGACAGTGTAGAAAACAGCCTCAGATCTATTCAAATAAAATAGCTTTATTACTGAGTGAGGAAGCAATGCCTTTTAAGACCCACTTGTGTTGGGGAAGGGGTTTTCGGCCACCAGCTCTGTAGGCTTGGGCTCAAAGTAAAGGCAGAATCATGAAATAGAAGTTGTAGCAGCATCTGCCCGAAGGCCTGGATTTTGGTTTACCAATCGCTGGCTGCAGGCAGGGTGGGAGCAGGGGCTCTGTGAAGGCTGAAATTCAGGGAGACAGCTGGAGGGAGCAGAGAGTGGTCGCTGACCAGTGTGAAACCAACCCAGGACTCTTGCACATGTGATCAGCCCATTGGTTCTACCACCTTCTGAGGAAGACCCCTCTTCATTCATTTGTGCCCTCCATGCCCACTTCTTTGGTAGGGTGGTGGAAGAGAAGGCTCCATCTACTGTGACTCCCAACCATCCCCAAGGCGCTGTAGGTATTTTGTTCTTCAGTGAGCAGGCATGGTCATTATAATGGTTATTGCTGCCATGTGTCTGTGCCATGAAATGTGTTAAGTTTCTTTCTTATGGTAGAACATTCAAGTCTCAGAACAACCATGGATGTTTAGTGGTATCATCCCCATTGTATAGGTGAGGAGCTTGAGGCTGGGAGTGGGAGTGGAGGGTGGGCAGACGTGGTCATTGCCATCAAATGGCAGAGCTGAGATTTAGACCCAGCTCCCTCAGATTATAAATCTTCCATGCTCCTGACCGCTATACAGGCTGAGCCAGTCTCTGAACTGGTGTCTCCGAGACTAGGATGGAAACCCAAAATGAAGCTCGGGTGGTGCTGCGCAGACCAGGAGCGAGGCTACAGGATTCAGACTTGGGAGAAGACCTCTCTGCATCTCTGTAAGGGGACCAGCAAATCATGAAGTCTAATAGCCCACCTCGTTTTACACTGTGAAGCCATTCTGTTCCTAGGGCTCCTCTTCAAAGCTGTCAAGAGGTCATGCCCTAAAGGGGTGGGGCTTAACAGACACCCCCTGCCCCCAGCATCAGCAGCTCCGTCTGTGGACCACACTGGCTCATTCCAGACCCTAGCAGTGAGCTAGTGCGGTGCCTGTTTCTCCTGTCCCCACAGCCGTCTCTCAGCCCCCCGACACCGACAGCTTCCGTCTGGCTAGAGGGCTCGTGGTGTTTTCTGATGTGGCTGGCTGCTTGAGTGCTTGGGGTGCAGGTCACAGGCTCCCCTGAAGAATGGGGCAAACAGTCCCAGGGCTGATCACCAGGGAAGAGACAGACCTCAGACGAGAAACTGGAACAGGGAAGGCAGAAGGCAACAGGGAAGCCCTACGCTCTCTGGGCTCTGCTTGTGGCATCCAGACTTGAGGTGGCCTCTTTCCTGGGTGCGAGTTCCTGTCTGGTGGATGCTGAGGTGATGTCACCCCCTGGACTTGGGATGGGCCTGACCAGGCCCCCGGGGCCCTCCTGGAAAACCGACTGGGAGCCGAGTTGTCTGGCTGCGTGTTGCTTTCTTCTCATTGCTCTCGCCTACTTCTTTGCCTGTTGTTTTGTTTTACTCCGCCAGACTCCAGTCAAGTCTTATTTAAATGTTATAGCCTGGTCCCAGGAGTGTCAGGGAGAGTCGAGGAAAGCCGTGTCCACAGTGAAGTCAGACTTTTAAAGGGGCAGTGCCCCTGAGGGCACCAAGGCGGGAGTGGAGCCTCCATAGATGAGAGTGGGCACTGTGAGTCTCTGACGCCCCACCCACGTGGTGACCTGGAGGGTGTTGGAGAAAAGGCTACTGTGCGTTGCTCAACACCCGCACCCGCCACAGTCCAACTTGGGCCGGCAGCTGGCCTGCCCGTCAGGGAATCAGGGATGTGGGCACCTGCCCTGCCTCGCGGGGTTCGTGTGACATCTAATGAGGGAGAGAAGATGCAGGAGCACTCCACGCAGCCCGCAGCACCAGGCAGAGGCGAAGCGTCCTTATGAAAAGCTGAGATTTATGGGTCTGAAGGAGAAGCAACATCTGGGAAGGAATTATTGCAATTTACAGGGAGGATGGAGGCCTGTTTATAAGAGCAAAATCTGGAAGCAATGTCTGATTTTTTTAAAAACTGGTTTATATTCCAATCATGAACCTGTGGTGTGAACATCTTCCAGATGTTCAAAGAAAAATTGTGGAAAATGAGTTGAACTGTGGAGGCAATTTCCTTTTTTGAACAGAGCCTTACTCTTTACTGAGCATCTACTACATGCCAGGTGGGTCCTCCCTGCGGACATCTTCAGTGCTGCTGTGGGTGAGTCAGGCTTCAGTAGGTCCAGGCTTCTTTCTCTTCATCTTGGGGAAATGCAAGGGTCATCCCAGTCCTGCTTCCAGTGATGGGCGAATCTGTATTAGCTGGTAGAGTGAGGGTGGGGGGATATTTGCCAGCACTGAGTGGCAGGACTGAGTTGGGTGAGTTCCAGTTCATTTCATTTTGGGGGGATCTGCTGTGTATCAAAATTTAAAAAAAAAAAAAAAAGAGGTTTTAAGAGGATTTTGGTTTGCGACGTTTTTTTCCTGAAACCTTTCATGCTGGCTGTCTGATAGAGTCATGTCATGGCATAACTTAGGATCCAGTCCAACTATGAACACCTCATTTTCTCTATCTTCCCATTCTCCTTGCCCCAAACCATCCAAGGGAACTAGGAGATGGGCCCCTTTGGTGCTGTGCTGGCCCAACAGGGAGCCTCCTTGGGTGGCACGTGTGTCCCAATTGTGATAGTCTCCAGCGTTTTGCCTGGAAAGTTTCTGTACTCCAGAGAGTGCAGGAAGAAGCCTCCAGGGAGGAGTTTTCAGGAGGAGAAGGGTGACAGCAGGTGGAGGCCCAGGAACAAAAGCCTGGATGGGAGGCACAAAATCTAGGCTTCCTGTTCAGGCTCCCTCTTTGACTTGCTGTGTGACTTTGGACAACCTTTATTTTTGCCATGAGCCTCTGTTCCCTCATCTGTGAAATGAGGATTACAAAAGTAATCAACTCATAAATTTGTTGGAACAGGTAAATGAGAAAATAAGAATGGGCTAGGCTTTGTAAACTTCGAGCCTTAGGAAAACATGGTTACCTCTCAATCGGTCAGCCTGACTTCTGCAGACACTGTCTTTCTTTGAATACATGCCTACAAAAAGCAGGCCAGGAGATGCATCCCTACCAGCTGAAAATAAGTAATGGATCTCATCAGTGGCCAATTGTGGCTCCTTAATGGAATAGGCGATCTCTGCGTTGTGCTGGGTGGACTCTCATGACTTACTCCATCTTTGCGCCTTCACTCTCCCCTTTAAAATGCAGTGCCTTCTGGACCCCGGCTCGTGAACTGTCATGAACCTGATGGATAAACCTTCTGAGAGCGTTTATTTTTGTGTTGGCAAGAAGCCTGCAGGCTTTGGTGAACCCACAGTTGATATTATTAATGGATGGATGGCCTGTTTTCCTCTCGTCTTAAAAGTAAAAGAATATGAATGAGCGTTCCCCTTGCAGGACA
Organism: Papio anubis; assembly: GCF_008728515.1. Classification (NCBI taxonomy): domain Eukaryota; kingdom Metazoa; phylum Chordata; class Mammalia; order Primates; family Cercopithecidae; genus Papio; species Papio anubis. The sequence goes on from NC_044989.1 coordinate 23,121,305, forward strand.
CGTTGGGAGCAGGCATTCCTGCCCAGGGTCAGAGGTGCCGCGGAGTCCCGTACCTGGGCTGACAGGAGGGTGGGCTCGGGAGCCGGTTTCCTCCCTACAGTTTACAGCCTCCGGTTGCTTTGCTTTGCTTTTCCAAGGAAGAAAGACTCTTTGTTGCCCCGTTTGCTGAGGGGTGCTGAACCTCTGGGTTCTGGACCCATAATTGGAGAGTGTGGTTAAGACCCCGGCGGGGCTGCTTTCTGATTCTGTGTCAAACTGGAGGCTCCTAATTGGTTTCTCCTCCCTGAAGGCAGTTTCTCTCCCCAAAAACATGGTGTATTTTATAAAGAAGTAAAAAATCCTGGGGCCCTCGTTCATAATTCTCTTGACCATCAGTTTGGTTCATGTTGGGAACTTTCTTTATTTATAGACTTAGAGGTAAAATGGATCTCAAAATTTTTCTCTAGTTTCATTTTGAAGCTCTCCCAGCATTTAACCCAAATAGCCCATTCAAGGGTCTTGCTTTCATATTGGTCTTAATGCCTTGTCAAAGTCAATTAGCATTTCCCAAGTACCTTGGGAAGCTGAACGTCCTAAGACCCCTTTCACAAGCGGTGACTGACTACCTGCTGTATTTTTAAAAATAAATTAGAGTCCTCTGTCCTTTAGCTTTTACGATTTGTTTTCCTTAAGACTATAAGCTGCCCTTTGATGAAATTAGTGGAAGGGAAAAGGTCAATTTGGCCAAAAGTGTCACAAATTAAGCCCTGAAGCAGTCTCTTTATCGACCTGGAGATAGAAAACCATACCTACCTCCCTGTGATTTCCTGGGTTCGTTCCTGGGATTCATTTTCCCAGGCCATGATCTTTGGAAACATAAGATTTTACAGTGTTAACTTGGGAACAAAATTATTACTAAAAATTGGTTTCTAGCAATTTCTTTTGAAATCACTTTTAAATACCATGTATCTCATTAGAGTGGGACGTGCTTCGGTGCCCGGATATAGCTTATAGGCCTCCCAGGAAGGACAATAATGAGTCAAGGATCGATTATACACCACCACGCGACGGGTGCTGTGGACCAGATTCCAAAAGATACTGTCTGTTAAGCCCAGGGTCTAACTGCAAGGTGTGGAGGTTTGGTGGGTGGGAAAAGAACAAGAAAAGAAAGATGTGAAAAAATAAACAAAATCACTGAGGCATAAACTGATGCCAAATGTGAACCGAGAACAGTTAGAAACCCTTTCACGGGAAGAGTTTCTGGTTGGGGTGGGCAAAGATGTCAGGAAGCAGGTGCTGCTTGCCCTGGACTTGAGCATGTGATGGCACTACTGAGATGGTGATGCTGAGGAGGAGGAAGAGGAGGAGGATGTCACGGGTTCTCTAGTTTTAGCACTTTGGGAGGCCGAGGCGGGCGGATCACAAAGTCAGAAGATCAAGACCATCCTGACCAACATGATGAAACTCTGTCTCTACTAAAAATACACAAATTAGCCAGGCATGGCAGCGCGTGCCTGTAGTCCCAGCTACTTGGGAGGCTGAAGCAGGAGAATTGCTTGAACCTGTGAGGTGGAGGCTGCAGTGGGCCGAGATCGCGCCACTGCACTCCAGCCTGGGCAACAGAGTGAGACTCCATCTCAAAAACAAAACAAAACAAAAAAAACATTATGTGTCTTGGGGTTGCTCTTCTCAAGTAGTGTCTTTGTGGTATTCTCTGTATTTCCTCAGTTTGAATGTTGGCCTGAAAAGAATGGGAAACAGAGGTTCCTAGGAGTTAAAGAACTTACCTGCTGTCACAAAACTAAGTGTCAGTGTTAGAATTCTAATTCAGATGTGTCTGATTCCAGGTTCTTGCTTTTAACCCTCTCTGTGAATGTCTTCATTGGGGTCTTGAAATAGACATATTCAAATGTGTAATTTGAAGAGAGTTAAGTAAAACGACTATCCACAAAGGTGAACAGGCACAGTATAGAGAAACCATCATAGCACAGTGCCCCCGGGCTGATGATGGGATGGGGGAAATTACTGCCTTTGGGCATAATGATCAGGGGAGGGAGCTATTACAGGAATCCAGAGAGAGAGCCTTGTGGAGCTCCTTGTTCCCCAACTAGAGCCATGACCTGCAGGTGAGGGACAGCCTGCTCATGAAGACACAGAGAGGGAGGGGAGCAGGGGAACCAACAGCCAACCCCAACCCTGTCCCCAGTCTCCTGCTGGTGTCTGCATGGGCTGAACCTAACCAGAAGTCAGAGGGTCCAAAACATGAGGGATGCTCTCCATACAGGTCAGGTGAGCCTCCCAGGTCTTGCCTGGGAGAGGTGGGGAAGAACAGGGTGGGGAAGATGAAAGGCAGGCCGAGAGGGCCAACACAAGACGCCCAGTACAGTCTATAATAGCCAATGGGTCATTCACTTCCAGACCTTTTCATCAGCACATGAAGAAAAGTCCCAGAGAACTCAGCTGTGCATGTGGTTTATTTTTGTTCGGAACTGTTTCACTTGTCTCCCCTAGAGGTAGGGACCGTAGAGAAGGAAGGGCAAGGCCACCTTCGTCAGAACAGGCATAGACAGCCTGTGCTTCCTTCCCACCACTGTCCCTCTAGGCTGCGGTCTAGCCTATACCATATTCATTTGGCACAGCCTGGAAAGGAAGTGGATTAACCTGACATGAACTCTGACGGTTTTGGCTTAAGAAATTGGGAGCCCCTTCTAAAGATGGCGACTGGGATCTTTGGGCTCACAGTGGCCTACAGGGCCCTACACAATCAGGATGCTCACCGCTCTGGCCTCACCTCTTACCAGAACCTCCCTCCGCCAACCACAATGGCTTCCTTGGTGGTCCTGGAACATACCAGCCATGTTCACACTGACTCTTCCCTCTGCCTGGAACAGGTAGGGCCAGATGCCCACACGACCTACTCCTCATCTTGAAGTGTGTGCTCAAATGTCCTCCGCTCATGAGACTGACCCTGCCCACCCTATTTAAACTGCACCACAGGCCCGCCCACAACATGCACCCTACCCTGCTCCATTTCTTCTCTAATACATTGCACTACTACCTTCCAAAATATGATACAATTTTCACTACTTTTTAAGTGTATTGTATATTCTATGTTTCCACCCTCTAGAATATGAGCTCCCTGAGGGCAGGAATATTTTTCTCTTTTGTTCGCTCATGTATTCCCAGTGCCTTGAACGTACTGCCTGACACATAGAGGGAATCAGTATTTATTGAATGAATGAATGAATGAATGAATGAATAAGATTCTCAAGCCCCTAAAAATGGTTTGACCCCTATCTCCTAGGCCTCTCTCTTCACCAGCACTTATCTGCCAAGGATCTTTCCCAGAACGACATCGATCACCAGTATTGCCAATACCTTGTGGTCAAAGTGATCGATTTCTCCTTGTGCTTCTCATAGGCTTGGTAGAGGAAATGCACTTACCACTTTGGTTCTGTGTCAGAATTAAATGGCGACCTTGGCTTATTTTGCTGCCCCACAGAGGTTATTTCTTAGTCGTAAAGAGAACATTCCATCCTTGGGAAAAATAATATTTTTGCCACCTTCAGCTTTAAAATGGCTATTTGATATGGCTCACGTGCGTCTCTGTCAGCGGCCGCTGGAAAAGCTTAGGTTGAGAGGATCTGAGAAAGACTCGTCGCGTTGTCAGAGGGAAGCTGGCCATAAGGCAAAATGAGTTTACAATAACTTATTTACCTGTCCAAATCCTTCATATCACATTAAAGCTTTCCCCTGCTACCCGGGACTCTGGAGTGCTAAGAGGAAAAAGGAAAATCAATTGATAATGATATATTCGGTTTAAAAAAATATATTGATTCCCAGGTAATGACAGTCGTGCGTTTTGCAGTGGGGGATGCCATTTCCCGTGGTGAAGATGGCTTTCTCATAGATTACATTTAAAAGAAGGAACCAGGAGTAGCTCTGCCTCCCCATAATAGATAGCCTCTTTCTCCTAGGTATTAAATCTATAATTTAAAAAAAAAAAAAATTTCTCCCCAGGGAACCTATTCTTTGCCTCCTCAAGGTCTTCTTGCCCATTGTGTGAAAAAAGTAATGATTTGTTTTTGTAATTCTAGAGTTTGTGCCCTTCTCAGTATTAGATTAAAGACTTAAATTTTTTCTTTCTCCCCATTGCTGGAGTTTCTTAGTTTGGATTAGATGGAAGACAATACCATTGTTCTCTCTCTTATTCAGTGTCAGTGGCTCAATGGTGGGGATTAGGGCTGTGTATATTCGGAGGATGGGCGAGGGATGCCTCATATCTGCCACTAGGAGTAGTCTGCTACTCACGTCGCTGGCTGGCTGTGCACAGCCCGTGTGAGATAATCCACAGTATGCAGCTCAGCATCGGGGACATCTGAGGCGGAGACTAGCATCCAGTTAGTGTGGGGACCACCTGGGATGGTGGAATTCAAAAGAGATTTTTTTGCAAAAAAAGAAAAAAGAAAGGAAAGAAAGAAAGAAAGAAAAAATTAGACCTTTCCCCTACCCCTACCCTACTCTTTTTCCCTCTCTTTCTAGACTATCTGGATTCCTGGTGATGCTCACGCTTTGCTAAGTGTTGGCGGCCATCGAGGTTTTTGCATCCTGGGGACGAATCCTGAGCTTGCCAGAGACGGGCGGCGCAAGGTAGGTCTCTGCTCGGCTCACCTGGAAATAAAGTCATCAGGCCTGAGCATAGCCAGCTCTCTCCTCTCACACTAAATGTGTAGGGGAAGGGGAGAAAGCGCAGTAGGTCCCCTCGCCGTCTTCCTCAGGGCAGTTTTTACCACAGGCGTGTGATCAACCGGTACTGGGGCTTAGCTAAGCCATGTTAGCCTCAATCCTTCTAGAATCAACCAAAGAGAATATCTATGACTCTTTTTTTTTTTTGGAGACACAGTCTCACTGTGCCGCCCGGGCTGGAGCACAGTGGCGCAATCTCGGCTCACTGCAACCTCTGCCTCCGGGTTCAAGCGATTCTTTCACTTCAGCCTCCCAAGTAGCTGGGACTACAGGCACATGCTATCATGACTGGCTATCACGTGTGCTCTCACGACATAGTTTCGCCATGTTGGCCAGGCTGGTCTTGAACTCCTGACCTCAGGTGATCCACCCACCTCGGCCTCCCAAAGTGCTGGGATTGCAGGCGTGAGCCACCGTGCCGCACCAAAGAATCTCTGTGACCTTCCTTGATTACCTGGGCCTTGGCTTTCCCCAGGAGGTTAGATCTAAGGATGGCCAGCAGCTAGGTGACCTTTAACCTCCTTAAAAACTGTAATTAAGTTTTATAATTAAGTTTTGTTATTAAAATGTATTATTAAATATGAAAATATTATTTATTCATTGTAAAGGGATTTTAAAGCATAGTGGCTAAAAGTATATAAATGACTTATAATCCCGTTCCCCAGAGATAACCATTTTAGTGTTTCTTTCCTGGCTTTTTCTTACGCACATATGTAAACAGTGCACACAGGCACACACATGCACACAGGATCTGACTGTGGGTACTGTGGGGGGGGCACGTTATTTAGATTCAACAGTGTGTCAAGCCATTTTGTATGTCAGTAAGTAGAAATCTATGTCACCATTTTTACAGACTGTCTACTCTGTGGATGTAATAGCATACATGATTCACTTAATGCCCTATTGATGGACATTTAACATATTTTAAGTATTTCACTATTACAAATAACAGCACAACAAACATTGTTGCATATGTATCTGCATAGTCATTTGATGACTTCCTTGGGTTAAATTTTTAGAGTCCTGGCCTAAACTTTTGATTCCAGGTTCTCCAAGCAGGATCAGGCAGCCAGAAGTGTGGGGGAACCTGGTCTGCCTTGGGAGGGCACAATCTTGTGAACAGAATCTCTGGTCTGGGATCTGCTTTAGTTCCCACCGGGCAGGCCAGGAATGTGCCTGCAGAGGCAAGGAGGCCTGGAGCTAGAGTTGACAACATTCGCCACATTTCCTGCTACTGAAGGGACAGGAACTGGGCCTGGAATAAAGCAGGCTGGAGGGCAGAGGAGTGTGCTCTCGGATCCAGGACAGTAGAGGCCCAGCTGGCCCAGCCTCATATGTCCTTGTGCAACTTGAGCCTTTAGAAGTACAGGCTGCGTCTGCATAACACACGGGGCCTAGTGCTGGGTGAGCACAGGTCATAGCAGTCCCGGGACTGCTGTATTCAGCAGCCCACCCTCATGCCCTCTGACCGGTGGCCTCCTGGCATCTGCCTGAGTCCAAACTCCAGCTTCCATCTGCAGCAGGGGCAGAGTGTCAGACCAACAAGGCTCCTGCCACATCCAGATTCTCTGCTGGTCAGAGAGCTTTCTCTTTGGACTCAGAGACTGTGAGGTTGGGGATGGCTGTCCCCAGCCAGAACCTTTGCACAGAGAGGAGAAAATATGGCTTTGGAATCTCAGGCTAGGGGTAGCCTTGGTTGTCAGCAGGAAGTGGGAGAAGGCTGTGGGCTGGGCCAGGATCAGCACTGAAATGGAAGGTTCCCCACCCTGTGACCCCACGGTACATCCAGCCTGCAGCCTCCCAGCAGCCCAGTAGGGGCAGCCAGAGGAGAGGTGGGTTCCTGACCTAGGAAGCTGGTGGGCTGTTGGCACACGCCCATGGCACCACTGGCGGGGGATGGCTGTGCTTGCTAGCGATATCCCCAGCACTGGGGAATCCTTTGCCTCCAGGCCTCCTGTTGGGTCAGAGAAGGGGAGTTGGAAAACAAGACAGCAAAACGTTGGTTTGGTAGCCAGGGCATCCCCGCTCCTACACGGGGCAAAGAAAAGATTGAGGACATGTTCTTCACAGAAGCCAGCTCTCCTTGGATGTACCTGTGAGTTTGGCGAGAGGGAAGGGAACAGAGACACCCCAGGACAGTGGGTTTTGGTTTCTTAAATGTTGACCCTTAGTCTGGGGTCTAATCTTCCCTGCTGCTGATGCAGGGTGGCACATGGCTCTTGTTCTCTTGTTCATCCCGAACTCTGGCAATCATGTACTTTAGGATGGGGAGGGACCTTGAGGGTGGTTTCACCAGCCATAGCTGGTAAGATGCACCCTATGTGGGCCACTATCACTGCGCCCCCAGACCAGGGTCCCCATTGTGAACTCAAGTCTGTCTTCCCTAGCACTTGGCCAGTTCCTGGAGGATGGGAATCGTACCTGATCTGTCTCTGAGTTCCGCCCGCTCCGCCACTCATACCAGCACCTGCCTAGCTCTCAGTAAACAAATCACCGTGTGCAGCCAGGACTGTGCCTGGGAGTGCCCGCGACACGACCCGCGGCCTGGTGCTGGCTGTGCGCTTCCCTCACATGCAGGAGTCCCATTGATTTCCAAGATGATAGGAAGGTTCCGAGGCCCCTAGATGGTTCTGTGACCCCTGGGGATCAGTGGAAGCAGCTATCAGTTTGCTGTGGAAACTGGGCCAGCTCACAGGGCCCTGTGTAACCTGCTACGAAACAGGCCAGTTGAAGAGCCAAGCGTGGAGGGCCGCGCTCTGCTTTTCTGTGGTTTGGTGGAAAGAAGACCATACTGGAACCAGCTAGCAGGAGTGAAATCTGATACCTGCACTGCAGGGAAGAGGGGTGGGGGGAGTTGAGCGGAGGACTCAGTTTGCGCAGAGCCCAAGTCTGAGCCAAGAATGGCATTAGCAGACACCTCAGGCTCTGGAGGTGGTGAAGGGCAGTGCTGATTGCCACTGGTGCTGGAGCTGCCCTGGGCGGCATCCACTGCCTCCATCATTGAGACCCTCTCAGTACTGTCTGTCCAGGCTGTTTGTCCCCCTGCCCTCAGCAAACGAGATGACCTAGATGCCGCCTGCATCTTCGGAGGGGGTTGCAAATGTCTCCGGAGCTAATGGCAGTTAGAGAACACCGTGTGCCGTGCCCTGGGCTTCCACACCCCCCACCTTCACTTCCCCCAGTCTATCCTGCAGGTGTCCTCTCTGATCGCACTCCCCTGCCCTCTGCCTGTCTTCCCTCCCTCACGCCGTGGACAGCCTTGCTCTCCCCTTGTCCACTCCCCTCTTGGCCTCTGTGGTGTCCACCTCAAGGAGGGACCTGCAGGCAGACATCCCAGTGTTTCTCTGGCCGACGCAGACACTCTGCCCGACGCAGACACTCTGCCCTTGTCTTCTGACTGTATCTGCTTTTCCTGGCCCGCTCTGGGGACCTCTGCAGCCCCTTCTTCAAATAGGTATCTGGGCGCTCACACCCCTGAGAAGGCCATGTGACCACACCCACTAGCTGGGGCCCAGATCCCTCAACAGAAACTTAGCCAAGCCCTCAGCCCCATGCAGGCATTTGGGATTCTGGTCCGTTCGCTGCCTGGTGCCCTGCAGCTGTTCCACACCTTTCCATCGACAGGGCTGCAGACCCCCAGCATGTGCTGTCCACCTCGGTGCCAGCGTCTTCTCCTGCTTCCTGTCCATCTTGCTCATGTGAGCTGCTGTCCTCCAGCTCCACCGCCTCCTCCCGCCAAGAAGGGGAGGTGTTGGTGCCACAAGGCTTTCCTCGGCTCCCTGCATCCCCAGCCCTCCCTCCCCTCCCTCTGCTTCAGCTGTTCCCAGGCTTGACTCCCAGATGGCACCTCTGTCCTAAGGTCCGGACCACTTCAGCAGCCTCTGCGTAGCAGATCCCTGCTGTCTGATTCACATATCAGACTCCGCCTGTCCAAGACAAAGCTGCTTCCTTGCTCTCCAAGGAAGCCTTGTACTTGGACTGTGTCAGCCCTCCTCCCTCCCTTAGCCATGCATCTCCATCTCCTTTGCCTTAGGCTGCTCACCTTCCTTCCTGGACCCTGAGCTCACTGAGGATAGGAACCATCCTCTTTTCTCTACAAGCCCAGCGCAGGGCCCTGTTCATGCATACCTCTTGGGATCAGATAATTTTATTCAGTTCAGAGATTACAGAACCATAGACAGCATGTCCTCACAGGCAGCATGGTGGCAGGGAACCTGGGATTGGAGGCAAGCTCTGGATTCTAGTCCCAAATCTACCACTCACTCTGGGAAAGCCCTATAAAACCTTCTGAGCCTCAGTATCCTCAGCTGTGAAATGGGAATAACCCCGGCCTTCCCACCTCTCAGGACCTTGAATGGTGACAAGGGAGGAACGGTGCCACCAGGGCCAGCAGTTCTCAGCCCTTGGTGCACATTGGAATTGCCCAGAGAGCTTTAAGAACTACAGATGGGCCAGGCGCGATGGCTCATGCCCGTAATCCCAGCACTTTGGGAGGCTGAGGTGGGCAGATCACTTGAGGCCAGGAGTTTGGGACCAGCCTGGCCAACATAGTGAAGCCCTGTCTCTACTAAAAATACAAAAATTAGCCGGGCATGGTGGCACATGCCTGTAGTCCCAGCTACTCAGGAGGCTGAGGTAGGAGAATCACTTGAAACCGGGAGGCGGAGGTTGCAGTGAGCCAAGATCGCACCACTGCACCACTGCAGCCTAGGTGACAGAGGGAGACTCTGTCTCAAAAAAAAAAAAAAAAAAAGGTACAGATGCCTGGCTCCTTCCCCCAGATATTCTAATTGTTCTCATGAGGATATCAGTGTGTTTTAAAACTTTAACCACTACTGTCAACTCATAGGTGTTATTAGCAGGTTCCTGAATTCTGTGGCTTGAGGAACTCAGATGGGAGTTATAAAGATTTGGCAAAACAGTATTCCTGGATGATGTGTAATTTGTCTAGTCTTTCAGATCCTTTAAAATCTACCCCCGGATCAAGCTATCCAAAAGCTGGATACCTTGGCTATGTTGTGCTGTGTTCATCTTGCCCCACCCGGAATGCTTTTACATGAACTCTCCGGGCTGTTAGAATATCTGCTGCCCTCCAGGTCACAACAGTGCACCCTCATTTAGGATTCTGTGGCAGTTAATGTTTATCCTGTCACTTGTGACTCCTTTGCTAGGACCCTTGGGAGAGGTGTCTCTGATTTCACCACAGACATATTCTTCTCCCGAGCCACCATCATAGGATCTCATGGACCCACAAATCATGTTGTAACAGATTTGCCTCTTCCAAGCTCTCGAAACAGTAACTCTCAACTCTGGCTGCATATGACATCACCCAGGGAGATTTTTTAAATTCTCATACCCAGGCTACATACCAGATGCGTGAGTTCACAGTCAGTCTCTGGGAGGTGGATCCAGGCATCTGGATTTTTGTAAAGCTCTCCAGGTGGTTCTGACGGGTGGCCAAGGTCAGAAGCACTGCCAAGCCTGGAGGCAGATTTGTGGCCCACCTGTAGCCTGTGTATGGCACTTTCTAAATATGGTTTCATGTAGGCAACATTCCCTTCTCCGTTTCCTGCTCCTACACTTGTGATTCTCTCTCCTACTTTTGATTTATGGTGTCTTAATGTATCCTTTTAAGTCCCCTGCCATCCTTTCTGGAACTTAGCAAAGTGAAAACAAATAGAGTAGAAAGGTTCCTGCTTTTCTCTGGCTGGGACCTGGGCACAGCTCCCACCCCAGTCAGGCCTCTCTGGAAAGAGGGTGGGAGCCTCCTGTTTCCCCAGCCACAGTAACTGGTCAGCAGCCTCGTTCTGTAACCCCACAATGGGGAATTGTAGCTAGTTCTGCCAAGAGCCCTCCAAGATCCCATAGAAGAGGCTGGTTTGGGCTGAGAACGGTGGCTCAAGCCTGTAATCCCAGCACTTTGGGAGGCTGAGGCAGGCGGATCATCTGAGGTCAGGAGTTCGAGACCAGCCTGACCAACATGGCAAAACCCTGTCTCTACTAGAAAATACAGAAATTAGCCAGGTGTAGTGGCACATGCCTGTAATCCCAGCTATTCGGGTGGCTGAGGCAGGAGAATTGCTTGAACCCGGGAGGCAGAGGTTGCAGTGAGCTGGGGCTGCCGGGAACAGTTGTGAGTTTGTGTTCTCCATGAGGGCACCTGGCCAAGGAGACATGGGTTCTGACCCCCAGCCTGTGCTCTGGGAGTATCGCTGTGCCCTTGAGAGTTCGGAGGGAGGAGTGCCTCTTTCTAGCTTGCACAAAAACATCCATCAGGGGAAAGCATCGTGTGTGCATCCTGCTCGGGGAAAGCACCGTGTACGCATACATTGAGTGACCATGCTCTGAAATTGATGGACTTCTATCCTGTAGGGATGATCTCACTTACTCATACTCAGAGGCCACTCAGAAAGATTTTTAAGCTTTTGTCTTATAATCACAAATTTCTTCTCTCTCTCTTCAACTCCACCCCTCTCTCTCTCTTACAACAGGACAAATAGTGCGAGGAGTACTGGGGACTATAGGATGAATACCCAGCACATGGTGCAACAAAAGAGTGTTGCAACACTTTTTTTGTTCAAAAAAAAAAAAAAAAAGAAGAAGAGGCTGGTTTGGTTCACAGCATCTGAGTGCTGAGACTGGACTAGGGGAGATCGGAGATGGCTAATGATGGCCACCAAAGCGCCACCCAGTTCAGGATTGTGGAAGGCCATGGCCCCCTTTTCAGTCTTCCTTGTCAGCTCCACTCAGCCCCACGCTAGACAGTGGGCGGAGATTGTCGGCAAGAGGCTGGAGATGCCCGGGATGGACTCTTTCCCCAGTCCTGGAAGCCAGGGAACTGAGGATAGCATGCACGTGGGTAGTTTCTCTTAGTGAATGGTGGGAGATGGAGGGGCGCACAGCCGTCCAGTCTAGGTGCAGAACCTCATTTGGCACCTGGGCTAGAAATAGCTTCTCCACAAACCTCAGAGTTTATTTTTATGGCAAAATTTGATGTTCTAAGCGGCCTGTCTCCTTGCTTACCTTGCACCTGCTCCTGTGGCTGGGGCTGCCGGGAACAGTTGTGAGTTTGTGTCCTCCATGAGGGCACCTGGCCAAGGAGACGTGCGTTCTGACCCCCAGTCTGTGCTCTGGGAGTATCACCATGCCCTTGAGAGTTCGGAGGGAGGAGTGCCTCTTTCTAGCTTGCACAAAAACATCCATCAGGGGAAAACGCCGTGTGTGCATCCTGCTCAGGGAAAGCACCGTGTATGCATACATTGAGTGACCATGCTCTGAAACTGATGGACTTCTATCCTGTAGGGATGATCTCACTTACTCATACTCAGAGGCCACTCAGAAAGACTTTTAAGCTTTTGTCTTCTAATCATAAATTTCTCCCGTCTCTCTCCAACTCCACCCCTCTCTCTCTCTCTTACAACAGGACAAATAGTGCCAGGAGTACTGGGAACTATAGGATGAATACCCAGCACATGGTGCAACAAAAGAGTGTTGCAACACTCATTCATTCATTCCTTCAACACTTCCTGGTAGTCACATTGTACATTGTCCTAGGTCTGGGATCCAGAGAGGTCAGACGAAAGCCCTGCCTGCAAGGAGCTCTCAGTCCGGTGGGGCAGCAAGTACATACAAATTCTTACATGATAAATGCGATCCATTCTTATGTGGCAAATATGTGATAAATGCAACAAGAAGAATGTATACAAGTGCTACGGAAGAGCAACTCATTTACTCAACAATACTTAGTTAGCATCTACTATAATGCTAGGCATTGTTGTAGGCACTGGGGGTATGACAGTGACTATATGAGACAAAAACCCTTGACCCAGAGCACACATTTGAGGGGAGGAGAATATTCAGCAACTAGCTTAGTTTGATCAAAACCACAGGCTTCAAAGAAGAGGTGCCTTAAAGCTGGAAATCTAAATCTATACATTTATATATGTGTACAGGGAACACTCTAGGCAATGGGAACAGCTTGTGTAAAAGCCTGAAGATATAAAAAGACCAAAGATATCAGAGCAGAAATGCTAAGGGAAACCTAAGAATTGGGAGACACAGCCTTGAATGCCATGCTAACCCTCCCAAGGTCACTCTCTCATATAATGGGGATGTAACTGAAAGCTCACAGGGCATTGGCGAGAGCCACCCTCACAGCTGGGCTCCATGTGGACTCCCCGACCCCAAAACAGAGACTCCTTGGCAACTCCTACTCCAACTCCAATTTGTTGGAACCTCTAAGGCTAAAGATAGACGATTTATGTTACCTCCTCCTGTGACCTAGTGCTTTTAGATTGCAAAGTGTTTTCACAGCTTCCTCTCCTGGATCATGAGAGGGACTCTAGGAGGTAGACAAAAAGGGGTTCTTGTTGCCATTTATTGTACCAAGGAGCAAACCAAAGCCCAGAGAGGTCTAGTATCTTGCTCAAGGTCACACAACCCATCAAGGCAGAGCAGAAACTAAAGTCCCTGTCTCCTGGTTCCTAATATAACCTAGGGACCCTTCTTGTCCCCGTGTCAGCTGCCACTCCTTATTTTGAAGCCTAAAAAGCTCTGAGCAAGTATCAATCACGCGCCTGCCTGCCTCCCACGACCATTAGTGCAGCACATACGACGTGTCAAGCTAGGCATTGACCATCTGCTGGGCTGCAGTGCGGTCCCAACCCCCACTCAGGAGGATAACTGAAGGAGCCACGTGTGGGCTGCCCTTCTTCCCACCCACCATGACCCAAGAGGCCTAAAGACCACGGGTCAACTAGACCCAGGCTGTCACCTTCCTAAGCCAAGTGGAACAGGACACAGAATGACCATCACAGGCTGGAGACCCCTCCACTTGCTCCCAGACCACCTGGAGGTCATTCATGACAGCCGCCAATACCTATTTTCACCCTTTCTTGTAAGCAGGCTGGATGCAAAGAGAATGGGGAGATTTCAGCCTCACGCACAGAGCCTGAGCTCACCTGTGGAAGACAGATGCAGCCTAGCAGCCCTCACAGGCCACCCTTGATTTGTAGTAACTCATTTAGATAAAAGCATCTGGCTCATAAGGTAGCAGCAACAGCAAAAATCATTAGAAGCACATTTCTGCTTTTACGAAGTAACCTAGTAACAGCACAGGAGGTAACAATTAAGCCGGCACTCCCTTCTCTAGGTACACAGGCACATGCTGAAAGTGGGAAACGGAAGTCAGAACACAGAGAGGTTCTGTCCAGGCCTTTCTGGGATCAGCACTCCAGGATGTGGGATGTGCTGGTGTCGGCCCCGCCAGCCAGAGAGCCGCGCCCCTGCCATTAGCACAGAGAGGAGGTGTCCTCCCTCTCCATCTCAGAATAAACAGTGTGATTATTTATTTAGCACCAGTTCAAGGCTTTCTGAAATGCATTTGTGGTGCTCTGCCATCTTGCGCAGGTCCTCCCTTAACTACAGCTGCTGCCTCTGTGGATCACATAAAGGAAATCTGGCCTGCACCAGTCTCTGCTGGGCTCTTGCTCACATCTCTGCAGACTCCTGTACTGTCTGACCTACCTGAGTGTTCATATCCCACCTTGGGGCACTTGGTCCTACTGAGCGAGTCTCCCAGAAGCACCTCTCCCATCCCTACCTATCTCCTGGCAAAGAGCTCCAGGGCCGCCCCCGAGGGAATTCTCTCTCCTCTGATGCCGTGATGCCATTTCTCTCCCCAGCACCCTTGTAGTACTTGCTGCTTCCTGGTTCCGGTATGGTCCCGTCACTGTCCAGGATGCTCAAGGCTCATTCCCACCCCCAGTACTGAGGGGAGCCTGCAAAGCCAAACACCCCACACATGCTGGAAGGAATTGATGAATGGAAAAAGTCAGTTCCCACGGCCTCTGGCTGTGCTCCTGGGCCCCTCAGCCCCACCTCCTCAGATCACAGAACCCTCCCGGGAGACTACCGGGAGTTCCTTGGTGGCAGGGACTGTCGCAGTCAGTGTGTCTCAGTCACAAAGCCTGGCACAAAGAAAGCTCTCAAATGTTTCTGAGATGAATGAATGATCTGAAGTGGCTCCTTTAACCTATCTAAACTGTGTGTGAAAGGAGCCAGCCACACCCATCAAGTTAGCTAACAGCCGCCCTTATTAGGGCAGAGGGTGACGCACTGACCCTGCCCTCCCAAGGCCACCACCTCTGGGGACATGGTGCACCCAGCCAGAGCTCTCCTTTCTACTGTTCCAAGCATAGTCCATGGCCCAAGAGGAAGCTAGGCCTCCCAGATCTTACTAGAACCCAGGCTCTCAGTATGCTCAACATCGCATTCAAGCCATGTTTAGAAAGGTACGTTCCATATTCAGAGGGTCCTCACGACCTTTGTTCATTCATTCAGGCAACAGCAAGCAGCAGAAAGTAATGGTCACAAGCATAGCTGCTGGACTGCCTTGGTCCTAATCCCAGCCCTGCCCCTTTCCAGCTGTGCAACCTCTGGGCGCAGTCCTTAACCTCCCTGTGTCTCCGTTTCTTCATGTGCAAAGTAGAGATTTTCATAAAATTATCTGGTGTTTGTAAGGACTAAATGAGTTAACACAATAAAGTGCCTAGAATAGTGCGTAAGACATGGTGCTGTACAAGGCTTTGCTCTTACTATTCTAAATGACTAGGACCCTAACTGAGTCATGGACTTAATTCATACCTTCTTTGAGACCAAATGCATCTTCAAGGAAGGTGTTGGCGTGCCCACCTCCCACCCTCACCTGTCAGTCATCCTGCGGCCTTTGCTTGCTGAATGCAGCCAGTCGCAGGGAATATCTGTCTGCTCCCAGGGAGGTGGTGCTCCTCGGCCCACAAGATCCCAGACAGCCACTGGGCTGCATCCTATTCCAGTTCTCCATAGGCCACAGCAGAGGGTCCTGGGGCCCCTCCCACTTACTTCTGGTAGGGAATCTCCAAGCACCTATCACAGCTCCATTTCATTTAGCCCCTCACCCCATGAAGAGGATCTGAACTCCTGCTCAGCTCACAGTGTCCAGCAGCCCAAACCTGGACAGTGACGAATGGGCCATCCGAGACACTGAGGCTTATCCCTCCCATGATTGCCACTGACAGGCTTTGAGACCTAGAGGCACGTCTGTGCCCCTCTTTGAATGTTGCTGTCTTTATCTGCATCATGAGGGGACTGGATTCATGACTGATCTCCAAGGACCAGTCAGGCTCTGTCCCTAGGAGTGACACTCTGGATGGGGCCACGTGGGGGCTTCTGGGACTCCACCACAATTAGCACTGTGGCCTCAGAAGTTATGTCAGCCTGTCCTTGGGGCATCTGTCATTAACAATTATGAAGTCATTATCTGGTAAATAATTCATAACCCGAGAGATGGGATAAGCTGCCAATAAACAATAATCCATTTAGAATGAGGCTTGATGAGGGCGAGCACAGCTGCAGAAATGCAGCCACCTCCTGCAGGGCAGCTCCCTGCTCACCTCTGGTGTCAACAGGGCCCATCCTTAGGGCCCTGCTCAGGCCACAATTCCTCCCTGAAGCCCTCCCTCACCACTCCTGACCAAAGGTATCACCCCTCCCCGGAGCTCACGCAGGACCGTGTCTGTGAACCCAGTGAGTGCTGGCCAAGTGCCCAAGGCTGTGCTAAGCAACTTGCGTGCACTTTCTCGTGGAATCCTCCCAGCGGCATTAGGGCTGTAGCTACTGTTGTTATCTCCTGTACCGAGAAGTAAACTGAGATTTAGAGACTAAATAACTTATCCAAGGTCGCTGAACTAGAAAGCCCAGGTCTGGAGTTCACATCTGTATGTTGTGAGAGCTCTCACTCTTAGCTAGGGCGTCCCACTCCCTCGTGCGAGCAGCTGTACCTCTTGTCATGTGTCCAGCCT
This sequence comes from Papio anubis, assembly GCF_008728515.1. Lineage (NCBI taxonomy): Eukaryota > Metazoa > Chordata > Mammalia > Primates > Cercopithecidae > Papio > Papio anubis. Next base: position 23,137,870 of record NC_044989.1, read on the forward strand.
TTATTTCTGTGTGACCTTTGTCTCTCCAGCAAGACTGTGAGCCCTAGATGGGTTCCAGGAGGTGCTTCCCAGAGGCCGTAGAGCAGAGCATCTCCTTGCTGGCTGCCTACTTAATGTTGCAGTGAGGCTTCTAGTGGTGTTTGGAGGCCAAACCAAGGACGCTGGGGAGAGGGGCAGGAGGGGATGTCTTCTGCACGCACAGAATTAGAATTTCCATCTTCTAATGAGCCTATTGTATTTCTCCTGCCCAGGGGACACCTTGCATATATCTCTGGCTATACCCCCTAGAAGTACTTCGTTCTGGGGAAGAAGTTCTTTGCTCAGATGCCGGGAACCCTGGCTGCGTGGGTTGGTCATTAGGACTGGGTTAGCTCTGCCAAGAGCTCCTCCTCTCCTGCCATGCCGTCACCTACCAGCAAGGCCAGCAGCCCCCCCTGTATCATCTGCAGGACCTGCCCCCCGTGCCCCAGGCTAGAAGGGGTCCTCGGGGTGTCCCACTCCGCCTGCTAAAAGGCTCCGTTCTTTTTCTCCTGGGCAGGGGCACTGCAGACATTGTTGGCCCCCGTATTGTAACGAGCCTGTCAAGGCCCATAGTCATGAAGGTCTCTGTTTTTTCTTCTCAGGGAAACAGAACTGCCCTGAGTTGCAAGTGTCAAGGAACAGGGTGGAATTTCTAGATGTTGAGCCTCTTAATTGTCACACATCTGGAATGTTGCACAAACCTCTGCAGCCGGGCCATGTGGTGGGAGAAGCCACAGTGGCTCGGTGCATGCTCATTCCTCGATAACCACAGTAACCAGCCCAAGGGGAGGCCCCTTCTCGCCTTTTAACCTCCTGTGGCCAGTGACGTGGTCAGGACTGGCAGATGTGTGGCAAGACAGTGGGTCACTTGTGCTTTCTAGAACAGCTTGAAACAGCTGGAATCTTCCCATCTCCTTTGAACAGAATTGCCTCACAGGAGGCGCTGGCCCCATCTTATGTGTCAGGCAAGCTTCACAATGGCACACCTCCTGCCCCTGGCCTGAGCTCCTTGCTTTCAGGATTGGGGAAAAATTCCACCCCTGGGCGCCCCTGGCCTTTTGCTGACAGTCTCCACCTTCTATTCAGCGTGGGGCTGAGGAGTGGACATGGGAGGCAGAGAGGGGGGCCCAGCTACTGCCAGCCTGGACTGGATGATGCTCTGGCAGCCGTCTCTGGGCGTCCCCCGTCTCCCGCTCAGTCTCGTCTCAGCACGCAGTTGCTGGGAACCAGACCAGCCTCTTCTGTGGGGCCTTGGAGGACTCTTGGCAGAACTGGCTACAATTCCCCATTGCGGGATTACAGAATGAGACCGTGACCCAGCTCCTGTGTCTGGGGAAGGGGAGGCCTGATGGGTGGGAGCTGTGCCCAGGCCCTAGCTGGAGAAAAGCAGGAAGGTTTTCTATTTTCTCTACTCTACTCTACTTGTTTTCACCTCATTGAGTTCCAGGAAGAATTGCAGGGGAGTTAAAAGGACTCATGAAGACATCATAAATCAAAAGGAGGAGACAGAATCACAGGTGTAGGAACAGGGAGTGTCGCCTACACAAAATCACATCCAGAAAGTCCTACCGATGGGCCACAAGTGGGCCACACATTTTCCTCCAGGCTTGGCAGTGCCTCTGACCTCAGCTGCTCATTGGAATTGCCTGGGCATTCTGGTGACTAATGCAAAGCCGTCGACCTCTTGCTTACCCCAAAGAAGAAGGGACCACATTCCAAAATCTCTATTAAGGGTCTTGTTTTACTCTCGGGCTTGGCCAGTCCCAGGGAGGTTAGGAAGCTCTGGCTCCTGGGGTGGCTACTGCAGTCCATCAGGACAGGACTTTGCATGCCCTGGTTGTGGCCAGATTGACAGAAAATAAAAGTATTGTTTAGGGAAGAGAGGGGTAGTTTCCAACCCCAGCAATAAAGGAATGAGAGAAACTGGCGTTTATCACAAAGCAGAGAACATGGTGTTTCCGTGGGCTCTAACAATCTGACATCCCCAAGGAAAGATGGGTCTGTGACTGTGGGTCCCCTTGGAAGGTGCCCTCCTGTTCCCCAGCAGGGTGCTGAGTGATGTGCTGGGAGGAAGGGCCTACCCACAAGGCTGGCTGGTCCTTCTACAGAAAGCCCTGGGAATGGATTGTCCCTGACACTGAAGCCTCTTCCCAAAGGTCTCCAGGGAAAGAAATTCCATCAGCTTCCAGAGTCCCTATTCCGGTGGCTCCTGCAGGCTTTTCTTCTATCTGACCTGAATCTCCCTTGCTGCAATTGAAGCCCATTTTCCCTTATTTTGTTTTGAGTGGAAATGGAGAAGAGCTCGTCCCCAGCTGCCTCCGAAAGCAGGGTGAGTCAGAAGTCCTTGTGTACCTCCTGCCACGCCGAAGCATTCTCAGAAACCTGTGCTGTTGAATCTGTCCTCGTGAAAGCCTCCCAAGAGAATGGCTTTGCATTAATGCATGAGACAAGGCTCCACTCTGGGATGGGGGCATGGTGGTGGCAGGGCCCCTCCTGCAGGGACAGCACTAGATGGCCCCGAGTGAATGGGCTTGACCCCTGCAGCAGCTGGGGAGATGGGCACGTGAACGGATCAGCACCTCACAGTGAAACGTGCATGCGTGGAGTCTGGTCAGGGACCTGGGCTGGTGGGGGTGCCCACATCAGGTCCTAAGGGAGAGGAAGAGGTGGCTGGGGAAGGAGGAGGGCCTCTCAGGCTGGTGCCAGGAGACTCCTCGTCCACTCTAGGCTCCACATTTGTGTTTGAAAAAACAGTCTTATTTATACTCCCCTCACTCTAGTGTTGGCAATGGATTGTTTCCCTGCCTGCCTCAGCCGATGTTGAATGGAAAGATCATTCGCTTATTTAGTGAGTGTGCACTGGGGGAGCCACCGTGGGCGAGGATGCGCATGCAGGCGCATACATTCTCTGGAGGATTCTTTTGGCCTCTTGATCTCCTGAACCACTAGGTTTCTGTCTTGTTTTTGTGCCTTTTTACTTCTGGGAACAAAAAACCCCTACTTGTTTCTGCTAAAGATAAGCTATTTTGTAGGCCATTGAAGCCAATTCCTGGAAGAGTTGGGTTGGTGGTTAAAAAAAAAAAAAAATCTGATTGGAAAGCAGTAGATCACAGCAGCTAAGTGACTGAGTTTAAAAAGCAATGATGCTGAGTGGTCCTGACAACACTCGGACAACACACAGTGGATACAAGAGAAGAATTTTTATTTTTCCTAGGCCAGTGGAATTAAAACCTTCCTACTCTGCAGGATAAATGGAGAGAAACCGAATCTCTTTTTCCTAAGCAGGTATCTAAGTGTGATACTGAGATGTGAGCAAGGTCATTAGGCTTTATTTTTTCCATTGCTTAGTCAAAAGCCCCCTTTTCAAACTACTTAGCTCCAATGCCATGGGGGAAAAAAACCCACCTGCATTGATTGGATTTAAATAATGGAATTGCCATTAATATATTCCATAAAAGATGATTGATTTCTGACTTTGGATTTATGGAAAGTTGGGGCTTGTAAAAGTAAACAGAGTGGCAGCCATTCAGTATTAATGCTGGTTGATACCCCTCCCTCCTCAGGGCTGGTTAAATGGACGGCTCCCAACCTAAACCCACCATGCCAGCTGCTAGGTTGCAGGGATCTTTGGAGGGTATAACGGGCAGCCCTGGGCCCATCCAGTTGCCAACTGTGCTGGTCCAGGAGGCTGGGCTGAACCCTAGCCTTCTCTCCTTCTTTACATCAGATTTTTTTTTTTACCTGATATGATTTTTTTTTAATTTTACTTTAAGTTCTGGGATACATGTGCAGAACACACAGGTTTGTTTCATAGGTATACATGTGCCATGGTGGTTTGCTGCACCTACAAACCCATCATCTAGGTTCTAAGCCCTGAATGCATTAGGTATATGTCCTAATGCTCTCCCTCCTCTTTCCCCCGACCCTATGTCAGATTCTAGTATGAAACTCAGTGCTCCAGCCCCTAGGGACACCAGCAGCTTCCGCCTGTGCTCTGTGGAAGCCCATTGCCCCTCATAGGATGGAGAACCGCTGATGACCCGGAGAGGCCCTCTGCAGGTGGGTGGGTATGTGAGTGACACAGCCTCTGAGCTCTGCTCTCCTACACCTGGGAGCTCAGGTGGACTGGCCTTTAGTGCAGGGACCTGCGCGAATGTGGTCTGGTGGTTCAGTATGAGTTCCTCCAGTGATGCTTTTCTCCTGCCTGGGGAAAGGCAGAAGGAACGCCTAGGCACACCAGCAAAGCAGAGGCAGGGCACTACATGGCCTCAGGTGCCTGGGGGCCTGGGGGATATGAATCGGGTCTCAAGGCCTATAACTCCCATGCATGCAAGCATTCCCCCGGCTGGGCCAGCAGCTCTGCTCCTGCTCCTCTTGCCCTCAGGTAACAGCCCCTTTTGTCCCTGTCCCAGCAGTGGGAATCCCATATCACTGTCTTCCAGCCCTCCAGGTGCTACTTATCTCCTGTTCCTCAGCTCTATGCTGGAGCCTCCCGGATCTATCTCTAGGGATTGGCCCTGTTGACATGGCTGTCCACTGCCCCTCCCCCCGGATGCCACTCAGGTGCCTTGTGACCTCGCTGAACTCCATGTTTCCTCAAGCCCCCTCCTCCTCCCTTGCCTCCCACCTCTGGAAATGGCAACACCATTTGCCCAGTCCCCTAGTTAGAAACCTGAGAGTGTATCTCGCCTCCACATACTACAGGCTCTCAGCTCTGTCTCCTAACCATCCCTCCCACCTGTCCTTCCCCTCCATCCCCACTGCTCTTGACTTCCTTCAGCAGACCCTCACCAGCTGGCACCTGAGCAGCCACCATGGGCTCCCTGCCTCCACCTTTTTCCCTCCAGCTCCTCCGGCGCACTAGCCCCAGAGGGAGATCTGCAGATCACGCCACTAGCCTCCCCAGACCCTGGAGGCCAAGTTCCAGACACCTGTGCCGAAAGCACACCACCCACAATCACGCTCTGAGACCTCATGGCACTGTGCCTCTTCCGCGTGGTCTCCACCTGGGATGCTATTCCCATGGCCCTCTCTGGACTGGCCCCCTGGATGTCCTCCCAAGGAAGACCTCCTTGCTCCTTGCACGCTGTCCACGCCTCTAGTGCCAAAGAGGAAACGAGCCTGTGAGGGCCTTTTCTGTTCGACCAGTTTGGGGCTGCCGGTCTTGCTCACCCGACCTCCTAAAACCCCTGCACCCACCCACAAGCCTTGCTGTTTGATAGCAGTCACGTGGCCCACCCTCCAGCCTCAGCTTACTGGATGAGGGGCAGATACCTGGCTTCAGGCCACCCTTCCATTGTCTGGCAGCAACGCAGGGCTGGTGGGCCGTGACTTTAAGAAATTAGCTGAAGCATCAGATTAAATCTCCTTTGCAATGGGAAGTAAGGGAATTAAGAACCAGAGAGTTCCATTTGGGGCTGGGTCCTTTAGCCTGATGCTTATATGAATATAAGGAAAGCATGAGTTTTCTGGGGCTCTGTGCAAAACAAAGTTGAATCTCAAAGGCTGGTTGGGAAGGAAGGAAAAAGGGAGCTAATATCCTAAGAGAAGGGGTTTGTAGAGCAAGACAGAGCTAGTTCTGGCTGGTCCCGAACCTCCTCTTGTTTTTGCCAATCAGCTGGGTTCCTTGGAGGCCCTCCTTACCATAGCCTCACAATAGATGCAGCCCACAGGAAAAGCACGGGTGTCTGAGCCCAAAAGCCAGAAGTCAAGTCCTGCCTCTCTCCGTTGCAGCTGTGTAACCTTGGGCAAATCACTCTCATCTCTCCCTCATCTGCAACAGTGGAAATAGTCCAGGATCTAATGAGCAGTTGGACAAGATGATGTTCAAGCTCCGTTCCTGCTCTGGCATCTCACAGCCCTGTCATCTTTGCCCTGCCTCCCGCACAGGAATGACGTAAGGTAGAGCACTTCCCAAGCCTGGCCAGCTCAGTGTTTGCCCCAACCTGTTCTTGCAAATAGCATTGCCCTTTCCTGTTAGCACAGTTCCCAGGGGGCCTCTAGGAGCTTTTGCTTCTCTGCTTGCTGTTTAAGAGGGATTTATGCCATGGCCAGGCAGGCCATGATGTTCATGCACCCCCAGTAGCAGCTTTATCTAATGAGGATGAGATGCTTACGCATATTTTCATTTTAAAAAAAATCGGCTATTAATTTGTCAGAATTATTCATATTTTACTGATGATATTTTCCATGTATCTAATCAGGGAGCTCATGAATAGAAATGAAACTATTTAAATACAGAGATGGTGTACATTGTACGGTCTTGTTTTCTCAAGCTGTTTCATAATGCAGTGAATACATTTATTTCTTCTAAAAACAGGTTTTGCAATCATCAAAAACTATTTTTTAACTCTTTGATTAAATATGACTCTATTCGAATATGCTAAATCTCTGGGAGCGGGGTGTGCATGTGTGTCTGTGTGTGAGAGAGTATGTGTGTGTGTGCGCGTGTGTGCGTGTGTGTGTGTGTGTCTGTGTCTGTGTGTCCATGTGGTCACTTGAAGAAGTACGTTGTTTTCTGGCCTTCTCCATAGGGACAGGAGACTTTTTCTTTTAGTGAGAAAAATGGAAAACACATTTTGGGTCAAATCTTTAGGATGGATAGATGGCAAAGTAAAAGTACAAATGGAAATTGAGCTGAGTAGTATTGGAGATAATTATTTGTACAGTGTAGACTTTTAAACTGCTCAAAATTCCAGCAGCACTTACCTACACCGAAAGAGGTTTAGAATCATTAAACAAAGCCAGATATTAAATATACTACTGCTATCTCTCGAAACATTAGCAAGTAATGTAAAACACATGGCATCTACTCAATGGAAAAATCTGAGAATACAAATTATAATAGTTGTCTTATAAGACCTCTGGGAAGCTTGAACTAAATTGCTTAATTCCATTAATAACAAACTATTACTCTAGCTATTAAAGTAACATAAGGTAATAGAGATCATGTCGAGAGATTGTACTGAGGCTCTTTCTTCACCTAGCACAAATTTATTCAGGGGCATTGATAGATTTTAATTGACTATGGCAACTGAATAGCAACAAAGGAAATTGAATGTCTTTTGAAAAGCTCCACATTTTGTAGAAGCAAATAGCAACACCGAAATGAAGGTCTGGGGGCTGGGACAGGCAGGGAAGGGTGCTGGGAACATTTCCACCAGCAGCTCCTCCACGGAGACGCTTTCCTGTGACCTTAAGGAAGCGCTTCCTGGGAACAGGCACGCCACAGGCCCGAGCATCTTTTTCAGCTGCCTGCAGTCCAAGTGGAAAGGCAACCAATCCAGCCTGCTCTAAAAGCACGTGCTTTGTCGTGAATATCCATCAGGCACGTTTCCAAGATATAGGACTGCAGGGACCTTCGTGCAGACTGCCGAAGCCTCTGGAGAGTTCTGAGAACAGGATTTGCTTTGGCCCCAAGGCTTGGCAGTGGCATGAGCGACCCCTACCCCGCAGTCATGATTCTGGGGCTGAGGATCACGAAAGGCCCCCTCGGCTTCCATCTGGTCCAGGATGGATTCTGGTGACCCGTCACCTAGTTTTCTCTCCCACTTCTTGGTCCTCTCCCTGCTTTCCGGGCTCCTTCTGTCTTCTTGCCACCCCCAGTTGCCATCAGCATATCTGTCGTGCGCCTCACACTGGCCTTGCACTATTGCAGTATACCGGTCTTGATGAAGCGGCAGTGCTCCTTTCATCTCTGTAAGCTAATCTCTCCTTCCCTCTCACCCAGCCCCAAGCACCTGGGCCTTTAATGCGCCTCTGTGCCTCTGTTGGAAGGAAATCTCTTTTTTTTATTTATTTCTATTTTTATTTTATTTTTTGGAGACGGAGTCTCGAACTCCTGGCCTCAAGCAACTTTCACACCTCAGTCCCAGAGTGCTGGGATCACAGGCGTGCATCATGTACCTGGCTGGAAACCCCATTTATCAGGGAAATGATAAAAGATGTGAGGGGCTGCAGGAGGTGGCCCCTGTAGTGACGTTCTAGTAGGTTCCTCTGTGGGTGTGGGCTGTCAGGGAGGAGGCAGGGAAGTCAATGGAGCCCCCCAATCCTGGTGCCCATGCCATGCTTTTTGGTGAGGTGGGTCCAGGTCATTGCCCCTACCTGGCCCTGGGACACATGATAATTTTGCTGCAGAGGTGTTGAGGTTGTGTCTTCTGACGTTTGGCTGGAGTTCCCATTTGTTTTCGTGAATGTCTGGAATAACATCTCACTTAAACCATACAGTGTTCTTTATCTTCTGCCCTGGGTGGCAGTGGGTATAACAGTCAACCCCGCTGTGTCCCCTGGGACTGGGGACATGTTCCCAGCCCCCATTGGTCCCAGCTTCTCTCCAGGACATCACAGAGGAGCTTTGGGGTTGGGCCTGCACCGTACCCACCTCCCCTGTACCCACAGCTCCAATGAGAGTGACGGCCCCTTCTGGCGTCGTGTCAGGGCCAGGGCTCCGGGTGTGACACCCCAGAACGGGCTCCGACTCATGGCTGTGGACGCCTACCTTGTTGGCGCTGGGAGAGTCTAATCCCGCCACGACTGTAGCACGCGCATGTGTTTGAAAACCTCCTTGGCAGGCAGGACCTCCTAATTTTTTCCACTTCTTGTGATTAGCGTTGCAGACTAATCCTAGCACCAGACTCAACACCAGCTGTTCTTCCCCCACTGCTTGTTTTTACTTATGAACCAAATTCTGGAGTTGCTGCCGAATTGGCCAGCCCCACTCCGCTCCTCCCTCAGCCCGAGCTGCAGCCAGTCACCTATGGCATGGCCTCAGATGAGCTGTCTTTTCAACCTGGCCACCCATGTGTCCTTCACACTGCCCGGACGGCACTGCTCAGTCTCAGGGGTCGCAAGAGGGGCTCACTGGGTTCCAAAGAGGACTCCGGCTTACCCGCTGCAGCAGTGGGATATCAGCTGTTCCTGGAGCCAAACTGATCTTAGAAATTTGGTTTTGCATCGTTAGACACCAGGCAGCCCTGCATACCACTTATAATTTTTTATGTAATATGGTATTTTCAGAATAAGATATGTAACATTTAGATATGTTGTATGACAACAATGAAATGAACACACATGATCCATCCCACCTCTGAACTTAAGAGCTGAAACATCACCAGACTATTGAAACTGCCTGTTTTCCTGCTCCATTCATTCAAGGTCCTCTTCAATTTGGAAGGAGGTGTGCGGGAAGAGCACAGCCCTGGTACCTCTCTCCCTCTCTCCCATCCTGCCCCCACTGGAAAGATATGTGTTCCCCCAAAAAGGGTCCCCCGCCAGTGTGCAGCAGCAGCACCCCCTCTAACCTTCAGCGGGGCCAGCAGTGGAGGAAGGCAGGGGGCGGGGGTGCACGGCCTGGGCAGGAAGCAAGGCCTCAAGTGGCCTCCAGACCTGCACGATGGGCCAGAGCTGCCCTAGGGGGCCCAGGGACCACTGCTGTCTCTGCTTCGTAAATTTCTCTGGCATGCTCCCTCTTCCCCTGACTTCTATGGCAATGCTTGGGGGAAAGTTATTTACTGAATGCAGACCCAGGGACTCAGACTTCTGCATCCATACATACCATCCATTTGCATTTCTATGAGAGTCTCTCACATACCTGGAAGGCCCAAAAAACAAATCAGAGAGTGTGGCATATGGGACATTTGCCCTCCAAACACTGCAGCGTCAAGAAGAATTGCAATTGTCAGAAGTATCATATTCCTGTCAAAAGCGCATGAAATCAGCTCTGTAAATTGGGAAACATAAGTCACAGTTATATTTGTTCTGCAACCATATAAGAATCACGAGTTTCTCCTAGGGTAGGGGAAAAAAAAAACAAAAAAAAAACTATGAGCCCTTTAGAAATGACTTAATGTCCAGTCATAGCCACCTTTACCAGGCAGTGCTGTTTCTCTTGGCGTGAAAGTTCTGACTCCCTTCAGTCGGTGGGTATTTCCGCTGGGTTGGTTGCTTTCTTGGCAACTGCAATTACTTGAAAACGGGATGAAAGTAAGTGACTCCTTTTTTTCCCTCCTTGGCAATCTCTCTGTGGTTTTGTGGCTGCCCATGTGGTTCTCTTTCCTTCCTCTGGCCCTCCATGACTGGAGCACCACAGCAGGGGGCCGAGGGTTTCCTGGGGTTGGTTGGGCAGTCACTCAGCCCCTCCCTCTAGCAATGCACGCGCTCTGGAGTTCCACATACCTGGACCCCGTTACCCCATTTTAGTTACACAGGCCTGCTGGGGGAGACGGTATAACAATCATTTGGTCAAGATGAGCCAAACCTCCTTTGGGCCGAGCATGGAGATCACAGAAATGGACTCCAACTCACCTCCGCGCAAAGAGGCAGGGCCAAGCCAAAAGGTTTTGTAGGGATTTAGGGAAGGGAGGGAGCAAAGGGCTGGGAGAGCCAGGGAAGGTTCATTAGCCCAGGAGCGTCTTCCCCTGCCTCCTAAAGGAATATAGCCTTAAGCTCTTTGGAGAAGAGGGGAAGATTCCAGCTGGGCCAAGAGAGAGGCTGGCCTGAGGCTGGTGTGTACATGTGACCTGAGGGGCACTGAGCTGTAAGCTCGAGGTGTCGAGTGGGCTTAGCACTGAAGTCAGGGGAAATCAACTATATGGATGCCTTCTGAAAGACAGCCTATATTACAGGAGCACCGGGTAGAGAGTATTCAGGGAGACAGAGATCTGTCTGGGACTACGGGAAGGGCTGATTTAAGATTTCTGGCCAGAATCCTAGGATTTTTCTTTTTTATTTAAGGTGTGCAGCACAATGTTTTGATAAACTTATACATAGTGAAATGGTTATTATAGCTAAGTGAATTAACATATCCATCATCTCACATAGTTACCCTTTTCTGTGTGTGATAAAAGCACCAAAATCTACTCTTAGCAAACTTCCAGCATACAATATAATATTATCCTATACACTGACAGTGAACACCATCCTATTCATCTATTGGGCAGGATAGGTTTGTTTGTTTTGGATGTAGAGGTCATCGCCAGGAAAGCAGGCTAGAATTCCCTGAAAATCAAGAAGTCTGAGATTTGAGCAGCAGTAAATCTGTTTTCTCTGAAGTGCCGGTGTAGACTCCATTCTGCTGTCTCTACCTTGGCCTCCACACCGAGTGAGCTGGGGGCTGTGGCACCAGTGAGATGCCCTGACATCCAGCTGGCTGTGACAAGTCAGAACAAACACCCGACCGGGCAGGAGACCGCTACCTGGGGGCCTCACCCTGCCTGCCCTGCCAAGCAAGGTGCTCCAGGCTTTTGGCGCCGAGGGAAGCCCCTCTGCTGGGGCTCAGGAAGGCTTTCAGGGTTGGGAAACAGACTGAAAGAACTTAGTCTTGCCCTGACCAACACCCAGCTTTCTCAGTGCCTTTGTTAGGACATTTAAGAAGGTAGGGGGCTTCCTTCCACACTCACAACTCTGCAGTAATGCGGATGCCCTGTACTGTGCTGGCAAGTGCTGTTGAACACTTAGAATGTGGCACGTGTGACTGGGGAACTGAATTTTGAATTCTCTTTGAGCTAAATTAATGTTAACTGAAAGTCACACTGGCGAGTAGCTACCCATATTGGACAGTATAACCTTAGAAGATTCAAGGCAGAACCTGGGTGAGGCCGCCCCTATGCCTCCCAAGACTGGGAGATCTTTCACTGTGTCTCTTTCCATTGCTGAAAGTGACAGAACCTACAGAGCTCTCAGGGAGAAATTATCCTGAAAATCAGACCGAATGGCTGAACGCTTACAGAGGTCCCTGCGACTAAGCACGTTTCCTTTCGTGACTGTAAGAATTGTATTAAATATTAGGCATAGGAGGAATCTTACCAGGTTTTCCCTAAAGCCCTTTTCTCTCTTGCTGCATGAAGTTTCCTCTCCTACAGCTGCCTGAGGAAATGGTTTTGCAAGACTTTATTATTTTTGGATTTTTTGGCATATTCGCTGAAGCCAGGCCTGGGTACTCAGTTTCCATTTGATTGCTGGCTGCTCAGGGCTCACTCCTCCTGCCCAGGGTGGTGGGATTTCTTGTAGGCCAGACAGTGGAATGGTTTAGAGCAGCCCTACCTCTCCCTTCTTGGGGGTGACTGGAGAGGGAATCGAGGGGCCAGCTACCACTACTTACAGGAAATGGACAGATTAGGGCAATTGGATAAGCATTGCATTGAAAATACCTGGCTTCTATGGGTGTAAGTCAGGACCACCTGGATAGATACTTATTTTCTTGTTCCAGAGCTGTCGGACTCAAGCAGTGGCTGCGCTTTAGGTGACTTGGTGAAGTTCCCTGGCTCTGGGGTAGCTATGGAGTAATCAGAATCACCGTCTGATTTCAGCAATTGCACTTCTCAGAGTTGGGCAAGGAGGCTGGGCTCTGACGGCTGGAACAAGTCAGAGGTGGGAAGAGGAGAAAGGTCTTCAGCCCCTTGGGCTCATAGAGGCAGCACTATTGGCCCCCACCCGGAGAAAGGAAAGCATGACTTGGAGATCCAGAGTCTCCCAGACCCCAGGGCAGTCTCTCAGGAGATGAGGGAGGAGTGGCGCGGAGCAGCACAGCTGCTGTGTTTATGACACATCTTTTTCCGTGGACTGCTTAGGATGCTTCAACCTTAATATTTGAGGCACATTCTCTAGAAATACAGTGCTTGTCCACTGGCTGAGATGGGTGGGAACAGAGGAGTAGGAGGTGTTGGCTTTTTTTAGGGTAGGAGGTTATTGGTTTATTTAAGTGCATTTGCTTTGGTTTTAGCATTGTGAGGATAATTAATTTATATATGACCCTCCTTAGACCTGTAAATATGTATTGGTACCAACGGTACAGCAGGCCTTGTGCTGTCCACCAGCAAGATAACAGTGAATGAAAACATCTCTGCTCTAAAGTAGATCTTCTCCCCAGCTCTTCCCAGCATGGTCTGGAAGGGAAGAGCAGGATATTCAGATGGTGCCTTAGCAAGGAAGGACACAGAGTGATGTGTTCATGTCAAACACTGGTGTGCAGAAGGTAGGCAGTCCAGGAGGGCGTCATGGAAAAGGGAGACTTGACTGCGCCTTGAGATGTCTGGAAGGAGTACAGAGGGCTCTTCAGGAATCAGAACAAAGATGGAGAGAAAAAAGAAACAGGTAAGTGATCAGAAGCTGTGGAGAAAGTTTCACTGTTAGAATTTCCATTTATTTGGGTGTGTATTTGCTGTGTTTAAACCTTGGGAATTTGCATAGCACTTGGTATCATTTTATTAGATCCTAGTTTTGTAGATCTAGCAATCAAGACCAGTGTTAGGACAACTGCCCTCGATACGTGGAGACACCCCCCGGCCGTCTCCTGCCTTCCCCAGCAGAAGGATGGAGAAACAGACAAGCTCCTGATAGCAGTGACATGATGTGTGTGTGATGGGCAACCAGCTGTGACTGTGAAGCCACTTTAAACACTGTTTCTCTGATTTAAAAACCTGTTTGGAGCTTTGGAAGTTGATTTTTAGGTATATAAAAAAACTGGACTATTTTGAGTTTGGAAACATAATTTACTATTTCCAAGAAAAGAGTTTTAAAAACTGATTACTTTCCCTAACTCCTCATCCCCTTGCGACAATTTATAAAAGAGAAATCAGGATTTCAGATCATGCACATGGAGTGAGTAGCTTTTTCGAGTTCAGTTCACGAGGTTGCACTTTGACCTGCTTTTTAAGATTTGAATATTTTTATAAATCATGATTATGCTACTGTTTAATGAGAACAAAAGTGGAAATCGCATCTGTTTGTCTGTGGCGGAGCGTCTCCCGGCCTGTGTGTGCTGTCTGGGAAAGTGGTGGCCCAGTCTGGAGAGCTGATGAGCAGCTTGATTAGCTGAAATTACTTCCTGCAGTAGTTTGTGGGTGTCAGTCCTGGGATGAACTGGGTCATCTCAGGGATCTGGGACACGGGAGCCACTCTGAGACTCAGGGTGGCTGATGGCCCAGACTCCAATCAGAAATCTCCAACTCTTCCCCACGTGAAGACGTCGGGCAGCTTCCCTTCCAGCCCAGGTTGGGATCTCAGGGTCTGTTCCTTGCTAGACCGGGTCCAATTGGTATCAATCCGCTGTTCCTGCTGTGGAATAAGGGGCTGATACAAATTGGATTGAATCTAACTGAGATGCATTGTAGCGTCAGCTGGTCCTGGGGAAAGAGGTTGTACAGGTGCAGGCAGATTCACTGAGGGTGGGAGATAGAGGTGGCCGAGAGACAGCAGTGGAAATAGACCTATAGCGTAGGCATCGAGGACAGGACTTTGGAGTCAAAATGCTTAATTCCATTATCACCGAGCCCGTCATCGATGTTCAGGTTGAAGAGCCTGTGTCAGCAGAAGAGTTGAAGTAATTTGGAGTCCTTTGTTCACTCAGCTTTAGAACGCTGCTGTATTTTCATTTTCCTTTGAACTAGTAAAACTAAAAACGTTTTTGATTTTTAACTGTTACTGTTTTTATCTGGAAAACTCATTAATCTAGATTTCGTTACCACTGACAGCCTGTAGGTCTTCTCTAAATATTGTTTTTAATATAACTTCTCTACAATGAAATGCCTGGATCTTTGGCGTGCGGTTCAATCAGTTTTGCACTGACAAATGCAGACATCTGTGTAACCCACATTCCTATCAAGTAAAACAGTGTTCCCATCAACCCAGAAAGCCCTCTCGTGCCCCTTCCCAGGCATCCCCCTGCCTCCAGAAGCAGCCACTGATGGTTTGTTTTTAACATGCATCTTAAAACATCACCTGCATTTTGAAACTGAAAAAAAAGACTCCTTCCTCTGAGAAAGGTCTCCTGCTGGCTCCTGGGCCCATCGGGGTGCTGTGGCTGTAGCCAGGCCGGGTGCACATTCTTCACAGGTTGCACTGCCCCTGGCTCAGACCGGGAGGTTGTCTGAAGTCTAGTCAGCTACACAACTCTACACCTGGAATGTCAGACATTCACAATACCTCCAGAACAATGGATGGCAAAAAAATTCATTCTGTGCTTTTTCCAGGATCGCTTGCATGCAATTGTGCCTGCTGAGCAGGAGGACTCCAGATTAGAGGGAGAGAGCGAGAGAGGCCTACTCATCGGTCTGCATAATCAGCATCGAACATATTTCTGCCCCAACAAAGAGAACAGTGTGTTCCTGAGACGCTGCCGTGCAGCTCAGAAGCTCACTGGTGGGCGGTTCTCCTGGGAGGGAGCCGGGTTTTTCAGCAGCTCTCCCCATACCTACCACCCCCCTTTTTGGGGGGCCCCAGATTTTCTGGCCCCTAAGTGGGAGGACACTTGCACAGGGCCTGGCAGAGGGCAGAGACGGCTCTGGCCCCTGTGTCCCTTCGTCTCCTGACCCCCATGAAATAAAATTCCTGCACATCTACCTATATGACCAGTTCATCCCCTCGTGTTTGGCCTTTCCAGCACCTGTCATTAGGCGCAGGTGGTCAGCGGGGATTCAGACCACCCTTGGGCCGCTTTGCTGATCTCTTTAAATGCAGTATATGTCTTATTCCCATGATGCTGGTGGCCACTGCACATACTTACGGGGGACCTGTTGGGTTCCCAACGCCACCCCCTCATTTGTCTCTCCAAGCACCATGGACACTTCCAGATAGAAGCAGCCAGGCTGCAGTGTGGTCCAAGCCCCATCTAGGTCTCTCCCTTTTCAGCCCTCTCTAGCTGGCTCCACTGGCTTGGTTACTGAAATTCTAGCAGGATTTAGGTCTGTTGGGGGTGGCCAACCTTGAAATAGTTCTTTTTTCTTTTTATTTTTTTTTGGCTTGTCTTACCTACAATTGTATTTTCTTCTTTAATCATAAGCATTTACATCAGGAAAAATAACCTGAGAATAGATGTGTTTTGTTTGAATGTCGCAGTTGTGCCCTTTGTAAAATTACCCCAGGGCATGATAAGAAAAGGAATAAGCAATTAAAATGCACGGGGCTACGGCAAGGGCAGGCAGATCTGAGTGGAGGCTGCTGTCCTGTGAAGGAGACCTGGCAGGGGATGGCTGCCCCAGGCTGGCCTGGGCCTCGCTCTGCCTCTGTTGTTGCTCTGACCTTTGACAAATCATTCCCTTGCCTGTGTCTCGGTCGCCCCATCTGAGTGAGAGGTTGGACTAAAAGGTTGCTAAGGTCACTTCTAGCCTGACTTTTCATGGCTCTATGATTCTCTTTGTTATCTTTGGCCACTTACATGTTTGCCATCATCATTGCCGATCAAACTGGGAATGTTTAGCAGGTTTTAGACACTCAGACTGGAAAATACAAGGCCATAGAAGTTAGTGTTGTCCTAGGGACGGCTCCTGGTTCACGCAGGCTCCTCATAGGGTCCTTGCCGCTGCACACCATGAACCCGCTGAGACTGCTGCAGCCTCGCTCATCCAGAACAGAGGTGCCGTGGCCAGGAGGCCCTTCCTTTGTTGGGTGGGAGCTACCCCATCCATGTTCCAGCTCCTCCCAGGCCCCCATGGATAAAATAGGGCCACAGGTGACAAGTGAGTTCTGTGACCCTGAGCGGCAGCAGCTGCCAGCGAAGGAGGAAGGAAACACAGACAGGAGGTCTCAGAGCACAGCATGCCGGGCCTCTAGTCCACACAGTCCTGCACACATTGCCATCTTTGTCTAAACAGAGGCGGGGGCAGACCCCGGGTGCTCAAATGAGAGAATGCTTCTGCTGTGCCTGCATCCTTCCCTCCTCCACTAGGACCCTCTGGTTCCAGCCCAGATGAACCCACTGGGCTGGGAATGCCACACAAAAGCACTCTCCAAGCCAGCCAGAGGTCCCTGAGGGCCGAGACAGGGCTGGCCAGAGGTGGTGTCTGGACATCCTACTGGGAACTCAGGAGGAGGCAGTGACAGCTCAGGCCAGCAATGGGTATTCTTGAGAGCAATCCCAGGTCATCGAGGGAAGAGAAGGTTATGCTTTGTATACTCTGTTCAGGGGCCAGATAAGTTTTAATACATTTCAGAAGTGTGCTCAAGCAAAAAAAAATTATTAGAATTTTTTTAAATTAATATTTGTGCTTAAAGAGACAAATGTCAGAGACCTAGAGCATTCACTTATTTGGAAAAAATTCCAGCAGAGGGTGAGAGCTCTGATCGCCCACCAGCCTTAGCGTTCTGGAGTTTTCAGGGTCGGGGTGGGGGCCACTTGTGGGCACTAAGAGGAGCTACAGGCAGGGATGTCTACACAGGTGCCCCACTGCCCGTGGGGTCCCAGGCCTGGAGCTTCAGGCAAAGGCCTCGCCTCAGGGCAGCAAAGGCGGCTGTCTGGAGCCTCGGGGCCTCCCTAGGGTTTCCATGGTTAAGTCCCAGTGTTTCCAGTTAGGGAGGCTGGAGGGAGGGGGAACAGGGGGCAGGGAAAGAGGCCTAGCCTTCCCTGAAAGGGGGTCATGGCTCCTGTTTGCAGCTGGAACTGGAAGAGGGTAGGCACTAACTGGGTCAGAAAAAGAAGCTGGAGCAAGGTTCTAGTGCCAGGGCTGGGCTTGGGTTAGACTCAGTAATTCTGGGCCTCTGGGGCTGGCTGTCCTCGAGCCAGCATGTGCCGGGCACAAGCCAGGAGCCGTGGCAGCTCCCCTCAGTCTGCTCAGGGGCTTTGTGCGCCGAGCCTGTGGGCCGCAGGTCTGGCCGGTGAGTGTGCCCAGGCCTCTCCTCCTTAAACCACCAAGCCCGGTTGATGGCCCTGGTGACCCAGCTCCTCCCAGGCAGTCAACCAAGACCTCCATGGGGCAGGCACTGAGCAGCTTTGATCTGCCCACCTGCTGCCACGAGGTCGACAGTCATTTCAGAGCATCCTTTTGCCTCTCACCTTCCTGCGGGGAACAAAACCCTTAAATCCTCTCCCCCCCTCTACCAGAATGCTCTGTCTTCTCTCGTGTTTGGCCTTTTATACACTATATTTGACAGTGTCTCTCCCTTCGAGGTTAAGTGTCATTCACCGTGGTCCCTCACTTTCTGCTGCTAGGGGCCTTTACAGGTGGAGAAACTGAGGCCCAGACACTGAGAGGAGATCTGAGAGCCCTGTGATGCAGGGTATCAGAAGAGACAGGCCTTGTCCCCTGGCTCCCAGCAGCTGCCTCCCCAACCTCCGCGGAGGTGTCCTCTCGAGGCATGCACTCACAGGCTCTCCCAGGCTGGGGCCTTGATGGACACTTTGCTCAGAGGGCTCTCCAGCTCTCTGCACCACTCCTTCCCCTCCTGCAGGGGCAGCATGGCCCCAGGTGTGCCGCTTCTCCCCTCTGTTCCTGCCCATCTTTTTTGTCCACATGTGGCTTCATCCCTCTGCCTCTTAAGGTGGACTCTTTGGTTGGGTTGCCTGGGTGGCCACAAGCATGGCTGCCCCATCCCTGCATCCCAACAGGCTCTCAAAGTCCCCAGCCAGGTCTCTTGCCAGGGCTCCCTTGTCCAGGAGGGAAGTCATCCCAAGTACCCCTGGAGAACCACCTACACAAAATTCCAGAGAACAGATGGAAGCCCCTACTAGACCAGCTTTGGTGACCGGAAAGAGCATGCTCAAAAGGCACCCCCATACCAGTGTCACGTGGAAGAGAGGCCAGAGAATGGCAGGGATTTGAACTTGCATGTTCTCTGGATTTACATCAAAAACGTCCTCCCAGCCCTTCCCCTAGCGGGTGGGTTCAGAGGACACCTAACCCAGTTCGGGAAAAACCAAAAGGCCTGGAGGTCTCTGAAGAGGATGTTCCGTCTGTCGCTGCCAATGCCAAGCAGCTTCCAGCCAGGCTAATTAGGTCAGCCTCCCCCCCGTCACTCAGCCCAGAGCCCGACCACGAGGACCACACTGGGGCCTGCGGAACGGCTTCATTACCAGCCACTCTGCAGCAACAGGAGCACTCTGGGCTTGGGAACCCCTGGAATCCTTTCATCTTCTTTTAAGAAAATGCTGAGAAAACAGGCAAACTTCCCTGGGAGTGGTGGGCGGGCCCAGACGTATTCCAGATGGGCATGATTTTGGTTCGTGTTGCAACAGGCTGGACAGCTTGCCTTTGTTCACAGGTCATCGCTAGACAACAGAGCAGCTTATCTTCTTGAAGTTGAAGGCACAGGAAGGCTTATGGCCTGACCCTTCACCTACAGATTTGATAGAGACCCATTGTCACGATGCACCTCTGCCATGGAACTGATACCTTCCCTAGTAACAGAGCCAGGCCCTACAGCTTGCCACTGGGGAGAGAATCTCTGCACAGGGCAGGACCTTTCAACCTAATTCTTATCCCCCAAGAGCCACTGCTCCTGTAGGGGTCTTTTATTAATTGTTGTTACTCCACCGCCTTGCCAGGGACAAGGACCCTAGCTCCTCCCTTTTTGACCACTGTGGCCTAAGCGGGGTACTAAAGGCTGTTTCCTTCCTCTTTGTGGCTGCTGAAATCACACTAGGACATTTAAAGGGGCTGCAGCCACAGCCACGGGGAGCAGCAGGGAACTCATTACATCAGACCATTACATCACGGGACCATCTGGCTCAGCAGCCATCGTCTCTCCTCCTGGAACCACCGGCTCCTCCTTTCCTGGTTCCAGCATGTAGGGGACACCATCAAAGCTCCCAGGAGTGCAAACCTGAACAGCCTGACTCCTCAAAAGAACCATGAGCCTGCCTTCTGCAGCCAGCCCTGCTGAACGCCAAAACCCCTGACACCTACAGGGTGGGGTAGAAGTCTCTCTTCCAGAGCCGCACAGCCTTCCCAGGTGGGATTTGGGAAAGGGAGAAGAATGCTGAACTTACGCCAGAGAACCTTCCACACTCAGAGCCTTTAGAGTCTCTTTATAGAATGCAGAAAAGCTGTGACCAAAGCTAGAATGGAGCCGACCCTGGGGTTCTAAGCAAAGGTGTGAAGGCGGCCACATTTCCTTAGGCTCAACATCGCTATCTGGGTGGAGCTGCACGGGTGTGCCCAGCTGTTGGTAGCACTCACTCCTGTGCGTGCCATCATAGCCTTCCTGGCGCAGGGACCCACACACCTGTAAGCACCATCAGCATCCAGATCCTGTAACATAAGAGGCAGGAAAATAAATAGCAGGGACTTGCAGAACGGCTAAGGTGGGGAAGAAAATGAAGAAAGGAGCAGGGCCCATTTCAGGGGCCTGTTTGTGTGTGCTTACCCACCAGATAATAGGATTACCCATTTCTTATCTCCGCCCCAAATGGCCTCACTGCCACCCCCATCCCAGAGCAGCATGACAGTGCACGGGTGTCCTTCCGTCCTTCCCTCTCCTGTTGCCTGTCCTTAATGACAGTCACAAGAGCAACAGCAACAACTGGCTTCAGGGGATGTCATAGCACCTGGGACTCACCTACCCCAACTTTGTAGTGCCTCTCGGCAGAGGCTACATTCTTGAAGTCTAAATGTTTAAACATCTGCTCTTGAGTGCGACTGCACCCCTCCCTTGACTCAAGCCTAGATGGGGACCCAGGATGTGCATCTCTGGGAGCAGTTTGGAGGGATCCAGCCTCACTTCGGGCCTGACCTTTGGAAATTCACCCAGAGCAGCATGTTTGTTCCTGGGGTGCCATCTGTCTGTCCATCTGTCCATCAGACCCCTATTCTCAGCCTCTCAGCAGGGGCCTGGGCCTGAGGCCTCTAAGACCCCATGCTTAGGGCAGGAAGGCATTGGCCAGTGGCAGGCACCCGAGAGACTGTGTGGCTCAACACCGTCCCAGTCCTGTTGTTGTGTAACAAACCACTCCCCAAACCTGGAGGTGTGAGCAACCGCCTTATTACTCGCAGATTCTGTGGGTCAGGACTTCAGACAGAACATGGTGGGGAGAGCTTGTCTTCAGTGTCTGGGACCTCAGCTGGGAACACTCACAGATTGGGTGGTCCACCTGCAGAGGCTAGAGATCCTCCAAAGCATCTTCACTCAGATGGCTGGCAGTGATGCTGCCCAATGGGACCTCCGCTGGGCTTTCTCTGCTCATATGGAAGCACAGGGCCATGGGGAAGGGTCCCAGCTAACAGGTGGGAGCTGCGCTGCCTTTGAGGATTTAGCCTCAGAAGCACACCTGTGCTCCATTCCATTAGTTACAAGTGAATCACAAGTCCACGTAGATTCAAGAGGAGAGAATTAGGCTAGGCCTCTTGATGGGGGAGTGTCGAGGTTCTAGAAGAACTTGAGATTGCCGTTTGCCGCAGTATCTCGGCCGCAGGATCCCCCAATCTTGCAGTCAAAACCCAAAGTCTTGATAAAGATGCCTGTGTGTCTGTTCTGTGCAGACTCCTGGAGTGGGACCCCACCCTGGGTTCCCACAACCTATGGACTTAATACAGGCAATTCAGCAAACCAGCTCCTAACATCTATCCCTGACTGCAGGGACATTGAACATAAAGCACAGCCTAGCTCAGCCAAAGGCTGCTTCCCTGTCATGGAGAAAGCAGAGAATCTGGAGCTAGACTGGGCGGTTTCAGTCCTGGCTCTGTCACTTACTGTGTGACCTTGGGTAGGTGACTTTCTGTGTCTCCATTCCCTCATCTGTAAAAGATTTGGGTGATAAAACAGTACCTATGTACCTCCGTCGTGAGAATCAATTGGGTTACTGCTTGGAAGTGCCTGGGATGGCATAGAAATAAAATAAAACATCCATCAGCTCCTTCAGGCCCGGAATGTGTGATGGTGGGTGCTCCAGATACTCTACGCAAGAAAAGGGCTCAGGGCGGGAGCAGCCGCTCCAGGTAGACTGGGGCTGGTGGAGACCTGGGGATACAGTGTTATTTCTGTGGCTGCACTGCAAGGATTCTCATCTCTTACGAGAAAGGCAAATAACACCCAACTGAGGCTGGGAAGTGCTGTAACGTGGGTGGGGTGATGGGGCTGGCTGCCATGTCCAGAGTCTTCACTGGACTGCGATGTGGAAAGTCTACCTCTCCCTTGCCTTACTCTGTGTGTGTGTTTAAGTTCATAACTTATTCTTGTCTGTGGATCTGGGAGAGTGAGGGAGAGGGGCGGATGATATCTTTAATTAAATATTGCCACTCCTTCCTCTTTAAGGTCATTGTAGTCAATAAGGGGGAGGAGAACTATCTCTTTAGGAGGTCTTTCAAATGAAAAACAATGAATTACTGAACGCAAACACAGTCTTATCTCTCTGGCATCCTTCCTTTGGTTGTGATTTAATATGTGCATGGTGCAATACAGAAATACAAAGCAGCTTGGGAAAAAGTCTCAGCCCTAAGAATCTTATAGTATTAAAACTCGAGTAATCCTACGCAAGAGAAAAATACAGCAAAGCCTGAGCTTGGCCCCTGCAAACCAGTGCACTCCACCCGCTGTGACCCGGGGGGCGGTGGGAGGCCTCTGGAGAGCGGCCGCATGCTGCTTTTGACAGCTGAATTTTATTAACTGTTTTTTCATTCCTCCTGACGGACCTGGCAATGAACTCTTATCAGTGTATTGTGGCGAGTACAAGTCAATTAATTTCTTTTAAATAACTTCAACTGAAATTCTATTTGATTTATATTCCAAAAATGATTTCCATTCCATTCCTTCCTGAGATTATAGTCCCAGCAGAGTTAATCACACTGGCTACACAGTCACCCATACCCCAGGGAGAAAACAGGATCAAGGAGAGGAGGAAATGAGACGGAGGTGGAGCTGAGAGCATCCTAAAGACCCTTTATTCAATGTGAGGCCATGTGCTCAGTGACAAGGGAGTTTGCTGAAATCTTGCCCTCAGAAGAACTTATTTCTAGTGGTTATGTCAGGGGATGGATTGGGGAGCGACAGGAAATGTCTGGAAGATGGGGGACACTTGACCAAGAAGCATGACTAGGGGCACCAGGGCCACTGAGGTTCGCTGCTGAGCCACCCCCTCATTTAGTATCCAGTTTCTAGGGCTGGCGTCCCAGGATGCCTTCCCTTAGCTCATCCCTGGTTGTGAGCACCTGACCCTTCTACGGCCTGCTGTGTGGGGCCACCCCAGCCATGGTGGGGACGATGGTGAGCTGTCCCTGTGGGCATAGCCTCAACAGGCTTTGCTGTGGGTCTGCCCATCCCTTAAACACAGGCAGGGACAAGCAGAGCTGCCCCCTTCCTGAGGGTCTGCCCACAGGGCCCCCCGATTGTCACCAGCCAAGCCTTACAGGCAATAATGCCTGGCTTATCTGGGAGGGAGGGAGCAGGAGCTGGGTGGCACCTGGTCCAGAGAGCAGAACTTAGTGAGTGGCTGGTGACAATGACAAGAGGTTGGAGCTCCAGAGGGAGGGCAGCTCCTGCCCTCAGGGAGACAAGTGGTGGCTGGATCCCAAGACTGGGCAGGTGTAGGGCTGAGAGAGATGCCTTCTCAAGCCATCTTCTGCCCCAACGCCAGGCAGCTGAGTCAGGGCTGGCAGGCTTCTAGGGGACAGCACGTCACTGCCCTGGGGTAGGAATACTCTGGTGAAGAATTCCAGGCAGTCACACAGTTTGACCAATATGAGTTTGGACAAAAAAATACATATTTGCAAAATATCTGCTGTGGATGCTGTATTAGTTTGCTAGGGCCACCGTAACAAGGTAGCACTGACAGGGTGTGGCTTACACAACAGAAATGTATTTTCTCACAGTCCTGGAGCTTAGAAGTCCAAGATGAGCCATTGGCAGGGTTGGTTCCTTCGGAGGCTCTCAGACCTCTGGCATCAGAAGTTTCTAGGTTATTTGATAAAAATGTGAACTTCTGAGACACTGAGTCAAAATCTTTAGGAGTGTGGCCCAGGATTTGACATTTAAATAAACGAAATAAGCTCCCTAGGTGACTCCCAGTAGTGCCCCCTGAAGTGCCATCACACAGGTAAGTAAAGGGTACAGCACAGCCTCACCTTCAAGGAGCTCCCTAGTCAAGGAATCAAGACCTGCACAAGACAATCAGAGAAAGTGTCATGCAGTATAATAATCCAGTCACCGGCCAGATGGAGGGCGCAGACCGAAAAGTGCCTCAGGAGCTTGGAGAAGGAAGGCGGGTCCCCTTGGGGCAGGGAGTGTCAGGGAAGCAGTCCCTGGAAGGCGGTGTTTCTCACATCTTCCTCTGCACAGAGATGATTCGAGGCTGAGGGTTAGCTGTGTGTGAGGACAGGGAGGCTGGGAGATACAAGGATCTGGATAAAACCTTATCACAGCGTCGAGAGTATCTTTGAGCAGTGTATCACTTTTGTCTTTATCAAAACACAAATTTTGTTTTTTCTGAAATTCCTGTTTGCCGTCTGGGGATGTGATATCGGTGCCTGGCACATCGACGTTCAACAAGGGTTCGCTGGCTTGAGGGTTTCGGATGTTCTGTGTCGGTTCGTGGCTGCGGTGACTTGATCTCTCAGGAGGGAGGTGTGTGGCCGGTGGGGGTGGTGGGGGAACCCAGCCGGTGAACAACACATGCTGCTGGCGAGTTCGGACTCCTGCAGGCGAGAGTTGATGTTGTTTTAAGTTGTATTCACTCCACCTGTCTTCCTATACACGTATTGATCCCGGCCAACAAAGAGTTGACAGGAGACCACACAGAGAGAAATATGTCAGGGCTCTCGGCAGAAAACAACATGCATGGCGATGGCAGAACCCGCAGTGGATGCAGCAGACTTTGGAACTGCACTTCCACTTATTGGCTGGGTGACCTCGGCCAATGACCTCACTTCTCTGAGCCTCAGTTTCCTCATCTTTAAGATCAGGATAATAAGCCGGGTGCGGTGGCTCACGCCTGTAATCCCAGCACTTTGGAAGGCCAAGTTGGTTGAATCACCTGGGGTTGGGAGTTCAAGACCAGCCTGACCCACATGGAGAAACCCTGTCTCTACTAAAACTACAAAATTAGCTGGGCATGGTGGCACATCCCTGTAATCCCAGCTACTCGGGAGGCTGAGGCAAGAGAATTGCTTGAACCTGGGAGGCGGAGGTTGCCGTGAGCTGAGATCGCGCCATTGCACTGCAGCCTGGGCAACAAGACTAAAATTCTGTCTAAAAAAAAAAAAAAAAAAAAAGATTAGGATGATAAAAATACCTATCACATTGTGATATGGCGAGGATTAAGCTAATTATAAAAGAAGTTTAGAATAGTACCTGGAATATAAGTATGCAATAAATGTTAGCAATCAATATGGTTTTTTCCACCCGGATGAGTGATGTTCTATGAATTTACTTCAAACAAGATATCACGGCTGTTCTCTAAGGACTGGGTAGTCACTAACAAATCCATTTTCCTTATCGTGATCTATATAGCTCAGTGATTTTTCTGCTGTCTGCTCCAAGCTAAGAACAGAGAGCTTTGCCTCCCAGACTGAAATGGAGCATCCGCAGGTACAGGGCTGTGTATGCGCCTCTGTCTGGAGGGGGCTGTCTGTTGGTTAAAGGGTGTCTTTTCCAGGCCCTGGAGATTGCAGGCATTAACAGTCTGCTCAGGTGACAACGTGTTGTACTTCTCTGTGCCTGCTGTGGGGACTTGGCCTCATACCAGGATATGTCCCTTCAAACCAGGTCCCTGGGGGCACACAGGCTGTGGGCTGTGGGATGTGGCTCAGGAGGCTTGGGGAGTCCACTGTCAGCCATCCTTGGCATGCTTCACGCATGGTGACCCCCAAGAGGGGAGGGGGCCATACCTCCTGAGAGCGTGGTGCTTCTCAAAGGGTCTCACTGTAGTACTGTCTTGGAGTGGGTTCATCCTGGTGCCTGTACTTTTAAATCATGGGGAAATGGTAAATTTGGGGAGGGCAGAAAAAGGGTCAGAGAGGCAGAACTTGCTGACTCCTATTTTGGGACTAGTTCTGCAATCCAATTTCTTTTTTCCTAAACAATCTTATAGAAATCTGCCAGAGACAATGAATAAAGGCAGAACTCCCTGGGCGAAGCAGAGGTGCCTCTTTCTGGAGTCCCTGAATTACCCACGTGGGATCCAAGGCTTCCTCTGAGCCAGTTTGAAAATGCCTGCCCTGAGAAATCCTCCTTGCCTTCTGAGCCATGCCCTCTGTCAGGGTGGCTGGGGTCCAGAAGAGAAGGGACTGCCGCTTCTGTGAGAACTAGGCAGGTTTCGTTTTGGATGATCATTACCGAACTCTTGGTTCAGATGCATTGTTTAACTTTTCTGCATTCTCCCAGAACCTGAGTACTAACTAAGGCCTGAGCAGGTAAGCTGAAACGCTTGACGTGTTAATCCAAATTGTCAGGATTGTCAGCTGGTTACGAGTCTCCTCCTCCTTCCCACGTCACTCAGAGGACAGGAGGGCAGAGGGAGAGATCCAAAGTGCTGGGCATTAGAATCGAAGATGCGCTGGGTGCAGAACCCACTGAGGAGGTGTGGACTCTGGCAAGAGGGGCTACAAATACCAAAAGGCTCCATCTTTAGACTTTCCACATCAGCCTACAGCCACCCCAAATTTTCTATGATTATTATTTTAACAACACATTGGCCTTATTTTTAAAATCTGCTGCACTTGAGCAATTTCATGTGACGTCAGCTGGCTGCCGGCAACTCTGCTTGAAAACAAGAATAACCAAATCTTCTAAGGAGTAATGCTGAACCTGCTTCAAACGCAATAAATCACAAAAACCATTGTTTACGATAAGTGGTATCTGATTGCTGTTAGAACCTGTGTTTATTGCTTTTGCGCATTATGGTCTCTTGTAATTTGGACAGCCAGAAATTGTATTCCTTTATGCAGTGCGTAGGCAGGGTTTGTAAGGGGGGAGGCATCTATAATTATGCTGCCAGGGAGTGAGGTTGAGGAGCCTCCAAGGAGCCAGAAAATGCAATGGCTTGCTTTTCATCTGAGGAGCTGGGCATCAGGCTTCCCACTTTCCAGTTCTTGGAACCCTCAGGGCTCCATTGGAGGGAGACCTGGGGAGGGGAGGATAAGGAGGGGACCTTAGAGCTATAGTGCCCCAGATCAGAGAGCCCTTAAGTGGCCTCAGGGTGCAGAGTGCCAGGTGGGTGAGTAGACGCCGGCCCCACAGGAAGCTGGGCTGATGGTTTTCCTGGAAGTTGCTTTGGTCTCTCCTGCACGTTTCTTCCTCATTCTCCCCCATCCTGATGAGTACCCTGACTGGACTTTGTAGGTGAAGGCTAGCAGCAGGGATCTAGGAGCAGCTGATGGCAGAATTTTTTGGCGCCTCTGTCTGCAAATTTGAGAAGCAGTCACTTGACTATGTGGCCTGGATCTTGCCATCGTCAGTGAGTAAATGGATGATGTTGCTTGATTTCTTTGAGGCATCATTAGGAAGAAGGGCAGTGTGTCCAGGTGTGGTGATCTGTCATTCTCCTAATTCAAAACCTCTGGACTCGAAGAAGAGGGTCTAGTTTCTCTTTCATGAAAATAGACCACGCTCCATCTGTCCTTGCTGCTTTGGCTTCAGTTGGTTCTTCCACCTGGAATGTTCTTTTCTGTCTATTTCACCCGTGTGAAACCCACCCATCCTGCACTTTCATTAATGACTTCCCTGAACTTCTCCCTCCTCCTATGTCCTCAATCTCAGTAGAATTTCACCACCATTCCCCCAGCCTCTCAAGCCTAAAACCTAGAGTTCATCTGAGACATGTCTTTTTCCCTCCACCCAACACTATTCCAGCACACAGAGACACTTGGGAACTGTTTGTTGAATGAATTAATGAACTTGATAGTCAACTGCCAACTCTAACCCAAATCACTTTCTGGATATTTCTCCAAATTGTCCCTCTTCGCATTTCCACCACCACAGCCCAAGGGAGGGTCCTTATTCAACAGGACCACCTCTGAACAGCCTGTAAAGCCCCCCCATATCCCCTTGCACTCTGGGACCTGGTGCTCAGGGTCATGTCTTAGCCTGTGACCCCCACTCCCACAATCTCTACTCCCCCACTTGCTCATTCACTCCAAGTCTCTCCCAGTTCCTGAGCACAACATACATGCGATTTCATTACTAAGGATGTTTCTCTGCCCAGAATATCCCTGCCTCTTCTTTACCTGACTTCCCCTCTTCAGAGACTTGGCTCAGGCACCATCTCCTCCAGGAAGTCTTTTCCAGCTGTGCCCATGGGCCTGGGGGGACCCCAGTCTCTACTTCCACAGCTCCTGTGTTTTTCTGTGTAGTAACGCTTGTCACAATTATAACAAACTGTAAAGGTCTGCCCTTAAAGGCAGGAATATTGTGTTGTCTGTCTGAACATCCCCCATGCCCAGCACAAGTCCTGGCCCCCAGAAGGTCTCCTGTGAATGAGGATCTAAATGGAATTGGCACGAATGCTCAAATGGCACATGAAGTGCAGAGAGCACCAAATTGTATTAATACACAGTTGTGTGTTGACTTAGACCAAGTTCATAGACAGTTCCCCAATGAAACCACATGAAACCACAAGGACTAGATCTGAGAAGTTGCAGCTCCCCACCCCCCACCCCGGCATCTGAGCAGAGTGGCTGTTCCTCCGTGGTGGCTCCATGAGTGAGTTAGTGGGCACAGAAGGAGCCTAGTCTGCCATGTTGATTGATAGCTATCCCCACAAAGGATGGGACTAGCCAAGCATGCTTTATTAAAAAGATAAATGAATCAATTTTGTGTTTCTAAAACTATAGTCTATTGGTCAATTTGTCCAAGCCCTGGCATTAATTAGACACCAAGCTGGACAGCAGGGTCCCCTCGCCCTCCTAGAGCTTAGAAGGGTTCTCTGAGGCTCTAGGACTTGAGTTTCAGTGAGAACTATGGATCCCTCCTGCCCTGCCCAGCCTGGCTGGCTGAGCAGTAAAGGAAGTGGGGAGAGAAGCTAAGGCAGGGCTCCACTTACAGAAGACCCTTGCTTCTGGGGCCGTGGGCACCTGCTGGGCCCGGGACTGGGAAGGGCTGACCAGGAGCAGCTGTTCAAAGGCAGCACCCTGCACACAGCCCAGCACGTGCACTGCTCAAGGCCAAGGGTCATGATTTCCAGATTCATTTATTTTAACAAACCTCCCCTTAATACACACACACGCACACACATGTGGGAATGCTACACTGGCCAAGCTCGCCCCAGCACCGAGAAACAAAATAGACACACTCCTTTCTCTTCCTCTTCCCCTGCACATGGCAGACCCTCCAGGGACAATGCACATAATTCAGGCTTTTGTGCCATGGCTCAGCAAGCTAGATTATGATCATACCAGCCTGTGGGATCTAGCCGGGTAGCCCCATGGCCATTGATGGCTTTGTCTCTACAGGAAAATACATTTGGAGTTACAAACAGCTGACTTCTTGGCAGACTTCTTGGAATTCAAGCAGCTCATAGGCAAGGGCCTGGGAAGTGGACCCTCGAGGCGGTTGGCCAATCAGCAGGTCCTCCAGGGCCCTCATCCATGCCTGCCCTGGCACTGGGGAGGCCACGGAGGAATTAGTGAACAGATCCCAGATTACAAAGCCTCACAGTTTGATCTGGGGTGAGGCAGGAAGCAGGGACTCCCTCCAGACCCTCAGAGCAGAACCAAGTCTTGCGTGTGGTGTCCCGCCAGCCCGTATCTCTGAAGACAGTGGAGGATGGGGCTCGAGGGCAGGGGAGGCAGCGTGGGCTTTGTCAGACTGGTGACGGACGTGCCTGGGAGCAAGAGCCTGGGTCCAGAGCCTGCCTGTCACAGGGAAAGAGCAGAGCTCCCCGTTCGTCAGCTGCTTCGTGGTGCGGAGCCTGCAAAGTCCGGGGAGAGGTTTTGTGCAGAAAGCCCTGTCTTCCTGTGCCCGCTGTGGACGTGGAAGGCAGAGGCGCGTCCTCTCAGCCGCTCTCCTCCAGCCCAGGGGTCTGCCATCTGCTGAGCTCTTTTTTCTTTAAACTTAGGAACAGAAGCCATTTGACAGAAACTCTTAAAAACAACCTAACTAGGCCGGGCGTGGTGGCTCATGCCTGTAATCCCAGCACTTTGGGAGGCTGAGGCAGGCGGATCACGAGGTCAGGAGATCGAGACCATCCTGGCCAACATGGTGAAACACCATCTCTGCTAAAAATACAAAAATTAGCCGGGCGTGGTGGCACGTGCCTGTAGTCCCAGCTACTCAGGAGGCTGAGGCAGGAGAATCACTTGTACCCGGGAGGCAAAAGTTACAGTGAGCTGAGATTGTGCCACTACACTACTCTAGCCTGGCAACAGAGTGAGACTCCGTCTCAATAAATAAATAAATAGAACCTAACTAATATAACATTTGAAATTTGGGCCCTTCCAGAATCTTTTCCCGTCTTTTTAACATGCAGGTGCAGAGTGGATACAAGGCTGCGTCGTGTTTTCTATTTTTCTCCTAATGGGATTCGCGTCCGGATCTCCATGTGTTACCGGAGGCCACTCCCACTGAATGGATGGCTGCCCGGGGGTCTCTGCTCCTAGACCACATTTGCTCAGCAGCTCCCTGTGGTAGAAAACTGACTGGGCCCATTCCCACCACTGGAAAGTCACTTTAGTGCAGTGTCTTCTTGCCTCTAAGATATTTTGGCCTCCCATTCTTTGAGCCTTGTGGGGTCAATGAGATGGAGAGTGAAGTGGGTATTTCTGTTTCCCCTCAGACCCTCTGGACAAGTCATGTTTTACCTCTGTGCTTCAGTGTTCTCATCTTCAAAACGGGGAGGGGACTGTGAAGATTAAATGAGATAGTGCATGAAGATTAAATGAGATAGTGCATTCGAGAGTAACCCCTCGAATTATCCTTGTTCTGAGAAAGCAGGCAGGTCCGGTGGACTGGGGGCCAACTTCCCCATCCCCTCTGTGGGGACCCAGCCTGGAGGGAACCTGAGACTTGGCCTGTGGCTCCTCCTCCCACATGACCCTGACGCTGTATCGCCTAACAGTCTCAAGCAGATTTCACTGTGACCTGTTGTTATTTTCCTTGCTTAGAGGTAAAGATGTAAGAACTAGAGCCTACCCATTGACTTGTGAGAGAACCCAGTGGTCCTCTGGCAGGGCAAATGTTTGGGCCACTGGGGATTGGGGAGCAAGATCCTGGCTGCAAAGAGAGGGAGGAGCTTCCCTCCTCCAGGAGATGCTCACGGATCTCAGGCCCTCGCTTCCCTCTGTCTGCTGAGCCCCATTTGGGCCTCTGCCTCTGCTACTTCCTTGGCCTTTCAGAAAGGCAACCCTAAAAAAGAGACCCCAGCTGTCTCCTCCAGGAAGCCTCTGTGCACCTTCTACATGCTGGTGTGGGTGCTGTCCCTCCTGGAGTGCTGTGTCCTACACCTTAGCACTCCCTGGCCAGTACCCAGGACACCTGAGCTCCCCACCAGGCACTGCGTATGCTAACTCCCCACTGGGCCTGGTCCACAGCTGCACACGCCAACACATGCACCTGGTCCGGGGTCCTAGCCATCCCCTGCCCTCCACAGTCACTCCTAGGTCTCAGCCACCCCACAGCTGTCTCTTTCCTTTCTCCTATCCCGATATCATGAATTGGATAACCATCTTCCAAGAGAGTGGCTCCAGATGTCCTGAGCAGGCATCAGAAGCAGCCAAAGTGCTCAGTCTCCTTTGCTTTCTTGGAAAAATGTTTTCTTTTTATTAGTGACTTCCCCCAGGCAATCCTTAACCCAGGGAAAGGGCCTGCTCTGTGGGCCTAGTGAGGGCCGGGCTGCCAGGCGGCATGTGGAGAGCCCGCTTCTCCCCTTTCTGGGAGTCCTGCACAGACCACGCCCTGGAATGCACTTTCCAGTCTCAAGGCTGTTCTGATGCTCTGTTGGGTCTGTGCCCAGAGGCTGTGTCAGAAGCTGCAGCCACCAGGTGGGGACGGCCTCCCTAGGTGAACTGACACCAACGCTCTGCTGTCAGGCTTGGACCTGTCCACTATTGAGCCATCCACCGAGGACTTCTTCCAGCCAGATCCAGCTCCTACCTTGTCAGCCTTGGCAATCCCCCAGGGTCCCTGGTCCCCCACCCTCCCCTCCCCGCCAGGCTCCCTCCCACCCCAGCATTCTCACCTGCTAGCTCAGGCCCAGAATCCTGCCTCCCATGGCATCCGATGACTCCCCCGGCCAGTGTGCCAGGGCCTCTAGACAGCTGCTGCCACACCCCCCAACTCTGGCCAGCCCCGCAGCAGAACAAGGCTTGGGCCCAGGACCAGGATGTTGCCCTGTTTGAGGGCTGTCAGCAGAGGGAGTGTTGGCATAAACCACCCTTGGGTATGTGAACCCAGAAAATCTAAGACAGGGTCTCAGTGAATTTAAAAAGTTTATTTTGCCAGGCTGAGGACGTGCCCGTGACACAGCCTCAGGAGGTCCTGACGACATGTGCCCAAGGTGGTCAGGGCACAACTTGGTTTTATCCATTTGAGGGAGACACGAGACATCAATCAATATGTGTAAGATGTACATCGGTTCCGTCTGGAAAGGCAGGGCAGCTTGAAGCAAAGTCAGGAAGACCTGAAGTGAGGAGGGAGCTTCCAGGTCCCAGATAGGTGAGACACAAAGATTGTATTGTTTTGAGTTTCTGATCAGCCTTTCCAAAGGAGGCAGTCAGATACGTGTCTATCTCAGTGAGCAGAGGAACTTTTATTAATGAACTTGATTTTATTAATGAACAAATTTATTTTGAATAGAATGGGAAGTAGTTTTGCCCTAAGCAATTTCCAGCTTGAGTTTTCCTTAGAGATTTTGGGGTCCCCAAGGTATTCTCCTTTCACTGGTATCACCCACCCAGGAGAGGAGCCAGGTCAGGGAGTGGCAGAGAGAGAAGGACAGGTCTAAAGACTTCCTAGTCTAATTGAAGGTGGTCAGCGACCCCCCCAGGGGAGGGTGAAGCCCTCTGCTAAATAGAAAGCAGCCCAGACAAGGTCAAATCCCCCTCAAAACAGGGTACGGGGCAGGGGTGTTCGTCATGTTAATTCTGTTGGGCTTGGCCTCTGCCCTTTCATGGGTTCAGATGCCTAAGCCTTCCAGGGCCTCAGGTGCCTGATCTGCACCCGGGGAGGGCTGGAGGGAAAGGAGCCTGAAGGGGCTTTCAGGGCTTTCTGTGATTCGTTGACTACTTCAAACAAAAACAAAGCCTTCCCAGCCGGGGTGATGGAGGAGAGGAAGAACAAAGCTGGCTGTGTTTGCTTGTGTTGGAATCCAAGGAGGGGACCTACTGGAATTTCCCTCCCCTTGCTGGAGGCCAGGGTCAGGCCACTGCCCTGACCTCTGTTTCCTGGGCCCTGAGACCGTGGCACTGTCAGAGCCCATTGGGAAAGACAGGCACAGGTGATTATTTATACAAGTCTTTTCTTTCAGTGGACTGTTTACATACGCCCAACTCTTTAAGGAAAGAAACTTTTGTTTACAGTGAATGAAAGTTTTCCCATGCTTTAAGGTCACTCTTTCATACATTTCTTCTTAGTACAACACAGATCTCATTATAGGAATTTCGGTATTTTAACAAAAGGAACCACAGTCATCGTAATGAGATCCCCGAATAAAGTTCAGTTCATTTTCGTCTGCCTTTCCTCCCCGAATATTATTGCTGGAAATGTTACATTATCATAAACCCGAGTTCAGGATGCATAGTTTTCACAATTGTCTTCTTTTCTCCATATACAAATTCTGATGACTGCCTTCATTTTACAAAGACTCCCTCCCCCCATGGGTGTTTCCATCTTCTCAGATATTTTTCTTTGCCTTACCCCGAGCTACGTACATAACCTGATGGCTAGAATTAGGAGAGTCAATGATGGATATTCCTGTATCTGTCTATGCCCTCCCTGCCTGCCACGTGGTGTGGGATACGTGCAGGAGGTAACCTGGGAGGGAACTGCTTCGAGGGGCTTCCCCAAGGACCTTCCTTGTGGCCATGCAGAAGGCCATGCAGAAGGACTCCCAGGGAAGGCTCTGGGCCCAAGCCCTGCTAGCCAGCTCTGCCTGCAGGAGGAAGGATAAGGGACTCCTACATGGCACCGTTGGAGGCAAGGTTCATGCACTGGAAGTTTGCAAGCAGACTTTATTTCCCCTCAACCACGTCAGAAACCTCTAGCAGGACCAATGCTCTAACTTCACACAAGGTTTCAGAGTCAGGGCCTTCTCCCTGATACACTGAAGCTGCAGGTGCGGCCTGCCCTCTAGGCCCATGTGCTGCATCGGGCCAGCTGGGCAGTCGTGAGCTCCTCCAGCATCCTCAGACCCAGCAGCCACTCCTCTCTGCCTCCTCCCTGGTGTCTGTTGATGTCTCTGTAGGGAACATGCTCCAGGTGACCCAGACACTGAGCGCTTTGCAGGCAGGCAGCATCCTCCCCATAGCTAAGAGTAGGAACTACCTGTACCCCATTTCTTGGCAGGAAACAGAGGCTCAGAGTTTCAGCACATTGTTCAATAGACTGCAGCCAGATGATAAACATCAGAGCCAGGACATAAGCCTCTGTTGAATTCCAAAGCCCACACTCTTAAGCAGTCTATGGCCTTAGTAGTATCATTAATTTTGCAGTGATGTATCAATACTCGGGGTCCCGTAGAGGTAGTTGGGACGTTTGCCCCTGAACTAAATGGTCAAAGCTCACTGTGGTTACTAAGGTTGTGCACCTGCTTTTCACAGCCTTTCTGCATCTCCCCTTATTCTCATTCTTTAAACTTGCCATGGTCATTGTTGTTGCCTAAAGCACCAGTACCCACCTGACCTGCTGTGGACCTGCTTGTTAGAATTGTTTGCAAAGGAAGCATCCATAGGCTATGAACAAGGATGCTGGGGCTTGCCTGTGAACACCAAGCTTCAGTGTGTTTATTCTAAGGCTTTTTTTTTTTTTTTTTTTTTGAGACAGAGTCTAGCTCTGGTGCCCAGGCTGGAGTGCAGTGGCACGATCTTGGCTCATGGCAACCTCCCCCTCTCCCGGGCTCAAGCAATTCTTCCACCTCAGTCTCTGAGTAGTTGGGACTACAGACATGTACCATCACGCCTGGCTAATTTTTGTATTTTTAGTAGAGATGGAGTTTCACCGTGTTGGCCAGGCTGGTCTCAAACCCCTGAGCTCAAGTGATCCGCCTGCCTCAGCCTCTCAAAGTGCTGGGATTACAGGTGTGAGCCACCACACCCGGCCTCTAAGGCTCTTTTGATTGCTTTTTGAATTTTGGTTATGTTTGGGATCAAAGAAGGATGCTTGTTCTTATTTCTGGGCAAATGGAAGACCTTTTACCTTCTTGAAATCTGATCAGAAAAAAGAAAAAAAAAAAAAGCTTTTTGCAAGGTTGGAGAGTCATTAAGTGGGGTGGGAAGGTGAGGCGGGTCTTTTGGGTTCTCTTCCCACAAAGTAGGCTGGTAGCCTTGAGTATGAGATGGGAAACCCATGGCTCCGTCTCTGCGGGGAGAGTTTCTTCTCCTCCAACCCAAGCCCTGAGTCTGGACGCCCGAGCTTTTATTCCTGACTCCAGTGGCAACTCTCTCTAAAGTCATCTCCCACCTCCGGGCCAGGCTGTTGGACATGCAGCTCTTCCCCTGCCGCCACCACAGAGTTTGCAGAGTAAGCCCAGCGTTGCAGAGGTGACCAGTGCCGTGCAGATGTGAGGACTTGCGTGGACTCGACTTTGTCAGTGCCGTGATTGCGTTCCCCCCGGAGCTGACCATGTGAGCAGGTGTTAGAGCTGTCTCTGGAGAACTGAGTGTTAGAACCTGTGCGCCTGCCTGTCAGGGTGGTTATGGGCATTTAGTCAGGAGGGTGGATGGTTCTCAGAACCCAGGGGGGCAGAGGCATTCGGAACTGCCTGGCATTCTCACTTCCACTGGTTTCTTTACCAGCACCCACTTGCATTTTGTTTAGCGAACCCGGAACTCAGCGGCAGCATGGTCCACCCAAGGGTGGGCCAGGGCAGAGGGCCTGCATGCCACAGGGAGAACAGAAAGGGAGCAGAGGCATTTTGTAGAGTGAGTTTTCCAACCCCTCTTATGATCCTTCCTCCATTCTAAAGCAAAGGACATAAATACTAAACTGTGGTTCTTGCCAGTGCTGATAAGGAAAACTAGTGAATGCAGGAGTCTCATTAAGAAAATCCTAAAATTTTAGTCTTATCACTGCTGCAACATAATACAGTAAGTATGTTAATTCTAACCTCCCTCGGCTTCCCCCACCCAAAATCCCTTTCAGCTAAAGCTGGCAGGAATGAACTGCGCTCTGGCCACAGACTGAAGTCACGTCTGTTTGGATTTTTTCCCTCGCCTTGGCTTCGTGTAGTGAGTCTCCTATTTGGGTGGACATGGCTTTTACCCCCTCACACTTCCAGCTGCCTTTGCCATTATTCAGTTCAACAAACATTGAGGAAATACCTACTGTGTGCAGGCCACAGTCATAGGAGCTGGGAAATGTCAGAGTCAGCTGAGTTCATCTCTTTGCAAAAGCCAATAAGCCGACGAGGGAGCAATGATTTATAGGCCAAGCCTGCCAGCCGGCCTTGTCCCCAGCAAAGACTCATTTCAACAAGCTTCTCTTCCAAGTGATTATTTGCTGTTTGTACTGCTTGGACTTGGCACGCTTCTACAATTCCTTTTACCAAAGAGGAAAGAGGAACCTTGAAGTAAGTACTTATCTCGTAAAGAAAAGATTCCATGCGTCTTTTGGGAGCTCGCCTAAACACCACCAGCGTCGCTCTGTCATGTGAATGGTTTGTTTTTGTTTTTGTTTTTTGTTTTTGTTTTTGTTTTTGTTTTTTTTTACCAGCATGCCTTCCTCTTCCAAAGGCCTTCCCCATCTAGGGCTTTTTCTCCCTATGACACCTCTGTGCCATAGGTAGTAGAGGTGCGGGTGTTCCCATTTCTCAGAAAAGGAAGCCGATGCCAGAGCGGGGCATGACTTGCTTGGTGCTGTGCTAAGGAGTGCAGGGCCACCCAGGCCCAAGTGCCCGGCCCCTCATCCGCATCTCTTTCCATTACACCAAACCCAGAGCAGGCGGGCAGGACAGAAGAGACTACGGCAGCACCGGCGCCTGCTGGGCTGGCCTTGGCTGGGAGGGGCTCAGGAAGACCCAGGAAATAGCAGGCCGGGAAATACTGTTCCGTCCTGCCCCGGACTCCCGGGAGGCATCGGCAGGAGAAGCAGGGCAGCAGCTGTGAGTCACGGTGATGGATGTTCACGGCTCACGGGTGGGCGGCTCGCGCGTGCACTGGTGCCAGGGTGGCCACACGGCTGGCAGGCCAGTGGGCTGGGTGTCACATTTCAGCAACATGATCTCAGCTCTGCCCAAGTGAGGAGGAACATGCATGCGGGCATCTGTGGCCTTCAACTCAGAGAGGGAGTGGGTGGAGGGACCAGGCGGTGGAGGGGACCCCTCTGGTTCGATCCTTTCCGTTCCTTTGCTGGCCTTGCCAGCCTTTTCAGGACCACCAGTGCTGTGCGTGTGTCCCTCCGAAGAGTCCAGAAAGCTAGATTTAAAAGTCAGAGTTTCTGAAGGACTTCGTGGTGAGCAGAACACATTTGGCATGAAAATATTACAGGAAAACAAAAGCCTCCCAGGCTTCCTGCCTCTGAGCAAAAGAATCAGAAGGCATTTTCCACGTGGGGGGGAGGCCATTTCTGTTTCATGGGGATCTTAAAACTCATTTTGCTGCCTGTATTTTTTTTATCCAAACTCAGACTTTGGTTCTCAGTTGGGTGACTTAGTGATCTCTAAAATTTGCTGACATTCTGGCTCGTGAGAATACATACTGTTACTTTTACTTTTAATGAATGAGATTTGTTTTTAAAAGATCTCCTCAAATCAGCTGAGCACTCCAGGTGCAGCTGTGGCACTGGTGCTGGGAGGGGAGGCCAAATGCCTGACTTCAAGGTGCTGGGAGCTAAGAATTCCCTTCTCGACACATAGGAGGGAGGAAAAAGCCAGAGAAGACTTGACAACTGACAATACAGGCTAAGGCCAGGCCCACGCTTGGAAGAGAAGAACTTTCTCTTTGTCTCCTTGCCCTCTGCCTATCCCTGAGCCTGAGGGACCGGGAGGGCAGGGGACACTTCTGGGGTTTGGCCCAGAGCATTTTTTTCTTCTTTTCTTGTTTTCCGCTAAACCATGTGGCTTCAGACCATGACATTTCTGTTCGATGCCGTCAGTGCCTTGGTTTGAGGAGGATGTCTGTGTACCCAGCTTTCTTGGCCAAGAAGAAATGGTGCCCGGAGCTTGCTGGCATCTGCTCTTGCCCTGTCTCCCTTCCTCTCTCTCCTGCATGACCAGCAGCCAAGGGACAGTTCCTTCTGGCCAGGCAGTGGGATGGAGCTAAGGGGGAGGTGATGCAGGAGCAGGGCCCAGACCCCCGTCCTGAGCTTGGCAAGGGGCCTGGTTTTGCCCTGCCTGGGAAGAGTAAGGCATGGAACCTGCTGGGACTTGCCTGGCTCCCCAGAGGCCGAGTGAGCCCCAGCCCCTGCTCCTCCCCCAGGCAATCCAGCAGAGCCAGGGCCCACCGCTATTTTTAGAAAGCTATCAGGTGCGCAGGATGCCCAGTTGCCTTTTTCCACCTGTTTGGGCTCATTCTAGGGATCCTGTGTCGCTGCCCCAGGCCCTGCCTGTCCTGATGTGATTGTCTTACTGTGGCCTGGAGCTGGCACGAAACTCCCTCCCGATGCAACCCAGCCACCGTTCTGGCCTCACCTGGCCATGGCAAGTCACGTCCCTGGGCCTGCAGCCATTGTGTCTTCAGAAGCATAGACGTTGGGCCCTAATGTTTGCCCTCCTCTGCTTCCTTGAGAGGAAGGTAAAGGCTGAAAAGTAAAAGCAGGTTAGGAAGAACCTGGAATTGGGAGCTCATTGTGAGGAGTGTTGAGTCATTGAGTGGAAGATTCTGGAACCTTTGTCCTAAAGGAAGCTGCATGAAGTGTGCAGTCTGGCAGGGGATGCCCACGTGCACCCGTGGAGTTCATTGCCAGCGCATGCAGTTCAGAGGAACGTGGGTGGTCAGAGGAAGCGTCTCAGGGGAGGGGAAACCAGAGCTGTGGTCATGTGGGCATGCAGGAGGGGTGGCATCGAAGGCAGAGGGACCACAAAC
The DNA here is from genome assembly GCF_008728515.1 of Papio anubis. Classification (NCBI taxonomy): domain Eukaryota; kingdom Metazoa; phylum Chordata; class Mammalia; order Primates; family Cercopithecidae; genus Papio; species Papio anubis. The sequence goes on from NC_044989.1 coordinate 23,176,695, forward strand.
GCTGCGCTCTTGGCCTGGCAATGGGACAGCCCATGCGTGACTAAGGAACCCCGAGGAGGCATGAGGCTGGTGCAGAGGGCTCTGCATGGGGCAGGGAAAGGAGAGCCGGGAGAGTGAGGGGTCGCCAGGCCTGAGACACCCTGAATTCCAGGTGAGGTATCTGGACAAGATCCAGCAGATGGTAGGTAAAACCACTGAAGGTTGGAGGGGAGAGACAGGAACCTGGTGGGCTGGTGGCCTGCTCTGCCCCCTGCCTACCAGAGTGACCTGGCTGCCTCATGGTCACAGAGCAGCCGCAGCAGCTGTGGGTCCAGAGCATCACCTTCGTGACCTGCCCTCCACACCCAGTTCACAAGTCTCTAGGGTGGGGTGAGCTGGGACTGGCTCCGTGGCTCCCAAGAGCCCATTGTTAACATCTCTTCCCAGCTCCTCGTTAGGAAACAGCACGTTGGTAGCTCGAAACGGCCACAGTGGGAATATTTGTACAACAGAGACTGGTGAACGCTGCATGCGCCTCAGGGTCTGGGTAGGGTTTTTTTTGTCCACCACCACCAGCAGAGCCGGGTGTTAAACATTTACCAGCATAGCTCTGGGTAATGGTGCGCCCCCGCAGAGTTTCATGCTGGAGGTTAGCATGGTGGGCTGAGCAGTGACCACATGGGGCTGGTATCCTGCGTTGGTGGACTTGCGTCGTGTCACTCCCCTGCTAGGAAGTTAGGGAGCGGGGATGGAGCCTCAACCAGGAGAACTGGGTGACCTCGGCCGTGTTGGCCCATTCTGAAACCAGGCTCCTTAACGTGGGCTCCCAGACCCCGGACACAGCTCACACGGAGGACACATGTGTTTCCTGCCTCTCTGCTTCGTCACCTGAGCAGGCCCTGCCCAGCTACCCTGGACCTCTTTCCAGTCCTTAAATGCGACCTGCTTCTCCTCCGCTTTAGAGCCAGCACATGCTTGCCCCTCCCTCAGAATCCCGCCCCCCAGCCACCCCAGGGGGGGCCAGGCATTAGTATATACCACACCGTGTCTGCAGGGCCCTCATGGGTCTTGTCCAGCACAGAAGCCGCGCCATGCTGTCTGCAGCACCCCTCCTGCCTGCTCGGAGACTGTGGAGCCCGGAGCCGGGAGGGACGGCCCTTTCCTGGGGTGGGTGGAGAAGCTTGCCGGCTTAGAAAGCTATGAGAAGAACTTACAGGCTGTTGTCTTCAGATGCAGAGCTAGAGCCTTTCTTAGCGAGAGTCGGCTTGGTCTTGATGGCGTGGTGAAAGCAGCAGGATTGGTTGCATGCTCTTGAGTTCCAAAACATGCAGCCCACAAAATCGTCCAACCACCTCGCCACATGGGTTGTGCTGTCATTTCAGAGGTGAGGAAACTGAGGGCCAGGTGGTTAGCTTACACCCCAAGGCTCCATAGGAGCAACTGGTAGTTCCCAGGCCTTGATCTTGATTCCTGGAGCCCTAAACCCCAGGCCAGCTTTCTGCATTGAAGGTTTTGGACCATTCATCCCAAGCAAACGCAGACATCAGGAGCAGCCCAGGCTCTGCCAGGAGATCAAGGTACAAGGCCCTGGGGCTACTGCAGACCCCATCACCACCACCCCTCCAGGACCTGCCACTAAAATGGGAGTTAATGGTGGCAGTGAATACACTGTTGCATTTGTTGCTCTTTTGGGAAAAGAAAAACCTGGCTTCTAAGAGCTGTTGTATTTTATTTTTCTGTAAAGAAGAAATTAATTTTAGTCTTTCTTTTTGGTTTAAAATGTTGTTCTTTGCTTTTTCTGCCCTACAATTTAAAAGGAAACATTTGTCTGTTGAGAAAAGAAATGGTAATTATAGACTAAAAATTGTTTCTATTCTGATTTGAAAAAGTGACAAAAAAAAATTCCATCGCACAGATGGGGCTCTGCTGACGGAGGGTGTTTAACAATGAGGCCCTGGGCCGGTTTGGGGCTCGGAATGGCTGGAGGTGGGTGTGGGATTGGGTGTCGTGGGGCGAGGGGCTGTTTCCGAGGCTGGTCTCCATTTCCGATGCTGGTTAGTCACTAGTTCCTGTGCCCTCCGTGTGGTTCACCAGTGGGAGGAAGAAGACGTGACTGGAGATGTCACCTGTGGACCCTGCAGCCCTTGTAAGGTGGGCTGTACAGGATGAGGCCACGCGCTCCCTTGCACGACCCCTGAGCCCAGAGAGCCTCCAGGCTTTATTCCCTTAGCCCAGAATTTCACTTTTCAGCCTCACAAAATTACAATTGCTCCAAGTCCTTTGATCAATAAAGCAGGAAACTGATTAGACTGTGAAATTAAACTAATAATGTCACGCTGTTAACCCTCAATCAATGTGGACTGAACTCAAAGTGAAGGCTATTTCCAAGATCCATGTTACCCTTTGGACACATGTATTTACTTTTTTATAGAAATCCTAGGGACGCGCACATCCCCAGACCGCCTTTCCTTCCTGCCACTGCAACCTGATTCACAGTGCTATCTCTACAGCCACCCTGGCAGTGCTGCCACGTGTGTGGTGTGGAAGGCCAAGGTAGAGCCGAGTCTGCAAGTTGGCTGGAGTTAGAGCTGCCCCTTGGACCTTAGGAGCAGGACTCAGAGCTTCTGCTGTGAGTGTGATCCTCGTGGCCCCCAGCCCACCCTTAAGCCCCTTGTCACTAGAAATCTCTCTTTGGGGTTGATGCCAAGCCACCCTCTAACCATACATAGGGCCGAAGTATATAGTACTGGCTGAAAAGCTCCTTTTTACTTAATTTTTTTGGACACAAGTTCTCGCTCTGTCACCCAGGCTGGAGTGTACAGTGGCACGATCAATAGCTCACTGAGGCCTAGAACTCCTGGGATCAAGGGATCTTACAGCCTCAGCCTCCCAAGTAGCTGGGACTACATATGAACACCACCACGCCTGGCTAATTTTTTTCCCATTTTCTGTAGAGATGGGGTCTTGCTATGTTGCCCAGGCTGGTCTTGAACTCCTCGCCTAACGTGATCCTCTCACCTCAGCCTCCCAAGGCACTGGGATTGTAGGCATGAGCCCCTGCAGCTGGCTAAGAGCTCCATTTTAAAATGGATATTGGGTTCACTCCACCACTATGCACGCTGCAGTATGGGGTTTGCTGAGACCTTTGTGTGTTCAGTCTCATGAGACAGAACAGAGGTCATGGTTCTTCTTATTTTCCTCTTTCTTTTCCCCCACCTCAGCCCCTGTTGCCCACCTGCCCCGACCAAAGCATAGGCTCGGTATAGACCTGGCTGACTGGAGGTGATGAGCATATCGAAGAGGCGAGTGAGGGCAGGTGTTAGGGCTGTTTTCAAGGGCTGGTTTGGGGAGTAGAGTGTAATAGGTCTAGTACAGAAACAGGATCTAGCTTAGACCAGTCTCCACCCGTGGGCTGGCTCTGGGGCTCATGGAGGCTGGGCTGAGCCCCCCACCCCTTCTGAGATAGCCTGGGCAGCCCACATTTGCAGACTGGGCTCTGGTCACAGCATGACAAAGGCTTGCCCGTTGGCAGCATCAAGGACTGAGTCTCAGGTGTGCCCATGTCCTGAGAGGCCACGGCTTGTCACTCACTGAAATGGTGAGCATGGGTCAAGCTGGGTGTCAAACACAGCCATCAGGACCAGCTCAGCCACAGCACTTGAGTTCAGCTCTTTCCATTTGCTCTTCAATAGGTAGCTTCAGCTCTGCAGGACCAGAAGGGCAGTTGCTATTACCCCCATTTAAGGGATAAATAAATTGAGACTGGGTGATTGAGGGGCGTACACAGTCACACCACCAAAGAGGCAGGGCCAGCTCTAGAGCTGTGGTGTACAGCCCTCTGGGCGCCTGAGTTCTCTCCAGGAGGCTGTTCTGGAATCCGCGAAGTCTTTGTCCTCTTCTGGCCTTGCCATTGAAGAGGAGGAGCTCCTAAGCCCTTTCCATGGGCCCTCCCACGGTTTGTCCTCCCAACCTGTCAGTTCCATCACGCTGGAACGTTGCCAAGGATCAGACCCCCTCTCTAAAAGTGGTGATGGTATTTAATAACTAATTACTCTAATGATCCTGCAGAAATGCTGGAGACCTGTTTTAGGAGAGATGTCAATTAGAGCCATCTGCACGGTGAATAAAGGAGCCCTACCCCAGCTGTACTGTTGAAACATGTTAGCGTTTTCCTACCAGCGGCCATATGGTACTTAACGAAAGTGAATTGTTCACACTGCACAACCCGCGCCTCCTGATGAATACTAGCATTTTGTTTTGGAAAATAGTTCTTCCATCGTGTGGAATATTTTTCAATGCAGTAAGTAGCAAGTTGGAAGCCAGCAAGCCCTTGAATGCAAAAAGACTCCCATCACCTCAAGATGCTCTTCCCTCCATCCCAGCCCATCCCCTACCCCTGCCCAGCTGCCAAGCCCAGCTCCACCCCAGCTCCCACATCCCTCCTGGGCCCAGTTCTCAGCATGTGTTTCTGAATCTGCTCAGAAGAGCGGAGGCCACCGAGGGTTCTTGCCCCACCCCGCCAGCTTTTGTGTGTGTATGAACTTAGAAATGGGAAACCTGAGCCGTACACAGAGCACCAAGCTCTGTCTGGAAGGATGCAGACATGGGCAAAGTCTCCCCAGAGTTGAAAAGTAGGGTGGGGTGTTTAACTGGGTGTGTAGCCTCAAAGAAGGGTTTGTTTTCTATTTGAGGGATGTTCATTTTAAGAAGTGCAAAGCTCAGGTTGACACCTGGATGCGCCATGAGGTAGAGGGGGAGCTGGGACTGTATCTGGGACTCGGCAGAAGCCTGGCTGAGAAGCCTCTCTCCTCCTTGTCACCTGTACAGACAAGTTTCAGATAAATAGTGAGCAAAAGTCATTGCCACGTGATGGCCAGACAGCTGGGGCCAGGGTGCAGCCACCTCGTGGGTTCTGTTAACCAAAAACAGACATGTTGGGTTCTTGTTGCCTGGGACGTTTTGAAAGCAGACTAGTGCCAACATGGAACCTATCTGGGGGGTGAGGTTCAGTGTTGTGATGCACAAGGGAGAATAACAGGTGACCGCCTCCACCAGTTCCATCCCCCACCCACCCACTGCCAGATTTCACTGGCAAGGGGACCCTCCACCTCCCTCATGGGGCTCTGTGACCTCAGTGAGCTGAGACCCTGCCTCAGAGCTGCCAGGACGGAGCTGCTTTATTGCAGTCTGTCCTGGAACCAAAGGGATTTCTCTTGCCAGTATTATCTATTCCGGAACTTTCCCTAAAACGAGAGTCCCTTATTAAAGCTTAGTAAAAGGCCAGATTGACTGCAGTTAGTGACAGAGAAGACCTGCCACAAGTCCTGGTGCCCAAGACGCTCTTCACAAAACCGTGGGCCCATAAATCTCACTTATTTCCAATTCCGCAGCAACTGATCCCAAGTTACAATAATGATCCTAGGTTCAGCTGAACATGTCCTTAAAGGAAATCCTTCTGGGTGAAAAATAGCAGAAATGTGCTCCCATCTGTTCCTCGTCAGCAGACTGCACTATTTGCTTTTCACGTCTGTGCCCTGGGTATTTTCTCACCCTCTTTGACACCTGGGACCATAGAGATGTGAACCTGAGAGAACCAAGTCACCATGACTCCCAAGTGGCCACCTCAGTAAGGGACCTCAACAGGACGACCAAGGCCCAGTGGAGGCCTCAACGGCCCTTGACCATGGAAGCTGCCCAGAGCATCTCAAATAAGTCAGCAGCCTTTCCACTGGGCCTATTCCAGAATGACCGCCACAGACCAGAACCCGCTCCACTGGGGCCATGCCTGGGAGTTACTCCAAAGAGTTAACCTTTCCTGGTGGGAGAGGGGTGGAGGGGAAGGCTGAGGCCATTTGACATATGCTGCCTGGTCTGAACATGATGCTGTGCTCAGACACTGAATTTGATGAAGTGCATTGTAAAATTTAAAAACAAATTTAAAACTCTATTAACTCCCTGTAATGGCCTCCTCCTGCAGTACATAGACAGCACCGGCTCACTGGCAAGGAGAGAAAGTACTCTGGTTTGCAATGTGCTTGGCGTGCAGCAGAATGAAGACGGTGGGAGCTGGTGAAGGGAGTGGGAGGCCCACGCACCCTCTGCACCGTGCGCTGCGGCCTGCACCCAGGGCAGCACCTGGGGCGGCACCCAGGCCCCTGCCAGTGGGGCTTCGTGGAATGTGCATCGCCAAGGTTAGACTTTTTCTTGCTCCTATGTTAAAATCTCAATTCCACTTTCTTTTGAAGCTAAAATACTTCCTTCAAGAATGAACCACTGGAGTGACAAGATTCTAAGATTATCTTAACTTGGGACTGAGGCCTGGGCGGTGGGGAGCTCACGAGAGGCCTGTGGTTTGGGGTCGGGTGTCAGGTGGGAGGAGGTGTGTTCCCAGCCTCACCCGCTACACCCTCTGCACGGGGAGAAGGGTCAGGGCAGGGAGACTGTTCGCCACAGGCCTCTGCAAATCGAGGCGCGCGTTCAGGGTAACGGGAGGATTGGCCCCGCTCCAGGCTACCAACTGGAGAGAGACGAACTTTTGTTGAGAAGGGAGACAGACCCGCAGCTGTGTGTGCACGTGGGCCGAGAGGAGGAGCTCAGCTGGCGGTGAGAAAGCCTGGGGGCCGAGGGGAGGGCTCCCTCCGTGTCTCTGCAACTCACAGGCCCCCAAGCTGAGGAGCAGAAAGTGCTGCCTGGCCTGGTCTTTGGCAAGTTCAAGGGATTTTCTGCCAACCAGTGGCTTCCCTGTGTGAGAACGTCTCTCGGTTTTTCCCGAGCACACAAAGTGGTTTGGAGATATTCGGGGAGGAAAAGGTGTATACATACGGCAGGCCTGGGTGTCAAAGGCAGCAGAGAAACCATGCGTATGTGTGAGTGTGTGCATAGGGCAACTGTGTAAGAGTGTGGGGGGTGTGTGTGTGTGTGCAGATCTGTGTGTGCACCAGTAAGCGGTACCTTCTGATATGGCTGCTTGTGGGCTTGCCCTAGGGCATGGGTTTGATGTGGACTCTTGCATCCAGGGAAGTCTTTTTCTGAGAGTTCCCCCACCGTCTGGGGCTGGCATTCTACCTGCTTTGGAAAGAAAGCTGGGATGGTCTAAGCAGGGAGGGGTCCTGTGGAGACTTGTACCTCCTGGCCCAGCAGGATTCATGGCATTTGGCGTCAGAGAAAACGTGAGCCTCTGCCGGGAATGAAGCAGCTGATGCAAAACAAGGAGCTGTGGGTCGTAGATGCAGCTCTGTGCAGCCTCCGGGGAGCCTTGGCTCGCAGATCAAAGCTGGGAGATCTGGGAGCTCCCTGAAAGCTCCTTCCCTGGCAGCTGCTGATGGGGTGAGGCGTTTGGGCTGGGTGGGGTACAGGGAAGGGAGATGGCATTTGTAACAGTGTGAGGACCCCCCACTCTCACGGGACTAACAGTGTAAATAAGAATTGGGGCATTTATGCCAGTGAAGAGAACAGAATTTCCTTGGGCTGACAATCTAGAAGATCCGCTTGTGGACAGTTGAAATGCTCATCACAAGCCAACTCTGTTTTCAACCTTTGTGAACCCGGTTTGGGCTATTTTGTATCAATAAGACTGCTTTTAGAAAAAACAAATTTACTAATTAACTCCCTTTTTTTCAAATACATGAGACTTTCCTAGGGTGTGTGTTTTGTTAAAAGAAATATATATGTACACCATGAGGTGTTCCCACAGCTCTTTCTGGGGTATGTAACATTGCTCCTGACATTTTAATTGATATTTGAACCAAGTGAGGACCCGCCAATCGTTGAAAGTCTCCAGTTTTGGGGATGCCTTTCCGAGCAACCAGGGGTTCCTTTCCCACATCCGCTGGGCAGCACGCGTTTTATCGTATTTCTTCCCACAGCACAGGAAACAGGACAGCCGGGGCTTCAGATCGTGAGACCTTGTGTTGAATCCAGGTACAATGCTTTGTGAACCTGGGAAGTCACTTGGCCACGTTGCAGTTAATATGACTTACCTTGTAGTGTCCTCCTTATCTTTATTATTTTTATTAGATAAAATCACATTTGTGCAAAACCTAGCCCAATGCCTGTTGCTTAACAGGCATTTAGTAAGTGATTATTATTGTGTCTCAATGCCTTTATTGACACATTATGTCTTCCCAGCCTGGAATTTTCCTCTCTTTCTTGTTTTCTGTTGAAATCCTGTGCGTCCTTTCAGAGGCTACTATGAATGCCCCCGCCTCCGAGAAGCCTTCCTGTTTGGCCTTAGCCAGAATGACTTATTTCTTTGCGGCATCACAGATGCCAACTTCTGTTCCAGCCCGAGTTCCCGTCTTCCTTCTCTTCTGCTCAGTGTCTCTCCAGCTACGCAGAGCTGCCCCTTCCCTGCCGCTGCAGGGCCCAGCTCTATGTATGGCACAGAGGCTAGTAGAGTGGATGTGTTTGGAGTTGTCGAGTTAAGCTGAGGTCCCACAGTCTCTTTGGGGCTCTAGTGCTTTAAAACTTCCCTTGCCAGACTACTGTGGGTGGCTAGTCAGCTGCAGAATTAGAAAAGTGACCTTTTCTGGTCACTTAGAGCTGAGGGCATCTTGGATTTCACAGCCTAGAACCCCCTGCAGGCTTTTTGGATCCCCTAATCCTGTTGATGCTGCAGCAGTATCGACTGGCCCTAAAAGCAGCTGCTAAAATGCAGTCTGGCACGAAGGAACTTTCTGGGCCGGTGGAAATGGTCTGTATCGTGATTGGGGTGGTAGTTAGGCAGATGCATGCATTTGTCAAAACTCTTCAGACTGTGCACTTAAGATTTGTACAGTTACTTTATGGATGTTATATCTCCATCAAATTAGTTAATTTTTTTAAAATGTGGCCTGACCAGACAGACTGGGTACAGGGGCCTGTTGTGGTCTTTCTGTGGCCTTGGGAAATGCAGCTCATGCCAGCATGTCACTGGATTGCTCTGGGAGGAAAAGAGACAGAACAGTCTCTGCATTTGTGGAACTTAACCCTTTAAGTTCTGAGCTAGGCCTCCATGCACAGGTGCCTCCCCACCCTCTCCCAGGAGACCCCACCCTGGCCTGCCTCCAAAGAATCAGAGCCAAGCCTCACACGGCCACAGGCTGAGGCCTGCCTCTCACAGGAGAAGAGACGATTAAAATTAATGTTAAACCCAGGGCTCCTCTAACAGATATTTGTACACCCACGTTAATAGCAGCATTGTTCACAATAGCCAAAAGGTAGAAGCAACTCTAGTGTCCATTGATGAATGAATGGATTCACAAAATGTGTTGTATACATACAACTGAATATTATCTAGCTTTGAAAAGGAAGGGAATGCTATAGTCATGGATATCTACTACAACATAGATGAACCTTGAAGACATTATGCTAAATGAGATGAGCCAGACAAAAGAAAGGATAAATATGATATGAATCCACTTATATGAGATACCTAGAGCAAATTCATTGAGACAGAAAGTACAACGGTGGGTGCCAGGGTCTCGGGGAGGCAAGAAAGGGGAATTATTGTTTAGTGGGCGTAGAGTTTCAGTTTGGAAAGATGAAACATTTTGGAGGTAGATGGTGGTGATGGTTACACAACATTGAGAATGTACTTAATGCCACTGAAGTGTACACGTAAAATGGCTAAAATGGTCAGTTTTACATTTTGTATATTTGACTACAATAAAAAAAATTTAAAGAAAGAAGAGCAATGAAAGAATCTAAGGCCTAAGGCAGCCTTCTGGCCCCCTTAAATTTCAACATTTTAAATCTCATTCAGGAGACTGCTTAGCGGAGGATGTGGTTTCTGGTCTGAGAATCCAAATGTGGGAAACAGAAGCCCTCTCTGCTGCCAGGCCCATTCAGAGCGACAGGTACCTTCCTAAATGCCAGGTCCTTTTGTCAAGACAAAGGTGAGTGACCACATATTGCGCCACTGGTTTAACTTAATTTTCTCATGTGACTCTCTCGGGTAACGTGTAGCCTGAACCTGATGACGGAGGGCTGGATTTTACTTTACACCCCAGCGACTCCCAGCATCGTGATTGGGGTAACCCCATCCTCAAGACGCAGGGGGCTCCAAGCTGCGGAAATTAGAGTACGCTTTGTGAACGGCAGCTTCGCTGTCAGAGTGGGTTGGCTCCTGGCCTGTAATTCAGAGTGACACCCGGGTACTTGTCACAGCAGGGGGCTGGTGCTGGTGCCGTCAGGGCCATGCCGGCCAGAGCAGGTGTGCCGTGGAGAGTTTAAAGGAGGCTGACTCTCCCCGTTTTGCCTCAGGGACCATTTTTGATTTGTTCTTCGAATGGAAGAAGGCTTGGCCCATCAGACTCACAGGCAACGCTCCATTCTCAGAGGAGAGAGAGCCTCAGCACAGCAGCCTGTGAAGGGGGCTGCCGACCTTTTCGTTTATAAAATAATACTGGATTCTTGAGTCCTGATCTCTCTCCATGAAGGTTTGCTGCACTCAGGCCGTTAGGAGGACAAAGAGAGAATCTACTGGAAGGGCCTGAGCCTGTGCTGTGAAAAGAAGCTCTGTACTGTTTATGTCCTGGTTGATGTAGATAAGTAGGTACCACGCCTATAGTAAAGGAAGGATAGCAACATTCTGAGACAAACTTCTGGTTCCCTTCCTCCCTAACGAAATAGTGAAAGACAGATCTGACACACACCTACTCTCTCTCTCTCCCTCTCTCGCTCGCTCTCCTTCAGGTGTGGTAGAAAGGGCTGTTCTGGACCTGCTGGCTTCCCTATTTTGTCCATTACGTCTCTGTTCTTGGCAGAAACTTGAAGTGCACCTGCTGCTCTGGTCCAACTCCACCTTGCTCCTGGAAGCCACTTTCTTGCAGTCTGACTTTCTGTCTCTGAATTTGCATTTGTCCTGAGTTCCCTTTCAGTCACTGGTTGCCCTCGGGCTCTGTCGGCTAATTCAGTTGGTGGGTGCCGCTGCCACCACCCTTCATGGCAGTGTTGTCGCTTCTGTGCCCCTGGCTGCCCTCTGAACACTCTGTTGCCTCAGAGGGAGGGGTCTGCTTCCCCCTTTTGCCTTTTCCATCATATTACAGTGCAGGGAAGGGCATTTCAGGTCCTTTAGGAAGGATGAGTAACTTCTAGTTGAGTTTGAGCTGCCGATTCCTGCAGTGGGCAGAAATGTGGACAACTACACACACACACACACACACACACACACACACACACACACAGAGGCACGCACACGCTTCTCCGGCAGATCAGGAGGAGGTATCCTGTGTAACCACTCATGCCCAATATTATGTCAGCTGCATTAGTGCTTAGAATGCAGAGTTGTTATAACCATACGAGATACTAGGATTCATCTGTTGGCAGAATTTGGAGTACAGAACTGCAGGGACTAAAGGAAGTAGGAGGCCCCATCTGGGTATTTGGGAAGGGATGGTTCATTGCTCTTTGCTGAGATCTGGGGCATCTGGAGCTTGGCCACCTGCAAGAAGCTGCGTGTGGGGTGGGAAGTTGGAGAGGCAGGGCTTACGGCAGCTGGCACCACCAAGTCTACTTAGGGATGGAAGGTTGGGTTCTCAAGGAGCTCATTGGATCCTGGTTTGATGCTTCGGGCTGTTAGAGGCTTTGGAATGTGTCCAAAGGGTGGCGGGATTCATGCCACAGCCTTCATGACAGTCGGAAATACTTCCAAAATCCCATGATGATTTGTGTGTGAGGAAAAAGGAGGCTCTGGTCTGTAAAGGAAAGTTGTTCTGGAAGCACTGAGGGTACCTACAGATCTCACTTTGAGAATTAGAACAAGGGTGGATCCCTGAGCCCATTTGGTTGGACCCCAATTAGTATTTGGGAAAGCAGACCAGAAGAAGGAAGGTCTTACTCAAATTCACACCACCAATAAGAAACAGAACTAGGACAGAGCTCGGGTTTCTCTTGATTCGTAGTCCAGGATTCCTTTGGCCACAGAAATAGAATTATGAACCGAGCAAGGCAGCCCTTCTCAGTGGATTCTGCATTTCTAAAAGCTCTCAAGTGATGCTGGACCTAAGGACCACACTTTGAGAAACAGAGATGTCTGACGTCAGTTTCACTTGCAAGGAAGCCAGATGGCATGGGTGCAAAGCTGGAATTCCTAATTCTCCATCCTATCTGTTTGGCTCCATTCTTGTTCTGCTTTATCTTTATCAAGATGTCTAAAAGCTTTTGGCCTAGACCCTCAACAAGGAGATTATCTGTCATCCTTTGTCAGCTACTTGCTACCCAGATCCCAGCCTCTCTCTGCCATACAGGAAGCTAAAATCGTGACTGAAACATACATTCCAAACACTCAGAAGAGTGTGCCTGTGGCTTTGTGGGGGTGAATGTGAGAATGATCTTTGGTTGTGGGGAGGGACACACTGTGGAATATGTCACTCTGTTAGCTGTCTGGGCTGTACATTTGTGACAGTGTGACAATTTGTGCCATTGATCTATTTCAGAATAGGAGGTTCTGAGTGGCAAGATTGTCAGGGCCTTTGCTTGTTCCACCAGTTCTCACTGATCTGGAAACTTTTCCTAGAGATTTGGAGCCTAGACTGAGAGAAAGAACAGAAGGCACCTCTGAGTTACTGACAAAACAAATAGGCATCACCAAATGTGTGCACACAAAATCTCGTTCTTTCTTCATCATCAATCCCTCCGGCTTTAATTCAGAATTGTTCTTTAAAAAATACAAATTGACTATAAGATTGATTACATGCATTCCAAATTCAGAGCAAATTCTGCAAACTCCTGCCCTGGCAAGGGTGAGGAGAAGCGTTGGGAAAGATTGTACCAGCAAGAAAATTTTGCTAGAAGCTAATCAGAGGTGAAGCAACTGCCAAACTCTAAAATTTTACATCCGTGCTTAGAAAACCGGCAGCCGCCCGGGGCCGATGAGTGTAGGGACACTGGGTCCTGGGGATCATACTGGCTCACAGCCCTAGGTACCTCTGGTACGTTCAATTCTGTTCAGCTTATTGGGAAGTATGCAGTGTACTGCAGAATATTTTCTCTTTTAAACGGCTAAAATGTTTTGTTCTTGTTTAAGATTGGATGTTGAAAGGAATCGATTTCAGTTATCTCAAAAATACGTCTGTATATAAGAAAAAAGAGACACTTAATAATAATCCTAGCAGACTGATGACGCTTTGCTATCTTTATCCTACCTCCTTTTTTTTTTTTTTTTTGAGACAGGGTCTCACTTTGTCACCCAGGCTGGAGTACGGTGATGTGATCTTGGCTCACTGCAGCCTCCGCCTCCCAGGCTTAAGCCATCCTCCTGCCCCAGCCTTATGAGTTGCTGGAATTATAGATGTGCACCATCACACCAGCTGATTTTTGTATTTTTTTTTGTTTTTTTATTTTTATTTTTTGAGATGGAGTCTCGCTCTGTCGCCCAGGCTGGAGTGCAGTGGCCAGATCTCAGCTCACTGCAAGCTCCGCCTCCCGGGTTCACGCCATTCTCCTGCCTCAGCCTCCCAAGTAGCTGGGACTACAGGCACCCGCCACCTCGCCCGGCTAGTTTTTTTTGTACTTTTTTTTAGTAGAGACGGGGTTTCACCGTATTAACCAGGATGGTCTCGATCTCCTGACCTCGTGATCCGCCCGTCTCGGCCTCCCAAAGTGCTGGGATTACAGGCTTGAGCCACCGCGCCCGGCCTGTATTTTTTTTAAGAGATGGGGTCTCACTATGTTGCCCAGGCTGGTCTTGAACTCCTGGGCTCAAGTGACCCTTCTTCCTCAGTCTCCCAAAGTGATAGGATTGTAGGCATGAGCCACTGTGCCTGGTCATTATCCTACCTCCTTCTGACTCCTTCATACATTGTATTTCCTCATTCTCCTTTTCCAGCCACTTCATGGCAGTCTCCATAGTTTAGCTTAGGTATACTTTTGTCTTTCCACAGTCTGAGCGATTATCCCCTAAACTCCAATGATTCCAACAGCTTGTTTCTCTAGGCTCCAACTTCTGTTAAGCAACCTTCATCCCATCATTCCACCTCAGACCTCCATCCTCCTCTGTAATCCTCATTTCAGGGAATAGCCATGCCGCCCACCAGCCCTGCGAGTTGACTCTGGCGTCCTCCCACTTTGGAACTTCCTTGTTTCTGGCTCCTAGTTGTTTCCTCTGCCCCATGTTAGACCCTCCTCAGTCCTCGCCTGGACCATTTACCTTAGTGTCCCCCAGGGTCTTCTGTGTCCAGGCTCCCATCCTGTAGTCCCACCCCTGATACCTGCCCAGTCCCTCAGAAGTGCTCACTTTTCCTCATACTTCCTCCCCCAGGGCTGTGGTCACACCTGCACTGTCCAATACAGTAGCCACTAGCCAGTATTTAAATCAATTACAATTAAATAAAATGTAAACTTCAGTTCCTCAGTCATACTGGCCAATTGTCAAGTGTCAACGGCCCCTGGGGGCTTCTGGCTCCCATGTTAGACAGCACAGATCACAGAAGCATTTCCACCATTGCAGAAAATCGTGCTGGCTAGTGCTGGTCCACATTGTCCTTTCCTCTTGAGCATCTTTCTTTCCCTCTCCTTCTCTCCGAATCCTCTCTCTTTCCCAAAGAGTCACAAAGACACATCCTTACATCCCAAACCTCATCTTCAGCAGCACGGAACTTGGCACTTCTCTGAGGGTACACTGGAACATAGAACTCTTTTGGTTGCAGTAGATGGGAACCCAACTCAAACTAACGTAAGCACAAAAGAAAATGTGTTAGCTCTTGTACCGGAGAGACACAGCTCAGGCTTTAGCACAGCCAGGTTCAGTCGCTCATGTACTATTGGACCTCACCCATCCCTCCTCCACTGCCCTCTGTGGCCGGCTTCATCCTCTGCCCTGCAGACCGTCCCCTCCCCATGACCAGAGAACACGGCCAGGAGCAGGCCCTGCTTACAACATCTTTACTGGGCATGATCCCGAAGGAAGAGAGACCTTTGTTTTTGGAGTTCATATATCATGTCTATGGGATTTGGGTCTGTTTGGGTCAGGAACCGTGAATCAATCCTTATGGCCAGGGGGATAGAACACCCTGATTTGCCTGGCCTGGTCACATGCTTACCCCAGGGGTGTGGCACAACACCCAACCGTAGCTAATGGGCTCCCTGTGGGAGAGAAAGATCATAGGATCTTGCTCATATCAGATGAAGGAGGGAATGGGTCAGACAAAACGCAGATTTCACAACTGAATTCTGTTTGGAACCTTCCTCACTTTCTTCACTTGACAGGAATCTGGATGCCTGACAAAGTATCTGAACAGATGTTCAACAAATATTTGGTGGGTTAACAGAGGGAGACGTGAATGGATGGATGCACGGGTGGATGCATGGGTAGATGGATGGATGGATAAGTAGATGGACAGAAGATGGGCAGTTATATGCCTAGCTACGGAGAAGGCCAGGGGAGAGAACCAGGCTCCAGAACTCAAGGAGCTTCCCTTACATGCTCATCAGAAGCCTCTGCCTGTCTCATGGTCTGAGATCTCCTTGAGGATTGATTCAGCCCTGCCAGGCCATGGGCTCCTTGAGGGCAGTCCTCAGCTAAACCCATCTCTGCCAGCACTCACAGCCCCAGCACAGGGCTGAGTGCCTGGCCAGGGCTGGCTGGTGGACTGAAAGTCGGCAGCAGCTCTGTGCATCTCTTTGTTGTAGCTGGACGGTAAGATACGAGCTAACCAGCAATGCAGGGTGATCTCATCTGAGTGTCAGAGGCAGCAGTCCTCCCCAGACTGCTGGTCTCGGACACAGTGCATTCACCGTTCTTTCTCAAGCCCCTCGCAATCAAAAACAGGATTTTTAAAAAAGCTTTTAAAAGCCCTAGCAAAAATAAAAGAACCATAAAAATGGTGCTCCCAGCAGACAGCAGCAGGGCTGGTGCCTTCTTGTGTGAGATGATTTGTGGATTGAGGCCCCAGGTCCATTTCCTGGGAAACAGTAGGTGTGTCTTCCATCCAGAAGCTCTTGTTTCTGGCAATGGCCGTGGTGGTGCAGCTGCTCGAACTGTCTAGAAAACTGAAGAATTAATCCTGGGAAGTAATTAGCTCTCCTGGGAGGGGTTGGGCTGTGTGCTGCCTGTTGTTAAGTCATTGTCGTCATACTGATGGCCTTGGGAAGTGGCATTAAGAAGTCTAAAGGGCTGAGTCAGGCAACCAGGGTGGTGGTAGTGTTGTCTTTTGTTTTATTTTAATTTTCAACCCTTTGATCTCTTGTCTAAAATAGCCTCTCAGAATTTAGCAATTATATTTCTTCCCTGGTTAATACTGTTCCCTTCCTCTCTTCAATTGCATCTTTTTCTGTACATGTATTTATTAAGGAACAAAAATGAGTTAGGCATTTAGAGGACTTATTTTAGTCCCAGTAGACCCACCTGCCTGGAAAATTGGATGCCCAGGGAGGCTTCTACAGATGAGAGGGCTCCATCTGCACAGGGGTTCACCAATTGGCTATAACCAGGCCTGCTGGGGAAGCTCTCCCACCTTGGTGTCTCTGGTTCTCTCCCTCTATCTCTTGTTCTGTTTCTGTGGGGCATGTGTGCTCTGATGGGGACAGCCCGAGTTCAGGGTTTGGCTATTTGGGGAATTGCTGAGTCTCCTGCTTTCTGGAGTTGACCTTTTCTGCAAAGCATGTGCCATCCTCGGGGCTTGTCAGGCATTTGGAAGGAGACAGTCTCCAGGGAGCCAACATCCAGCCACTGTCCTTCCTGCATTCTCTTCCCAGGGTGGAGGCCAGAGAGAGATCATTCCTGCAGAGGAGGGGCAGGCTTCTGCCTGAATCCTCAGAGAGCCTCACCTGGACCAACTACAAGTTGCTCAGCCCCGGGGAGTTGAATCTGGAAGGTGGTCTCATAGCAGCCACCTGGGCTTTTCACCGGGGATACCTGGGAAAGGAACCAGGTCTAGTTACCACTCAGGCAGCTCCTGCTGCATCGGACCCAGGCTCTTTGTGACCTTGGGCAAGTCGCTTCCAACTCTCTGAGCTTCTGCTTCCTCCCCTGGGAAATAAAGATTGCATTAGTCCGGGCAGGCTAACGATTGGAACAAACCACCCCAAACTGTAGTGGCTTAATCGTGTAGCTTCTTTCTCAAGCCATGGTGTGGGGTGGGTCAGTGAGAAGCAGCTCTGCTCCAGGAGCAGAGCCCGACAAGAACCAAGGCTCCTTGTGCAGTGTGTCCCTGCCATCTGCGCCTCATCCTCGTCTGCAATGGACAGAGAAAGAGAGGTGAAGAAGACATCTCTGCTCTAACCATATGGTCTGGAGGGACCCGAGTCACTTGCACACACATTCTGCGCATGTCGGCAAGAACTCATTACACGGCTCCAGCTAGCATCAAAGGGGGGCTGGAGAGTGTTGTCCAGCTGTGGTCCCCAAGAAGGAGGAGGGCACAGACGTGGGCAGCGCCGGCGACCTCTGCCACAGAGACGGTGATGAAAAGTCCCTGCCCGGGATGTGCGTGAGGGTTAAATGTAAAATGTCATCATTCTTCAAGCACAGTGCCTGACCCCCAGTAGGCACGGAGATATTGTTATTTTTCTTGTTTCTTCTCGCGGATGTTCCCTTGAGGTTTATGCAAATAGCAGACCAAGGCAAGAAATGAAATCTATGTCCCTGCCCTCTGAAGTTACTGATTTCCGTGTTTCCTCGCAGTGTAACATTTCATTAGACCTTCCAGATGGGGGAAAGAACAAGCAGATTAAAAGTCAGATAGTGCCTAGGAGCCTGCTTCATTGGTTTCTGGGACGTCTGGAGCTTCAAAGCTATTTGGTATTTCCACTGCCGAAAGGCCTCCTCGGGAGCAGTTGTGTTTTAATAAATGGCTGCCTGAGTAATTTTCCTCGGAGGAATTGCATCGTGGATGTGTATGCTCCTGGGGGAGAGCTGGCTGCTCCCTGCGCCACTCCAGATGCTGGTACATTATGAATAGGATGCTTGGGGCTGGAGGAACCCGGCAAGCCTGCCTACCCCGGGCCGGTGATGTCATCTTCCAGATCCACCAGGCGGACTCTTCAGGGCTCTGGGTCGGGACTTGCTGGACAGGGAGAGTGGGAGACATTTTGTGCAACTGACCTGAACTGCCCTTCTCCATGGCCACTGGCAAAAGCAACCGCTTGAAGATCCAGGGAAAGAATTCATTTCTTTGACATACCCTGACTGATGCTGCCCGCATCAGATAGCAGCAGTCTGGTAGGTGGGGCAGGGAAGGAGGGAAGAACAGGCCTGAGTCCAGGATCTTGCCCATCTGTGGGGAGACAAGACAGGCATGAGAACCACAGTGATGTGGCATTGCAGCGTTCTTCATTCATTTGTTATTTACGGAGCCCTACAAGAGGCCGGGTACTGCCTGAGCCAAGATACAGCAGTGAACAGAGCTGGCAGGTGGAGACTGTGGTGCCTGAGATCAGGGCTCCGGGACTGCACTCCCAGGGCATGAATTCTCCTTTGCTACTTTCTAGCTGGGAGACTTTGGGCCAATTGCTTGAGCTTTCTGTGCCTCAGTTTCCTGGTCTGGAAGATGGAGATAGCCATCGGAATAGCTGCCGCACGGAGTCGTTATGTAGATTAAATGAGTCTGTGTTTAGGAGCACTGCCCTCAGGGAACTCACATTCCAGAGAGGGGGACACACAGAAATCTAAGTAAGTAAACTGTATAGGCCAAGAGAAGGCAATGAGAGTGATCTAAAAAAAAGCAGAGAAAGAAGTTGCCTTTTTTTTTTTTTTTTTTTTAGTAGAGACGGGGTTTCACCGTGTTAGCCAGGATGGTCTCGATCTCCTGACCTCGTGATCCACCCGTCTCGGCCTCCCAAAGTGCTGGGATTACAGGCTTGAGCCACCGTTGGCGTGAACCCGGGAGGCGGAGCTTGCAGTGAGCTGAGATCTGGCCACTGCACTCCAGCCTGGGCGACAGAGCGAGACTCTGTCTCAAAAAAAAAAAAAAAAAAAAAAAAAAAAAAAAAAAAAAAAGAAAGAAGTTGCCATTTTACAATAGGATGGGCAGAGAAGGCCTCACTGAGAAGGTAACATTTGAGAAGAAGCTGGAATGCAATAAGAACCCTGGCCATGTGGGTAGTGGGGAGGATGGGCCAGGCACACGGAGCCATATGTGCAAAGGTCCTGAGGTAGAAGGGGCCTAAAGTGATGGAGCCACTGCAAGGAGGCCAGCATGCTGGAACAGAGGGGCAGGGGGAGATCGAACAAGAGAGGGGAGTGGGCACCAGGGCCTCATGGGTCTTAGAAGGCCTTTGGCTTTTTCTTAGGGTAGGTTGGGAGCCATTGCAGGGGCTTGAGAGAAATGATCTGGCTTGTGTTTTAACAGGATCACTCTGGCTGCTGGGTGGAGAATACCCTGAATGAGGGTGAGGAAGGAAGGAAGGAGACGTGTTAGGAGGCTGTGGCAGAAAGTCAGCTGAGAGATGACAGGGGCCCAGACCAGGGTGGCCAGGGTGGAGATGGGAAGAAGTGGTTGGTGTTAGGAGGAAGCACAGCTGCCAGCCGAGGGAGCTGAATGTATAAGAAGCATTGTGAGTGCGAGACGAAAGGTCTGCAGGCCGGGGCTGGACGTGAGTCCGGGAGAAGATAAAGAAGAGCATTAGCTTCAGAGTCAGGCACAAGAGCTTCTTTCCAAGCACCACTGCTTCCCCCAAGTGGACTTGAGCAAGCCACCTCATCACTGAGCCTCAGTTTGCCCCTTCTATAAAATGGAGGCAGTGCTATGACACACACAGTTTAAGTGACTTGCAGAGTGGCAGACATGCTATAGGTGCTCTGTAAATGCTCCTTGCTTCCCCTTTCTGCTGCCTGTTTGCAGCTGGGTAAGGAAGGCTCGGCGTCGTTGGGGTGGGGCATCCCCAGGCCAGGAGGCTGACACCCGCAGAGCTCAGGGGTGTGGAGAGGGATGCGGCACCGCCTTGTGGTAAGCAAAAGGGGGTGTTGGCATCTCCGTCTCTGATTTCATCGTGAAATTCTCCAGGCACTTCCTCTAGGCAGGAGGCCCTGGAGTATGGGGTGAGTAGGCCCCAGCTATGCTGCTCCTGGGGACGAGTCACTTCCTTTGTAGCCAGGGAGTGGGTGCCAGCCCAGTCCTCTTCTCAGGCGTGAAGAATACTGAGCTCCTTTTATTCTAGCCCCTGAAAGCCATCCTGATGGTGCCAGGCTGGCGTCTGACACCAGAGTCCCCCCAGCCTCAGGTGGGGACCACGGCTTTCTCCAGACTCCCTTCCTCCCGCCTCATCCAAGACCAGCCCTGTGCAGCCCCCTTTGTTGAGCCCCAGACAGTGGGTGTCAGCCCTGCTCTGTGTGCCGCTGCAGGGCCAGCCCTCTGTAAATGGACTGCCTGTGCCTACAGACTGGGCTGGGCTGAGCCAAGAGCAGATGGTTGTCTCCCTCCCTCTCCCAGGGCCTGCTGCAGCTGAGATCTGGCCTGCAGACAGCTCTCCAGAACCCTCTCAGGGGCCCTGACCCCATCATCCCAATTGTCCTTAGGGTGGCCACTCCCTTGCCTAAGGCTGGGCTCTGTGCAGCCACACATGTGACTGTGGGCAGGGAATGTGACTGATGGGCGTGACTAGGGCTTCCCCCCAGGCAACTGGCAGGGGTGGCCAATGCAGTGTGTTTTCAGAGCTTAGTATGTCATCAGATACAGGGGACCCTGCAGAATGAGGGCTAGAAAAGATTAGGGCCAAGGGATGAGGCAGCAGAGTGACCTGGAACCATCAGGAAGACTTCGTGGAGGAGGCAAGAGCTGAGCTGGAGGAGGAGTGAATCATTTGTATCAAGATGTGAAATAAAGCTATTCCTGTTGTTTTGGGGTCTCAGGTAAGGCCCCAGGCTGTGCCTGAAAGGTATCCGGTACCCCCGCGTTAGAAAGAGGAGCTAGACAGCCCCAGGGCCCATCTCCACTTCCATGAGAAAAGCTTTGGGCTGACTACAGGGAGCAGCGACCCTAGAAGAGAGCTGGCCTAGGAGGGATGCTGAGGCTTCTCTCCCCTCCCGGGGAGGAGCTCCCCACTCCACCAGCCCCTCAACCAGTCCTCTGTGGGAGCTGCTGCTACCCCAAGACTGGGGTACCCCGAGCACTTAGAAGGACGTGACCTGTGTTCCTTGGAATTTGGGGGACGCCAAGGCTGTGTGCCTGAATCTTACCAGGAAGTGTCCAGATGCAAAAGGCTCCTGGGGACTTCTGGACTGTGCAGTGGAGAGTGAGGGTTGTGCTGGGGGCAGCGGGACCAGAGTTGGTCATCAAGGGAGAGTCGTGGTTGTGAGTCCAGAGTGGACACTGCACAGTGAGCCAGACTCCAGCCGTCTTGGAAGACCCTGCCCAGGAGGACAGCCTGCCGGGGTGTGAACCATCAGAGCCACCCGAGGGAGTGTTTCCAGCAGAGCACAGACCCTCATGGAGCTCCCACAGAGAACCCACCAAAGTGCTGCAGAGGAAGGAGAGCCGGCACCGGGTCTCTGCACACAGAGGCTGTCTCTGCCCGTTTACATCACTCTGCTCACACCTTGCCCTTGTGCTCCCAGCCCCACTGCCTGGCCACTCTGGGGAGGCTGAAGCAGCAGTTAGTGAGAAGGAGGCAAAACCAGGGAAGGGCGACGCTGCCATTCTCATTACCCGATTCTGAGCTTGGGTCCAGCCAGAGCTGGGGCAGAGGGGAGAGGCTGTGGACCAGATACGATAAGAGTTCTGATGAAAGGACTGGGCTTTGGAGAAGCCAAGGATGTGATCATGTTTAGGACTGACCTAGCCAGTTACTAGCTATGTGGCCCCACAGGTCACTTAAACCTTTGCGTTACTTAAACCCCTCCCTGCCTCGGTTCAGTTAAAGTACGTGGAGATTAAAAGAGCTGATGCGTGCGTGGCCCTTGGTGCGGTAGCCAGCACACAGTAAGTGCCCAGGAAGTGTTCGCTTTTAGTAGTAGGAGTAGTAGCAGCAGCAGTAGTTGTGGCAGCAGCAGTAGTACTTCTACTAATAGACATTGTGCCCAAAAGTGACCACCCCTCCCGCCTCCCCCGAAGAAAACCCCAAATGCTATTCGGGCCTAACAGAGTGAGTCTGGAAAGAAGTAGTGGGAGGAAAAAATACTTGTTTACTGCTTGTTTACTGCTTACATCCTGCTGAGTTCAGAAAGTAACTCAGAGGAAGAAGCCAGTTACATGGTCATCATTTCACAGGCTCTGTATTGAGAAGACAGCAGTGCTGGATGAGGCCAAGAGCAACTATCTCTGCAGTCTAGGTGGTCCAGGAAGGCTTCCAGGAAGAGGTGGCACAGAGTAAGGCCTCCAGCACTACACGGGTGGTGCTACGCCACTGGGAGAAGAGTGGTCTGAGGCCTGTGTGCGTGGCCACATCCTTCTCACTCACACACCCTCTCCTGGGACAGTTCAGCTCAGCAGACATCAGTGGAACCCCTGCACTATGTCAGGCCGAGGGTGGGGCCCTGGGGACACTGAGATAAGGAGCAGGCAGGCTCTGTCTTCAAGGAGCTGCCAGCCTCATGAGGTTAAAGAGAAAAAGCATGGAATGCCAAAGGAATTTTGCTAAGATGAATTCAGGGGTACTGCAGGGCTCAGAGGAGAATGCATCCCAACTTGGGGACCCTTTGAACACACGCACACAGACACACACAGACACACACACACATAGGCACACAGGCACACACAGACACAGGCATACACAGACACACACAGGCACACACACACAGGCACACACAGGCACAGGCACACACAGACACACACAGGCACACAGACACACGCATGCACACACCCTCTTCCCTGGCTGTCTTTTCCCCCAAAACCATTTCTCCTTCTGGGCACGTGATAGAGTTGCACGTCCCCACCCACTTAGATCGTGACCACATGGCTTGCTTTGGCCAATGACATCAGAGCAGAAAGGACACAAGCTTACCAAGTGAAAACCTTGAGAGCCAGTGTGCGATGCACTAACCCATCTCTCCTTTTGCCACAGTGGCCAGTCTGACAGCCAGGGTCCTAGAGCATGGATGACCTGGCACAGGGCCCCCAGCCGACCAGCAGTGAGAGCATGGCATGAGTGAAAAGCATACCTCGCTGAACCCACTGAGGTTTTGGGGACTGTTGAGCATCATAGCGTCACCTACCTATCCAGGCTGATGCAACCGTCATTTTTTTTAAGTGGCCAAAACAGAAAACTGGCCCTGATTGAGTCTTCTGGGAGCTATGTGGGTTCTTCTCTGTTGCAGTCCCCCTGCCCTGGGAGTGGAAGGTCTGGATTCTAATTCATCTCTGTCCTAAGGCTCTGAGACTCCGTTACCACCATTGTCGAAGGGGGTCACTGATCCCTGCCCCGCCTGCCTCCCCAGGCTGCTGGGGCAGTCCAACATGGTGGGTACGGGGATGTCTTCAGAGACCTGGGAGTTAGGAAACAGCCTCCGAGCACTGCATTCATCAGCGTCCCTGCCTTGGGCCTTGGAGGTCACAGGGAAGGTCACCCTTGCTCAGAGTCAGGCAAAGGACACATCAGGAGGGGAAGACCCCAGGGGGGGTGCCCCTTGCTGCTGCCAGTATGCAAGGGGCCAGCAGTCCCAGGCTGCCCAGTGGGGGTGGAAGTGGCAGCCTGGAAGCAAAGTATCCCTGCTTGGTTAATCTAAAAATAAACAGAAAGGCAACAAAATCTATGTTTCAATTACTGCACACAAGCTGTTCAAACAGCCAGCTCTGCACTGGAGATGTGAACTTGTCAACAGAGGCTGCCTCGTTTGCATGCTTGGGTGGTGATAAAACACACAACCTCGCAACAGGCTGCCCTCTGGTCTGGGCTGCTTTTTTTTTTTTTTTAATTAAATTAAATTAAAAACACGGACGTAGAATAAAGACAATGAAAATCTGAAGCAAGTACATCAAGATAGGGTAGCAGCTCCCAACTTGAAAACAAAGAAGCCTGTGCGGTTGGAGACAGCCTGGTACTGAGGTCAGCAGGGGAGTGGGCAAAACAGGGCCCCGTGGCCAGGAACAGAGGACAGAAGTCTCTCCCGAGTGACCAAAAGCAACTCCTTCCTTGGGGGTCGCTTCTGATCCTGGAGGAAGCTCCAGTGGACAGTGTGGACCTTTAGTTCCCAAAGCCAAAGTCGAGGCCCCGGAGGTCCCTCTGTGGGGGAGAGGTGGGCTACAGGCCAGCCAGCAGGGGCTCTGGGGCTGAGCCAGCAGGCTGCTTGCATGGTGGGCGGAGCTGGGACTGCCATCCTTGGCCATGCTGCCTTTCGTCTCCCATCTTAATTAGACACTGTCCTAACTAAGACGCAGTCTCCTTTCTGGTGAATGGGAAGTGAATGGAGCCCCAGGGAGCTGGGCCACCCTGGGATTCTGGGGCTATCCTGACCTACCCTGCCTGCTCAGTGTGGTCCCTCCCCTGCCCCCCAGGGAGTTTTTCCATTTTATGGCTGTGCCCTCCAGAGCAGCCCGCCCTCCCTGAAGGCAGGAGCCGCGTGCCCTGTTCTTATTTCCTCTCAGTATCTTGCATTGAGCCGGGTATAATGGGGGAAGGAGGTGGGCAGTGAACTTGACGTGATTTGATGAGAAAAGGGCAGACCATGCATTAACGCAAGGGCATGCCTGGGGAATTGCTTGAGAGGGAAAGAGGGGCACGAAGGCCTGACTCATGGAGTGGAGCCCCAGAACAGGAAGTGGGCTATGTCATGGTTTCCTGGGGAGGGATTTGGACAAGCAGGAGGCCCCCCAGATCCCACTAGAGATGGAGACCAGAAAGGTGGGCACTGGTGCTTAATACTGGCGAAGGTTCGTTCCACAAATCCTGCTCACTGAAGTGGCTGTCGGTTTTGCATTCACTCCGGACAGGGATTTTAACGTCCCCGGCCGTCGGAGCAATTCTGCAGCCATCAACCCAGACGCTAGTTACTCGGTGAAATAAAAGACTGGTCGAGTCACTCCTAAGGAAGATAATATCCTGTCACAGGCAGTATGATCTGCCGGCCATGTGACAGCCGTTCCCTAATGTTTCCAAATAGACTTTTGAATAGACTCTTGTCTAGAAGAAAGCAAATTGCAAGAGCATTTTTGGCAGCCAAATAGAGAGAAGGCATCAGTCTTTCTTCTTTGCAACTCTTGCCACTGGGTCTGGCTCCCGGCACCGAGTAGGATTCATTCATCAGCTTGGGCCACTGATGAACACCATTTCCTGTGAAGAGGAGCTCATTGAATTAGTCAATTCTGCAAGATCTAGAATAATCGGGCATGCCTGAGAGGCAGCCCTGGGAGTGGGGAAGCCTGCTTGGAAAAGGAAAGTAACAGCAAAATCCAGCTCAAAAGACTGTGATCGTGTGTTTGCAGGACTACAGGGAAACAGGGCTGGAGTTTCCAGTGTTTGCAGCCTCTGTGGAGCCACAAGAAGGAGGAGTTAGAAGGAGCCACAATGGTTATTCGTAATGATAACTCTGGTTAATCCTCCTCTAAGTAATCAAACGGTAGTCACCACAGCTCCCTCATCGATCCTGATGTTTACGAGTTCCTAATTTATACACGCCTCCCTTCTTCCCTCAGTTTACGCTGATATTATGTTTCCAACTGTCATTTCCAATATCTTTTTTATTTTTCATTATCACCATTTTAATGATTTACACCAGGAGCAATAGCACAAATGCCTAGTCAATTAGTCCTGTGAGAAAAGTCTCTGGATCATGTGTGCTTTTTTGAAAAAAAATCACTACATCAAAACCCACAGCCCGATTTTCTCAAAGCAAAGGTGCACATGGGAAGGGAGGGAAATGGGAGGCCTGTTCTTTTAATATTGTTCATCTAAAACAGGCACTAGCACTGCCTTTCCAAGATGGGGAGATTGCTTTTTGTGCAAGAAATTGTGCCCAGAAATGGAATCGGTGGCATTTTTCCTGAAACGTAACCACCAGAAAAGCATTTTGAACATTTGTCTTTTTAGATCACGTATTAAGCCCTGTCATTATGGAATATGGCTTTTTCCAAATATATATCTGTCCCTCAGGGCCATCCAGGGAGTCAGAACGCCTGGGTCCTAGGGCCGAATCCAGGCCTGCTAACTCGCCAGATCTTAGGCTGGTGCGTCTCGAACTTTAACTTGCATGTGAGTGGCTCCGTGAGTGGATCCTGTCCCATTCCCCACCCCTCACCCTGTTAAAAAGGCAGATTCTGACTCAGTAGTCCTGGGGCAAGGCCTAAGACTCCGCATGTCTCGCAAGTCCCCAGGCGATGCTGTGGCTGCTGGCCTACCGACCACACTTTGAGCTGGGAGGAGGTAGGCCACTATGCCCAGCCCTGGGCTTCACCCTTTTCCTTTCCCTGGGTTGTAAAATGCGAAGGTCAGTGCTGGACTGCTTACACCGGCACGATGTTGTGAGGCAAATGATGTAGTGGCTCTAAAAGAACCTTGTGTGGTGAGGGCACTTCCCAGAAGCCCTCCCCTCTGAGCAAAGGCTGAAGCACACAGCACAAACACAGCGCTGTGAATCACGGGTCCTGTGCTGTTACAGGGGCTCTCCAAATCCTGTTTGGCTTTGTGTAACTGAAACTTCGTGTCTTGAGACCAGCACCGCCCATTTAAGTGCTCTAACTACAAAAAGAAAGCAAGGCACGAACAGAGCACAGAAGAAACTTGTGGCCATGCTGGCTGTGCTTGTGGCACGGATAGTGATGATGGTTTGATGCTTTGGGGGATGGATACATTCCCAAACACATCAAGTTGTACACATTAAATATCTGCAGCTTTCTGTACATCAATCACACCTCAATAAAGTGGTTAAAGAAAAAAGAAGAGGCCGGGCGCGGTGGCTCATGCCTGTAATCCCAGCACTTTGGGAGGCCAAGGCAGGTGGATCACGAGGTCAGGAGATCAAGACCATCCTGGCTAACACTGTGAAACCCCGTTTCTACTAAAAATACAAAAAAATTAGCCGGGTGTGGTGGCGGGCGCCTATAGTCCCAGCTTCTCGGGAGGCTGAGGCAGGAGAATGGCGTGAACCTGGGAGGTGGAGCTTGCAGTGAGCCAAGATCGCGCCACTGCACTCCAGCCTGGGAGACAGAGCGAGACTCCGTCTCAAAAAAAAAAAAAAAAGAAGAGCCTTGTGAAGGGTGAGGACTTGCTGCTGCTGTACTGGCCACTGTGGGGTGTTTAGGGTGAGGGCCCTTCCCACTCCCCCGAGACCAGCTGCACCCACTGCTGCTGAGAAAGATTCGGCTCTGCCAGGCGTGCTTCCCTCAAAGCTTTGGACTGGCTGAGACCTGGGAACGCGTGCAGGTTTCACTGGCATTGGAGAAAGTAGGCTCCCTATCTTTAAATAACAAAGACAATGCCCTAAAGCCTTTGGTTCCAGAGATTGATGCCACCTGTGGTCCCTGGAGTGGACGCAAACGTCAGAGGTCACAGCTCTAGTTCTGGTTTCTTTTCTTTTCTTTCGGGTTTTTTTTTGTTTGTTTGTTTGTTTGTTTGTTTTTAGAGGGAGTTTTGTTCTGTCACCTGGCTGGAGTACAATAGCACAATCTTGGCTCACTGCAACCTCCGCCTCCCAGGTTCAAGCGATTCTCCTGCCTCAGCCTCTCAAGTAGCTGGGATTACAGGAGCCTGTCATCACGCCTGGCCAATTTTTGTATTTTTGTAGAGGCGTGGTTTCACCATGTTGGCCAGGCTGGTCTCGAACTCCTGACCTCAAGTAATCCACCCGCCTCGGCCTGCCAAAGTGGTGGGATTACAGGCGTGAGCCACCACTCCCGGCCACAGCTCTGGTTTCTAATGGGACTTGTCAAATCCCCGCCTCCCCTCTTTCCCCCGCCTGGAGAGCCTGGTAGAGGCTGCTCATTTGGGTTCAGACCCTGGATCCTGCAGCAGGTGTTGCTGGAAACTTCTGGCTGCCAAGCCACAGGACCTGGTTGGGCGATCTTCACATTAGCCCTGGCTGAGTGGGGTCTGATGGCGAGGTGGCTGGTGAGAACTGGGGGCCAGGGATGGGAGTGGAAATGTGACAACGAGAAGCTTTCAGTTCACCTGGGGCCTTGATATTTTAAGAAAAGGAGCTAAAAATAAATCCACATCTTAGGTTCCTCATCCTAGAGTGGAACTGGAGAAGGCTGGCATCAGCCTGGGGTACTCCAGAGTTTCCTGGGTTTCTGCTGCCTCAGAGGATTTAAATGTGAAGTCTTGGGTCCAGCCTGGCACCTACACATGGCCCCCATGACCCCCACATTTCATTTGGAGGTGCCAAACACCTCACCCTCGAGGAATACGTCACCCTTAGAGGCTGTGTGAAGGGTCAGGACCAGGGCTAGATGGTGAGGCATCATTTAAGAACTCATCCCCTCATCCCTTTCAGGGCAATATAAATGCAGATGGACCTTGATGGGGGGGTCTCCATACATTTTGGCCCCACCTGTCACTCTCCTCAGCCTAGTCCTGGCCCTGCCATGTGTCCCGTACTGGGAGGGTCACTTTGGTCTGCCAAATGTTCCCTGAGCCCCCCACCCCGGGTGCCCAGCCCTGTGCTCGGGCAGCTCCAGTGAAGGAAACGAAGAGGGAGAGGTAGCCCTGTCTTTAGGGACAGGATCAGAACTCACACGGTGAGTGGAACATGCCAGTCCGTTGCTGGGGTCCTAGGCCTGGTGAGTCTGGCTTCTGTGGGCTCCGAGAAGAGAGGGCTCATCAAAGAAGGTGTCCAGCAGGGTAGGGTAGTGTGGGGCTCACCCCCAGCCTCAGCCAGAAGCAAGACTTCTGAGCTAGTGGGGGCTCCGTGGGGATGGGGGTTACTAGGGGCTGGAGCAGCCCCAGGAGGCAGGGAGGCATTTCTGAGGGGCATCCCCACCTCCCGCTAACATCTACGTCAAGTCGTGGCCAAGCTGCCTCTCCAGAAACGCCCAGAGAGTTCCTTTGTGTTGCATTTGCCAAGATGGTGTTCTGGCTGCTGTTTAGTATTTTGCTCCAGAAGAAAGGCTAAAAGATGCAGAGAGGGAAACTAAAATAATAAAGACAAGCACAGACTGTTCCAATCGACTTGGCAGCACGTCTCCCCCAAATGAGGCAATCATACATTTTCCGATCGGGGCCGGCCGGCCGAGGCTCATTCCTCAGCCAGCCACCTCGGCTTCCCTATCTGGAGGCAGCGCGGGCCCCCTGCCTTCCTGTGGATTAATCATGCCTTCGGGGCCCTCACAGCCGGCCGCCCACTCCTTCGGCGTGGCTTAATGATAGGAACGAGGAAAGGGTCATTAGCCACCTGTGATCCTGTGTACAGTGTGTACACACGGTGCATGTTAATGTGTGTGGGCCGCCACCAGCATCCAGAATACAGTGTGTCACCGGACACAGCCTCCATCCCGCCCGTGAGCTCAGGTGCACGAAGCATCCTGTTCCTGAGCAGGGACTCTCGGGGCCCAGCACTGAGGGCTCCTGGACACTGTTTCCTCTGTTCCAGCCCCACATGGACTATACAAACACATGGAAGCTCTTAATTATTTACTCATGAATTATTCATGGTGAGGGTTTTCCCGGCAGGTCTGTGTGGCAGGGCTACTGATCCGATCTCTAGCAAGTGTCCAGGAGTCCGACATCCCCAACAACACACCAGCTGGTGAGCAGTTAGAGACACAGTCTGGGCCTGGGGCACCAGGATTTCCTTCCTGCAGTATCCTCAGGCCCCAGGTAGCCCAAGCCTTTTGCAAGCCTGGGCCTGGGACATGAGGGCCCTTGAGCTGCAGGGAGAAGCTCTTCCATCAAGACAGGCCCTGGGGCTAGTGATACGAGGTCCCCTGTGTCATGGGTATTTATGGTGGATGACCTTCCCCCACCCTCAGCTTGTGTCTCCCAGTGTCCCTGAGTGAGATCACCCTACAGGAAGGATCCTGGCTGACCTAGCACAGAGGGCCTCAGGAGCTGTGCGTGTTCGCAGACAACAGGCCACACATACTGCTTCGGATTTGACAGTGTCTTTTTCCTTATCCCAGTAAACCTGCCGGGTTCCTGTTGGGATGTGAGGGTTCTAGGGACAGATAGTGGGAGAAGGCTTAAGGAGGGAGCTAAAAGTCAGGGGCTGAGGCTACTTTGTCATCTTTATTTTGATCCTAGTTAAGACTCACCTGCCTTCTGCAAGGGAACAGAAGGAGCCCCTGGGGACAGGGTGACCGCTCCCTCATTCCTGCCTCTCCCAGGTGCTCTGGCACCCCATGAAGCTGAAGATTTGGCCCCATGTGCCAATAGGAAAGGAAGCGGCCAGTTTCCATTCATTCCTGAGGAACAGGCAGCCTGAAGGGAGGTTCATCTGTGGAGGTGTGAGGTCAAGGCTCTGTCAGGTGGAGGACACTTTTTGGTGAGCAGGTGAGCCAGAAGGGAAGGCCAGGCCTCATCCCTTGGAAGTAGGGAGGTGGCAGGAATACACCCTTCATTGTCTCCTGGAGATAAGTGATGGGAGGGAAAGACCTTTCTGGCGGGGCTGGGGATGCTGTCGGGCACACCCCAGCGCTGGCCTCTGCCCCACCTCCTCTGGCGGGGCTGGGGATGCCATCGGGCACACCCCAGCGCTGGCGTCTGCCCCACCTCCTCTGAGGGATGATCTGAATTGTGAGGCAGTTGCACTCGACCTTGGGATTTTCCCCAGAGCTGGTGGATGTGGCATTGCTGCATTTGGGGATGCTGGGGGACCTTGTCCTGAGGTTTGGGGTGCACCTGTGTGCATTGAGATGCCAGCATGTGGCTCTGAAGCGGGGC
The DNA here is from genome assembly GCF_008728515.1 of Papio anubis. Taxonomy (NCBI): domain Eukaryota; kingdom Metazoa; phylum Chordata; class Mammalia; order Primates; family Cercopithecidae; genus Papio; species Papio anubis. The sequence continues at coordinate 23,207,337 of NC_044989.1, forward strand.
CTGGGTTGCAGCGGGATCAACAACTGAACATTCCGAGAAGTGCTTCTGCCTGTCAGGAGCTCCCAGTGACATGTTCCCCCCGTTCTTCACATTTGCTCCCGTTCTGTAAGGAGGTCTTCCACTTCCCCTCTCTGCTCCCTGGAGGCGGGGAGGTGCATCACAGAGAAGGGAACGGGGAGCCGGACAGCCTGAGCCGGCTTCCTAAGCTGTGTGTGCAGGGCCCAGGCTCCAGATTCTGAATCTGGGCCCAGAGCTGAGAGGCCAAAGCCTAATGTCTGTCCCGGACTGCTGTGAAGATGACCCCCCTCATGGAGGCGCAGGTGTGGTGTTGACTGGCAGGCTCTGTGCACAGGGGAGACTTCAGGAGGCTGGGCGTGGTAGCTCACACCTGTAATCCCAGCACTTCACGAGGCCAAGGTGGGCGGATCACTTGAGGCCAGGAGTTTGAGTTTGAGACCAACCTGGCCAAAATGACGAAACCCCATTTCTACTAAAAAAAAAAAAAAAAATTAGGCGGGTGTGGTGTTGGGTGCTTGTAATCCTATAATACTCGAGAGGCTGAGGCAGGAGACTCGCTTGAACCTGGGAGTTGGAGGCTGCAGTGAGCTGAGGTCGCACCACTACACTCCAGCCTGGGTGACAGAGTAAGACTCCATCTCAAAAAAACAAACAAACAAACAAAAAACAGACTTCGGGGTTCTGCCCTCCCCTGGGAAAGGCCGGCCCTCCTCGCCTCCCGTCTCCTGGCCAGCATCGGTTTTGCTGCCTGCAAGATCCCAAAGGCCAGAGCCAAGTTGGCACATAAAATAACTGTGAGGCCTTTCACATTTCACCCAGGACGAGCACTGAACTGTCTCTACCTGCCCCTCAGCGTGGCCTATTTCCACCTGTTAATACAAGATTTTCTAGGCTCTAGAGCGTTTTCTTCACATGTGCGTGGAATGTAAACAGGTGCTAGCAAGGCACTAACCCCACCCAGGTTCGAGTCCTAGTGTCTTTGTAAATGGTCCCCTCCATACAAAGGGATGGCTGCTGCTCAGCCTGCTCCCCACCATGGTGAAGGGCCCTGTGCCAGGTTCTTCCAGTTCATGGGCAGCCTGCCAGGAAAAGGGGCTCACCTTGACAAGGAAGCTTTTTGATGTGTTTTGTCGGTAATTGCTTGACCAGTCTCATCTAAGGTACCTCATCCATTCCAGGCCTCCTTCTGCCACAACTAGCACTTCCGATGCCTCCCTCGACACCACTCTGGGCACACATGTATGCCCATGGGACCTTGTGGCACAGTGGCTCGGTGCCCAGCAGAAAATACTTAAGTTGCCACCTCTGGTGCTGGCAGTCTGCCATCTCACTCAGGGTAAACCGTGCAACACCTTTCTTTCATGACGTTTGAGAGGGGAAATTAAATTGAGGAATGAAGTCTCACCGAAATGCTGGCATGCAAATTCTTGACCTTTGTTTTGAGTACACCTAATGAGGCTGAAACTAGATTCTGGGCTCCAGGCTCCAAGTCTCCATCTTCTGCCTGGCATTTAAAGGAGACTTGAGGAACTAAGCCTCAGGGTGGGGGGTGGGAGTGTTGGGAGGTGAAGGGCGCTGGGGCCTGGGCTTTGCTTTCATGCACCAGAACGGTAAGGTGCGGGCACCTTACCATGGCCCAGCAGGTGGTCCCCAAGGCAGAGAGTGGAGAGGTTTTACTAGGGCCTAGGAGACCCCTTTGACCTGATCCCAAGCACCTCCAGGCATGTCTCAGGGGAGCGGTGTTGCTGGCCACCCTCAGTGCATACCCTCCTCACCTCCATCCTCCCCAGCTGGAAGGAGATGGCTTCTTTGGCGACATGTGAAGTTGTGTTGATTTGTAGGAAGGTAGAGGCTGATTTATCACATCAGTCAGGCCAGGCTAGGCTGTGCTTAGGTAACACATAGACTGCCAATCTCAGCGTGTTATCACAACAAAGATTCACGCCCCCATTATGCAACATCCAGTGTGCGCAGAGAAACGCTCTTCCATCAGATGGTGGCACCATCTGGAACATGTGGCCTCCAAGGTTGCCATGACGAGCACAGGGAACTGAGGGTCATAGATGTTTGTAAAGGACCAGGTCTGGAAGCAGTCTCCATCCCCTCCCCACCTATTCTATCCGCCAGACTCCAGACACAGGAGCCCAGCTTAACTGCAATGGCAGCTGGGAGAGTTCCTCCTTGTGCCCAGAAGGAGGACATACTGTGGTGAATACATAACATCCTCTCTGCCACATTAGGATCCAACCCTAGGGAGGCAGTGTCCCTGAGGCCGTGATAATCAGCATGAGCCCCTTGTTGGCAGGTCAGCCTTGGGAGAGGCGTCTACACTGTGAGCCCAGCTCACCTCGACATGCAGATATTCTCTGTTCAGGCCTGTCCTTGGAGGCTCAAGGTCTGATTTACTAGGACTGTAGGACATTTTCTCTCTCTGTCTCTCTCTCTCTTTTTTAATTTTTGTCTCACCCTGTCACCCAGGCTGACGTACAGTGGCACGATCTTGGCTTACTGCAACCTCCACCTCCTGGGTTCAAGCGATTCTCATGCCTCAGCTTCCTGAGTAGCTGGGACTACAGACGCACGCCACCATGCCCAGTTAATTTTCGTATTTTTTTTTTTTTTGGTAGAGATGGGGTTTTACCATGTCGGCCAAGCTGGTCTTGAACTCCTAGCCTCAAGTGATCCTCCTGCCTTGGCCTCCCAAAGTGCTGGGATTACAGGCATGAGCCCCCATGCCCAGGCTAAGATAGGATGTTTTCTTACTCCAGCACCTACTTGGAACTTCCAGTCAGGAGACTCAACATTTCTTTCTTTGAGGTTTTCTCTTCACACAAATGTGTTTGTCCTCTCTGGAAGTGCTCAGCAATTAAGAAAAAACCAGCATTTGTTTAATCATTCATTCAGCACACAGGTACTGAGCACCCTTCTTTGACAGGCGCTGTTCAGGTTGCTGGGGTCACACAGAGAATGAGGACCCAGGCCCTGTTCTGACGGTAGCAGATAGACAGCAGCTGTGGCTGTAGGGAGGGTGGGTACCGTTTGCTCAGGCACTGGAGGAGAGTCTCTCACCTGACCCAGAAGGGGAAAAGTAAGTACAGGCTTCTAGAAGAATCCGTGCCTGAGCTGGGTGGGGTCATAGGCAGTAGCAGGGGGACGGTCAGAAGCCATTCCTGGCAAAAGAGCAGCGTGGACTTGGACCCTGAGCTGAAAGGGGACATGAGGCTTCAGAAACCATAAGGCATTTGGAATGATGGGCCATAGCCTCTGGGGCAGGACGGGATGAATGAGAGGGGATGCTAGAAAAGGGAGCCCGACCAGATCCTCTTCTGGACTACCAGGAAGAGCTGGAACCTTATATTGATGGACAGGATTTAAAGCAGGAAAGTCAAGTATCATGATCAGAGTTGCCCTTTGCAAAACTCCTGTGGGCATTTGAGTAGAGAATGGCTGAGAAGGGCAAGACTGGGGGCAGGCAGGCAAGCTGAAATAAGGAGGCACTGGGCGACAGTGACGGAAGGTCGTGGCTGCAGATGGAGAAGGGGGTAGATTTGAGAGTAGCTGAGGCAGAGGAATCTAAGACCTATAGGGGGATGGAGGTGAGGAGATAGAGGCGACTTTCTCTGAGGGAGGGAATGCCTGAGGATGGGTGTTTGGACAAAGGAATGTTGCACTAATTTAGCAACTCTGGGTGTTTAGGCACCTGTGGAACAGCTGGGGGAAGGTGTGCGGCAGGCTGCAGGGAGGTGGGGGTGGTGCTTAAGAGAGAGGAGAGCTGCAAAGGTAGCCTTGGGAGTTATCCGGAAAGAGGGGAGGAGGGATGTGATCATCCAGGGAGAAGCGGAGGAGATCTGGAACCCCGAGGAGCCCCAGCTTTTAAATAATGAGCTGAGGAAGAAGAGCCCGCCAGGGAGACTGAGAAGGAGCAGCCGAGAGGGAGGCGGAGGACTAGGAGAGGGCTGGTATCACCAAAACTGCAGAGGAGGGCTCTGGAAAACAAGGAAGATCAGCCACGTCGCATGTGAGGGAAGTCGAGGACAGCGGCATAAATGTCCCCTTGGACTTAGCAAGCAGGTCACCCTTGACTTCAATGAGAACAGTTCCCATGGAGTGGCCAGGGCGAAGGCCACTGCGGAGCAGGTCACAGAGTGAACAGGACGAGGAAACTGGAGCTCAGTTTAGACAATGCCATCAAGAAGCTCAGCTGAAAAAGTTTATGTGGGGAGATCAAAAGGGAATTGATTTTCATTTTTTAACCAGGTAATATTGGATAGACTTTTTTTCTTTTCTTTTTTTTAATTTTGAGACGGAGTCTTGCTCTGTCGACAGGCTGGAGTGCAGTGGCGCAATCTCGGATCACTGCGACATCTGCCTCCCAGGTTCAAGCGATTCTCCTGCCTCAGCCCCTGAGTAGCTGGTACTACAGGTGCATGCCACCACACCCGACTAATTTTTGTATTTTTAGTAGAGATGGAGTTTCACCATGTTGGCCAGGATGGTCCCGATCTCTTGCCCTCGTGATCCACCCGCCTTGGCCTCCCAAAGTGCTGGGATTGCAGGCGTGAGCCACCACACCCAGCCTGGATAGACTTTTTAAAAATAATTTCTGTGACATTGTGTAAGCCAGAAAGCATAATGGTGAAATAAATAGTGACACCACACCCAGCTGAAGAAATTATGGTCAGCTCTATTTCAGGCAGGGCTGCAGGCTTCAACTGGGCTGCAGGGTGGGTTCAGGTCTGCCCGGTGTGCCTGGCAGAGGGGATGATGGCCACCAGGGCACAGGCCAGCATGCAAGTAGAACATGGGTAGGAGGCTCTTGGGTTGGGCACAGGCCCTGGCTCCATGGCACCAGAAGTTGACAACTAGGTCTGGATGTGCAAAGTCCGCAGTAGGAACAGGCTTTATAGATAAATATTTTTAAAATAAAGTGGCCCATCTGTCCACTGGCCAACAATTCCAGGGTGCCTCCCCAGGGCTGAGCTGGACTGGCAGGGTAGGAAAAGGAGCTGGGAACCAGGACTTCTGGGCGCTCACCCCTAGACTGGAAAACAGTTGGAGAATGCAAAAGGCCAAAGGCAACCAAGCTGTAGCTGGGCCATGCCCAGGGTTGTGGATGTGATGCAAACCCCTACCCTAACCCACCATCACTCGTGCCCTGGCACTGCCACACCCTCTCCCCTCTGCCTCTGCCTCTCCGTGGCCTCTGCAACTAACACCTCCCCTGTGTCTTTACAGCCTTCCTAATCGAGGGTGGGCAGGGAACCCAGCAAATCATGGTAATACTGAGCAAAATGCAATCTTTGGTGATTCAGAAGCCCTTCCAAATATCATGGCGTGTCCAGGTCTCCATGACAACATGGAAGGGCCTTATGCTTAGAGGTTCAGGAGAGCCGTGTGGGAGATGGTCTGGTTAACAGAGGCCAGGGTACACGGGGTCTCTGATGCTGCCCAAGATCAAATCATAGGGCTGTGACTATGAAAGGGAACTCCACTCCTAGAGGCTAACACCCTTTGCGACTTGAGTTGTGCATTTAGCTAGGATCTGAAGGCTGGGGATCCTGGACTCTTTATCACTTTCTAGTACTCGAACCTCGAGGGATAACTTATTCTCAGTGAGGTCCCTCGACCCTCAACTGGGAACCGTCCATGCCCTGCCACCTCACAGGCCACTGTAGGAGGAAGAGAGCTTTCTGTAAAGGGCTTTGTCCACTATAAAGTGAGTCTGCACACGCGGGTGACCGTATCCTATCATGTGGTTGAGGAAAACATGTCCTGAGGAGTTCACGGCTCTTTTTTCACAGTGGGGGTGGAGGGGGTAAAGTCCCAACCGTAATTAAAATATGCACATTTGTGTTGTTCGGGGCAGTGAGACGTGGCAGAACCAACAGTATCACTTTTAACTGTGGCTGGGTTCAAATCCTGCCTACTTACTTTGGCCACAGGATCCTGGGCAAATCATGTATTCCTTGTCTATGAAGTGGGGCTAATTAATGATCCATGCTTTGTGGGCTTGCGTGACTCTGAAATGAGCTAATGTTTGAAGCCTGTTATTGAACCCAGAGAAGGGGCTTCATGGATGCTGTCCGTTGTCGCTGCCTGCTCCAGTCCTAAATCACCCTTCTCTCCACCCTGTCACCGCAGGTCCGGGCTCTGTTTCCCTGTGAGAAGCCGCCTCGGCCCACCGAGATGTCCCGGCACCATAGCCGCTTCGAAAGAGATTACCGGGTGGGCTGGGACCGCCGCGAGTGGAGCGTCAACGGGACGCATGGGACCACCAGCATCTGTAGCGTCACCTCGGGGGCCGGTGGCGGCACAGCCAGCAGCCTCAGTGCCCGGCCTGGCCTCCTGCCGCTGCCCGTGGTGCCCTCCCGGCTGCCCACCCCCGCTACAGCTCCTGCTCCCTGCACCACCGGCAGCAGCGAGGCCATCACCAGCCTCGTGGCCAGCTCTGCCTCTGCGGTCACCACCAAGGTAAGACCTGGTGTCATCTCTGAGCAGGAGCTGGGTAGAGGGGCCCTGTCTCCCTGCAGGCTCAGGCCAGCCCCACAGGCTCCAGAGCGGCAGCCTGTGCTCCAGACCCTGAGTCCTCCAGAGTCTTGTCCTCCCAGGACCTGGGCCTGGCAACTCTTTGCGAGCGTTCACGAGGGTTTTATTATCCATGAAGTCTTTCTCTGTGACTGACTTGTAGGAAGATAAGCAGGTGCTGAGGCCACTCATTGTCCTATGCCATGTTGATTAGATGTTATTTAATGAGTGAAGTAACAGTCGAACTCCAAGATGGCAATATGGGGTTCCTAAATAGATAAATTGAGACCATGCAAGCATCCCTGGGGGTGCCAGTAACTTGGGTTTGCAAGAAGATACTGACAAGTAGTAAGTCATAAAGGTGATAAACCCACCCTTTATTAACCACTGGGCCGCGTGTTCTCATATATATTGTCTCTTCTGAGCCTTGCCACAGCACGATGAGTCAGTACTTTTATCATCCCTGCCTTCCAGTTGAGGACACTGAGGCACAGCAAGGGCTCAGTGGGCCTTCTAAGGGCTGGTCCAAGGCTGCTGGTCCAAGGCTGTGGGACCTTTCTGCAGAGGACCCAGGACTTATCCCCACAGCTGACCTCAGGGATGTCAGCTCCAGGTCATTCCCATTTCTTTTAGAAGAGGCGGCTCCAGCCTTGGGAATGGCAACAGAGGCCAGCCTGTGTTGCTGAACGGAATGTGGAAAACAGTGTTGCCACAGCTCTTGCTTGGCCTTGGGCTGAGCTGGTCCCCAGTCGTGCTGGCTGCTCAGAGCCCCTCAGGCAGCCTGAGTCCTGGAGGGACGGGCCCCTGGCCATGGCTGTGGCAGGAAGCCCATTGGTCCCTATCCTGCTTCCTCAGCGAGCAGGGGCTATGCAGGCTGCCTTTGCCTCTGCTGGCCATTCAGAGTCGTCTCCCAGGAGCCCCCTTGGGGCGGTGTGCACGTACGCTCGTGTATGTGCAAGGATGTGTATGTGTGCATGCATGTGTGTGTGCACATGTGGGTGTGTCTAGGCTTTTCTTTTCCTGCTTTCAGAAAAGTTGCCAGAGAAGTTAAAGGCAGGGAGCCCCAGCCCGGCCATTGTGAGGTGGCTGTGGCACTGGAAAGCCGCACTCCAGGTGTGCTGCGCCTTTGTCTTCTGGTTTTCAAAACTCCCTTTCAGCCCTGCTTCCCATTAATAACTGTGAGTGCTGCTGGCCGCAGAGCCCGGTGGAGGCCGAGACAATGGAGCTATTGGAGGCTGGCTCGGAGCGCACTGACATCTTGCTGCAGTGCCTTATTGATTTTATTTTCCTGTTATGAAAACACTACCCCACTGAGGCGGGGAGGGAAAGAATGTTGGACAGGGGAGAGGAGATGGAGGATTATTTGGGCATGCTGCCCCCAGGCCAGCCAAACACATTCCTCCCCTGGGCGCCAGCCCAAGCGCTGGTCTGACTCGGTGACCTCTGCCCAGTAGGGCCAGCCGCTAGCCCCGCTGGCCACATCTGGCAGGTGCTCTGCAGGGCCAGCTGTTGGCCATATGGAGAATGGCAGCCACTGGAACTGACTGCTCGGGGCTCCAGGTGGGAGAGAGAGGCTGGGCCCAGAGGCCCTCTTGAAGACGTCTGTCCTTTTAAGGATGCATGTGTTTTTTGGGATGGTGTCGGGCTGCTCTGGGGGATGAAGTGGAGGGGCTCGGTGCTGGGGCTCCCCTCCAGGGCTGTGCTGTCCACAGAGCTCCCCCTTTGCTCCAGAGTGGTTTGATAGTCACCATCCTTGACTGGCCTGACCCCAAACCACAGCCACATGAGAGGAAAGGAACCCAGCCACAGACAGAAAACAACAGCTGGGGCAGGGACTGGGCAGGGTGGCCAGGAAGGGGAGAGGGGCCGAAAGTTCATGCCTGTGAGGACAGCCCGCTCCTTGGCGTGTCACAACAGAGGAACTGAATTCTGCCTCCAGCCCAGCCTCTTTCTTGCAGGGGCTTGTTTGATTCCCCGGATTACGCCCCGGTCCCTTGGTGCCCAGGAGCACTGGGTTGGGGGAGGGAGGACAGCAGTACTGGCTTCCCAGGCACCCCTGGCACATTTGGGCCACAGTGCCTTCCTGCCGTTCTAGCCTGGCTCCTGCCTGCCCAGAGGCCTGTCCTCTAGCCTATGTATTTGACCCCGTGCCAAGACCATGTCAATTCATGGGCAGGCCCAGGCCCAGGTATTTGCAGTTTCCCTGGTCAACAATGTGGGTCTTTACTGAGCAGGCCAGGGCTGGCTGGCTCTTGTCCTCGGGGAGCTCATGGCTCCTTGTGTATAACAAATCTGTGGCCTGGACAGTGTGACCAAATGACCCAAGAATGTCTCTCCCCCTGAAGTTATTGGCAGGGGAAGCTTAGTGCAGTGGATAGGGCCAGACTTTGGAGACAGACTGCCTGGATTTGAATTCCATTCTACCGCTTGCTATCTGAGTGACCCTGGACAGGTTACCTGACCTCTCTGGGCCTCACTTCTGTAAAATGGGAAGAGGTCATTGTACTTGCGAGCAGAGTTGCTGTGAGGACTGTGTGGGTTAAAACCTGTGTGAAGTGCTCAGAACAAGCAGAACCTGGCATGTGGTAAGTCGAGACCTGTATCGGTGCTGACCTCTTCCTATCACCATTGTTACTGTCATCCAGGTGAGGCCTATGGGATGAGATTCTACCCCCTTAGGGAAAGGTGTTCATGTCCTTTTTTTTCTTGTCTTCAGTAGAGACAGGGTTTCACCATGTTGTCCAGGCTGGTCTTGAACTCCTGTCCTCAAGTGATCCACCCACCTTGGCCTCCCAAAGTGCTGGGATTATACACGTGAGCCACCATGCCCAGCCTGAAAGGTGTTCATTTCTAACCTCACCAAGAGGAAAAGGCAGGTCTTCAGAAAAGACACAGCAGCCAGGCCCCAAGAAAGCAAGGAAAGGAAAGGGCATCTCAAACCTACTCCTTGGCTGGGATTCCAGATGCTCTGTAGGCAGGAGGGAGCTGCGGGGAAGAGGCCATCTAGTGAACTCCAGACTGAGACTGATACAGCCAGGTGACTGAGGGAAGGGAGTTTAAAGCTTTTTTTCAGCTCTGGGGCCCTTTCCTCTAAGGAAAGCCTATTGTGGAAACAGAGCTGAAACCGCACTCCAGGGGATGGTGGGGTGGGTAGGCGAGGTCGGCCGGGTGGAAGCCAGGAGCAGAGCTGTGTCCCAGCTTGCCAGAGTGTGGGGACAGCTGCTGGAATGTATACACCGGGTTTCCTGGGTGAAAGGTCTAGAGCCACATGCGGGCCAGAGCCACACTCGGAAACGCAGCATCTGTCCCTGAGGAAGGTGACTGGGGGACTAGTGTCAGTACTGTCAGGCCTTAGTGTCCCCTCTTGGCTGGGCAGGGCGCAGGGTGAACATCACGATGTGCCCTGGGGGCTGAAGCATCCCATGCCATCACCCTCCCCACCCAGCCCTGTGGGCCTGGTCACCTTCCCAGGCAGGGGCCGGCTTCTGCCAGGCTCTCTGGGTGGGGAGGCTGGCTGTGCTCCCAGCGGCTGGCTGATGAGGTGATGACAATTCTTTCCATCACTGCTACTTCAGGCCTGAATTGATTTTTCTACTTCTTCATTTGTCTGTGGCCTAAAGATTCCTCGCGTGTCTTGAAGAAAGGCCAGTTGGACAAGCAGACTCCTGGGCTGCTGAAGTGCAGGGAGGGTCTGGTGGACTCACCCTAGCCCCCCAACACACACTCATGGCTCAGACCAATCAATGGCCTCCCCAGGTCACAAGTTCCAAGAGCCTAAGAGGAGCAGAGTGACCACGTCCTCCAGCCCCTCATTCTACAGGTCACAGTAGTGAGGTCCAAAGAAAATGTGGCCTGCCGAGGTCACCCAGTGAGTTAGAATCAGAACCAGCCTGGGCCAGCTCCTCTTCCCACTCCAGGCTGCCTGGCAGAATGCATTCACCATGGTAACCATGATTGCAGCATTGTTATGGTAACTTTTCCATCCGCTCATCCACCCAGCTGATAGCAAGAGATTTCAGGCCAGAAAGTGGGCACATTTACCTCTGTGGTATAGGTGAGAAAATTTAAGCCAAAGGTTATGTCGACTCAGCATTTCACCACTGCTGAGAGCTTCAAGCTTTTGAGTCTGACAGTACTGGGACTGAATCCTAGCTCCGCCACTTAGAAGCTGAGTATGTCTCTGAACCTCAGTTTCTTTGTCTCTAAGAATTGGGAATAATCATAGTATCCTCCTCATGGGGATGATGTGAGAGCTGGTTAAATTAATATGCATAGAAAAGCTTAAAACACTACCTACCATGTGGTAAGCACTTGATAAAAGTTAATTTTAGAAAGTTAAACCATTGACTGGGTCTACCCAGTTATCCATACATTTGCGGGGAAACCTGTCCCCTGCTGGTGGTTGGTGCTGGGAGGCTGAAGAAAGATGCATTGGCCTGTCCCCATCCCCTGTCTGATGCGGCACGAGGTCATGCTGAGAAACCGGCATGGCATCCCGTCCCTGGCCCACCACTGTGTGTCTGGTCTGTAGATGGTCTGGACCGCAGGGGCAGGGTGCTCCCGAGAAGCAGAACTGCAACTCCACTGCCAGACCTGTTTGTGGGCCTGAAGGGAAGCCCCAATGCCCCACAGTCGCTGCTGCATGAAATTTAAATTATTCTCAGCAAACCTGGTTGACAGATGAAACAGAAAAGGGACGGCTTCATAAAATGCAATTTTGTTCGTGAAAGAATGGACTCTGCAGAATCCTGGCTGATGTCTTTGTGAAATGTACTGGGGGCTTTTTTTCCTTGTGGTCAGGAGCACTCATGCTGAAACATTCCCATCGTCCCTCAGAGCTAAGCCCTTGAAAATAAATCTAGCTGGGAAGCAGAGGGACTTCGCCTGTGTCGGAGGCCCGAGGAGAACTGAAAGGGGCCGTGAAATCTGCGGGCTTCATCGTCAACACTCAAACACCCGGGTTTTGACATTTATGAGCATTTAGGGCTGTCAGGGTGGATATGTATCATCATAGAGACAACGCTGGAGATGATATCTTCCCCATGCACTCCAGCTTCTCTGGAGGAATGCTCCCCTTGAGGGAGAGGATCTGGGATTTCTGTGGGGATCATGTGAGTGACCGCAGGGCCAATGTGGCAGCCCCTCCTGTTGTGTGCTTCTGGGGCCCATGAATGAAGAGAGGATGCTTGTGCACAGAACTCTCATTCCTCTTGTATTCACATTGAAGATCGAAGGCTGCCTTGCCGAGTGGGCTCAGTTAGGAGAATCATTCAAGCCCCTTTCGCCATGAATTTCCAGACTGCAAGTGATTTTATCCAAAGACTGTTGCTTTCTCCATGAACAAGAGTTGTGATTTGCCTTGTGATAAATTATCAGGGAACAATAATGCATTGTGAGATAACACAACCTGTGCACTTTAGTACTGAGCTCATGGATTTTGCCTGTACCTTAAGTTGCAGTTACAGTTTGATTGTGTATTCATTGACTTAAAACCTACCTGTCAGTCACAAAGTGTGTACAAAATTGAAAAATGTCATGATTTCCAAAGCACCCATTTCAAAGCTTGCAGTTTGGGCTGAGTGGTCCGAACTTAAATTTCTGATTAAGGAGGCAAAAAGAGGGAGGAAGATGTATTTTGCCACATTTGTAAGAGACAAGCCTTAGTCTGGGCAAAAAAAGTCCATACATGGATTTCAAAATAAAGATATCCAAAGACTGCATTGACTGGAGCCAGTTGTGTGTGTAAGTTAGCTTTTGCTGCTTGATAATACCCCCAAAACCTGGTGTTTTAAAGCCATAACAGTTCTGTGGTTTGACTGGTCAGCACTGGTCTGGGCTGGCTCAGCTGATCTCTGCTGGGCTGTCTCATTTATCTGTGGTCTGCTGTAGATTGGCTAGTGGCTGGATGATCAGGGATGGTCTCACACATCTGTGGTTGGCCAACTGTTGGCCAAGGTGCCTCAGTCCTTTGTGGCCTGTCATCCTCCATCCAGCTATCTCAGGCTCATTCACACGGTGGTCTTAGGGGACCAAGAGCAGCAAGAGAGCAAGGTTAATGCACAGATGTTTTTCTAACCTCTTCCTGGGGCATGTTTGCTAAAATCTCATTGGCCAAAGCAGGAGGCATGGCCAAGCCAGATTCAAGGAGTGGGCAAAGAGACCCCGCTTCTTGATGGGAAATACCGCAACACCACATTGCAAAGGGACAGGCATCTAAAGTTGGAAAGAATTGTGATCATTTTTGCAATCTACCCATGGAGTGTTCCCGGCATGTTTGTTTAGGCACAGTCATTCACCCTTCAGTTCTGGCCAAGGCTGGCATGCCTCAGGCAGAAAGGATTACTCTCTCACATGGCCTGGTATAGATGTGGGACACTTAGGACCCACGCACATCTATCTACTCAAAGAACTGGCTAATGAGGTTGAAAAGAAGACACGTGGCAAGGATTATGCTGCTAGGGAATGAACTGTCCAGTTGGCTCTCAGGGGACCTCGCAGGTACACTGACCTTGGCTTCTAAGTTCAGAAGTACCAATGCTTGATCCTGTCACTGCTCCCGGGTTGGTGGGACTGGAACACTGCTGTCCCCAGGACATGCACAAAGACAGATAGATGCTAACCTATTGATTTGGAATTTAAAAATCACCCCAAGGAGGCCACCTTCATGGACTTTGACCAGAGGCTTTCTCCCTGTGAAAATCTACTTGGGAAAACAAATTCTGGTAGGGAGACTTCCTAATGAGTCTGAAATCAGGAAAGGGAGCCTGTTGCATGATGCAGTATTCATTAACCACAGATTCGGACAGCCCAGTGCCTGTTTCTCCCTAATAGGATAAATCCTGTGCAGTTCCCCAAAAGCCCTTAGAAGGACCTCTTCTTAAATTAAATTAGGTTTTCTGCAAAGAGCATCACTCAAGATGAACATAAATCTACTTCTTATTCAGTTCTAATGGTTTTCTCTGTTTTGTTTAATTACTCATGTTGCAATTAAACAATTTTTTTTCCCTTGAGGAAGGACAGTATTTTAGCTACATTATGGGTTAAATAGGCTTTGGAGAACTAGCCTGGGAGTCTCATCACCATTTATAACATTTTTTTTTATAGGGAAAGTATGTTCTAAAATCTAAACAGCCAAATTACAAATGAACTTTCAGAACGCAACCCATTTGTTAACTAGGAACTGTCTGTAATGCTAAAAATAACTTGGGGAAATAAACATAAAAAGGAGAGCTTAATGCATCTCAGTATCATTTATCTACCATCAGCCCCTACACAGTTAGTTTAATTTCATTGAGGGAACGTCCTCCAAACCCAGACTGACCCTATCTCTGTTCTTCTTACTTTCATGGTACAGCCAGCCAGACTGGCCTGAGACTTCCAAAAGTGCAATGCCATGGGGAAGAGGCATTGTGGAAGTCTCTGCAGAGAAGAGCTGATGTAACTTAATGGATTACCAATCAGTTTCAACACTCCGTTTGTTGCCCTAAAAGGAAGGTTTAGGAGAATTCCGTGTACTGCTCTGGCTGCAGTCTCAACTAGTCGTGGCATATTAATTTGCATTGTGAATCTGCCTCTCTAGAACCCGTAGGCAAGAAACCTCATTTTCCTCTGGTAAATAAAGAGCCCTGAGAATTGAGCAGAGTGAGTGGGCCAGGCATCTGTATGCACTCAGAGACTGCTGTCACACGCCTTTCCTATTGATGGCAGCAAAATTCTGCATGCCCAGCTTCCCCTCCTCTGCTTCCCGGAAAAGGTGGGTGAATACTTTGTACCCTTCTGGCACTGTGAAAAGGAGTCCTGGGAGCTGGGGAATGGTGCGAGCTATACGTCTCAATAGCAGAGGGCCAGTTGTCCGCACCTCTGTCCCTTGACTTAAATTGTTGGCTGCTGTTCCCTGCAGTCCCTTAAGAAAACACCCCTCAGCCACCCACGGGGCCACCCTTGCTAGACCTGCTCCCCAAGGCTCAAGTGTCAAGGTTAGATTTGTGGTTCTCTGTCCCCCACTCCTGCCTTCCTTTGCCGTTAGAGGGCCACACAGTTTCCCCCTGGCCCCGCAACCCCAGGCTGCCAGCAGGTAGGGCTCTTGCCCGGCCCAGATGGAGCTGTGGATGGATAGAGAAAGTCACTCACATTCCACGTTCTTATTTTTTTTCACACCTGGAGGGGTGGAGACTCAAAACCCACCTGGGCCCCCCTTGTCTAAGGCAGTTGGCTAGGGTAGGGAATGGGGGGATCCTGTTGGGGTATCCCGGTGGCTCATGCTTTCAGATTTGATTGCTTTATTTTAAAAACATGGATTTGAATGACCGAGAGTCACCTGGGGCAGAAAGGACAAACCTTTGAGTCCAGCTTCATGGATGGCCAGATCCATCCCGAGCATCCTGAACTCGTTCTCTTCCCACTGGCCGTGAGGTCAGGTCCTCCCAGTGTGACGCTTCTCTCCTTTGTCCAGAGTGGATCTGCCCAGCTCTCCCAGCATTCGGGCCAGCCCTGGGCCATGGCTTTGGTGTCTCTGTGATTATCTTTGCAATTCTAGAACAGCACTGGCCTTGAGGTTGCCCTCAGGAGGCTTCTCTGGCATGACAAAGGGACTCAGTATAGGACAGCCTCTTTACGAAAACACACCCAGTCGAGGGCCAGACTGATGGTGAACACGACCCAGATTCTTCACCTACTACTTAAAGTGTCCCTAGTTCAGGTTAGAAGTGGCCCTCAGGCTGGAGGGTGGCAGGGGATGGAGGTAGGAATGGGGGCATGGGCTGAGCCTGCCTGGTGAGTTGGTTGTGCCAGCTGCAGGCAGAGCTGGAGAATGAGCCAGGCCTGACAAAGTGACCTCGTGGTCTGTAATGGGCATTGCTGCCCATTTGTCCGACATTCATTTTCTCTCGTTCTCCCTTCCCAGTGGAACCCCCATTCTGCTCAGGTATCCACCACCTCGCATGCTCAAAGAAAAGTGAATCCCAGCCCCTGGTGAGAATATGATTCTGGCCAGGCATGGTGATGGCGCTTCCCCTCCCCGTCGTTAGTTTAGGAAAGGGTCATGTGAGGCAGTTCTGGAATAGAATATGAGGGTAATCCCGCCTGGGGTTTCTGGAAAAGGTTTCCTTGCTTTTAAGGAAGAGTCACAAGAAAAAAAGTCATCCTTCGCCCTCCAGACATTGTCATGACTGGAATATGGTGCCTTGAACTGCTGTAACCTTCCCGCTACAAGCCTGAGGATGAAGCCAGCACATGAGCAGAGAGAAAGCAAGAGGAGAAAACATGAGGAGAAAACAGGAGAGTTCCAGATATACAAGAGAGTTCTCACATGAGGAGAAAACAAGAGAGTTCCAGATGTACCAAACCAGAGCCCTGGTTGCTCTGGGCTTCTTGTTGTGTGAGCCAATACATTTTCTAGTTGTGTGAAAAAGAAATAAAAAACAACCGCCTCCATTGCACAGACGGCTCCCAAGCGACAGCCATGGGTGCCTCCTCTCTCTCCTAGACCTCACCAGGCGTGTCGGTTTGCTAAAAGCAGCTGCAGTGACCTTCGTGAGTACCCTCTCCTATTACTCATTCATCCCAGCACTCGCTGCTGCATACAGGGTTGCTGCTATCTGTTGCTTCCCTGAATGTCAATACCAGGACACAGCTTACTATCGCCACACTCCTATGTGTCAGTGGGTCTGTGTTTCTGTCTGAGGGAAATCCACTAACACACTGGTACGTGAGCCAGGAGGTCACTGGAGAGCGTCACCCCACCACCCACTTTAGCCACCCTGAAATTCCCAAACATATGAAGATCTCTCATGCCCCAGGGCCTTTGCACCTGCCACTCCATCTTCCTAGCATTGTCATTTCCTCTCTTTCCTGCCCAGAAAAAGTTCACCCTACAACTGAGAACCTAAAGGTTACCACCCCCTGTGATGGGGAAACATTTTTTGCTATTATTTCTCTTGTTCCTATAACACTTTTGTTTACGTTCCTATTATAATACCTCAATATTATGTGAAACTTACCCATTTATTTATTTGTCTCCTTATGAGGCAGCGAACTCTGTAAAAATCAGCGGCTCATGATGCCCAGTCTATAGAGGCTCTCAGTATGTGTTGGAGGACAGAATGAATGGATTAATGTACATGAATATTTATTAATGTATTTAACCACTGTTGTTGAGTTAGGGAAGTCGAATCCTTTGACATCATCTCAACTTGCCTACTAACTGAGAGAAGATAGTGGAGCAGCCTCCAAAAACAGTAATTTCTGTGCGTGCCATGATGAGGATGATGAAGACGTAACCCCGTGGTGAGCTAGCATGAAGCCCTCATGGGTTCATAGTTGGGGCCTGAGCCCGGATGATAAAGCTGTGTTGGGGGCGCAGATTTTACATCATCGGGGCTTTTGCTGTAGTTACTGTGCCCTTCCCATCTCTCGTAGAGCATTTGGAGTCACAGTATCACAACCCTTTCCTTCAAATATTTGCATCTTCTCAAGGTTTTACTCTGACTTTCCTGTAATCCTCTGCAGCTTTTTGCATTTATTTATTTTATTTAAGGCACTCATCTAGTAATTACTTTGTTGTAGGCACTGTTGTAAGTACTTTACCAATGTGAACTTTTTTAATCCTCATTATAACCCTCCGAGTAATTATTATTAGCACCACTTCAGAGATGAGAAAGACTAAGAAACTTGCCCCAGATCACTCAGCAGAGTGGGATTCATCACCTAGAGCTGCTCTGGGTAGGCCCAGCCCAGGACAACCCTGGTGAAATTGGTTGGATGAGCAGCTGGATGCATACAGCTTCAAGGCACATCCTTCCCCAGTGCTGGTGACACCACCTGAAGGTGCAACCACACACTCCCCACAGGAACAGTTTTGCTCGTAACGGTTTGAAACAACCAACAAATGTCAGGACCAAAAGGCACAAGGATTGCATGGTCGAGCCCCAGACCTCATAGACAGCCAGCTGCAGTCCTCTCCCTTTTGTCTGATCAGGCGACCTTTTTTCCTTAACAGCCAGGTGGGGTGGTACAGATAGCACTCACGTGCAGGATGCTTGGGCCTTAGAGCTCTGGCTTCTCTTTCTTTCTGAGGGTTTCTTGTTTTGCCCCCAAGACGTAGTGCATGGCCAGTGTTTGCGCTCCAGTCCCCGCTTTCAGAGGCGTTGGCCCAGTTCCGTCGCAGAAGGGCAGTCACAGCCATCAAGACCGCCCGCAGGTGTTGCTGGGCAGGCCTTGAATATATCCAAGCTCAGGAAAGCAGCTGCCTCTCGCTGGTCCCTCAGTCGTTCTTGGTGGATTTGAACCTGGGCTGGGAATGGGAGGTACAGCAGAATCATTGGCAGGACGTTTGTGTATGTCGGGGGCAGGGCAGCCACAATTTGCCGCTGTCTTCCCTGTGAGCTCAGCACCACTTTGGAGGAGGAGAGGGAAGAAGGAAAAGGTCACTGTGGTTATGGCTTTTGTCTCAAGCCCTGTTTCCATGAGATCTTTCCTGGGATGGGGAAGGAGAGACCCTATTTGAGGAGGCTGCTCAGAGTGATGAAAAGCACCCTAGGCTGGGGTCAGGAGGTGGCAGTCAGGACCCATGTTCATACTTGACCGACTGAGTGACTTTAAGGTGCAACGCCGAAGCTCTCTGAGACTGTTTCCATATCTATAAGCTGTGCACAAGAATGTCCACCTCACCGGGCTGTTGTGGGGTCTAAGTGAAACAGCTGGGTGAAAGCGCTTTATTAAAATAAATGCCCTGGTTCGTGGAGACAAAAGGTAGATTAGAGGTTACCAGGGGCTAGTGTGGAGGGAAGGGACAGGGAGTTTTTGCTTAACGGGTAGAGTTTCTGTTTGGGATGATGCAAAAGCTTTGGAAATAGTGGTGACAGTCACATGGCACTGCGACTGCAGTGAATGCCACTAAACTGTAGGCTTGAAAATGGGGAAAATGGCAAATTTTATGTTAGCACATTTTGCCACAGTGAAAAAAAGAAAACTCAAACCTAAAGAATAATGAATGAATGAATACCCACCATGGGAAGAGAGAAGCAATGTCTGAGCATAAATTCAGGGACAGCTGATGCACCATGCCATTTCCTTGATGAAGAGAAATAGGGGTGTCGGTCACAGGCAGCAGAATGGAAGCCCATCAGATGACGGGTCTTCACGCAGACCAGCGTGTGCTTGACTGAATATGAGGAAGGGCTCTTGAGGAATGGGCGGGAGGTGGCCCAGCCCCCAGGGAAGGTTCCTGGGAAAATGTGGGGTCGGCATGACTGAGGATCCCCATCAGGACTCACCAGGTAACCTGATCTGGGTAGAAAAGCTCTCCACTCTCCCATTTGCTCCTCCCCCAACAGCAGCAGCTCCGCAGGCTCAGAGCTACCCGGCCACAGGGTTACTGCCAAGCACAGTGGGCAGGCCCTTAAGAAAGAGAGTTATGGTGGACACCAGAGCTGTGGAGGAGCATCTTTGTGGTCCATTTCTCTAGCATCCCAGAAAGCGGGGCCGAAGGTGAGGTCTCAGCTATGCGTATTCAGAGGCAGGTTATATGTCTCACTAGCATCAAGCCCACCAGAGCCCAGCTCTGGGCTTGAAATATGCACCTGGCACAAGTGTGCGCTTTAACCCTGTGTACTCAGCAACCTTTCTAAGAAGCAAGTCTGGACTGCCAGCCAGCCAGGACCTGAGATGTGTCCTTGGGGTTGCTGCCAGCATTATCATTGTCATTGTCACCATCACTGACATTTACTGAGTGCTCACTGGGAGCCAGCCACTGCTGCAAGTGTTTTTGCCTGTGAACCCTCTCCACTCTCACAATTGCATGAGGTTGGGGCCATAACTATCCTCATTAAATAACCTCGGGAGGTGGTATCATGTCTAGGGTCACAGAGCCCCAGAACCGGGTTCACGGCCTCTTTATGATGCTGCCGGTAACGTGGAGACACAGGCCTGCCTCAGGGCAGAAACAGCCCCTGCTTTGAAGATGAGTCTGATCCTGAGAAGAAAGTGACAGAGGAGGAGAGAGAGAGGGGAAAAGATGCAGGCCCCAGCAGCTCACCCACCGGAGCTCCAGAACCTGCCCACTCCACCCAGCCCAGGAACCTCCACCCAGCCAGTTGCTCAGAGCCTGGCAGATAGAGTCCCTGGTGGACGCCAGAGCCATGGAAAGGCATGTTTGTGGTCAATTCCTCTCGCACCCCCAAGAGCTGGGCTGAAAGTGAAGCCTCAGCTATACCGCGTCACCATCGCCTCTTCCATTGTAAATATGCTGAGAGGACTGGGCGCGGTGGCTCATGCCTGTAGTCCCAGCACCTTGGGAGGCCGAGGCGGGTGGATCACCTGAGGTCAGGAGTTGGAGACCAGCCTGACCAACATAGTGAAACCCTGTCTCTAGTAAAAATTAGCTGGGCGTGGTGGTGGGCACCTGTACTCTCAGCTGCTTGGGAGGCTGAGGCAGGAGAATTGCTTGAACCCAGGAGGCGGAGGTTGCCGTGAGCCAAGATAGCGCCATTGTGCTCCAGCCTGGGCAACAGAGCAAGACTCTATCTCAAAAAAAAAAAAAAACAACAACAAAAACCAGAAATATGCTGAGCGTGTAAGTTTTATTCTTCCACAATATTAGGCTGAGGAGATGATATTGAGCAAAATATATTATACCCATAACTCATATTAATGGGAATTCAATAGTGGCAACTTGTCATCTGCTGAGATTAGAAGGGAATATTATGAATATTGCGTTATAATGGCGTTAAAAAGGCGTTATGAATTAGGTTCTATGTACCACATCGGGTGCCTTGTAAATAACTGAGGAAGAAACTGGTACTTGGAATTTGGGGTTATCCATTTTTGAGACCCCAGCAGTTCCCTCACCGAGCTGATGGGGCCCCATTGATCTGGCCACTCACTGGGCCACAGGGGAAGTCTGCACCTGTCATGAGCAATGGCTTTGTAAAATGAGCACCGAGCAGAAATGAGTAACCGCCGCGTCCAGCAACGGACTGTGCGTTTTTCCTCCAAAATCTTCCCAAGTCCAGATATTCTGTGTCTCTCGCCTTCAGTCGCTAGAACTCTGGTGGCATCTGAGTTGGCAGCAGCCTCGCCACCACCACTCACACCCGCCTCTGGCCCCCTCAGTGGCAAAGACTTGAGCCTTGATATACCCACGGTCAGACAGTCAGGCACCAGCGTCTTTGTCCCTGGTGGAAGAGCCAGGGTGTCCGGCCACCACCCATCTTCAGGTGGGCTTTTCTGTCCTGCTCTTCTGTCCTGAAGGACTCCACCACCTGCTGGCTGTGCCTCCAGATCCTCAAGGCCCCAGGATGGAAGGCAGCCAGGAGCTTCACAGGCGGCTCCACTGTAGTGCGTTTTCTTTAGTTCAGAACTGGTATCTCCACATGGTCCCATGAAAGATCAGTAGGAGCCGGTGCAGTGGCTCACGCCTATAATCCCAGCACTTTGGGAGGCCAAGGTGGGCGGATCACCTGAGGTTAGGAGTTCAAGACCAGCCTGGCCAACATGGTGAAACCCCCATCTCTACTAAAAATACACAAATTAGCTGGGCATGTTGGCATGAGTCTTTAATCTCAGCTCCTCGGGAGGCTGAGGCAGGAGAATTGCTTGAACCAAGGAGGCGGAGGTTGCAGTGAGCTGAGATCGCTCCATTGCACTCCAGCCTGGGCAACAGAGCAAGACTTTGTCTAAAAGAAGGGGGGCGGGCATGCGCAGTGGCTCACACCTGTAATCCCAGCACTTTGGGAGGCCGAGGCAGGTGGATCGCCTATGATCAGGAGTTCAAGACCAGCCTGGCAAACATGGCAAAACCCCCATCTCTACTAAAAATACAAAAATTAGCTGGGTGTGGTGGTGGGCGCCTGTAATCCCAGCTACTCTGGAGGCTGAGGCAAGAGAATTGCTTGAACCTGGGAAGCAGAGGTTGCAATGAGCCAAGATCGCGCCATTGCACTCCAGCCTGGGCGACTAGGCGAAACTTCATCTCAACAAAAAAAAAAGAAAAGAAAAGAAAAGAAAGATCAGTAGGACTTCCTGGCTAGTCAGGTCTGTCATTTAGTTATCAAAGCCCAGAACTTGGCTTGGAGCAGGGGAGTGGCTGCCTCCAAGGAAAATCTGAAAGGAGAGTAGGGGAGGAGCAGGCAGACGCTCATCCTGTCTCTCTTCGGAATGCCCTTGAGATCTGACCCTGTGCCATGGAGGGACTCCAGGAGCAGAAGAAAGCTTCCTGTGACGGTGGCCGACCCTGTGGGCCATTCTGAAGCCACTGAGCATCGGTAAATGATGTGATTCCTCCCTGTCATTGGGGTGTTGTTTGTCCCTGGATTTTCAGTTTGACTTCTGTCCTATGGCATGCCTGAGGGTGCCAAGAGACAGGAAGAAGCTGCTGTGGTTTGAGAGGCAGTCAGGGCCAAGAGGTTTCTTTGCCTGCAGGTGAAACCGTCAGTCGCTTAGCCAACCACATTAATCCTAGCTGGGATACCACTGCACGCCAGCAACATAAGTTCTTAACATACCTCTTGGCCTGCACAGCGATGGGATTAGGAGCCCAGACTCTAGATTCAGACTACCCAAGGTTGCATCCGGACTCTCCCACTTTCTCTGTGACCTTAGCAAGTTGCTTACCCTCTCAGAACATTGGTTTCCTCTTCTATAAAATGAGATCATAATACTATCCATTTCATTGGGTCGTGGGGAAGATTAAATGAGTTAATGATACAAAGCACTTACATCAGTGTCTGCATCCAGAACAGACTCCGTAAGTGTGATCCGTTATTATTACCCTGGTCTTCATTGGGTGACCTCCTCCTCTCTGCCTGTCTCTTTCCCTCCAGAGTGAAGGTCCTTCAGACAAAAGACCCGTCCTCTTAGGTTCCGCATTGCTGGCACCTCCCGTTTGCCTGTTAGGTGCTCAGTAAATATGTGTTGAATAATCAAGTTGAATTGTGGGTAGAAGGGGTAGTCATGGAAATCCACTCGCTTTACTGAAAAATAGCTGTGCACTTTTGAAAATTATATTTCTTTTCCACGGTCGTATATTCTCATTTCAGAGGAGCCCTGTGGCTGCCTCTCGTCCTTTGTGTGGCAGGCATCTCGGCGACAGTGCTCAACAGTCTACAGATCAATTAGGCATGTATTGGCATGCATGTAGCACCTCGCTAATTAAAGGAATCCCGAAGTCAGGCATTTTGCAGAGCACTTGCTGTGCCTGCATGAAATGGGAAATCATCACCTCTGTCTGATGTTCTCAAACCCAGCACCGTGCCCCCGGTAGTCCTGGGCTCTGGCTCCCGTTCTGTTTGTTGGTGGTTGTAGTTATGGTTGTTTTTGTTGTCATTGTTCTTTTGTTTTGTTTTTTAAGCCATTTGTGGAGGGCCAGGCCCTGTGCCAAGAGCTTTATATGTTTTGTCTCCATTCTTAAAGCAACCCCATGTGGTAAGTCTATAGTTCTGCCCATTTACACAGAAGGAAACTCAGTTTTGAAAAGCCTGAGAACTTGCTCCATGTGCTAGCTCATACGTGGTATTACAGAAATGGGGCTTGAACTCAGACCTTTTTTACTTTGAAGCCTATGACTCTGACTCGCAATTCCTTTCCCCAGATGTCTGCCCTTAGGTATCTGCCCGAACCTCAAATATTAAATTCCCAGAACAGAGCTTCCCATCCTCAGCCTCAGAGCTGTGCCTTCTTCTGCACGCCTGGCTCAGGGCTCAGGCTTCCCGCCCACCCAACAGGTGCGGCCACATGGCTTTTCCCTCCCTCGCCGTCCTCATTACTGCCCATCAGTGAGCCGAGGTCCACCTTCGGAGATTTCTGGAATCCATCCTTTTCCCTCCAGTCCCCACTCCACTGCCATAGTCCAGGCCCATCATATCTCACTTGGGACAGAGATGACCTCTCCTAGCTTCCTGCCTCCAATCTGCCCACTCTGTCACATCCATTCTTTTTTTTATTTTTTTGAAACAGAGTCTCGCTCTGTTGCCCAGGCTGGAGTGCAGTGGCACCATCTCGGATCACTGCGAGCTCCGCCTCCCGGGTTCACACCGTTCTCCTGCCTCAGCCTCCCGAGTAGCTGGGACTACAGGCACCCACCACCACGCCCGGCTAATTTTTTGTGTTTTTAGTAGAGACGGGGTTTCACCGAGTTGGGCAGAATGGTCTCAATCTCCTGACCCTGTGATCTGCCCGCCTCGGCCTCCCAAAGTGCTGGGATTACAGGCGTGAGCCACTATGCCCGGCCCATCCTTTTTTTTCAAGTTTGCAGTTACTCCATATTTGCCCTGAAGGAAAAGTGGCTTAAGACCCTTGGCAATCCCACCTCTTCCGGCTTTACCAAGCCTCATCTGTCAC
This sequence comes from Papio anubis, assembly GCF_008728515.1. Taxonomy (NCBI): domain Eukaryota; kingdom Metazoa; phylum Chordata; class Mammalia; order Primates; family Cercopithecidae; genus Papio; species Papio anubis. The sequence goes on from NC_044989.1 coordinate 23,231,214, forward strand.
CTCTGCACCCCCACCCCCGCTGGGTCTTACATTTCAGCCAGACAGCTGCATGCCCCAACCCTGACGCAGGTGAGTTCAGCTGGCGCATGTGTGAGTGACTCCTGGTCGTGTGTCAGGCAGAACACAAATCAGAAAGAACACTGTCCTTAAAGACAGGCAGCCTCGGGTTCATTCCACTGGTAAGCTGCTTAACCATTGTGTGGCCTCATTTTCCTCATCTATAAAATGGAGATAATAACAGTACTACCTTAAAAGAAATTCCACATAAAAAATCTAGCCCAGGCCGGGAGTGGTGGCTCACACCTGTAATCCCAGCACTCTGGGAGGCCGAGGCGGGCGGATCACAAGGTCAGGAGATCAAGACCATCCTGTCTAACACAGTGAAACCTGGTCTCTACTAAAAATACAAAAAAAATTAACCAGGCATGGTGGCAGGCGCCTGTAGTCCCAGCTACTCGGGAGGCCAAGGCAGGAGAATGGCGTGAACCCAGGAGGCAGAGCTTGCAGTGAGCTGAAATCACGCCACTGCACTCCAGCCTGGGCGACAGAGTGAGACTCCGTCTCAAAAAACAAACAAACAAAAAAAATATAGCCCATTAGGCTGGGCGCAGTGGCTCACACCTGTAATCTCAGTGCTTTGGGAGACCAAGGCAGGCAGATCATGAGGTCAGGAGATCGAGACCATTCTGGCCAACATGGTGAAACCTCGTCTCTACTAAAAATACAAAAAATTAGCTTGGCGTGGTGGCACGCACCTGTAGTGCCAGCTACTCGGGAGGCTGAGGTGGGAGGATTGCTTGAACCCAGGAGGCGGAGGTTGCAGTGAGCCGAGATCGTGCCATTGCACTCCAGCCTGGTGACAGAGCAACACTCCATCTCAAAAAAAAAAAAAAAAAAAAAAAAAAAATTCTAGCCCATTACTAAGCAAACGATAAGTGTCCAATAAATGCTGATGATCGTAGTGAAATACAAATTTTGTCTTAAGAATAAATTCCTGGAGGCTCATTTTTTTTTTTTAAGAAATGGACTCACATCCGAGAAAATAAGGAGTGTAGCATTTAAACAATGACATCTTGCTGATTTCTCCATGTTCTTCTGAGGAAGTCAGACACCCCTTGCACCGTGGCACAGCTCGAGTACACTGCGGCATCTCCATGTATATGATTGGTCCTCCCTTCTGGTCCCCACTCCCCACCCTGCCTTCCTTCCCACCATTCTGAACATCACATGGATTCTCTTTCATGTATTCATTCAACAAACACTCATGCTTTGTTAACTTAGGAGGTTCTGTGGCTCAGCTGGTTGAGGATTAACTTATGGGAAGGCAGCTTCCCTAATGTCAATGACTCCACCTGTGATACAGGGTGCGCTGAGTCCCAGGCAGTGACTCCCGATCCACCGTCCACTGTGGCCACACACACCTGGTACTGCATTGTGCTGGGGCTTTTTAAAAACTTTTAGGCTGGAGGCAGTGGCTCACGCCTATAATCCCAGCACTTTGGGAGGCCAAGGTGGGCGGATCACCTGAGGTCAGGACTTTGAGATCAGCCTGCCTAACATGGTGAAACCCCATCTCTACTAAAAATACAAAAAAAATTAGCCAGGCGTGGTGGTGCGTACCTGTAATCCCAGGTAGTTTGGAGGCTGAGGCAGGAGAATCGCTTGAACCTGGGAGGTGGAGGTTGCAGTGAGCCGAGACCACGCCATTGCACTCCAGCAACAAGAATGAAACTCTGCCTCAAAAAAATAAAAATAAAAAATAAAAAAACATTTATTTGAGGTTCAGGGCTCATTGTGCCATTTTTAAGTGCTGGTGTTCACCTTCCAAGCTCCACCTTTGAAAAACTCTCCCACAAGACATCCACTCATCTAGTGGGTTGCATTCTGATTACCCGGAGGGTAGCTTGTCCTCCAGCCTTCTCCATCCAAGTCCAACCCTCTGGCTGCTCCAGCTTTGTGGCCTCAGACGCCATGCCAGGGTCTAGGAGCAAAGGCAGTGCTCAGGGGCAAAACAGCTCCTATCAGCCTCACGCCTGTAGTGACTCCCAGCGCCAACAGTTTTCTCATCAGGGCAGGCCACAAAATGAAGAAGAAAAATCTTTTTCGGCCGGGCGCGGTGGCTCAAGCCTGTAATCCCAGCACTTTGGGAGGCCGAGACGGGCGGATCACGAGGTCAGGAGATCGAGACCATGCTGGCTAACACGGTGAAACCCCGTCTCTACTAAAAAATACAAAAAATTAGCCGGGCGAGGTGGCGGGCGCCTGTGGTCCCAGCTACTCGGGAGGCTGAGGCGGGAGAATGGTGTGAACCCAGGAGGCGGAGCTTGCAGTGAGCTGAGATCCGGCCACTGCACTCCAGTCTGGGCGACAGAGCGAGACTCCGTCTCAAAAAAAAAAAAAAAAAAGAAAAATCTTTTTCGAATGGAAAAATAAGGCTGCTGCTGTGTTATGGTGGTGTGCTTTATGGTTTTCAAACATTTTAATTAGTTTCATTTTTTAATATAAATGCACCCTGATGTTTTGTGCAGGAAGGGCTCCGTTCTTAAAATCTCAGAAATAAAGTAGGAAAATGACAGATTGGCTATTAAAGCGTCACACTCAGATGTGTTATTATTATTATTGTTATTTAACATTTCTGAATGCCAACACTGAGCCAGGAGTGGGGGTGGAGGATGGGGGTGCTGAGAAGATCTGGAGACCCTATGACTCAGGGTGGTGGTGTCAGGGGTCCCCGGGGGCTTGGCGGTTGCTTTCTCAGCCACCTGAGATTGTCCTGCCCCTCCAGGAACTTCACAAGATGCCAGTCATCTGGTTTATAGGCTGAAGAGACAACTGGGTGGCCTAGGCTTTGTCTTCCAACCCTGTTCTTGGCTTACCTGTGAGCTTGCTACAATTTCCCAGTTCCACTCCCCATCACATCCAGGTAGGGATTTAAGCTATATTTTAGGGTGGTAAGGTGGGCCATTTCTAAAGGAACCCATCTCTTCTTGAAAACATTCAAATTGATGAGAAAGCAGAATTTTACTTTCAGGGCACTCACCATGTAGTAGGTTAAATAGTGCCCCACCCCCAGCCAAATACATGTCCACCCAGCATCTCTAAATGTGACCTTGTGTGGAAATAGGGTCTTTGCAGAGGTGACTAAGGTAAGGCTCAAGATGAGGCCATCTAGATTGGGGTGGGCCCTAAATCCAATGACGAATGTCTATATAAGAGAACAGAGGGAGATTTGACAACACAGAGAAGGCCACGTGAAGACGGAGCAAAGAGGAATGATGCCACCACAAAGCAAGGAATGCCTGGAGCCACCAGAACAGGAAGAGGCAAAGGACCCTCCCCTGGAGCGTCCAGAGGGGCTGTGGCCCTGCTGACAGCTTCACTTCAGACTTCAGACCTCCAGAACGGTGTGAAGGGACCTTTCTGTCCTGTAAACCACCCACTGTGTGGTCGTTTGTCGCCGCAGCCCCAGAAGAATCATACATCCCGTGGACACCCCATGGAAGTGTCTCTTCCTAGCATCTCCTTCAAGAAGGCCCATCTGAGTGGGGCTGGATTTTTGCAGAAGATGCTCTTGATGCTGTGAGTTTAATCCAGGAGCAGCGGGCTGACCTGCTGACCTCGTCTCTGCTGGGTTGAAATGAAACTCCATCACACCTTCTTCCTCGGTGTCGAAAAATGTTTCTACAAGCTTCCTAATGACCACCTGCCTGCTTCCTATAACATATGGACTCCAATTTGGAAAAGTTTCAAAGGGCAATTAAAGCGAGAAGCTCTGGTACTCCCACATCCCTCTCAGAAGGGAAGGCGCTGGGTGCGTCGTTTACGTGCAGTGGTGTCTCCAAGGAGGGGCAGACACGTGAGTGGGATCAGACGCTCAATGTGGCCTCCATTTAAAAGGAGCCGACATCGGGACTCTTATGTAGCTGGAGTAAGAAAATGGAAACAGACGTGCTGTACTGGTTCTTCCCCTCGCAGAAAGCTCTTGATCAGACTCAGAGAGCATCAGGGAAATACTTTAAATCAAAAAACCACATAAGCCAAATAAAAGCTCTGAGGCCCAACCACTCCCCTCTTCTCACAGACTTTAATTCAGAAGAAAATTCTCTTTGCTGCCATCTCTGCTCCTCTTTATCTCACTGTAATTGAAAGGAGAAAAAGTGGGCAGATTCATGGACTGGGACACTCCTTCCTGTTAAGGTCTGTGCTTTGATTGTGTTGTTGCCAGCAGGTCATTTTATAGAATTCCGGGAAGGAACGGCTTCCAGTGATCCACGGTGGGCCTTCTAGAAACAGAAGGCCTCCACAGACCCACACACCTGCCTGGAGGAAACTGAACCCAAATGTCAGCCAAGGCTTATGGGCCTATTTTAGAAGACAAGCGATCCCCAGGCAGGCTCCAGCCGGCCTCCTGGGTCTGCGCCGTGTTCTTCTCCAGCTGCTCCCCTGGGCCTGGGTATGAAATTAGATGGCAGCCCACTGTTTACCCAGCTGTTGCTGGTGCCCAGAGCCCATACCAGGGCAGGCGGCAGTGCTGCTCAAAGGATATTTGTTCTTTAACCGACCAGGGATTGGGGGCAGAGCTGTGTACCCTGCTCCTGGAAACAGGCACCCTCCTCCCAGCTTCGCCCTCTGGGGATTAGAACGGCAGAAACTCTGAGACTCGGGAGGATCCAAATTTGGAAAGTGTTGGCTCTGCCCAGCGGTGTTCGTGCTGGTAATTTACGTCTTGGAAGTGATTTAATAACTTGAGTTTAATTTCTTTGGAGAAACATGGCAACAGCCTGAGCTCGTCACGTCCCTCCAAGCCTTTGGCGACATTGTAATCCCAAACTGGCAGTGCTGGAGAAAGTGCCTAGACTTACTCTGGGCACAGAGGCTGGGGCAGGGGGGCGGCGCCCATGAGGGACAGAGGAAGTCAAGGGGTACAGCACTTGGTCTAGGAAGTTTTATTCAGCCTTTATTTTATTTTATTTTATTTATTATTGTTTCTTGTTTTGAGACAGAGTCTTGCTATGTTGCCCAGGCCGGAGTGCAATGGCACGATTTCGGCTCTCTGCAACCTCCGCCTCCAGGGTTCAAGTGATTCTCCCGCATCAGCCTCCTAACTGGGATTACAGGTGCATGCCACCACACCTGGCTAATTTTTGTATTTTTAGTAGAGACGGGGTTTCACCACATTGGCCAGGCTGGTCTCAAACACCTGATCTCAGGTGATCCACCTGCCTCAGCCTCCCGAAGTGCTGGGATTACAGGTATGAGCCACTGCAGCCAGCCTACTCAGCCTTTAAAACAAGGAGATTATGCAGAAAACACAGACGGTAGCACCAGACCCCAAGAGCAGGAAACGGCCGTCAGAGCGGGTACACACCCGAGTGGGCTGAATGATCAGGCTCCGTCGGCCTAATCTGCAAGTGACTGCTCCCCAAGAAACCACGCCTGTAAAGGTTAGGGCAGCTCTCCCACGTGCTCGGCAACATGGCAGCTGAAATCGGTATAAGAAAGGAGATGGATTACAGGAGGAGGAATCCGTTACTGAAAGATTCTTGGAGTCTAGCGTCGATAGCTGCAGCTCACTGCTAACTGGGAGATTTATGTGACAAGATTATCGATGGTATTAAGACATTTAGAAGAGAGGATTATACCTACTCCTGGGTCAGTTCTGTGCCACCAGGCCCTGTTCTGGCCAGCGTGTTAACAGATGGACTGCCGGCTGCACGAAGGTGAAGCTAAACATTTGCACAGTCACGAGAAGAGGGGAGGCTCAGATGATGAGTTCATTGCTGGGTGGCTAAGTTCAAATCCAAGGGAAGGATCTGGTTTTGGGTCTCTGCCAAATCCTAGGAAAGCTCTATTTTCACCTCCTTTTCTGTTCCCCAAGCTCCCCATCACCATGCCCACCCGTGCCAGCCTGCCCGGATTTTTGGCTTGGTGAACTCCCTCACCAAGGGGAGGGGACCCGTATGTAACTAGAAGCAGGAGGGTGGTGTCAGAGGCTCTGAGGGGTGATAGGAAGGAAACAGTGCCAAGCCCACCAGCCACTCTCCCAGAAATGAACTTCTAAGCAATAGCAGACTCTCCTCCAGAGAAGGAGAAACACTTTATTCGCTTTACCACCAGGGAGAGTTTAAAATTAGACCAGGCAAAGCTCAGGAGGTTATGCCGTTGGGAGCAGTTCTGGTGGCCTTTGGAAGGGTTGGCTGGGATGTGGCTGATGGGCTTTTTTCATTCCCGATGTTTAAGCCTAGCCTGGAGCCAGGACTATGCAGAACAAGAGCATGCAGAAGGCCTCTGGGGAGGCTTAACTATCTAGGGACACCCCTCAGCCCTGTCTCAGGAATTGTTGCAGAACCCTTGAAGTTGTAAGCAGAGCTTAAATGGAGTGTGACCTCCGAAAATGCTACTTTAAAAACTTGTGGTAAGCTATACATAACATAAAAGTTGTCATTTTAAAGTGTACAATTCAGGGGCGTTTCGTACATTCCCAAGGCTGTGGGACCATCACCACTATCTAGTTCCGGAATGTCTTTATCACCCCAACAGGAATCCCCATACCCATTAAGCAGCCTCCCCCCATTCCCTCTATCTAAAAGCATTATTTTATTTTATTATTATTATTTTTTGAGACGGACTCTTGTTGTCCAGGCTGGAGTGCAATGGCATGGTCTTGGCTCACTGCAACCTCCATGTCCTGGGTTCAAGCGATCCTCCTGCCTCAGCCTCCAAGTAGCTGGGATTACAGGCACCTGCCACCATGCCTGGCTAATTTTTGTATTTTTTAGTAGAGCTGGGGTTTCACCATATTGGTCAGGTTGGTCTTGAACTCCTGACCTCAGGTGATCCATCTGCCTGGGCCTCCCAAAGTGCTGGGATTACAGGCATGAGCCACCGCGCCCAGCCAGCATTACTTTTTAAAGTAAGGGTCAGGGGATGACCTCAGGAAACGTCCATTTAGCTGATATAGGGGAGGGAGAAGCCCTTGTGCTTGAGCTGAGCCCCTCCTTGGTGCCCCTCAGCCTCAAGAGGGCTGCTGCCCCTCTCCCTTGGCACACACCACATTGTAGTTAGTTGTCTAAATTCTCTCTCTTTCCCCTACGGGCACTGCCAGCGTCTGATTCCTCTCTGTGACCTCAGCTCCTAAAACAGCAGGGAGTACCTCGCAAGCCTCAGCGACATTCGTTGGCCGGAAGGATATAAAAACCAGTCATCCAGTAGCTGGTGTGCTCCGTCTTATTGTTGGGGGATGTAACTCTTTGTCCCAGAGTTGTCATACTTTTGATTCCTGCACAGAAAGAAGCAAACCCAGACTAGGAAGAACAGGCCTTTCATGTTGCTCCTTTTAATTAGACGCCCTGTTAAATTGCAGCAATTTTGCACTGTGGTTCCTTCTCAGCATGTCGAGAAGCTCTGAAGAAGCTCTTAACCAGGAAAGCCAGGAGTTCATTTTATTCTTTTCCTCCTTATTTTCTTCCAAAGGCTAATTTACTTTTTTTTTTAGACGTTTTGCTTTTCGCCAGTGCTGTTCGTTGATATTTGTGTATATAACAATGCTCCTTTCATAAAGGAGGTGAGTGTGGTGGAGCGGAATCCTCAGGGCCCCCCACTAATCACTTTTGATGGAGTAAGACTTGGAGAATCAATGATTTTGCCTTAGAGTAGGAGGAAATTTGCTGTTCTCAAGCCCTCTTACATGGAAATATAAGCCACCAGGAGAGCCCAGCCTCCCCCGGGCTACCCAAGTCCCCCCTGCGCTGCCTGGCAGGAGCTGGAAAGATCAAAGGGACAGATGACAGTGCTTGGCGCCCATTTGTCACTCCATTGGAGGGAACCAGTTGCAGTGTTAACAGTCAGGCCTGGTCCCATGTTTCATGAATATTTGAGAATGTTTGCTGGCAGAATTCTAACTGCGCTGTGTCCTCCACGGCGTACGTGTCACCCATATTCCAGAGCCTAATCGGAGCTCTGGGGGACGGAAGCACCACTTCTCCATTAGATTCCTTTATTATCCTAAAACATGCCTGCTAAGCGGTTCCGTGTCTGGGGTCTAAAGCCCGTGTGGTCCTTCTCATTCTTGCTCCTCCAAGAATCCTGACGCATAGGCAGGGAAAGTGTTTTATTTTTATGGACTAATAATTTAGAGGCTAGGGAAGGAATGGCCTTGTGTGCTGGCCTCGCTGCAACAATTTTTCTCATGTGCCTTCCAGCCTGTTCATCTGTGGCGTTTGTTTCTGAAAAGTCCTCTCACCTGCCCTCTGCTCACACCAACCCCACCTGTCTTCTAATCCCATCCACGGCCCTCACCTCCCTCATCCTTCTCTGTAACCTCTGACAATTCTGGATGGCCTGGTCCCCGCCATGTACTCTGGGCTTGCCCCTGCCCCTGTGAGTAGCCTGATGACCCTGCATGTGCCCCTGGGGTGGTGGCAGGGCCTGCTCCTCCTCCTGGGCTCCCTGCCACCCAGCCCAGCATGAAGCCGAACATGGAGTGGGCCCCAGGAGAGAGGCTGAGTTAGTATGGCCAGGACTCTCCCTTGGCCCAGTGGGAAGGTGCACCTGCCCACTTGGGAGCAGGCCTCAGCACCTCTCACCAGTTTCAGGTCGCCTCCTCTCAACAGCAGCTAAGCCAGAGCTCCGAGGGCTGCTCCCCACCCACCCTCAGCCTCCCAGGCCTCCCCTTACCCACCTGGGCCCTGGAGACGCATACTTCAGCCACAGGCGAGTCTGTTTCCCTTCCACGGGGTTTTCTCCACACCACGGCAGTGATACCTCTGGGCTTCTCTCCCTGGCCCCTGCCCCAAGGAGCCCAGATCCAGTGTGGTGCTTCTCAGACTGTGGTCTGAGGCCTCCTGCTTGTAGAACAGGCAGATTCCCAGACATCGCCTCTTCCCCAACCAAAGTTTATTGATTCTGAGTCTCTAGGGCTGTGGCCTAGATTTGCATTTTTAGCAATCTCCCTCGGGACTTTGTATGCACTGAGATTTGAGCCCAGGGTTGTTCTAGGCCGTACCGGCAGGTGGACTGGAGGCCACGGAGAAGAGGCAGAGTGAAATTGTGCTGGGCCTGGCTTGGAGCACCCACCAGCCCCCAGAGGACACATCTCACCTGGAGCTCTCTGGTTAAGCCTGCTGAGAGCGAGGCGCCAGGAGGCTATCTCCACACTCTCAGACACCAGCTGTACCCAAAGATGGATGGTTTCAGACACCGGGCCTCCCGGCCGCATCCTCACTGCCTCACTCACGCGTCACACCATAGCTCTTGGTTTATGTGTTTGTCTCCTGGTTACACGTGTGTTCCTCGAGGCCCAGGATGCGTCTTATTCATTCTTCTCTCCACCCGCCCACTGGGGTTTGATATGTTGAAGTTGCTCAATAAATGTCTGTTGAATTTAATATAATCAAATGGCTGAATTGAGGCAGAGATGAGCCAGGCGGCGTTTGTGCCCCATCCCTGGGCTTGCGCCTTGCCTGCAGGAATGGAGAAAGGCCTGGCCTGCCTACACCTCCCCTGGTGAAGGAAATATTGATTTTGCTGTTTGTTTTGCAAGGAAGCTGTCCCCACTGGGACAGCCAGATCTAGAGCACATGAAATGGAAACTCCGAAGAAGGCAGGGCTCTTGCAGCTGGTCTATTAATAGGGCGGCCTGGGTGTGTCCAGGCAGAGGCAGCCCTGGGCCTGTGGGGCACCCTTGGAGCTGTGGCCTTGGGGACCAGGGTTATCCTGGAATCCTGCCACCCACCCACCTCGGTTTAGCTCCACTCCACACTGCTGTGGAGATGTGAAACGTGGCAAAGTCATTTGCGGGTTGCCTTTTCAGTGGGAGCCAAGTTGAGCAGCCTTGGCCCCAGGACCCCAGAGAAGATCTCCTGCCACCCCTGTTGGTTGGAACACAAGGGTCAGCAGACAGAAAGCCCATTTGGGACCTGCAGAGAAGTAGGCTTTTCCTCTCTGCCTCAGAGGAAAGTTTGAGTTGAGCAAACAGTCCACCTCAGCAGCCATCTGGATGTTACATGGTCCAGAAGCTAAATCCAGCACTCTAGTTACTCAGAACAATTCTCTGAGGAGCCTTCCCAAAATTTGGAACTCAGTGACCTTTAAAGGGGGTGCTAGATCTGTAAGCACAGGGTAGGTGAGGCTGCCATGTACAGCTGTACAAGCTGTGCACTGAACAACTGTCAACATCTATTCTGGGTCCTGCCATATTATGATAACTTGCAAAGGCACACAGCTGGCATCCTGGGAGAGTCCAGCCAGCCCTTCCAAAGGGAGGCTGCCTAAAGACCAGGAAATGGAGTAGCCAACTGAGCTGGAAGGCCTAGTGTTCAGACCCCTCACTTTAAACAAAAGCAGAGGGCTAGAGAGGGAAGAGAGATGTTCAAGGTCACACAGCATCTATGGAAGAGCCAACTGAGAGGCTGGGCTTCCTGGCCCCAAGCCCGCTCCTGCCTCTTGCCGCCTTTTCTGTTGTATTGCTCTGATACTCTCCCTGCCCTGGGACCAGGAAGGGATACAGCTTTGAAGGAAGCACACATTCTGGAGTTTTTGGTTTTTTGCCTCTGCCTAAGCGGTGTTCTAGCTTCTGGTTTTTCTCGAAGGCCCTCGGTCGGGCAGGCCTTTCTCCCTACTGTTTGTTCCGGCTCAGGCCCATATGTTTTGTCCATTTCACTCTCCACCTCCTGCTCTCCCCAGATTGTTTCTTGTAGGTTTTATTTTTGCATCTGCCCCTGCCAAAGTATGTGGGTTGGCGTTGAAGACCTGAACACTCTGGGAGCCTTTGGAGCAAGTATGGATTTATTCCGTTCAGGCGGCGGACGCCCTGGCCAGGCCCTGGTTCTGCTCCAGACCTGTGCAAGGCCCCGGGCATGGCCCAGTGCATGCTAAAATCCCCGCCACACAGAAGCTGCGGATCCGTCCCCAAACTTCAGGGGCAGCTTCTGAAGTCCAGGCCACGTAGAGCCAGGGTCCCCAGCACCCTTCTGGAACCCAATCCCTTCCATGGCCCAGGCCCCAAGCAAGGCTGGAAGAGTGCACTGTGAGTCAGCAGCAGACCAAGTGGTCTTTATTCAGGGGCGATGACAGCCAGAGGCCCGCATCCATTCATTCATTCACTACATACATAAGTGTTTATTTAGGATCTATTGTGTGCCTGTGCTGAAGTGAGAGTCCCTGATCGCCAGGAACATCCCTGCCGCTGGGAGCTCGCATGCTAATGGTTGAAAACAGATGACAAAATAAGTCAGGAAATCTCAGATGGGCTAACGACACCCCGAGGAATAAAGCAGGAAAAGAAGTCCCAGAGTGCCAGGTCAGAACGTGGGGAGCGCGCGACTTTAAACGGCACATTTAGGGGACTCTGAGCAAAGACCTGGCAAGGTGAGGGGCAGCCACCTGGGTATCTGGACAAGCATGTTGAGGCCAGGGGTGTAAAGGAGCAACGGCCCTGAGGGAGGGGTGAGGAACAGACAGGAGGCCGGTGCCCTTGGGGCAATTTAGCTGTATCCCTCTGGCTGCCTTGCAGACTGAACAGGACAAGGAATGAGCCAGGACACAGTCCGCAGGCTCGTGTGTCCTGTCCCATCCCAGGCCAGCCCTGTCTGTGCTCCCGAGCCGCATGACAGCAGCTTCCTGGGCCAAGCCTTCGGCGTCCACAGCACTTCAGACTCACTTCTTCCCCTACGTGACTCTTCCCATCTCAGCCTCCCCCTGGGTTTCCTGATGCGGATCCCACAATCCAACCCCCATGTTCCCACCCGCGTGTCCCTGACTTCTCCTGCACCTTACCCAGCTCCAGCCAGTGACTACTCTAGGTTCATCCATTCTGTTGTTAAACCTGTCCACCGTCGATCCCGTCACTGCATCTGCTCAGCCACCGTGCTGGCCAAGGTCCTCGCCCAGTCTCCCCTGGACCGCTGTAAAGCCTCCCTTGGGTCTCCCAGCATTCCATCCTGCCCCTCCAGCCTGCCCTCTCCACCCTCCAGAGACCCCCGTCCACAATCAAGATAGAACTCGCCTTTCTCGTGGCGTTCCAGCCTCATCTGCTGCCCCCCCACCTGCCCCTCAGGGCTGCCCCCTGGGAGTGGCGCACATTCTCATGCTGCCCATTTCAGCCTTTGCCCTCACTCCTTCCTCTTTCTTCATCTCCAGAAACCTGGTCCTAACCATCTCTTCCCTGAAGTCTTTCTTGTCAAGCCCGTTTAGCCTTGGAGCAGCTCCCCTTGGGACTGCCAAACAAGCATCTGCCATGACTGGGGAGCACGGAAGGTTTTCAGCAAACGTTTGTTGAATGAGTGAATGATGGGCTTTTCCTGAGCACCTACTGGAAGCACGCTGCACCCACTCACTGCTGTGGAAAGAAAGAAATTAGAGACCCTCTGGAGAGGGGCCCATCCTCATCAGTGGATGGTGGTCCCAGCTGGCCTGCGGAGCAGTGGCATTCACAAAGGGAGCCAGCCAAGGGCGCAGGAGCACGTCAGAAGCACAGCAGGCTGCATGACCCCAGCTCCAGGGCCCCATTAGTCCTGAGGGTGCTGATTCCTATCCTGAGCCCCTGGTTGCCCACCCAAAGCTCCAGGCCACTCTGACCCTAAGACCCAGGAGTCCTGGAAGCTGAGCCCCGCTGTCTCTGAGCTCTGCTTCCTGGAGCTGTCATTTGTGTCCTGGGGCAGCTGCTCGGGAACATACTGACCTGGGGGAACCAAGCAGGGACCTAGCAGTTGAGCTGCCCAGAGAGAGGCCCAGGGTCCACGTGGCCGCAGGCCAGGGGCCTCTCCAGGAGCACAGAGACGTGTGCAGGCCCTGCCAGGCCGGCTGCGGCCTGGGTTTCCTCTGAAGTCAGCCCTGCTTTGGGGTCACATGGAATTTGTAGTGGGAAGGAAGAATCCATCCTCTTTCCGTAGTAGACATGACAGGGTTGTGGCTTATCTGCCCAAAAGAGAGGGAAGAACTGAGAGCTTGCAATGCCCTTGCTCCTTCTCAGGGACAGCCAAGAGGACACGATTCTTTATGAATCTGTTGGAGCAAACAGACCGTCTCCTGGCCCCCAAAGGGGAATGGGAGTCCCCGTGACCTTCTGCAGGTAAGCTGGTGTCCCCTCCCTGCAGGCACGTTGGTTCAGGAGCTTTACGCTTGACCCGAAAGTGTTTCTTGGGAGATTTTCACCGTTTGGTTATGCAGGTCTTTAAGACTTCCCAGCTACCCCACTGGTCTTCTCAGGGCTTCATTGTTCTCTGCTCAAGCCCCGTGGTTTGTGTCCACCATGGAGTCACGTGAAATTAGCAAGCAGGAGCGGGTGGGGATATCGACGTCCTAGATGAGTTGGAGTAGAGTAGAGTTGTCCTTTGGAAAGGGGGCTGCCCCTGCTCCCGGGAGTCCTTGGGCTGGAGGTTGTCAAGCAGGCTGGAGAAACAACATCTTCGTCACCAGGGTGCCTCCTCTGGTGGCTTGTTGACTGTCCAGGACTTCCAGTGTGATCCTGAGGCTCAAAAATGAAGAAAATCAGTCATTGATCCCAATGTTTTCTTTACTAACCCTGTGGATACTTGGGAGCGTTCAGACACTGGAGGGTGTGCGTTGGATTTTTCCCATGCTGTCCTGTGTGGAAGAGTGGGGGTGGTCATACAAGAAGGGTGAAAACAGGGCCTGCGTGAATAGATGCACAGCCCTTCTACTCTCCCCAAGCCCAGTCTCCAGGCCCGTGTGTCTAATAGATGCTTCTATTCAGTGCATCTGTTTGGTGCTGGCGCTTCTGGGTCCCCTTGGACAGCAGAATGTATGGGGGTCCCCCTTTCCTGTGGGGTGGTTCCTCTCACCACTTCTTTGGGGCAGTGGTGAGGGGGAGAAGTGATGGAAGGACGTCAGACCCCTTGGGGAACGTAGCGTCAGGACCAGGGTGGTCCAGGGAGCCTGCTCCCATCTACTGTGCCTTGACCCCTAAAACTCAGCTGTGAAATGCAGCGTCTGCACCTCGGAAAGGCCTCCCAGGGGCTGCTCTTACAGTTTCGGTATCTCAGCCTGCACAACTCCAAGGCAGTGAATTCTAAGGGAGGACCCTCATTTTACACATAAGAGGTGGGAGGACCAGGGCACCTTGTGGCCAGGCATATCGCTTACGTGCTCCTTGTCCACAGGCTTTTCCTTCAGAGCCCCTCCCTCCCTGATTACACAGAGCACCGGCCTGGGAGAAGGGTCTGATCATTTCCCGGCCACGTCTTCTCTGTGAGCCCTTGTGCCTCAGTGTCCCTACCTGTCAAACAGGAATAACCGTGTCTTCCTCGTCCACTTCACAAGGTAGTTATGAGACTGAAATTAAAGGCTGGGTGTGGCAGCCCTTGGAGGAAGGGATTTAATGAAAAGGGTGTCTAGGAGTTGATTATACAGCAGAGGTGGGAAGGTTCTGGTTTCTCTGCCTGGCGCGTTACCCTGTGGTTTACCAGACTGGCCTTATTTGGGAGCGCTCCGGGGAGCCGCCGGCTTCATGGAACATGCAGCGATTTCATGGTAAAGCCGGGCACTGGGAGGTGGAGGTGTCACCATCTGGAACCAATTCGCGTTTTCCTGAAGTCTGAGGCTGCCCGCAGACTTCCTGCCCGGCTCCTCCGGGCCCTGGAATGGCTCCCACCTGGACCCAAGACCAGGGACATTTCGTTCCTCCTGGATTGGTCAAATCCCAGACACTCAAGAGCTCACCCCCAGCCAACACCAGTGCCCTTCTTCGCTGACTTCTTTTCACCGTGTTTCTGTAAACACATTAAAAATGGCCTTCCTGCGTTTCAGTTCTCCGCCTCTCCTGCCGTTTTCTCTGTCTCCTGATTTCAGCCTCCAGGATTGAAATTCTTTCTCCTGGTCTCCATGAGGAATTGGTGAAACAGAAAAAGCAGGAAATTAATGTCCCAGCCTCCAGGCTCCACACAGCATTAGATGGAATTAAAGTAGAATAATGAGTCAATGCACACACAACTCTGTTGTTCTTTGATTTTTCCTTTCAAAATTCATGTAGTGAACACTGCTCCCATTCTACATCATCTTGGGCTGAGAGACGCACTAGTGTCCTGAATGAATTTACATACCAAATGGGTTTTAATTTTATATTTTTGCTTAAGGTCAGGACATTTATTTATTATCATTATTTATTACTGAAGCACGAGTGGTTTTAATTATTTTAGTGTTCCTCCTACAAAGCAGGATAGCTGCTAGCTACGGACCATTTTCCGTTTCCGCTCACATAAATAATATAGTTTTTAATTTCATGAAGATTTAGTATTCGTCTGCTTTGTAAATTAAAGTCATCGTTTACCACAACAGAGATGGAGTGTTTGGAATATCTGGGTGGACTTCTCTGTCAGTTTCTGGAGGATCACTTTTCCTAACTTTGATTTCCTGATGCAGGTGCCCAGAAAGAGGCACCCACAGAGGGCCTGGGAAGGGAAGGGGCTGTGGGGTGTGGAAAGGAGAGGGGAAGGAACCCTTCTTTCCTGCAACGTCATTTGCCTTTCCATGTATTATTCTATCCCATTTCTCCCACAAAACCCTACCGAAGCCAGCATTTTTGTCTCTATTTTATGGATAAGGAAACTGAGGTCCCAGCATGTTAACTAACTTGCCCAAGGTCACTCAAATCCAAGTGACAGATTCAAATGCTGATATTCCTGACCCAAGGCATAGCCCTTTGTTCTCCTACCTGCCCTCTCTGTGCCAAGGCTTGGGAAGGTGGGCAGGTGTCTCTACACAGGCCTGGATCTGGACGCTGGCAGAGGTGCAGTCAGCAGTAGAAGGATGAGAGATGGACGCAGAGAAGGAGTGGGCAGGAAGGGTGGCAGGCAGCGGGCACTGCCAGGCTGTGGTGTGACTGTGTGGATGCAAGTAGAGGGGAGCAGTGTCCTGGTCACTTGGAGGGCAGAGGACGTGACCTCCTAGGAGGCAGTGTCCCCAACACACAGCCAGGGGACTCCGTCTGGACACCCTAGAGCCACCAAATCTTGCAGACTCCCCTCTGCAGGTCCTTCTCCATCCCTTCCCACGCTGTCTCTCCACTGGGATCCCAGCTGTCCCAGGGTGGTTGCCAGGCCAGTGAATTGTGAGCTCCCTAGCGCAAGGAGCCTGCCCCTTCCGGACACTGTGACTCTCTGTTTGTAAATCACTCTCCTGCATCCCCATCCCATCCCCAGCTATCCCTGGGCCGGCTTCTTCCTCAGAAGCATTCCAGAAGGTTTTCACACTCCCCGTGGTTTGTCAGGAGGACACCGTTTTGTGGCATTGGGTCCATGTTTGCTGCCAGCATAGCCTCTGGAATGCACAGGCTGCTTGGGGTTGCCATGGAGAAGCTGGGTCCGTTGGTGGTTTGAACTGAGCCGCATACAATAGAGGACCCTCGGCAGCCAGCCGGACGGGCAGGCCTGGGGCGGGGCGGGGCAGCAGCCTCGCACCCTGCTGCCATCTGCTTTGACCCTGCCAGGCAGCTGCAGCCCTATCCCTTAGGGTTGTTGGCAGATTTAAAACGTAATGGATTTAAATCATGCCCATCTCATTTTGCAAGGGTTTTCTTGAGTTCTCCTCCAGGCTCCAGCTACCAGTCTGCCCCTATGAGTCTCTGTCTCCAAGCAGAGGTCTTGGTGTCCTGGTGGCTGCATCCCAGGGGAGAGGAAGGAACCCGTTTCATAAGCGCACTCACGTTGGAGCAGAACAGGGTCACTAGGAGGCTCGCTGTGATTTATCGGGGGCCATGCCACACTGTCCTTGCGCACAACGTGGCTTAAGTCTAAACAGAAAATAGACCTCACGCTGAGTCATCCTTCTCCATAATGGAAGATGAGATTGTGCTGGCGGGAACACATCGTGTCTGGGGATGCACGCTGCCGTCGTGGGAATGTGCCTCTTTAGCACGCCTTTAATCCCTCTCCTGCGAGCATCTCCCTCTAAAACGAGGGCGATAGGAAGACTCCGACGCTGGGGCAGAGCCGTCTCTTACACACAACGGCGAAATTATTTTCTTCATCTCAGAAACAGGCTCCCCAAGGAGGACATAAATAAATAAGAGATTCCTGGTACATACTTTACCCATTTTTCAGATTTTCTTCCTTCTTACTCATGGAACTAATGTAAGTGCTACTTCTGGAGTGGTCCCAGCCAGATAGGCGCCTAGGGATACAGGAAAGCTCAGGGCTGCGTTTAGAATCAAACAGAGCTAATGGTGAAGTCTCTTCCCACTGAAAAGAGAAGCAAAATACTTCTCAGTGCTGGATCGCTTGCTGCTTTACATAGAGGGCTCTGCTTTGGGGGCAGGAGCTGTCTCTGAAACCCAGACCCACATATTTTTAAAGTCTTCAGGGAAGGCTGTCTTTTAAAAAGGTGCAATTAGGCAGGCATTTGCTTATCCTTTTTCCAATATAATAGGTGGAGAGATTGAGGTCACATCTCTGGGAAGGGTCTGATGAGGGCACTGTTTCCTCTGGGCCAGGTTGCAGACTTGCTGCGTGTCTGTTCACCTCTCTCTCTCTCTCTCTCTCTCTATATATATATATATATATATATGTATATGTATATGTATATGTATATGTATATATATGGTTTTTTTTCCAAGTCAAAGTCTCGCTGTGTCACCCAAGCTGGAGTGCAGTGGCGTGATCTTGGCTCACTGCAACCTCTGCCTCCCAGGTTCAAGCAATTCTCCTGCCTCAGCCTCCCAAGTAGCTGGGATTATAGGCATGTGCCACCATGCTTAGCTAACTTTTGTATTTTTAGTAGAGATGGGGTTTCACAGTGTCGGCCAGACTGGTCTTGAACTCCTGGCCTCAAGTGATCTGCCCACCTTGGCCTCGCAAAGTGATGGGATTACAGGCATGAGCCACCGTGCCCAGCTCTGTTCACCCATCTCTAAAATGAGACTCTGTAAGGTTCCTTCCAGCCCTGACATGCTCTTAGTCTAGGGAAGGAGATAGGGAGCTCTTGTAGGTTCTTCTGCAGAGAAGATGCGTCTTCCTGGCCCCCATCCCCGACCTGTGGTCTTTCCGCAACCCTGCCCGTTCATGGCCTCTGGGCTGGTCCCCCTCACTCCTCCATCTCAGTGGGAGAGATGCACAGGATGCCTCTGGAGCTGGTGCCACGAGTAAGGCCTCTTCCCATGCAGGGAGCACTTGGTTCTGCAGGGCTTGGAGGCATCCGAAAGTCAGTGAGAGATGAGGCTGGGTCGCTCTGAAGTTCAAGGGTTTGGAAACGGTATCCTGGGTACAAATAATAACCAGCCTGAGTACCTAAGAGTTTGGTAATAAGAGGCACAGTAATAATGCCTGGCATTTATTAAATCTTTACTACCTGCCAGGCATGAGTAAGTGCCTTGCACACATTTTGCATCAAATCCTGTAGGGCAGGTATTATCATCCCTATTTTAAGATGAAAAAACCGAGGGTTAGGGAAGTTCATTTACCAAGATCATTTGCAAAGTAAGTGACCTTGCAGGATGTTGAAGTCAGGTCCATCTGACTTCAGGACAGAGTGGAAGAGTTTAACATCCTTGTGTTTGCCTCAAGCAAAAAGGAAAATTCAGATGATGTTCATTGTACTGCATGTGCGCACAGTCACATATACACTGTGCACAAGCACACACATGGCTGCCCTGGCTGTTCCCTGCCAGTCATGTTCCCTGGTGCACAGTGCCTGCTACAGCCATGGACAGCTGTGCGGATGTCATCACTACACGGTCACAAAAAGAGTTGATCACCTCTCTCCAAGGACTGATCACAAATTCACAAGCACAGTGGGGTCTGCCTCAGAGAAGACTTCCAGGCTGCTCATCCAGAGCACCTGTCTGCAGCCCTGTGGTGGCCCAGGGGAGGGCGTTAGCAGAGTCCAAGGCTCCCTGTGTTTTGCTTATGTCTGCGAGTGTTCATCATGCGTGGCCCCTGGGCTGTCTTTCTTCCAATAATGGGATGCAGCCTGATAGCGCCGAGCGGCCAGCATTGAGATTAGGCCAGAGGGTCTAGAACTGCAGTGTCTGTGTCCCCCAAATCATAGGGGTGGACCTCTTCAGGCCCAGAAGGCTGGGGGTAGAGCGGTGTGGGCAAGGGAAAGCCAGGCTTGGCCCGGAGCCCCATGGAGCTGCCATCCCCCAGCTCAGCTTGCATGAAAGAAGGGTCATGGGAAACTCCAGGATTCCCATCCCAGGCATTCTTTCCTATTTAAGGAGTATTTTTTACTTAAGCAGCCACTTTGGAGCAGACAGGGGCAAAAGAAGTAGAGAATGTTGGGTTTCTCAGCCTCAGAGGATGATGAAGATAAATGCATATCCCACAGAATCATCTGACGCCAGCGGCAAGGACTCTGGGCTGAGCTCCAAGATGTGGGTTCAAGGCCTGTGTTGCCCCCAGCCTTGCCTAAGTTCTTGGCGTGCCCTGGTCCCTGTTTCTTCATTTATCAAGTAGGGAAAGTAAAACAGCCCTCACAAATCGATGTAGAAGATGTCAAGGAGCTCTCCCAATGAGGAAACCAGGGCTTTTCTCCTCTGTAATAACAAGAAGAAAAATTATAGAAGGAAACGTCTGTTTATTTAGTCATCTTTTCAGTTATCATTGACTCCTAAAGTAGTGAAATATCTTTGAATAGGTATTTTAAAAATATATACCTAATCTAATGAAATATAATTTTCTATATTGCATTCTATATAAATATTTCTATATTTAATAATTTATCATATTATGACATGTAAATATTTACATATATAAATATTTATATACTTTAGTCCATGTGTGTACATATACAGAGACACAGACACATATGCATATGTATTTTGGAAAAGTCAGAACAAGAAGAATTATAAATGAAGATATTGGCATTCTTAATAGCATGCATAATTTTTTTCCTCCAGCATTTTCTGTTCCGTGGATAGGGAGTGTGTGCGTTACTGTTTGTAATTTAAAGACAAAGGAAACATGAGCCCAGCTTCTTTGTGTGGTGCCCACCGGATGCCACATCTCTCCTCCTGTGCCTCCATCCATGTGCTGGTTTACACAGAACAGCTCTGGGTCAGCCATGGCTGCCCGGGTTCCTCATACCAGGGTCCTCCTTAGGATGTACCCCAAAGGCCCAAACCCCCGATTCACTTCTTTCATTCTGCAGGGTGTGCATATGCATGTGCAGGAGATACGCCACACTAACCAGAAACTTGCTCTGTGTTTCAACGTGAGGCTAGGCTAGGAGGGAAGAGGACATGTGTCCCCGTGTGTTCGCTAGAATGCAGCCCAAGCTGGAGGTTGGTGACACTGCAGTAATTGGAGGCAAGAGCTCTGAAGCCATTCAGATAAATTTTTGACATAAAAATGTAGGCTGGTTCATAAAAGGTTGCAGTGACAATAGGTTATAGTGACAGCTTTTCAACAATTGTCTAAGCCGCCAGATGGAAGGGGATTCAGCATAGTGAATTATGGGTGGTCTGGACAACACAGTATCCTTTCATAGGGATGGATCTAAGGGAAGAATAAAGTTATCCAGGATGGCCCACATTGAATAACACTATTGTTAAAACATGGACTGGAGAAGGAGAAAAAAGATTAGACGCTTGAAAGACTCAGCGACTGTAGCTGCAAGGCCTTGGTCTTGCGACCTGAGCACTGGGTGTTCGCAGCTCCCATCCTCTGGCGTAATGAGCGCTTTATCTGCCAGATTCCAGGTTGAACATCACGCCTGTCTGGCAGGGCTCCCGGGCTTTCCTGCAAAGGGGGCGTTGTTCCTCTACCAGCGCAGCTGTTTGTGCGGTTTTGCCCTTTTGATTAAATTGCCTCTATCAGCTCCTGGATGGGACTTGTGGGACCCTTCCTAAGTGGATGTCTTCTGGAGGGGAGACTTTGCCAGAAGGAGGGGGGCTCAAAGAAGGAGTGGGATCCATCAGGTTGGGAGAGGGGAAAAGCCCTGGCTCCCACAGAGTCCTCTCTGCCAGAATCCACCCTTGGCCTCTCATCAGGTACCGGCTGCTCGGCCAGAGAGCAGTAGCAGCCACCTTTGATCCTGTCTTTACTTAGGTGAGAATAATAACAGCCGCTATGATAACAGAATGACAACCATCACTTATTGAGTGCCTACAGTGTATGTGAAACTAAGCACTTTGCATCATCTCATTTAAACTGAACTCACAACAACCCTGTGATGGAGGTATTACCATTCCCATTTTATAGATAAGAAAACTGAGGCCTAGAGAAGCTAATCTGTATCTCACAGATGTTCAAATCGTTTGGAGGTGAAATTGGGGTCTGTCCTGCCCTCAGGTTTGCACTCCTGGCCACTCATTGTGCTGTACTAACTCCTGAACACTTACGCTCCAAGACTAAACAAAAAGGCCTCGTCGAAAGTGGAGAGGAGTTTGTGAATGCCTCCTAGGACCATTGAGGGGGTTCGGCAAGTAGGGGTACGAGATTTGCTCAGCAGAGAAAATTCATTTTAAATGGGTTTTGGCTGGGAGTAAAGCGTCCTTGGGAATGAAATGTCTGCATTCAGTGACTTCAAGCTGGGCTTGTGAATTTACATGAATAATTTGTTAATGGCAGTTTCAGGAGATGAAGTAATTTACGTGGTCATAAGGAAGTAAAATTCTGCCCTGGAATGCGCATGTGTATTCAAGCCTCCCGCTCTGTGGTTTGCCACGGGAAAGCATGGCAGGTCTGAGGTTTTTTGAAGCCTTGCTCGTGATTGCAAACGAGACCAGGCCATGGTCTATGAGAGCTTAGCCATGCACCCAACCTCATCGTGATGTCCTGCCATCTTCTAGACTGCAAACATCAACATGTTCCTTTAGGCAAGACCCCTGGGGTGGGAGGGTTACTCTTAGCTCTGAGATACCCAGTGAGAAGCGTGAGGGCACCTCCCCCACTCAATAGTGCATCTGAGGTTGGTAGGTTCCCAGGCTAGCCCACCACACTGGCTGACATGATCTTGTCTGATGGGGACCCAGGGGTTTCCATCCCACATCCTAGTATGTTGTTATTCATGCCCCAGCCTCTGCACAGGGCCGTGCTATTGGCACACCAAGCCCTCTGCAGTGTTGGGCACGTGGTGGGGGTTGGGGGTGGCAGTGGAGGGCTCAGTTAATAGCTGCTGCTTTGATATCAGGCTGTGAAGGACACTCTTGGGGCGCTGGGGCCAGGGGAGGACAATTGGCTGGGGCTGAGGCAGGGCAGAGGGAGCAGAATCCAGTGGCTATGGCAGTCACTGCCCTGGAGAAACTCACGCAGGGGCAGGGGCCACAGCAAGGGTCCCCCAGTGCATCCCTGGTCCCCTTGTGCCAAGATGAGCACAGAGCATCCACTGCTCATTTTCCCCAGAATTTGGAGACAACCAGAGTGTGGGGCCTTTTCATCCTAACACACCAGAGACAGCCCGTGCCCATCGGCAAGACATGACATCGTTCCTGTGCCTCCCGGAGCATCTCCTGAGTCATCTGTCCCACCCCGCTTGCCCTAGGGCCTGCCCAAAGCAGGCGTGTTGTGTTACCCTTTCTCCTTGCGCTTTTCTTAGTAACAGCATTGGCTGCGGCTCCTGCACAGAGGCCTCCTGGAGACATTCTGTCCTGGTCGGCCCCAAAGGCTGGCTTTGAGTCAGCACGTCCATCCCCACCCTGCAAGCTCTTCCTCACTCTGCCCAGAGTCCTTTGTGAGGCCAGTGGGGAACTTTCAGGAAACCACAACAGGGGTTGGGGGTCAGGAAAGCTGTGACTGTGGCTTAAAAGCAGGTGAATGTCCCTCCTAGCCAAGGGGCAGCTCCAGGCAGCTACTCTATGTCTCTATGTGAATTTTCTTTTTTTTTTTTTTTTTTTAGCAACAGGGTCTTGCCGTGTTGTCCAGACTGGTCTCGAACTCCTGGGCTCCCAGCAGTCCACCCATCTCGGCCTCCAAAAGTGCCGGGATTACAGGCATCAGGCACCACTCCTGACCTCTACCTGGGAGGGTTCTGTCCTGAGGGTCTGAATCCCGGGTCGAGGGAAGGCCTGGAAGTGTGTGAGGTTGGATCTCAGGTGCTACTCAGGCCAAGCCCAGGGGAGCCATACCCCATTGGCTCAGAGAGATCAGGAAGCAGGAGAGGGTCTGCCCAGCCTGGGCCAACTTGGACTTGCCAGCAATTCTGGGGCTTCATAGATCCCTCAGATTTCTTAGGAAAAGACATCACAGCTCTTGCCAATCCATGAGTCACTGAGTATGGTGTGAGCCACCCTCTGTGCCCGGCCCAATGGTGGGCAGTCGGGTGAGGTCAGGACAGTGCCTCTCTTCAGGGTAGGTCAAAGTCAGGGAAGTGACCCCCCTACCCCAGGGCAAACAAGGGCTCGAGAAAGCAGGTTTGAGGTCAGAGGTGAAGTTGGACAGCCTTCCCCGGACCCTGGAACTGTGAGGAATGCCCACCCTATGGGAGTTTCTGTAGTTGCTGGAGCCAGAAAAGGCAACCAGAAGTAGGGCCTCAACCCAGAAACCCTGTTCATCCCACGTGGCTGGATCCCACCTCCAACCAGCAGTCAAGGCATTTCCTGGGCCGGAAGATGAAGGCTGCAACGTGGGGGGAGTGGGAGGGGTAGTCAGAGTCTGACAGCAGGACAGTGCATGTCCTCTGAGTTCTAGGGGGACCTCTGCTGGGCCCTGAGCTCTGTGTCTCAGGACAAAAATCCCAGATTCCAGAACTGATGGCGCTTCCCAGGTCTCCTACCCAGCCACTTGCTTTCCAGGTGGGGTCTGAGGCCCAGGCCTTTTGAAAGGCCCTGGCATGTTTGGAATAAGAATTCTGAAAGTACTGATTTTCTAAAAGAGGGAGATTGAGGAGGCTGGCTGGGAAAGCGTACCGTTCCTCAGGTGCTGGAGCCCAGGAAAGCCGTAAACACTGTGAGTCCACACCCCACCCCTTCCCTGTCTCCAGACCAGTCCAGCATTGTGCCCAGCCCTGGGGAGCAGGCCAGGCCAAGGAGCCCTGGTGGACTCCATCAGAGGCCCTGGTGCAGCTGCATTCACGGTCCAGTGGGAAAGGGAGGCTGCACTCAGCCCATCCCTGAGCTCAGTGCAGGAACAGCTCTTACGGGATCCCCCCCCCGGCCACGCAATGTTGCCCCGTCTCCTCCTGAGGGACTGTGCCCAGAGGAGGTGCCTGGATTTGTGGCAAGGTTAACCACAGCACCATGAAGTCAGTTCTGTGAGCTCAGGCCTGGGTACTGGGTGCACAGTTCTAGTGTGGGTCTGGTCTTCAGTGCCCAGGGTCTAGGGCAACCCCCGAGGGGACCGTGTTACTATCCAGCATGAAGCATCTAGACAAAGGACCATTAGACAACAGTAAGATCATTTCTTTTTTTTTTTTTCTTTTTTTTTTTTTTTTTTTTGAGACGGAGTCTCACTCTCTTGCCCAGGCTGGAGTGCAGTGGTGCAATCTTGGCCTCCTGAGTAGCTGGGACTACAGGCGCCCGCCACCACGCCCAGCTAATTTTTTTTTTGTATTTTTAGTAGAGACGGGGTTTCACCATGTTAGCCAAGGTGATCTCAATCTCCTGACCTCGTGATCTGCCCGCCTCGGCCTCCCAAAGTGCTGGGATTACAGGCGTGAGCCACCGCACCCAGCCTGGAAGATCATTTCTGTTCTCTATAACTGAGGCAGTTGCTGCTGGTTACAGGGCTTGCTGATAAATGGCCCCATTGGGATCCAGGTGTCACAGGGGGAAACACTGGACAGGGATGAAAATGACTGATTTCCTGGGAGACCGCATCCCCTTCAGCAGCAGCAGGAGCCCCGGAGGTGGCCTTGGGGGACTTTTCCTTCTGGTTCTGACACTAACCATGTCTTGAGAGCTCAGGCCCCTGGAGCACTGAGTGCCCATCTGCAAAATGGAGAGACCAAGTCACTTTGAGTCATTTTAGACCATCGTAGATGTGAGCAAGAGGCAGGGTGAGAACAGAAAGGAGGACCCTCTGAGGTTAGAGGGGACCCCTTCCCTGGAGGTGGTGTCCTCCCACGCCTCTCCAGTGCCTCCTCTGCTCTGCTCCTCGCTGCCTGTTGGCCTGAGGTTCCCATCCTGACCCATGCTTCCTGCCCCTCAGCCATGGGCTGCAGCCAAGGCCAGGGAAGCAGTTGTCCCCTCAGCCATTTGCAGTACAAGGGCCAGGCCCCTCTGATGGGGAAACAGGAAGGGCTGTTGGGAGGGTCCGCTGAGTGCCCCAACTCCACCTGGCCCTGCCTGCTAGATCAGGCCTGATCCAACCCGCCACCGCCTTCCCTGGAGCAAGGCCTCAGCCACTGGGGGGACAGCATGGCCTGTTCCATTTCCTTTTTTTTTTTTTTTTGGAGACAAGGGTCACTCTGTCACCCAGATTGCAGTGCAGTGGCACGGTCTCAGCTCACTACAACCGCCGCTTCCCAGGCTCAAGGGATCTTCCCACCTCAGCCTCCTAAGTAGCTGGGACTACACAGCCAGCTAATTTTTTAATTTTTTTTTTTTGTATTTTTTAGTAGAGACGGGGTTTCACCGTGTTAGCCAGGATGGTCTCGATCTCCTGACCTCGTGATCCGCCCGTCTCGGCCTCCCAAAGTGCTGGGATTACAGGCTTGAGCCACCGCGCCCGGCCAATTTTTTAATTTTTTGAAGAGACGAAGTCTCACTGTACTGCTCAGGCTGGTCTTGAACTCCTGGGCTCAAGCAATCCTCCCACCTCAACCTCCCAAAGTACTGGGATTACAGGCGTGAGCCACCACGCCCCACCTGCCTGCCCCTTATGGAGCGACTTCCATGCGACTCTTGTGTCACAGCTGAAGGAGGCTCCACGGGGCCCAGACCAGGCCTTCCACAGAACACAGCCCCTGGTGCCCCAGGAACTGCGCCCAGTGAAGGACCATGAGAAGCCCTCGCCATTCATCTTCTCTCAGTATTTTTTGAGCTATAAAGTCGATTTGGTCATATTTCAGAACATGTAACTCCCTAGTGATTAGACTGCCCATGAAAATAGACACATATCCTAGCCTCTGGGCCCAAAAGAAAGAGGAACTATAATAAAAGCAAAGAAGTCATTCAAGCCCTCCTCCTTCTCAGATGCTTAGCACACACGAAATCCAAATCCTTAGGAATGGGGAAAACCTTTTTATTTATTTATTTATTTATTTTGAGACGGAGTCTCACTCTGTCGCCCAGGCTGGAGTGCAGTGGTACGATCTTGGCTTACTGCAAGCTCCGCCTCCTGGGTTCAAGTGATTCTCGTGCCTCAGCCTCCCAAGTAGCTGGGATTATAGGCGCCTGCCAACACGCCCGGTCAATTTTTGTATTTTTAGTAGAGACAGGGTTTTGCCATGTTGGCCAGGCTGGTCACAAATTCCTGACCTCGGGAGATCCACTGGCCTCGGCCTCCCAAAGTGCTGGGATTACAGGCATGAACCACAGCACCTGGCCAAGGGAAAACCTTTCTTAAAGGACAAGTGGCAGTATGGGAGTTTCAGGTAGGGGGTCAATCTGTGGGCGAGTGTGTGTGTGTGTGTGTATGTGTGTTTGTGTGTGAGAGAGAGAGAGGGAGAGAGACAGAGAAAGGAGAGAGGGAGGAATGGAAAGAGATGATTGATTCCAGAACATTCCCAGGCCTTGCACACAGTTTGCTCAGGAAGGCTGGAAGGTCCTCCTCCCAGCCGCTCTGCTGCTGGGTGCAGGGGTCTCTGGCCTCGTTTGTTTCATGTCCCTTGTGTGATTGCAAGGTGCCCTTCCTGTGACTCACTGTGTCCTTGCCTTTCCTGATTTCCAACTCAGTTTAGCCAAGGGATCTAAGGCACGGGGTTAGGCACTGCCTCAGAGCATCTTAAGGAATCTGCCCAAAATTTCATGTTCATCCTGACCGATTTAACAATTAAAGGATCACTTTATGAAATTCCTTGTCTTATAAACGCAATTAGCAGTTTTAATCTCCTGAGGGAACAAATCATTCACTACTTGATGGGAGTTGGTTTTATCGGAGAATTTTGCTTCTAAAGTTAAACTGAAATAAAAGCAGAGGGAAAGAGGAGAGTCATTTATGGGGCATCTGAGGGCACTTGTGGGCAGCTCAGGGAGAGCAGAAGGGAGTTTGATGCTTGCAGAACCCACACTCAATGGCAGACACTGTCCTAGTCCCTTAGACACCCTTAACTAGGGCTTATCTTAGCCCATTCAGGCTGCCATAACAAAATACTGTAAACAGCATGACTTAGAAACAACAGAAATGTATTTCTCATAGTCTTGGAAGATGAGAATTCTATGATCAAGGCACTGGCCAATGTGGTGCCTGGTAAGGGCTGGGACTGGCTTATGGACAGCACCTTCTCACTATCCTCCATGGTAGAAGGGGCAAGCTCTGGTCTCATGAACCCCATATGAGGGCACTAATCCCATTGGTGAGGGCCCCACCCTCATGACCTAATCACTTCCCTAAGGCTTCCCCTTTTCATACCATCACACCAGGGGTTAGGTTTCAACATGGATTTTGAGGAGACACAAATATTCAGAGCACAGCAGGGCTCTGCCACCCACAGACCAGGAGGTGGTGATTCTGAGAGGGCCTGCAAACTGCCCAGACTACACAGAAGCTCAGAGATCAGCTGGGGATTTGAAAGGAGGTCACTCTGACCCCAGAGAAGAATCTCTTCCCACTGTCCCAAGCTGGGAACACCAAAAGGAAGATGGGATTGAGAAAGGTTTGAGAAGCAGAGGGGTTGCAGACAAGGCCGCAGGAGACCATCAGCAATCCATTTTGTTTTTTAGTCTTGAGCCAAATGGAAAAGTTACTTTTAATGAAATATCTGAAATCCAGTCATACCCTATCTTTTACATATTTGGGACTACATTCTTTAGAGCAGGGGTCACCCACCCCCACAAACTGGTACAGTCCATGGCCTGTTAGGAACCAGCTACACAGCAGGTGAGTGGCAGGCAAGCCAGCATGACCACCCAAGATCCACCTCCTGTCAGATCAGCAATGACAATAGATTCTCATAGGAGCGCAAACCCTATTGTGAACTGTGCATGTGAGGGATCTAGGTTGCATGCTCCTTATGAGAATCTAATGCCTAATGATCTGAGGTGGAGCAGTTTCATCCCAGAACCATCTCCCCACACCCCCAGCCCCGTCCATGGAAAAATTGTCATCCATAAAAGTGGTGCCTGCTGCCAAAAAGTTTGGGGACCGTTGCTTTAGAGAGCTCTGAACTTGTTTCTTTTGTGAGCAAGCCTCTGTCATGTGAACTGCTGTTCCCCCAACTTATATGTTTAGTCACTTTAGATTCTCTCACACTTATCTCTTTCTAGGGACCCTGGAATTGTCCCAGGATGAGGAAGGAGGGAGGGCGGGAGGGTGATTCTCCAGCCTACAGGTTGTCAGTAGTTGACCCAAAATGTCACCTTTTGGTGTCCACACAAGGACAGTAATTTCCGTCTCCATTCCCAGCATGATGGGAGGGAAAAAGGAATGCACAGAAGTCATTTGGAGGAAGTTCCCACATACAGAAGAGAGTAAAACTGTGTCTGTAAACATGAAAATAACAGCATCTGCTGGTGAAGTTTTGGTCTTTTATTTTGTTTTCTCCCAAACATGTCTATAGCTTACTGTCTGCACCAGGAACTCCCACACGCCCATGAGGTCTCTTGCCTGTTGCCCTGACTTACAGTTGAATATTTCGTTTTTGTGTTCATCCTTCTTCCCCCGCAAGACTGCAGTCTCCTTGGAGGTAGGGCCCAGTCTTTTTTTTTTTTTTTCTCTGTCTTATCTTCTATGCCTAGAATATCATAAGAGCTCAGAAAATGTTTGTTGTTTTGTTTTTATTCAAAGTTAGAGCTCTAATTCACAAAATACACACCTCACATTTACTCTGTTAAATTCTTCCTTTAATTGAAATGCATTCATTTGGAGAAAGCGATGCTGATAGGAACCAGATAACTGGAGAACTGATGATTTTCTAAGTGCTGTGGGCCCCTTAGGATGTGAATTACAATATGGAGCGTTTAGATACCAAACCCACTGGGGGAGGCACTGAGGATTATCCATTCTCGCACAGAGCACTCAATACAAACCCCAATTCATATGAATTAAAAATTCTAAATCACACAATTGTTTTTTTCTGCAAATCCTTATATGCTCTGTTTTATTTATCACCATTAATAACAACAATAAAGATAATAATAATATAACTACTATGTGATTAAGTTGCAGATAAGCAAGTAGGAAACAAAATATTTACAGGTTTTTAGGGAGCCCTGTGCTCAGAATGGGAATAGGATAATTACAACGGAGGTTTAGTATGAGAGCTCGTTCCAGAAGATTCTCCACTGAGAGTTGAAGTCAGTCACTGGGTTCCATTTTGTCTGTGATTCTATCAACCTGTTCCCCTGATATCAATCATGTAGTCACTCATTCATTTGACACAAATGTATTAAGTGTCTCGAGCATGCCAGGCAGCATGCTAGATGCTGGAACACAAGGGTAAACAGAACATTCCCCACTCCTGTGGTCTGGGGGTGCTTATGTCATTACAGCCAGGAGGGAGATGGCCGGCAGTGGCAGGGCACTATGTCTAAGCCCAGTCCTGTAGGATGAGTTGGAGATCTCCAGGAGAAAGTGTGGGAGAGAGAATTCCCTGGAGAGACCTGGTGAAGAGTTGCAAGCTTGGTACTTGTGAGGACTGAAAAGTCATTGAGCCCTTTTGCTGGAGAAGGCAGCAATCAGAGATGAGCTGGAGAGGTCAGCTGGGACCACATTCTGAGGGCTGTGGGGAGCCACAGATGGGTTTTTGTGAAATAGACAGCAGGTGTGCTCTTCAGAATGCCTGCCCCTCCCCGCACCTCAGCGGATTGTGGAGTGAGGGAATAGGAATCAAGGATGCCTGTGTGGAGCCGGGCACAGAATTTCATGATAGCTGTGGCCTAGAGATAGGTAATAGTGAGAAAAGGGGGAATGGGAGAATTTCAGAAATTCAGGACAGATGATGATAGTAATGATGAAAAATACATAATACGCACTTACCATGTGCCAGAGCCTATTGCAAGCACTTTGCATGTTTATTTGGTTCAACCTTCCAACAAAACCTATGAGGTAGTGACTATTATCCCCATTGTATGGGCAAGGAGACTGAGACACAAAGAGATTAAATAGTTGGTGCAAGACTACACTACTAATCTAAGTAGCAAATGGGAATCAGACTCCTGTTTGAATGTGAACCCATCCCCCACCCCCCATTTATTTCCAGAACCCATGGTCCACACTACTGTCGTCAGTGACATGGGGCGATGTGAAGTCTGCTACTCAGGTAGGGAGGGTGGGCTGAGCAGATGAGTTCCTTTTGTGACACATACCCCTGACAGTCCCTCAGGGATCACGTGGTATCAGAAGCAGTGGAGAGTCCTCATCCCTGGCTGGCCATCTCCCTCCCCATAAAGCCCTTTTTCCCAACACTTGGAAATCAAGCCTTTCAACTGGATGCTAGTAGTCAGGGACTGTCTTGGGGCGGCGTGAGGGGATACTGCTGCTGGGCCTGTTGGGCCCATGGCCAGTCCTCAGCTCCAAACCCAACTCGTGCTGGCCTCTCGGTACTGAGTTGCACCTTGCTGTATTCGTTCTGGTGTGCTTTGGAGAACCAATTGATTTCCCAGCTCCCTAACTTGTCACTATCTGAGTGAGCTTTTATGGAGAATCTGCTACTTTTTGAGAAGTTTCATGGACATTTTCTTCATCTTTTGCCTGGAATGAAGTTCATAAATTGGTGCTTTAAGAGGTTTGGTCTGGAATGAGCTGCAGGGAATGGCTAAAGACGTGGTCATCTCTCCTCAGTTCCCCACTTCCCCATAGGCCCTCTGTCTGCATTTTCACCGTGGGACTTATGTGGTTTCTGACTCTGAAATTTTTGGTTTCATCCGCCATCTGATCAGCAGATTGCCTCTTGCCATCACTCCAGCCTTGTCCTTTGTAAGGCTTGGTCCTGGGATAAGAAATAGCCCTGTGGGGTGGGGCAGGTGCCCTGAAATGCTATGCAGGAAGCCTGGGTCCTAACTGTGTCTCAATTCACTACAGAAACTTGGCCCAGATCACCTTCCATTCTGGACCTCACTTGCCTCTGCAAAAGTAGAAATGCAAGTTCGTGTTGTTGGGTAAATATTTGCAGCAGTAAAGTCAGATAATAGATTCATGTATTTATTCACCATTTATTGATCACTTATTCTGTGCCAAGCACAGTTTCAGGTGCTTTGGTTAGAGTAATAATTAGCAAGATAAACAAAAATTACTGCCCACATGGAGCTTACCTTCAAGTGGATGGAAAGACAACGAATAAGTAACAAAAATATCTAGTATGTTAGATGTTAGTAAGTGTTGGCAAGTTCCATGTTCAAAATGATCAACTAGGAAATGCTGAGCAAGCCTTGTGTTGAAGACAGTTAGAAAAGCAGGCAATGTCTAATAACCATTGTCTTGAAGGTACTGGAGAGGTAACAAAACACAGTGAGCTGCTATTCGATTAGGGTCTGGGAAGGATAGAGGCCTGTGGAGGTGAGCCTTATGCTTACAGCCAGTTTTCCTCTAGGAGTATTTGGCAGTTCTGAAGGGACAGATGAGAGCTGAGCAGGGTGCTCGACAGCAGGCTTGCAGGGTCAGAGGACCAGGATTGGAACCCAGAGTCTGCCAAGGAGACTAGCAGGTTCCACTGACCCCTCCACTTTCTTTGGCCTGGGACTCTGAAGGGCTGTACACTGGGCCCTCTGAGGAGCTGCCTCTCTGCTTCAAATCCTCTGGGTTCTCCAAAATGAATTAAGGTGATCCCATATTGCTGGTATCCCTAGGTGCCCAGCAGAAGCAGACAAATAATCTTAGGAGAAAGATATCATCTTGACCTCAAATTATTTCTAAAAACAATGTGCAAAGGTAGAATCTGTAACATAATTTTAAAAATAACCAGATACAAGGAGACCACATTAACAAATATCAGTAGAAACAACAGAAAATAGAGAGACCCATAGGGGTTCCAGATACATTGGAATTCTCAGACACAGACTTTAAAATAACTCTGCCTTACTATGTTCCAGATGTGAAAAGATCAAAATTGTAATTTTCATTAGAGAACCAGAAACTATATATCTTTTTTCAAAGCCAAATGTAAATAACCACATAATACCCCAAATGAAGAATTCAATGACAAGTTTAACAGATGCAACCAAAAAAAAAAGAATTATGAACTGAAAGATTGATTAGAAAAAAAATCCGCATTAAGTACAGAGAGACCAGAGAAAAAATGCAAAAAAAAGGCAGGGAGGTGGGGCAGTAGGAGTTACAGTGAAAATGTCTAACACACGTATAACTGGAATTCCAGAAAGAGAGGAGGAGGAAACTGTGTCAGAAGCAGTATTTCAAGAAAATGGGTGAGAACATTTCTCAACTGTTGAAAGATATCAAGTCATAGATTCAAGAAACGCTCTAAACTACAAGCAGGATAAATGAAATCTACACCAAGGCACTCAGAGTAAAACTGCTGAAAATTAAAGACAACGAAAAATCTAAAAAGTAGGTGGAAGGGAAAGACAGATTACTTTGAAACGTACAGTGATGAAATATATGACTGACTTCTCAATAAAACATTGAAAGTCAGAAGTCAGTGGTGTGATATCTTTAAAGTGCTGAAAGAAATTGCCAGCTCAGAATTCTATACCCGGTGAAAATGCCCGTAGAAGAAAGAACAAAGATGAGATTTTTTAAAAGTTCAGACAAACCGTGAAATAATTTGTCACCAAAAAGCCTGGCTGGGTGTGGTGGCTCATGCCTGTAATCCCAGCACTTTGGGAGGCCAAAGCGGGTCGATCACCTGAGGTCAGGAGTTGGAGACCAGCCTGGCCAACATGGGGAAACCATGTCTCTACTGCAGATACAAAAATTAGGTGGTCATGGTGGCGAACACCTGTAATACCAGCTACTCAGTAGGTTGAGGCAGGAGAACTGCTTGAACCCAGGAGGCAGAGATTGCAGTGAGCCAAGGTCGCACCATTGCACTCCAGCCTGGGCAACAGAGCAAGACTCCATCTCAAAAAAGAAAAGAAAAGGGAAAAAAGCCCGCACTGAAGGAAATCCAAAAGTATGTTTTTCAGGCAGATGAAATTAATTCAAAAGAAAGGTTAGAGTTTCAGGGAGCAATGAAAAAGCAACAAAAAAAATGTAAAAATAAGGCTATATCAATTGTACACAAAGATTAAAAAACTCTCATGAAACAACATGTA
Organism: Papio anubis; assembly: GCF_008728515.1. Taxonomy (NCBI): domain Eukaryota; kingdom Metazoa; phylum Chordata; class Mammalia; order Primates; family Cercopithecidae; genus Papio; species Papio anubis. The sequence continues at coordinate 23,264,413 of NC_044989.1, forward strand.
TAGAGAGAAATAAAATAAATGCAAAAAAGGTTTAGAAATGGGGTGGGGAACAAATGAAATGAAATTATTTTAAGGCCCTTGAATTATTTTAAGGCCAAGGAAGAGAGTATAAGTATCTATATTGCACTTCAATAAGTCAAGGATGAGGGATGTAATATCTATGGATATTACAATGAAATACAAAATACCTAATCCAAAAGAAGACAAAGGAGAAAAGAAACAAGGAACATAGAGCAAGTGAGACACAGAAAGCATTTAGCAAAATGATCAATTTAAACCCGAGTACATCAGTAATTACGTCAAATGTATATGCTCTAACCAAAAGATAAAGCTTTCCAGACTGAAATTTTAAATTCTCACTCTATGCTATTTATAAAAAACACATTAAAAGAGAAAAGGTATAGAAAGATTAAAGGGAAAAGGATGAAGGAAGGCAAAAAGATACACTGTGCATAAAAGCAGGTGTAGCTACATCAGTATCACACAAAATTGACTAAGACAAGAAGCAATACTTCATAATTACTATTTTTTAAAAACCCACCCTTGGCCGGGCACAGTGGCTCATGCCTGTAATCCCAGCACTTTGGGAGGCCGAGGTGGATGGATCACAAGGTCAGGAGTTCAAGACCAGCCTGGTCAACATGGTGAAATCCCATCTCTATTAAAAATACAAAAATTAGCTGGGTGTGGTGACGCGTGCCTGTAATCCCAGCTACTCAGGAGGCTGAGGCAGGAGAATGGTTTGAACCCGGGAGGTGGAGGTTGCAGTGAGCCAAGATCGCACCACTGCACTCCAGCCTGGACAACAAGGCGAGACTCCATCTCAAAAAAAAAAAAAAAAAACCACCACCCTCAGCTCACCAGGAAGATGCAACAATTGTGAGCATCTAAGAACTGCGAAAGGAAAATAAATCTTGGGACCCGAAAATCACTAAGCCGAAAGGAAAAGTCAAGCTGGGAACTACTTAGAGCCAACCTGCCTCTCATTCTATCCCTTTAAAAAAGATAACTACTCAGATTTTAAAAACAAGCTACAGCTGGGCACGGTGGCTCACACCTGTAATCCCAGCACTTTGGGAGGCCGAGGCGGGTGGATCACGAGGTCAGGAGTTCAAAACCAGCCTGGCCAAGATGGTGAAACCCTGTCTCTACTAAAAATACAAAAAATTAGCCGGGCGTGGTGGCAGATGCCTGTAATCCCAGCTACTTGGGAGGCTGAGGCAGAGAATTCCTTGAACCCAGAAGGCAGAGGTTGCAGTGAGCCAAGACCGTACCACTGCACTCCGGCCTGGGCGACAGAGTGAGACTCTGTCTCAAAAAAAATAAATAAAAATAAAAATGAAAAAATAAAAACAGGCTACATACCTTCCTCACAAGGAATTTCCTTGTGGACAAAGGACAGATAGAACTCAAAGTCACCCCTCTGCTCACTGAGGTAGATGCGTATCTGACTGCCTCCTTTGGAAAGGCTAATCAGAAACTCAAAAGAATGCACCCATTTGTCGCTTACCTACCTATGACTTGGAAGCCCCCTTCCCACTTGGAGTTGTCCCACCCCTTTCCAGGCAGAACCAATGTACATCTTACATATATTGATTGATGTCTCATGTCTCCCTAAAATGTATAAAACCAACCTGTGCCCCGACCACCCTGGAAACATGTCATCAGGACCTCCTGAGGCCGTGTCACTGGCATGCGTCCTTAACTTTGGCAAAATAAATTTCCTAAATTGAGACCCGTCTCAGATACCCAAAGGGTTCACAGAACATAGAACATAGCCTCAAAATATAAAAGGCAGAAATTGACAGAACTAGAAGGGAAAAAATAAATTCACAGTCACATTTAACACATTCTCTAAATAACAAGACAAACAGACAAAAATAATGATAAAAATAAAGGTATAGAAGATTTGCAAACACAATTAGTAAACATGACAATGGCATAGAGAATATTGTACATAAAATCTAGAGAATATACATTCTTCAGAATCACACACATAATATTGATAAGTGCAATGGAGAAAAATGAATACGGAGTGTTAGCTGCGAGATTTGAAATAGTAGCGTTTGGAAAGAGCGCTCTGTGTTTGCCTTTGGGCAGAGGCCTGAGGAGGTAAGAAAGGAGGTCACTCGGGTCGCTGATGGCTGAGGGAGGAACATTGCAGGCTCCAGGCTGAGGCAGGGTGGGCTGGTGTATTCAGGAAATAGCAGGGACCGCAAAGCCATCGGGGATGGGAAGATGTGGGCTGTAAGCCCCCCAGGTGAGGGGCGCCCTGGGATCTGGGCATTGATGATGGGAATGGAGCCTGCTGCTCCCTGTAGCCCCAGGCCAGCTCCGCCTCCAGCAAAACAAGACTCCTTGAAAGCCCATTCCAGCCATCAGGTCCCTCTCTCCCTGTCTGCTTGGCCCTCTCCCTAGAACCTGCACTACCTTTCACAGCTCCGCGCTTCTTCCATGCGGGTTTGCAGTGAGCCAGGCCTTCCCCAGGGCTTCAGCTCGTCCTCACAAGCCCAGGGGCAGGCTTTGTTATTAGCATTTTGCAGATGAGAAAACTGCTGCTTCGACTTCTGCTCTTGTATAAATGCAACCTCCTCTTAGAGGCTCATTCTCACTTCCATTTTCACTGAACCGGGTGCTGCTGGGGACCCCACTTCCAGAGGAGGTTGCTGCCCTCCATCCACCCTGGACCATCCAACCTGGGATCCTGAGACCCTGGGTCATATCTCTGGGACCAGAGAATAAGTCAGGACCCTCAGAGCGTCTCCTGTGTGTCTCCGCTGCAGGGAGCTCTGAGTCAGCCTGTAGAAAGGGGTGCAGTGGCCAGGGAGGCGTCCCCGGGCTCTGTGCGAGCCCCGCTGCCTCACACGGTGGACCCGCGAGCCAGGCTGGAGCAGGTGCTCTGGGTGGAGGGAAGTTGCTGGAGTTGCACCTTCTGCGAGCTGCCCGCCCTAGCTCCTGGGGCCCTTTGAGAAATCCCATTATTCCAGTCTAGGGGGCTTCACATCCATAGACCCCTTGTTTGCTGCCTGATGGTTATGCACCTGTTAGAGTCACTGCGTGGACACAGCCTGTGCTGAGAATGTCAGATTAGAGTGAAGTGACCGTGACCTGGTTCAGCTGCGCCAGCCTTCTTGCACGTCAGCATCACTGTTCCTTTCTGATCAGCACAGCCAGTGCCTGTGTCTGTCCCCTGTCAGATGAAAGATGGCAGATATTCCCTCCCCAGACCCCCTCTGCTTCTCTTTCGGGAATCAGGCTTGCTGTGGCCTCTGGGCTTCCAGTCCTGGTGGCCTTGATCCCTCCTCCTAAGGGATCCAAGGGTCAGTCCCCTTGGAGCTCTCGGCAAGGAAGACCTCGCTGGGCCTATGGGTCCTGGCCTGGGGGGGTGGACCTCTCTGCTTCTGGCCACTGAGCCAGGTCTGCTTCTGCCATGCCCCCCGAGTGGCAGCCTGACCACGAGGTTGCACCCCCTACCCTGTCCTCCCACACTCCAAGTCTGCCCCTCCCTCCTCAGCTTGGGGTTCTGTTCTCTTGAGCCCTACAAAAAGTTCATACTCAGCCTGGGGTTCATTCTGCTCTTCGAGCCTGTGACAGAAAGGCTGCGGAGGTTGTGGGAGCCTTGTAATGCTCATTTTACCTAAACTAACCTTTCTTAAATTGAGGGAGCGAGGGAAAGATGAAAGGAGAAAAACACGCACACACACGGCAATGTAAGTTAAAGAAGAAAACATTTACCAAGTCTCTAAATACTGTCTTCACCCCGCGTCCTATTCTGCTGAATAAAAAAAACAGAGGTGCCTTCGGGCTTTTTAAAATCAAGATTTTATTAAAAAGAAACAAGTTTCAATCAAGCAAACAATTCACAAAGACATTTTCTAGAATAATGAGAATAATAAAAACCATCATTTTTGGAAAGGCTGATTCCTTTCCAGGGCCTGGGGTGGTGGGCTTGGCACCCATCGTTCTTGCCCACCCCCTGAACTGTCAGAGAGATCTTACCCCTTCCTGGAAATGAGCAAACGGGTTCAGAGAAGTCTAGTGACCTGTCCAAAGACACAGGGCCCCTGAAAGGGAGCTCTGTGGTCCGCACCAAGTCTGGGTGGCTCTGGCACCGTTCCCAGGGTCATTCACAGCAGGGCCCGGCTCAGACCTCAGCGGGCGGCGAGAAGAACACACGGGGTGTCTGACTTCCAGCACAAAGGGGCATCCTGCCTTGCGTTTCTGTTTCCCATTTCTGAGCATTCTCTCTGGATTATAGCCGTGACCGCCGTATCGCAGCGTGTTTGCCCAGCCCGGTTTGAGTTGTAAGCTGGTGAAATAGAAAAATCCTTGTGAAAATATGAACACACTTTTATTTACCAAAGGTAAATGAAACCTTTCACTGTTCTGAAGGGTTTCTATGTTTCTGTCTTTTGTCTCCTCCCTTTGATTACCCATAACATTAACCTTCAAACAACCTGGCAAATTCAAGTCTCTGATTTCTCGGCAGCCTCCTCCTTCAGCCAGTCAGGGCACCTGTTGCCGGTCCTCTTGGGATCACCAGGCAGAGAAGCCTCCCTGTGCCTCACACCCACCCACACCTGTCCCCCCGTCCTGGGGGAAGGCAGTTCCTGGCTGGCCCATGGTCACTGTGAAGCGCTCCTACTTAACAATGCAAGTAGCCATTCCTCTGTCCAGCTGGCTTTGACGAGGCTCCGCTGCCACAGCTTCTTGCCTGTGGCTCTGTGGTGGGGAAAAAAGGAAGGAAAAATGCGTTCCATGCAGGGCCTGTCACTGCTGTAGAAACAGCAGTATTATTTTCAGGGATGTTGCGTTAATAGGGGAAGGCTGTTTCTTGGAAAATACTGCCTTCAAGTACTGTGACTCTTTTCGGGTTATGTAAAAGGGCATTAGGCAAACACTCAGAAATTCAGCAGCTTCCCTGGTTGGGAGTGTGGAGGGTGGGTGGACCAGCTCCTGTGCACCTCCAGTGGCAGCCACGCAGAATACGAATTGGCTGCAGTTACCGTCCTCATCAGCCCGCAGTCTGGATAGTATCAGCAATAGGAAAGGTTACAGCTTTTCCTGTGATGTATTGCTTCTTCAGAGAGTATTAAAGATGTTTTGAATCTATTTTTTTAGGAATCTTGAAACCACCAGTGGAACATTTTTGCTGTTGTGGGTAATGCACAACGTAGCAGCGTAGGAAGGCCGGGCCGTGAGAAGGACCCGAGGGTGTTGGAAGCACCGAAGACAGCGCCCGTTGTCATTTTAACAGTGAGGAAGCAAGCGAGGCAGAGCATATGCTGAGGTGTGGAGCAGCTGCGACTGGGAAGCGTGTTATTTCTTTTATTTGCTGGGGGGCGGACAAGAGGCAGACACCGCATCTCCTGGGAGTGGGCAGGATTTATTTATTGGGAAGGGAGTGCCAGAGGAAAAGTTCCGTCATCATGGAAGGAATTCTCCAGCCCTGCTTAGTATCCTTACTGTTTGGGCTTTTTTTTTTTCCCCCCCTGCCTGGACGCTCCCTACCCAAAGGACAGATTCAAAGAAAAATTGTAGCCAGAGCCGATGGCTTTGTAGTAGATGGTGGGACAGTGAATTTTACACGTCAACTTGACCAGTCCACAAGGTGCCCAGATATTTGGGCCAAAGATGATTCCGGGTGTGTCCGTGAGGGGGTTTCTGGATGAGATTAAGATTCGAATCAGTAGACTGAGTAAAGCAGCTCGCCGTCCCCAGTGTGGGAGGGCCTCATCCAATCAGTCAGTCGGCCTGAATAGAACAAAAGCTGACCCTGCTGTAAGAAAGAAGGGTTTCTCCCGACCGCCTTTGAGTCGGGCCATGGGTCTTTTGCTGCCTTCGGACTGGAACTGAAACATCCGCCCTTCTTGGGTCTCCAGCCTGCAGGCTTTTGGACTGGAACTATACCAGTTCCCGCTCCTGGGTCTCCAGCTTGCTAACTGCAGATCTCAGGACTTCTTGGCCTCCATGATTACAGGAGCTGATTCCTTATAATAAATCCTACATTATATATATAATTTCTGTCCTATTAGTTCTGTTTCTCTGGAGAACCCTGGCTGATACAGAAGGCATCCATTAAGGCAGGAGTTGAAATCTTAACATCCTTCCTGAACCCATAGCTTGATCAGGCTACCTGTGTCCTCTAGGAGAAGAAAGGGTGACTGAATCCCAAAGTATTTGGAAGGAGGCCAGAGAAAAGCTCTGCAGCCACCACTCCTCTCTGCTGAGAACATCAGAGGCCATGAACTGTATGAATGGAAATGAGGATGCTTTGCCAGACATCCCCCTTTACAGGCAAATGCTGGTCCTTCCCCTCTAGGAGACCAAGGCTTGGAGCACCCTGGTCCCTCCTCCAAGGCAGCCAGATACAAGCCTGGCAGCTACAGGCCCCTCAACCCAGGGAAAGGCAGCCTCTCTGTTGCAGGAGGCTCCAGCTACAGCCTCCAGCCATTGCTCCCTAGACATGGTGTCCACTCCTTGCTCACCCCCTGCTAGAAGGTAAAGGAAAGCGTACATGAAATGGTTTTAAGCAGCAGGTTTGTGACTATTCCTGCAGCAGGTGAGGCTCTGAGCTGAATACGTCACACCTGGGGTCTTCTGTGGGCCTGGATCGAGAGCTGGCTTCTCCTGCAGTGTTAAGGGTCTGGTTCCAGCCTGGGCTGTTGGGGAAATCTTGAGGCTGGTGGATGTTCTCAGAGGGGTCTGGTGCCTCACAGTGATTGGCAGTGATAGGAGAGCAGGAAGAAATGGGTGAGGGAAATGGGTCCACTCATGAAGGCCTTAGCTGTGATTCCTCTTGAAATCTGAGCATCCCAGGGATGGGGGCACTGACGCTGATGTGAGGAAATTAGGCCCCAGGGCAGCTGAAGCAGGCCGTGCCCATGATAATAGGAGAGACTGCAGCCTAAAAATCTGAATTGACTGCTGGGGTGCAGAACACAGAGGGAAAGCCTCCTCCCCTTTGGCGAAAAATCAATGCCTGGTGTCAGGACTCCCCTGTTGACAGCTTGATTAGAAAGGACTCAAAAGTTCCTTTGCCCTGGAATTGCATCAGGAAAAGAGAGATGGAAGCATGTCTGGGGTGCTGGTAAAGCTAACAAGGATGTTGATGGAAGCATGTCTGGGGTGCTGATAAAGCTAGCAAGGGTGTTAAGTCCAGACTGCCTCATCCCAGCCTGTTAGTGCCTAGTTCACACTCCCAACTTTTACTGAACACCTACTATGTACCAGGCCTTATCCTGGAAATAAGGCATGGTTTGTCCTTCAAGGAATTCATAGTGTAAAGTATGGGGATAAGCAAATAGGACTTTGAGTCCAGTAGCTCATACAGGCTCCAGGGATCCCCATGGGGTGTGCTGGGGAACCAGGGGAAATGCATCCGACCCAGATAAAGGGAGGCCAGAGAAGGGAGCTGTCGGGGGGGGCTTCTCCGAGGGGAGGCCACTGAGCTGAGTCCCTGAGGATAAGACAGAGCGAGCCTCGGTGAGGGGGCCCAGTGGACACACAGAGGCCAGGCTTAGGCTGATGTGTGGAGACAGGACGCAGCAGACCACATGAGGGTGCTGGCAGAGCATGAAGTACCAGCCCAGGAGTGGTGAGAGGGGGCACCAGGAGGCCAGTGGGGCCCATCAGGGGGTTGGCACTTGATCCCTTTGACTATGGGATTGGAAGCTGTTAGGGAGGAGGGTGACACGGTCATATTTACATTTTAGGAAAAGAACTGCCTTGCCACACCAAGGACAGCTTCCGGTAGACCCCCCAGGTGACACCTCTTGGAGGTCAGGAGAAGGCAGAGGTGAGGGTCAGGGAGGCCAGGGCTGCTAGAGGAAATATTAAGGAGGGCATCAGCAAGGCTGCTGGGGCGAGGGGCGGGGGAGACAGTTAAAGCCAAGTCCTGAATTCCTGCCTTGGGAACAGGGTGGTGAGGCCAGCTCTGGGACAGAGCATACAGTGGAGGGAGCTGACCCAGGGTGGGGAGGGAGAGAGCAGAGGCCAGTCCCAGACGCACAGACTGTGAGGTGCAGGCACGACATCCCGGACGCACAGAGTGTGAAGTACAGGCAGGACGTCACAGATACACAGAGTGTGAGGTGCAGGCAGGACGTCCTGGACACACAGAGTGTGAGGTGCAGGTGCAGGCAGGACGTCCCAGACACACAGAGTGTGAGGTGCAGGCAGGACGTCCCGGACACACAGAGTTTGAGGTGGAGGTGCAGGCAGGACGTCCCAGACACACAGAGTGTGAGGTGCAGGCAGGACGTCCGGACACGCACTGCAGAGTGTGAGGTGCGGCAGGACGTCCCGAACACTGAAGTGTGAGGTGCAGGCAGGGCGTCCCGGACATGATGGTGGAGTGTGGATGGTCTACGTGAGACACACAGGAGCAGGCTGTAGTGCAGAGCAGGACATCCTGAACACACAGAGTGTGAGATGCAGGTGCAGGCAGGACTTCCTGGATGCACAGAGTGTGAGGTGCAGGCAGGATGTCCCAAACACACAAGAGTGTGAGGTGGAGGTGCAGGCAGGATGTCCCAAACACACAGAGGTGTGAAGATGCAGGTATGAGCAGGGTGTCCCGGATGCACAGGGGTGTGACAGGACGTCCCAGACGCACAGAGTGTGAGGTGCAGGCAGGACGTCCCGGATGCACAGAGTGTGAGCTGCAGGCAGGACGTTCCAGACACACAGAGTGTGAGGTGCAGGCAGGACATCCCAGACACACAGTGTGAGGTGCAGGTGCAGGCAGGACGTCCCGGATGCACAGAGTGTGAGGTGCAGGCAGGATGTCCCAGACACACACAGTGTGAGGTGCAGGCAGGACGTCCCAGACACACAGAGTGTGAGGTGCAGGTGCAGGCAGGACGTCCTGGACACACAGAGTGTGAGGTGCAGGTGCAGGCAGGATGTCCTGGACACACAGAGTGTGAGATGCAGGCAGGACATCCCGGACACACAGAGTGTGAGGTGCAGGTGCAGGCAGGACATCCTAGACACACAGAGTGTGAGGTGCAGGTGCAGGCAGGACATCCCGGACGCACAGAGTGTGAGCTACAGGTGCAGGCAGGACGTCCAAGCGGAGGCGTCGAGTGGGCTTGTGAGCATCTGGAAAGGTGACAGTGATGTGGCAATTAGGCAACAAGACCAGACACAGGAACAGGGTCCCTGTCCAGAGGTGGGAGAGGGAGGCAGGAGAAGAACGTTACAGAACCCAGATAAACATCATTGAAAGAGAAAAGGCCAAGCCTGCAGAGCCACGTGTATAAACAGGCCAGCGTGTGCCGCTGTGATGGGAACTCAGCATCCTGCTGGCCGGAGCGCTGCTGCCACTCTGACCAGTGCCTTCTACCCACAGGGATGACCCTGCACGGGAAGCCGGACTCCCGTCATGAAACCAGTGTTCAGGGAGCCAGGGGAAGGTCTTTCTCGTTGCTCAGGCTGGCAGCTTGAGGCACACACTTCCACTGCAGAAACACCTTTGGCTGGGGGACTGCAGTGCTCCAAGCCCTGGCCCCCTGGCGGGGAAGCATTTGCCTGTGAAGGGGACTTGTCTTGGAAAGCGTCCAGTCTGTGGGGCCCAGTTCTCACCCAGCAGCAGCAGCAGCAGCAGCAACAGCAGCAACTGAGGAACTCTGCAGCAGAGCCCCAGGTCCCACCTGCAGCCTGCCTGAGCCAGACCTCCCAGGGAAGACTGGGGAAGCCCAGCCGGGTTAAGACCTGCTGCCGACTTCCATCTGCTGATTTTCACATGAGACCCAGCAGGGAGAAGCCTCTTGTCCAGGTTAGCTCAGGCCTCCCAAGTCCCTGCCCTCCTGAGCACGTTTGGCAATGGCCTTGGCAGGGGCTGAAGCAGCAGTAACTGCAGTTAGGAGCACCTAGGGAGAAAAAAGGAAGAGAGGAGGGTGAGGAGAGGTAAGGGAGGAGAAGACACGGAGGAAGAGGAAGAGCTGAGGAGGAGGAAGAGGAGGAGATAAGGAGGAGGGGAGCTGGAGGAGGAGGAGTTGAGGAGGATGGAGAGGAAATGGGGAGATGAGGAGGGGAGATGGGGAGGAGGGGGAAGAGATGAGGAGGAGAGAAGGAGGAGGAGGAGGGGAGGTGAGGGAGGAGGAGATGAGTGGGAGGGGAGATGGGGAGGAGATGAGGATGGGAGAAGTGGGGAGGAGGAGGAGAGAAGGAGGAGGAAGAGGAGAGGAGGGGAGGAGCACGCTCACGCCCTGGTGCTAACGGGACAGACCCACCAGACAGGAAATGCAGACTGGAGAGAATGGAGATGCTGAGCCCCCAGGAGAATAAGTGAGGGCATCAGTATATTTCAAGATGAAGAAAAGGCACTGCCAAAATGAAATGCAGCAGAAAGCTGCCCCTCTCCACTTTGGGAGTGCCTAGACAAGCTGCTGTGCACATTGGCATCAAGTAGGCACCAAGGGGGGTCTGGCATACCCTCCTCCCTGTGGTGGTTAAATGCAGCTTGCTGTATCCAGGAGTCCAAATAGGGGCAGCTACCGCATATCCCTGGGAGCATAAAGGTGGGGACACTGTGGCCACTGGCACGACAGCTTGTGTGTAAATGTATGTAAGAACAGGACACATGAGAGAGAAAGTCTGGTCCAAAAGGCAGGTGCACAGTGGCCCCTGCATTGATCCCCTTGGGACATGCTGGGAGCCAGCTGGGTACCTGCGATGCACATCCTTCCAACACCCCTTCATCAGGCCTGGGACAGAGGGAACTGTGATTCTCATTGTGTGGATGAGGAAACTGAGGCTCAGAGACATTAAATCCTTGCCTGGGGCACTCAAGTAATGAAGGAACATGGACTCAAACCCCTCACTCTTGATGCCCTGTTGTTCTGGCCCCCAAAGGCATCACACTCCCTGTGCCCAGCACAACGCATCATGCTCTCTGTTCATGCCCACACCCCTTGTCCTGAAGTCAGGACTCAGCCCCCTCCTCCAGGCAGCTTTCCTGGACTCACAAGGCTAGGATAGGCCACCACCACCCCACTCACATCACAGCATGTGATTTCTCTGGGTTGCACCTGTTTTCTTACCTGACTCCACCCATCTGATCTGCTGGAGAGCAGAGCCTTTGTCCTACCTAATCACAAAGGATGGACAAATGCAAACGGTGGTTCCCAAGAGGGAAGGAGCATGGAAAACTCCCACTCAGGACCCCGGACCCTGGCCATCTCTCCTGGACTCTCCCAACAACAGGGGTGACTCCTCCCAGCCCTGAAGTCAGTGCAGGGCTTCCTCTGCCTGGAATGCTCAGTCTTTCCTTCATGGCCCAGCCTAAGGCCTGCCCCTCATCCTTGCACTCGGGGGCCTTTAGGACGCCTGCTGAGCATTCAACCAGACGCCGGACATCTGCATGGGTAATAACACTGGGAGCTTCCACATATAGCACCTGCGTGTTCTGGGCATGGTTCTAAGTCCTTTGCGCATATTAATTCATAATTCTATGGTGTAGATACTTGAATTATCTCTGTTTTAGAGGTGAGAAAAGGAGGGCATGGAGTGGTCTGTGAGCTTGCTTGGCTTTCCTTACTTGAAAGTAGCAGAGGCCGGGCACGGTGGCTCACGCCTGTAATCTCAACACTTTGGGAAGCCGAGGAGGGCGGATCACGAGGTCAGGAGATCGAGACCATCCTGGCTAGCATGGTGAAACCCCGTCTCTACTAAAAAATACCAAAAAATTAGCCAGGCGTGGTGGCGGGCGCCTGTAGTCCTAGCTGCTGGGGAGACTGAGGCAGGAGAATGACGTGAACCCAGGAGGCGGAGCTTGCAGTGAGCCGAGATCGCGCCACTGCACTCCAGCCTGGGTGATAGAGCGAGACTCCGTCTCAAAAAAAAAGAAAGTGGTAGAACTTGGATTTGAACCAGGCAGCCAGGCTCCAGAGTCCTACTCCTACCCACCACCCTGAGTGAGAAACCTCGTCCTGCCCTCAGGAGCTCACAGTCCTGGGTGAGACAGGCTTCTGCACAGTGACATGAGGAGGTGACAAGAGCTGGTTACAGGTGGACCCAGCATGCAGGGGAAGAAGATGTCCCACCCTGATCTCGGGTCTTGGATGTGGCATGTCTCATGTGAGGTGGCCTGGGATGTGCTGGAATGTCTTTCCTTCCCCACCCTGGGGACCTGGCAGGTCCCAGGTTCCAGTGGACCCGCCTGGTGGTGCCCAGCATCGCTCATGGACCCTACAGTGCTGGCCTATCCCCTGCAGTGGCGATGAGCCCTGGGAGCCTTGCACCCAGGTTTACACATTAGTGGCAGGAGGACAGTCCGCTGTCTGGGGAACAATATGTTTGCCTGCCCCTTGTAGAGGGAGCGAGCTCTGTTTTCTCCCTCCTGTAATTGTTACCATCTGTTTCCCTCCATCATGTTTGTTGATGTTTTCTTGTTTTAAAACTGAAATGAGTCAGATTGGAAGCTGATTTAGGAAAAAGTATCTGGGAGGAAAGCTCAAAGTGGCCATGGGGGACTCTGTGTTCTGGAGCCATTGGAAAAGAAAAGATTCTGTGGGGCCAGCAGCTAGGGTGTCTGCCAGCTACTCCTGCCCTGTGGGGGCCAGAGTCCCCCGCAGCCCAAGAAGGCTGGGGCTGTGTGGGTTTGTGTGGAATGCATGTGTGTGGGCTCAGTTATGTAAGTAGGTGAGTGGACGTGTGCACACTTGTGCACCTGTGTGATAGTGTGTGCACATGTGAATGTGAATATCATCCCGGGAGTGGGGTTGTACAGCATGGACTGTGTGAGAGGTTGGAGTCTTGTATTCAGAAGGAGGCAGATGCAGAAGGAGAGAGCTGCCAGCTAGCTGTGACCAAGGTCTGGGTTTGGAGGGTCCCCCATTTCTGCAGCTGACTTAAATGTGACCTCAAGTGAATCCATGAACTAACTCCCCATGAATAACCAATAGAAGAGAATTTTGATGCCAGTGCTAACTCCAGATAAAGATGAGTGGGTTGGCTGGGCTTACTTGGAGGTATTTATAGATGTGTCTCCAGGGAGAATGGCCCCTGGAGGTGATCCCCAGGCGTCTCACAAGGGGCCATTGGTATTCCACATGAGCTGCGCATGGCTGGAAGTCTAGCAATTACTACCTGGACTGTTGATCTCTGGGGCAGTTATGACCCAAAATATTTGACCTGCACTCCCCTGCCTGCCCCACCCAGCCCCAGATGTACGCTTAGGGTTCCTCTGTGGTACAGGAGGTTTCAGGGTCCTAGAAGGACCAGGTACCAGATAGGAACTGGCTTCCTGAGCCATTAAAACAGGGTTTCAACTGCCTTCTTCTCAGGGATTTTACATCTCTGCCACACCCCTTCCCAATCCCATGCTGGTATCCACCAATTACCTGGACTCTTGCTTCTTCATTGTCATTATTTAGCCAAAGAAAGATGCCCTGAGGCATTGCCCCTCACTGTCTGTATCTATGAGCCTGGCTCAGCTGTTTCTTGACCTGCAATTCAGACCACCCGCCACCAGAGGTCGTGATGCTTTGGTCTCACAGCCAACTGCTACATTTCCCATAGATACGGTTTTGAATCAGCATCCAGCCTGCTTTCCAGTGCTTTGCTTTTGTTTCTTGATAATCCACAGACCGTGGAGGAGTCTCTGGCTGCAGCGACCCAGAGAAAACTGATGGAGAAAGACTGTGCCTCTGGCACAGCATCCTTCTTATAAAAGGCTACTTAATATTCCTGCATTCTCGGGTCCCCTAAAAGTAATAATAGCTGCCATTTGCTGAGCCCCTGCCTTGTCCCAGGTACTTCGCTAGGTCCTGGAAGTAGAAGATTCCCACTGCTTGTTGAAATCAGCCTTTCAAAGGAGGGATTGTCCTGCCTACTTTATAGATGAAGGAGAGAAGCAGGGGCTCAGAGAGGTGGAGTGACTTGTGCAAGGCCAGTTAGGAGTGGGCCAGGTCTCAAATCCAGACCTGCTGAATGCTGGCCACAGCTCTGATCATTATGAAGAAGGGAGGCAAGTCCAGGAGAGCCAGGGTGCTGTCAATTGAGAAATATGAGCTATGGTCATCCAGGCTGGTTGGGTTTTCACCAGAAGTTCTCAGATCCTGCTCCTGCCCTTGAGCCTTTGATCCAGAGTTTCTCCTTCCTGGGAAGCCACATGGTCTGCACTCAGCCTTATAGCAGGACATGGGGTATAACTCACTCCACTTACTGTGATGTTTAGGAGCAAGCTAAGGAAACTTCTCGTGTCTGCATATTTAAATGCTTTTATTAAGTGGAACAAGCTATTTCTGAACACGAGAGTGGCCAACAGCCTTAGAGGAAATTAAAATGAACCATGACAATGGAAAATTGCACAGGGGCACGGTGGATTCTCCGGAGATAAATACAACAAGCCTTTCAACAGCATTCGGGAAAGACTAGAGATCATGGAGATTATGTCGTGAGAGGAAAAAAGCAAACCATCAGAAAATTAGAGCTCAGGCTGGTAGGAGGACCAACTGGCATGCTAGTCAGGTCTGTGGGTGTCTGTCTCCATTCAACACTCCCTGGGGTCTAGTGGGCAAGGTGGAGCCAGAGAAACAACAGGCGGATTGATCTCCACTCGATTTGGCCAGCGTTTCTGAACACCTACTTTGTGCAGGCTGCGTGGATCTTATGGACTGAATTGTGCCCCCAGCAAAATTCACAGGTTGAAGCCCTAATTACCGTTGTGATGGCATTTGGAGATGGGGCCTTTGGGAGATAATTAGGTTTTGGTGAGATTGTGAGGGTGGGGCCCTCCTGATGGGATTAGTACTCTTGTAAGATGAACAAGAGACACCAGAGCTCACTGCCCAGTGAGGACACGGCAAGAAGGCAGCAGTCTGCAAGCCAGGAAGAGAGCCCTCCCCAGAACCTGCCCGTGCTAGCACCCTGATCTCAGAGGTCCCAGCCTCCTTGACTGTGAGGAATGCATTTCTGTTGTTTAAGCCAGTGGTCCCCAACCTTTTTGGCACCAGGGACCGGTTTCGTGGAAGACAATATTTCCATGCACAGGGGTAGGAGGGCGGGGGGCAGTTTCTGGATGAAACTGTTCCACCTCCGATCATCAGGCATTAGATTCTCATAAGGAGTACACAACCTGGATCCCTCGCATGCACAGTTCACAACAGGATTCGTGCTCCTATGGGAATCTAATGCTGCAACTGATCTGACAGGAGGCACAGCTCAGGCAGTAATGCCAGCAATGGGGAGCAGTTGCAAATACAGATGAAGCTTCACTCACTTGCCCATCACTCGCCTCCTGCTGTGTGGCCTAGTTCCTAAGAGGCCACAGGGTGGTACTGGTCTGTGGCCCAGAGGTTGGGGACCCCTGCTTTAAGCCATCCAGTGATATTTTGTTTTGGCAGCCTGAGCTGACTAATGTAGTGAGGAGCAGAGCTGGGCCCTTAGATCTTGGCCTCAGAGAACTGCCAGGCCTCGAGGGGCTGTCAACTGGACCATCTAAAGTTTCCATAGATATCAGCTGTTGTAATTATGATCCTGACTCTCCTACTAGCCTGTGCACTCCCCTAGGCCAGAGACTATTGATAGCTGTGTCTGCAGAACAGGATTGCCTCTCAGTAAGTGTGGGTGGGAGGGGGACTGGATGGATGGATGACGCCCCTGCAGGCGATGGGCCCCAGCACTGAGGGAGTGGAGCTGTGGTAGCCGGACCACAGTGCACATGCAGACAGAAGCCCACCTTTGGACATGAAGGGAGGAAACCTTGGCCTAGGCAGTCCGGGTTCCTGCTGAGGAGGGGACATCAGTGGAGGGCATTTGTCTGGGATCCCATCTCCAAGGGTGGGCCAGGCCCAGCCTCTTGAGGAGTTGGCACCGTGGCTACCCAGCCTCTTGCAGAGAAGACCAGAGCCTCATGCTGCCCTGGTTACCCACAGCCCCTGTGTGCAATGCCCATCCCCGCCCTGCTACTCCCCAGCACTGCTCCCGGGGAAGGGAAGTATCTGTCTGTCTGCCCCAAGAGGGCTGTTTCTATGTCCCCTGCCTCTTCCACCGCTGCTTAAGATCTCTCCGCCGTGCCTCTTGCTGTGGGCCTCCAGTGAATGTAGATGGCATCTGGCTGCCCCCGTGTTTCCTGAAGGCTGAAGAGCTGGGCTGTTGCTAAATACCAGTTCTTTTTAAACATCACTTTAACCACCTCAATTCTGAACCAAGATGGGGCCAAAGAGAATGTCTCTGCCTCAAGACCCTGCCTGGCCACACGTGGCTCTCATTACAGACAGCCTAAGCAGGCACAAAGCAGCCAGCACCCAGGAGCTGGAGGAAGGCACACCGAGGCCCTCGCTGCGTCTTCTGGAACATTCCCACTGCAGAGTGGTCATTTCTGCCCAGCTCCGACCCCTATACCATGTCAGAATCTAGGCTTCCGTCCTGAGACCCGCACTCAGGTGCTGACTTGCTTGGGTGAGTCTTGAAGTCCCCACAATAAAACTGCTGTATCTCCTTCGGCGCGCCTTGCGTCTGAGGAGCCGCCTCCGAGGCCGTGTGTGCTGCCCTGTTTGTCTCTTTGTCTCGCTGCCCCTCGGTGTGACTCTGCCGCGTTCCCTCTCTTGTTAGGCCTCTAATGAGGTCGCTGAGGATGTCGTGTCAGGACTGTCGTTTGGCGTCAAGAGTCGAGCTCTCCGTCGACTCCGTGCTCTGGGAGTCAGTGCCGCGAGTCACACAGCAGAGGTTTTAGAACGTGGAGCTGTTCCCTTTTCCCAGTGAGTCTTTGTTTGCAATTAAAAAAAAAAAAAAATGAGGAACGCTCTGCCCCCAACTAGAAGGGAGGAGGCCAGGAGTCTTTTTTTTTTTTTTTTTTTTTTGAGATGGAGTCTCGCTCTTGTCACCCAGGCTGGAGTACAATGGCACGATCTCAGCTCACCGCAACCTCCACCTCCCAGGGAGCGGGGCAGCAATTCTCCTGCCTCAGCCTCCCGAGTAGCTGGGATTACAGGCAGGCACCTGCCACTGTGCCCGGCTAATTTTTGTATTTTTCGTAGAGATGAGGTTTCGCCATCTTGGCCAGGCTGGTCTTGAACTCCTGACCTCGTGATCCACCCGCATAGGCCTCCCAAAGGGCTGGAATTACAGACATGAGCCACCGCACCCAGCCCGAGCCCAGGAGTCTTAATGAGTGTGTTAAGCGACTACTGAGGAAGGTCACAAAGGGAGTCACAGACAATGGGGACTTGGTCTTGGGGTTTTTTCTGGCTCTGGGAGGTCCTGCACACAGGAGGGCTTAGTTAATCCTAGAATGCCCTCTGGGGAGGCACTGGGAAGGCCCTGGGGGTGGGGCAGAGGGGCCAGGGCAGCTCCTAGCCAAGCCGTTGTAAACAGCCTGCTTCTTCTCCTGGGGTCATTGCGAGTCATCTCCATGCAGGCCCAAGTAGCTGGGCTCACAATTAATGTTGAGGCCAGGCATGGTGGCTCACACCTGTAATCCCAGTGTTTTGGGAGGCCAAGGTAGGAGGATCGCTTGAGCCCAGGAGTTCGAGGCTGCACTAAGCTGTGATGGCACCACCACACTCCAGCCTGGATGACAGATCCAGACCCTGTATCAAAAATAGTAATAATAATGTTGGGTGTTCAGACTGTAGTCTCTGAGGGCCAGGCCCCATCCACAAATGGTTCAGTAAGGGAGTCCACCTGTGGCCCCACACTGGCCCGCAGCGGACTTTTCCTCACCAGTTTACTACGGATTTCAAATCTGAAAATAACAAAGGCTCCCGGAAATGGGCGTTGTGTGATGTGCGTCTGCGAGTCTGCAGCTGACCCTGGGGAGGGCGGGGGGTGGGCCCGGAGTCACTGCCCGCAGGGCCGGCAGTTGGAAAATGTCCTATCAAAGGCCAGAGCGGGGGCTGCCCCTGCCGTGCCCACCTCCCCGCCCACTCTGGCGACACGAATGGAGAGGGTCGCCGTGCTCAGGAGGGCGCTGCCTTGTCACCAATGCCACGGTGACCAGAAACAGGCAGGGCGGTGGGGCCTCTGAGCAGGCCGGACCGCTACAAGGAACGCGGCTGTTGGGGGAGCGGTGCGGCCTGATTGAACGGGGATGAAAGGCCCGGCCCTGCTCTGTGAGAGGTGCCCCTCGCGCTCCTCCGCGTCCCTGTCTGTCCGTCTGGGCCACTGGCTCCCGCACATCACAGGCATCTGCTGAGGGCCAGGCCTGCCCTGCACCTTTCCGCAGAATGAAAGGGAAACTGGTATCAGAGGGGAGCTGAAGCACAGGAAAGGGCCTCTTTCTTTTCAAAGACTTCCGTTTGTGATGGGCTTTTTTTTTCTAGGTGATCTTATTTCAAAGCCCCTTTGAAAATTTTGTGGGTTTTGTAATGGATGAAAAGTTACTTGGAAATGGGACTAAGAAGTTTTCGGTTGAAAGTTGTTAGAGGAAAGTTGAAAGCTTTTGAGTTGTAAGGTTCTGCCAGATTTATCATTTCCTTTGTCCACAAGGCCCATCCACTGGGAGGGGGGCTTGGAGGAAGGGGCTGGGGGCCCGGACAGGGCACATTCCAGAGCACGGTGCAAAAACCAGCCCCATCTGTGGTTGCTTTATGTGTGCAAGGGAGGCCATCTGTGCTGCACTTTCAGCAAAAGTGTCTCCAGGGTATAGACTTTGATGTTGGAAAAGGGAAAAGCAAACATACTTCCAGGATACTATAGAAAGCTGGGTTCTATCAAAGATGCGGGCTACCACACAGGTGTTTCACATCAGAAACATCATTAAGAAAGAAGACAGGGCCCCAACAATCCTGAGAGAGGCCTGGCACGAGCCTGGAGCACGTCCATGCTTGAGATCCGAGGAGAGGAGACACCGGCGAACAGCACCGGGAGGAGGCGCTGGGAAGAGGTTTAGGTCAAGAACCAGGAAAAGCATTGTTGCTGAAAATGGAGGGGCAAGGAGTTTCCAGAAGGAAGAAGGAGGAAGCCATTGTTAGGGATCAGAGAAAGAGGACGTGAAATGCTCCCATATTTGGCATCAGAAGGTGATTGTTCATTTAAAGGGGGTGGTTTCACTGAAGTACAGAGGTGGGCGGCACCAGGAGTGCAACCCAGGGAGATAGCAGATAGCCCCAGTGGGCTGGCAGAGTCACAGCAGGAGGCCCCATCGGGCTGACACAGTGTGGGAAGGAGAGGCCGTGGCCCGTGTGCTTGCAGGTACCTAGGGTGGGCTTTAGTATTATCCTGACAGAATGGCGTGGGCGCAGCCTTAATATGGCTGAGTCCATTTATGGGGCTACCGGCCACAGCCGGGGAGGCTGGGGAAGAGGTAGCCTGGGAACATTCCAGCCATCCCAGAGCACCTCTGAAGGTCTTGTGATAAAATAGTAGACATGGGTTAGAGTCCCAGGCTTGCCATGCCTTGAGTTTTTTGTTTGGTTTTGTTTTTGAAATGGAGTCTCTCTTTGTCACCCAGGCTGGAGGGCAATGGTGCTATTTTGGCTCACTGCAACCTCCACCTCCCAGGTTCAAGTGATTCTCCTGCCTCAGTCTCCCAAGTAGCTAGGACTACAGGGGCACACCACCACGCCCAGCAGATTTTTTTGTATATTTAGTAAAGATGGGGTTTCAGCATTTTGGCCAGGCTGGTCTCGAACTCCCGACCTCCAGTGACCCACCTGCCTCAGCCTCCCAAAGTACCGAGATTATAGGCATGAGCCACCACACCTGGCTGCCCTGAGTACTTTTGAGCTTCTCTGGGCCTTATTACTCTCATCTGTGAAATGAAGGTAAGAACGCAGAATTCGTCATGGAAGGAAATCAGCACATGCTGGCACCTGGCGTGGAAGAGGCTGTTAGGACAGTGGCTGGCCAGGGAGGACCAGTTCATCCGTGCCTGGCATCCGTTTATGGCTTGGGTCTTCACGGTGATCCAGTGAGAAAGGGCATAGGAAGTGACTGGTGGTTTCCACTTAAAGTATTTACAGATGACCCTCGGGGCTGGACACCAAGCCCAGGATCACAGGGCAAGGACAGGGCCAGGCCTGGGGCCCAGACGGGATCTGCGGTTGTAGCTCCCAGCCCAGCACGTGGCTGCCCTCACCAAGCCTGTCCTCTGTCTCTCACTTGCTACTCAGCCCCTCCTACCACCTGCCCCATCACGTCCTCTGTCCCCACCTGGGCTCTCAGCAGGACCATTTAGCCTCCAAAGACATCATCATATTCTGTAATATGATTGGAATCTGAATATATATTTTAAATGACAAGATTGAAATTAAAATTTAAATAAAGAATTACTTTTCTGTAAGTTGCTCCGAAAGCAGTAATTTAGCAGCAAATTGATAGAGAAAGGTAAGCACTGGTCCTTTAAACCATCATGCAGTTTCCGGCATGCGAGCCAGAAGTGTCTCAATTTAACACATCATTGGTTAGTATTATTAGAAATGTCATCAGGCACCGGAGCGCATTATGGCAGGGCTCTGAAGGGGAGGCTGAGGGTGCAGACCTGGGGCCAGGGGGCCAGAGAGGGCAGCCTCATTAATGAGGGCAGGTGGGGCTCGGGAGACCCTCCCCTGGCCCCACGTAGGGATTTGACTGCGATTATCTTCTCATTTGTAGTTCAGTAGCAATCAGGAAATGAGAACGGAGAGAACTGTAAATGTCATTTGCGCTTCCCGGAGACCACAGATTTCCAGCTTTGGCGGCTCTCAACATGTCCTTCTGACCCCCTGAAACCTAGGCTCAGCAGAAGTCCTCACAAGTGGCCTCGCCAAGGAGCTGGTTCCCATGAGCCACATAAGCAAGACCCAGAACTCCCCCAGTCAGGACCTGATGAGCAGCATCAACCCCACGGTCCCCATGCACAGGCCCAAGAACTTAAACGTGAAGACTTTCATTGATCCCCAGAGCGAGTCCATGGACTACCTGCCGAGCATCCCCTGTAGGTTTATTAAAGGGGCACATTTTGGGGTCCCTTACCCCACACCAACTGAATCAGAACCTTCAGGATAGGGTCCAGAAACTTCCATTCCTCTAGTCTTCCAGATGCTGCTTTTGTGCACTCACATTGGAGATCCCCGTGGTGGTGGTCGGAAGCCCTCCCTAAGTGATCTTGGAATCAGTGTTCTCAGTGATAACCTGCCAACACTAGAAAGCTTAACAGCCCAGCTATAAACCTATGAGCTGTCATCTGAAAGATCCCAGACACCAAGATATCTCCCCAAGCCTGACTTTCTACCATTGGAACGTAATTCCTTTCAAGTAAGAACTGCCTTCCTGGGGCTTCACCTTTGTAGTGCAAGAGCCCCTGAGAGGCCCACGTGCTCAGTCCCCAACACCCTGGTCTGAATATGTTTGCCAAAAGCTGGATGCCATCATTCCCCACAGGTGGACCTGGCACCATGAAGACCTCAAGTGCCCTGCAGAGGGAGGGAAGCTGAAAGAAAGTGAAATATCCACTCTTTGCAGGGAATGGCCTGCCCAGCGATGCCCCCTCCTGGAGCTCATATCTGGTGTGATATGATTCCCCCCAGGGCAAGCCAGGGCCCGGTGGTCAGAGGTGCCTGCAACAAATGCACTTCTGCTAGGAGCACTGTGCAAATTTGCTCTTGCTATTCTCAGAAGAGCCCTGGGAATAACCCTGCAGAGTGAGAAGAAAAAGGAAATGACAGCATTCACCCCCCAGTGCTGGGCTGAGGACACTACAGCCTCCCCCACCCATGTGCTCCCAAATCCCTGTTCCTCTGCCACCAGCCTCTGCAGAGCATGGATTCTGAGCAGTGCTGGCCTCCTCATGTCACCCAGCTTTCCAGACTGCAGTCTCACCTAAGTGGGTTTGAGTTACAGGTCACATGCCATGCCCTAGCTGCAAGGGAAGCTGGTAGAGCAAGTTTTCTGATGTAGGGAGTTCCAAACGCGTGGGGCAATCAGAACCATGCCAGAGTTGCAGGGAGGGCCAGCGCATGTGAGCATCCCTTGCCAGAAGGAGCCATCAGAACCCAGAGCCAGGTGGGTGGGATGGGCACACCAAAGCTTGTCTTCCCCAAATGAGCTGGGTGTTGTGGGGAGTCCAGAGATGCAAACAAGGCTCCAGATGAAGCTCCGGGTACAGGGAACTCCAGGCTACCCCCGGCATTGTCCTGCCTGGGGCTCCTCAAGTTTTCATCCAAGACCACTTCACACCCACCACCCAGCTGGGCTGTGTTAGGGAAATGCTGCACTAACTTTAGTTTTGGCATTTATGTAATTAGAGTCCCACTATATTTATGCTGCCCCCAATCCTCTACAGAACGCAAAGAGATGCATGTAACACTGTGCATTTTTATGTCCAGGATAAGGCACAAATGACTTTACCCTTTACTATTTTGCAACATATACAAAATAGTAAGATACACAGTAGACTGTGTATCCCCCTTTTTTTTTTTTACCTGTTTCTTTTTTAGTGGCTGTAAATGACACATTTTATAATATCTCCCAAATTTGTGCACAGGAATTCTGAGAGAGCTTGGCTGAACAGTTCTGCTGAGCCCATGATGTTGACTAGTAACCCTTGGTGATGTTCATCTGATTTGCTGATGGTCTGGAGGGTCTAAGATACCAAGGCAGAAGCTTCAAGCCTCTTAAAAACATAGGCCCAGGACTGTCATAGTGTCGCATCTGACATACTATGTCAAAAGAGTCACAGGACTGTGTGTGTGTGCATGTGTGTGTGTGTGTGTGTGTGTTTTAATTTAGCTACATGGAAGCTCCGTGCTATGCTGAAGGCTCCACTGTAGCAGTTCCAGGAGCCCCGGGGCCTGCATGTGTGCAGTGTTCTCTCTCCCCATGTTCCCTGGTCTGGTCTCCCCTTTGCAT
This sequence comes from Papio anubis, assembly GCF_008728515.1. NCBI lineage: Eukaryota > Metazoa > Chordata > Mammalia > Primates > Cercopithecidae > Papio > Papio anubis. The sequence continues at coordinate 23,287,192 of NC_044989.1, forward strand.
TTCGTCGTGATTTTACTGTACCTTTTCTTAACGGTAGCACCAGTCTCTCTGTTAACAGGGGTGGGAGTGAGACAACATCATGGGTCTGTTCCTTGGGGTCTCTCTCCAAGCCTGTGTCACCCCCACGGCTCCCTGGTGCAGGTGTCCCATTATACTGGTTGTAAATTCCTCCAGGGCAGGACTTTGCCCAGTACGGATCCCTGGTACCTGGTGGTGCCTCTGGCCCAGAGAGGGTGCTCAGTGATGCTCAGCAGAAGGCCACCCTGCCAGCCGTGTCTGCACCACATGGTACAGGGCATCGTGGCCTGCAGGTTCCGGTCTGGGAGACAGTTTCCTTGGCAGGAGAGAGCTGTGGGTGCTGGCGTCATCATCCCTCCAGAAAAGGCCCATGTGTACCCCGGAAGTGGACTCTGAAGCCTGTCTCTGCCAGATGTATCTAGGCTGAAAATGCACTGTTTGCTGTGGGGTCCTTTGGTGACTTGGGCCCCAATCCATCTGCCAGATTGAATCCTGCCTAGCTTTTGTGGCCCAGCCCCAGCCCATCTCTTCTGGAAGCTTCTTCTCGAGGCTTCATTGATTCACCCTCTTCTGACATCCTTGGGCAAATAGTGGAGGGTGCTGTGTTCTGTTTTCTCCAGGAGACTCCCCCAGGTCCCCCCAGCTCAACAGAGGCAGTAGTCACCCCTCAGTGTCCATGCCTTGATCGTATCCAGGCATCCAGAGGGGCTGACGGGTTCTGCTGGTCAGTGGATTGGGCCATCCAGGGCTCCAGCAGCATCCAGGACAACGGTGTTAAGGGCCCCAGCATACACGGCCCCCATGATATGGAAACCTCAGCCCCCCAGTGAGGGAACCGTGCTGTTTCACTGCTCTGCTCTGTGACTCGTGTCATTCACTCTCCCTGGAATCCACCCTGTGCATTCATTCATTCATCGAGCCAACAGTGATGCATGCTTCTTCCATTGGCCAACAGTGTAGCTCAGAGACCCTGCCCTCTTGGAGTTATGGAGCTTTGCCTGCAAAGATGGGGCAGAAACAAGGTCCTGGGGGTAGTGCGCTACGTACTGTGGTCATTGGGTGCACAGAGAGTAGAGGTGAGAACAAGCGAGGCCTGGGAGGACCCCAGGGGAGTCCCTGCCATCTCTCAAACCTCAAACCTCCCTTGCCACGCAGGACACTGCTAGTCTATGCGGTACCTTTCTGCAAAGTAGAAAAAGGGGTTTCCTCTGGGCGGACAGATTAGCAAAAGCATCTCGGGGCTGTGTGTCACAGACTCCTGGGTCCACAGCCCGCTGAGCAAAGGGTACTCCATGGGCATCCACTGCTCCTGCCTCCCCGGGTGAGTGTCAGCCCCTCGCCCTCTACTAGGCATCTTTCATTGCACACCACCTACGGCCCTACACACTTTTCCCTAAATTAAGCAGGTCCCTCAGAGCAGCTCTGTGGGCCGTGCACGGCTGGTTCCGCCCAAGCTGGTGGAGTGAACCCACGTGTCCTCTGAGACTGCTGCAATGTGGAGGCCCCCAGCCCCCATGGTCAGCAGGTGCCTCCCACTCTGCACTGCCTCACAGAGAGCTTCAACCATACAGGCCCTGGGTCTTTAGTGTTCTTCAGTTGCTGAAAGAAGCAGGATGCTGTCAGCTGCCATAAAACTGTGACCTTTGAAAATTTACAAGAGCTCAGGGTTTAAAAAGCGTCTGCGTTAATGATGCATCCCATTAGCATCTCATTAAAGGAAAACCAAGAGAAGCCTGCTCAGGCCCGATGATGGGCAGATAGGGCCACTCCGTGGGGCCAGGCACGGAGAGGCTCTCCTGGTCTGCCTCTCTCTGCCAAGTGCCATCATGTCAGTGGAGCAGAAGGCATGGCAAGGAACACTGGGGAACGGCCAAAGGTCTGGGTGGCTTCACTGGTGTCCCAGATGATGGCAGGGGGAGGGCATGAGGTGAGGCTTGCTCAACTCTGCCTTCCTCCCTGCTGCCCAGGCTAAGTTCTCCTGGTTGGTTTTCATGGCATTCTTGTGTCGTCAGCACCCCCCGACCAGGAGGCATGGAAATCAGGGTGGCCTGGGCTTGCGGGGATTGTGAACCATGGGAGGAAAGAGTTAGCAGGAGCTGGGCTCAGAGCTGGACCCACGGACCTGAACATGGTCCCCTAGAAGCTTCCAGAACCCAGGGACCATGTGGCTTTACTGAGGGCCTGGAACTCATTGCAAGAGGGGGCTGTGGTCAGGCTGCGCTGACGCACATCACCAGTGGCTCTGCATGTCACCTACCCGGGGGCCCAGGCTCCTCGGCAAAGGGCACACCCCGTGTCCAGGTTTTTTCTGGAGAAAGTGGAGGAAGGAATGTCATTGCATTGTTTTAATAAAATAAATAAAATTCCTGAACTACAGGTTGCTTGTAGCTTCAGATGTTGTGAGTGCTTAGTAGAAAATGGGTAGCCTTGTGTATCTTTCCTAAAGAAGAAAAAAAAAAGACTTTTGGTTCTCACCACAGAGCTGCTTTCTTATACATAAGAAATTGCTTGTAGTATTCATGAACGACACAGCCAAATAGCAGGCCGGTTGTAGCCCACTTCGCCTGCTCACAGCCCATCTGGGCCCGCCTCTGCACACCCGGGACACCCCAGCGTCTTTGCCTCAAGCTGTTCATGTATCGAGTCCTCCCACTGTGACGCAGCAGCCACTTGAGGGCAGGGCTGAGTCTCGGTCATCCGCATCCCCAGTGCCTAGAGCGGTGCCCGATATAGACCTAAGGCAGAAGAAACAAACTAAATGAATGAGCGGCAGGAGTGCTCTGAAGCCAAGGGGCTGAGCAATCTGTGTTGGAAAAGTGAGATTTTTTCAAGTTCAGAAACTCCAACAATTTTAGGGTGACCGTTGGAACTCCTGAAGTTTTAGTGCTCAGAACATGAGGACCCAAACTTGAGGGGACCCCAACCTCCTCTCCTGGAGGCAGGGGCTATTCCAGGGCAAGTTTCCAGAAGCTTCCCTTCCCTGTCAAGTTGCCAGGCCGGAGTGTGATTCAAGAGGGGAGAAGAGTGTCTGTCGGAGGATGCTGAAAACCTCAACAGCCTCTTGCCTGGGACACCTCCAGCATCCCGCACCGCGGAGAGGGGCTGCAGCACCTCCTCCAGGCAGGAGGGGCTTCTGCGCTGTCCGTGAACGGAGTGCTGGTCATGAGGCTGGGATCTTCGCATTCACACTTTGCTCCCGGGGACGGCATGGGACTTGGCATAGGCTCCTTCTCCCTCGGATGCCTCTGATTCCGAGGAAAGCAGTCTCCCTACCTCTGAGCCACCAGGACCTGAGAGCCTGGAAATACAACGAAGGCTGCAGAGTGGATAGATCCTTCAGACAGGGCACACGTTAAAAGCTGTCTATTTGGAGAATGCTGGAAAAACCATGCTATTGTTCCCTAAGACTATTAGTGAGTGCAGCGAAGTCCCCAACCCCCTCTCCTCCCAGCTTCTGCCTGTCCCACAGATAGAAATGGGGCAGGCCCTCTGATAAGGAAGCTTGTCCCTTGAATTGTTCTTTTCTCAGGAGATTCACCCTTTTCCTTTGTTTCTTGCTCTGTTCACAGAAGCAAAGCATCTGAAATGCAGGCCAGAGATAAAGTGCAGCCTGATGCAATTAGCAGAGCGCAGCCCACAGATCCTAATGGGATACGGCTCCCGCTCCTCCATCAGGCCCTTATGGAGGCGCTGTGTGTCGTCTGCACTATGCGTCAAAGCCCCAAGTGTTGCCCAGCCTCCCTATCCACACCCCCTCTCTGTGCCTGGCACAGAACCCAGGAGAGCCACTCTGGTCAGAGGGGCTCAGCAGCAGGCCCTGTCTCCCACCAGCTGGGTTCCTGGGTCAGGTTTCATCAGAAGTCACGGTAAGGACCATGGTCCTCACCTGAGAGGCCTGCAGATGCCCCTGGAGGCTCCTGTGTTCTTCTGTGGCTGTTCCTGGTGGGCATCCATATTCACCCCTCATCCCACACCTGGTTGGGCTCTGGCTGTGCTCTGAGGAACTGTGCTCACTCTTCCCAGGGCCACCTGTCCTGACACCCACACCCCCGCATATCCCAGGTATCTTATCCCAACCTCTCCAGCATGTTTCCAGGAGTATTTTCATTTGTTTGTTTGTTTTTTGCCTATATATATAATGGCCATAGTAAAAAAAAAAAAAAAAGGAAAATACGGAAAAGTATAGATAATAAAATAAGTTACCCATAATCCCCTCACCCAAGAATAACATCCCTGTTAACATTTTGGTCATTTCCCTCCTACATATATTGTCTGACACAGGTGTGTTTGCATAGGGAGGCCATTTGTGTGTCATTCTGGGGCCTGTTTTTCTCATTAAACATTATAGTGTAAGCATTTTGTCATCAAGAATTCTTCACACATGATTTTTGATAGCTATATAATATTCCGTTATAAGGCTGTGGCTCAGGGAGACAAATGCTGTCCTGGTGGTTTTTGGTTTTGTTTTTGTTTTTTCACTCTGAGGTTTATTTTTTCATTCATCTGCAAATCTGAGCTAGAGAGTGGGCTCACAGAGCGGAAAGCCTGCCTCCTTCCTGCACAGAGGAGCTGAGGGTCCCACCGTCCACCTAGGAGCAGTATCTGAGCTGTCCCTGCCATGGGCCTCAGCTCCCACCTTCCCCACGCCTCCTCCATAGGACGACTGGGCCTCAGAGGCTGGGGTGGGGGCAGGATGGGAAAGGTATAAAGTCCCTCACCTGCTACCTGCCGGTGGCCCCTTGGAAAGCTGTCCTCTCCTGTGTCCAAGAGCCAGCCAGTGGTGACATAGAGGCTGGGCTGGGCACACAGTGCTCAGCACATGCCCTGATAAGTTGGTAGCATCTGTGTGGCTGTGGTTTGTGGATGGTCCGAGGGCCGGAGATCCCATCTCATAGCTCAGAACGCTCTTCCCATTGTGATAGGGCTGGTAGAGTGAGTGGCCACGGAGGGTGTCCAGGGAGGCACTGGCCTGGGTGTTCCTAGAGGCAGGAGTTTAGCAGAGGTCCCAGCTGCTACTACTATGGCAGAACCATAGTAGGCTCTGTCTCTGACCCTGTGCTCAGTGGGCGAAGCTTAGGCAACGGGAGGCTTGTTTTGGAGGCTAGGTCCCTCCTAGGGAGTCTTGTTCTGGAGAATGGTCCCTGGCCAGGCCATGCTCACCTCCTCATCTGCTTCCCACAGGCTCCTGGCATCTCCAAGGCAGACAGTCAGTCCCAGGGACTGGCGACCAGCATCCGGTGGGGGCAGACGCCTATCAATCAGTCCACACCCTGGGACACTGATGAGCCACCCTCCAAACAGATGAGGGAGAGTGACAATCCAGGTATGTCCCTCGTCGGCAGATAGAAACGACTGAGCCCAGGGCTTGGTGAGAAGCTGGAGGCTTCCTGGGGACCCCAACTCCTGCACAGCAGGTCTTGACCCTGTCAGGGTCAGAAGCCCCCTCGTCAGGTTCAGGGGGAAAGGCACTGTGTGTAATTCCCTGTGAAGGAGCTGTCTCTCTACTTCTTTCTTTGCTACTCAAGGACTCCAGAGAGCAAAGGGAGTGAGAATGACATTGTTGGGGTGACTTTGAATTGGCTCCGGATTCTTTTGAATCATCATTCCCAAACCTGGGTACTCTGATTCATAACAAATTTCTTGAGACATGCCTTCCAGTAAGGTTTTTCCTTGCTAATGGTTGTATGACAACTGGGGTGTTCTACCCTCGGGAACTGGGAATTAACTCACCAGCTCGTACAACATCCCAGCCCTTCTTTGGACAGCTCCAGCCATAATGAATGCCCTCTCTTTTATCTCCCGTTGGCCCCAGAGCCCCCCCTTAGGATCCACAGAACACCTCAGTTTGCCCCTCCACACAACAGCCCCACAGGTGCCAGGAGACCCCTTTCATGCCCCTCTCAAAGTCTTAGGATAAACACCCCAGGCTATTCAGCCATGCCCCACAGCCCATAGATTCCAGGCCCTTTGCCTTCCAGGGCTTTGCTCTGCCCCCTGCATCCCTCTTGAAGTGCAGCGTCCAGAACTCAATGCAAATAGCCCATGAGTGGTCTGCCCGGCACGTGCTTCCTTCAGCACCTCTGGTCTCATCACTGCTCAGCTAGTAGCCACGTCACATGCTGCCTCAACAGCACCCCAAGATGCCCCAGCAGCTACAGTTACCCCTGTTCATGTCCTCACAGTTGGGCTTAGGCAGCTGGGTTTGGGGACCCAATAGCAAGCCCTCATCAGTGTCCCCCTGTTTGCTGTTAGGATCTCTTAGACATCAGCTTCTGTTGCTGACCCCACCCCTCCCAATTATGTTCCCTGCAGACTCCACGTCAGGACCAAGTCACGGATTAAAATGCTGGGAGCTTGCCACATATAACTAGAGACTTCTCTTTAGGTCTCTTGTACCCTTGGACCATTCACCACATCATAAGTAAATCACCTCCATGGCACTGTGTCTCTGTGTCTCTGCCACAGAGTCCCCTGGGCCCCGCCCATTGTGCTCTGAAGTTGTGACGCATTTTTCCAGGCTCCCTGGCTAATCCTGGAAAGAGTAGAGCTTGGGATGACATGCCTTGTGCCTAAGACACCCAGGCTGGCTCATAATGACACCACCTCCCCTCTTCAGGTTTGGGGACAGTTCTCATCAGCAGCCCGTTCTAGAATCTTGCCATGACTTCACTGAAGTTTCTTGGCTTCCAGTTCTCCCTGACCTCTCTCATTATCAAAATCATAAATATGTGTTGCACATGTATCACGTGTCCTGTTCTGTGCATCATCACAATGCTTACGGAACTGGCTCGGGAAAAGCTTGGGCCTACGGTCCCTCGGCTGGGAAGGGGCGACCCAGGCCTCGTACCGTGGTCTATGTGACTCTGAGCCTCGCTCCTCACCACCAGACAGTGGCTCTCCCTTGGACAGTGGTCTGGTAGTGACCCGCCATCTTAGCTCCTGCCCCACGTTGGCGCCATTTTCTTTCTGAGAGGGAGCTCCCAGCTCCACATTCTATCCTGTGGGGCTTGTGGTGCTGAGTGGCCCTCTGCCCCCTACTCCCTCTCTCTCCCCATCCTCAGTCTACGCTGCCACCCCAGAGCAGCTGTGAAAGCCAAGGTAGCATTTGGGCCATGGAGACCTGGCCCCAGGCTCATTCAGTCAGAGGCAGCCCAGACTGGCCTTCCCTGTCATGGTGTCTCCCAGTTTCCCTCACAAGCCCCCTTAGGTCACCCCGCCTGGCACAGCTGACCTCGCCTCTGCGTCGGCTCTCAAGAGGTGTATCTGGACCCCACCTTGTTCAGCCAAAGTTTTCTTAAGGACTAAAGTGGAGTTCTCTTGTTTCCCCCAGGGCTGGCCATGTCTACATTGCCTAGCACAAGGCCCGCCCTCCCCAGCAAGGCCTGGCCAGCCTTTCCACACGTCCCCCACCCGGGCCCCTCCCTTCCTGCGAGGACCAGGCTCCAGTGCCCTCACCTGAGGGCCCAGCGAACACCCCCGTCTCCACCATCCCCTTCCCCTGCCTCCTTCAGAGGCGAGCTTGCAGAAAGGGAGGAGAAACCCCAGCATTTATGGAGCGTTCACCACCTGCCAGACACTCTGCTAGTTTTGTTTTGTTTTGTTTTGTTTCCAAGTACATCTTCCTCATTCAGTTCTTCCCAGTAGTCCCCCGAGGTAGGTATTGCTAATTGCATTTAATAGATGAGAAGAATGAGGATCAGAGGAAATAAGAACTTGCTGAGGTCAGGCGCGGTGGCTCATACCTGTAGTCCCAGCACTTTGGGAAGCTGAGGTGGGCAGATCACCTGAGCTCAGGAGTTCGAGACTAGCCCGGCCAACATGGAAAAATCCCGTCTCTACTAAAAATACAAAAATTAAGCAGGCATGGTGGTGCACACCTGTAATCCCAGCTACTCAGGAGGCTGAGGCAGGAGAATCACTTGAACCTAGAAGGTGGAGGTTGCAGTGAGCTGAGATCACACCACTGTACTCCAGCCTGGGCAACAGAGTGAGACTCTGTCTCAAAAAATAAAATAAAAAAGAACTTGCTCCTGAGGCTCTTAATTACTAAGTGGCAGAGCTGAGAGTGGAACCCAAGTCCCCAAGTCTCTCAAAGGGCTCTGCTTCCTTCTCTCTGCTCTGCTGCCTCTCACCTCTCCCAGGCATGCCTTGCTTCCTCCTCTGAGCCCCAATAGCTGTTTGTTCATAGACCCCCAGCACACTTATCCTGGGCTGCCACGATCACAGATTCCTAATCGGTCAGTTCCTGTTCGCAGGTGTCTCATTCACCTCTGTGACCCAGCACCCAGTGCAGGGCCTGGGGTGGTCAGTGTTTGTTGAGTGAATATGTAACCGGCAGATGACGTTTCTTCCATCTCCCTTACAGGCACAGGGCCATGGGTGACCACGGTGGCCGCCGGGAACCAGCCCACCCTGATCGCACACTCCTATGGAGTGGCCCAGCCTCCCACCTTCAGCCCGGCTGTGAACGTCCAGGCCCCGGTCATTGGGGTGACCCCCTCACTGCCTCCCCACGTGGGGCCCCAACTCCCGCTGATGCCAGGCCACTACTCGCTCCCTCAGCCGCCCTCTCAGCCACTGAGCAGCGTGGTGGTGAACATGCCCGCCCAGGCCCTGTATGCCAGCCCTCAGCCCCTGGCCGTGTCCACACTGCCCGGTGTGGGGCAGGTGGCCCGCCCAGGACCCACCGCTGTGGGCAACGGCCACATGGCAGGGCCCCTGCTGCCTCCACCGCCGCCAGCCCAGCCGTCCGCCACTCTCCCCAGTGGTGCCCCTGCCACCAATGGGCCCCCCACAACTGACTCGGCCCACGGGCTGCAGATGCTGCGGACCATTGGCGTGGGGAAGTATGAGTTCACCGACCCAGGGCACCCCAGAGGTAAGTCCTGCTGCCACGTGCCTGCCCACAGGCCTGCGTCTGCACCTCCCTGCGCGGTCACTGCAACACCACCGGGACAGGAGTGTGCTTCATGCCAGCTCCTTCACTGGCCTCCCCAACCCAGAGGCTGCAGTGGAGCCTCTGCCTGCCCAAGACAACTGGCCTGAGATGGGGGAAGGAGGGGAAAAGTGTGGAGGGCGGGACAAGGAAGGTGGGGAAATGCACCTGGGTAAGAAGAGGGAGCCCAGGAAGAGGAAGGAAGGGAGAGCCTGCAAAGCCCAGAGCCCGCCCCCTCCAGCCCAAGCCCTGGCCATTCTCACCTCCAACCCCCAAGGTCAGGCCAAGATGCAAAAGGGTGAGAGTCATCCACTCTTAGGGGACCACAGAACAGTCCCTTTTGGGGCCTTCTCCATGTTCTACCCACGAGGAAATTCAGAGCATGAACTGTGTCCTTCCCAGGGAAAGCACCCTCGGTCATGCCATCAGATGAGAGCAGTGCCCAAGGCAATTTAGTTAGGCCCAGGAGACGTTCCCAGACCATCTTGAGGCACTTGAATGTTTCGTTTCAAGGATCCAGGGGTGACTTTGTGAGACCTTGGGAAAGAGCACCTCCAGCCTCAGCCTTCAGTTAACCCTCTTCTCCCAGCCTCAGAGGAGTTTCACTCCAGGGAACTCGAAGGTAAAGCCTTCAGAACAGAGCCTCTGGAAGGATGCATGCTGGACATGGTCCTAGCTGGAGTTCCCAGTCTCAGGATTAGGGTTCTTGATGTCTGTATGAGGGATCAGTCCAGACTGGAAGGCAGAAGGGGACAGGAGGACCAGGGCACACATATGAGGCTTGCTGGGTTCCTCTGCTATAGGTTTGCCTAGCCCTTAGCACCCCAGACAAGCCAAGTCCCTGCTCCTGCTGGATGGATGCAGTGGGGAAGGCTGCTGGGCCACTGCCAGGTACAGGCAGCTCCCTGGCAGGAGGGAGCAGGAGAGTCCACGGCAAGCAGTCTGCCCCAGTGGGGTATCTACATCTCCTTTGAAAGAGGAGACTAGACGGTCCTAGAAAGTATGCATCTCTGGGCACAGCTTCCCAGCCTTCCCACGTAAAACCCCTTGAGATAGCATTTTGGGGGGCTCTGCCTCTCAGCAGAGCAAGGAACCCCACTGGCCACTCTCCTGTCTTCTCTCCCAAGTCTCTTCCTTTGTCATTTTAAGCAATTTTCAGGCCTTGTCAAGCATCCCAACAATAAAGCTCATGTCTGGTTGCGGTCGGGTTTAATTCCCAATCTGGCTGAGCCCTGACTGCTTTTGTTTTGGAAATCAGCACTAGTTTTAAATGACGAAATTATAGAAAATTACCTCTAAATTCTGGTAAACTCTTGCTTTAAGATCTTTTTAAAAAAATGACTAAATTGATTTTTTGTTTGAATTGTTTTGGTTAAGCTCTGTCTCCCTTTAAAAAAAGAAAAAGAAAGAAAGAAAGAAACTTACTCCCAGCTCAAGTTCATGAGTCACCAACTCTGACAACTGGGCAGTGGGAATCCTGCTTCCAAGGCTATGCCAAAGCCCAAGGCACCAGGCGGCATATTCTCTCCCCACATCGCCCCTCTGGGGTCTTCTAGGGCTAATGCAAGATCTTGCTGGCTTGCCACGTTCCAGGCATGCATCTAGGAAAAGGAGCTGTTTTGTGCAAAAAGGTAACTAGCTGAGATAGGACTGGAGTCCCTAGTTTGGGGCTCAGCACCAAGCTGGGATCCACCCCACTGAAGCTGCTGGGTGCAGGCAGCTAAACATTGTCAGCCCTGAGCCCATGAGATCAGAAAGACACAGGTGGCAGGGACAGGACCTTGTAGGACTTCTGTGCCCACGGGGTCCATGACCATTGCAGAGCTGTTCCTGTAACCTCTGTGCGGGGACCTGAGGATGTGAACCATCCTCTGTGGTCCTGAGCCAATGGACAGGAGGGGACAAGAAATAGGGGCCCTGCAAATATTCCCTCTACCAGGCCCCACTGGGCAGACTGAGGGCCAGGTGAGGGCCAGGGATGGGGTGGACCTAGAAAGTGTGGTGCAGCCCTGCCTTCTGGTGAGCCAGCGAGACCCACCAGTCAGTGACAACAACTGACCCGTCCATCACCCTGATTTCCAGAGGTTGCCAGCACACTGGCTCTTTCCTTGAAATTCCATGTGACTCGCTTCTCTATTTACGGCCTCATCAGTTGATTTATCCCCTTGTATTTGTGGGGAAGAAAGAGTGATGCATGCGCCTACAAATGCCTCCAAACTCAAGCCTGGGTGGGTTTTGGTTTTTTTTTTTTTTTTTGTGATGTATAAGTAAATCTCTTTTCATTTCTAATCTTAAAAGCCTTTATTGCTGAAGCTATAATTTGTCTGTCAGACCTAATGTCAAACAACTGCATATTTTTTAAAATAAGAAACCCGAATTTTGAAACTAAATCTTTGAAACTTGCCGTATGAGAGTCATGCTCCTAACAGGACCACGTGGGCTTGGATTTGGGTCACTTTTAATTTTGCCCCTTAGGATTTTACATCTCTGAAGCCCAATTGATTTCACACTCCTAAATGACAGACAGCTGGCTCCAGGCGGGAACAGGAGGCTCTGCGTGATGGCGTCAACACAAGTCAGAACTCCACTTTGGAAAAGAAAAGAACTTTCCTTTTCTCCTGTTCTCTGTTTGAAACCTTGCCCAGCATTATAATAAGATCCACCATGCAACGCCTTGAGATCTAGCTCATTAAAGTCCCCGATTTTCCCGGCTATTGTTTGACGTGACAACCTGGCCTCTCCCAGGGTTGAGTAATTATGGGGAGATTCCCCTCCACGAAGAACAGGTCTTGCCAGCCAGAGGGATGGGCCACTGGTATTTTTAGACTTCATTAGTGCCCTGATTTAAAATTTCACATTTTGTTTCTTGTAATTATCTTCCGATCCACTGAGCTAAAATTTCAGTTGGGGTCCTATTAGTCTGCTTTTCCAAAAAGGGCATTGGGACTTTAATTTAAAACTTAACCAGTTGAAAAATAAAGGTGGCGTGGAAATGCTTTTTGATTTGCAATAGGTCAAGCAATTGTCTCTCATCTGTGACTAGAGAAGCCAGCTTGCGCGCCGTTCACTTTAATGAGTGTTATTTAAATGCATTGAGCACATATAGATTTTCTTAAGAAACGTACAAGACAAATCTTTCTTTCTCTAAGAACAATTTGGGGGTGGGAGCAAGCTGTAGAATTTTTTTTTAGATGATATATTGAAAGCTAATTAAAAATAGATTTCATGTGTGCAAAGTGATAAGGGAGGAAAAAAGAATTCGTTCCATTTGAATCCTGTTATGAAGTACCTAAGACATTTGTCTCGTCGTTGGATTGGAACCGCTGAGCTAACATGTGGGGAGAGGTGTGGCCAAGCTCAGGCCTGGGTGAGACCTGGAGTCAGTGTTACTATGCCTGGGACCCCGTGAACCCAGCTGTGCGTGCCTGATGACATAGCACAGGCTATGAATGTAGCTATTTCTACCCCTGCCGCCTTTGGCAAACAGTTTTTGGTGGCTCAGAGGATGCATGGGGACCTTTCAAAGTACCAGGCTCCAGGCCTAGTGGTGAGCTGCAGAAAGGCTATTGTGTCTTCACCTGCCTGGCTTGGAGTGAAAAGCCAGGCTGCACCTGCTCCTACCTGCTTCTAGACCAGAAAGCAAAGCTCGTGTCAACCTGAGCAGGGAAAGGTATCTCTTCTTACTTTATATTTTGCAGGCCTAGGGTGAGGGGTCATGAGGATCCATCTACAGGCTTGGCCTCCCTTCTGGGAAGCCGTACTGGAAGAGAGGGATGGCTCAGCCCCTTCCTTTGGTTCTCCAGCTCCTCCCTTCCCATTTTGGCACTGGACCTCCACCCCATGGCACGGTGTTCATCCTCGCTGCCACATTCGCCCCTGTCTTCACAGGTAACAGTGATGAGATCTTGTGAAAATACTTTGAGGCACAGGGAATAGCCATGTGACTGGGACAAGCCTCCTCACTTCTCTGATCCTTTCTTTCCTCGTCTTTAGAATGGGGGTGACAGTACCACCCTCATAGAGCCTCGGGGAGGATTGAGTGAGATTGTGGACATGACCGTACGTAGCACTGTGCCTGCTTACCACCAAAAGCAGCTCTGACTGTTGCCTCTGGCCCAGGGTCTAGAGAGTTCAGCAGAGAAGGAGGCTAGGGAAGGGGCAGAAGGCCAGGCCCTCCCCAGCGCAGAGGAGATGGAAGAAGCCCATGCTTGTTCACAGGGCTGGCAACCCCTGGTCAAGCCATTTAACTTAGGGATGGGGACCCCTTCCCTAAAAGGGAGGTTGGATGCATCCCTTTTCTGGCAGGAGGACTCAGGATGGCTCTCCCCAGGCATGAGGCCTGGCACTGATCTCATCTCTGCTTGCCCCACACTCTGACATGTCCAGGGCACATTGTTCTTCCGCAGCCTCCATAAATATTCTGGAAGAAGCTGGGAATGCATGATAAAGCTGTTCGCCTACACTCAGGCCAGAGGCACAGAATGTTATCCAGACGGAAATTGTCTTCCCACAGACCTATTCTTCCTGTGTCTGTGCCTCAGAAATGCCAACATGAATTCATCCAGGGTTCAAACTCAAGGCCTGCGTCGTCTGTGGCCAGCCCTTTGTCCACCTCTAGCACTAAGTCTGAAAACTCAATTAATTCAGGTTTCTACGTATCTCTCCTCTGCTCTTCTGTTCCCCCACCACCCCACCATCAGGCCACCGTCACCTCTGGCCTGCACGCTGGCCTCCCAGCCCACAGTACATTCCTTCCAGTCCGGCTCTGTGGTGCAGCCAGAGTGATTTTTCAAAATGCAGGTCTGGCCCTGCCACACACTGTCCAACGAGCCAGCTGCTCTGGGGATGATGACCAGTGCTGACTCGGTGCTTGCCCCGACTTCATCCTTTGCTGTTCTGCTCGCAGGCTGCCCGCAACACCCCAGGCCTTGGCTCTCCAGTCTAGCTGTGCGCTGTGCCTCGGTCGAGTGCCTGTGAGACTGTTTGACTGTGAGCCCCTGAGGTCGGGGGCAGCAAGGACGCTATCTCATCCCCACTCCCCGCTCAGCATCCGAGCCAGTGCCCGCACTCAGAGATGCCTCAGAAGCATCTGATGAATGTGAGCACAAAGCACTGGGCTGAGAATTACCCACCAGGGTTCTGTGACTTCCCCCTTCCCTTCACATGAAAGCAGGTCAGTGCTCAGGGCCCCAGGCATACAGGGATGGAAAGTGCCCTTAGGAGAGCTTGTTCTGCAACCCGTCACCCACCTACACCTGACCCACGCCTGTTTCAGACTTCCTTCTGTACCCAAGCACCTCCACTACATCCTGCCCCAGACCATACAGGCTCTGGAACTCTGCCTCAGTTTCCTCATCTGTAAAAGGGGGAGAAGAATAGAACCCACTTCTTACAGTTGTGAGGATTGAGTTATTTTACGTACTCCTAGGCTTGGTATATTGCCTAGCATGCAGGAATCACTATAAAACTGTTCACTGTGATTATTTTACTGGTACCAGGGCCATCTTTCAGTGTCCACGGCCTTTTAGCGTCCCAGGTTAATGAGTCCCAGGAGATATCATGATATTTGAAGCATCTAGCTCCCAGGGCATCCACCGTGAACAGAAGAAAATCCCCTTCTCCCATTGTAATGTTTGACAGTCCTCCACTGGCCATAACAACCAGCAGGAAGCAGCCTGTTGCTAGGAGCTTCTCCCTAATTCTGGGAGCTATCTGTCTTGAGAGAGCTCCTCCTACCTCCACCCAGGGGCTCTCAGTATCCCGTGGCATTCAGCTTGATAATCAGGGTTCCAGGGACACCGCCGGGGCCAGGTCCTCCATGGCCACATCAATAGATGGGACCAAAAGAATTCTCTGGCTCCTCCAGACCAAACAGCCAAAGCTGCAGGCAGAGAGAGTTGATTAGGAGGGTGTGGCTGGCAGCATGGATGGTGGCTGAGAGCCCAGATTCTGCAGCAGACTGCTTGGGTAGAATTCAAACTCCACTTCCCACTAACCCCATGAACTTCTGCTAGAAAACGGGTGTTTCTAAGCCTCAGTTTCCACATCTGTAACTTGGAGGTAATAGTGCCATCCTCACAGACATGCTTTGAGGATTTAATAATGTATGTAAAGTCTTAGCCCAGTGCCTGGCACACAGTAGGCTCAAATAATATTAGCCGTTGTTATGACCACTACTGTAAATCCTAAAGACTTCTGGAGAAGAAAGCAGGTCTGGAGCACCTTAACCTCAGGACCACCACTGCTTTTAAAGCAGGGTTGTCCAAAATAATCTCCAAGTCTGACTAAATGGCTCACAACATGGATCTGAAACCAAACCGCCATCCCACCCTTGCCCTGACTTTCCAGCCCCGACCCCTGACACACACACCCTCCTGCAGGCAGTGTGTGTCTCAGAGCCTGGGGAATTCAAAACTCCATCTGCACAAGGCTCTTCGTCCTCGCCTGCGCTGTACCTGCCCCAGCCCTGCTCAGGAAGCCTCCCCTCCTCGCGGGGCTCTGTCCTCACGGGGCTTGTTCATCAGTAATTGGAGAGTTGTCCAGGGCTTAACGGTTTTGTTAACAGATCATTTGACTATGAGTGAACCGGGCAAGCGGAAAGATGCCGCAAAGGCCGCTGGACCACCCAGGAACAGTGTCATCCTGGGAGCAGGAGGTGACCCCTGGCTGCCCCAGCCTGCTCAGCAGGGCACAGGCAGAGCGAGGCACCCCGGGCCCTCTCTCTGTGGGGCTGCGGGAGCAGATGGCCTTTCAACCCCAAATCTCTGCTGAGTATCTTCAAGGTCAGAAGCCCTGCTCTGGCCCCAGTTGTCTGACAGGGCCAGAGGTCACCCTGCCCATGGGGCTGAGAGGGCTCTTCCGACGGGAGCCAAGGGCGGGGACATTTCCTTCCTGGGGGCTTCAGGTGATGGTGCTGACCCGCGGCAGGAAGCCAGCTGCCCTGATCCTAGACACTGTCTTCCCTCAGGAGCAGCAGGCCCCAGCAGACACCGGCAGGGTAACCCGTGAGGTTCCAGGTCAGTGACACGCAGAGGCCACTCAGGAGCTTGAGTCATGTCCCCTCCCTCCCTGCTGCACCACCAAGTTTTTACTGAGCCATCACGTTGTGGTCTTAGGCACCTCCTGTGCACAGAGCCCACACGTGGCTTCTCTCCTGAGCCAGGCAAAAGAAACAGGCAGGGTGCCAGCTGCATGCCCCATGCAGTCTGGGCTCCTGTGCACATGAGGCCTGTGGCCATGCCAGGCCCTGGGAGAGAGGTGCAAGTCTGCCCTGGGGGAGCTGGGGAGACCAGGGGGTGCCAGCAATAAAGGCTCAGGGGCTGGAGAAAAGAGGGGTCAGGTTAGACAGAGCCTGCAGGAAAGTTAAGGGGACAGTGAGTGGTTCTACAAATGCCAGATCTTAGGAAAGAATGCTTGAGGGAAGTGCCAGAGACACAGAATTATGATTTTCCAATAGATCCATCTATCATAGAGTCACACACACACGTGTGTGCACACAGTTTGCAGGGCCTGTCCTGATTTGAGACAGGGTCAGCTAGTGAGTTAAGCACAAAGGCCCAAGCCATCCCTTTCTCTGAATGCTTGGCACGCCAAGCCCAGGGAGCCCGCTTGGGCTACTTGGCTGACTTCTTAGCCTCATCAGTTAGTGTTTGCTGGGGTAACAACCCAAGATCTTGCACAAGAGTCCATCGTCTCCGAGGCCATCCTGGTCTTGCAAGGTGAAGACCTCCTTGATCCTCAGGGGCTTTGAGCTGGGTAGAAAACACTGGGGGCCATTAACCCCCAACAGGGAAATCAGGTGCACATCCATGGGCAGGAAGTTCTCTGTGCACCCCGCTCTCTCCTGTCATGACAGGGGTTTAATGGCGAGTTTCCCGTTGCCTAACCACTATTTAAATATCTGGCATCTGCTGTCTGTGCCAGGAAAAGCATGCCATGCTGGACTGAGCCCTAGAGTTTTCTAGAGGTTGGGAGGAGTTTTGCGAGAAGGTGAGCTGGGCCACGGCGTGGGATGTGTGCTGCTTGTCCCCGTGTGATGGGGAGGGAAGGACATCATGGCACCCCAAATAGGAAACAAAACTGGAGAAAACATGGCACAAAACTGGTTCAATGAGAAACGATCTGGTTGAAATTACATTCCATTCAGGAGAACACTCACTATTCTAGAAATATAAGGGGTAAAAATAATACAAGCAGAGTATTTTAGGAGCACAAAACATTGTGTAAATTGCTTGAAGAAAAAATGGCTGAAAGGTCACCATCCATTGAAATCGTTGTCATTGCCTGTTTTCTTCGTGTAACTCTCTTCTTTGAAAAAGAATATATGTTTATATTTTTAAACCATTTGTATTATGTCTGTGTTCAAGGGAAGCCCAAGTGTTTTCAGTACACCACAAGGCAAATGCTCCTTCCTTTTACAGTGTCCTGGCAGCCTCTTGGATGACTAAGCACAGCACTGTGAACAGTCTGGTTCTGCCCACAGGCCTCTCACTACCTTGCCCTCCCCTCCTCCAAATGACCTCTCATTGTCATTGCTTAATGCCCTAGATCCAGGGCTACACACGATGCCAGTGTATATTCGTTTTCACCAACATCAGCAAAGTCAACGCCATGGCTACATCTTAGTCTGCTAAGGTGTGTCTTCCCTGGTCATGCTCCAGCCTGTCAAGTGCCTTTTAAAGGGACACAAGGGGACAGGCTAGGTGGCCTAGGGAGAGGGACTATCACCTCCTTGGTCTTGAGCATCATACTGCAGATATTCTAACTTTTCATTTTGTGCTGCCATCACAAAATACCACAAATTGGGTGGCTTAAACAACAGAAATGTATTTTCTCACAGTTCTGCAGGCTGGAAGTCCAACATGAAGGCGCGGGCAGGGTTGGCTTCTGGTGAGGCCTCGATTCTTGGCTTGCAAACAGCCGCCTTCTCGCTGTATCCTCACATGGCCTTTCCTCTGTGCATGAGCACTCCTGGTGTCTCTTCCTGGTCTTAGAAGGACACCAGTCCGACTGGGTAGGGACCCACCCTATGACCTCATTTAACCTTAATTTCCTCTTTAAAGGCTCTTTCTCCAGACACAGTCACACTGGGGATTAGGGCTTTGACATAGGAATTTGGGATGGGAGGGTACACGTTTCAGTCCATAACAGTCTACAAGTCTGTCTAGCTGGTGGATGGAAAGGGTAGCCCCTCACAAGGCACAGTTCCCATGTAGTTACAATGTCTGACTTCTACCTGTGGGTGTTTTCAGTGGTTTGCTTGAACCTTTTCATAAGTGCACTTTTGCCATTTTTATCCTGGTTTAGCTACAGGCTGCTCCCTCTGCTTTGTTAACTAAGCACTGAATATATTTCCCATGATTAGAATCATCCACACTTGGGGTTAATTGTTTTTCCATAGAACTTTCATGCTGGGAGGGAATCTACCGTCACCACTGGGAACTAAGCAGGAACCACCGATTGCTAGACAGTCTGTCCTGTTAAATGGTTAAGAGCTGTCTCTTCCTGTCACTCCATGGCCCTGCCCTCTGGAGCCATCCAGAGCAAAGCTGGTCCCTGTTCTACATGACAGCCCTTCAGCTTTGGGAGGGTGGCAGAATTTCCTTCTCTCCAGACCAAAAATCTCCAGTGGCCTCAGCTGCCCATCCTGCGAAGGACCCGTTTACCATGTGCGTGTCCTCCCTGGTCATGCTCCAGCCTGTCAAGTGCCTCTTAACGGGATACCAGGCGACAGTTGAGGTGGCCCAGGGAGAGGGACTGTCACCTCCTTGGTCTTGAGCATCACACTGCAGATATTCTAACTTTTCTCTAATAATTGTGGCTTATTTGGTTAAAACACACATTTATACTCACAGAGATATACAAATATACACTTAAACTTCCAAACGAAATGAAAAGAGAAAAAATTCTCTCCAAAGTCCTGCTGTCCACTCTGCTGGTTTCTTCGGTGTCCCCACCTCCTCCTTTTTATCAGGATCGAGACACCCCCAACCCCACCTTCATTCCAGCAGCTTTTTGCCCCTAACTTGGGAGCAAGCGAACTTGCCCTCTGAATTTTTGAATTATTTCCTTTTGAAGTCTAGGAGGTAGGTGTGTCTCAGCCCACCTACCCTACTCCCATACCCCAGCTGTGCACACTGAAGCAACTCTCCACCTTCCTCTCTGCTGATGGGAGTTTACTCCTGAGCAGCAACACATCTGCTCCGTTCAAACCCTTCTACCTCCGTCCTTCACCACCATAGTGCATGTCAGAGTAGGATGCTACCTACGGTCATCCAGGAAAACCTCACTTTACAGGTGGGGAAACTGAGGCTCAGAGGTATCACCTAGCTATCACATTTCCCCCAGAATCTGTCACCGGAAAGCTCCCTGTGAAACCACCCCTATGCCATGGTGCCCTGTGGAATTGCTTCATTTGCTGCTAGGAGCTGTCATTCTGAGACCCCTTCTCTCCTCCCACAGACCGAGAACTCCACAGGGACAAGCCCCGCATCTGCATGGGCCGCACTAGGCCAGCTCTTGAGCCTCTCCAAGCTTGCCCATGTGGTGCACACTGCCAGCCGCTGGGATCAGAGCAGCGCATCCCACCGGGAGCCCTCTGTACTCACTGGCAGCTCCACAAGGAATGAATGGGAGGAAGAGCAGGGACAAGACATGCACGACTCACAGGGGCCAAGTCACACATGATGCCACATGGGCAAGGTCAGCCAGGGCCACACAGGATGATTTGATGAGGGAGGAGACATCGTCCCAAAAGGAGAGGAAAAGGTGACAAGGGCAAACTCTCACTCGAGAATACGGGAGCCCCCACCCCATCACTTCCCATGTCAGCGGCTTCTCTGGAATTCCTGCTTGGCGAACTCTCCTGGGCGGATTCCCACCCTCCAGGTCTCTACAAATATCAGATGAGTGTTTTTTGTGGCGACAGTGGTTTCCAAAAACGGCGCTTATATCCTGGTTAAATTGCTCAGCTTCGGCCGGGTGCGGTGGTTTGCAACCTGTAATCCCAGCACTTTGGGAGGCTGAGGCGGGTAGATTGCTTGAGGTCAGGAGTTCAAGACCAGCCTGGCCAACATGGCAAAACCCCATCTCTACTAAAAATACAAAAATTAGCCGGGTATGGTGACAGGTTCCTGTAATCCCAGCTACCTGGGAGGCTGAGACACGAGAATCGCTTGAACCCAGGAGGTAGAGGTTGCAGTGAGCCAAGATTGCACCACTGCACTCTGGCCTGAGTAACAGAGTGAGACTCTATCTCAAAAAATAAATTAAAAAAAAACTAAATCACCCAGCTCCTTCCTGGGAGCCATGTTTCTCCAGTGGAGGCCAGAGCACCTTCAAGAGCCAGGCCCTGGCCCAGTTAGCATCCCCGGCTTGCCTTGCTTTCTTTTCAGACCCCAAATAGAACCTGTTGCTGCAGACCTCACACGCCCCTCAGTTTAGGAATTACCATGGTGATTCTGAAGGCTCCTGATCCATCTGCTCATGTGAACAGGCAGGTTTCAGAAATTCTGATTGATCCAAAAATAATTTCTATGTTTTCAGTCTTTCTTTTATATGGAGATGTTCATTACCTTCAAGATTCCTAGTTGATGGCACTGATCCCAGAAAGCAGAGACGTGGACATGTGGCCTCCCTCTGGGTCTTTGTAGTAGTGATGCCGCCTGAGGATTTGAAGTGATGCCGCCTGAGGAACCCTGCTGTTGGTCTCAGGCTGGGGTCGGGAGTGCCGTTCCAGGGAAGCTGGTGGGCAGAGCTGGGAGATGCAGCCTTATCTTCCGGAAGGGAACAGAGGTGGGGGTGGATGTTTTGTAGGTGCCTACCACTTTATATTAATTGTATATTCACCCCGTATTTGTGTATTTCTTGCTTCTGCCCTGTGAGGCAGGGTCATGGATGCAAAACTAAGGCCTGGCTTAAGACCCTGCCCAGGTATAGCTGGTAACGTGGGTCAGTCTCAAGGCTGCCTGCCTCCAGTGCCCATACCCTATCCACCTCACCACACCTTGAGGCTTACTGTTGTAGCCTGTGTGGTCACCAGGCATGTCTGGGCTAAGGACGGGCAAGTCCCACAAGTGGCTGTTTCATGTCTCCTACAGTCTCGTGGCTGATATTTCTCTGTATAAGCTGGCGATTCTCGGGCTCTTTCCTCATCTCCAAAACTGTTGTTGGGATGGTTGGGTGGATGGATGGGTGGGTAGGTAGATGGAATTCCCAAAGTAGCACAGGGGGCATTGGGCCATTTGAGGAAGCTGCAGACAGAGCACTGGCCACCGCCAAAGCCACTGGAGCTTGGGAGTCCGGCGGCCCTGGGGAGTCCTTGCTGTTGCTCCATCTCCCACGCCTTAATCAGAGCGTCGCCAATGCAGTAAAGTTAATGCAGCCAGTCATCCTGTGAAGGAGCCAATTCCGTGCAAAGATGATACATCTTTGAAGTTGATGAGGCCTATTAATTGAGCTTATGCCCTTTAAAATGAATTAAATTCTTGAAATCTACCAGACAGCAGTACATCCATTTAGTGTTCCTGTCACCAATGAATGAGGAGCCACCAGCACAGAGCTCTAGGAACTGGCTTCCCGCCGACATCTAGCACGGCCTACGGCTCCTTGGGAGCTCCACAGATGTCTTGCCTGGCCAGCCATTCTTGTTCTTAGCAAGGTCCCCAAATCAGCATAAATAGCTCCAGGAAGAAAGTGATACCAATGGTCCGTGGGCCTCTGGAAGAGCATCCACCCAGTCCTCAGCCTTTAGCCCCTACCTCAGGATCAGCTAGCAGAGCTGCACAAGAGTACAGCTAGACTGCCAGCACTTCAGAAATGGCCACTGCACAGGCGGAACTGGTGCGGGGCGGTCCCCGGGCTCTGGTAGGGTAAGCAGACATGGTTTCCAGGAAGTGTGTGGACCTGGAACTGCCTGAGCAGAGACGTGAGATCTGACTGCAGCCTGAACGGGAATCGTCATGCGACAGCCCCTAGACCCCCAAAGATGCACCAAAGCTCTGCCCAGTCTCAGACTCCTCCCAGTTACCACCACTCGCAGTTGCTTAAGAGCACAAAGTGGCACTTGTTGTGCCCACAGAACATCTGCTGAAGACAAAACTTGTGTTTATAGCTCTTCACTTCAAAAGACTGGCCATGTTATAAAAAGAAAGGGACCATCTGTCCCTCTTCTGGACCCCAGCGCCTCTTGGAAGAGATTTCTGTGCAAGAAGGCAGTGAGAAGTCAGCGTCGACTTCAGGGAACTATTTTGGGGCCGGAAAAGAATAGTGCCTACCCGCCAAGGGGACCGTCACCGGCAGATGAAAGCCGGCTTTGAGGAGGCCACGCGATGGGAGATGCTGGCCCAGAGGAGGTGGGCTGTGCTCCAGTGATGCTGCCCAGATGTTCCAGCAGAGCAGAGGCCCTGGAGCAGAGGACCAACTGGTAGGACCGAAGGATGTGAGGGAAGGCGAAGGGGAAGGGCTGTGAGGCACTGCAGCTCCCCGGAGCAGGAATGAGAAATGTCAGCAGCAGCTTGCTGCCACGCAGAGTCAGATATCATGTTTGCATCATCCATGTGCGTTCCTCCACCCGACTTCTGGGGCCATTCTTATCTGCAAAGCCCCTTAGGACAGTTCTGCCTCTTTGGAACACCTAGGCTGAGTGATCGCCTTCCCATGGCTGACAGCTGAGAAGTTCTTCCAGACTGCACAGGTGTCCGGTCTGTCTGCGATGCCCGCTTAAGACTCGTCTGCCTTAAGCTCCTGGGCACCAATATAGAAAAGTCATGTGAGTCCAGGAGAAGCTGGGCGGAGGTGAGGTGGAGCCAGGATTAGCACGGGGTGGGGCTTGCAGAGGGGAGGAATTTCCCAGGCTTTCTGGCTGGCATCTCCCAGGCTGAGCATCTTCCACACTGAAACTCCCTAAGAAGGGCTTGGCCCTCCCCACCTGCATGGTGTTTCATCAGTTTGGAACAGTCCTGTTTCCTTCCCCTCCGCTCGTCCCCAACAGCAAAGAAAATTAAAAACTGGTTTCTACCATCCTCCGTGAACATTCCAGAAATCTTTGGTCTGTGAACCTCTAGTCTTAGGGTTTACTTTGTTTCAGATCAAAACCTGCTTCTGTCCTAGGGTGGAAATAGGGGTTTGGGGAGTAGAGGCCATAAGTGAGGTCCTCTGAGGACACCCCTTACTCCCTTTTCCTGCTTGTCTCTGACAAGGCACCCCTGCCAGCTCTTCCTGGGCTGAACAAATTTGAGGCTTCCTGAGGAAGGTTTGCAAGTTTTCAGCAGCATCCTTAAATGTACTGAATTCCCCCAACCCGGGCACATGCATTTAGATTCTCAGGACGAAGGCAGTTTGCGGTGTAGCATATTCAGGGCTCTCCGTATCCTAAAAGGGCACAGTCCTTTTATTCTTGCCTCTTTTCACTTCTTTACTGTTCTTATTGATTTCTCCTGGCACATAAGAAAACACAGTAGGCAAAGCCCACTACTTCTATTGAAATAAAGTATTCTGCAGTCAAACCACACACCATAAAGAAATAATTGCCGTCTGTATATATTGCTAATGGACATCTCTCAGCAATTCCCTGTCTCATAAGCTTTAAACACAGACATTAGTATAAATATGCAGAAATCCCCATTCGGGCAAATTACTCTGCATTTCTGAACGGAAGGAAGATTAACCATGTGCTGATAGCTTTGAAGGAGCCCAGTAGAGCAGGAAGAACTCACTGGCGCTCTCTGGGAGGGAGGTTGGGACTCCCTGAGAGAGTCCTGGCTGCCATCTCCTCACCCCCTGGGCCCGGTGCTCCCCCGGAGCACTGAGAGCTATGCCTCGGGAGTAGGGGACCAGCCTCGCCTGAGAAGGCTGGTTGGTCACCGGGGTGTCCTTGCTGAGCCTTCCAGGCTTCCGAGGCTCTGACAGGAGCAGAAGCAAGAAGGCTAAAGGTGGATGCTTTGGCCTGGTCTCTCAGCTGCCTAACAGAAGCCGTTAGGGGTGGTCCAGGCCTCTGAGACCAATGGGCCTTGAGGAGCCATGGGGCAGTGTAGCCAGCTGGCTGTGCATCTCGGCCCCTCAAGCTCCACGGCACCCAGAACAGCCTGTGAGCTCCCTTTGTGTGTCCCCTGTCCACACTTGGCCTTCCTCCTTCCTCCCCCTCCTGCCCACTCATCTGCCTCTTCCCATCCTTCCTCTACCCTCCTCCCCATCGTCCTCCCCAACCCTACTCACTCCCTTCAAGGGTTCCACCCTCCCCCACCAAGGCCAGCTCCAGGATAGGGGTCTGCATCTTCCAGAGCTCCCCGCCTGTGCCACCAGAGCCAAAGCCCTGCCTGAGCGTCAGAGGCTGGTGAGGAAAACCCCCTGAGCCCTGGACACCAGGGTGGGGAAGATGCCCCCGTCAGCACAGGCTGCTGAGTCTGGGGGTGACAGAGTGACAAGGTCTGGCCTCGCCGATTGCTGGGGGGCAGCAGATTAGAGGGCAAGCAGCCTCACTCTGGCTCCCCACAAGGCTCACAGAAGCGCCTCCCAGGTGCTCAGCACAGGCCCCACGTCCCCTTGACACTGGCCGAGGCTCCTCTGCGCAGAGCCACGAGGTTCCGTTCTCCTGGGCTGAAGCAGCCTGGAGGGGCAGGGGAGGTGGCCGTCCATGAGGGGCCGTCCCGTTGTCCGTCATGGCAGGTGAATGATGAGCCATTCAGGGGCCGCCGCCGCTGAGAGGCCTTCCGGTTGTTGAGTTTGTGTCCGCCTGCCTCTCCCACAGCGGAACTGAGTGCAGAGGCGGAGGAACTCACACTGACATGCTGACACAGAGGAAAGGGGACTTCAGCCTCTGGGAACTGAAGCCACAGCCTCACGGCCTGGCCCCGCTCAAATTGCTGGGCCGGTCAGAGGGCCTGGGAGCCAGGTCTCCTCAGGAGAGACCTGTGAGGCCCAGGGTGTCTGTGACATCCCGGTTTTCTGGTCAGAATTGAGAGGCCCCAGCCTCAGCGTGGAAGAGTAAGCCTCTCCTCAGCTCACCCCAGCGCAGCGCAGCCTTCACTCATCCTCCCCACCAGCCAGCATCTTGATGGTCTATTTTCATGTCTGTCTCCCCCACTCAACTGAGTGACTTTAGAACACCCCCGCCGCTGACCGATTTAGCAACTGTGTATGAAATGTAAAAAGGTACCCTTTTCTAGGACCCTTGCCTGCCACCTACCAGAAAATTGTCATGATAACGAAGGAAACCTAGGATGTGGGTGAGCTGAATGGCACCCCCTGGAGTTGTGCAGTGTGTAACTTGAGCAACCCGTCGGCAGTGGCGCCGGGGGACTTACTGAGCTTATTACCTTCCAGACACTCTTCTAGCATGTTCCATGTGTTGACCCATTTAATTCTTACAACTCTGAAGTGGGTACATTCATGACCTCCATTTACAGGGGAGGAAACTTCGGTTCAGAAATGTCAAATAACTTTCCCATGCTTACCCAGTGGGTCAGCGGGTGGACACCAGGCAGTTGAGTGACAGCAGGGCCCTCACCCCAGAGCCTTGTCCTCAACCCCATATTCACTGTTCCATTCTCAGCGCTGAGTCCCAGGTCTGGTCATTTGGGTAGTTGGCAGATGCATGTCCGGTGTGAGGACAGAGGGGCCTGGCTTCGGCTCAGTTCAGCTCCTGCTTCCCTTCCCCATTTGGAAAATGAGCAGCTGGTCCCAGATCAGAGGCGGTGCCCTCACTCGTGCCCAACTGTGCCTGGCGCTAAAGAGCCTTGAGCCTCCCATGAGATCATCCAGCCCACCAGGCTTCCTCCCCAGGGCCTCCTGCAGCCAGGCCCTCCTCCAGGCCTGGCCAGCCTCTGTGGTCTCAGTTCTCCCTCCCACCCCTCAGGGTTCCCTGAGTGGCGTGTTGCCTCCTCATTTCCTCCAGCCTCCGTGGTCAGAGCAATCCTCCTAACACGCCACTGGCCAGGCCCTCCCCTGATTGGAGCCCTTCAGGGGTCCTCCTTTCTCACTAAGCCCCTCACCAGTTGCTCAGGCCACCTGTGCGCCGCAGCGCTGCACCTGCTCACAGGGCCCCTCACATCACTCCTATCTAGACCTGTGTTTAGCCTGTTCCTCCTCCAGAAAGCTTCCCTGGACCCTCACACCATGTGGAAGCCCCCAGGCCCAAGTGCCAGCCTAGGGCAGACAGGTCTTTTCTCTGTGACTCACTCTTCTCTCCCAGGTGGAGGCTCCTGGGGACATGGCCTGGGCCAGAGACCAGGCAGGCATGGACCACCCCCTGCCTCACCAACTGAGAGACAGTATGCTGACATCACATCTGGCTTTACCCAAGGTGGCTCAGGTCACCTCAGCTCCCTGCTGCCTCCCCCTCAGCCCGTCTCTTCTGATTTACACAGGTGCTCCCACCCGAGCCAAGGCAGCTTGTCCTCCCTGGTAAAGTCAGGTGTGGGCTCATCAGGGTTCCCAGCCACCATCCCCGGAACCCCTGCAGCTGCCAAACAGAAACCAGAGCTTCCACATGAGGAGCTGCCAAAAACAAGTGTTCAAGCCCCACCAGAGAGGCCTGGGGAGGCAGGAGAATTCCAGGAAGGCGAACACTCCATCCCAACAAGAGCTGGTTCTCGTAGCCCAAAAGAGACAAGGGGCACAGGTTACTGTCCCCACAACCCCCAGCTCATCAGGCTCCAGCCTTCTGGGAGTCCAGCCCCTCCCCTGTGGCAGGTGGCAGTTGGGGCTCACGTGGAAGCTGGGGGTTCCACAGCCTCTTCCCAGGTCAGTAAGAAGGAGAGAAGCTGGCCGGGCATGGTGGCTCATGCCTGTAATCCCAGCACTTTGGGAGGCCGAGGTGGGTGGATCACCTGAGATCAGGAGTTCAAGATCAGCCTGGCCACCATGGTGAAACCCACCTCTACTAAAAATACAAAAAAAAAAAAAAAAAATAGCCAGGCGTGGTGGCAGGCGCTTGTAATCCCAGCTACTTGGGAGGCTGAGGCAGGAGAATCGCTTGAACTCAGGAGGTGGAGGTTGCAGTAAGCTGAGATCAAGCCATTGCACTCCAGCCTAGGCAACAAGAGCAAAACTCTATCTCAGAAAAAAAAAAAAAAAAAAAAAAAAAGAGAGAGAAAGAGAAGCCAGGCATGATGTCTCACACCTGTCATGCCAGCACTTTGGGAGGCTGAGGTGGGAGGATCACTTGAAGCCAGGAGTTTAAGACCAGCCTGGGCAACATAGCAAGACCCCATCTCTACAAAAAACTTAAACATTTAGCTGGGTATGGTGGCATGCACCTGTAGTCCCAACTATTTGGGAAGCTGAAGTGGAAGTATTGCCTGAGCCGAGGAGTTTGAGGTTACAGTGAGCTATGATCCCACTATTGCACTCCAGTCTGGGTGACAGAACAAGACCCTGTCTCAAAAAAAAACCATGAAAAAATGTTTTAACAGGAGAGAAGCCCAACCTCAGAAGGTCCCACACGCCTGATAAGGGGCCCGCTGTATCCCCACCCGCAGACAGACTGCACCTGCACACCTGGCATGGCCTTGCCCTGCATGCGTTCATCACAGGGCCAGGCCCCTGCCCTGCTGAGCTGCACCTGGGGCTGGGCCTGAATCCCTCCTGGCATGGCCAGTGGCAGAAGGACAATGAGTGTGTAATCCTGCTCCTGGGACTAGGTCAGTTTTCTGGAAGGATATGGCCTTACTCGTGGTGGAGTAGAGGTGCCCCCACAGTGCCCCCGGGCACTTGTGCTGGGAAGGATCTCCAAACCCATGAGCAACCCCCAGGCCCACTAGGAAGAAGGAAAGAGAGATGATGAGTGACTGACGCTTGAGACCCTGAAAAGCTATTTACTGGGAGCTCTGGAACCAACTGCCCCCAAATGCATGCTCGAGGGCCTCTCTCTGCCTGGCTGCCCTGTGCTTCTGAGCCAGCCGAACTGTGCCTGCCCTTGTATAGGACGAGACCTTGGGCAGGTCGCCAGGTATCCTCTAGAATCCATGCTCCAAGGGGACAGCCAGTTGCTGTATCCAGTGCTTGGCACATGACAGATGCTCAGTAAACACTTGTTGAGTGTATGAGTGAATGAATGGCTCCAGATGAAAAGATCAGTGCTGCCCACAGTACTGAAGCACAAGCTCCAGGTGCTCTGTAGGCACCAGAGCAGGGAGGGTAGAACCCAGGAGGAGGGGACAGCTTCAGCAAGGGTGCAGAGGGGGCTCTCTGGGCCCTTAGGGGGTCTTTCAGCAAAAGTCATCCTGAAAAAATTTGACTTTCAGTCATCAGCTTCAATGGTCTTAACACAAAGTTAATTCAGTTTTTCTGCCCTCTCACATCGTCTCGTCCAGATATTTTTGTAGGATTTAACCTCACTGTCTTACTATCACCCACTGACCATAGGAAATTCCCTTTTTGATGGATCTTCGCTCTGTGCAGGGCCACATCGTGCTCTGAGCAGTGATCAGTGTTCCTCTTTCTCCTGGAGGCATTTGTTGTTTGTTGATCGATCGATCAATAGATGGTGGGGGCTTTGGCCAAGATAAGCCCTTGGCCATGTGAGGCCTTGACAGTTTCTAGGACTGCAGCTTCTCATCTCTGGCGGTTGACTTCACCAGCCCCTCCTGGGGTTCCAGCGCCTCCTGGTAGGTGCTTCTGGCCTTCCCTCCCTCCCAAAGGCAAGAGGCCCCCTTACCACCTAAGGACAGAGCCCTGCCCCGTCCCCACTTCCAGATCCCCCTGGGTTTTGCCTTGGCTCCTCCATCCAGCTTCTGCTCCTTCCAGGGGTCCCACCCAGCTGGCCTCCCGAGCCACCTCTCCTCAGCCTGGACCACCTACAGACTGTCGGTGGTGCTCCTTGAACTTGGGCTTCACCTTCCCAAGGAACCCCTAAATCTTCCTGGGGCCCGAGCTTGCCTTCCCGGGGCAGGGTGAGCAGGAAACAGGGAAACACAGTGGTGGGTTGAAAGCCATACATGCAGGGCTTTGAATTAAGCAGAACCTGATTCAAATCTCCGCTCTGCCACTCACTTGCTGTGTGGCCTGGGACCAGTGACACTCTGCGCCTCATTTTCCTGGCCTGTACCATGGGGGCAATCTGTCATAGAGCTGCCCTGAGGATTCCAAGAGTGGATCTCATCAGCAGTCTGGTCTCTGAGAGGGTGGCAGGTGGGAGGAAGCGTTTCAAAGTGCTGGGCTTCCCCTGCCCCGCCCTGCTCCTGACCACTCCCAGTCCCCAAACTCCCCAGCTGAGGACGAATGCTATGGAGTGAGATAGATGGTTGCAGGCACGAGGCGGGGGTCATCAAAGCGCCCCTCTGGACCATTAGCAAGCAACCAGAAGTGTGCTTGTTATCTTGAGCTTATTGGGGTTTCCAGGTAGGGGTCCCCTCCTCGCCTGCCTTACGCCCCAGTCCTAGACCCCTCGGGTCCCCGCGGGCTGGGGCGGGGTTGCTTGTGCCCGGCAGGAGAAGGAGGTGGTGACGAGTCCACTCGGGCCGCCCCGCCCCGCGGCGCCCCGCCCCGCGGCCCCGCCGTCACGTGCGCCGGGGAGGGGACCACCGGGAGGTTCCCGGGCGCGCGGAGGTGGCGCGTCTGTGAGCGCCTATTTGCATATGCGCACCCTGGATATTTATAACTTCTCTTCAGCCAGTTCCAAGTTATTGATGTCTTAAAGTGACTTTAATCTGAGCCTTCTTTTCTCCAAATGGGCTTTTGATTTCCGGAGTGATATTATACATGGCTGTAAGCTATTGACTGAGCGATTGCCGTTGTGTTCTCAATGTGCTGATGCTGAAAATCTGCGATATAAATAAACTTCCTCTGGTAGAATCATTATAAAGCACAAGCAGCAGAAATTTATGGAAAGAACAGATTAAATGCTTAGACTTAAATTCTTCAGTGTGCTGGTTGCCCTAAACTGCTGTGTCTGGAGTTTGGGCTGCTGATTCAGGTGGAAAAAATCAAACGGACACATCGCTTGTCGGTGCATTTTTACTATGATGTATTGTGTTGCCAAAAGAGAAAGCTCAAAAGCTGCCATTGATAATCCTGGTTAAAACTTGGAACATAAATTATTAAGACGTGTAGTTTCTTTTCCGAGTGGTTGGGGACTGAGGCACATAGCACACTAAAGAAATATAACATCAATATGCGCTTATGCATTGTAATGCGGGACATTTTTATGCCCATAATAAAACATTGCGCCTACAACTATGTTTATGAAAGCAACAGATAGAAAGATCCATAATGCCACTTAATAGAGTTAATCACCTCCCATCGGAACGTTTTAAAAAGCTTTTTATTGCATGTTGAAAAGCTCTGACCATAATTAATACAATGCACACTGTCAGGTGCCAATCAGAGGGCTCAAGGCAGCAAAAGGAACTTTCCAGCACACTGGGCCAGGGAGGGTTTTCGGGACTCTGTCCAGGTGTCTCAGCGCCAGGATTTTAGGTCGACTTTAGCCTCTGGTTGAACTGTGTCAAACATTGGGCTCTGGCTGGGGCTTTGGGTTCTAAATTTTAAGCTCTGAGCTGTAGATGTAAATTCTGAGTTTGCTTCTGTCTCTGGCTTCTGGGCTTTGGACTGGATCCTGGGTGGGCCCCCCGCTCGGTCCCTGGGTCCTGAGCAAGATCACCACACAGAACATGTTTACCCAGGGCCAGGAGGCAGGGATAGATGTTTCCTAACAGTCTTGGGTTTGTTTGCCATCGATTTGATGAGTCCGGTTGACCATAAAAAAGGATCCAGTAGGCCCTCCCTGCACCTCTCCCCTTCCAGCCAGTTTTCCACAAAGGGGAGGGCAGCACCCGCTGTGCCCAGGGCTGGCATGTGGGTGAGGGCCAGTCCCTCAAGACAGTAGCCTGCCATGGGACAGACCCCAGAGTCACTGGCAGGGCCAACCTCACCAACCAGCCAGGAGGCTCCGGGGCCAATCACTCCCCTTCCCCTCCAAAGGAGATGCTTTATCTCCTTTTTCCCTTTTCCCACAACCATGGAGTGACAGGAGCCACAGGGAATCTCCCAAACAGCCCAGAAAAGCTGAGGAGGTAAAGGGCCAGCCTGAGGTAATTAAATAATAAAATGGTCTTTTAAAAGTGCACGGAGAGGGCCAGATGCGGTGGCTCACGCTTGTAATCCCAGCACTTTGGGAGGCCGAGGCAGGCAGGTCACGAGGTCAGGAGACCGAGACCATCCTGGCTAACACGGTGAAACCCCGTCTCTACTAAAACTACAAAAAAATTAGCCAGGTGTGGTGGCGGGCACCTGTAGTCCCAGCTACTCAGGAGACTGAGGCAGGAGAATGGCATGAACCTGGGAGGTGGAGCTTGCAGTGAGCCAAGATTGCGCTGCTGGACTCCAGCCTGGGCGACAGAGCAAGACTCTGTCTCAAAAAAAAAAAAAAAAAAAAAAAGAGTACACGGAGATAGTGCTCCCCATGGCCTGGGCCTCGCTCCCATGCCTGGGTGGTGACTCGGGTGGCTGGTGGCTGAGCTAGGGCCTCTGGTACTCAGACAGGGAATGTTCTGAGTGTGAGAGCTCTTTTTCTTCCTGAAAAGTTGGACCAACAAGAACTGGGAGTGAGGACAGTGAGGCCAGGCTTGTCTCCCAACACCACGTGGCGGATTTCTCTCCACTGGACTGGAATCCACCGTGTGTTACAACTCGAAGGGCTGGGTTGCCACCAGGGGCCCAGGGTTTGGAGGGATGTGTTGTCACCAGGGCCCAGAGATTTCTATGCTTGAAAAGTTGCTGTCACAGGCCTTTGGTGAGACAGAGTCATACCTGAACTGACTTCTGGTGCCCAATAGGACACTAGTCACTGAATTTCCATCATGGCCTGAAGGGTTTGACACCCCTCTGCCATCTCCCTACCACCAGTACCCCTGCCAAAAGTGAGAACCATGCTGAAATGAACTTACCTTTTCAACTAGGGAACTATCTTGGTCCATTTTGCATTGCTATAAAGGAAGACCTAAGGCTGGGTAATTTATAAAGAAAAGAGGTTGATTTGGCTCATGGTTCTGCAGGCTGTACGGGAAGCATGACACCAGCATCTGCTTCTTTAGAGGCCTCAGGGAGAGGCCTCTAAAGGGGTTGCAAATGAGTGCTGGATATGCAAGGAGCGTCCATTGAGGAAATAGGCATGGGGCACTCACCTCTGATCATGACTGGGTGAGTTTCCTTCTGAAGTCCAGTGCCTCCTGCTTTATGAAAGTGAGCCATAGGGTGTGGTCAGGCTCCCCTCATGGTGGAGAGCACAGGGGAGCAGGCATCACAAGGTGAGGGTGGACGGAAGAGAGAGGGAAGGGGCACCATGCTTCTTTAAACAACCAGGCCTAGCATGAACTAATAGAGGGAGAGGCCTCTCAAGACAGTGAGAGGTGCACCAAGCTATTCACCAGGGGTCCGCACCCATAACCCAGACACCTCCCACCAGGCCCCACCTCCAACACATTTCCACGTGAGATTTGGAGGGGACAAATATCCAAACCATATCAATAACCTTTTCCAAATCGAGCTGTATACTGGGTCCATGGGGGACACTGTCCATTCTTGCCCTCTTGGAGGTGAGTACCGTGGTGGGACAGGCCCACACCTCACCCCAAGTTGTGCATGAAGTCACAAGGACAACTGGAGAAAATATTGAGGCATAGGTGTTGCAGAGGAAAAACTCATTCTATGCATCAGTCAACAAAACTGTACTGAGCACCTACCCTGCATAACAAGCCAACCTCCCTGCCCTCAGGGGGCTCACATTCGAGCTCCCCAGAGCCTCCCAAATGATGACGGCAACCACATCCCAGATGCAGCAACTAGAGAAATAACAAGTTGCATGTGCCTTTTCCAAGGCTGCCTAAGACAGGCTGAGCTACGATCCCCGAAACCAGGGCAGGGGTCTCGGGTGGATCTTCAGAGCCACATCCCAACCCCCTTGCCAAGCTCCCTCCGCCCCAGGCAGCAACTAGAGAAGTGTGCCCAGCCTCGGCTCAGGAAGGACAGTGTGCGGTGACCCTGTGGGAAGAGAGCAGTTCCTCTCAGTCTTTCTCGGGGACCAAGGCCAAAAGCCAGAAGGTTGCAGAAGTTGCTTATCCTGGAGGCAACAAAGCGAGGGTGCCTTGAAGTTATGGAGATCATGACTGTTCCACAAAGCCTGGCAGAAGGGGTTGCAAATGAGTGCTGGATATGCAAGGAGCGTCCATTGAGGAAATAGGCATGGGGCACTCACCTCTGATCGTGACTGGGTGAGTTTCCTTCTGAAGTCCAGTGCCTCCTGCTTTATGAAAGTGAGCCGTAGGGTGTGGTCAGGCAGACAGCGCATGTGGAGCACCCAAGACCAAGTGCTCAGTGACAAGCTGGCCCACCCAGACTGGCACAGAGGTAAAGGCAGCCCGACCCTCAGTGGTCACAGCTGTCCTCCCAGCAGCGATCAGGCACCTGGCAGTTGCCAGGGCCCCTCTCTCTCTGCCCAGCCCTGGTGGCCTTGGAGTGCCTGCTGGACAGTTGCTCCCAATTCCTCCCTGGCCAGTGGCCTTGAAAGAGTCCTGAGTCCTGAGTGAGTAGGGGAGGCGGTTGTGGTGGGCAGAGCCAGGCTCAGTGAGGTTCCCTGGGGGACTTCTGGGATGAGTTTGCTAATAGAGACGTCTGTTCTGGGAGGTCGTGATACCACCTGTCATTAACCCAGGCACTCTGCCCGGGGTTCTCAACCAAGAATTCGTAGGTGGCTGCTTGCAGGCGGGTGAGTGATTTGCAAGGACCACAAGAATATTTGCATAAACATATGTATGGAAGTGTGTATTTATTTGCATTCATTTGCATAAATTGCTGGCTCTTCGAGCTGTTGTTCCTTAATTTTATATTTTTTAGTAAATTTCTTTGAGCTCTGAGCACAGATCCGGACACTTCAGGAGTGAGAATAAAAAGGCAAAAACATACTTGTGAATCAGAAACTTGGGGGGTGAAGCCTGAGCCTCTGTGTATTTTTAAAGCCTCCAGGTGAGCCCAGTACACAGGCCAGGAACCAATGTGAGACAGGACAGGCCTATGTCAGATCAGATCAGCCTCCCTCCACTGGGCAGGTCACCTCACCTCTCCCAAAACTCAAAAGCAATGAGGAGTGTGAAGTGCCAGTGCCATGCCAGCCCGCGGCGATCACCCAGCAAGCACTCACTGGGCCCTGCTCAGCATCACCACCACTGCACGGTGCCATCCTGTGTAGATCCGGCTGCTCCTCCTGGCCCTGCCACCCAGTGGCCCTGGACTCCACCCCTAGGACCCTGAGCTCTTGGGTAGTGAGTGCTCCACGCTGAGGCCTGGGGTCTGTTCTGTCTGAGGCACACGGTCATTTCTCCTTCGAGGTGACTTCCAGGCTGACAATTCCATCACTGCCCAGATGCCTGGGAAATGTATGCTTGTGATGGGGAGACCACCCAGCCCTGCTGGCCTCCCTCTGTTCCTCTTTCCAGGCCAGGAGAGGGCCAGGCACTGAACGACCCTGAAGCTTGCAGCCTTTTGCTTTCCATTGTAGGCGCTGCCCAGGGGAGAAGAACACTGGATTTCTGGAAATGTCTAAAGCACTTCAGTGCAATTGTTGCCAGGGTCCTGCCCCTCTCTGCGTAATTTTTTTCTCCTCCTCCCTGTTTGACATCTTCCCTCCGTCGTCCCCCACCCAGCTGGTCCAGCTGTAGCATCCCTGGTCACTCTGTGCTTCTCTACCTTGAGTCTCTGCTTGTGGACAGCCCTTCCTCCATGGCTGATGGCTCAAACCCTGTCCATTCAAGACCCAGCTCAGTGCCTTCTATCCCACAGCACCTTCTCCAAGCCAGCACCTGTTTCCCTCAATCACTCATTCAAACCTTACCTGAAAGCTGCTTGAGGCCAGAAGCTATGCTAGGCACTGGGGTGCAGAGACCGGTCAGATGCAGGCTTTGCTTTTGAGAGCTTTCCTGAGGAGTGAGAGCTTTTCGGAGTGGTGAGCAAGTCCATGACTTCCCCTGCCCCAGCGCCTACCTGTGCACCCCTGTCGAACAGGTGCACCACATTGGAGGATGCTGCTCAGAGCAATGCTGCAGACCTTGCTAACAGGAGACAGAGCAGTCATACCTCGGCCTGCAGAAGTCCAGGGAGGAGGGAAGTGGTTTCAGAAGCTCCAGGGGCAGAGGGGAACAGATAGGAGCTGAAGGGGCAGCTTCTGGTGGCAGCCGAGGTGGCCAAGCCCACTCCTCTCCTGGATCCACCTTTGCTGGGACAGGCGGTGTTCTTCCTGGAACTTCAAGGAGTCCCAGAGCTTGATTCGCAGACCCTCCCGATCCCCCAGGCCAGCCAGGCTGGGGAAAAGGCTGTCCCCAGCCTGCCCCAGGCCTGGCTGCAGCCCCCACTTACCCAAACCCTCAGATGTGCGTGGTCCCCACTGCTGCTCCAGCAAGGCCCCTCAGGGCCACCCTCAGTCCCTTCCCCTCACCTCCACCCACCAGAGGCAGCACACACCCTGAGAGGGAGGCAGCCTGGGCCTCCGCAGCAGAGCGTGGGAGCCCAGAGAGCCCGGAAGTGGCACAGCAGGGGCAGCATGATTCACCAGCAAGGCTGAGCTGAGCAGGAAGGCCGTGCCCCATGGTGGGCAGTGGCCACTCCCATGTCAGGCCGAGCAGCACCTTCCTCATCCCTGGGCTGGGGACTGTGGAGTCTAGGAGGACCTGGTCCTGTGTGACCACAGGGGACTGCAGACTCAGCTGGTGACGACCCCCACGCGGCCAGCCTGCAGCGTCTCAGTGCCCCCAGGCCAGGAAGGCCCCTGTCTTCCCATTTGGTCAGGGTCATTCACTCAGCCAGCAGATACCTCTCTGCCCCTGCTGGGTGCTCAGTGCTGGAAGTCCCTGTCCATGAGCCACCCCCGGTCCAGAGAGAAGCAAACAGACTCAGCAGAGTGCTGAGCCAAGTGTGGTGGGACCACAGAGTGGCAGCTGATCTTACCGAATGGGTAGATGTTTTCTGAACGAGGACGAAGGAATTCCCAGGCGGAGGGAATAGCCTAGGTGCCACCCTCCTCTTCCAGGCTCCCACGCAGCCTCCGTTTCCCTTCTGCACAGTCCTGCCCCACTGAATGGATAACTGTACATGCAGAGAAGGCTCCGAGAGGGCAGAAAGCCAGGTTGTTGCATCCCTTCTGCCCCCTGCACAGGGCCTGTTGCACAGCGGGGGCCCTGCCCCATAAGCCGCGCCCATGGCCGGTGCTGGACACAGCCTGCTGGGGAGACTGGTCCTTCTCAGCGTTTGTGTTCACGTGGGGGATGGTCCCCCCACCGTGTGGCTGCCCTGCCACCCCCGGTCAGCCTCTGAGCACAGTGGCCGGTGCCCGGCTCATTTAGAGCTGAGGCCCCCAGAACCCGGGGCTGCAACCGAGTACACAGGCTTGGCCACGCCAGTGCAGGACAGCAACTCTTGGGTAACTGTGTCCAGTGGATTTGTAAAAACAGGGCCGTGGTATTATCACAGAATCTGGTAGGTTCTGCTTCCCAAGAAAAACAGACTCACGTTAAATACATATGGGGAGGGACCCAGGCAGAGACAGGTGTCGGTAAAACCGGAATGTCAGCCAAAATGGTAGGGACACATGAATGGTCCCACGCAGGGAGAATTGAGCCAGAAGGCCCTGGAGCATGGGCCATGTGCCCAGTCAGGCCTCTCCTTCCTGCATCTGGGGTATCAGTCGTGTTGATCGTCACGTGGAGCCCAGTGAGTGTCAGAGGCTGCATAGGGCTCTGGGAGTATCGGGGGAGGGAAAGGCGGCGGCTCTACCTGCCTGAGCTGGCAGGCTAACTGGAAGATAGGATTCAGCAGGCAGGGATTACACACCCAGGAGGAGGGATTGGCCTGGGACGAGGGGAGACCAGGCACAACCTGGGGGTTGGGAGGAGGCGGGTGTCAGTACAGCCCATCTGTTGGTTCTTTCTGGGACCTCATGGAACCAGGCCGGGTGCCTCCTCACAGGCTGGGGCACAACATGGACTCGCCGACCGGTGTGATGGGCAGGGGGCGTGCTGGGCACCATGTCTGCTACATGGGGGCATTGCAGCAATGTGTCACCCTTGGCAGGATGAGGGGCTGACTCCCCGCCGTTGCATGATCCCCCCGGCCCCCAGGCCTGCCATAGGCCTTCTAAGGCAGACCTGACCTCCTGACTCTGCGCCAGGGCCTGCGGCAGGGGGCGGATCACCTGGAGGGCACAATTCCACTTTCTTCTTTCATGCCTGTAAAGATTTTCTAATATTCCTATAATGATGTGGAGATTACTTGTATCATCTTAAAAGGTCGTTAGAAATATGAAAAACTAGAAATGACTCTTGGGCTTTTACCCCCCCCCCGAAATGGCAGGAGGCAGGTGTATTGTCCTAAACTGACCCGGGCCAGGATGGGCAGGAGGGGTGGGCACAGAGAACCAGGGGCAGACACTCCTCCTGGAAGACCATGAAGGGCACAGGGTGGGCAGAGAGGGGAGGGGTCTCTACACACACACACTCATACACTCACATACACACACACACTCTCTCTTCTCCCCTCTCTCCTAGCCCCACATCCTCCCAGCTGTGACTCCTCCCTGGATGGGATTCGCAGTGTTCTGAGCTGACATTACCTCCTGGCATCTGGGGTTTCCATTTCATTTCCCTCTTTACCTAGGTAACTAAACTGATTGTACTCCCGGCTCTGGTTCACTAATTCTTGCAAATCCTTTAAAACTATTGATTTATTTGCTGGGACTATGGCTCTCAGAATTCTTGGGAAATAATGGCTTTTACTGAAGCAGGAGGAGGAGACCCATGTTTTCCCGTCTCCTGTGACTCTCCTGCCTGCCCCTATCCCCAGTTCTCCCTGAATCTCTTTCCACTCCTTCTCTAAGCCGGCCTGTCACCTGGTGCAGGTGGCTGACTTTCCCAAAGCCGTAGCTGGCCAGATCTTGGAAAGATTAGGTCTCCAGGAAGAATACAACAAAGTGAGGTTTCATGAGCACATGAGAATTTAGGCTTTGGGTTTGCATCTGTGGCTGTCGGGCTCCTCATCCCTTATGGAGGAATACCATTTCTTCGTCCAGGTCCCTGTGGCCCTTCTATTTCCAAAGCACACCGTTCTTGTGGGTCTGCAGCTTTGGATGCTGAAGCTCTGAGGCTGCTCACTCGACCTCTTCCCAGCCAGCCCCTCCCCACACCCCACAACAGCTGTTCACCCAGCTCCCCAGGACCCCCAGTGGAGGCCAGTCAGCCAGGGCCTCTGAATGGATAGAGAGTAGGGGGTGGTCTCATGGTAGCTGCAGAGCCACCCACTCCTGGAACCCAGGGCTGCCCGCTGGCTGGGAATGGAGGGCAGCAGGCTCCCAGGGGAGACTGTGCCTGTATAGGACCCCAGGGGGACTGTCTCTGTGACGGACCTGGCTGCACTGCCTCAATTCCTGCCCCAATTCCCAGCCTCGTTCACCAGCCTCCAATATATACCTTTCTGCTTCGCTGTCAGAACTGGGTCCTGTGGTTGGCATCCCAGGCCCTGACTGGGACAGATGCATGGATATGTCAGGCCTATGATAAATGCCACTTATGGCAGAGCCTGCCCAGGTCCTGGGGGAGCATAGCTTTGCAAGTTCATCACAGCCAACATGGTCATCACTGTCTTTGCACTCCTGAAGGAACTTCGAAGTCTGGGGCCGGAGCACCCAACCGGCCAAGCCCAGGCCTCATGACCACATGCCAGCTACCAGGGAGCTACCTCCCCTGGGCCCCCACAGTGACGGGGCCCAGATCCCCACATCTTGGGATTGTCCCCAGTAGGAAGGGGTTCCAGTGCTGAGCAGCCAAACTCACCTCTGTCTACTCCAGTGGCTCCTTTCCCATCAGATTTGAGCTCCTTGGGGACAGAAAGTGGCTTCTTCTCCATGGTCCAGGCCTGGCATGAAGGAGGCCGGTAAATACGCACTGAGGTGTTGAGCTAGTTGATTCGGAGTGACTCACCCCTCTCACGTGTCCGGTTCTCCACTGGAGACAGCCAGCGGTTGCCCCACAGTCCTGCGCTTCCTGGCCCCCCGGCCCTGGCCACCCACCCCTCTTTCCTCAGAAGGCCTCTAGCACCACAGCTGACCATCCTGCAGCTTTCTCATCCAGCTCCTCACTGTGGGCACCTGTGTCTGCACTGAGCTGCGTCCTCCCCTGGGACAGGAGCTGTCTTGCTCACCTCTTGCCCCCGCTTCCTCCGCAGCTCTCACCCCACCCCAGCTCCAGGTGTCGGCCTGGGGCCCTGTGCCTTGTGGCACCTGATGATATGCTTTGGGTGCTTGCCTAAGGCCTGGGAAATTCAGAGGAGGGGTCAGAATGGGCTGGAATGGCAGGGGCAGCCCGGAAGAAGGGAGCTCATGATGGTGTGAGAAAGAAAGCCCCAGGCCAGGGGAGTGTGGGGAGGTGGGCCTGCACGTGCAGGGGCAGGCCGCTCGCAGCTGCTTCCCAGCAACCTTTTCAGTGTCAGAGACAAACCTGACGCTCTCAGCCTCCCTCGTGAAATCCACCAGTGGCCCCCAGCCTCCTGTGGGAAAAAGAAGACGGGTTGGTTTGCTTGGTTCACTGTCAGATAGGGGTTTGCCTTGATCTGCAGCTTTTCCCGCTGCTTCTCATATGCAGAGGCCTCATGCTCACATATACAAGGGCGTAGACACGCACCCATGCCACATGCTGTCTCCCACACACAACTACACAGACACGGGCACAGACACACACCCACACCACGTGCTCACATGCACTATGCACACGAGGACACACATACACCCATCCTCACACACACAGACACAGACACATACACAGGGGTGCGTGCATGCTTGCATGTACATACCACATGCTTGCATGTACATATACATACAGGCACGTGCTGTCTCTCATACACACACATACACACACGGGCATATTCACAGGGGTGCATACAGACCCCCATACCACATACTTACACACACACACACCCCCCACATGGGCACATACACAGGGGTGCGTACACACACCCATACCACATGCTCACACACACACCCCTACATGGGCACATACACAGGGGTGTGTACACAGACCCATACCACATCTTCTCTCACACACACACACCTACACAGGCACATACACAGGGGTGCATACACACACCCATACCACATGCTCACATGCACACACACCCCTACACAGGCACATACACAGGGGTGCATGCACACACCCACACAACATGCTCTCACACACACACACACACACACATACATTGGCACACATACAGGGCTGCATACACACGCCCACCCACGGGCTTGCACACACCATATGTTCACACCCATACCTTTGTACCCACCACATGCTTGAACACACATGTAGATACACATGCGTGCACACACACAGCCATGTGTGCACACAGCACATGCCAGCCATACGAGTGACCTTCAGTCCCTAACGTGGCCCTCTCACACCTCAGCCTGTGTGTTCACATCTCGCCCCTGCAGCTAGCTGGGGCGCTCCTGCTCACCTTTTGAGTCTTCCCTTGACTGTCACCTTCCCTGTGGACACTCTCCTCAGCTCCGTCGGGTAGAACCAGCCATCCCCTCCTCGGTGCCACATCCGGCCAGCACTTGCCCCAGTCAGACTCCTCTTGCAGGGCATTCCAGGCAGACACACGCTCTGTGAGTGTGTCTCCCGTTAAACTGTGAGCTCCCCCAGCTCTGCACACGTGCCGATTTCCATGTGACCCCAGCACCCCCTTCTCCCCCCGCCAGTGCCCGGCACACAGGAAACAGCAGTTTAATGAATAAACGAAGGGGCCAAACAGACACAAGCCATCTGAGGTTCCCAGAACTCGGGGTCTGAGTCTGCCTCTGAAGGAGGATGTCAGGGCCCCAGCCCCACTCAGCGGTGGACGTCGTCAGCTGCTCCAGGGCACCCTCTAACCTCTATAGAGTTCCCCTGTCGTTCTGGCCTGACCCCAGGGCACTCAGAGCTCTCCAAGGTGCTGAACTTGGCTCTTGCATTTGGCCCCAACTATCTATCCTGGCTTCTTCAATCCCTCCATCCAAGAACCACCCCATCTTCCAAGAGCCCACCCTCCAATGGAAAAGAAGCAGTACCTCTAAATAAATAACGCTGTAGACAGAACACAGTTCTTCCACATGAAGACGTGGAGGGCTATGAGCACGGGGGAGGAGTGAGACCCACCCACCCTCACCCCCACCCCAGACATTGGATTCAGTTCAGTTTCTGGGGCCAGATTCGAGTCTCTTCCTCTTCTGGCCCTGAGGACCAAGGCACCTCAGGATACCTCGCTTCCTGGTAACAAGTTCTAACCCCTGGTGGGGCCAGCTACCTCACAAAAGGATGGTAGAGCCACCCTGCCCCTAAATGCCTGCCCCTCTGTCTGCTCCCATCTGCCTTGGCCCCTCACCTGGCCCTCCCCCAGCCCACCTTCAGGCTTCCAGGCCCCACAGAGCTCTTCCAGGTCCTGCCTTGACTCCCCTGGATGTTTAATTCCCCACACAAAGTCCCCTCCACCTCCAGCTCTGGCCACTCTAGAACTCTTCACACTACTGGCCTTGACCCTATTTCTCACCCAAGTCTCCCGAGCCCTGGCCTTCTCCCAAGGTCTCTCAGCCCTGCCCTCACCCCATGACATGTTCCTTCTCTCCTGCTCGGAATATTCCCATCATCCCTCGGCCTCCATCCTCCAAGCAGGGGAAGGAGCCAAGCGGCAGCCTTTTTGCTGGAGGCAGGAGGGACTACATGCTGCTAGTGTCAACCAAACCAGGTACTTGCTCCAGCGGCAGCCACAGAATTTGCCCATGGCCTTCCCTTCTTAGCTCAGGACCCACCCCCACCTCTGCAGTGCCCACCCTCTGGCCAGGTTCCTTGGGCTGGGGATGGGATCCTGACACTCTGCCCCCGTCCTCCTCCATTCCTTCCTAAACAAGAGACCATACCCTTTGACTCCTACTCTGAGCCCACAAGGCACGAGTTGTCCAGGAAGATTATCTGTTTTTGGCTTTCTTTTTTTTTTTTTTTTTTGGGTCGGGGGGTAGATCTTATGATCCAGGCAGCTAGGACCCAAAGCCTGGAGAGAACCCTGTTCTGCAGAGTGGCCTCAAGGGCTCCAGGCTGCACCTGTGTTCGGCGGCTGCTGGGGTGGTCATTTCTTCCCAGGAAGACCATTTAAGGCTCTTCAAAGCCATTGGAGCTGAACAGATAATTAAATCTCTCCCCAAGGAGGACCTAAATAATTAATGTGCCAATGCTTTAGCAACTGTAGATTGCATACGAATTGCAGGGTTATCGCCGTTATTAGCACCAATGTTGCCTGAAGTTAGAGGGGCTTGACTTTTACATTCTGTCCATCCAATTCCACACAACTGTGGTATTTCAAATAGTTCCAGTGGATCACATTTGAGGGAATGTCATCTAACTCCCT
Organism: Papio anubis; assembly: GCF_008728515.1. Classification (NCBI taxonomy): domain Eukaryota; kingdom Metazoa; phylum Chordata; class Mammalia; order Primates; family Cercopithecidae; genus Papio; species Papio anubis. The sequence continues at coordinate 23,329,550 of NC_044989.1, forward strand.
AGCACACATCCGCATGTGGTCTGTAACCCACAATGAATTCCAATCGGAAAGGAACTTTTTGTGCAAAACATGGTGCCAGGTGTTCGGGGGGCCAGAGAGACAAGCCCTCCAGAAGATCACAAACTAGAAGGGAGATGGACAGACAGACAGACATTCCTCCGTAATAAGGCAGCCAAAGGTCTCTACTCCAATGAAGGTACCAGGTCTCATGGGACCACAGGAGAGGGTGAAGTTAATGGCAACTGGAGAATTCTGTAAGAATTTTTGGAGGATGGGATTTTAAGCGAGGCTTACAGCCAGGCATGGTGGCTCACACCTGTAATCCCAATGCTTTGAGAAGCCGAGCCAGGAGAATCACTTGAGGTCAGGAGTTTGAGACCAGCCTGTGCAACATGGCGAGACCCTGTCTCTACAAAATAATAATAATAATAGAGTGAGGCTTAAGGAATGGATGGGACCCTAGGAAGCAAGTGTAGGAGAAACCTTGGCCAAGGCAGAAAGAGAAACATTCAAAGTGAAGGAACAGGATGAACTGGGTGTGAACTTAGAGTGGGGGATGTGTGGAACATGATAGAATATGAAGCTGTGAGCACAGGTCAGGTCAGGTCATAGAAGCCTGCAGGAGCCCACAGTACAGAGTTTGGAAGTAAGGGATCCAGGCAGTCGTTGGTCTGGTGGACCCTAGATGAAGAAGGAGCTCCCACTCAAGGTCACAGGAGGATTGAGGTGAATCTGTGACTAGATCTAGGTCTCCCAGTCGCACTACCCACAGCCCAAGCTGGCAGCTGCCTCTGTTCAGTCCTTGGACCTAAGGGTCAAGGGCACAAACCCAGTGAAAGAGAAGGGAATATTTCTGTTAGTTTTATGATGATTTCAAAAAATGTTAAGGAGAAAAATAGAAGTGAATTTTCTATCATCTTAGAGGACATGAGAATGTTCCAGCTGGAAGGCAGTCTTCAGTCCCACCCACACCCACAGGTGTGCAGCCCTGGGTCAGGGGCTGTAGGCACAGAGGGGACCTCTGGGGCCAGCTATCACTGCTCAGTAAATAGGCCTTGTCATCCAGTGTCATCAGTTTGGAAACGGCAGGCTAGTGGGAGAGGTTGTGACTGTTCCTAGGACTTTGGCTCCCTTTTAGACAAATGGCAGAAATTCCCATTTGGACAACAGGAAAGCCAGAAGGGCTCCTCACTAAAACCCTAAGTCCAGGCAGGAAGTCAGACTGTTTCACAGTTCCTAGGAGGGTTTGCCTGCGTGGGGCCTCAGGTGTCACACATCCAACTCAGGCTGGATGAGGGATCCACAGGTCCCGCCCACAGGTGGTTTCATTCTGTCTCACCTGGAAGCTGGAGCCTGCTCTTGGCCTCCAAGGTTCATTCTGAGACCAACTCTTCTTTGGAAAAGAAGGGGAAGAAATGCATATCTGATCAGACGGTGGGGGGAGGGAGGGCAACGTTCCGCTCGGGAGGCGCGTGGAGCAGCAGCGGGATGCTGTTTGCGTAAAGCCTCCATTTGTCCCCATAGTGTCAGCATGCGTCGGCCTCACTGCTGCTGGATGAATTGCCCTATGGGCCCGCCTGACACTGTCTTCGCTGGGCCTTCTCAGTATATTTCACAACTGCTCTGAGTTTATAATTTTTTCAGGTCCTTTATCAAATATGTGTCATACATACCAATGGGATGGGAAGCATTTATCACCTAGCTGGGTTCTTTCTTGAGCTCTGAAAAAAATGATTTGGCCACACAACCTTTCTCAAGGCTCTGATTTAATGGACTTCTCTGCGGCAAAGCCACTGAAATTCTTTGCCTTTTAATATTGACATCTCTTCCTCTTTATTACCATCTCACACAGCTCTTGTAGTCCAGCCGGAACGAGCCCATTAGTCTCTGACAAATAACTTATGTCGTTTGGTGAAAAATATGCAGAAGTTTGGCTGCAACTTCATCTCCAGCCTTGGTTCTGTTTGTGGCTTCACTCTCCTCTAGGCAAAGCATCCAGCTCCAGGCAGAGCCTCCTCAAGTCCCCATTCCCTCATGCCCATTGCTGCTGCATCCACAGAGCCATTTCATACTAACCACTTAGAATGAACGGGGTTCGAGACGGGTCGCGAGAGGGGATATCTGGTCCGTAACTCGGGGGTGAGAACTGAACGTGAGCCATGGCCTCAAGAAGCTTTGCTCACTTTCACTCACGCTCCAGGGACCCCTGGCACCACCACCATAGAAACGAGCCTGGGCTAGCCTGTTGGAGCATGAGAGACTGCGTGGAGGAGAAATGAGCTGTCCCAGATGAGACATTTAGACCAGCCAGTCTCTGCCAATATCAGCCAGGCCTGACCTAGATCTGCTGAATGTAGCCCAAACTGCCAAACCAAAATCACAGTCTAAATAAGTGCCCATAGCAGCATTGTTTACAACAGCAAAATGGTGGCAGCAACCCAAGTGTCCATCAAAGGATGAATGTTAAACAGTATGTGGTATCTACATACAGTGGAATATTAGCCAGCCTTAAAAAGGAGGGAAATCCTGATGCATGCTACCATGTGGGTGAACCTTAAGGAGATTATGCTAGGTGAAATAAAGCCACTCACAGAAGGACAAATATTGCATAATTTCACTTATAAGAGGGTCTAAAATAGTCAAACTCATAGAGACAGGAAGTAGAATGATGGTTGCTGGGGCTGGGTGGAGGGGAGGTGGGGAGTGGTTGTTTAATGGGTGTGGAGTTTCTGTTCGTGAAGATGAAAAGGATTCCAGTGGTTTGCCCAACAGTGTGAATATACTTAACACTACTGAGCTGGACACTTTAAAATGGGTACATTTTACCAAAACTTAAAAAAAAAAAAAAAAGAATTAGCCTCAAACTACTAGCAAAGGTGAAACCAACACAGGGAAAGTTCCCTGAGCACTGGAGTCCATCATCTATTCATGCTTTGTGTATCAGTTAGCTCTTGCTGTTTAACGAACAATTCTAAATTGAGTGACTTAAAATTGAGTGTTTCAACAACAGCCACTTATTTAGACTGTGATCCTGGCCTGGCAGTTTGGGATACACTCAGCCGATCTAGGTCAGCCTGGCTGATACTGGCAGAGACTGGCTGGTCTAAATGTCTCATCTGGGACCGCTCGTTTCTGCTCCACGCGGTCTCTCATGCTCCAACAGGTTAGCCCAGGCTCGCTCCTATGGTGGTGGTGCCAGGGGTCCCTGGAGAGTGAGTGAAAGTGAGCAAAGCTTCTTGAGGCCATGGCTCACATTTACACAGGGTCAACTTCCACCACTTTCTGTGGTCCAAAGCAAATCACAAAGCCAGCCAAGATTCAAAGGGTGGGGAAATCATCTCCACCTCTTGACGGGGGAAGCTACAAAGAATTTTTGCTATCCATGACACCAGCTATATATATGCCAGGCCCTGTGCTGAGTGTTGAAGATAAAAATATAAATAAAACACAGTCTAGTGCAGGAGGCAGACATGTAAATAAATAATTACAACTCCTAGTATCTATAAAGAAGTGAGCACAGGTTGCTCTGCCAGCCTGCGAAAGGGGGTGGAGGGCAGGGGTATGGGAGGAAGAGGGGAAGGAGGCAAAAAGGCCCAGGACAAAATAACACTTTCCCTGGTGGTGAAGGATAAATACTGTTTGGCCAGATGGAGGAAGGGGATGGAAGATCCAGGCAGAGAGGACGGAGACTTGGAGTGGGGACATGTGTGGGGTGCATGGAAGCTTCGCTGGGGAGCAAAGGGCCCCCTGGGAGTGGAGGAGGAGCTGAGGGAACGGGGAGACCCCCAGAGGGCCGTGCTGCCCCTGCTCAGCCCCGAAGGATTTGTGCGGCCGGAGGCTGTGAGGAGCTGCAGTGTGGAGGTGGCCTGGAGGGGGACAGGCTGGAAACAGGGAGACGTCCTCAGAGGCTCTTGCAGTGACTCAGGTGAAAGATGAGGGCAGCTCACTCAGGGTGCTGAAGGGCCTGGGGCAGGAGCGGCTGGATCCTGAGAATTCTAGGAGGTGAAAAGATGGGACTTGGTGTGATGAGGGGTGGGAGGAGTCCGGGGAAGTCCTGCAGAATGCGGGCGGTGGACCGTCTTCCGCGGGAAGAGAAGCTCCATGCTGAGTCGGGCATCCTGGGCGTGCGGGAGGAAGTGGGAAAAGGGGCAAAGAGGCCTGGGACAAAAATCTGAGCCTGGGGGCAGCCACTTCAGTGAGCAGCGCCAGGGTGTGCAGTCCCACAGGCGCAGGCGGGCATCCCACTCGAAGCCAAGGAGACCCAAAAACAACCCCTGGGGCTGGCCAACAGGGACGGATGCTGAGGCTAAGTCTTCACCCCACCTGGTAGGCTCAGCTGCCAGCACTCCGCTCGCCAGACCCCAACGAGCCTCCATCCAGGGAAGGCCATAGCGTCTCTGGGCCATCTTCTCCCGCAGAAACCTGGAGCAGCAGAATAGTGCAGGGTGCCAGGTGCTTCTGGAAGTCTGCTCTGAAGGCCCAGCCCTGAGGCCTGCAGACCTCCCCACACCTGGGAACAGGCCTTGTTGCTGGAGGCCTCCTCACAGCGCCCCACACACCTCACTGGGTAGCTCCTCAGAGATCAGGGAGTGTCCTTTGCCAAAACATGGGGCAGGGAGGAGGGCAGCCTGTGCCCCGCGGGTCCTGGTGCCCCCTTGTGGATTCTGGGTCTGCCGCCCCCCAACAGGCACAGCCTGAGAGCCTGCTTTGCCAGCTGGGCAGGCAGTGGGCAGCAGCCCGCACACACCAGCCGATCGATACCCGGAATGCACTTGGGGCCTGCTGGGAAAAGGAGTCCCCTGGTGAGCACTTTCATCAATTGACAAATTCTTCTGAAAGTGAATAATCTTCCCCAACTACTAAATCCAGATTTCCACCAAGTGAGATTCAGAGAGAACAGAAAGCACCTACATTAGGAGGGGGACACCTGAACCTCCAAGTGCCTTCCAGGTCTGGCTGCAGAATTCCTGGAGCAGCAGGTGTCACGGCCGGGGCTGGGGCTGCTGATAGAATCACTGCCGGGACCTCGATTTGAAGGGAAGGTCTTCACAAACCCTCGGGATGCCTCGGGCCCAGAAGGAGTAGGCATGTGTGTGCTGCTGTGTTCTCCAGGCCCCTAAGCACTGATTAACTCAGCAGGCATGTGGGGCCACATCTGTCACTCTCTGCAGTGTGACACCCAGGGGGCTACCGAGCAGATATCTCTGCCCTCCTGTGCTAGAGGAAATGGAGGCCCAGAAAGCTGGGGTGGCTGGCCCAGGGTCACACACCAATTAGTGGCAATGCTGGAACAAGAACCGGGATCCAGGTCTTCAGAATCCCAGCCCAGAATTCTCTCCCCTTCCCTACCACTTCACTCAAAAAGGTGACATCATCTCCCTCACTTCACTCAAAAAGGTGACGTCATCTACCTCACTTCACTCAAAAAGGTGATGTCATCTACCTGGCTCGTGGTTTGGGCATTAATTCAGCTGGTGACTTTCTGGAGACGCATGTGAGTGCGGCAGCTGAGCCTTATCCAGCCTGGCCCTACAACTGGTCCTGTGCTGTCTCCCCTGCGCCCCGGCTGTCTGCAGGCACCGCCAGGCTCTCTCCAGCCCAGGCCTCTATCCACTGCCTCCTACCCCAAACCCCGGGTGTCCCACAGGCCCCACCCCACAACTGATCTTCTAGTTCCCTCCCTTCCTGATGTCCCACCACCATCCCCTCCAAAATCCCATCAATGGTCTCCACGCCTCCCCCTCCCCGCTTCCTTCCTGCACTGAACCCCACGGGGTACACACACTCCTGTTTCTCTGTCGTGCTGCTGCTGTGTAATTCTGGCCTTCTCACCTCTCCCTTGGAAAGACCGTCACCGAAACCAGCACTGCACTCGCCCCCACGCTGAGCTCCCTGTGTGCCCGCCACATGCTGTCTTACGGAACCTTCAACAAGGGCGGACCCCGAGGCTCTGAGAATGTAGGTCCCCTTTCCCAAGGTCACACAGCTGATAGGAGGCCCAGTGCAGGTTCACCCTCAGGGCACGTCACTTTCTTGCCCCCCATTGGCTTCCTAAGCCATTCCCCATCCTGCCTCTGTGTGGATTTGTCTGAAACCCAAGTCTAACCTCACCACTTCCTATCCAGAATCCCCTGTGGCTCCCTGGTGCCCTGGATGAAGCTGGAGCTCCCAGGCAAGACTGCTGCGATCTGGCCCCGCCCACCGTCTCGTGTTCCCTGTTGCCCGTGGCCCTTTTGTCCACCTGCACCTGCCCCCTCGTGCTTCTGCGCCCTCCCGCTGGTGATCTGAGCCTGTTGGTCTCTGTCTTAGCTCCCACCCTCCTTGCTCCAGGTCTGAGCTCACCCCATGTAGATCCTTCCTGAAGTCCCAGCCAGAGCCCTCTTCCGCACCCCTGGAGATGCTCTGCTACGACTCCAGGCTCAGCGTGACTTGGGGTTGGCAGGGTCAGTGATTCGGCCTTGCCCATGGCTCCCAGAAGGCAGGGCCCCAGACCCCACTCCCTGAACATGCATGTGGCATGTTCTCCAGGAGCCCCTCCCACTGTCTTCCTTGGTCTTCAGCAGAGCCCAGTGTGTCCTCACCAAAAGGGCCTGCCTGGCAGTCAGGGAGCAGAAGCAGGATCCTCAATCCCCATTTTACAGATACAGAAGTAGAGGCTGAGAGAGGCAAAGGGGCTTGGCCAAGTGTCAGAAGCAGGGCTGGGGCCAGGAAGAAGTCCTGGCGGGGAGCCCCAGCCCTGCCCCAGCAATAACCAATGAGGCTGGAGCATGGGCAATGGCAAAGGGGTGCTGAAGAGCAGGGCTCAGCTCTGCAGGCCACCCTCTCCCATACATCTGCTAAGGGAAATCGCCTGGCCTGAAGACAGGTCTTTCTGGCCCAAGGATCAGGGGCCTGACGCACAGCTACCAGCAACATTAAGGGCAGTCCTGGGGGCAGGCAGATGAGGCAAGGCTGTGGGAAGCAGTGGTCACGTGAAGGCCCTAACTTTGGCCAGTGAAAGAGAGTGTGCAACCCCAACAGGGTGGCTGGCAGGCTCTTCCCTCCTTCTCCTTTCTAAGCCTTGGGGTGGGTCTGGGAGAAGCTTCTGACATCCCCAGGTCTGGAGCCCATGGGCCCGGGCACTGTGTGTGCCAGCCCCAGGTCCGAGACACCGGGCACAGGTAGGTGCGCAGCAGAGTGGGAGCCTCCGAGGCCACTTCCTGGGACCTGCTGGGCTGTAAAGCAGGCTCTGCCCAATGTCAAAGCCCCAGGAGAGGGTGGGCGTCCTGAGAGACTCGCCTGGGACATGGGAGGAGGCACAGAGGGCCCCTGTCCCTTGCTTGCTTGCTTTCCCGAAAAGTCCCCACAAATGTGAAACAGAAGGAGGTGTTTGCCAGTTCTCCCATGGCCCCCTCCTTTCTCGGGGTCCGCTGCCATGCCATGGCTGTGAGTGTCTAACATAAGGGACGCTGTTTTTGCAGGTTTTGTGGTTGTGATTCCTTTGAACCATATCCAGCCCATCTTACATCACAATGCCATGCTTGACTTGGTCTCCAATACATCGGCACCCATTGGCATTTGGAGAACTTGCTCCGTGGTTATTTAACAGTTTTTAGTTGTCTGTGATAATGTATTCTCTATGTTTCCAATCGTCAGTATGGGAATCTCTCCCCCAACCTTTCAATTTCTGGGTTTGATTTTTTGTATCATATTTGGTTTTTTTGCTTTTTGAAGTTGTGATGCCTTTGGTTATTAGCCCCTCCCAGTGGCTGCTTGTTTATGCATTATGTTTGTGACTTCTTTTGACTGTCAGTGTTGAGCCAGTCTTGCCAAGAAACAATATCAAGTATTTCCTATTTCTCTACTTCTTGAAAGAAAAAAAAAATACTTTTTTTAATTTAAAAAAAAAAAAAAACTCTTAATGGGAACCTGGCCCTGTCTGTCTTCTCTGTTCTGCAGAAATGTTGAAGGAATTGAACCAGCAACGCAGAGCGAAAGCGTTTACAGACCTGAAAATTGTTGTTGAAGGCAGAGAGTTTGAAGTCCACCAAAATGTTCTAGCTTCCTGCAGCTTGTATTTCAAGGACCTGATTCAAAGGTTTGCCTTCCTTCCAGCTGTGGTCGGGTCTGTTCCTTTGTAGGACGCTTTTGTGTCGCTTTTCTCTTCCCCTCTCTTGCAGGTTCCTGAAGCGTGACTCCCTGTCACAGAGCCAGTAGCCATCTCTCCTCCTCCTCCTCCCCAGTACCCTCTCACACACAGCCTCAGAGCAGCCACTGCCCCCAGCATCTGCCCCCAGCCACAGCTTTGCTGGTCACCAGGGGCCTCTGCCAGCAGTAGACAACACCCCGCCCCACCCCTGAGATCCCAGGTTCTCAGTGGCTCACAAGCCCTCCCTGAGATTAGGGGGACTGTAGGCTCCATTTTAAGGGATCACTGCACACTGCCCCCACTGGACCAGAGCAGGATCCCCAGTGCCATCGTCCCTGCTGTCAGTGATGACTAATGCCAGGAAAGCACATCGATCAGGCCATCCCTGCTGAGGAGCACAGGGTGCCCCCGGGGCCGCTTTTCCCCAGCCCAAGTCGGGGAGAAGAGACTTGTAGCAAAGCCTGGGCCACACTGCATGTCTGATCCTTGTGCACTGAGCCTAAACCGGCGCTGTGGAGCATAGACCAGGTGTGTCCTAAACACGGTCTCTCTCAACCCTTGCTCCCTCCCTCCTGCCCTCTGCCCTGGCTATTTCTACCTGAATGAGTCTTATTGGTGCATGAGCATCTTTTTTTTTTTTTTTCTCCATTATGTTGATTTTTTTAATTTGTCTGCTTCATACCTTTGCAAAGAAGTCAGGGGCCACCTTCCAGCTCCGTAGTAAGGGAGAGCAGCCAAGGGGCCAGCCCAGGGTAACGCTCACATTTCTCTCAGCCCTCAGCAGATTAACGCCGCTGCTCCTCTTGCCTTGCAGCCTCTCCGGGGCAGACGCTGAGCCAGGACTGTGCTCAGAGGGAGGACAGGACCTCTGCTTCCCAATGCCGTGTTTGGACTTGCCAACTAACCCCGGAGTGACTGTGTTTTGTTTCAGGATGGATCCCTGGCTGGCATCTCCTCTCCGATCCGTCCTTTCACATAGAGCCCAGCTGCCCTGTGGGCGGGCTCCGCCTGGCCCCATGCCGGCCCTCAGCCTTGCAGGAAGGGGCAGGCTCTTTGGGACTTCCCATCTCATGGACACCTCGGGTCTCCTGCCCCCGGTGCTTGGGCTCTCTCTGTCCAAGCACAGGGGTTAGGGGCATGTGGTCTGGGGTGAAGGGATATGTCTAGTGCCCTCACCAGGCCAGGGAGGACTTTGTGCTTCCACTCTTGACAAATCCTGGAAGCAGGGGCCCACATCTGGCTGCTGGATCACGGATGAGCGTCCTAGGGTCTTGGGCCTGGCTCCAAACCAGCTGGAGAGGACAGAAAGGGGGCAGGTCAGTGCTGAGCGGCAGCCTCCTCCCCAGCTAGAACGTGGTGGGCGAGAGGAGCACGGGGCCCTCCGATGGCTTTCAGAGACCACACATGGAAAGCCAGACTTGCACGCAACAGAGAAGAACACGTGCTAGGTGGGAACCCAAAGTAGTGAAGGCTTCTTGGGCTGATAAGAGGGAGGAAGAGCATTCCAGGCCAGGGGTGGGGCATGAGTGGGGAAGGGCAGGGTGGGGCAGATGGCCCTCCCAGAGGGGGCTGTGCTGGGGCAGGCAAGCCCTGACCCCATGCTAGGACCTGGGCATGGTCTGAGGTGGGTAATGTCAAGAGCAGTGAGGAAGGGACACCCACCTGAAGGCGGGAGAACAGTAGGATGTGTCTCGGTGGCCCTGATCAGAAAGGATGGGGCTGGAGGAGAGAGGACATCCCCGCCTTGGCAGGTAGGAGACCTGGGTCCTACACCTGACTCTGCCACTTGTCCTGTGACCTCAGACTGGTCACTTCCTCTCCTGCACCCTGGGCTTTCTCATCTACAAATCAGAATTGGTTCACATGATGCCCAGGTCTCCTTGCAGCTCTGACACCCCAGAGTGATGGGCAGAGGATGGGCAGGACCAGGACGGAGAGGCTTCCCACGTGCAAGCACCAGGACCCAAGAAGCTGAGGTGTCATGGGCATCAGAGATCACAGGGAGGAGAGCAGGTCCACAGGCCAGCGTTGGGAAAGCTGGGGAGATGAGCAGTTGAGCATCTGGCGTGTCAAGCTGAGCAGCCTGATGGATGCCCAGGTCCCCAGGTTGGGCCACCTGTAGGCAGCCAGGTGCATGGATCTGAACCCAGAGAGGTCTGAGGTTTGTAGAGTCAGGGCTGGGGGGCCTTCAGCATACAGGAGGGTCACACGGGAAAAAGGAGGGAAGCCAAAGCCAAGCCCCAGGGTGCCCTGTGACTGAAGGTCGCCGTGTGAGTTTGCAGCCACAGAGCACACGTGACCATTGGTGCTGATGAGTGCAAACAAGTGCCTTCTCAGGAGGAAAGCCAGGTCTTTATAGGAAGATGGTTTCCTTTCCCGCCGTGTAAAATCACAGATAATTTCACATTCTTGGTGGTCAAGAGAGAAGCTGATGTCACCATGTCTTTTCAGTCCCCTTCACATCCGTGACCCTGGAGACTTACTGTGCAGTGGCCGGACTGGCCCAGTGTGGAGCCGTGGCCCTGCCCTTTGACCCCAAGCAGTGGCTCCCCGCTCAGGCAGCTGCACTCTTGTAAGGGGAGGGAGTAGGGACCATTTCTGGGACCTCTGTCCTGGTGCAGACCTCTGTGGGGATCAACATTGGCCCTCCCTGGGTGAGCCCTGCCAAGGGCAGGTGACCCCTCCCTGCTGTCCCAGCATCCCTGAGCCTCCTGTCAGGAGACTCCCACCCCCAGCCTGGGACAGGTGATGTGTCCACCACTCCAGCCCCAGGGAGGACAATGACCCAGCACCCGAGCCTGGCAAGGACAGTGCCTGCCAGACCCAACCCCAGTGCAGACACCCTGCCCTGGAGCCACAGGACAGAATGTGGGAATCCAAGTCATTCACTCGCTGGTCACTCAGCAAACACACAGGAGCCCCTCCTGGGGCCGGGACTCACACCAAACACCAGCCAAGCCCACAGTCTGGTGGGGACACACTGCAGACAGGCAAGGAGACGAGCGGAGATGATGCTTCAGAGACTCGTGGGCCAAGGGCCTGGCTGTGGGGGAGGGGCATTCAGGGAGGCACCTTGGAGAGGTGGCATCTGATGTGGGTTATGAAGAACAGGCATCGGCCGGGCAGACACGTGGGGGAGAGCAAGGTCGAAAGGCAGGAGGGGGTCTCAGGACTCCACGTTGCTGCAGGGCCAGGCATGACGGTGGCTTGCAGGGGACGCGGCTGGAGGGAGGCTGGACCTGGGTCACAGGAGCCTGGGGGTGTTGCGACCAGATGTGTGTTTTGTAAAGATGACGGTCAGACCGTGAGTGGGAGCGCTGGATCTCAGTGTCCTCTCCCAGGGTGCGGCCAAGTCCCTTTGGGCTTGGCTGCCCCCCCGTGGCCATGCAGAAGGGCCCCAGCAAAGTCCTGCCCAGAGCCCCACACCCTTCACCCTCTTCCCTGAGCACGTGTGGGTGGCAGTGCCTGCCACCTTGCTTGGTAGACAGGTGTGGCTTGGAAGCCAGATAACGAGACTCCCATGTCTCACTTTGGATGCTGGCACAATGGCATGACCCACACCTGTCGCCAAGTTACCAAGGGTGGGCCTGAGCCACACAAATCCCCAAGACCCAGGGAAACTCGTGCATGCCCATGCGTGTGTCCTGCAGCTGAGGACATGCCCAGGTGTTCATTCACGGGCAGAGTCCTCTCTTCTGAGCAGAGCTGGGTACCAGCCACCTGCCCCATGCCTGTGCCTCACCCGCCGCTGCCCACGGATTCTGCCCATCGCTCCAGACGGTGCCCAGTTCCACCTTGCAAAATGAAACATCTGACCTCCGAGGTGCGTGAGGGTGGATGAGGGCCTCCAACCTGATGTCTGAAAGGAAGGGCATTTCTAATCCTGGATGAGTCCATGGCTAATGGTGGGATTGCAAACATCCCGGTAGTTGGACCTAGCCATTCCTCTGCTGAGCAGAGGCTACGTCCCGAACTCTGGCCTCTCCTGGGCACCCCCAACCCGAGAAGGAAGTGACTCTAGGAAGCTCTGGTCTTCTGACAGACCCCATGGGGCCCGTGTGGCTGGGCAGCACCAGCCTGCCCCTCACTCTGCACCCCACCCCCCTTTGTCAGCTTCATAGAGAAGGTTAGTGCTCCCCGTCTGCCCTGCTGCAGTCCCTCCAAAGCCACGTCGTGACCTGGCGGGCCAGCAGCACCCCACGCCATTCACTCCATGGAGCCCAGTAGGACAAGAAATGGCTCAGGGCAGGGACGGAACAGCCACCTGTACCCCCTCCTCAGGGACCAGGGTCACCCATCACGGGGGTGTCCCTCTGGGGTCCCTGCTCAGAGGGAAGAGGCCTAAGGAGCCCCGGGGTCCAGTCCCAAGACAGTCTGGTGTTCAGGGATAGAGAGGCGCCCCCACCCCCTCACAGCTCTCCAGGCCACGCACAAAGGCCTGTGTGGATGAGAACCATGTGTGTTGGTAAGAGGCACAGGCCTCGCCCTTTGAGGCCTCGTCTCCTCCTTGAACTCAGATTCTGACAGAGCCCCCATCACATTCCCCTGTGCCTCTCTGGCCATTCCCTGCAGATCATCTGCCCAGCGCCCCCTCCACCCCATAGGTGGCCCTCACAAGGGGCCAGGAGGAACAGAGCCACAGCCATGCCTCCTGTGGCCAAGGGTCCTCCTCAGTCTAGACAGCACCTGTGATGCTCTACGGCACCTGGTGCCCCTCCTCCTGCGCCTGGCGGCCAGGACCCACTCCCTAGCTCAGACTGTGGGTAAGACAGGCAGCACCCCTCAGCAGCCATGTGGGTCCCATCGCACCTGTCACTCAGCCATGGACTGTCCATCTACCCAGCACCCCTCCCCACAGTGCATCTGTGTGCGTGTGTGCTCACACATCCTGAAGTCCCCTGGGCTCAGCCCTTCACTGGCTTTGAGCTCCTCCACCTGAGGACTCCTGGGTAGACAAGTGAGCTGGCCAGAGGTGAAGGCAGCAGTGACTGGGGGCCTCGGGAGCAGGCTGTGGCCCCGTGTGACCTCCACAGGGCAGAGGAGAGGCCAGGCAGCGGCTTGCAGGAATGAAGGCCTGGGCAGCAAAGACAGGAGTACGAGGTTGACCAGATGGCTCTGGGGCTGGGGGTGTTAAGGATTTCTGTGGTTTCAAGTGATCACCTAGTGGATTACTTCTACACTTAACAAAGCCACTGAGGTATGGAAATCCATGCCAACAGCAGAAGACTAGGTGTGTGAAGTCACGTTAGGAGTCACTCTGTGTTGCAGGGGTTTGGAGGGGCCTCTGTGGAGCCCACACCTTGCCCCCTCTGCCTTCTGGGCTGGCCCAGGGCTTGGAGGCAGAGGCCCCTTGGGGTCCTGGTGGGATGAGCCATTGTGTGGGGACGGCCTACCGTGGCCGCCCTGGGAGGGAGCCTGGACGCCGGCTCTGTGGCAGGATTGCATCTCCCCCTCTCCTCCTGGCCATGCCTGCGCTGAGGCCCTGGGAGGGCGGTGCCTGACCTGAGAGAATGTCGCTCTAATGATGGAGTTTCAGGTACTGCCACATAGAGAAGAGTCTCGTGGGAAGGGCATTTTCCAGCCTCTGCCACAAAATCTCCACGGGAGTTCAGACCTCATCTAGGTCCACCCTCTTGTTTTGCAGAAGAGGAGGCTGAGGGCCTGGGAGGCCAAGGCTGCCCACCTGTCGGTGGCAGAGCCCGGGCACCCAGCGCCCCCAGCTCTCTGCCCTGTGCTCTTTCCGCTCACCCACACACCCAGCAGCTGGTCTGTCTGCAGCCAGCCTGCCCGCTTGCTGGACACCTCGACAGCCCCACCACCAGCCACAGGTGCACGCAAGGAACCCATCACAAGCATCTTGCCCTGTGGCCTCCTCGGAAGCGAGTGAGTGGACCACAGAGGTCATTTCCCAGCCATGTGGCCGAGCCCAGCCCCAGGCAGGACCGGGCTCCGGGCAGGAAGCAAGGCTGCTTGGAGGAGCCAGGACAGGGCAGCCAAGCCGACGGCCTACGAGGCCTCCAGACTCCCGACGCGCCGGGTGTTTTTACTCCTGCTGTCACTTATGCATCGGTGTCACTCTTGCTTCATCTTATCTGTTTCCTTCCAGGTCCAGCTTTAGGGGCGGCTGCCAGGCCTTAGGAGCCTTTGCAATGGTTTTGTATTCCTGTAGACACCAGATATAAACAGATTGATATATTTGTGTCCCTCCCCTGCTCCCCCCAGTTCCCAAGCCCGATGCACACTCTACACGCAGGCCACTCTGACCTCTGACCCCGTGTTCCATGTGGCAGGAGGGCCCCGCCCCGGGCCAGGCCCCAGGTCATGGCTGCTGGCTGTCTGTGGCGGAAGTCCTTGGTTGTTTCCTCTCCCCTCCTCCCGGCTCTGACCATTCTGTCCGTCTATCTCGTCTTGTCCTCAGTTTCAAAGCAATGTCATGAAGGGCTTCCTTTCCATGCCTAAAAGGAAACAATATGTTTTTGGAAAGAGGTGGGGTTGGAGAAGGTTCTGGGGCAACTTGGGGCCCTCGGTCTTGGGGCGATCGGAGGATATCTCTGGATTGGCTGGGATCACAGCCAGTTGGGAGCCTCCCAAGCCTGGGTCACATTGGAGAATCTGCCACCCAAGGCAGGCAAGGCCGGGCTGGGATGCGTCGGCCTGCTTTGGTGGAGATGCCAGGGCCTGCAGTGGGCTGAACCGTATTGTTTCCCTTTGAGGCCAGTCCTGGTCCTCGTCCCCATCCATAGCTCATGCTTTTTGATTTGCATCTTTTTTTGCATGGACATGCCGAGTAGTGATAAGCAGGGTTTTCTGTTCTTTTGGGCGTCTCTGGTCAGACTCTTCTCTTTCAGATCCCGTGTCAGAGCATTAGGTTCAGGTGTGTCATTGCTGTGTCCTTTGAGTCCTAAAACCAAGGGCGTGACCAAGGTGTGCAGGGAGATCTAGCCCTGTGAGGAAGCGGCACGATGGCCGCGGGGCAGCAGGTAAGGACACCCTGGTCTCTGTGCTTAGGTCCGTGCAAGACAGCAGCCAGGGCGGCCGGGAGAAGCTGGAGCTCGTCCTGTCGAACCTGCAAGCAGACGTCCTGGAGTTGCTGCTGGAGTTTGTCTACACGGGCTCCCTGGTCATCGACTCGGCCAACGCCAAGACACTGCTGGAGGCGGCCAGCAAGTTCCAGTTCCACACCTTCTGCAAAGTCTGTGTGTCCTTTCTCGGTGAGCCCGGAGGCCATGTGTGTCACTTGTGGGGAGGAGTGCAGATGGGCAGACAACTCCATAAACAGGAAGGACTGAGCGGGGAGGACTGAGCGGGGAGGGCTGAGCGGGGAGGGCTGAGCGGGGAGGACTGAGCGGGGAGGGCTATGTGTGCACACCCGAAGCTCCCTCACATGTGGCTGGGTTTGGCAGGGCTGTTTTAAGATGGTAATTTGGATACACATGCAAAGACTCTCTTTCCCTGGCATGAAATGAAGGGGATTCCGTGTCATTTCTCTGTAGGTGGGAGAGGCGCACTGTGCCCCGCCAGGCCTTGTGGGAACAAATGGTACCATGAGGGCTGTGCACGTGCTCTGCTTGTGGGGAGAGGCCGTGGCCCTGGCCTCACCGCCCTGTTCTCTAGACCCAGAACAAAGCAGCCCAAACTTGCTTTCCCTTTACCTTATTCATACCTGGGCTGCCCCAGATGTCTGCCCAGGCCTAGACATCTGAACTGTCCCTTGAGTACCCATGTCTGCTGCCCAGGATGGGGACTGAGTGTCAGGAGCTCCCGGGGGGTCCCTGAGCCAAACAACATGCTGCCTTTACACTTGATGCTGCCCCGCATGGGCAACAGCAAGGTGAGGGAGGGACAAAGACGAAAGCCTCCAAAGAACCAGTGGCCTGGGGTATGGAGTGCAGAGAGAAAGCCAGAGCCCAGCCTAGTGATGGGGCAGATCCGTGAGGACAGAGGGGCACCAGGCAGTCTCGAAGTGCCGGGAACCACGGCAGCGATGAGGCTCGCACACAGATAGGCTTCCAAGAACCCAGACACACCTAGGCTGGAAGAACTACTATCATGAAGGGGGAAGAGTGTGAGGTCCTGGGAGGGACAGTATTGGGTAAACAGGGTATGGAGATGGCTCCCACCCTGGATCTAGCGACTAAGCCCAGGAGAGCTGGCCAGATGGACCCCAGAGCCTAGCCGGCCAGATTGGGTGGGGCAGAAGCCTATGCAAGAAGCTGGGAGGTGCACGAGGGGCACTACAGCTGACACAGCTTAACGAAGGAGTCTGGGACCGCAGACATGCCTGGCATGGAAGACATACAACATGGAAGATGCTGTAAGCCTCAGTGCTACCCTCAACCTCAGCAACAGTGTGACTCCTGGCCCCAGCCCAGGCCCAGGCTCTGAGCAGGACTCTCACACTCCATGCCTCCCAGTCTCGGTCCTTCTGCCAGGACCTGTGCACACAGAGGGAGGCCCCTGGGAATCAGCATGAGATGGGATAAGGGAGAACCCAGGAGAAGGATCGAAGGCTCCAGACACCCAGGAAGGGGGCCTGCAGGGACTCTGAATGCTGGAGGCAGGGTCCCCAGGATGTGGGTTCAGAGAAGGATCCAGGGTGACAGCGATGGGAACAGGTGGCAACTGCTTCCAGGGCCCTTGGCTCAGTGGTCCTGTGCTCTTGCCCCCAGAGAAGCAGCTGACGGCCAGCAACTGCCTGGGTGTGCTGGCCATGGCCGAGGCCATGCAGTGCAGCGAGCTCTACCACATGGCCAAGGCCTTCGCACTGCAGATCTTCCCCGAAGTGGCCGCCCAGGAGGAGATCCTCAGCATCTCCAAGGATGACTTCATCGCCTACGTCTCTAACGACAGCCTCAACACCAAGGCCGAGGAGCTGGTGTATGAGACGGTCATCAAGTGGATCAAGAAGGACCCCGCGACACGCACACAGGTGGGGCCTGCCCTGCCCCCGCCCCTTCTCTGGGTTTGGGCTCCCCCTGTGGCAATGGGGTCTGCATCAAGGGTGAAGGAAGTGAACTTTCCTTGTCCTGCTCCCCCTGAGTGGCAGAGAGGAGAAGGAAGGGCAGAGAGATGAGAACCCAGTCACCAAAGGATCCTCAAGGGCTAGCATTCCACCCCAAAGGAGACCCAAGTGGGCCAAGAGCCGCAGCACCTGCACTCTGCAGGGAGAAGTGGGTGCCTGAGCCAGGGGGCTCTGGGGCTCCCAGGAACACGGACCCAGCTGGAGGAGCCCACACCTGCTCCAGTTGTTGAGGGGACGGACAGCCCCTGATGGACCAAATGGAAACCCCTGTACTCAGGAAGGGGGAGAATGTGAGGTCCTGGGGAGACTGTGTTGGGCAAACAGAGGATACAGAGAGGGCTCCTGCCCCAGACCTAGCCACTGAGCCCCAGAGAAAGGGGTCCTCAGATCAGGTGGGAAAGCAGGGTTTCTTTTCAGAGGTAGGAAGTTAGATGGGGCAGCTAATAACAGTGACGGCCACAATTCCCTATGACTCCCAGATCTGTGTCTCGGGCTCAGAACCCTCTCCTGAGCTCCAGACCCCTCTGCTCAGTGGCCTTCTGGGCCTCTCCAGCAGAATGTCCCGCAGATCCATCTAATTCACCAAGCCCAAAGCCTACACTTCTTCCTGTGCTCCTGATTTCAGCCACACCTGGTCCCCAAAACTGAAGCCTAGCTTCTTCCCATGTCTCCCACAGCCATTTGGCTACACAGCGCTCGTTCCTGCCTCCTTCCTCCCCTTTAAGTGAATCGACTTCCCTCTCCCCATCGAGACCTTCCTCCTCTCGCCAGGATTACTGCAGCACCTCCTAAGTGGTTTCCCTGCCTCTGTCTTGCTCCCTCCAAATCCATTTTCCACCCTCCAGCCTGAGTGGTCTCTCTAAAAGCACACTGAACATCTCATCCGTCTGCTCAAACCCCTCGTCAGTTGCCTGATCGACTCCGCAGGGGAAACTGTGCCGTCCTTGTTGAGCATGAGCTGGCCTCCCCAGCCTCTCTCCTCTCACTTCTCCCTGTCTCCCTAAACGCCTCCTCAACAAAATCCTGTTGCATCTCGTAAGAATAAACCCCATACAATTCTCCAGACACACCATTCTCTTTCACTCTCTGACACCTCTACACAGGCTTCGAATGTCCGCCCTCCCCTCCACCTTGTGCCTGAGAAGTCTGCCCATTTTGCATACTCCATCCAGACGCCACTCCCTCTGCAAAACCTCTTACTCCTGCATCCACTACAAACCCTTGCTACACCCTCCTCTTGCCCCCCGTGAATTTTTTGTAGCAGATCCCCTCCCTTTAAACTGTCTACCCCTTGAGGTCAGAGACTGGGTCGCATTGGTCTTTGTACCCCCAGTGATGAGCTTCATGCCTGGCCTATGGTGGTCGCCAGTTACTCATGGGATGAAACGAAAGTGGAGTGATGAGCAGAGTTTGTTAGGAGGGGAGATTCAAGTGAGCCTCTGAAACCTCCTCGGTGCAGGGCGACAGTTTGAGGCCGTGGGACGTGGGACACCACTGAAACAGTTTTTGGTGCTGGGGAGACACAGGCTTCCACGGCTGGAACTTGGCAAGCTCAACAGTCGCCATCTTCTTGAAGCTTTCGTGGGTCCTCCCACCTGTTCCTGAGTCCTTGCCATACTCACGGCTCTTTAATAATCGTGTCTTCCTCATTTTAACCACCCCGCCCCTACCCCCAGTGGTCTGATCTGCAGCGGGGGTCCACGGCCCAGGGTGGAGTGCGAGAATGGGGTGCTGGGGGGATGAACAGGTGCTCCCACTCCTGCAGGGCTGGCTGCTGCCTGCCAGCCTCCCCTCGCCATCCCTGTGCTCCCTGCCCTCCCCTCCACACCTCCAGCTGACGGTACCTCCCTTTACCTCTGTCTAGGCTAGCAGAACATCTACACTCCCAAGCCCGACACAGCCTGGAATTACACGTTCTTGTGCAGCCACACACCGTTTCGTTCCTTCCAGGAGGTGGCTCTCTCTTGCTAGTCTAAGAAGATTCCATGTCTCCTTTACCCTGCAGTATGCAGCCGAGCTTCTGGCCGTGGTCCGCCTCCCCTTCATCCACCCCAGCTATCTGCTCAATGTGGTTGACAATGAAGAGCTGATCAAGTCATCAGAAGCCTGCCGGGACCTGGTGAACGAGGCCAAACGCTACCATATGCTGCCCCACGCCCGCCAGGAGATGCAGACGCCCAGAACCCGGCCACGCCTCTCCGCAGGTTTGAAGGGGCACGCCCCAAACCTCCCCATAAGCAGTGTCTTAGGCTCAGTGGTCCCAGTGAGGTGCCAGGCACAGATGCCGACAGTCTTCGGGTGTGTCCCAAGGGCGCCCATCCATGTCCCTGCAGGTGTGGCTGAGGTCATCGTCCTGGTTGGGGGCCGTCAGATGGTGGGGATGACCCAGCGTTCGCTGGTGGCCGTCACCTGCTGGAACCCGCAGAACAACAAGTGGTACCCCTTAGCCTCGCTGCCCTTCTACGACCGCGAGTTCTTCAGTGTAGTGAGTGCCGGGGACAACATCTACCTCTCAGGTGAGGCCCCCCGGGGCTGGGGCGGGACCAGGCATGGGGATCCCAAGGAGACTGCTCCCCATGTCAGGGCCGAGGAAGGCTGCAGCCCAGAAGTGTCTACTTTGCAGATGAAGGCTTCCTCTGCCCCTGGGGCTGGGCTTGCTGACCCCAGGCCCCTCCTCACCCCGCCTGCTCTCTCTGCCTCCCACACTGCCTCCAGGTGGGATGGAATCAGGGGTGACGCTGGCTGATGTCTGGTGCTACATGTCCCTGCTTGATAACTGGAACCTCGTCTCCAGAATGACAGTCCCCCGCTGTCGGCACAATAGCCTCGTCTACGATGGGAAGATTTACACCCTCGGGGGACTTGGCGTGGCGGGCAACGTGGACCACGTGGAGAGGTAATGAGGCCATGGTCAGGACAGAGGCATGCTCTATGCTCACCAAGAACTGAAATCACATCACTGTACCTCCTGACACCCACTCAGTGGTGATGGAGCAGAGCCTGGACCATTCATAAGGGCAGTCATCCCAGGCTCTTCAATCATAGCACCGGGGGGCACCAGGGTGTGGGGTACAAGCAGGCGGGAGGACATCTGTGTCACCTTTGCAGTCGCTGAGATGGGAGATGGGGCGCTTCTGTCCCGACAGCCCATTTAGGTGTCAGACAAGCTGGAGGCCCAAGATCCAGTTGCAGAAGGCCTGGGATGAGCCAGACCCTCCCGGCCAGGCAGTCAGGGAACACCCTGCACATGAGCACCAGCCCAGAGACCACTGGGGTTTCGGGCAAAGCTGGAAGCAATGTTTAAAATGCGGGTCATGCCAGTGGCAGTGCCTCCTTGTCCTGCCAAGTGGGGGTCCTACACCAGGGAGCTCCCTTCCTCCCTCCAGCCACACACACCAGGACATCTGTTCATAATTTAGGGAAAGGCCACTGCACACAAACTAAGCAATTTAGGGAGCACATTCTTGCCAACCCTCTAGAACTTTCCAGAAGAAAAAAGCCAAAGGACCACGTGTGTGAACCTGCCCTCTGCTGGGAGTCCCCGGCTGGCTTCCTCCCGAGGCCATTGTGGAGGGTTAGATACAGGCATGAGGGGGTGTGGGCTGAAGCGCGTGCTTCCAGGTGAGAATACAAAATCCTTTTCCCTTGAGCCAGGGAGACTGTTCTTACACAGAACGGACGCCTGGGGGAAGAGCTCAGGAAGCTTCGTCAGGCAGCAGAATGGAAGCTTAGTCCTGCTTTTGGAGAAACTAGTGCCTGGAGGGTAACCCATCAGGCTGACCTGGCCCAAAGCACAACCCAGGGGAGACAGCTAAGATCGCCAGAGCCCTTCCTGCACCTGAGCCCACCACCCCCACCGCCACGTGCCACCAGAAAGCACATCTTCCCGTGGGACATCATGTTGCCTATGAAGCCACACATACCCCTCAATTTGTATTTTTCCCCCTTGGTGGCTAATTGGACACTTGACAAATGTTACAGCAAAGATGGCTTACAGAGTGAGACAGGCTCTGAATGCTCATTGTGGGCTTTTAACTCCCCCAAGTGGAGCCCAGAGACAGCTCAGTAACAACATTTAATTGTCATATTGATCTGGCAATCGTGGGCATTCCTGGGTGATGATGAGGATATTAGCGCTGTTGCTGGACCTGGGTTGGCCCCGGTGCTGGCGGCCTTCAGTGTGACCCACTGCCCAGCTATGCATACCCCAAGCATTCTGGAAGCATCCGCTTCCGATCATTTGTCATCCAATAATAAATACATGAAAAAGGAGACATTTTCTCTGTAGGAGTAAACTGAGCTGGATCCGTCATTCTGTCTTGCTTTTGTCAGCTATTTTTAATCTCCTAAGACACTGATTACTCATTTTGCAAACTTATACTTGTTGATAAATATAGAGATTTGTTCAAGGATCAAATGTACCAACTAAGCAGTGAGACAAGCTCAGCTTTTCTGGGGTCCTGGAGCAGTCTGCAAGGCCCAGGGGTTGCCTGTTAGGGCCTTCCCTGGGGGGTGAGGCCTTACTTCTGGCCGTGAAAGGTCAGCATGGGCACAGTGTGAGCAAGACCACCCCGGGAGCCCCAAGAGATGATGGAGCCATCCAGGACGAAAGGGTGCCCTGAAGGGCCCTGAGCCCTTCCTCAGCCCACCGGACTCTGTCAGCTATCCTTGCAGGGGTAGTGCAGGCTTGAAGACCCCTGGGCAGTGTGCATGCAAGTTGGTTGGAGGGTGCAGGCAAAGGAGCACTCACTGCTTTCCAAGAAGTGTAGCTAGACCCCCTTCGGGTGAGTTGCTTTCTGTGGCACACAGTGGCAATGATGAGAATTCAGGGTGACAGGAAGGTCAGGGTAATGGGGATAGACACGAGGGTGCTTTGTTCCCCAGGAAGCACTAATGGTACAAATGGCTATTATATTGATAATGAATGAGATATATGGTGCATTATAATTATATTACATTACGGTATTACAGAAATAGAGCAAGATTATATAATTATAGATTAAGACAACAGCGCAATAGACAAACCTGTATTATATCATTATATAAATAACTGGGTCTAATATTTCATAGCAATATATTGCAGTCGCTGTGGTTACTGGATAAATGATAGCAGAGCGCCTCACTCGGCGGGGTCATTTGCATGTCATTAGCATATCCTTCTCAAGCAGGAAGCTGACAGATTGAGCTGACGGGAGGGCTCATGGCTTGGCAATCAGCCACCTGGAATAACAAGCTCTCAGGAAATTCACATTTGGTGCAATGTGCCATCATACTGAAAGACTGAGGACTAACAGCCACATAATCTTCCACTGTCTCCCAGCTCCTTCTGCAGGAGCTCTTTGGAGCCCTGCCATATTGGCTTAAAAAGCAGATATCTGAACTTCTGACACTGTCCAAAAAGACACTTACTCCATTGCATATAAGCCACATATCATTCGTCTGGGGCTTAATTGAATCTGCCCCACTGCTGCCCTTTGAGACATTCCAGCCTCTTCTCAAATCCAAGTACAGAACTGGACGTCATATCACCCTCGCTTGGAGGCAGACGCACGGGCTCTGGGAGGCCAGCTTCCCAGGGCTCTGGGCTGTGACCGAGGCTCACAGAAAGAAAGCAGGCCCCGTGTGCCTCCCAGGAAAGATGTGCTGGGGACAGACCCAACCCTGGTGGCACAGCACGCCATGCCCAGGCCTCGAGTTGCATCCAGGCACTCACCGAACAGTGAGCAGCGTGGTGGGTGGTAGATGTGTCCCCCGCTGGGAGGGCCTAAGTATGGAGGCAACTGGAGTTGGGAGAGCAGCCCCCAAGGAACCCAACAGAAACAGTGAGGACCAATATTCCAGCTTCCCTGTGAAGTAAGACCTCAAACCTCCCAGTGACCTGGCCAGGCTGCTGAACCCCAAGTCTGCTTTTCCCAGCAGCTGCCTCCTGTTGTCCTTTCTCCCATCTTGTCTGGAACTCATGTTGTCATTTCATCCTCTTCCTCTGCTGCTTTGTCCTGCACCCCACATCAGCAGATCTGTTCAATCCAACCGTTTGCATTCTCGGCGCCCAGCCTTGGGGGCTGAATGGTGATGGAGGAAATCCCACTCCACAACACACTGGCCCCACCACGCGGGAAGGGAAGGCCCCCATCTGCTACCGGCTCCTTCACGCTACAAGGCAGCCTTTCTGGGTTTCCTTCTTTAGCACTTTCTCCCACTCTCAAGAGCAGTTATTTCTTGTCTTGACCTCTCTCCTCAGAGAGCTGACCCTACAGACTCCCCCACTACTTTGGTCAACCCTGACTCCTGCTTCACAAAGAAAATGGAGCCATCAGTCAAGAACTTGCTCACCTTCCTGTGGTCACTCCTGCAAATACAGCTACACTCGTGCCATCCTTGACTTCCTTTCTCCTGTGCAAATGGACTCCACATTCCCTCCACACTTTGGATTCCATTTGCATCCACCTCCTGAAAGCTTCCATCATCAGCTCTCCCCTCTCTTTCATATACACTTAATCTTTCATTATCCAGTTGGACTCCTTCCTATTTTAGCACGTACATACACACAAGTAAACATTCCCCTTAAAAGTTAAAACAAGACCTGTTTTTCACTGGCTCGTGAGATCTGAATGTTAAAATTACAGGAACTCTGAGCCAGTTGTTAACCACAAAAATTTAACAATTTCTAATTATTAAAAATTATGTACCCAATATTAAAAACAAAGGTAATTCATACTCACAATTCATCACTTCCTAATTTTTTACTACATTTTACTGCTCTCTTGGGCCTTGAGGTTTATATATGCCCATTGCACCTCTCCAGGGAGGAGATTCCAGAGAATGGTGGCCACAGCACATCTCTTTCCAACTCCATGTTCAGCAACATCCCTATGGTAGCTTGAAATCAACCAAGTGGGAGGAGTGACATCACAGAAACCAGCAAATGCTGCAAACCATGACGTTTTCCCTAGAGAGCTGGCTGTTAAACATTCATCAGCATTCCATTGACCCCTCTCAGCTCCGGATTCTTTTCTAGGTCCTACCTTCTGTGCCTCTTCACAGCTAAGTTTCTTCCAAAAGAAGTCTACACCCACGGTCTCCACTGACACAAATGGCTTCTGCACCTCTTGTTCCAGTTGAAGTGCCCTTGACTACAGAGCAGTGGCCTGCTGGAGATTCCATCCTCCATCCTTGAAGCCCTCGCCTTTGGGGGCATAGCCACCCACTCGCTGTTGGGACCTTGGCTGCCCTCCGAGGACACCTCTCAGCTCCCGTCTTAAAGGCTACATTTCCCCAGTTTGTCCTCAGCCCCCACGCACTTCGCATCTCCCCAGCGCACTCCTGAGCTTCCATTTCCAGCTTTGTGCCAGAGATCCCACAGCTGAATATTTAATCCACACCCAAATATCTGACTGTCTGCTGCACATCCCCAGTCTGTTGCCCACAAATACTGTAAATTTCCTGTGAAAAAAACTGAAATCACCCTCCTCCCTCAACCTCCCCATCCCACCAGTAGTGTCACCATCCACCAGTCTCCCAAGCCAGACCCTGAACCATTCTTGGCAACTGTCTCCGTTAGCACCAGCATCTCACCAATGAGCAGCCATACCCATTCGCCTCTCCTTCTGTTCCTGTGTCCTCATACTCTTGTCATCCCTTGGTCCCAGCCACTGTCGCATCTCACCAAATTTCTTGTGCAGATTAGTCTAACTAGTCTCCCTGCTTCTGACCTCCTCACTCCAGGACATACTCCACCCTGCAGACACAGTGATCTCTCTAGAGGCCAAATTTGATCACATTATTTCCCTGCTTAAAACCTTCAGGACAGCCAGGCACTGTGGCTCACATCTGTAATCCCAGCACTTTAGGAGGCCAAGGTGGGAGGATTGCTTAAGCTCAAGGGTTCAAGACCAGCCTGGGCAACATAGGGAGACC
This sequence comes from Papio anubis, assembly GCF_008728515.1. Taxonomy (NCBI): domain Eukaryota; kingdom Metazoa; phylum Chordata; class Mammalia; order Primates; family Cercopithecidae; genus Papio; species Papio anubis. Next base: position 23,354,617 of record NC_044989.1, read on the forward strand.
TCATCTCTATGAAAAATCAAAAAAATTAGCCAGGCATGATGCTGCACACCTGTAGTCCCAGCTACTCAGGAGGCTGAGGTGGGAGAATTGCTTAAGACCAGAAGATCAAGGCTGCAGTGAGCTGTGACCATGCTGCTGCATTCTAGCCTGGGCGACAGAGCAAGACCCTGTCTCAAACAAACAAACCTTCACCCACTGCACTCTAGATAAAGCCCAACTCCCTTAGCTTTGCACACATGGCCATTTTGTTTTTGTTTTTGTTTTTTTGAGACAGAGTTTTGCTCGTTGCCCAGGCTGGAGTGTAATGGCGCAACCTTGGTTCACCGCAGCCTCTGCCTCCCAGGTTTCAGCAGTTCTCCTGCCTCAGCCTCTGGGGTAGCTGGGATTACAGGCATGTGCCACCACGCCCAGCTAATTTTTTTTTTTCTTTTTCTTTTTTTTTTTTTTTGGATTTTTAGTAGAGACGGTGTTTCTCCATGTTGGTCAGGCTGGTCTCAAACTCTCGACTCAACTCAGGTGATCAAACTCGGGTGATCCACCCACCTCGGCCTCTCAAAGTGCTGGGATTACAGGCATGAGCCACCGCACCTGGCCCTTTTTAACTTTTTAACTAACCCCCACTTCTAACTTTTAACTTTTTAACTAACCCCTGGCCCTTTTTAACTAACCCCCACTTCCAGCCATTCCATACTATGGAAGCACCTTGACTGACGATGGGGTTATTTCCTGATAAACTCATTAAAAGTTGAAAATATTCTAAATCAAAAATACATCTAATACACCTGCCCTACTGAACATCATAGTTTAGCCAGCTTACCTTAAACATGCTCTGAACACTTACATTAGCCTACAGCTGGGCAAGAGCATCTAACACAAAGCCTATTTTATAATAAAATGTCAAATATCTCATGGATTTTATTGAACACTGCACATTACATCAAAATTGCAATCGTTTTGCACCATCATAAAGTTGAAAAATCGTAAGTCGGGGACTGTCATTTCTCCCAAAATGCCACCTTTGCCTACTGCTCTCCCTTCACCTGTAATGCTTTCCCTGTGCCCGCTCAGCCCTGCTTCCCATCCACCTAGCTAGTAGCTTATTCACCCTTCAAGGCCCAGCCTGGTTATCGGCACCTCTAGGAAGCTAATATGACCTATTGGAGCTGCTGGGTGCTCCCTGCCATGTGCACCTTGGGTTTCTCACCTTCAGACCACTCAGCATCCTGCATGTAATTGTTCTTTGTGTGTTTTATTTGGCTTGCCTTCTTCATGAGGCCATAAGCGCCTTGAGGGCAGGAATGGTACTTCATCCAGCACGTTTCTCCAGTTTCCAGCCCAGGGCCTAGCTATAAAGCACATGCTCAGTGCAGCATTGCCAAATGCAAGGGCAGGATTGATCTGGATAGAGAGGAGGGGAGCACTGTGTGAGCAAAGGGATGGAGACAGGAATTCTGCAGAGGCTGCCACAGGCAGAAAGAGCCCACTGATGTTCCAGAGGAAGGCTGAGAGGGCTAATTTGGACCAGACCCTACAAGGCCTTGAGTGTCTCATCGCAGTACCTCCCATCGCTGTGTGATCTCAGGCTATGCTGGCCATGCTGAGGGCAAGGAGCAAATGGTAGTCTGCTGCCCTTGCTTGTGACCTCTGCCCCGCGCAAGGTCCATCTTGACCCTGGGCTCTTTTTCTCCTCTCCTGCAGGTATGACACCATCACAAACCAATGGGAGGCCGTGGCCCCTCTGCCCAAGGCAGTGCACTCTGCTGCAGCCACAGTGTGTGGTGGCAAGATCTACGTGTTTGGTGGGGTGAATGAGGCAGGCCGAGCTGCCGGTGTCCTCCAGTCTTACGTTCCTCAGACCAACACGTGGAGCTTCATCGAGTCCCCAATGATTGGTGAGAACCAGTGGTGTCCTCAGCCCAGGGCCAGGGTCGCACCCCTGCCTCGCTGATTTGTTCAGTATCCATGCCCAGAAGTCAGGCTAAGCCCAACAGCTCTGCAGACCCAGATCTAGAGGGTGGCAGGAGTTGCTGAGCCCCCAGTTCAGGTGTCTGGAGAAGGGCAAGTGAGTCAAGGCTCCAGGTTCCCCTGGGCCTCAGACCTGTCTCCAGGCCAGTCAGTCACTTGTTGGAAGTCTTTCCAGCTTCCTTCCCTGGAGGGTCTGCTGGGAAAGAAAAGGAGAGGGAAGTCCGAGACAAGATGCCGTGACCTGCCTGCTCTGCTCTCCTCACAGACAACAAGTATGCCCCCGCTGTCACACTCAATGGCTTCGTTTTCATCCTGGGCGGGGCTTATGCCAGAGCCACCACCATCTACGACCCTGAGAAAGGAAACATTAAGGCGGGCCCAAACATGAACCACTCTCGCCAGTTCTGCAGGTGAGGGGCTGTGGCACCTTGGTTAGGGCTGGGACGGAGGAGCGGGAGGAGGAGGGGTGTGACCACAATGATTTCCCACCATTCAGTGACCATAATGATTCCCAGGCCCAGAGCAGTGGCCCTCCCCATCCAACCACAGGCGTGGGCATTAGCCCAGACCAGTAGGGTGGAGCACCCAGAGCAGCCCACAGCAGCCTCTGGCCCAGGAGCCTATCCCCAGGGCTCCAGCTGACCCCAGCTCCAGCAGAAAGGAACTATTTCCTGAAGGCATCAAGGCTACCCTGCTCTCAGTGAGAGGTGAGGTCTGCTTCCCCCAGGACCACCTGCCCCATCATAGACGGGAGGCAGTGCCAGGCCAGAGCAGTGCCAGGCCAGTGTGATGCCCTACAGGAACAAGTGATTTCTTGGGGGAATGCTCTGACAGCATGAATGACAGCATGAATGATCCTGATGGCCTTGGGAGCTGTGCTTGGGGCTCAGAGTCCCAAAGGCTGACTGGGTAAAAGCACACACAAACCTGCCCCTGCAGGCAGAGAAGGTAGAGGGCCAAGTGTGGCTCGGTCCCCAGGCTTCCTGGCCCTGTGGCAATGAGACACCAGTCCCTGCTCTTCCAACCCCATCCTTTCCTGGACTAAGAGGAACAAGGAATAAGAAGGGGCCCCAAGGCCGGGCACAGTGGCTCACGTCTATAATCCCAGCACTTTGGGAGGCCGAGGTGGGTGGATAACTTGAGATCAGGAGTTCGAGACCAGCCTGGCCAACATAGTAAAACCCCGACTCTACTAAAAATACAAAAATTTGCCAAGCGTGGTGGTGTGTGCCTGTAATCCCAGCTACTCAGGAGGCTGAAGCAGGAGAATCGCTTGAACCTGGGAGGCAGAGGTTGCAGTGAGCCGAGATCATGCCACAGCACTCCAGCCTGGGTGACAGAACGAGACTCCATCTAAAAAAAGAAAAAGGGGGGCCTCAGAAACCCCATTGTCAGGACTCCCATAGCAGATGCTTCCTGAAGATATCTTGTGCCTGTGCAGAGGTAACTGCAGAATCTTCAGTGTGGGAATAGCATGAAGTACTTACTGAGTGCCCATTGTCTGTGTAGCATAGCTAGAAAAGATACAACCTACTAGCACGTCAGTGACCTTGGACACATCCCTTCCCCTCTCTGGGGAAGTTCTGTCTGTAAAACAGGCGATTGGACCAGACAACTGCTAAGCTCCTGTTGGACTGAGATTTTACAATTCCTGAGCCATACTTCCATGTCACATACCCTAATGGTGGCAGTGTGCAGAGCACAGTCTGACTGCCCTGTCCACTGATGCAGACAACTGGAGCATTACGCTTCACTTGGGAGGATGCCCGCACCTCCTCTGAGACTAGAAATGAATGGGAAACGGCCAGGTATGGTGGCTCATGCCTGTAATCCCAGCACTTTGGGAGGCTGAGGTGGACGATTCACAAGGTCAGGAGTTTGAGACCAGCCTGGCCAACATGGTGAAACCCCATCTCTAATAACAATACAAGAATTAGCTGGGGTGGTGACACATGCCTGTAATCCCAGCTACTTGGGAGGCTAAGGCAGGAGAATCGCTTGAACCCAGGAGGTGGAGGTTGCAGTGAGATTGCACCATTGCACTCCAGCCTGAGCAACAAGAGCGAAACTCCATATTTAAAAAAAAAAAAAAAAAAAAAAAAAAAGAGGCTGGGTGCGGTGGCTCATGCCTGTAATCCCAGCACTTTGGGAGGCCGAGGTGGATGGATCACAAGGTCAGGAGTTCAAGACCAGCCTGACCAACATGGTGAAACCCCGTCTCTACTAAAAATACAAAAATTAGCCAGGTGTGGTGGCAGTCACCTGTAATCCCAGCTACTCAGGAGGCTGAGGCAGGAGAATTGCTTGAACCCGGCAGGCAGAGGTTGTAGTGAGCCAAGATCACACCACTACACTCCAGCCTGAGTGACAGAGCATGACTCCATGTCAAAAAAAAAAAAAAAAAAAAAAAAAAATGGGAGACTTAATGGCAAATGGGAGAGTTAAGCTAGGTCTTGCAAGAGAATCAGGGAATAGGTGCACCACAGAAGGAAAATATGAGGGCCCCAGATGGCATGAAACTAAGGGAGAGAAGACTAGAAGCTCCAGGGTCTGGTAAGAAGTCCCTCTTTAAGACATTTCAGAAACGGGTGGAGCCTTTGAAAAGGTATGTGTCCAATGTCAGGGAATAGCCAAGAAGAAATGGCCATTAGCTAAAAGAGAGTCAGGGCCAGTAACAAGATGTGGATGTCAGTGCAAAGAGGTAGCTGAAATGCATTAAGGAAGTCAGTGCAGAGAGGGGCCAGATGCTGAGCCCTCATGATGAAACTGACTGAGACAACAGGAGCAAGCCAGTGAGTGTCACACAGGGAAGGGGTCCAGGCACAACCATCGGTCACCCTGCAAAGCATGCTCGGCCCTTGCAATCCTGGGTGGGCAGCAGTACCAGGTCACACAGGAGCACCTTGGCAGGTGGAGCTCCCAGTCAAGTGGCTGACGTTCAATTCCAGCTGAGCTCCTTATTATTCTCTCCCGTCATTCTTGTGAGTCATGTTCCCAATTTGATTTGAGCAGTAGGAAGGCTGCGTGTGCCACACAAAAGAGACTCCAGAAAGCCTCAGTGACCTGAGCTGAGTGCCTGCACAGAGATCTTTCCTCTCCCAGCCATGGTTAGTCACTCTGGCGGGGCAGGGAGGGAGCGCCTTCTGCCGCTCGCAGGGTGGCATAGCACAGCTTCCTGACTGGCCCTAGAGGACAGGTGTTTTTCATGTCAGCCCGGGTCAGAGGGCAAAGAAGGGCAGCAAGATCCCAGATGACTTTTGCAAAAGGCACAGGCAACCTACAACAGGACACGATGTTGAGAACCTATCTCCAGGGCCAAGTTGGAAGTGAAATGCCTAACTCTGTCCTTGCTTTCCCCCAACAGTGCCGTGGTGCTTGATGGCAAGATTTATGCAACTGGAGGCATTGTCAGCAGTGAGGGGCCCGCACTGGGCAACATGGAGGCCTATGAGCCCACAACCAACACATGGACCCTCCTCCCCCACATGCCCTGCCCTGTCTTCAGACACGGCTGCGTCGTGATAAAGAAATATATTCAAAGCGGCTGACATCAGCAGAAAGCCCATGATAAGACTGTGGACAAGTCTGGTGAGGCAAGTGCCACGCAATGATAATTTTCCAGCGACACCAACAAGAGGCCAACAAAACACAATCAAGGAACTCACTGCGCTCAACATGTTGAATATTCTCTACATTGAATGTAGAAAATCATCCTCACCTTTGGGTGAAACGGAGGCACCATGCATGGAGCCGCAGGAACCACAATCCCACTGTGGGGCTGGCTGCCTCCTGACCAGGCGCCCGCCCTGAACAGGGGCATCCGCTCTGCCAGGTGCAATAGAGTTTCACATATTTTTCAACTGGGAGAGAGAAGCCGTCTTTTCCTTCCTGCAGAGCAAGCTTGATCCCTAAACAACCATAGATCAGTTATCTTATGACGACATTAGGCATCAGGCTCTCTTGGAATAAGATCAAAGTGTCCTTATCACTTTGATTCCTACTTTTGTTTTTTAACCAATCTACACTTTCAGTGGCCGACAGAAAACAAGGGACAATACTGTGCATCACAAGGCCTAGGAGGCTGCTGGTCCCCACTGGGGCCGAAGAGAAGCCCAGCTGCCCACGCTGAGCCAGGGGTGGCAGCCGTGGGAGAGCCGGGGAGCGAGGACAGCGGTCTGTCCTTCACAGGTTTTTCTACTGTGTTTTTGCTGGAGAAGGACAAAGTGATTGCGCTAGCTTTCTCTTACCCAGTATGAATTATTTAGATTTCTGAGGCATTTTCTTGATAAACAAAAGGCTATTTTTAAGTACTGAGAGGAGAAGCAGGCCACAAGAGGGATAATGTTGTGGGAATTCCCAAAGCTCTTTGTAGGTAGTGCCAGAGGGGGGCTTTTGCTCTCATTTTTCTATGTGCAGAATAGAGGATCTCTCCTGGGGTGGGCAATGCCCCCATTTTATTTTTAGAAAAAGTAACTCCCAGACAGCCCCATAAAAGCTGTGCCCAAGGAAGAAGAGTCTGCTCTAGAAGGAGCCCGGTTCTGGCTCAGGACACCGGCCCAGCTCCCTCCATGAGGTCAAGCTGAGGACCCAGGCCAGTGGGAAGGGAAGGAGGGAGAATAAGCATCTATAAAGCACAGGAGACTATTTTTGATATTCATAGCTATATATTAAGGCACCTGCCGCAAGAGCTCTCAGGATGGGGACAGCCTTCTTAGTGGAGCCATGGCAGCAAGGCCTGAGGGCATGAGCAGAACCACTCTTCTTGTCACATATGAACCTGAGAAAAGGGAAGCCAGGAGGGAGGTCACACCGTGGCTCAAAAGGGAAAGGCCTTCCCGCTAGTCCTTAGCCCCTCAAACCTCACACGGTCAACAGTTTCCATTCCAGGGCAGGAAGAATGCTGCCGCCACCACCGCCACCACTGCGCTGTTGAGTTGAAGTTGGTACCAAATACACATTTACCACTTTTATATCTGGGAAGTCAACTTGCCATCGTTTCATGATAACAACCATTTATAAGAGAAAAAGACAGGACATGCTTTCCATCTTTTAGTATTTGATGACACAAAATTCCAGTTCTAATGCTGGGCATCAACTTCTAGCACTACGAGTGTGGCTCCCACTTGGACAAGATACCGAGCTTCGTTATGCAGTTTTTAATATTATTTATTATTTTAAAAAGTAATAAGCACAAAACTACATACATTGTATGTCATTTAAAGTATTTATGTCAAACAGGGTGCAAGTGTGAACCCAAGGACTGGAGCACAAATTCCTAACTGCCTGGGGCAGGGCTAATGTTAGCATTGGTGTGCGTCTGCCTCCAAAGGAGGTTCTAGTGGTCAGCGAGACTCAACACAGATGACATTGAAATTCCGTTTCTCTCCTCATCTATCACACTGGAGCAAAACTGGCTATTTCTGTGAATGATATAAAACAGGGTTCTCTGTAATGGTATTGTACATAGTATATGTTTATTGTTAAGTTCTTGTTATATTATAATAAATATATTTATAGATCTAGACTTGGAAGCCAGCGTAATCTTTGTGTGCCATCCTCCTGCCACAGGGATGCAAAACCTGTTCTACCCCTCATATATCAGCTGTACGGGTTCTCTTATAGACTTTGGTGCAGATCTTGATGATTAGAAAGGATAGGACTCCATATTGAGGGAAGGTTTAGAGTTGAAAAGCCAAGAAGAAAAGACAATTGAAGGTCAAAGTTGAAAGGGACTTGCAAACACGCTGACACTGACTCTGAGGCTTTTTCATTGAAGTGCTCTTCTTATTACACCTGTGCAACTGAAAGCTTCAAAACTGTTAGCTTCCCACTGGTATCACTCCTGTGCTGGGGACCGACTTAGAGCCACATGGCAATTCCAGCTCATGAGCCTAAGAAGAGACGCAACACACTTTCTCTAGGAAGAGGAATACAGGGTGATTTCTTTTCTTTTCTTTTTTTTTTTTTTTTTGAGATGGAGTTTCACTCTTGTTGCCCAAGCTGGAGTGCAATGGCGCAATCTCAGGCTCACCACAACCTCTGCCTCCCAGGTTCAAGCGATTCTCCTGCCTCAGCTTCCTGAGTAGCTGGGATTACAAGCCTGTGCCACCACACCCGGCTAATTTTGTATTTTTAGTAGAGACGGGTTTCTCCATGTTGGTCAGGGTGGTCTCAAACTCCCAACCTCAGGTGATCCGCCCGCCTCGGCCTCCCAAAGTGCTGGGCTTACAGGCATGAGCCACTGCGCCCAGCCAGGGTGATTTCCATCCTATCCTAAAATCCAGTCAGGGGGCCTCACTGCCTTCTTCAGTCATGGCTGGGGCTGCTCTCTAGGCTGCTGTATAGACCTGTCTTGCTATGCTAAGGACTCCATGCCAGGCTCCCCAGGAAGAAAAGGTAGAGCACCAGATGGGAGTGCCTATCCTCTGGCAAGGAAAGAAGTTTAGATTTCACAGATTCACAGAAGGCAGATTGGCCAGCTTTGTCATCCCTGTGAAGAGCCTCACACCATTAATCCACAAATCTCACCAAGACTAAGGGTCTCCTTACCAAAAAAAAAAAAAAATCGGAAGGCAGTGGTCAGGGTAGGTGAGAGAGGGAGATGTTGAGAGAACTTGGCCGAGGCTTTATGATAAGTGGACCATACTCTTGTCAAATAAATATTTGCAGTGATACCTTCAGTCCTAAAGGATGGAAATGTCTAGAGGATGCCAGTCATGAAGAGCTGAAATTATAACTTGAGACAAAAATCAAGCAATTGTCCTGTTAACTCCTTTCCTGTCTACCTCATTTCCCTAAATCAAGAGAAACGTGTTCTCTGAGTCTATGAAGAGTCTGTGTATTTCAGACTTAACTCAGGGACGGGGGGTGGGTGAATAAACTGCATTTTGCCGTAAAAGCCATGTATGTCCACTATATCAGGAGTCTGTGAGAAAAGGGGAGGGTCCAGGTGCAACCATCAGAGCTGACATGGATAGTGAAAAAGTTCACTGTGGTGGCTACAAACAGGACATGGTTCACATTATGCATGTGTATGATTTTTTTAAAACCCATAGCCAAAGTAAGAAGAGAACAGTCAAGAAAAATATTTGCAGTCTATATGACAAAGGATTTGTATCTTTATTAAAGAACCCATGTAATTCAATAAGAAAAGGCTAAGTGATTCCAACAGTTGAAGAGAATAGGTCTTAAACAGACCTAACAAAGAAGAAACGTTGCCAGTAAAAATACAACAAAAAAGCTCAACAAGGGTAGTTGTTAAATATGAAAATCATAACAATGAGGTAGTAACATCTTTTAGCTACTAGATTAGTTCCCCAAACCTCAGACAAATGAGGGGGAGAGAGACTCCAAGTGCTCATGAGCTGTGAACCCCGTGAGCAGTGAAGGGTTCTGTCAACCAAAGCAGCACTTTTAGAGAGCAGTGAGGCAGGGGCCAGGTATCAGGAGCCACAGGAGCATTCACACCTGACCTGGTGAATCCACTCTGAGCATCCATGAGGAAATCATAAAACTATGAGAAAAGTCATACACAGCTGCCCTCTGTATCCACAGGTTTCCCATCCAGATTCAACCAACCATGCATGGAAAAACTTGGGGGGCAAAAAACCAATACAGACTAATACAAATGAATAAACAGTATAGTGTAACAACCAACTACACTGCCTTTACGTTGTATTAGGTATTATAAGTAATCTAGAGATGATTTAACGTACACTGGAGGATGTGCAGAGGTTATATGCAAATACTACCCCATTTAATATCAGGGACTTGAGCATCCAGGGTTTTGGTATCCCTGGGGGTCCAGGAACCAATCCCCTGTGGATGCTGAGGGATAACCATCACAATAACTTGCTCTCATTTACTGACACTAACAACATGCCCGACACTGTGCTAAGCACTGGCAGCGTGAAGTGCTGTGTCCGTGAGACAGGTAATACTAAAGACATGCCACCATATGGAAAACACTTAGAAAAGGGAAAACAATGTATATTTTTATATGATTGTGGGTATGTGATATATGTATATAAAGATATATAAGATACACATCTAAAGATAGGTAAGATATGTATATTTTTAATGACCAGATTTGCAGTCAGAAAAAAAAACTATTAGTTTATTCATGGAATTGTGGGCAATTTTTCTTCTTTCTCGTCCAGAATTTCTATAATGACATTATTTTTATTATAAAGACATATATTTAAAAAAATGGGTAGTGAGGGACAGAGAGTAATCTTTCCCCAGAATTTATTTTCTTTCTTTTTTTTTTTTTTTTTTTGGAGACAGAGTCTCGCTCTGTCGCCCAAGCTGGAGTGCAATGGCATGATCTTGGCTCATTGCAACCTCCGCCTCCCGGGTTCAAGCGATTCTCCTGCCTCAGCCTCCCACGTTTACAAGCCCCTGCCACCATGTCCGGCTAATTTTTGTATTTTTAGTAGAGATGGGGGTTTTACCATGTTGGCCAGACTGGTCTTGAACTCCTGACCTCAGGTGATTCACCCACCTCACAATCCCAAAATGCTGGGATTACAGGAGTGAGCCACTGCGTCTGGCCCTTTCCCCAGAATTTCAGTCTGAGATTCTCTTTTGTGAAGATCATCTCCTATTTTGGGTACCACAAGCAATGGAGAAGTTGGAGAGGGTTCACTATCAAGTAGCAAAAAGAATTACAAATAAAAAATATGCTGCCATGTATTCATGCTAAAACTCTGGAATGGGTTATTAAGATCCCTGTACGTCTCCTCTAATTGAACCTTAATGTATGTATATAACATAATTACACACATTAACTCATTCTATCCTCTCAACTACCCTAAAAGGCATAGGGCCTCTTCACCCTTTAAGAAGAGGAAACAGTCTCAGAAAAGTGGCTTGCCCGGTTATAGTTAGGCCGTGCCCCAAGTGCTCTATGTACACTGTTGAGTTTCATGCTCATTACAGTCTTGCACAGGATGGTCATCCCCATTGCAGGCATGAGGCCACGGAGCCCGGAGACCTTAAGCAGAGAGCAGGTTTACAGCATCTCAGCCTTCAAACCCAGCTCAGTGAGACTCCAGGAGCTCACACTACACAGCCCCTCCAAATCTGCCTGGAGTTTTTAAGGCACAATCCTCTTCCCCAAGCTACCTCAAAAATCCGTAATAAGAAAACAGAGAACTCTGTGAATGGGATAGACATTCAGCTCTGTTAAAAAGTCCTCTTTATAAGTGCTTTTAAAAACACCTGGTAAGAGTCTCAGCAACATAATGAAGGCTTTGGCTTTAAACAGAAAACCTGGGACTGAGGTAAGGAAAGAGTCCACTCACTGAGATGTCAGACCATCCACTGCCGCCTCATTAGAAACTCCTGCTGTGAGCCTGCACTGTGTGATGGACTCTCAAGGAGTTCCTCACATTCTTGTGGAACCACAACCCCGGCCTGGGAGAGCAGAGGAGAGGAGAGAACAGCGTGACCACAGCAGCCTTGGTCCCAAAGGGAATATCATGACTTTGGCATCCAAGGATACAGAAAGTTTTCCCAGCTGGGTCAAGGAGCTGAATAACATAAGGACTCAACTCCAAGAAGCCTGCTGTTTTCATACAATGGTAAAAAGAGTGAGATGTGCTGTTGGGAGGAGACACAGAGGAATCCCATGGATCTCTTTACAAAAAAAAAATAAGACTCCAGGAATGTGTGTTTACCATCCAAACTTGCCATGCATATGCTCTGCTGCCCACTCTGGAACATATGCAGGTCATTTGGGTGTGTTTCCTCCTAGAAAATGAGCACAGCCTTTGAGTGGCTCATACTAGGTCGAAAAGACTGCCTTTTCCACCTCCCACTGTGGGCCGCCTCACCCTGGTGCGCAGCACCAGCCAGATTACCCCAACTCCATTGGCGACAGCACATGAAAAAGTATAAGCAAGTGTGCTGCTGTAGCCAGCCCTGCAGTCTACAGATGACTGAAGAAGTATTAGGTTTGTGCACAAGTAGTGGCAGTTTTTGCCATAAGAAGTTTTAGTTAAAGGGTTTTCATTCACTCTGTGTACGGAATTCCTTCATTCTCGGTGAAGCTGGCCACTGCTCAAATGCAAACCTGGGCACCAGAGGACCCATGAGCACTGTCTCCTTAGGGTGTTAGCCCTGGGACTTTACATTCCTGTGAGTATAAATCAGTCACCGATGCTCTTCAAGTCACCCCCTAAATTTTCCAGTCCCTTTCTATCACCACTGCCTTATTTTTAAACCCTTATCACTTCTTGCCCTAATTGTTGCTATAACCCCTTTTTTATGGATTTTTTTTAAGTAACAGCTTTATTGACATATAATTCACATACCATACACTTCACCCTTTTAAAGTGATTTTTCAGTATATTCACTAATTGAGCAACAATAACCACTAATTGCAGAATACTTTCATTACCCCAAAAAGAAACCTGTACCCATTAGCATACTCCCCATTCTCCCTCACCCCTAACCCTGAACAACCACTAATTTACTTTCTGTCTCTGTGGATTGCCCACTGCAAATGTTTCATAAAAATGGAATCATACAATACTTGGCCTTGTGTTTCTGGCTTCTTTCACTTAACAAAGTGTTCTCAAGGTTCATCCATGCTGGAACATATGTCAGCATTTCATTCTTTTATGGCTCCATACTATTCCACTATACAGATACACACAATGGATATATACAAAAATGAATACATTTTGTTTATCCATTCATCAGTTATTGAACATTTGGGTTATTTCTACATTTTGGGTATTATTAATAATGCTGCTACGAACAGTGATATACAAGGTTTTGAGATTAAATAAATTTGGGAAATGCTGGGTTTATCAAGGTTAAATAGGTTTTTTTACTGCAGATTTCTCAGAATCAAAAACAGACTAACAGTCACTCTAACTTTACTAAACTGGATACAAAAGGCAGAGTTTTCCCAATGTATCTGGCCATTATCCCCAACCCCAAGTTTTCTTCTCTTCTAAATTATGACACAAGCTCAAATAATCATGGAATTCTGAGGTCAACACATTCTGCCCTCATTCCTGAAAGAAGCAAAACAGAAAGTAATTGTAATCTTGTGAAGACTCAGAAGCAAATTCTAATTTAGAATTCTCAAAATATTTCTTAAGAAAAATTGATAGAGGGTACAGGCACAGTGGCTCACACCTATAATCCCAGCACTTTGGGAGGTCAAGGCAGGTGAATCACTTGAGGTCAGGAGTTCAAGACCAGCTTGGCCAACATGGTGAAACCCTGTCTCTACTAAAAATGCAAAAATTAGCCAGGCGTGGTGGTACATGCTTGTAATCCCAGCTACTCAGGAGGCTGAGGCAGGAGAATCACTTAAACCCAGGAGCGGAGGCTACAGTGAGCCAAGATTGTACCACTGCACTCCAGCCTGAGTGACAGAGCAAGACTCTGTCTCAAAAATGTTTCATAGGAATCATCTGTCCAGAAGACTTCAGTCTCTCTCTACTCATACTGTAATATTTTTAATTGAAAAAATTCCAATACATACACCTACAATAACTACCTACATATAAACTAAAACACCCAACCCACATATCCAATGACAGCTGCAAAAGTGTGACCCGACAATTTCTGGAAAAGGCTCTTAGATATTTTATATTTTGTTAATTTTGAACAACATGACAATCTTTTTAAGTCACCTGCAGCAAAGAATAGAGAAATCAGTCATTTGTCCCACCTATATTTAAGCATTGAAAACTTTCACGTTAACTCCAGTATTATCATTAAAATATCATATTAAAGGCCAGGCATGGTGGCTTACGCCTGTAATCCCAGCACTTTGGGAGGCCAAGGTGGGCATATCACAAGGTCAGGAGATCGAGACCGTCCTGGTTGACATGGTGAAACCCCATCTCAACTAAAAATACAAAAAATTAGCCCGGCGTGGTGGTGGGTGTCTGTAGTCCCAGATACTCAAGAGGCTGAGGCAGAAGAATGGCGTGAACCCAGAGGGCAGAGCTTGCAGTGAGCCAAGATCACGCCAGTGCACTCCAGCCTGGGTGACAGAGCAAGACTTTGTCTCAAAAAAAAAAAAAAAAAATATTAAAGCATAAAAATTTTTTTAATATTTGTATTTAGATTAACATTGGTATTAATAGACAGCCAAAGTCGCATCCAATTCTAGCCATAAAATCTTGAGAACGTAGGGTTGATTTTCTGTTTCTGTGGTTAAACACTGAAGTTCAAACAATGTGGAAATTAGTGTAAAGAAACATTCCAAAGATCTGTAACTGATTTTTTACAGTGTGATAGGCAATTACTCCTTTCTTTGCTCCATTTTAAACATAATCTGTTAAATTTCTTTATTAAAGTATGATAAACTACAGAGCTGACAGCTTACTGATGCATTAAATATGTGACATAAGTTGAGACTCCCCACCACAAATAGCCTTTATTTCAGTAACATACTAAGTATAATGTTACTGCAGATTGTCACATTTCTTTCTAAAGGGATGTTCTGTTTGCAAAGTCTTGTTAAAATACTTGCACTCATTAAAAGGCTAAAATAGAAATTTGTAATTAATTTCCAACACTTTCTCAAGAAATGTTCAGCTATAAGGGTAACCATACACAATGTTTAGAAAGACTATTATCTCATATCAAAATTAACTTTGCTTTGTTGCCACAGTGAAAATGTTAGAAAAGCTCTGTGCTCTATGTAGATACCATATTATAGACATATGACTAGGGCTATTTATGTATTTTCAGGAATACTTGCAAAGTTTCTTGAGCCTATGATCTTCTTTGTGGCTCTTAAACTGCTGTGATGATACACAGGCAAGGTTTACTGATTTACCATTTGCTGAGAAATTGGAAATTCCAGGGCATCTAATAATTTACAGAGATCAGGTATATTAGCCCGCACCTAACGTGGGACCTTTCGTTGTTGTTGCTGTCGTTGTTACCCACGAAATCTCTGGCAGGCCTCCATCCAGCACGTTCACAAGGTATATGACTACATTTGCTCTTTAGTTTCATTAGAGACATTCAGTTTCTTGATCCTTTCCATTGCCTCCGAATTTAGCAGCCCCACCCTGGTTTCACTTCCCAAGAATGGAATTCTTCTCCCCTAAATTATCTGACTTTCCTAACATTGTCGTCTTTCTGTTGGATAAACAAGACAAAACTTCAATACTAACTTAATTCAACTTTCAGCCTCCTCTGATGTTTCATTTGGGGTGACAGTTGCAAGCAGGGGGAAAAGCCCATATTCACACAGGCTGGTGCTGGTGCCACCATGAATACATGGCCCCCACCCCCAACTGTGCCCTCACCTTACTCTCAGATAGCTCTCTTTCCTATTTCCATCAGTGACTGTGCTAATCTTCACTTCTCTCCCGTGAGTTTCCTACCTAGAACCTGTGCTTGGCAGAAGAACACACTTTTTCACCAAAATAACTTAGGAGGATGGAGGCAGTGGCCACGCAGTGTTTTTAATCGTCCAGAATTGCCCATTAAAAACAGAGAAACCAGGATGAAAAAGACTCCTGGACAACATCGAAAACAAAATTAAATAGGACTCCCTGGAACTCCAAATCCCAAGTGAGTAGGAACGCACCACTGATACCTATGAGACTCTGTGGTACACCTGTGTGAGGAAGAAAGTAGAGAAAAGTAATTGGCATGGAATGGAACTGAGAACCTAACAGGGACTCACGGGAATGCTCAGGGGCCACGCTGAGGAGGGCAGCGGGCAGTGAGAGGAGCTTTGTGTCCCAGCACTCAGGGTGGTGCAAGGGTTCCATGGCAAGGATGAGCCTTGTGAATCCTCAAAACTAACCAGCCCAAGCCTTCTTCCAGGACAGAGCCTAGATTAAGGAAAAACTACCAGGGAGAGAATCTGAATTGAACAGCATGGGGACAGAAGAAACAAAGAAAAAAGAAGTCCAAATAGAAGGAGGCAAGAGGAGCAAAGTGAGATTTCAGAAAGTCAGCAGCCATGTATTTCAATACTTCACAAAAATAACAGGAGAGAGAGCTCCAGAGCCTTGAAATCCAGGTTTCCTTCTAAAAGTTCAAGAAACATAATTCCATGTAAAAATAAGCAACAAAAGGATTGAGAGGAAATACTATATAAATATAAGAAAAGACTTCAAAAGGAGAAGGCTACCCCGCAGGCAATAAAAGCACTGCAGAAAGACATGGCTACAAAAGAAAATGATAACCTAATATCTTCAACACAAGCAAAAGGGCATATGACAATAATATAAGAAATGAAAGAACAATATAACCCCAAAATTGGAAAAACTCACAAATGAAGTAAAACAGCTCAGGGAGAATTAGCAAAAAAAATATTTTAGAAATGCAGGCTAAACTAGAAAGGACACAACAGTGAATAAAAAAACAAATAATGCCTTAAGATAAACAGAAGGGGAAAAAGAAGGGCAGGAAGTAACAAAGAAATGAAGAAACTTCTGGTTCTGGTTAAGATGTTATAGGTACATTCTACTGCATCTTTCCCATTGATTACAGCTAAAAATCTTGAACAGAAGATAGAAAACAATTATCAATGGGCTCTGAGAAATTTTTTTTAAAAAAGCCAATGAACTGGGTAGGAAAATGAAGTCAAAGAATGACCCACATGGTGGTGACTTCCCTGGGTTTGCCTTTTACTCCTTATCTCCTAGTTTATTCTCTAGGGCAGCCAGAACCCCAGAAGAAAAACGCTCTCTCATTAGACTCTCCAGACCCAGACCCAGATGAGCCCTAGGAAAGCATTCACCTCCTCACAGCAGCAGTGGCCATGATAGCAGAAGTATCCCTAAGAGTTCTTGTCTCTCTGGCCAAACCACCAGGAAAGGGGTCTCGTAGGAGCCTGAGAGTCAGGGGAAGATCATAGAGAGTAAGGAGCTGGAGAAAAAGGTCCTTTCAATTATGACACAAAATCCTGAGCTGCACATGTGTAGAACTGACCAGGACCAAGACGGAAAAGGCTGTGAGATCTGAACTATGATGTAAGCCACCACCAGGTTCTTAGACTTACCCCTGCGTGATGCACATGGAGAACTGTATTAGTTTCCTAGGATTGCTATTAAAAAAAACACCGCAAACTTAGTGGCTTTAAGACAACAAATTTATTATCTTACGATTTGGGAGGTCAGAAGTCTAAAATGGGACTTAGGAGCTAAAACCAAGGTGTTGGCAGACCTGTGTTCTGGAGGCTCTAGGAAAGAATCCACTTGCCTTTTCTAACTTCCAGAGGCTGCATGCACTCCATGGCTCCTGGCCCCTTCTTCCATCGTCAGATCACATCACGCCAACCTCTGCTTTGGCCATCACATCTCCGTTTCCTCATTCTCCTGTCTCTCTCCTATGAGGATCCTTGTGATTACACTGGGTCCACACACTAATCCACAATAATCTCCCATATTAAGATCCTTTATCACATCTGCAAAGTCCCCTTTACCACTAAGACAACATATTCACAGGTTCTGGGGATTCGGCCATGGACACCTTTGGGGAACCATTATTCAGCCTAACACAGAGACTGAACATAATATACAGTTTTGGAAACTAAACTGACAATGGAAACACCGCCCACAGGAACTAGGCCAGGACTTTTGGTCTGAACCTAGCCGGGTTGACTGCTAAAACAAAAAAGGTCAGCCTTCTCCCCAAGACTGTAACAGGGCCCAGAACAGTATAAAAAATATTCAAAATGTTCAGGACACAATCCAAAATGACTTGACATGCAAGGAACTAGGAATACATTAAACAACCCTAAACAGGAAAAGCAATCAACAAAGCTAACCACAAGACTGCTCAGATGCTGAAATAATTAAAAACTTTAAAAGAAATTCTCAGCTCCAAAATGGCAGCATAGAAGCAAGCTTGTTTCACTTCCCCCACTCCATCCAGAAAACCAAAAACAAATATACACTGCCAAGACCATCACCAGAAATATCCCAGAACTCATATATGAAAATGAGACAGTTCCCAGGGTTGCAGAGAAGGGAAAAAACTCCAAGCAGATTGTAAGAGAATAGGACTTCCACATCCATGACACCCTTTCCCCCATTCTGCCTGGCACCAAGCATGTGGAAAACTTCCCCCCAACTCACTGTTTCTACACCAGGAAAAGTGAGATTAAGGTAGACAACCAGCTTCCCCACCATCCTGGGTTCCTGGCAGGAGTCCTGTCCTTATCTTAACCCACAGAAAGCATCACAAGTACCTACAGGGAGAAATATCCCTGAGGACTGGCAGAGACAAAGTGGGAAGGCAGGACATCTCCAGCTCTGGAAACTGCTCTGTAACTCTGTCAAATGAGACACCAAAGCAAATGTCTGTTAAGCAGCGCCATGCTGTAGGAGGTTTGTCCCACACGTCCCCTGGGCATGAGTTCTTAGCCAACCTTCCCACACGTCCTGGATATCCCCTTTAGGACCTCCCTCATTTGAAAGGGCAGCTCTCCAATCATTTACTAGGGCTGAGGTAAACCTGGGCTTAAGGTGCTACCAAAAGCCAGAAAGGAGGCAGTGACCTAGCAGCAAAAAACCTCTGAGCTCAGGAGCAAAATGACTGACTAGAGATATCTGGCATTCATTCTTCCCATAAGAAAGGGCAAAAACAACAAATAAACAGCTAAGAATTGACTGGAGTGTCAAAGGGAGAGTGCTGGAGTACAACAGGGGAGTGTAGACCTACCTATGGTGATCAAAAGTCCAGGAGGGCAGGCCAGGCATGGTGGCTCATGCCTGTAATCCCAGCACTTTGGGAGGCTGAGGCGGGTGAATCAGCTGAGGTCAGGAGTTTGAGACCAGCCCAGCCAACATAGTGAAACCCCATCCCTATTAAAAGTACAAAAATTAGCTGGACATGAGGGCACATGACTGTAATCCCAGCTATTCAGGAGGCTGAAGCAGGAGAATCACTTGAACCCAGGAGACAGAGGTTGCAAGATCTCTACAAGAGATTGCCCCACTGCACTCCGGCCTAGGCGACAGAGTAAGACTCTGTCTCAAAAAAAAAAAAAAAAAAAAAGTTTAGAGGGCAGCATGGTGGCACCCAGTGTCTGCAGCCCTGTCTCCCATGCCCAAATCAGATCTGCCTGGAGTCAGGAGGGACTTCCCATCACAGGGAAAAGGTAAGCAGAAGATCCCCATCAATCCCACTGCCACTGTTGAGGCCTACAGTCCTTAGAAAAAGAGAATCCCATGGTCTCCCAGTTTGGAGAGCTGCTAGGAATTCATCCAGTTGCACTGCCCCGGATTAGGAACACAAAGTGTGCCATCCATACCCCCAACCCCACCCGCTGTGAGCCAAGCTACTGCAGCACTCTACCATCTTGAGACCAGAGCCACCTCTGAAGTGCACCCTCCTCTGCAGGCCAGTAGCCACTGCACCTCTCCAGCACCAGGGCTCCATCTTCATTCCACTAATCCCACACTGGTGGCTTAACACCACATCCCAGCAGCATAAAGCCCCAGTATCAGCTGTAACACTGGTCCTGCACAATAGGAAACTGACTCCCACCACCCTCATTTCCAGCCAGAGGAACAGTGTGGGAGTCCTGCCCAGGGTGAACATGCTCTTGAGCCAGCCAAACTGCTACGTGCCCTACCCCTCAAGCCTCCAAGCAACTGACATACTTCTAGGCCAGAAGAGCAGCTAAACTTTTAGCCTGCACCCAGGGCCAATGTAATAGCCCTGAGGTGCCCCACCCCATGCAGACAAGTCCTTGACCTGCTCAATGGCCCTAAGCCCACAATCAGAACATGACAAGCAGCTCCACAGATTACCCCTGGCAGAAATGGCCCCAGGCCAGCTGAGCAGCTATGTGCCCATACCCAGGACTAAGAAACAGCTCCACAGGCTGCTCCTGGAGGTTAAGCCCCAAGGCCAGCCAAGTAGCTGTGCACCAATGTTCCTGGCCTAAGAAACAGCCCAATGGGTCACCCCCTGCAGACACATCCCCAGGCCAGCTGAACCTGTGTGCCTGTGTACCTACATCCCAGGCCTAAGAAATAGCCCCACAAGCGGCCGCAGGCAGACATACCCCCAGGTGAGCCAAGCAGCTGTGCAACCATATTCTACCATATCCTAGACCTGAGAAGCATCCCTCTGGGCCACTACCCACTAGACACACTCCAGGCCAACCAAGCAGCTATATGCCCACACGCTAAGCCAGAGAAACAGTCCCACGGGCCACGCTCAGCAGACATGTCTCCAGGCCAACTGAGCAGTCATGCAGCTGTGTCCCAAGCCTGAAAAACAGCCTTGTGGGCCTGCCCCCAGGCTAGCCAAGTGACCAATAACAGGGAGCCCGACCCCAAGCTGGCTGACCCACCATGTGCACACACACACCCTCAATCTGAGAAACAGGCTGGTAAGCCCATCCCTGGCAAGGCTGGGCCACTATTGCCACAAACTCTCTCGGCCCAGGCCACTGAGAAATTTGCAAACACCACTAGTGTAGACTGCAGCTGAAGAAACTATATGGAGACTACACTACTGTGTCCACCTAGAACCAAGGCCAAGGACCCTCACCAAACTGATAAGAACCCATTCACACAAATAAATCTTTCCCTGTGAAACCTACTCCATAAAATTGGAAGAGGCAACTTGTCCACCAGATCCATAGAAATCAGCATAAGGACACATCAACCATGAAAATGCAAGGAAACATGTAACCTCCAAAGAAAACAATAATTCTATAGGAATAGACCCCAATTATAAGGAAATACATACATATGAAATGCCAGAAAAAGAATTCAAAATAATCTTAAGGAAACTCAGTGAGATACAAGAAAGTAAAGATAGATAACAAAATCAGAAAAACAATTCATTATTTGAATGAGAAGTTTAATAAAGAGGTAGTTAACACAAAGAACCAAACAGAAATCCTAGAGCTGAAGATTTCAGTGAATGAAAAAATACAACTGAGAGCTTTAACAACAAACTAGACCAAGCAGAATTTCTGAACTTGAAGACAGGTCTTTTGAAATAACACAGACAAAATAAATAATAATAAAGAACAAAAAAGAATGAAGAAGATTTATAGGACACCATTAAGCAAACAAATATTCACATCATGGGCATTCCAGAAGATAAAAAGGGAAAAGTTGAGTAAAATGTATTTAATGAAATAATAGCAGAAAACTTCCCAAGTCTTGGGAGAAAGATGGACATTTAGGCCCAGGAAGCTCAAAGAACTTCAAACAGATTCAACGCAAACAGGTCCTTACCAAGACACATTATAATAAAATTGACAGGCCGGGTGCAGTGGCTCAAGCCTGTAATCCCAGCACTTTGGGAGGCCGAGACGGGTGGATCACAAGGTCAGGAGATCGAGACCATCCTGGCTAACCTGGTGAAACCCCGTCTCTACTAAAAAATACAAAAAAACTAGCCAGGCGAGGTGGCGGGCACCTGTAGTCCCAGCTACTCAGGAGGCTGAGGCAGGAGAATGGCGTAAACCCAGGAGGCGGAGCTTGCAGTGAGCTGAGATCCGGCCACTGCACTCCAGCCTGGGCGACAGAGCGAGACTCCGTCTCAAAATAAATAAATAAATAAACAAACAAACAAATAAATAAATAAATAAATAAATAAAATTGATAAAATTTAAAAAAGAAAGAATTTTTAAAAGCAGCAAGAGAAAACTGTCAAGTCACAAATAAGGGAATCTCCGTTAGACTAACAGCAGATTTCTTAGAAGAAACCTTACAGGCTTTGCGAACTACTCATCTGACAGGGGATTAATATCTAGAATATACAAGGAACTGAAATATCTTAACAGGAAAAAGACAAACTATCTGATTTAAAATTGGGCAAACAGCCAGGCGCGGTGGCTCACACCTGTAATCCCAGCACTTTGGGAGGCCGAGGTGGGTGGATCATAAGGTCAGGAGATCGAGACCATCCTGGCTAACACAGTGAAACCCCGTCTCTACTAAAAATACAAAAAATTAGCTGGGCGTGGTGGCAGGCGCCTGTAGTCCCAGCTACTTGGGAGGCTGAGGCAGGAGAATGGCGTGAACCCAGGAGGCAGAGCTTGCAGTGAGCTGAGACCATGCCACTGCACTCCAGCCTGGGCGACAGAGTGAGACTCCATCTCAAAAAAAAAAAAAAAAAAAAAACGGGCAAATAGCCAGGTACAGTGGCTCACATCTGTAATCTCATCACTTTGGGAGGCCAAGGTGGGAGGATCACATGAGCCCAGGAGTTTGAGACAAGCCTGGGCAACATAGCGAAACCCCACCTCTACAAAAAGTACAAAAAATTAGCCAGACATGGTGGCATGTGCCTAGAGTCCCAGCTCCCCAGAGGGCTGAGATGGGAGAATCACCTGAGGCCAGGAAGCTGAGACTGTGGTGAGCTATGACTGCACCACTGCATTCCAGCCTGGGTGACAGAGTGAGAGAACCTGTCTCAACCAAAAAACAACAACAACAACAAAGGAAAGAGAAGAAGAGAAAGGAAAGGAAGAGGAAGGAATGGGAGGAGAGGGGAAGGGAAGGGCAGAAGGATAGGGAGGGGAGAGGCAGGGAGAGGAGGGGAGAGGAGGAAAAGGAGGAAGGAGGGAAGGAGGGAAGGAGAAAGGGAGGGAGGGAGGGAAAGGGAAGGAAGAAAGGGAGGAAAAGAGGCAGGGAGGGAGGGAGGGAATCTGAACAGATGTTTTTCAAAAGAACACATACAAATGGCCAACAAATATATGAAAAAATGCTCAACATCCCTAATCCTCAGGAAAATACAAATCAAAACCACAGTGAGGATGTAAAGAAAAGGGAATTCTTATACACCATTGGTGGGAATGCAAACTAGTACAGTCACAATGGAGAATAGTATGGAGGGTCCTCACTGAAAATGAATTACCATATGATCCAGGAATCCCACTACTGGGAATTTACTCAAAGGAAAGGAAATCATTATATTGGAAAAACATCTGCACTCCCATATTTACTGCAGCACTATTGACAATAACCAAGATACAGAATCAGATACAGAATCAATCCAAGTGTCCAACAACAGATGAACAAATAAAGAAAATGTGGTATATACACACCATGGAATATTATTCAGCCATAATAAAGAATGAAATCCTGCCATTTGCAGCAACATGGATGGAATTTGGAATTTGAGGACATTATGTTAAGTGAAGTAAGCCA
Source organism: Papio anubis (assembly GCF_008728515.1). Taxonomy (NCBI): domain Eukaryota; kingdom Metazoa; phylum Chordata; class Mammalia; order Primates; family Cercopithecidae; genus Papio; species Papio anubis. Next base: position 23,377,704 of record NC_044989.1, read on the forward strand.
GGAACAGAAAGTTAAACACCACATATTCTCCTGTATCTGTGGAAGTTAAAAAAGTTTATCTCATGAAAACGAAAAGTAGAATAGCAGATACTACAGACTGGGAAGGGTAGAGGGAAGGGAGGAATAGGGAGAGATTTGTTAAGGATTCAAAATCACAGCTAGATAGGAGGAACAGGTTCTAGTGTTCTATACCAGTTCAGGATGACTATAGATGTAACAATAATATATAGTTTCAAATAGCTAGAAGAATATTGAATGTTCCCAACATAAAAAAAGATAAATGTTTGATACGATGAATATATTAATTATCCTGATCTGATCACCATACATTGTATGTGTTGAAACATCCCCATGTACCCAATGAATATGTACAATTATTGCCAATTTAAAATAAATAAATAAAAAATAAAAGTAAAAAGAAAATTCTGTATTCTGAATAACAGAGAAAGATATATATATTTTTTAAATTGAAAAGAGCCTCAGAGACCTGCAAGACAATACTGAAAGGTCTAACATTCATGTCACTGAAATTACAACAGGAAAGGAGAAAGACATTAGTACAGACAGAGGATTTAAAGAAATGATTACTGAAAACTTCCCAAGCTTGGTAGAATGTATTAACTTATAGATTTACAAAGATCAGCAAATCCCAAACAGGTTAAACTCAAAGAAATCTATGCCTAGATACATCATAATCAAGTGGCTGAATATCAAGATAGAAAAAAAAATCTTTAAAAGCAGCCAGAGAAAAACAATGCATTATATGTAAATCATAATTCAAATGACTGTGAATTTCTCATTAGAAACCATGACGGCTAGAAGGCCATGAAATAACATTTTAAAGTGCTGACAGGGCAGAATTGTCAACCCAGAATTCTAGATCCAGTGAACATATTATTCGGAAATAAAGGCAAAATAAAGAAATTCTCAAATGAAGGAAAACTAAGAATTTGTCACTACTAGACCTTCTCCAAAAGAAATGCTAAAGGAAATTCTTTAGGTGGAAGGAGAATAAAACCTGGACTTCAGCAACAAAGGAAGAGCAACACAAACAATAAATGTCTGTGTAAATATAACAGATTATGTCTTACCCTTTAAGTTCTTAAAAATATTTGTGGCTATTGGAAGCAAAAATTATAACCTTGTCTAGTAGAGTTTTCAATGTATGTAAATGTAATTCATATGTCAATTATAACATATGGCTGGAAGATTTCCACATATTACTTAAGGTAGAAAAATATTAACTTTAGGTATATTGTGAAAAGTTAGGTATGTATATTGTAAGCCCCAGAGAAACCCCTAAAAGCTATATGAAGAAATATAGCCAAAAAGTCAATAAAGAAATAAAAGGAAATACTACAACTTTAAATAATTTGAAAGAATCCAGAGGAATAAGAAACAGATGAGACAAACAGAAAACCTACAATACAATGGTAGAGTTAAATCCAAACACACAAATAATTACATTAAATGTAAACATGGAAACCACCTAACAACCATTAGGATGGCTGCTATATGAAACACACACACAAACAAAACTCCAGAAAATAAGTATCAGTGAGATTATGGAGAAATTAGAACCTTGTGCACTGTTGGTGGGAAAGTAAAATGACACAGCTGCTATGGAAAACAGCATGACAATTCCTTAAAAAAATAAAATGGGAGTGACACTACACACACACACACCCAAAAAAATGGAAATACTCTATGATCCATAAAAATGGAATTCCATTTCTGGGATATACACACAAAAGAAATGAAAGTGGGAACTTCACACTCATGCACACTCATGTTATATTTGTATACTCATGTTCATAGCATTATTTCCAACAGCCAAAAACTGGAAGCAACCCGAGCGTCCATCAAAGGATGAGTGGATAAACAAAATTTGTTATATACAGCTGACTCTTCCACAACATGAGGTTTAAGGGTACTGACTCGTGTGTAGTCAAAAAATCTATGTGTAACTTTTGACTCCCCCAAAACTACTAATAGCCTGCTGTTGACTGATAGCCTTACTGATAGCATAAACAGTTGATTAGTACATTTTGTGTGTTAATATCTGAATATACTGTATTCTTACAATAAAGTAAGCTAGAGAAAAGAAAGTACTATTAAGAAAATGATAATGAAGAGAAAATGTATTTACTTTTCCTTAGCTGAAGTATCATCCTTGTCATCTTCATGTTGAGCAGGCTGAGGGTGAGAGGCAGGAGGAACGGGTTGGTCTTGCTGTCTCAGGGGTGGCAGTGGTGAAAGAAACTCCACATAATAAGTGGAAATGCATGATTCAAACCCATGTTGTTCAAGGGTCAACTATACATAAAATGAAATATTATTCAACCTTAAAAAGGAAGGAAATTCTGACATGTGCTACAACATAGATGAAACCTAAGGACACTATGCTAAATTAAATAAGCCGGACACAAAAGGAAAAATACTACCTGAGTCCACTTACATGAAGGTCAAATGGAGAGTTTTTGTGTAATGAGTACAAAGCTTCAGTTTTACAAGATGAAAAGTGTTCCGGAGACGGATGCTGCTGATGGCTGCACAACAATGTGAATGTCCTTAATGCCACTGAACTATACACTTAAAAATGGTTAAGATGGTAAATTTTATGCTATGTGTATTTTACCAAAAACTTTAAAAAATACATTAAATGTAAATTATCTAAACACCAATTAAAAAGCAGATTGTTAGATTAAAAAAAAAGAAGATCAAGGTTTCTTTCTAAAAGCAATCTACTTGAAATACAATAATATAGATAAGCTAAAAAGTAAAAGTAAAATGACGAAGACTGCAAAGAGAATGAAAAGACGAGCCCCAGACTGGCAGAAAATATCTGCAAAATACATATGTGATAAAAAGACTAATATCCAAAACAAAGAACTCTAAAAACTCAACAAATGCCACAATTTAAAAATAGGCAAAAGATCTAACCAGACACCTTACCATCCACAGACAGCAAGTAAGCATATGAGAACATGCTCAACATCATATATCATTAGAGAATTACAAATTAAAACAACAAAACACTACTTCACACCTATTAGAATGGCCAAAATCCAAACCACACATAGCACCAACTGCTGATAAGAATGTGGGACAAACGAGAACACTGTTGGTGGGAATGCAAAATGGCACAGCAACTTTGGAAGGCAGTTTGGCTCTTATGAAACTAAACCTACCCTTTCCAAATAACCCAGCAATCATGATGATACTTGAGTTGAAAACATGCCCACAAAAAAAAAAAAAAAACCTGCACATGTGTAGCAGCTTTATTCATAATTGACAAAACCTGGAAACAACCAAAACATGCTTCAACAGGTGAATGGATAACAGACTCTGGCATATCCATACAATGGAATATTACTCAGTGCTAAAAAAAAAAATGAGCTATCAAGCCACAAAAAGACATGAAGGAACCTTAAATGCATATTGCTAAGTGAATGAACAAATCTGAAAAGCCTACATACTCTATGATTCTAACTATACAACATTCTGGAAAGACAAAACTATGATGACAGTAAAAATATTAGTGGTTGTCAGGGGCAGGAAGGGAGGAACGAATAGGTGGAAAACAAGGGATTTTTAGGGCAGCAAAACTATTCTGAATGATACTGCAATAATGGTACATGGTATCAAACATTTGTCAAAGCCCACAGAATGTAAAACACAGAGTGAGCCCTAATGCAAACTATGGGCCTTAGTTAATAATGATGTATGAATATTTGCTTATCAATTGTAACAAATGCATCACACTAATGCAAGATATTAATAATAGGGGAAATAGGGCAGGGGGTGGAGCAGGAGACGAGATATAAGGGAACTTTCAGTATGTTATGTTCAATTTTTCTGTAAATCTAAAACTGCTTTTAAAAAGGTCTATTAAGTTTTTTTGAAACTATGCAAAGGAGTATCTATATAATAGTTCCCTTTTGTATAAACAAAGCGGGGAAATAAAATATGCATGTACAACACTTGTTTATTTTCACAAAAGAAACACCAGGTAGATAAACTAATGAGACTGGTACATGGTAGAGGGGTTGGGACACTGACACTTCTCTGGATCTAACTTGTTGGCATAGTTATGACTTTTGTGACTATGTTAATATTTTACATACTACAAAAAAAATCAACAAAGATAGGAGGAACATTAAAACCTAACATGAACTAAAACAAAAATAAACTAAATTTTGTTTCAAAGAATAACATAATCAGAGTAAATGGTGCTGGAGAGGGAGACTAAGCCAAGTAACTTTTGAAAACAATATTTACACTATATGTCCTCGGACTAAAGACAAAACACACTAACTAGAGTTCGAATTTTGAACTCGTTAGTAGGGGGCATTCTTTGTTTCTTTGTTTGTTTTGGTGATATGGGTTAATTCTTATTTAGTACTTCATATGTATTTGGGGAATTAAAAAATTCCAAAATATATATGAAGGATAATAAGAGACATAATTATCCTTGTTGAAGAAGGAAATTGTATTAGTTCATTCTTGCACTGCTATAAAGAAATACCTGAGACTGGGTAATTTATAAAGAAAAGAGGTTTTAATTGGCTTATGGTTATGCAAACATGGCTCGGGAGGCCTTAGGAAACTTACAATCATGGCGGAAGGTGAAGAGGAAGCAGGCATGTCTTACATGGCAGGAGTAGGAGGAAGAAAAAGCAAGGGGAGGTGCTATACACTTTTACACAACCAAATATTGTAAGAACTCACTATCACAAGAACAGTGAGGGGGATGTCTGTCCCCATGACCCAATCACCTCCCACCAGGTCCTTCCTCCAACATTGGGGATTAAAATTCAACATGAGATTTGGGTGGGGACACAAATCCAAACCATATCAGAAATTAAATATGCTAAATGAATTTTGTGGGAGGCTATTGTTTTGGACTGAGCTCCTGTCCAAAGATCAGACTAAACCAGAATGGAGTCACTCATATTAAGTGCAAGGTAATCACAGTGAACTTTGAAATGAGCCAATTAAAACAAAATGAAACAGGAGACTCACAGCAACTAATCAGAAGGGGATTCAGCTTGTCTGAACTAGCATAAGGAAGTCCCCCTCTGTTTTTACCGTGTAAGAAAGTAACCTGAAGGAACTGATGCTAATAATCCCCTTTTGTTCCATTTCTGCTTTCTGCAGCCCTTTTCTGCTTGTAAAGCCAGCCTCCTCTGCGCAAGTCATCAGAATATCCATTCTGTTTTATGGAATAAGATGTTGCCCCATTCTAGAATTGCCAATAAAAGCAAATTAAGTATTTGCACTAAATTTATTGTAATTTTGACTTTTGACACATATATGGAAAGATGAAAGTCTAGAGGGGAAAAAAGCAAAATGATGGGGAAAGCTGTATCATCCAAATATTCATTGTTTAAAAAAGAATGAGGTAGCTATATTAGTAACAAAGTAGAATCTGAACAAGGACAATTACCAGGGATAAAGAATATTACATTACAATAAAATGTTCAATTCACCAAGAACTCATAACAATCCAAAATGTGATACAACTAACAACAGAGCTTCAAGATATATGAAGCAAAAACTGATAGAACTGAAAACAGAAACAGACAAATCCACAATTATACTTGGAGATTTCGATACTTCTCTCTCAGTAACTGGTATAAGTAGACAGAAAATCAGCAAGGATATGGAAGACCTGAACAACACGAGCAATCAATGTGATATAACTGCTACTAAAAGAACACTCCACTCAATGACAACAGAATACACAGTTTTTTTTCAAGTGCATGTAAAACATTCACCAAGACAGATTGCATTCTGGGTAACAAAACAAACCAGAATAAATTTAAATTAATTAAAATAATACATAGTATATTCTTTGACTATCACATAATTAAATGAGAAATTGGTAACACAATATCTGAGAAATCCTAAATATTTAAAAATTAAACAATACACATCTAAATTTTTCAGAGGTCAAAGAAGAAATCTCAAGGGAAAGTAGAAAATAATCTGAACTGAATGAAAATGAAAATACAACATGTCAGGCCAGGTGCGGTGGCTCACGGCCTGTAATCCCAGCACTTTGGGAGGCAGAGGCAGCTGGATCACAAGGTCAGGAGATCGAGACCATCCTGGCCAACATGGTGAAACCCCGTCTCTACTAAAAATACAAAAAATTAGCCGGGTGTGGTGGTGGGCACCCGTAGTCCCAGCTACTTGGGAGGCTGAGGCAGGAGAATGGCGTGAACCCAAGAGGCAGAGCTTGCAGTGAGCCGAAATCGTGCCACTGCACTCCAGCCTGGGCAACAGAGTGAGACTCCGTCTCAAAAAAAAAAAAAAAAAACCATGTCAAAATGTGTGGAATACAGGTAAAGCAGGGTTTAGAAATTTTCAACATTAAATGTTTACATTAGAAAAGACGAAAGGTCTCAAACCAATAATCTAATCTTTCAGCTTAAGAATCTAAGCATAAAGCAAGCAGAAGTGTAGAAATCAGAAAACGAAAGAAACAATACCAAAAAAATCCATGAAATCAAAAACTAGTTTTTTTTAAAAAAAAAAAAAAGATAAATAAAAAGAGACCAATCAAGGAAAAAAAAAAAGAGAGAGAGAGAAGAGATACAAATTGCCAATATCAGGAACAAAAGAGGGGATATCACTACAGATGAAACAGAGATTACAAACTTACAAAGATTACTAGAGTTGTGTCAATAGGACTTGGGGCAATTTGAAAAGACTCTGAGAGGCCAAAAATGGTACCATTTTAGCAGTAATAAGCATCATAATAGCGATGCATTGTAATACATCAAATATATTTAAATCTATGAATTCATAATGATACCGAAGAAACTAACTCATCACCTTTGGATTGGTAAGGAAATAATTCATTAAATTCATTGAAAACTAGTTAATGAAGGCAAAGAATCTTTCATTAATCCTACCTTTCCTATATGACTTGCACTATTAGATAAGCAGATAATAGACAAAGAAACATTTCTTTGTAGCATTTTCCACTAATAAATGAATAAGGAATAAGATTACTTTAGAACTCACCATTCTGCAGGTTCTAATGAATTTGGGCATCAAGTATCAATCACTGATGACATCACAATAAGGAGGATAGCCAGACTTTAGGTGCCTCCTAATGAGAACACACAACCACTTATGAAGTAGTCTTACAAAAACTAGTAATAAAACCAGAGTTAAGTCTCTAGATGAGTGCTATCCAATAGAAATACAATGCCAGCTACACATATATTTAAATCTTCTAGTAGCTGCATTATTAATAGTAAAAATAACAAGGTGGAAATTATTTTTAATAAACGTAACCCAATATATCCAAAATATTATTTCAATGCAATCAATAAAGAAACTATTAAGGGCAGGGTGCAGTTGTTCATGCATATAATCCTTCTGGGCTCAAGCACTTTGGGATTGAGGCCAGAAGTTCAAGACCAGTTTGGGCAATACAGTAAGACCCCACCTCTGTGAAAAATTTAAAAATTAGCTGGGCATTGGTGGCATGTGCCTTTAGTCCTAGCCACTTGAGAGGCTGAGGCAGGAAAATCATTTGAGCCCAGGAGTTTCAGGTTACAGTGAGCTACGATTGTACAACTACACTCCAGTATGGGTGACAAAGCAAGACTGTCTCCTAGGAGGGGGAAAAAAAACTATTAATGAGATATTTCATATTATTTTTTGTAATGAATCTTCAAAATTAGTGTGCATTTTGACACAGCACATCTCAATTTGTACTAGCCACATTTCGAGTGCTCAGTAGCTACCATATGAAACAGCACAGCTCTAGATCCAAGTACCAGTTTATGAGAAATACAAAAGATAAATGAATACAGCCTCACCATAGGGATTCAATCAGTAAAATCCAGACTGTGGGAAATTCAGTAAGTCAAAACCTGGTTTCCTCAACAAATTAATAGCAAAGAAAAAGGAGAGATTGAGGAGGAATTTGTAGATTAAGAGATTTAAATGACAAAGGAGAAAAAAATTGAAATGTGTTTAGAAATGCACACAGGTGATAAAACTATTAAGAAAAGCAAAAAAGTCATTACCATAACTGTTAGGATAATGGTTACATTTGGAGGAAAAAAGATTTCAATTGGAGTAGAGCACAGGCGGCACTTTTGGATTGTCTAACAATGTTATTTTCTGTACCTGAGTAGTGGTTACAGCTTATAAATTCATGATTAACCTATACATTTGTTTCAAGCAGTTTTCCAGGTATGTGTTACATTTTATAATAAAAAGGTGTTTCATAAATATTTGATGGAAAAAATTGATGTCATTACATATAAATTTCCTAAACTTCACAATATCCCACTGTACCCCCAAACTTACCATCTCTATCTATACCCCCAGTTTCTGATCTTCTGGAATAAAATACTCTTACTCTTTCTTATTCAAGACCAACACTCCTTCTGGTCTCTTTTGGAATCTTGACTCATTAATATCACTCCTCTTTCCCATCTTCAATCTCCATCTTTCTATCAAGGCAATATAGGACAGCGGTAAATAACTAGGCTCTTCCGTCAGACTCCCAGGGTTCAAATCCTGGTTACGCTGTTTAACTAGCTGTCTCATCTTCAGCAAGTAAAAATCACTCTGTGACTAGCTCTCCTCATTAGCAGAAGGGTGATAACAGTATCTAATTCACAGGGCCGATATCAAAATTAAAAGAGTTAACAGATGCAAAGCCCTTTAAAGAAGGCCTGGACATTTTCTTTTTTTTTTCTCGCTCTGTCACCCAGGCTGGAGTGCAGTGGCCGGATCTCAGCTCACTGCAAGCTCCGCCTCCCGGGTTCACGCCATTCTCCTGCCTCAGCCTCCCGAGTATCTGGGACTACAGGTGCCCGCCACCTCGCCCGGCTAGTTTTCTTTGTATTTTTTAGTAGAGACGGGGTTTCACCGTGTTAGCCAGGATGGTCTCGATCTCCTGACCTCGTGATCCGCCCGTCTCGGCCTCCCAAAGTGCTGGGATTACAGGCTTGAGCCACCGCGCCCGGCCCTGGACATTTTCACTAAGTATTAGTTGCCATCATTATTCTCACCAACCCTAGCATCTCCATTCTCTCAGTGTATGAACATGCTCAGTTTTTTCACTTTTATCAAAATCTTTTCCTCAACCCTGTGTCCCTGTCTAGTTATGTGCTCACTCCTTCCCTTTTTCCTCAAAGCAACAAAGATCACCCAACTGTCACACCTCCTGGCAGCATTTTAGTACCTCTAATATCTTACTGACCTGCACTGGAGCATTTGACACTGTTGTCCATTTTGAACATAAAATCATCTCCTCGAGTTCTGTGACCCCACTCTTTTGGCTGTCCCACTTTTGAGAAGGTATGATTAGTCTCAATTGTTAGACATCCTCTACCTGCTGCTTAAACTTTGCTGTTTCTCTACTTGCCATTTTCATTTCATTTCAAAAGCTGCCTAAGTGATCTGATTTGCACTCATGGTTTGAACAATCATTTATAAGTAGCTAACCTTAAAAGTCTCCAGTTCTGAACCCTCTCAAGCTTTAGATATATTTATCTAAATGTGTGCTGAACCTGGATGCCAAAATGCCTAATACTGTATTCACTACAGACTGGGTCCTCCCTCTCATTCATTCTCAGTTAACATCTAATCACCCAGGCAGAAACCTAAGAGCAATTCCAGGCCCCTTCTTTATCCTCATCCCCAATATCCAATTGCTGAGTCCTACTGATTCTACCTCTAAATTTCCTAGAAATGATCTTTTTCTCACCATCCCTACTATACCTTCCCCAGTCCCGGCCTACAGCATCTCTCACCTGGAATACAGGAACAATATATAAAGTCTTTACTGACCTCTAATGCTACTTTCTTCCTTACTTTGCTTTATTCTAAAGTAAACTAGAAACACCCATAGTTGTCTAAACTTGTTTGCCTGTTTCTACGCCTTTCTACTGCTTCCCCTGCCTGGAGTGTTCTTCCCTGATTTTTACTGCATTCTTTCATTTTTTGAGATGCTGTTAAGATAACTTATCCACAGGGGGGAAAAAAAGCCTTCCATGAATTACTAGGTTGGGTTAAGTTCCTGTATTAGTCTGTTTACACATTGCTATAAGAGAACTACCAGATACTGGGTAACTCACTTATTTTTGAGACAGAGTCTTACTCGTCACCCAGGCTGGACTGCAGTGGCATGATCTCAGCTCACTGCAACCTCCACCTCCCAGGTTCAAGTGATTCTCCTGCCTCAGTCTCCTGAGTAGCTGGGACTACAGGCTCGTGTCACCACGCCCGGCTAATTCTTTTTTGTATTTTTTAATAGAGACGGGGTTTCACCATGTTGGCCAGGCTGGTCTCGAACTCCTGACCTCAAGTGATCTGCCCACCTTGGCCTCCCAAAGTGCTGGGATTACATGCATGAGCCACTGCACCCAGTCAATACTGGGTAATTTATAAAGAAAAGAGGTTTGATTGACTCACAGTTCCACAGGCTATACAGGAAGCATGGCTGGGGAGGCCTCAGGAAACTTACAATCATGGCAAAGATGCAGGAGAAGCAGGCACGTCTTACATGGCCAGAGAAGGAGGAAGAGAGAAAGTGGGAGGTGCTACACACTTTTAAACAACCAGATCTTGTGGGAATCCCTTCACTATCATGAGAACAGCAGGGGGAAGTCGGCCTCCATGTTCCAATCGCCTCCCGCCAGGTCCCTCCAACACTGGAGATTACAATTCAACATGAGATTTGGGTGGGGACACAGACCCAAACCATATCAGTTCTTTTCCTCTATGCTCCCACAGCACCTCACCCAAACCATTATCATTGTATTTAACCAAATTTATTCATAATTTTTCTTAATACGTCTTTTACTGAACAGTTATTTCCAAGGGCAGACACTGTGTTTTACTTAGCTTTATAACTTCAGTGTCTATCATACTTGGCAAATGGTAGGTAGTTACTATATCTTGTTGAAAGGAAGTCATTACTTTCCATTTCATATATTACTGCCAAATTAATATTTCTAAAATTATATTTTCATCATGTCATGGTGCTGTTCAAAAACACTGTCACACGATAAAGTACAAATATCTTTACACTTGTCCTCCATAATAAGACCCCAAACTACCTATACAGCATTATCTTCCACCATAATCCCTTGTATTTACTCTTGATTCTAAACTGGTCTACTCAGTTTTCCAAACTGAGTTTTTTACCTCTAACTCTTCAAACCATTACAACTCATAAAAATGTTGGCCCTTTAAATTCAATACTTACTTAGCAACTTACTAGCAATTAATCTATGATGCTGTGTGATATTAAAAGCATTGTTGTGATGCACACCTAAATGGAATGGTCACTAGTAACTTCCATATCATTAGCAGATGAGTGGTAGGAAAAAGGCCTAGATAACTTTTTGTTCAACTTATAAAATACATCACAAACGCAAGAAAAACATTAAACTTTTATTTTCCATTTTACCCACCTCTTTTTCCTCCAATCTCACCTTCCTTTACCTTCCATGGCTTGAAGCTCATCAGAGAAGAAAAGGACTAGCTGACACAGAATTTCTTTCCCTGAAGCAAAGAGATGAAGTTTGCTTCATCTGTTAATCAAAATACTACCTTGAAAAGATTCTAGACAACCAGAATTCCAGTAAGGAGGAGAAATTTCAGTAGGAAAATCAGGATGTCTTATGACCCAAGTGGTCCTACACAGACCAATCATTTGTTTCTGGAACAAGAGGAGCTGTCAGGAAAAAAATGGCATTAAGTCAAGGAAAGGTGAAAGAAAGCCCGACTCCATCACCTCCAAGCACTCTGAAGGTAACTCTTGCTCCTATAGAGGAGGATGGGACCATCTGTGTAAAATCTTGCAAAGAACTCTTTAATTCCCTGTGAGTTCTTCTATCTAATATACTGGCCTAATGGAAGGAAAATAAGGGTAGGAGGGCAAAGGTGGGAGAGAACGAAAGGACTACATCTAAGTATTCAAAAATCTCAAAATCATTTGTATAAATAATACAACACTAAGCATTCCCACTGAGAGGCTTCTATTGTGATAATCAAGCAAACTACCAAGTTTCAGGGTCAGTTCTTAAAACAGAGAATACTATTAAAGTAGCCAATATTTATGCAACTTTGCATTAATTATTTCTCATCTATACAACTCTGTCAGCTGATCGCTGGAGCTGAACAGTTCCATAAAGGAACCCCCTCAATGTTACTATCTTCAGCATTCTTCTCTTGGGCTGGTTTTATTTCCCAGGGAAGACTCTGCTACTCTCCTGTCTGGAGAATTTTGCCTTCTGAAAGCAGCTTTTCAGTCCCCAACTCTTAAATAGGAGCAGAAAGCAAAGAATTACCAAATATTTGAGGAAAACTTGTAATACTAAACAGGAACCAAAACAAACAAGAAAAGCAACTTGGAGGAAAAAGGGACTATGCAAGGAAAAGAAAACCAAAGAAAAAATCATCATGAATACCCTCAGAGAGATTAGCTGATCTTGCACCCATGAAACAAAAACAAAATGCTACTTAAAAAATCAAGAGAACTCCAAATGGCTCTTAAAACCTAATACCGAAGTAAAAATTAGGAAGGAATAATAGAACAGTGTAGAAGGGCCAAGATCTGAATAACAGTAGTTCTAGAAATGAAAAATTAACTCAAGAAAATTTCTCAGAATAAAAGGCATGATTTTCCAGAGTAGAGAGGCCCAAGAAAAGTGTAACATTTAGACACACACCCAGACAGGTCTGTGAAATTCCAGAGCATGAGAGGAAAACTGAAAATTACAAAAGCCTTAGAAGGAAACAAAATCAGGAAAATGAAACAATAAGCAGAAAAGCACCAACTTCTCAGCAGCAATATAGGATATAAATGAGAAAAGTCCAGATACAGGATTCAGTATAAGAGAAAGGTGAAGGATGTTAGTCCCCCCTCCAAAAAAAAAAAAAAATGGCTATGCAAGACCTTGGTGTACACCAATGCAAAATTGGAAAGGGTTAGAATGTTCCAGGAGACATCTTCTCAAGAAAAAGAAATGCTAGAATACCTTACACGTTTGGTGATACTAAGAAGAGGGTTGGGGCCAGGCACAGTGGCTCATGCCTGTAATCTCAGCACTCTGGGAGGCTGAGAGAGGTGGATCATTTGAGGTCAGGAGTTCGAGACCAGCCTGATCAACATGGTGAAATCCCACCTCTACGAAATGAAAATAAATAAATAATAGCTGAGCGTGGTGGCACATGCCTGTAATCCCAGCTACTTGGGAGGCTGAGGCAGGAGAATCGCTCGAACCCGGGAGGTGGAGGTTACAGTGAGCCGATACTGTGCCACTGCACTCCAGCCTGGGCAATAGAGCGAAAATTCGTCTCAAAAAAAAAAAAGAGAGAGAGAGAGAGTTGGATTGCTGGGGATGAACTGAGGAACAAACTAGTTTTTAAAATTATTTTTTTGAGACAGAGTCTCACTCTGTCACTCAGGCTGGAGTGCAGGTGCTGCGATCTTGGGTCACTGGAGCCTCAAACTCCCGAGTTCAAGTGGTCCTCCCACCTTAGCCTCCTGAGTGGCTGAAACTACAGGTGCATGCCACCAAGCCCGGCTAATTTTTTAATTTTTCTGTAGAGACAAGGTCTCATTATGTTACCCAGGCTGGTCTTGAACTCCTGGGCTCAAGGATCCTTCTGCCTCTGCCTCCCAAAGTGCTGGGAATAAAGGCGTTCTTGACTCAAACTCATGATTATACATAAAAAAACAGGTAAATAAGTACAATGAAGACTATTATTAACAAAAAGGTGTACAAGAAAGGAAACATCATCATAGTATACTAAATAGTTCCACTGTCAATAATTTTTACATAGTCATAATCATGCAAATACTGAACAATGATCCGACCAAAATTATAACCAACTAGGAGGATGAGAGGACAAGAAGTGTGCAATGTGTGGTGAAGGCAGACATGACTATATTTTAAATGGTAGGAAATCAAAAGAAAATGACTAAAACTGGAAAATAAAAAGTAGCCATCTAAGAATAGTATTTAGAAACATCAAATAATCAGTTACAGGTGTTGAAAACAATTGGCTCCTGGGAGAATATGTCTTTTTTTTTTTTTTTTTTTGGAGAAGGAATGTTCTAGAATCAGGGAACTGCTGGTTTTTATAACAAGCCTTCTAGAACTACTTCATTCTTTATATACATGTGTTTCTGACTTTAAAATATATAAATTTTAAAGATGTTAATTAATCCCATGTATAGACATTTTTAAACCCACAAAACAATGTTTATAGACACATACAAATGTTTAGAATGATGACTGAAATTTCTTGAACACTTACTATGTGCCTGGTACTGTTCTAAGTGCTTTACATATATTCACTCATATATGTAATCATTGCAGTAACCACCATGGAGTTGGTGCTATCACTGTGTCCCATCTTATGGATAAGTACACTGACCTGCAGAGGGGTGAAATAATTTGTCACATGTTGCACAGCCAAGAAAGAACATAACCAGGATTCAAACTCAGACAGTCTGGCTCCAGCTGCATACTATTACCTTCTCAAATAAAAGAATTTAAAACACAGACAGGGCCGGGCGCGGTGGCTCAAGCCTGTAATCCCAGCACTTTGGGAGGCCGAGGCGGGTGGATCACGAGGTCAGGAGATCGAGACCATCCTGGCTAACATGGTGAAACCCCGTCTCTACTAAAAATACAAAAAAAAAACAAAAAAAACTAGTCATGCATGGCTACCTGTAGTCCCAGCCACTCTGGAGGCTGGAGGCAGAGAATGCATGGAACCCGGGGAGGCCGGAGGCTTGCAGTGAGCTTCAGGACGCGGCCACTGCACTCCAGCCTGGGTGATATAGCGAGACTACCTAAAAAAAAAAAACATTGCATGTGATATCTATCAAATCAACAAGTATGGTATTTCAAGCACTAGTGTAAAGAAAGAAAATGAATGGGATTGGGAATGGGTAGAAAGTAGACTTAAATCTTCTCTGAAAGTTTTCTTCACAAAAAAAGAATCCAAAACGAAAGCATGTATAAAATTGTTAACATTTAACACTGGGTGGTAGGAACATGTATGTTACATTATTCTCTGTGGTATTCTACTATTTAAAAACGCTCATTCATAGAAAAACTTGAGGCCAGGCGCGGTGGCTTACGCTTGTAATCCCAACACTCTGGAAGGCCAAGGCGGGCAGATCACCTGAGGCCAGGAGTTCAAGACCAACCTGGCCAACATGGTGAAACGCAGTCCCTACAAAAAGTACGAAAATTAGCCAGGGGTGGCGGCACATGCCTCTAATCCTAGCTACCCAGGAGGCTGAGGCGGGAGAATCGCTGGAACCTGGGAGGCAGAGGTTGCAGTGAGCCGAGATCATGCCACTGCACTTCAGTCTGGGCAACAGAGCCAGACTCCATCTCAAGAAAAAAAAAAAAAAACAACAAAGAAAACTTGAATAAGGGCAAAGGAATTTATCATTCACCTTAATGATTGATGGGTTAAGAATTCAAGCTCTAAAGCCACACCACAAGATAAGACCCCCCAACCTGATGTTAGCTGTGTAACCTTGGGTAGGTTGCCTAAGCATTCTCTATTTCAGTTTCCCCTTCTGTTAAACGGGACCAACAACAGTACCTACCTCCCACCGTTGCTGTGATAATTAAATGGTTAATGCTTATAATAATACCTGGCACTCAGTTGTCTGCTGCTACTAATACTACTGCTGTATTTATTGTCATCCAAGCATTTACCACTGTTAGGTAACATGTTGCTTGTTTACTCTTTGATGACTAGATTGTAAGCTCCAAAAAGCAAGGACCTTGCTGTCCTGTCCTCAGCTGTAACTCCCTTGCCAAGAATGGTGCTTTGGCAAATGGCAGTTGCTCAAATAAATTTGTGAAACAGATGTTGACCTGTGATGACAGAGAACTGCCTGTACTTTCCCCTGCAGCTGTCATGCTATTTCACTTCTCAGCCTATGCTTCTGTTGTTCCTTCTGCCTGGAAGTCCTTTCCCATCCTGATGCCTCAGCTCAGGCAAGGAACCAGAAAGGCTTCCTTGAGGTTAGGCTACATCCTCCTGCTTTGTATACCTACAGTGCCTAACACAAAATTCAATCTTAACACATGCCGTATTAGACTGAAATTATGTTTGTGTATCTGTCTACCCCCACAAGAAGCAGTCAAGCATAGTGATTAAAAGCATCAACTCTGGAGCCAAACTGCTTACATTTGAATCCTGGATGTGTGACCTTGAGCAAATTAATCTATAACTCAGTTTCCTGGTCTATAAAATGGGGATAATAATAGCACCTATCTCATAAGGTTCTTGTAAGGATTAAAAGAATTTGCATTTGTGTCTGTACAGCACTCAGAATAGTCTCCAGCACCTAGTAAACATGATATAAGTATGTTAAATTACATTATAAAAATCTCCTTGAAGACAGACACAATGTCTTGCTCATCTTTATGCTCCCTCAATGCCTAGCACTCTGTAGGCACTGAATAAATGCTTAAATGTTTACTGAACTGACAGCTATTACACTAGTCCAGACAAAAGGATTAGTGCCCAAACTAAGATAACAGCAATGGAGAAAGGGTGATAGGTATGAGACATGCTGAGGGGGAAAATAAATCAACAAAATGTACTGCATGATTAGAATGAGATGGGTCATAAAGAAGATAAAGTTCAGGTTGACAGCTAGGTTTCTCACCAAGATAGGAAATATAAGGGAAGCAAGAAGGAAAAAGCAGAGTTCCTGGCAAGTTTTTAATAACAAAGTGCTTCATTCACTGCTTAATGAAATTTAAAAGTGCTTTAAGAGTGTTTAACAGCACCACACTTTTAAAAAATAATGTGAACTCTGATCAACCATGACAGAAACCTGGCACACAACATCAGAAAGAATTTAAGCTCCATGAAGACAAGGACTTTTTCTGTTTAGTTTGCTGCTTTATTTCTAGCACCTGCAACAGTGCCTGGTACATGGTAGGCACTCACTATGTATTTTATAAATGAATGAAAAATGATTAAGGTAACTTTGAGCCTTCTATGTCATGCAAATCAAAAGGAATTAAATAAGTATCTACTGAACCCTGCACTGCTTCAAATTCCTATAGGGAATACAGAAGAAATATAATACTTTTCTATCTCCCCTTCCCTCATGAATAAACTACTAAGTTTTATATATTATATTTACATAGTAACTTACTATGTAATGCAGTACAAAACATAGCTAATTTCTGAAGATCAGCATATGCCATATATATACATATATATGTGTAATATATATATCACACACATATATATGTATATTATATATATAATACTATACAGCCCTGAAATATGGGCAGGGTTTAGATTCTATAATAATACATCTGATGTAATATGAAAGGTCACACACATAAAAAACAAGAACAAATTTTGGTGAAGTGGGGATAGACTCTAGAAAAGCCAGAGAGAGATGAAGAGCAAATATAATACCAACTTTCTCTGAAGTCTTTCCTTATTTTCCCCATTCCTAAACATAATTAATTGGTTCCCTTCTCAGAACTCTGAACATTGTGTCCCTTCTGTTAAAGCACTTATTCCGTGGAATCATTACTATTGGTATATACACCAACTCCCTGGCAGACTCTAAGCTACCTGAGGACAGGAATACATTATTTGTGTATCCCACATGCCTGGCATAATGCTAGGCACATAACAAACATGTGAATGTGGGGGTAAAAGAGGGAATGTATATATTTTTAAATAGTCACTAGATAACTTTGTAGGTGTCAGGGTACAGGGATAACATGAAATAGATTTAAAGATTTGCCTCCGATTTTACTGTAGTTTTGAGTCTTATGGAAACTAAAACTGGATAAATAAAACTTAACTTCATCTCCAAAGTCCAAAAAACTTGATTGAGCCTCAAATTATAAGCTCTTTATCTAAACATTCAGTGTTAAAAATATGTTTTGCAGGTTTATTGTTACCAATCTTTTGATACAGATAAAAGTTGAAATTACAGAATCTGAAAAATCAAGCAAAACAAGGTCTTAACTAAAATCCATCTTTTTTACTGTGATTCAAAAAACAAAAGTAAGGATTTATATTGAGGAAGATCAGTGTACTACAGGAACATGAAAAGGTATCTCAAGGCACACAGGAAAAATAGGTATTCTGAAGCCAAGAACATTCTATTCACTTGAAGTAAGCCCTTCAAAACTCTGGTATGAAATCTCTGTCCATATTATGTGCTATACTGTACAAAGTATGCTGATAACAACCCGATAAAAAGGAAAACATTTTAAACTAAATGAACCATATAACCTGATCATATGTTATCGTATAGTCTTTCAGTTAGAAAAACAAATCTCAGAAGAAATCCATTTGCTTCTACACAATGTATTTTAGACAATCTTCAACTAAAAGTAAAACCATACTTTCTCAACATAAAAAGCTTTCAGCTAAAAAATCGTGAGGGGTACTTAAAATCTAAAAGGAACATATAACACGACTTTGTGGGTGCTTAATAAACAGCAATATGCCTCTCTGTAAAACAGTCTAAATCGGCTAGAAAAGTAGCACTGCATTTGTAGCCAACAGTGATCATAATTAAGCTAAAGAAAGACATGTTTTTCTTGTCATCTTTATTCAAGTATTTCACAGCAGTTATATTACAAATTACAGTAAATGTTCAAATTCCAGAATTCAAAAATTAAATAATTTACTTCAACTAACGTAAAATGAAGTCAAATGCAAAACATCAATTTAACACAATTCTAAATTAAAACTACAAACCCAAAATAGACCATAGTTGATGAAGTCTACTTAAACTACAAAGTAGACATACATGACTGAAACCAAATGGGACTCCCAAAGTCTAAGTAACCAGATGTACAGAATACAAAAGATGCAGGTACAAGCCCAAATTCAAGCTTACAATGTGATTACAAATAATAATTATAATAACAATGGCATTCAGCTACGGGACCTGACACTGAAGATACCTACTGAATAGCACCATAGCTGAACCAACTTAATCAAAAATGGGAAGAAATTACCCACTCCCTAAAAATAAAATCCAGTAAACCTACAAATACATTGGCTTATGAGAAAAATCAAGTCATGAAACAACATTAAAAAAAAAAAATCACAGGTGAGATTCAAGCTCGAAAACACAATTAACTCCACAGCCATCAGTTTCAACCCTAGTGCGGTTCCATCATCTTCAAAAAGCTCCCAGGGTCCCCACAGCTGAGCATGAACTATTGCTGAGCTATGCTGTGATACATATTTTACTCATCTGAGAGCAAGGTTTTACATAGGAGCTTATCATTTATAATGCTCACAATAGGAAATAAGAACAGAGGTCAATTTGTACATATTTTTGCCAATGCTATACAGCAAAAATGAAGAACTTACAGAAAGGTAAACAAAATTGAGTCCACTTAGATAATTTCACAAGCTGCTTTAAACTATAGAACCACCAGATATCTGTAAAATAAGCAAAACTGGTAAGTGTGTTTTTTTAATTGAGGGAAAGAGGGCCAGAGGAGTTGGTACAATTTCAGCTCATTGTTCTCCCCTTGGCATTAGACTGACTTTTTCTTTAAGAACTAAACTGTTCAAAGTGGCAGTTCCTATACTGAGGTTGCCTCCGATTTCTCCAACTACATTACAGTTAAAAAAACAAACAAAAGCAACTTGATCTTTTGGAAGCATTTTAATGCTGAAAATAAATACATTTCCCTTGTCAAACTCACTGATGGCTAAAATCTTAATTAATTGTACAAATTTAGTAACCTAATAAGAAACGTGTGCGTTTTTTTTCCTTTCACAAGTGCTGCTGTTACTTGAAAAGAATGCTTCTGAATTAGAATAACTGGAATAAATATTTAAAAAAAAATAGTGCAGCAAGAACCTGAGACTTGCAAAAAACCCTTTTACCAGAAACTTGCTACAAAAAATCTGCTACATCTTATTTCATCAAATCTTTAAATTCTGTAACAATTTCCATCAAAATACAAAATGCTAATGTATTAGACAATAAAATAGTCTGAATCGGTATGATGGTAATAAATACTAAAGAAAGCATGAAAATCCTCCCAATAATCAAATTAGAGGTTTCAAATAACCTCCCCTTTAAAATTGTTCATCGTTAATCGCACTTGCCCACCTTAAAAATACAGTGTGTCTACATGGGTAGCATCTTGACTTACATGACTAACTGGATATTACAGAAACTTCACAGACTAGGTACAAAGAAAACACGTGGCATTTAAAAAAAAATTAAGCTAGAATTAGAAGGCATTAGATGTAAATGTAAATGCAAAGAAGCACTTTGGATTACTGCAGTAGGCTACGGCCAAAGTATGCTTTCTGCACACTACAAAGAGCCAGAGACAAGGAGACAAGTACCTTAGCTTCAGGATGTAAACGGTGGCAAAGTGATTACAGGACTCTGTAAACACTGTTGGTAACTAAAATACAAAAAGCTGAGGTAGCTCAGAATCTCTGCAGTAGTCCAAGACCATTTGCCCTAATTAAAACCCAAACTACATGTGTTGCATATATTGGAAAGACACACCTGCAGCTAACGGCTACAATGAATGAAGCTATCAAGCCAACTTGTCGGCAAAATTTTCTATCTTTTTGTTTAAAAATCATCTGATAAAAAAAGTCACTGCACCCTTTGCCTCTTTGCAACTGCCTAGACTGTGTCTCCAAATCTGTAGAAAGTTTTTTGTAAAACTAGTAACCCATAATTAATTTCGGATACGTACAATTCACAGAAATCACTCAACAAGATTCAAAATGGTTTCCAATCAAAATGAAGAGTTGTGAAGGTAAGCTTAGGAGATGGGATTTAAACATTAATACTGTTATTCAAGGACCATACCAGAGCTCACTTGCAATTAAGCATACAGAAAATGAATTTTATGGAGCTTCTGACGAATTCCTCTCTTTTCTGTCCATTTGGCAAGTCCTGGCTTTAAAACAAAAATAACAATTTACTACATATGAAAACCATTTTTCTCTGGGAACTCAAACATGAGTAACTATTAAATTGCCACTGACAGAAGAAAGAATGGCCACTATCTATTTATTTTCTACTCATCATGTCAGCAATACCAAAATGTGTGGAGTTTTGTTTTTTGTTTTTTTGTGTGTGGCCTGTGTATTATTCATTGTTGTTATTACATGTTTCTTAAACCAAAACAGATCTTACAAGAAAACTTACCATTTTAGTATATTATGTGGCTTACTGGGTGTCTTGATTGAGCTTTGAGAATAAGACAGGCATTTCATACCTAAACACTGGTTGTCTCTTAATGACATACAGTATCAAAACTTATTTTCAAGGTGGTGACCAAAGAAAGATTTCTAATTCATTTGCTTCAAACAGCCCATCCTTTTAGCCTTATCTTCCTCAAATGAATAAAAAGGCACGTTAAAGGCAGTTCTAAAGAGCCTGACCTAATTTCATCCAGTTTCTTCAGCTTCCCACCAGAATAGACCATAGCCAACTCTAAAACAGGTTTCAGCCCATTACCCAGATGGGGGAAAAATATGATTAAAGGGATAAAATGGAGGGGAAAAAAAAAAGTTGCCCACTGTTTAAACAATTCAACACAGTTAGAACTGCCCCATCCAGTTTCCTCCTGTTTGCTGGTCTGCTCCCTAAGAGAGGAGTCTCCAAAAGAGAGTGCACAAAAAGAGGAGCAGAAGCGAGAGCAGTTTCTGTAGCACCAAAATCTCCAAGCTGTGGGGTTGTATTTTTTATTTGTGGAAAATACAACATGTTTCTGAAGTTCTGTTTGGTTCTTGTAGGCTGGTTGGTTTCAGGTACCTGAGACAATAGCACCAAATTCAACAGAGAAAAAGAATGAGTGAGAGAGCACTTTACACCAAGGCTCTGCACGTAATTGGTGCAATTTGAAATTGAATGGCTCAGAAGACTGCTCTGTCAGGAGCAGATTGGAGAGGATAAACCACTCATCTTGAAAAGTTCATAGGAATGTCTCAAACATATGAACTGTTCTTTCCATCTCCTATAAAAGGAAAAAAAAATGCATGTTATCTATTAAGGGAAAGACAAAAGTGTTCCTCATTATGGAAGAATTCACTTTAAATTTTTAGGGAATGAATTTGAGATACAGGTTAAACTTTGAATATTTCCCTGATTACAATACCATAGCTAATTAAGACTATCTCCCCTAGACACTTCCAAGTACCTCCTATTTTATATTTAGGCCAATAAGGATGATGATGATGGTCACACTCAACAAATAACTAACTTATTATGCCAGTAGTATCAGTATGAGGTAGGATATGAATAATATGAATATAAGGATGATGATAGCAACACTCAATGAGTAACTTATTACACCAGATACTTACTAAGAAATTTCTATATATAAAATACATAAATATAAGTAAATATTTGTATTTATATGTATGCATATATATATATAATTTATATATATAGTTTTAACTCCCATAACATTGAAGGTTGAACATAGGTATTACTATGAGACCCATTTTACAGACAAAGAAACAGAGGCACAGAGGGGATAAATAATTTGACAGCTAACAGGTGGCAGTCAGGATTTGAATACAGGCAGCCTCACTCCAGAGACTGAGCCCTTCCTTCCTCATTATATTTCACTAACTCCCAAAGCAAAATGAACGCATTCAGTATAGCGAAACTTATGGCAAAAAGCAGAATGCATTGTGTTCCCACTTCCATTTACTCCAACCAGAGCTGAAAAGACAGGGTTAAAAAAAAAGCCAGAATGAGTGGCTTCCATCACCACCACCATGAAAGCCACTCACTGCTGATTCTGTTATCAATCCCTTCCCTCCCTAAACTAGGCCTCTAGATTATTAGGGTTCCACACTGAGATGTTTCACTGGTGACGAGTATTTAATGCATTCAAGCTAATAAAACTGCAACCATATGAACAAAGAAGTTCTAGAATTTTAAAAAATTGTGAAGAACTCTACCCCGCACATTTTACTCAGGTGGGCAAATGTCAAATACATCTAAGACACTTGCACTTTTTCCTTCCCTTTAAACAGTTCCAAAGAAATTCTATTCTACATCTCTGAAGAACTAATAGGCTGTATTAACAGATCATCATCTGATCAACAAGTTCTTCCATGTGGTCAACAAAAATCACTCCTGCTAAATGTTTTATCATATACTGCCAAATAAGAAAAGAAAATTACACATGAGAAATAACTATATCCTTTACATATACATCTTTAATATACTAAAAATATTCTTTGAGAGCAGAGACTTTGTCTTACTCATTTTTTGCATTCGAAACACCCAGCACAGCATCTGGCACTGCAGGTACTCGATAAACATTTAATAGATAGACCCCCCAGATAAACAAACAAACAGGAAAATCAACAAAGAGAGCTGAATTAAGTCATTTAGCCATTTTGTGAGTAGATGAGTGATTACATTTGCTCAGATGACCTGAAAAGACAGAAGTGTGGTTTAATGATGGAACTTATATAAACAAAGATATAAGCTCATACTTATATGGGAAGAAGTTCCCTTGGTTCAGAGTTATCTAGAAAGGGAATGCCTCATCTCTAAAAGTATCTAAGCAAAAGGACAGTCACTTCTTCATATGGCTAATTTACAGGACTAGATTTAACTAAAATAAGATGACTTTTGAGTTATCTTCCAACCATTAATGGCAAATAGGTCTCACTGCCCATGCCAATGCCTTTACATTGGCAGTGGCTACCTAGAAAGCAGTGATAAGGAGTGTGTGGCCATGACCACATCCAACAAGCCCAAGTGATAGGCTCAGTTGGCATGTCAGTTATAAGCAAGTAGGGAAAGAACTGTGACATACTACTTCTCCATATTTACCAACCCAGAACCATGGATGTCTGTGTTTTGACAAAAAAAAAAAAAAGGAACCCCAGATTACTTCTTTCCAGAGACAAAATGGTACAGAAAGGCTTTATTCTTCAAACTGTAACTCTTAAAGATTCTTGTCTTAAATCTTCAAAACATTTTTCAGTTACTTGGTGAAAGACATAGATGTAGGCAAAATAACTTTTTTTTCTCTTTTCTTTGGAACAAGTAAAAGCAAATATTTGTTTATTCTACAGATAAACTGAACACTTACCTCTACAAGTTGTGATTTGTCATAATCTTTACGATGACGGTAGATGCACTGACTAAGAAGAGAATATAGTCTCTCAAGCTGATCAACTGCCAGATTGTTGCTTTTATCCACCAACAAATCAAGCAATTTCTAAGAAAAAATAGAAGAGAATAAAATGTAATTTGATTTCACTGGTCAAACTGAAATTGTATATTCAAATGGCCAGTCAATAAACACCATAAAGCTAGGATGTAACCGTGAACATGATATTAAAAGATTCGAGGGCTTAAAATTATTCCCTTAGAATATCTTGGACTATTCCCGTATCTTTCAACTCCTTAAAATACACGTAACTCTTTTTTACTAGAAGCTCTGAGGCATTTATATTTCAGGGTTAAAGCAGGAAAACTAGTTTTATTCAATTGCCTACAAATACATTCAAATCTCCGTCCATTCATTTAAAACTGACTGGGAATAGCTAAGCTTACCTTCAATCTCTCACGATCAACTATAAGAGGAGGCACAGGCTCAGATGGCTCTTCTGGAACCAGTTCCAGACTTGTCGTTTTTGCCTGCTCTAAAATTAATTTACGGTATTTCTTTACTTTAGAAGCACCTACAATTGAGACAAAAAATACACTGCAGCAAGTAAAAGTTAAGAAAAATCAGTCTTAAGCAGCTATAAATTCTTTTACCTACCACAAATCCCTTTTGGAATGAGGAAGGGTGTATTCTTAAGTGATGTTTTTTAAAGCAACCCAATGTGGTAGATTTTTTTTTTATTGGTAAGACTAAGTAACCCAAATTAAAGAAAACTAAGCTACAACTTAAAAAGTCAAGTCACACTAGAATACCACTTAATAAGCATATCCATTAAAAGGAAGATAAAAGCAATCTTCACCTCTAAGCACTGACTTACAAACAGTCTTCACTCTACGACAGCTATCATTTTACAATTGGGAGCTTTCAGAACCAGAAGAAGGGAAGCAACCTAGAAAAGCAGATACTAACAAAAGTGGGGCCCACCTGTCTACATATTTGCCTCCCAACCTAAAACATTGCCTGAAATTTCTTATATGTTACACTGCCTAAAATTCTATTAGAAATTGATCCAAAGTTTACCATTTTTTTCTTAAAAATATAAACCCATTAAAAGTGTAAAAGGGCTGGTGTTCTTTCCTACCTTAGAGTAAATCAGTATAATCTAATTACTTTCCTTCTAACATTTTGCTGAGACCAGCCACACTAAACAAACAGAAATTTTAAGGTGGCTAAGCATAATTTCATGGACCAAGGCACTCTGAGGGGTAGACCATGGAGCCCTGTGCTCCCCTAAGTAGGACTACTCTTAAGAGGAGGGTGAGGGAGGGGAAGGAACACAAAGACAAACTTGGACTGTTTCAGAATTTCATACAGGATGCGGCCCATGTCAGGGACACTAAGGAGAACGTATTTATTAAGTGTCCCAATGCAGGGACCTGCCTCCATCCTACATTAGTCCTCTTATTTCTTACACCCAAGTCTTTAAACTCCTCCTCCTTCTCAATGCCTGCTTTATAAAACAAACAGCAAAAGAACCAAAGTATTACCTTCAAAAACATGTATCATGATATATCAGAGAAATTTTATATTTCAGGCTGCCTTTAATGTTCAATTACCACATGCTAGGAGTTTTGTTAAAACCATATTGATCCTCATTACTACATCCATGGACTTCTAGAGGCCTGAAAACTCAGATTAGGATACTGTCCTGATAATTCCAAATGAAAGTTTCAGGTCAAACTTTTACACAATTATCTTTACAGTTTTTAGATCACCAACTGAACACAATGTTAATTTAAGCCTTTTTCAGCACGCTTATGGAAATCTCATAGAAATCAGCATTAAAAAAGACTCCTCTATCCTCACCCATTTGGTCTCATACCAGATTCCTTCTCTACTTTTCCCATGCTGTTATATTCATTACTTAACCCTAGCTTTAACATATTTTTAAAGTTCTGTCTATCTGATAGCCCAGAATGAACACCACTCTGAAAACTATTTTAGTATTAAATATTGAAGAATAAGATAAATGTTTAACAGGTGGCATTTAAGAACAGTAAATTTCTCTTTATCCATTAAAGGAATTCTTAGACTTTGAATATTTTCCTGCTTCCTAACTCTGTGAAAGGACTTAAAATACTGGCAGGAGAAAAAAAAAAAAAAAAAACCTTTCCCACATAGCCCAAATCCCAGGCTGTAGCTGTGCACTTCACTCCACACAATTTAGAGAAAATAATACAATTTCAAGATAGCCTCCTATAATAGTACCTATCCAGGAAGGAAATGTATATTGAGCAGGTTAGATAGCAACTCACCCCAGACCCTGCTATGGGCTAAAGAATAATGATAAACAAAGACAGGCTAGAAAACCTTAACTCCCTCTTTCTGCTGCTTCTTAAATGAATCATGTAGCCATAAGAAGTCAGAAGCTGGGAGAGCACTCTGATTCCCTGAGAACAAGGTAAACTTGACAATGGTGCTCTGCTTCTTTACTCCACTACTGGACTTATAAAGCAATGAAGGCTTTTAGACTGAACGGCCCTTGGATTCAACTAACAATGACTGCCTGGAATGAATATACCTTAGTATGTGCCAGTTACCACGAGAGGCAATTAAAATACACGATTTATTTAATCCCTGCAACACCACCATTCTAAAGTTGAATAAATAAGCTTGGAGAGTGTAAATAATGAGCTCAAAGTCACATGATTATAATGAACAAGAGTGGTAATTTAATCTAGGTCTATATTACTCCTCCGAATATATCATACTGCTATTATGACCAAGTCTTCTCTGCCCACACCCAGCCCATGCCAATAATTCTTCTTGGAATTCCATCTTCTTAACACCTGTGGATTTACGTAGCTTTCAGTCATAAATCCCTGAGGCTAGGGGTGATAATCAGGCAGGAGGCAGAAGAGTAAGTGGCCAGTAAAGCAATGCATTCGAAACGATACACCCCCTGAAACTTACAGTGAAATTTGGTGCATGCCTCTGTGTGTGTGTGTGTGTGTGTGTGTGCACGCGTGCGCTTTTCTAGAGAACAGGATGAAAACTTTAACAGATTCTCAGAGGGGTATAATTATTCATCAACTATTACTACTGGGAACTAGATAAAATACGCAATGAATTAACTCTGGAGTTTAAACCTTCAGAAGATTTTTCAAATGTTAGCTCTACCTTCTTTATCCAGTTCTGCATCTTTAACCTCCACATCAGGGCCAGGTTCTAACTTCTCATTATTGCTACATTCCAGTGCCTCTAGTTTCTCAGGATCATCTCCATGATTTTCAATCGAAGTTTCTGGTTTTTCTTTTGACTGGTCCTCCAGAAGAATCTTTTGTTCAGAACTACATTTATCTCCACTATCACAGAAAGAAACTACTTCAAGCTTGCCATTCTGACATTCCAGAACTGGTATTCCTTCAAAACTGTCAGTGGAAGCCTCACCATTTAGACAATTTCCTTTAAGGAAAGTCTCTTTCCTGGAGGTCTGCTCCGGGTTTAAGGAACTGCTGCTGTTGACGAGTAGAGATTCATTTGAACTTTCCTCCTCAGTAGAGGCAAAGTTCTCTTTTGTGCCTGCTCCATTGTTAAGCCTCTGCCCCTGGTCCATGTCCATGATGTCACAGGATGATTCGTCATTGGTCATAGATAAGTCTCCAGTCTCTTCTCCATTTTCCTCATGGCAGTCAGTGCTTACCTCAAACTCTCCATTCTCTAATAATTTCCTGTCCTCCGTATGGTTCTCATAGTCTGCAAATTTGGTGTCTTCTTCATCTTTTTTTAAATTATTAACTTTCCTTTTCTTAATAATTCCTTTACCCCACTGTGATCGCCGCCTTGATTTTCTCCGAACCCGAACTGTTTTACAAGGAAGGAAAAAAGATATGTAGAACTTGGAATGCAATACCAATTTTACATACGTTTATTAAACAGGACCCAAAAGAAAGTAAACCCATGCTGATGAACTTACAAACAAAAACTACTTAGCTCTTAACATTCATGCTGACTAATCCTTGCAACCTACAAATGGAATGGATATGAAGTCAGGGATGAACTCTACAGAATAAAACATTTTTGAATGTATTTCCTGTTATGAGTTTATTCAGCACTAATCTATTCTACTATCCTAGATCCTACTTTACAATTGTTCCTAATTTTCAACATCCAGAAGCCATACATGTAATATACACATTTAAAGAATGACCACATTACCAGGCTGCCAGAAAGTATGGGGTCAAAGCCCTGGATTTCCACCAGGAAGGTGGATGTTTTTGCTAGCAAAGGTAGCTCCTAAATCATGAAAGAAAATAAAGACATGATTCAATACAGCATAAGAGAACAGTTAAAGGTATCCTCACAAAGAAACCTCTCCTTTCAGAAAAAGGAATCACTCAAAGTTAAGTATGACCATGGACAGATGCCTTATGAAGGTTATTTGGACAATTTGGTGAACCAACTGTTAATCTCTTCTAGCACAAACAGTTCACCCAGCGGCATCAATTTCTTGCAAAGTTATTTGAGAATATGTAGGAAAACTAAGCCCTCTGCTATCAAGGCAACAAGAACAACATAAACAAAACATTGAAAATAAATACTTGGTCACTTATGTGAAAAGGGAGGCCTACAAAAGTTGTAAGGACTATACGCTTAGATGCTCGAAACTATCCTGAGCTTTATGAGTAGGCAGCTGGGGCCTCCAGGTGTTAATGGACCCTGGAATTTTTAATTTCTCACATATGTATCAAATTGAGGTAGATGGTTAAGCAAGTCTAGCTCACTGTCCCTTAAATAAACAAAAAGTTAACTTTTATTTTATAATTTGGGACACTTGCATATACAGTTAAGTGTTCTTCAGAACACTTAAATATAAAAATTATTAAAGCAAACCACTTAAGCTAGAGCTGAATCACTTCTGGTATCGCACCCCAAATTCTAAATACTAGTTTGTTGAAAGTATCAGAGAATAAAAATATTCATTTTTTCTGTGGTTATAAACGTAATAATTTTAACTTTAAAAAAAGACTATATATGTTTAATACATCAAAGCTGAAAAGCTTCCTGGGCAAAGATATTTTTTAAAGAAAATATAAATATGAAATCATTAACTGTAGGCTGTTTAATCTGTAATTTAAAAATTGCTTTATAGAGACAGAAAGGAATATAGTCTTTTAATGACAACCCTTGTTTCTTATATTCACACTGCTTATTATGAATTTAGAATCTATCAACAGTATATAGCATATTTACATACTTCTTTTATCCTTTCATCTTTAATCCCTGCTGCATCTTTGTAAATTCACAAGAAATGGATAAATTTATTTATAAATATTACTCCTTTCTTACCTAAGAATGTATCTTCTAAAGGTTTCTCTTATTTAGTCATTTGGCTCAACATGTATTTTTCCTTCAAAACTGTAATCCTGTTAGCACTAACTCTTCATTCTTTTCCCCTATTTATTTCTATTTATATAATTTAAAGTTACAGGGTAATTATCATAGAGAAGAAAATTTCTGTATTAATCTACTGTTAAAATCCGGTACACAGGCTCAGGTGATAGGCATTTGTAAACATCCCATTAGCTAGAAGAAAAACTAATCTAGTCCATATAAAAAATAAAAAGCATTCAGCTTGCTCTGACTTGAAAGTTAGAGTATTAGGTTTTTACCACCCGATAGGCCATTCCTGACACTGTAACCTCTCTTATTCTCCAACCATGTAACTGAAAGTACAATAGGTCCCCTTTTTCTTTCCTAAGCCATGAAACTAGAGCAAAATGAAGCTGAACTCTGCTCAATCAAGAGTCACCTCAACTACCTGACATGCAGTACATAAGCAAAGGCTGGGAGCCCCACTGAAGCAAGTTACTCCAGGATGCTTTCATCCTGGCTAATATGTAAGAGAAAATGTTCTTAATCTTTGGGAAGTAGGACTAGAGGTATTTTTCTCTTCCTTACATAATTATTTCTAATGATTGGTATAATTTTGGCAAAGTAAGAGAAACAGATCACATTAGCTCCACAAGAAGAGATTTCTGTTTTAGTCACTGATGTATCTTCACAGTACCTGGCATGTGGCAAGAGTATATACGAGTATTTGTGGACCTAATGCTTAATATATCATTTCCAGCTAGGCACGGTGGCTCACGCCTGTACTCCCAGAGCTTTGGGAGGCCAAGGCAGGCGGATCACTTGAAGTCAGGAGTTTGAGACCTGCCTGACCAACATGGTGAAACCCCATCTCTACTAAAAATACAAAAAATAAGCCAGGGGTGGTGATGGGTGCCTGTAGTCCCAGTCACTTGGGAAGCTGAGGTGGGAGAACTGCTTGAACCCAAGGAGGCGGAGGTTGCAGTGAGGTAAGACTGTGCCACTGCACTCCAGCCAGGGCAACAGAGAGAGACTTTGTCTCAAGAAAAAACAAATAATTATATATATACACATAAACACACACATGCACACATACACACACATCCACACCCACTTCCTTCATCAGGGTGCTCTGTGTGAAAAGTCCATTTAGAGACACGATCTTTAGAGTCAATTTTTTATAGCATCACTGAGTTTGTTTCCAAAACCAAGGCCTTAGGAAAGCAACTATGCCTTAGGGACATTCAGATTTATTATTTAAGTTAATGTAAAACAGAAAAATGATGGGTCACATATGCCATCTA
Organism: Papio anubis; assembly: GCF_008728515.1. Lineage (NCBI taxonomy): Eukaryota > Metazoa > Chordata > Mammalia > Primates > Cercopithecidae > Papio > Papio anubis. Next base: position 23,408,530 of record NC_044989.1, read on the forward strand.
CTGGTAAGAGAAAACAAAACTCATATTTGTAGATTCAAACAGTTTTTACAATATTTAAAGGCACTTAAAACTTCTTAAAGTGAATATTCAATGCATTTTCATTCATCAATATTTGTAGCAGATGCATAGAATGGAAAGAATTTCAAAGTTTAAAGAGAGTAGGTACTATGCTACACAATCCAAGTCATGATCTGAAATACAACTAGGCCAAACAGGCTTAATCAGTTTCATGGCATCGTTAAGTCCTTTCTCAAACTTTCTCACATACAAATGCCACTTACCAAAAGGGGACAAGCTTTAAAAAGACGGGTACAGTTTATTCATTCAAATTCAATGCCACATATTATAGCTAGCTTTACTGACATAGTACAGGTTGCGTATCCAAAATCCAACACTTTTTGAGCACTGACATGTCGTTCAAAGTAATTGCTCATTAGAGCATTTCAGATATCTGATTTTTGGATTAGGGATGCTGAACCGGTTAAGTACAATGCAAATATTCCAAAATCCAAAAAAATACAAAATCCAAAACACTTGTGGGTCCCAAGCATTTTGGATAAGGGAACTTAACCTGGATTATCACCTTTATACCAGAATAACAGCATGTATCTTCCAAGGAAGGCTATCTTCAGTGAAACAGAAGGACGCTATTAGAAAGACGCTGAATGAGTACAAAAAATCTCCGAATTTTCCCGTTAAATACATCTCACAAAAACTACAAAGAAGGCTGTGCCAATTTTTCACACTGAACACAAAGTAGTCTCTCAGAAAAATCAATTTCCTGCTGCCAGATAAGACACACCCACACGCAGGAGTGTCCATTTCCCACCCTAAGGAGAACATCCTGCATTGTGTACAAGGAGGAGTGGAGGGGCCAGGCGCGGTGGCTCACGCCTGTAATCCCAGCACTTTGGGAGGCCGAGGCGGGCAGATTACGAGGTCAGGAGACCAAGACCATCCTGGTGAACACGGTGAAACCCCGTCTCTACTAAAAATACAAAAAAATTAGCCGGGCGTGGTGGCAGGCGCCTGTAGTCCCAGCTTCTAGGGAGGCTGAGGCAGGAGAAAGGCGTGAACTCAGGAGGCGGCGGAGCTTGCAGTGAGCCAAGATCGCGCCACTGCACTCCAGCCTGGGCGACAGAGCCAGACTCCATCTCAAAAAAAAAGGAGGAGTGGAGGATAAGGACAGGGGCGGATAAAAATTCTACTGGCTCCACATAGCTATCCGAAAACTAAAGTTTAAAACTGAAAATATTCAAGCCTAGTCCAACTGTCATAGCAAATAATATTGAATAGGGATAGAAAACATCAAATAGAGTTAAAGAAATATATTTCTGATTCAGCATTTACCCCACAAGCTCTTCTTCACCTCTGAAAAGAGATTAAAAGAGCTGTGGGAAAACAGCAGCACTTTGGTTTGTACCAAATTCCTAACATATCTACATCATTCTCAGTTGTTCTCACTACTGGATAACATGAGCTCAAATACTCACATGCACATTTATTTGCAGAGTTGTGCCAGACATCCATTGGATTTCTTTGTTTGTGCCGAAATGCCTCTTCAACTCTAGTTTCTGTCTTCCGAGCTCCAGTACTATGAGGATTTATTTGTTCTGATGTTATTGATAAGCCTGCAAGCAGAAGATAAGCAATACCTCTTTAAATATTCCCAGCTACATAAACCAAAAGGTTTTTAAAAAATCTCAAATACAAAACTGAGTTTTAAAGTCATTAGTTATACTTGGGCAGTTTGCAATTCCAATGAAAGCAGTGTCTTTTGTTTTAAGATGGGTAAGAAACTTAGATACAAAATCATAAAAATCAAACAATCTGGCAGGCCATGTTTACCCTTAATGCCCAAAGGGGCCCTATTTTTATTCATTTTAATTCACAAAGGGGCACATTTTACATTATTATGACTGTGGAACAATAAGATTATACATTATCCAAAAACATGATCTCTGCCATCTTAGAATGTACAACAGTCTACTGGGCCACTAAACCCCATTCCCACGAACTGTTTCAAAATGCTATTTGCTTCCTGTCGCACCACACAGCAGTCAGTTTGGTTGACCTGCATTATAATCCTAAGACTAATCATTCTATCTTAATTTTCTTCACTAGAGATTTATTTCTTCTATGTGGTCCTTAAGTTGGTTTTTCTTCAGGTTCTCTCTGTAACCACTTTTCTTCTTACTCTAATCTACACGTTCCCCAACAAAGTATCGTGTTCAGGTTTGATTACTATTATACAATAATTCTCAAATCTGTATCTTTAGCCCAAACATCTCTGATCCATATATACAACTTCTGATCTATATATACAACTCCTTAGTTAATATCTCCAACTGAATTTCCTAAAGATAGATCAAATTAAAGATAACTGGTTTATCTTTCCCTACAAAACAAAACAGTTCACTCCTATATATTCCCTATCTAGATTGGGAGTATTAGCATCTACTAAGTCACTCAACCAGCAATATCACAGCCAGTTTTTACTCTTCCTTCACTTCACAGTGCTCTCCATCCCTGCAGCTACATATCACTTACATTAATCTCTTCTATCTCCCTTCCTACTTCATTTTTGTTCCCCAACAGCTTTACTGAGATACAATTTATATAACATAAAAATCACCTGTTTTAAGTGTACAGTAAATAGTTTTTAATAGATGTACAGAGTTGCAAAATTACCACAGCAATCCAATTTTAGATAACTGTCCCAGGCAACCACTACTCCACTTTTTGTCTCTGTAAACTTGCCTTTTCTGGACATTTTATATAAAAGAAATCATACAATATGTAGTCTTCTGGGTCTGGCTATTTTTATTTAGCATAATGTTTTGGGGTTTTTTTTGTTGAGACAACATCTTGCTCTGTCACCCAGGATGGACTGCAGTGGCATGAACATGGCTCACTGCAGCCTCAACCTTCTGGGCTCAAGCAATCCTCCCAACTCGGCCTTCCAAATGGCTGGGATCACAAGTGTACACCACCACACCCAGCTAATATTTTTCATTTTTTGTAGAGATGGTATCTCGCCATGTTGCCCAGGCCGGTCTCAAACTCCTTGGCTCAAGCGATTCTCCAACCTCTGCCACCGAAAATGCTGGGATTACAGGCATGAGCCACCATGTTCAGCCAGCATGTTTTTGAAATTTGTCCATGTTGTACTGTGTATCAGTACTCTGTTCCCTTTTATTACTAAGTAGTACGCACTCATATGGGTATCCTGTGCTTTCCTTACCCATTCACCAGCTGACAGACATCTGGGATGTTTCCAGTTTGTGGTTATTATAAACAATGGTCCTATGAACATACAAGTGTTTGTGTGGACATGTATTTTCATTTTTCTTGGGTAGATTCCTAAGAGTAGAATCACTGGGTCATATAGTAAATCCATGTTTAATTTTTTAGAAACTGCCAAACCATTTTCAAATGGGCTCCAACAGCTTTTAAACTGATCTCTCATCTTCCTACCCTGGCACATTGGAACTATGCTACTTCTTCCCACCAAGGCAATTCGACCAATTCATTTCACTGCTTAAAATCCTTCAATTATTTCTATTGCCTATGGCTATCAAACTGTAGTGTACATAAAATCTCTTAGGTAGTTTGTTCAAATAAAGATTTCTTGGCCTTAATATTCTCAGAGAATCTAATTCATAGGTCTAAGCTAATGGTAATAGGCAGACATTTTTGAAAACACTGATCTACAAGATAAAGTACAAACTCCTTAGCATGGCATTGATTTATTCAAATATTTACCAAAAACCTGTTTTATATCAGACTGGGTTCTAGGGATTGAAGTAAAGCTATAAACAAGACATCTGAAGTGCTGATACCCTAAATAAGGAGGACATGACAAAAATAATAATAATAATATAATGCCAAACGCTACCAAAGCCTCTATTAGATTAGGTGGTCAGGCAAAAGCTCTCTAAAAAGGTAGAAGAAAAGTTTCTTCATAATCTTTGTGTCCTGGACCCCGCACCTCTTGAGCCCTATTTCCAGCATTCTGTATATCTTTAGCAATACCAGTTTAAAGATCTTCTAACACACATCAAGCTATTTCACACCTGTGTGCCTTTACATATGCTATTGTTTTCTCTGTTTGCAATACACCTCCTCCTCCTCTGTCACTGCCTCCCTAGTCCATTAAAGAGAACACTTCTATATTCATTCCTTACTCTGGTTCCCTACTAGGAGGTCTCTTGTCTCTGTGATCTGAACATGCTTCAACCAGTGCATACAACACACTGTACTTGATTTGTTTTACATTTCTCTCTCTCCTACTAAAATGTGAGTTCCTCAAGGACAAGATTATAAACTGAATCGACAAACCACAATTGCTAATTCTGTGTTTCTAATAACAAAATTGCATATAAATTTCACTAGGGTGGGAAAAACAGTATTCCTAAACATGTTTTTAAAGTACCAGAAAGTAAACTGATGAAAAATAAAACCTTTCCATATCTAATATCTAAATCCATTTAGAAATCAATTCTTAAAAAAGATATGCTCCTACAAAACAAATTTCACTAAGAAACACTTCATTTCTGTAATACTCACTATCACACTAAAACTTTCACAGTAGGTAAAGTTGGAAAGTATCTTTGAGAATTTACATAACACATTAGTATCAGAAATTAAATACATACATTAAATACATTACTTTCATAATACCAGCAACCCTAAAGAAACACCATTGAAGGACTCTTGGCCTGAACAGAGCACACGAGGCTTCAGTGCCAAGTTTATTTCTACAACTTACCTCTTTTTATTCTTGCTTCCTTAATTTCCTCACAAAGTTTATTAAATTCTGGATCTAATTCAGCCGCAATGATAGCATGTGCAGTGTCCTTCAGGGTACAAGCCCTGTGCCTAATTATTTTATCTGTTAAAAAAGTTGGCATACATTTATTATAGAAACAAAATAACATTAACAAAGGACATCTTAAAAAGTAAAAGAATACAAACAAAATTATAAAAAGCATTGCTAGGTGAGAAAAAGTTCATTTAAAGTATGGGTAAAAAATAAATATACTAAGCTACTCAGTCACGTTAGTAATTCTCTGAAAATTATACTTGAAGAACCTGGAAGGACTAAACCTATTACCATTTCTGAAGCAGTGTGGAGAATTATAAGAAAAAGATACCTACGGCTTTTAAATTTCTGAAAACAGAAATATGTGATTTTCAGTAAAAATTTAAAAAGTTTAGAGGATATTCACCAAACGCCCAGCCCCAGAGTTGTCAGAGATTAATATTAAGAATTCAAAAAATCTTAAATTTCTCCTAAGTTGACATTGGTCAAAACTATGATAAAGAATGCAATATATCCTAAAGGTGACTTATTTTTTTAAATGTGACAAAAACAGAGACATACAGAAAGACTTTCTAAGCTAAAGGGCGCAAGATGGTATATACATTGTAGGCAATCCAGGAGAGAAGCATAAACACAGTTCCAGGCAAACTATACCTAAAAATGGTACTAAAAGAAGAGTTTCTGCTTCACACTAATCCAGAAGTTCCCATTCATAAACAATACAATATAAACAGTGCCCCCTATGCCTGCACAACTCAGAAATATGAAAAGGCAAGTAATATATCAAGTAACTAATATTCTAACAGTATCAAGAGCAAGAATCCAAAGTTCCAAAACATCATTTGCTTTTTCCTCTCTAGTAAAGGCAAACAGTATACACAAAGTTACAGAGATACTTTATAACTTTTCTGATTTGAAAGTTATTATGGCTCACTGTGATAATCTTACAAAACCAAACATGCACCACTCAAAGGCAACCACTGATATATTTACTTCCAACACATTTTCTCTAAACATTCACTCAACAAATGTTGATTGCACTAGGGAAAGCTGGATGGTGGCCACCCGCAGCAGTGAACAAAACATACATGATACCAACTTTCAAGGACTTTTTCAGACCACTACAGGAACAAATAATCTCCCATACATCCAACTTAACACCTCCTCCCTCCAAAAAAGAAAAAACCCAGAAGCAAAACACCCTGAATAACAGCTATGAAGAAAACCTACAGGGTACTGGTGTGGGTTCCAATTTAGATTGAGCAAGTCAGGAAGAAGTCTCTCTGAAGAAGAGGCATTTAAACTGACACTTGAAGCACAGACTGAAGTAGCTACTGAAAGATTAAGGGAGGAAAAAAAAAATACTAGTGCAGGTTCAGAAAATACCATGTGAGAAAATCCTGTAGTAAAAAGAGTTTGGAGATTTCAAGAAACTGAAATGCAGCCAGTGTAGTATTTGAGTTCTAAATTTCTTTTCAAAGAATCAATATGTCAGTATGTTCAATTCTCTGCCTTCTACTTATAAACTTAACTTCCTCATAAAGCAAGCTTTTTCATTACCTGCTCCACCCTGACTCATTCCGATTACCTGCTCCACCCTGACTCATTCCGATTACCTGCTCCACCCTGACTCATTCCAATTACCTACTCCATCCTGACTCATTTTGATTACCTGCTCTGTCATACCCATTTTTCCCGCCAAACCACTTACCCGGTCATTCTCCTTAGCCAATCAGAATTAGTTTAGCCTGTGCGGTCTAACCCTAGCCAATAAGGGAACAACACAGAAGCAGGGGCTACATGCATCAGGAATAAGAACCCCTTCCCCTCCCTTGTCCAACTGGGTGCCCACCATTGCTCCATTTATAAGGGCGCACGCTTCTATAGAAGTACCTTGCCTTGCTGAGAATTAAAAAGAAAATTTTATGTTTGAGTGCTATTTTTTTTGCAGCATTGAAACTTTATTTATAACAGTAGTCAGAACATAATAAGCAAGAGGAAAAGAGGAACTGATCATATTAAAATGATTTTAGATTGTATCCTAAGAGCAATGCAAATCGTTGAAAAGCTCTGCTATGGCTGTTTTCTGATCACTGGATTGAGGGGAGTCAAGAATAACACCAAGGGTCTTTTAGTGAGAGGATGATGACTTGAACTGGGGTAATGGTAGTGGTGAAAGACGAGATTACAAATTTGAAATGTGCTCTCAATGACACAACTTGGTGATAAAGTAGATAAGAGGGTAACATAAATAACAAAGATGATTTCCTAGCTTCTTGCATGAAAAACGGGGAGATGGGCATACTATTTATAAAGATGCAAAAAAAAAAAAAAACACAAGAAAACAAAACCAGAACAGAGAGGAAAGGAGGAAAAGAAGTTAGAGATTAATTTTAAAGAGTTCAGCTTCAGGGATTTCAGTCTGGAGATGCCTAAACAATATCCCACTGGAGATACCATGTAGGCACATGAATATGTGTCTCAACAATTCTCTTTATGAACAAAAAACACAATGATTTTGTAATCTGATTTAGTACACATTGTACTTCCCTAAGTTTGCTTAAAAATAGATCTATTGAAGCATAATAGACATATAAGTTGCTCATACTTAAAGTATATAATTTGATACATTTTGACATAAGCACACATCCATAACATTACCACAACAATAAAGATAACAAATGGGCCAGGGGAGGTGGTAGTTCCTGTAGTCAAAGTACTTTGGGAGGGAAAGGTAGGAGGACTGCTTGAGCCCAGGAGTTTGAGACCAGCCTGGGCAACATGGCGAGCCACCATGTCTAAAAAAAATACAAAACTTAGGCAAGCATGGTGGTGCATGGCTGTGGTCCCAGCTACTTGAGAGGCTGAAGCATGAGGATCACTTGAGCCCAAGGAAGTCGAGGCTGCAGTGAGTCACGTTCATACCACTGCACTCCAACCTGGGCAACAAAGCAAGATCCTGTCTCATGAGAAAAAAAAAAAAAAAAAAAAAGGCCAATGAGCATATCTATCATCACCAAAAGTTTCCTGTGACCCTTGGTCTTCCTCCCTTTGCCCTTCCCCATAGCCCTCTATTCCCAAGCAACGAAGGATCTGCTTTCTCTTGCTATAGATCAGTTTATATTTTCTAGAATTATATATACGAGTGGAATCACAAAGATTATTTTTAATCAGGATTCTTTCACTCAGCATAATTATTTAAGCACAAAAATAATTATTTGTCCCTATTTTTGCATGTATCTGTACTTCATTATTTGTTAGTGCTGAATACTAATCCATTATATGGGTATAACACAATTTGTTTATCCATTCATATGCTGGTGGACATTGGGGATAATTCTGGGTTTTGGCTATTATAAACAAAGTCACTATAAACACTGATGAACAAACCTTTGTATGGAAATATACATGTTAATTTTCCTTGTGTTAATACTAAGGGGTGGAATGGCTAGGTCAAATGATAAGTACAGCTCTCCAGCAACCGCAGCGGATTGGTTCCAGGACTCCATCTCCCCTTGGATATCAAATTCCCAGACGCTTACATCTCTCATATAAAATGAGGTAGTGGCCGGGCACAGGGGCTCATGCCTATAATCCCAGCACTTTGGGAGGCTGAGATGGGTGGATCACGAGGTCAGGAGTTCAAGACCAGCCTGGACAATTTGGTGAAACCCCATCTCTACTAAAAATACAAAAAAATTAGCCAGACATGGAGGCAGGCACCTGTAATCCCAGCTACTCAGGAGGCTGAGGCAGAGAATTGCCTGAACCCGGGGGGCGGAGGTTGTAGTGAGCCGAGATCACGCCACTGCACTCCAGCCTGGGTGAAAGCAAAACAGAATCTCTAAATAAATAAATAAATAAATAAAAAGAGGTAGTACAGTCAGCCCTTTGTATCCACAGGTTCCAAAGCAGATACGGAGAGACGACTATAATGCATGTTAAACGTTCTAAGAAACTTCTAGATTGTTTTCCAAGTCAGTTGTACCATTTTACATTCCTACCACAGTGCATCACAGTTCCAGTTACTCCATATCCTTGATTATATTTGATATGGTCTTCTCAGTTTCAGACGATCCTTAGAGGTGTTTAATGGTGTCTCATTCTGTTGCACAGGATGGAGTACAGTGGCACAATCTCAGCTCACTGCATCCTCTGCCTCCTGAGTAGCCGGGATTACAAATGTGTGCCACCCCACCCAGCTAATTTTTGTATATTTAGTAGAGACAGGGATTCACCATGTTGTCCAGGCTGGTCTTGAACCCCTGACCTCAGGTGATCCGCCCACCTTGGCCTCTCAAAGTGCTAGGATTACCGGCATGAGCAACTGCACCCGGCCTCATTGTGATCTTAATTTGCATTTCACTAAAGATTAATGAGGTCAGCTGGGTGAGGTAGCTCACACCTGTAATCCCAGCACTTTGGATCACCCGAGGTCAGGAGTTTGAGACCAGCCTGGCCAAAACGGTGAAACCCCATCTCTACTAAAAATATATTTTAAAAAAGCCGGGCATGGTGGTGTGTGCCTGTAATCTCAGCTACTCGGGAGGCTGAGGCAGGAGAATCGCTTGAACCCAGGAGGTGGAGGTTGCTGTGAGCTGAGATCACACCACTGCACTGCAGCCTAGGTGACAGAGTGAGACTCCATCTCCATAAATAAATAAATAAGATTAATGAGGTTGAGTATCTTTTCATGTGTATATTTGTCTTCTGTATATCTTCTTTGATAAAGTGTCTTCAGCTCTTATGTCCATTATTTAAATTGGGTTATTATTAAATTCTGAGACTTAATATTCTGGCTATAGGTTTTAAGCTCTTGTATTTAGGTATGTGATCCATTGTGAGTCAACTTTTGTATACAAAGGTCTTTTTTTGCATGCTGATATCCAATTGTTCCAACACTATCTGTTGAAATTAATCTACTTTCTTAATTGAACTGACTTTATATCTTTGTTAAAAAGCAATTGATCCTCTATGTGTGCATCTATTTCAGGACTCTATGCTATTTCATTGACCTACTTGTCAAACTTCATGCCAATATACACTGTCTAGATTAGTGTAACTTTGTAAGTCTTATAATAAAGTAGTATTAAGTCTTCCAACTGTTTTTATTTTTCAAAGTTGTTTTGACTATTCTAGGTCCTTTTCATCTTTATATGAATTTTAGAATCAGTTTGTCAATTTCTATCAAATGCCTGCTGGAATTCTGATTGGATAGTGTTGAACCTGTGGTTCAATCTGGGGAGAAATTACATCTTCATAATGTTTAGTCTTCCAATCCATGAGCCATGACATATATCTCCATTTATTTGGGTCTTCTTTAATTTTTCTCACCAAAGTTTTATAGTTTTTAATGTATAAGTCTTACTTACATGCCTTTTGTCAGATTTATCTATATTTCATGTTATTTTTTGATGTTATTTCAATTTTCTGTTTGTTGCTAGTATATAGAAAAACAAGTGTTTTACATACTGATCCTGTCTCCTGCAACCCTAACTTCACTTATATGTTCTAATAGCTTCTTTAAATATTCCATAGGATTTTCTATGTAGACATCATATGTCTACAAACAACAGTTTTACTTCTTTCTTTCTGGAAGTAGGGATGCCTTTATTTCTTTTTCTTACCTTATTGCATTGGCTGAAAGCTCTGGTTTAATGTTGGATAGAATTGGTAAAAGCAGACATCCTGGTCATGTTTCTGATCTTAAGGAGAAAGTACTTACTCTTTCATCAATAGTATGATGAGAACTGTAGGCTTTTTGTAGACATCATTTATCATTGAACTGAAAAGCGGGGATGGGGGAAAAATTTTGTTCCAGTAAAAACATTTGACTTACAAATACAGGCTGTCAGCTTGATGATAGTCTGCTGACCCCTGGTTTAGAGCATTTACTTTTAATGTGATATATGTGATTGTTGATATGGTCGCTATTTATTTTCTACTCGTCTTATATGCTCTTTGTTCCCCTTTTCCTCCTTTTCTCACTTCTCTTGGAATTACTATATACCTTTTTATTATTCCATTGTATCTCCTTGTTGATTTATTAGCTCTAACTCTATTGCAGCCCCTGTGTGAACTTCAAGGAATATTCCCTCTCCTTTTCTGGCCTCAGATAGGTTTCTCACACATATGCACTAACCAGTACTTAGTTAAACACTAGGGTAGGACCTCCTGGAGATAGCCGCAGTGTTCTCTCTGTGCAGCTTTCTTCTTTCTGGTAATCTTCCCTACAAACGCAAACCACTGTGGCCTCTTCAGATTCCCAGGTCTGGCTCCTCAATTCAGAGGACCTCCAGAATACGCCTGGGTTGCTCCTCCTGGGGCTGGTATCTGGAAATTGTCTCCAGGCAACCACACTGCTCCTCTTACTTGTTTCTATCTTTTGGGAATCACTGTCCTGTGTTGCCTGGTGTCTAATGCTTTCCAAAGAGTTTTTCTTTAAATATATTTTGTTCATTTTTTTTTTCATTGTTTCATGTGAGGGAGTAAATAAATCAAATCCCTTTTACTCCATCTTGGCCTGAAGAAGAAAAGAAGAAGTCTCCTGGTGTCTTTTAAATACTCTTTGAAAACCAAACTTTAATAGTTGTCCAACAATCCAAAGTAGGATGTGCTTTAATTTTTCAAAAGTATTGTTCTCTTTTTGGAAGTTTTAAATTGCTTCTAATTTTAGCTACTATAAATAAAAAACTACAATGAACGTCAACATCCTTAGAAGTAGCTATACTTTCAAGTTGACAATACAATGTGTGTAGACTATGCAATACCACAACTTTCCACCACTGGCTTTCTACCTCGGCTTGAATGAAGAGAAACTAAAAAAGAGGTAAGATTAAATCTAAAGGCATGGATCTGGCATATTATCTCTAAAATAACTCAATGATTGGTCTTTCTGCTTTTTATAAAGTATATCTTCTATCCCAACACTACCCTAAATTAAGCAAGAAAAAAGAATAAATGAAGAAAAAAAAATTCCATAAAAATTTCCCACTAGTATGGAAGACAAGGAATATAGTCTTTAAAAAAAATCTGCATTTGAGAGGGGACACTCCTTTTTTGGGGAGATGGGGGTGGAGGTACAAGGTCTCACTCTGTTACCCAAGCTAGAATGCAGTGGAACGATCATGGCTTATAGCAGCATCAACCTCCTGGGCTCAAACAATCCTCTCTGCCTCAGTGCCCCAAGCAGCTATTAATAGGACCACAGGCATGCGCCACCACGCCCGGCTAATTTTTGTATTTTTTGTAGAGATGGTGTCTTGCCATGTTGCCCAGGTCACATGCTGGTCTCACATTCCTGGGCTCAAGCGATCTGCCCACCTGGGTCTCCCAAAGTACTGGGATTACAGGTGTGGGCCACTGTGCCTGGCCAGGGCATTGCTTTTTCATGTGCCTATCATTACAGTTTTCAATCATTGTTTAGAAGAGTGTCTAAGATTACACATAGCATAAAATCACAAACTTAAAGAATATTAAAACTAGAAGGGATGTCTATGATAATCCTAGGTTCTTAATCTTTTTGACCTGGATCCTTATAAGAACAGAATATGGCTGGGCATCATGGCTCACATCTGTAATCTCAACACTTTAGGAAACTGAGGCAGGAGGATTGCTTGAGGCCAGGAGTTTGAGACCAGCCTGGGCAACATATGGAGACTCCATCTCTACAAAAAATTAAAAAGTTAGCCAGTATTGGTGGCTCATGTGGTCCCAGCTATTCAGGAGGCTGAAGTGGGAAGATAACTTGAGCCAGGGAGGTCGGCGGCTCAAGTCAGCTATGATGGCTACAGTGAGCCATGATCGCACCACTGCACTCCAGACTAGGCAACAGAGTGAGACCCCATCTTGGGGAAGGGAAAAAAAAGAAGAGAATAAAAGTTGAAAACTGCACATGAATATAATTTTGTTTGCGGATTCAAAGACTCATTCATCATTTAAAACTCTAGGTTTAAAATCATATGGGAATAGAAACTACATATTTATGAGTTTCTACTCTGTCTCATACTTTAAGATTTTAAGATTGTACAAATCCATGAAATTTGCAAGTTACATAAGCACAGCAAAAAAACCCCACATATTGGCTTTGAAGTCAAGACAGCTCTCAATCCATTCAGTTGTGCCATTTAACATCTGTGGGTTTGCACACGGATTATATAACCTTTCTGAGCCCCAATCTCCTCATCTATAAAATAAAGATATTACCACTTACATTTGTCTTCAGCAAAAAGTAATTGCTACTTAGGACATATATAGATGAGTATCTATAAAATTAACAGAAGCACTACTTTAATGAAAGTAACAGCAATTTCACTGTGTTGATGTTTCTTTTGTAATTGGTAAACTTTTACTTTTAGTTCATTATGAAGAAAAAAAAAATCCCAGAAGTACATTAGCTGAGGTTTTGTTCAATAAAATTATTAAGAGTAACCATATTTTTAAGAAAAGCTAATTTTCATGTTATGATTTTTCATCCCAAATAATTTCATAAATAAGAAATTTGGCTGGGCATGGTGGCTCACACCTGTAATCTCAACACTTTGGGAGGATGCAGCAAGAGGATCACTTGAAGGGTTTGAGATCAGCATAGTCAACATAGCAAGACCCCATCTATACAAAAATATTTTAAAATTAGCCAGGCATGGTGGTAAGTCCTGTAGCTGTAGTCCTAGCTACTCGAGGGGGCTGAGGTGGGAGGATCACTGGTGCCCAGGAGGTCAAGGCTGCAGTGAACCAAGATCATGCCACTGCACTCAGGTCCAGGCAACAGCGTGAGACCTTGTCTCCAAAAAAACAAAAAATAAAAAAAAATTTAACTATATTTACTGGTTCGGGTCATATTTACATATTATTAGCATTTGTGCATATTTCTACATAATGTTACCATGTCTCCATTTTATAATTTCTACCTAATCTGAGATTCCTTGAGTTAGTATCTAAAAATAGAGGTTAGGCACAGAGGCTCACATCTGTAATCTCAACACTTTGGAAGGCCGAGGCGGGTGGATCACCTGAGGACAGGAGTTCGAGACCAGCCTGACCAACATGGTGAAATCCCGTCTCTACTAAAAATACAAAAATTAGCTGGACATGGTGGCGCATGCCTATAATCCCAGGTACTCAGGAGGTTGAGGCAGGAGAATTGCTTGAACCTGGGAGGTGGGGATTGCAGTGAGCTGAGATCGTGCCACTGTGCTCCAGCCTGGGCAACAAGAGCAAAACTCTGTCTCAAATAAGTAAATAAAATAAAAATAGAATAATGAATAACATTTACTCATTGGCCACATTTATTAAGAATATGCTCTATACAAGATGCCTATATAGATCCTGTTCTCAATAGGCTTTGAGTCTAAAACAAGGGGTAAGGATACGTAAACAAATAACTATGGGTAAAAAAGGAATAAACGTCTCAGAAAAGTTACATTATGAGATTCAGAGATGAAGGGGTTACTTACAACTGGAAGGAAATCAGAAAAATCTTTCATGAACTTAGCATTTTAGTATTCCTTGAAAGGTAGGTGAATTTTTTTTTTTTTTTTTTAGACGGAGTCTTGCTCTGTCGCCAGGCTGGAGGGCAATCTTGGCTAACTGCAACCTCCGCCTCCTGGATTCAAGCGATTCTCCTGCCTCAGCAGGAGTACAGGCGCACACCACCACGCCCAGCTAATTTTTGTATTTTTAGTAGATATGGGATTTCACCATGTTAGCCAGGATAGTCTCGACCTCTTGCCCTCATGATCCGCCCGCCTTGAACTCCCAAACTGCTGGGATTACAGGCGTGAGCCACCGCGCCCGGCTGGGCAGGTGAAATTTAAAAAATATAGGTGCTTTCAAAAGCTACGTGCTTTTCAAAAGTACATTTTCTTGTATGTTACTTATACCTCAATAAAACTGATTTAAAAAGAAAAACATGTAAATACTCCCAGTAGAGGGGACACATTTGACAAAGGTACTGAAAGAATAAGACTGGGACTTACACTGGGCAAGAACTGGGACCCATATTTCCTAGAAAAGGGGCCCTCCTGGGCACCTCTCTCTTCTCATTCTACACACTGTCTATGAAATCTCATTCACTCCTCCTCAATGATGACTCCCAACTATATCTCCTGCCCACTTCTTTTAACCTCCAGAACCACATATACAACTAGTAATCTCAGCAGTTTGGGAAGCCAAGACGGGCGGATCACGAGGTCAAGAGATCGAGACCATCCTGGCCAACATGGTGAAACCCCATCTCTACTAAAAATACAAAAATTAGCTAGGCATGGCAGTACACGCCTGTAGTCCCAGCTACTGGGGAGGCTGAGGCAGGAGAATTACTTGAACCCAGGAGGCAGAGGGTGCAGTCAGCCAAGATCGCACCACTGTACTCCAGCCTGGCAACAGAACAAGACTCTGTCTCATGAATAAATAAATAAATAAATAAAGTCTGCATTTTGTCTGGGTGTACCAAATATAACTCATACTAACATGTCCCAAACTGAATTTCACATCCTGCCCATAAATCTGTTCCTCCATTGGTTTACCTTCCCAGATTTCCTCTATCCAGACCAAAACCTCAAGGATCATTCTAGGTTTTTGTCCGCCATATTTAAATGGTTGATCACTAAGACCTCTACATTCAATCCCTGCAGCCACTGCAATTAAATCTTAACTGATGTTCCAACCTCCATCAAGTGGTAACTCCCTTGACCTCTACCCCAAATTTGATACTAAAAGGTCAAGGTTGTGTCTTAACCATCTGTATATCTCTAGCCTTAAACAGGATTTATACACAGAGAATATTTAATAAATAGAGGCTCAATAAATGTTGAGTCAGTGAGTAGAGAAGTAAATTAGTTTCCCACTACTCCTCCATGGAGGCACTCTATTCTCCAGATTTGTTGTTTTCATACCTTTGTTTCCTCAGCCTGGAATCAATGCCCTTCCCAATCTTGCTAATCTCCAAGTAGTGTCTTCTCTTCTGTGCTCCACTAACCCAGTAACATATTTCTAATAAAGTCCTTATGATACTGTCTTATAATTATCTGCTGGCACCTTAGCCACCTCTATGATATCCCTTTATCTTAATATTTGTTATTACAATCACCAATAATTTGATTAGTGTATTTATCATCTCTAAAAATTGATGACTTTCTATATAGTAGGGATTGTGTTTCATATATCTGTTACAGGCTGAACTGCATCTCCTCAAAATTTATATGCGGAAAGCTTAACTCCCAGTACCTTAAAATATGACTGTATTTGGAAACAAGGCCTTTAAAAAGATAATTAAAATAAAATGAGGACATATGGGTGGGTTCCAATCTGACTGATGTCCTTATAAGGAGAGAAAATTTGGACACACCAAGAGACACCAAGGGCACACAGGCATAGGGAAAAGGCCATGTAAGGACAAAGAGAGAAGGAGGCCGCCATCTGCAAGCCAAGAGAAGAGGCCTCGGGAGAAACCAAACTTGCTGACACTTTTATTTTGAATTGATAACCTCCAGAACTGTGAGAAAATTAATTTCTGTTATATTTTGTTATGGTAGCGCTAGTAAGCTAATACAATTACATACAGAATAAAGCCTGCCACATAGTAGTTATCCAGTAGGCATTATGGATCTACCATAACACTGATTATATATATATATAAAATCTTGGTCTCAAAAGGCAAGAATTGTCATAGTCATATTTGTAGTCTAGGCATCCAGCTCAGTAATTAGCAGATAGTATTCACAAACACTAATGGAAAAATGAATGAGTTTGGTTGAAACAACTCATAAAATAGAACTATGGCAGATAAATTTAGAAATGTATTAAGAGCAGAACACAGAGAGCTCCAAAAGTTTGGGTGAATCTGGGGGCTTTAATCCTATGCAATTGGTACAACACAGAAGATTCTGAGGAAACTAAAAGATCAGGGCCAAAATTTCAGCAAAACTTGTCAAATGATGGTATGTAGCATATGAACAGGCCTGGGGAATATAGGAGGGGTGCACTGCAAGACCAAAAACGGGGATGAGCCAAACATAATATATCATGTATCTATAGTGTAGTAATTAGGGCCAAATATCTGATACTGGTCACATTTAGAACACAGGTCAATTTCTCCTTGTTCCCATCATTTAATTTCTGTTCCCATCATCCTCAAGGGAGAGAATCTGGGTCAACAGTTAGGCAACATGTATATCTTTCAAAATGTTGGCTTCTGTCTTCTATGTATATGTTAGTTTTTCCCCCAAATGGCCAAGTGTTCTGCAAAAGAGAACACTATAAGCTTTCAAATACTCATGGGAACTTGTAAACGTAATACAACATTCATGTAATTTCCACTTGCTACACAACACACCCTGAGGATGTTTTTCTGGAATATAACAAGTGGTTCTGTTGCTAAGAAAAAAAAAAAAAGAGGTTGCTTGATGAAAGATATGAAAAAAACCTAAACACAGCCAAAATAATACCTTTGAACTATACCACTTTTTATATCAGAACAAGTGAAGGAAGAAAGTTACAAGTGTACCGTGTTAACTCTGTGAGACAGAGCCATATTCTTTCATTGTGGAACTGCATTTTGTAGCAAAATGTTATTATGCACCAGAAACCATTACTTCTTCCTTAAAATATTAATATCAACATGGTTATAACTAATTACTTAGGGGGGGGAAATATGGATTGATATTCTCAACTGGCTTTTTCTAAGCACTTAAATTCATTTTCACTACCAGCTCTTAGATTTGTTTCAAAATGAACTAAATTTAAAGTATGGTCCAGGGAATGTAATAAGGACAAAATATAGAGGGTCATTCTAGAGCAAATACGCAGGTACCTGCTAAGAAATCAACTTATAAAAAAATTAAAGCACAATTTAAATAATTATGATCATAAGAATACAAACATCAACAACTAACCTTTATGGAACTCTTACCATGTCCCAGCTACCCCACTCAAGGCTTAAGATATTTAGGATGAACCATATGAAAACAGCAATTTCGTAAGGTTCAACCTAATACACTTTCTCATTTAATTCTTACAACTACCCCAATTAAAGAATGTTGTTATCATCCCCATTTTACAGATGAGGAAACTAAAATTTAGAGGGCTTAACTTGATCAAAGTTAAAGAGCTAGGAAATAGGAGAAATGGGACTAAAACCTAGGTCTGAATCCAAAGCCCACATTCTCATTACATATTACACAATAACAGCAGTCTCTGTGTCTTGAAAACCAGGCTGAAGGTGTAGGTACACACTGCCCAAAGCCACTACATAGACAGTTGTGCGGGCTGTACCCTCACAAAGGACCCCAGCAAGGGAAGGGAGTGAAATGGGGCTGACATCCAGCCCATGCTTCACTATCCATCCTGTTACAGGATGGCATCCAACTGAAGAATGAGGTTCTCTCACTTACCAAAAATTGCTACATTGGCTTACAGTGGCCCTGATGCTGTTGGTATAATTTTTCTTGTTTTTTTTTGGAGACAGAGTCTCGCTCTGTCGCCCAGGCCAGAGTGCAGTGGCGCAATCTCAGCTCACTGCAAGCTCCGCCTCCCAGGTTCATGCTATTCTCCTGCCTCAGCCTCCCGAGTAGCTGTGACTACAGGTGCCCACCACCACGCCCAGCTAATTTTTTGCATTTTTAGTAGAGGTGTGGTTCCACAGTATTAGCCAGGATGGTCTCGATCTCCTGACCTCGTGATCTGCCTGCCTCGGCCTCCCAAAGTGCTGGGATTACAGGTGTAAGCCACCGCACCCAGTCTGCTGCTGGTATAATTTTTTTTAATTTTTAGAGAAAATTTTAATAGTACAGATTAAAAGCCTTAAAAGATATATATTCTTTGATCCAGAAATTTCACTTTAAGGAACTTATTCTAAGGAAATAATTAAGAATCAACACAAAATTTGCATTACAAAGATATTTATCAGTGTTTATAAAAGAGGAAAAAACTAAAAAATCTAATATGTCCAACAATAGGGTATTAGCTGTTATATGAGATCTAATACGATTAAAATAATGTTGGAGAAATACATTCATTAACTAATAAGCTTTTCACAAAATATTATGGGAATGACAAAATTTACAAAAATCCTAGTCATTTTAGTAAAACTAAGATGCATGTATATATTCTACATGCAGTATATCCGTGGATGGGGAAGGAAACAGAGAAAAAACACTAAGTGATGGAATTATACGTTTTTAATGTTCTTCTTTGTTCTACTTTCATATATTTTTCTATAAGATATATATAAGCCGGGTGCACTGGCTCACATGGGTAATACCAGCACTTTGGGAGGCCGAGGTGGGCAGATCACTTGAACCCAGGAGTTTGAGACCAGCCTGGGCAACATGGCGAGACCTCTTCTCTACAAACAAAAATACAAAAATTAGCCAGGTGTGGTGGTGTGTGCCTGTATTACCCAGCTACTGAGAGGCTAAGGTGGGAGGATCGCTCGAGCCCAGGAGGCAGAGGTTGCAGTGAGCTGAGGTCACACAGCTGCATTCCAGCCTGAGCAACAGAACAAGATGCTGTGTCCAAATAAAAAGTGTGTGTGTGTGTGTGTGTGTGTTATATAAAATAACTCAAAAACAGGTAAAGCAAACAAACAACAAAAACTACAAGAGGTAAATAACATAAAGCTGAAAAACCGTTACATACAAAGTCCAGCCACACAAAATTTTATTCTGCCTCCTAACTTGGAAATTACTGGATTGGTGCAAAAGTAATTGCAGTTTTTCCCATTATAGATTCTGTGATATATTATGGTTGAAACTGAAGCAAAAAATACCTAATTTCATGTGAAACTGAGAAATCTAAGTCATTTTACCATATGGCCTGGGTTGAGAAGCTCTGCCTCAAAATACAGATACAAAACAAAGCACAGGCCAGGCGCCGTAGCTCACACCTATAATTCCAGCACTCTGGGAGGTCGAGAGGGGCAGATTACCTGGGGTCAGGACTTCAAGACTAGCCTGGCCAACATGACAAAATCCCATCTCTACTAAAAATACAAAAATTAGCTGGATGTAGTGGCACGTGCCTGTAGTCCCAGCTACTTGGGAGGGTGAGGCACGAGAATCACTTGAATCCAGGAGGCGGAGGTTACACTGAGCTGCTATCACGCCACTGCACTCCAGCCTGGGTGACACAATGAGACTCTGTCTCAAACAAAAAACAAAACAAAGCAAAAATTATATTCTAACTAACTTTAGATAACAAAAACTTAAATGAATGTTTTAAAAACAAGAAGCATTTTATTTTTAGTATTACTTATCAAATAAATAGAATTCTCAATAGAGTAAAAAAGCAAAAAGTGGCTCCTGATAGCCAGGAGTTGGCCTGGCACTATCAGCTACACCTCAGGGTACTACAATTAAACATAAACAATTTCACAGAACACTAATATCAGACAAGGCCACCCTGTGCCCATGATGGGTCAAGAGAAAAATTAGACCACTCTGTCTAATCATGTCTAAACACAGACAAAACATGAACATTGTCCTGACCACCAAAAAAAAAATAATCAGGCTGGGCGTGGTGGCCCAGGCCTGTAATCCCAGCACTTTGAGAGACTGAGGCAGGTAGACCACTTGAGATTACAAGTTTGAGACCAGCCTGGCCAACATGGTGAAACCCCGTGTCTACTAAAAACACAAAAAATTAGCTGGATACGGTGGCAGGCACCTGTAATCCCAGCTACTCGGGAGGCTGAGCTAGGAGAATCACTTGAACCCAGGAGGTGGAGGTTGCAGGAAGCAGAGATCATGCCACTGTACTCCAACCTGGGCAACAGAGGGAGATTCCATCTCAAAAAAGTAAAAATAAATAATAATAGCCAATGACCAAACACAATCCTGACTAATATGAATGACTACTGTTTCTTTCTTTTTTTTTTTTTTCTTTTTTCTTTTTTTTCCTTTTATTTCCTTTTTATTTTGAGAAAGGCTATCACTCTGTTTCCCAGGCTGGAGTACAGTGGCATGATCACAGCTCACTGCAGCCTCAACCTCCAGGGCTCAAGTGATCCTCCCATCTCAGCCTCTCAAGTAGCTAGGACTACAGGTGTGCAACCACCACACACAGCTGATTTTTGTAATTTTTTGTAGAGACGGGGTTTTGCCATGTTACTCAGGCTGGCCTGCAAACTCCTGAGCTCAAGTGATCTACTCGCCCCAGTCTCCCAAAGTGCTGGGATTACAGGCATGAGCCACCACACCCAGCCAACTGCTGTTTCTTTATCAATCATAGCTTTAGCCTTGCTCCATTTTCTTGCCTTCTAGGTTCTTAAAATTATTCCTACTTTCCAATAGCATCTAATCCACTGCAAAGCCCCACTTCCTTATACTCTAACCAAAATCACTTAACACAAGCCCAAATCTTGTATGGTTCCCTATGACACACATTCTCCCTCAGTATAATAAATCACCTCATCTTGTTTCACTGCAGATATACTCCTGGTGGTCTTCCAGGATATATCTGTTATCAACCAGATAACAAAAGTTGGGACTATACACTTGAATACAGGATGGATTAGGAATAAAATAATTACATAAAAATACCAATAATCAAAAGAACAGATAACATTCTACATAAAAGGATCTTCTGACACATAAACTTATCCTATCATGGATTTCCATGAATTCGAAATTCCCAGTGTTTATCAGCACTGTGATTGTTGACTAATAAATTTTCAATTACATTCGCAAATCACAATGTAAATATAAAAAGTAGAACATAAATGAAGAAACGAACCCCTGAAAATAATATCTATAACCATACAATTCTCTACTTTAAACACATTATTTTTATGTAGACTATGAGTTTCTTATTAACAAGTTTTGAAAAACAACAGGTCGTGAAAATTAATCTATCTAGAACACAGGCATGAGTTAGTATTTAAACGGTAAACTGCCTTCTGACTGATTTTCAAGGGAAACCTTGCCCTATGCATCCTTACCTCCTGGGTCCTTGTCTGGATTATACTCTAAAGCATTGCTACAGATGAGGTCAATATCTTTCAGGAAATCCTTTGCAGTTAGGTAATTATGTTTATCAATTTTAGTTATTACTGTTGATAAGTCCATTGGTTCCTTGATTACTTCAAGATAATCTGAAACCTAAAACAAATAAGATATTTTAATAAAAATTAGTTCTGGTTTTTCATATCATCTCAGTTCGTAAAAACACAAAATAAAAACAAAGTTCTTTAAAAATTAAATCTAAATATCAAATAAATAATTTATAAAGATAAAACTGCAGTGCTGTTTATGCTACCAAAGTTACTATCTGCCATACTTTCCATGAAAGCTTCAGTTTCCAAGTCATACCTAAATCAACTCTGAAATGTTTCTGTTCTTAAAATTTGAAACTATGTCTGTGTTTTGTTTTTTTTTTTAACCCTTTGGGCATATCTGAGAAGAGAATGTATGGACAAAAATACCCAATGAGCATCAATAAATGTGACTTCAAGAAAAAGAAAAGGAAAATAAAAAGCAAAGACTTTTCATACTATGAGATAAGTTATTCTGATAAATCTCTTTAAATTTTCAACAAAAATTTTCTTTTTCAGTTTTCTAGAGTGAACTATTTCATGGAAAGTATTTTCCACTCCTTTGGAGTCATCACAAACATTTAGAGTCAATTACATAAGAAAATTAAGTATACTTTTCCTAACCGTATGAGATTTGCTGGATTTGTCCCTAGGTATAAAGAAATCTACAAACAAACAAACAAAAACAAACATGCTGCTTTCTGTGCTGATTTTCTGTGAGATAACCCTAAACAAGAGATATTAAGTCTTGATTTGCCCAATAAATTGTGTATCCCCGACCAATAAGAAAGTGCTAGCAACTTATGTATCTACTGCCTTCCCCAATGCAAATCTCAAATCAAGTAAATAGGTTTGCTATAAAAGCAGTCTTAGCAGTAATGTCTAAAATTAGTCCAGGAAAGATTTCTAGGGAGATGGTTAAGTTCTACTCTATGATCGTAGGGTTAGTTTTCTCACAGTTTCAGAGGGCATCTATACCATTATTTTTAAATTTACATATTCACACACACGCACGCACATATACATAATTTATATGTTTTTTAATGTTTAGGATTACTTATAAAAAATATTAAGTAGAAGTGTATGTGTGTTTTAATTCATTTTTCGCCTTTTAGGAGCTGAAAAACCAGTCAATCTCCCTATAAGAGAAGTAGCAGAGTTATACTGAAACAAACTACCTCAGAAGATATTAGCTGGATTCCTAGTTCTGGTATTTGACACAAATGCCTGTGTACAAGTGGAAACTGTTTTATAAACTAAAAAGCACTCTAAAATGTATATTATTAAAGACTATAAATGTTACCACCCTATGCTTAATTTTAAATTTAACATTTGTTTTCTAAAGTTTTGTTTTCTCTGCAGTCTGCTTTGGAATTTGATAAAGTTTTCAGACACTTTAAATTCATTAGTTAAATAAAAACTTTAGTTTTAGGTTATCTTATTTCCCCCTCTCGATCCTTCCCAGAGACTCCTATGTTTTCAGCTTAAGAGCTGAATGAACCTGAGAAGAAAAACAAAGGAGAAAATAAGAGAAACATAAGCCTAAATAAAATATTTATCTGACCAACATTTTCTGTCCCTTTGTACTACCTTACCATCATTTATAAAACTATTACAGATGGCATTTGAAAATCTGACAAATCTTTTCTGATTGGAAAGAAAAGAGTTTTCCTGAGCAAAAGCAAAACTGGTTTACTCCCAGCATGGGAGGCTGAGTTGGGGGCAAGCCCTTATCCTTTAAGAAGTGTTAAGAGTCCAAATATACCAAATAGGGGAGTGGAAGGAAGGGCACGCACACATATCACATTTATTTAAAATAATTTTTTAATCAGCTGATAGTTTTAAGATTATCTAAAAACACTATGGGGGGGGGGAAATTCCCACAAATATAAATGGATATTTATTAATTAAAAAAGCAAATTAGGCATGTCCTGTTATCCTGTTGGAAAGATATAAAGTAGCTATGATAATGAACATGGGCTTTGAATTTTAAAAAACTTTCAAGTCTTGGCTATGTCACTTGCCAACAACTCTGTTTCCTCAGCTGCAAAGTAAGAATAATAATAATGATCCTACAAGGTTGATAAGAGGACCAAATGGAAAAAACAGTGTATTGTGGATAAAGGTACAAATAAAATCAGTCTCTTTATTCCAAAAAGGGGGGAAAGTATTTATTTTCAGACTTGCCGGGGGCGGGAGGAATGTAAATGCTAGCTCATTCTTCCCAGCAACAGATGAGGTAATGGTTTCAAAGGAATCCGCTCAGGTCCAAAAGCACAGATTTCACAATTAGGATACAACATTAAATTCTGAACCACTCATAATTCAATTATTTTTTTTTAAAAAAAGAAATGAATAAAAAACTAAAAACACCAAAGCTGTTCAAACATGGAGTCTGAACTATAAGAAGGAGGCCAGTAAAGATTACACTGTGTTCATCCACACACTACATTATCCCAGGATAAAACAAAAACCAAAAATGTAGTTGACAGTATTGGATTCCCAAATGGAAAATTTCTTTTCTCATCATCACAAACCATGCTCCCACAAGCACACAAAATAATACACACATAAAGTGAGAAATTTTCCACTGGGAGCAGAGAAAACCCTTAGAAAGAAAAATAATTTAGTTGCACAGGATGTTTTAACTTCAAACCGCGTTCCAGCCACAGGCATTTCCAAAATATGAAAGACAAAGAAACTTCAGGTTTTTAGCTACCTCTTTTGATGAGGTAAACATAATTTGGGAAATGCCAGTATTAACTGGTATTGATTGGTTAACACCAATATACTCTTTGAGAGCAGAATTTATCCTGGAATAAAAATAGTCTAGTATGGATATTTGACTAAGGCAACTTTTAATCCTCTTCTTAAATCGAAGAGTAAGAGACCACAAAGATTAATAATAATTAAGAGGACATATATAAATTGGTTGCTAATTTCATCCAAAAGTCACCAGATATTTGCTGATGACATAGGTAGTTATCACATGGATTAAAATTTTATAGGCTAGGGGTAATATTCATCCATGCCTTTGCTTTTTTTTCCTTCCAAAAAAAGATGTCAATATTTTTTTCTTTTAGCCAGTTCAACTTCACTGTTTGCACACTACTGAAACAAGACCTCTTCAATATCCACCGGTTTGCTGAAGATGTTAAAGCGTTTATCTGTGGCCAGCCTCTTGGTTACATCCCTGAGAAACAACCGCAATTCTCTTAAAGTATTTTCCTCCTGGTCCTCCATTCGATTTTTTTCTGATTCTGATAATTGACGAGGTGGAGAAGGTAGTGCAAGAGGAAGCACTTCCATAGCACAAAGAGCTAGAGAAAACAGAAGAAAATGTTAAGATTCCAACATCATGGGCCAGGACCCTTTTTTGGCATTCTCTCAAAATGTTCTTTAAAGAAAAGAATTACAAATACAGTCATGTGTTGCTTAACAACAGGGATACATTCTAAGAAATATGCAGTTAGGCAATTTTGTCATTGTGTGAACATCATACGAGTATACCTGCACAAACCTAGATGGTATAGCCTATGACATACCTAGGCTATATGGTAAAGTCTATTACTCCTAGGCTATCAACCTGGACAGCATGCGACTATACTAAATACTGTAGGCAATTGTAGCACAGTCATATTTGTGTATCTAAACATAGAAAAGGTATAGTAAAAATACAGTGTTATAATTTTATGAGGCCACCATCATACATGCAGTCCATCGTTGACCAAAATGTCATTATGCAGCGCATGACTATATGTGTGAAACATGCAAATCCAGCAAGTAAAAATTTGCATAGAAACAAAAAGGGAATAGCTTCACTTTATAAAATAACTCACAACAGGACCCCTTTAAAAAACAAAATCATTTGATTTTGAAATATTATTTATATATAACTTATAAGAAATAATTCAAATCAACACAAATATCTCCAAGTAAAGTATTACATACTGATTTTCTCAAGTCAACCTTGTTTAAAAACTGCTTCTTAAAATGAGATTGCCTTATATGCATAAAAAGTATAATGGGCAAGTAATATTTGATCCTTCCTATCCCCAAAAGAATTCTGATTTTAGGCAGGTCTCCTGCCCTCATATTCTGAGTACAACAGAGTAGGGACAGTGAATGGCACCTGCAGGAAGGGAGGGAAAAAAAAAAAAGAACAAAAAAAGGAATTCCACGGTCATGAAGGAGATGGAAAACCAGTCCTAAGTGTTATATGTAAAATCCATGGTACTCACTACCTATCCTAAGAAAAACCAAAAATCTTCTTAAAAGGTAAAGTATTAACTTTCCTAATTATAATGTTCTCTAATTTTAAAAGACTTCCCTGATATCACACTAAAGCTCAGAATTAAAATTCTAAGTATTTTTCACTGATTTCTAAATAGCTCCTAAGTTGAAAACTGAAAGTCAACAGAAACAACTGAAAAAGAATATCAACGGTAAACACAGAAAATTCAAATCTATGAGATTAAAATATATCTAGAAGCATGAAAGACTGAAATAAATCATTTTCATAATGAAATATTTAGATTAACAGGAAGCAACAAAATAAACCATAATTTACATATTAAACTTCCCAAGGTTTTGGGAGGGAAAAAACCAAAACTACAGCAATTTGATAGGTGTTCATTTTTAAAACACCAATAAAATTTGGAAAGGAGCCACTAAAGAACAATAAAATTACTAAAATGTTACATAATATAACCAGTGAAAAACAAAGCAAAAAGAATATGGAAAAATAAGGACTTGGCAGGGATGGGGAATGTATTGAGTATCCTCCAAGAAGGGCTCTAAGAAACATAAAAGATGGAACGAGGGTAAAGAGGCTTAAAAATTTTTACCAAACAGGATTGTTACTTCCTAGAAGAGGCTGAAAGATTAAGCAAGTAGATCTTATCCTTTACGCATCTTTAAGATTAGGAAAATAAAACCTCTTTCGAATGACTTAGAATGCAGCCCTTACTATGTCAAGGAACTGAAATCTGACAAATTCTTGAGGTACCTCGTAAAGCTCAATTCTAGAGTCTAAAATTATTGAGTCCAAACCCAAGAAAAATCTAACACTTAAAACAAAGCCAGAATAGATTTTCAAATGGCTAGAATAAAATGTTAAATGTAATGGGTCCTAACTAAGTCTCTGAAAAGTCAATCAATAAATAAACTAGAAATGGCAAATGTTCTAACCAGCCCATCAAATCTACCATGGCCCAAAAAGGAATGAGCACAACACCTAGTGTTCACAACCTGCCAGTTCAAGTCCTGGGTACTTACTGTGACTAAAGCATAGGAGAACTGAAGACTTTTTTTCTATGACTTTTTGAGCCCCATAATGTGAAATCTACCAGAGGAAGTGGTTGAAGTCATAAGAAGAAGTCCTATTTAGTAAAGCTTTAACAAGGCTATACTTCCCAATCTCAAGTCAAATGAACACAATGGACACTTCCACATGTCATCTAAAGATAAACAGAACCTGACAAACTCTCCTCACTTCCATGAAGAAAGGGCTAAAATAAACTGACTCCAAGAAAGGGCATTTCTTAACTCCATCCCCCCCCATTTTCCTAAAGGCTTTACAAACTTTACCAGCATGTTTCCTTCGTGGTGGAGCCATTGATGCCTGATTGAGAATCAATTCTTGAAAAAATTTTCTTCTGTCTTCTTCAATAGGCCTTTGAATATACAAGACCTCTTCATACTGTATTCTAAAGATACATTTAACCTACACATATACACACACACAAAGACATTAAATATATAAAGAATTAAAAGCTTACATATCATACCAAATTGCAATGTCTTCATCTTCCAGTATCATGTTCAATATTCATAGACCATTCACATGGGGTTATAGTTAACCTAGTCCTAGGCTATGCCGTTGAAGGGTTCAACCTCATGGGCTAAACAGGAATGGTAGAATGTCCAGTTGCCCAAGTCATTAATGAATGATACTATATATCGAGTAAGAGTCATCAGACAATAGCAAAAAGGACAGCTAGTTGTAACAGATGGCAACAATCTCAAAGGGCTTTTACAAAAGAGCTGAAAAGTAATTACTTAGAATCTATAATAGAGAGCTGGAAGAATGTTAACACTGCCATCTATTATCCTCATATTTCTTTGTATTCCCTATTCATTGACTTCCCTTCCTGTGCTCTTTCCCTACAAAGTCTACTTCACTGTAATCTCTGGAATCCTGGTTCCACTGCAAATAAACTATACCTCTGGTCTAGTTTATGTTCCATGACACACTCCAAAAAGATTAAGCCAATTATTCTCATATCTTTCAGCTCCATCCACTTGGTGATTACTCACCTCTTCTGTTTACCTACTCAGACTTTGACCCCAGGTGTCCACCTTCCAAGATATGCTGTTTAAATCCTCTTTACCTCATCCAAATTTGTCTACTATGGCATTAAACACTGTATTTAATTTTTATGGTTTTTCTAGAATGTCTACTTTCTACCTTCTAGACACCACACTCCCTGAGAACAGAGATCACTTCTTATTCATCTGTTTTCTACACCTATCCCAGTGCCTGGTATTTAGCATGCCTAATAAGCATGTACTGAAAGAGTTAACCTTGTGATTTTTGTTACCCAGCCCAAATCAAATTGGAAACTGCAAATAAAAAAAGGGAGGTGGTCACTAGTATGGAAAGATATACCAACCATGACACTGAGAAAATATGGATTAGAATCAAAGACATCATATTCTTGCCCATTTAGCCACACGTTTGTGGTCTAAATTTGAATAATTCATTGAATTTGTCATTTCTAACCACTTACTAGATTAAGCCTACGAACTGAACCCTTAAAAATTCCATAAATATTATGTCATTCAATCTTTGTAACAATGAGGTAAGTATTATTTCCTCATTTTACAGATGAGGAAACTGGGGCTTAGAAAGATTTAAGTAATTGGCTTAAAGTAATAAAGTGAATAAAGAAAACTAGATTATATAAACTCTAAATGCCTTTTCCAGCTCTGAAATTCTAAGAGAAGAAACAATGAAAAGCAAACATCAGAATTCAAAAACTGGATGGGGAATTATTTATCTCAACCTAAAGTCAAATCACTTAAGTTTATAAAATTTCACCTTGTGTCCTGCCAGTGCTTTTGTAGACTACCTTCATGCACAGTTCCCTCCAACTCTTTAATCTACGCTTTGCTGGCCTTTCTTTGAAAATTCTGGAAGTAAGTTTACTACTGAACATATTTTGGATGCCAAACATCATGCCAGACACTGCAGTTATAAAACTAAAGAAAATGTGTTTGTTCTCTGCTGTCACAGATCTTAAGAGTCTCAGAAGAAAAGCATTATGATACTATGCTGGGAGTACTATAACAGAGGTAGCAAAACACAGAGAAGAGACCTTGCAAGGGATGAAAAGACTCTAGGTAAGATGTAGCAGAAATCACTTACATCAATTGAGTCTTGAAAAATAAGTAGAACTTAATATCCTAGACGTACCATGATTTCGTTCAAGAATGGCAAAACATTTCATTTTAACTATTCTCTCCGATAACTTTCAAAACTATGTTAACACTTTATGAATACAAAAGCATACCAAGGACAGGCCTACAATAATCCATGGATATTCTTACCAGGTTACTACCAACACCTCTGAATCCAACATTTTATAAGTGGGATAAATTATACTTCTCTAAGTTCACTCCTAACCTTATCTTCTGACAGTCCTAGCCTCAAACCTTATGCTGTACCAAAGACAAGTCTTCCATAATTCCCAGAACAAATCACGCTGTCTTTCACATTGGTTCACACTGGTTGTGATACATACTATTCACTCATTCCTGACCCCTTCTTTAATGCACCACTCAAGCTGATGCTTTCTGTGTGATGCCTTCCCTAACTTTCCCAGACGCACTTAGGCACACCTTCCAGTATTTATCATTAAACTTTTTTTGAAAAAACAGTTCAATAAAGTTCAGTAAATTTTTACAGCTGTGCAGCCATCACAAGCACACTTTAGAACATTTCCATTACCCCAAAAAGTTTCCTCATGCCTACCTGCAGTCAATCCCCACTCCCACTCCCATGTCCCAGCCTAACAACCACTGATAATGCTTTCTGTCTCTAGAGAATTGCCTCTTCTAGACATTTCGTATCATACAACTGATAGTCTTTTATGCCTGGCGTTTGTCACTTAATACTTCAGGTTTTTCCAAGTTGTAGTATGTATTAGTATTTCATTCCATTTATTGTTGAATAGTATTTCATCACATTTTGTTTAGCCATTCACCAATTAAAGAACATTTGGATTGCTTCCACTTTTTACTAGAATTAGTACAACAACTAGAAACATTCCCATACAAATGTCTTTCTGTGAACGTATGTTTTCATTTCTTTTGTGTAGATAACTAGGAGTGGAATTGCTGAGTCAAACCATAAATTTATGTTTAACTTTGGAAAGTGGATGCACCATTTACAATCCCACCAGCAGTATATAAGGACTCCAGCTTCTATATCCTATCCAATACTTGGTATTGTGTATTTTTGATTATAGCTATTAGGTTGGTGTAAAAGCACTTTTTTTTTTAATTTTTTTTTTATTTTTTTATTTTTTGCAGCTTTTAATGGCAAAAAACTCTTGCCCCAACCTACACTTTAGTAGGCTGCAGTGGTATTTCATTCCTGAATGACTGATAATGAGCATCTTTTCATATGCTTATCATCCATTTACACATACTCTAAGGAACCTCATATAAAAGGAATTATACAAAATTTGTCCTATGACTAATTTAGCCTAATGTCTTCAAGCTTCATCCATGTTGCAACATGCATCAAAATTTCCTTCTTTTTAAGGCTAAATAATGTTCCATTGTATATGCTACATTTTGTTTATCCTTTCAACTATCGATGGACACTGAGGATGTTTCCACCTTTTGGTTACTGTGAATGATGCTATTGTGAACATGGTGTACAAATACCTGTTCGAGTCCTGCTTTCGATTCTTTTGAGTAAATGCCTAGAACTTGATTTGCTGGATCATATGGCAATTATATATTTAAGATAATGTCATACTGCTTTCCACAGTGGCTATACAATTTTACATTCCCACCAGCAATGCAAAAAGGCTCCCATTTTTCCACATCCTCATCAACATTTGTTAATTTCTGTTTTTTTAATAATAGCCATCTTTTTTTTTTTTTGAGACTGAGTCTTGCTATGTCGCCCAGGCTGGAGTACAGTGGCGCAATTTCGGCTCACTGCAAGTCTCCACCTCCTGGGTTCCCGCCATTCCCCTGCCTCAGCCTCCTGAGTAGCTGGGACTACAGGCGCCCACCACCACGCCTGGCTAATTTTTGTATTTGTAGTAGAGACGGGATTTCACAGTGTTGGCCAGGATGGTCTCGATCTCCTGACCTCGTGATCCGCCTGCCTTGGCCTCCCAAAGTGCTGGGATTACAGGCGTGAGCCACCACACCCAGCCTAATCTGAGTTTTCAACGCCCTTACTTGATTTTTCTACTTGAAGTTACTGATTTTCCTCTCCCAGGTCCTACCATAAACCTAAAGACACAACTACATGAAACAAGTTGACAAAATGCTATATGTAATCTTATTTTCATCAGCAGAGTTGAGGAATATTTCTTTAAATAAAATTAATTTCCAATATACTGAATTATATAATCTGAAACTTGCTCATAATAATTTAATAACAAAGCAGATACTGTGAATGTCTTCAGAAACAGAAGTACAATTCTGGCCAAGGTTTATAATCCTTCCTACAAATATCTCTACTTTATCTGCTTCCTCCCTTAAGAGTCTTTTTTCTGTGCTCAACCTTAAATTAGCTCTCTTCTCTAATTCTCCATAAATATCTTGCAATTCCCATATATCTCAACTAAAATTCTCCAAGTATCTTCAGAAAGGGTTTATAAAAGTAAATTTACTTACACTACAATTCTGCATGGTTCTCAAGTGGTCAAAAATTTAAAGAAAAAATATTTTAAAAGAAAAAGAATCCTGCAGAAAGGGAGTGAGGCTGGGCAAGGGTTACTTGAATTCTATGTGATGATTCAACTGTTAGTTCCTTTTTTCATGCAGTAAACTTTTACTGAGTAATTCCCATGTGTTAGCACTGTGCTAGGAATGGGAAAAGTGATGGGTAGTAACACCTGAAAGAGCTAGTGGTCTAGAGACCAGAGGTTCACAAAGTTTTGGTCTCAGGACCCCAAAAAAGCTTTTATGTGAGCTATATGCATCAATATTTACATATTTTAAATAAACCCGTTACATATTAACATTAAAAGAATAAAACATACATTATTTTGAAAAATATGTTTTTCCAAAATATAGAGAGAACATAAAACACATAAAATATAAAACAAAATTTAGTGAGAAAAGTGGCACTGTTTAATCTTACTTTTTTGAGACAGAGTCTCACTCTGTCACCCAGGCTGGAGTGCAGGGTGCAGTCTTGGCTCACTGCATCCTCCACCTCCCAGGCTTAAGCGATCCTCCCACCTCAGCTTCCTGAATAGCTGGGACTACAGGCACGCGCCACCATACCTAACTGATCTTTGTATTTTTTGTAGAGATGGGTGTTTCGCCATGTTGCCTAGGCTGGTCTTGTACTCCCAGGCTCAAGTGATCCGCTTGCCTCAGCCTTGCAAAGTGCTGGGATTACAGGCATGAGCCACCACACCCAGCCAGCACTGCTTTAAATGTTTTCAATTCTCTTTTGTGTCTGGCTTAATGGAAGACCACTGGATTCTCATTTCTGCTTCTGTATTCAATCTGTTACAATATGTTGTTTGACTGAAGTATATGATGAAAACCCAGACTCAGCAGATATGTAGTTGGAAACGAAACTTGATAATCCCCTGCAAAAGTCTTGGGGACTCCTCAGGGGTCCTTGGACCACACTTTGATAACAGCTGGTCTGGTGCAATGATTTCTGACATTTCTTGATCAAACACCTCATCAGTAAAAAATCTGAAAATATTCCCATCACTATATGCATATTTATTTAAATATACTATTTTGCTAATATACTACTCGGAAATAATATATTATAAACCATATACACATGAAATATACTGTACTATTAAATATACTATTTTGCTATACTATTATTAAATATACTATTAGCAAAACAGTATATTTAAGAGTACGGTATATTTTTTGTGTATATGGTTTATAGTATTATTTATTACAAACCATATACACATGAAATATTTAATACGAAAAATAAAAATGAACAGAAATGCTAATGTTTTTCCCAGGATACTAACGCACTGAGTACAAACTCATTGTGGGGACTATTGAACTACGAGAGACAGATACATACAAAGAGACGCAAGAGAATGTCAAAGAGGTTCTAAAAGATGAACTTGTCATTTTGTCCCACTAATAAGACACAAATCATGGAAGGACTAATTATTTTGGGGTTTTCTTCTATTTTAAAAATAAGGTAGGGAAACTTCCTTTCTCCTTCATCTGTGAATAATGGGGTTTATTTTCTGATTATAATGGTATTTATTATGGAAGATATAGAAAATAAGACAATAAAAAACTAAAATGACTACAACCTTTATATCCACAGATAATTACTATTAACATTTCTATATATATCCTTCCAGTTGTACATTTATAAACTGGAATAATACCATACATATTGATTTATTACCTGCATTTTTTAAAACAATACATTTAAACATATTTTCATGACATTAAATTTTCTTTTGTTTTTTGAGACAGGGCCTCACTCTGCTGCCCAGGCTGGAGTACAGTAGCACAACTGTGGTAATAGGCTATTTTTTTCTCTGAGAATTGGTTTTGTACTGCCCACTCTCTACCTCATTTCTTCCATAGATCTGGCAACTTGCTAACCTACAGCTACTTGGTCTACAACTCTCTGTGCTGCTCATTCATTCACCAAATATTTATCAATATGTGCTAAATATTAGAGACTACTATCTTAGCTTGTGACCTAAAGAAAGCAAGCAGGCTAGGTGCAGTGGCTCATGCCTGTAATCCTAGTACTTTGGGAGGCCAAGATGGGCAGATCACCTGAGGTCAGGAGTTCAAGACCACCTGAGGTCAGGAGTTCAGTCTGGCCAATGTGGTGAAACCCCGTCTCTACCAAAATACAAAAATTAGCTGGGTATGATGGCAGGTGTCTATAATCCCAGCTACTCGGGAGGCTGAGACGGGAGAATCGCTTGAACCTGGGAGACGGTGGTTGCTGTGAGCCAAGATCATGCCACTGCACTCAAGCCTGGGCGGCTAAGTGAGACTCCGTCTCAAAAAAAAGAAAAAAGAAAAAAGAAAGCAAGCATTCTAATGGTAGACTTGAAATTAAAATGAAAGGCTTAGCTGGACATGGTGGCTCACACCTATAATCCCAGCATTTTGGGAGGCTGAGGCAGGAGGATCGCTTGAGACCAGGAGTCAAGACCAGCCTGGGCAACATAATGAGACTTCGTCTCTACAAAAATAAGTAAACAGATAAAATAAAATGTAAGACTTGGGAACAGAGGAGAATTTCCTACAAGCTATTAGTATAAAACATGTTATATAATTAAAAGAGAATTCCCATAATCTTCAGCCCACAAATATGATATTCATGATAGCTTTAATAACTACTTATAAAGACAAAAGCAAGAGGGAAAGGAGCTGAAATTTCAGAATTCAATGCTGGCAAATTTCTACTATTTTAGATAGTAATTAAGGGTATTGGTAAATAAATACTGAAAAAGTTTACTAGTCAGTAGGCTTTCTGAATCCATTAAAAGTTATGACAACAGTATAACATTGAAAATGTATATGATATAATGTTAGCTTTAAAATACTAAACCAACAGTAAAATTACACTTGCATATGGGCAACAGAAGTAGGCAACATAAAAACTGCTTATCAAGAAATCAGACTCATAAAACATTTATTTAAAAATTTTTCAACCAATATAGAGGGAAATTTTCAGGGAATATTCCCTATATATTCCCAACTAGAATCCTTATTTATCCCACATTTTAACTCTTTTCTTTCTTTTCATAAAATTATAATAAAACTGAGAAAGAGGATCTAACTTGTAAAGTGGCTCCTAGGTTATATCCAGGTTCAGGCCATTCTTCTAAATCAACTTCAGCTGCATTCCTATTTTATAATACTAATACCAAACATTTAACAGCTCCATAATTTCAAAAGAAATTCACATATACTGTCTCACACCAATGACCCTGTCTGTTATTATCCACATGTCATAGATGCAAATGAAGCAATTATAGGTTAAGTACTTATCTAAGATCAAAAGACTAGTAAGTCAATACCCTGGTTTTTCTAACTCTTGCTACATACAGCATTCTGTTAAACTTTATTGGACTCTATCACAAACATTTTGATTAGTGGTCTTCATATACTATCAGATACTGAATAATCAAAAATGAATTACTCTACATTTAATGTATTTTCCTTACAAAAAGCAGTAAATTATACAAATCTATTTTAGCAAGATAATGAAAGCTGAAACATAAAAGAACTCAGTAAACAAACACTTTAATCATAAAATTCTAAATAATCAAGATTTATATTATAGCATTTAAAACACGTAAATCTTTCATATAAACATCATTCCTACTTTGTCTCCTGGGAAAAATATTTCTAAGCATTTCTAAAGGAGAGTATTTCAAGACCTCGTAAGCTCGGGGTATTAAAACAATTTTTAAAAAATCAATTTCACTCAAGTAAGATGATCTACTAATTTTTTCTGAATCGACTGTGATTTTACCTTAGATATGAACTCAAAGTTAGATTTCTGATTTGAAAAATATGCATATTAGAAATAACATTTAAGTTAACATGATGCTATCAATGAAAGAGCTGAAAGGTCAAATCTCATCAAATGACCTCACAGATGATAAGGATGAGAAGGATATAACTGATAGTGATATAGCCACAATTGTCTTAGAAAGCTGAGTAACCCTTTTCCAAAATGCTTGAGACTAGATGTGTTTCAGATTTCAAACGTTTTCAGATTTTAAAATATATGCACATATATAATGAGATTATCTTGGGGATGGGACCCAAGTCTAAACAAAATTCATTTAAGTTTCATAAAAACCTTACACACATAACCTGAAGGTAATTTTATACATTTTTAATAATTTTGTGCATGAAACAAAGTTTTGACTGCAACCCATCGAGTGAGGTCAGGTGTCAAATTTTCCATTTGTGGCTTCATGTCAGTACTCAAAGAAGTTTCAGGTTTTGAATTTTTTAGAGATGCTGAATCTGTATATATACATGTCAGGTTCTGTTCTAAGCATAAATTATCTCAATCTTTATAACAACACTGTGGAATACCACTATACCCAAAAAGAAACTAAAACTTAAAACAATAAATAATTTACCTACATCACACAGCTAATAGGCAGTTACACCCAGGATATAAACCCTGACAGTATTGATTTTATAATAATTAAAAGGTATCCAATTTACAGGGTCAACTATTTTAGAACAATAAGGAAAGATAAATACTTAATCAGTTCTTACCTCTTCAGGCAGTTCACTGTACATGGTTTCAGAGGTAGACAATAAAAATATAGGTGAAAATGATGGTATATCTTGTAGCAATGTCAGAAAAGTTGCTCTCACAGTTTCACTGACAGCTTCCCACCAATCTCCAATGTGAGGCATGTAAACAATACTAGGTACTGTTCTTCGAGCTTCACGAAAAATCTGATTAAGGAAAAAAACCAGCATTAAACAACTCAAATTGATTATTCTAAAGTCTATCCAGTAATCTCCAAATATATGAAATATGTCAGGCCTATTACAGTCATTAGTTTCAGCCTCAAAATTTAAGTTCAAGAAATGATACACAAGCCTTACACAGCTTCAGTCTACCCTTGCTCCACCAAAAAAAAGTACGTTTTGCCCTTTAATTATTCTTATTCAGTATATATTAACAGTGGAAGGTATTAAATTGCTCCACTTATCTAGCATGTAAAGATAATAAAGCAAAATACCACTGTAAAATATGCTGCAAATAAAGAGATAAATATACACCTATGGCACTCATGCGATATCCATAAACTTTACACAAAGAATAACAACACAGCTTACGTTTTTGAGCACCTTGACTAAAATCATACAATATATAAATTAATCATTTTAACCAAGATGTACCACCCTAGAGCTTAAAATTAATGAACCACCTGCTGAACCAGTCATTCACCTCCTCCCATTATCTTAGTTCAATATTTTATAAAATAGTCACAAAATACTCTAACTTACCTAAAGAGCAAATGATTAGCAAAGAGCTCTGAGACACTTCCATTGTTGGAAAACACAAAATGAAGTTTTCCCCAGGTGTTAAAGAGTCTTAACCATAGTTTCAATCACGCTCTACCAACACACACCAGTAGGGACCAGGTTGGCTGTTAGTAAGCTGCCAAGCTGAATTAATGCCCCTTACTTATTAAGTCGACAGTTTAATATCACACCAACAAATTCTGACATGTTAATAGGACATTTCTCATTATCTTTAACAAGTTGAATTATAAAAATCTTTCTTCCATTTTGAGAATTCTATTCCTAAAATGCTCTACTTATTTTCCCTTATTTTTAACACATTTCAATTAGCCTATGTAATATACAAGATACAGAAATAAGAATTAAGCTGGGCACCGTGGCTCACACCTGTAATCCCAGCACTCTGGGAGGCTGAGACAGGCAGATCACTTGAGATCAGGAGTTCAAGACCAGCCTGTCCAACATGGTGAAATTCCATCTCTACTAAAAATCCAAAAATTAGCCAGGTGTGGTGGCGCACGCCTGTAGTCCCAGCTACTCAGGAGGCTGAGGCAGGAGAATCGCTTAAACCCAGGAGGCGGAGGTCACAGTGAGCCGAGATCGCACCACTGCACTCTAGCCTGGGAGACAGTGAAACTCCATCTCAAAAAAAAAAAAAAAAAAGAAAGAAGAATTTAATATTTAAAATTATTGGGATTATCGGAAACTATCCTAAGAATCAAAAGTATTATTTTTCTTTAATGAGTAAGCTTACCACTTACATACATTTCTTAAATAGTGTATTTTATACAGCTTTCAACCTTCTGTGTAAAATAAAAGATACTGCCAATTGAATAATAAACCAGTTGAAAGAGGCTCAAATAGTAATTGGAAAAAATGTAGATGTTATGATCACTCACATCAAAAGTAATATTTGCTCCTTCCCTTCCTTAATATTTGCATATCCACCAATCCAGAACAGTTGTACAGTACAACTCCTTCAGGACTCTCAAATTTTGACCTTTTCTGCAAACACGTACCCTCCTATCCTGGATCTTGGAAATCCAAGGATTATTTTTTTCCAAAGTTCTTGTAGAAAATTCATAAGAGAAAAACAAGCATAAATATTGGCAAAAGGAAAGAACCATGCAGAAGCACAAAGGCAACTGAGGAATTTATTTAAAAAAAAAAAAAAATTACATGCCACCCAAATCAGGCATGGTTACATGGAAGACAGTGACCAACTCCTTTTGTCACTTTACAGTTCCCCACTCTGTGCTGGTAAAACAAGAGATAGTCAGCAAAGAAAGAAAGGTGATCATATGAAAGACTAACCAACTATAGGTTACTAAGAAACCTCACAAAGCCAATCACTTAATTCGGCCATGCAAGCTACCACATACATGCCCAGGGTATGAGAGAAGACAGGAAAACATGCCTTTAAAAAAAATGAAATTTTGCCTTTGATTTTAGTACTTCTAGGTTAGATTTTCCAGGAACATGTGCTGAGAACATCTAGCCATTAAAAAATATCAAAGAGGATGAGCAAAGCAACAGAAGGTTAAGTGATAATAATTTGACAGAGTCAGAGGTTAACTACAGGTATCTTAACTGTATTTGCAAGGATGAACTACATACAATCATCAACAGCTCTAAGAGGTGAGGTTTGTTTTTTTGTATTTCTTTTTTTCCTCCAATTGTCTCAAAATTAACATGATACTGAACTCAAATTGAACATGATAGCATATTGACCCCATTTAAAAATTTAGAAATTTTTCCACATTTCCAAAAAATTTCTTATTTTCATCTCATCTTCTCAAAATCAACAAATTGAACGTGACATCCTACTAGTCCAATAAAAAGAATCTGGAGGCTTTTTACTTCCAAAGCTTTTAGGAAAATGTCCTTCTTGACAAAAAAAAATTTAAACTATATTTGAAAACTTACTGGGGAAAAAAAAATCAGGCAAGTCTAAGATGAACATGGAAAAATAAAAAGGCTTCGCCTTTCTGATCTATGAGTGTATAATTACAGGAATTGAGAATTAACCTAACTACATGAAATACCAACATCTATGAAATATTTTTGTAATTTTTCTCCTAAGCCTTTAGAGGAAAACCATCCTTAATTTCTAGAAATACTAAAAAGCACTATTAAAACAAGCTTTCTTTTTAATTCCTTGTTCTATGTCATCTCAGAATATTAAAATAAACTTTTATATTTTCTTTAGATCTATAACCAGTCTGTTCTAATTCCCATTTTGTAATAAAAATTCAAAAAGAACAGAGTTTGAGAATAGCATTTAAAAATTCTTAGCATATAAGCAATAGGAAAAAAAAAAGTTTAATCCTAGTATGATTTTTTTCTGCAACATAAAAACAGCTCTTGAGCAGTTTGCTGGTAACTTTTAAAGTGTGGAGTAAAATACACTCTGTGAAATCAAATACCAGATAATTCAGAGTAGAAAAATATAGCCTAGTTTCAATGAAGCGGCAACTGGCTTGGGAACAAGTGATGCCATTTGAGAACTAGAAAAATACTCACCTATAGGGTGTCTTGGATTGGTGGATGTGCAAGGTGTAGTAGAAAACAGAAAAACTGTTATAGAAAAAAAAAAAAAGACAGTAGGCCAAATTACTGAACCAACCGTTTCAAAATACCTCTGACATGACCAGCACTCTTGCACAAGTAAAATGAACAAACACCAGCATATGTGAACTGTTCATTTTGATTCTTTATTACATTACACTGCATTTCCTTCTGACCTCCTTCTTGCCACAGACATTATAAGGACCTTAGATAACAAATTTTTTAAAAACTTTCTTTATTTAAAAAAAATCACAAACTACTTCCTCTAAATATTAAAGATATTAAAGGCAAAAATCAGGCCACCGAACTTAGAAGTAGCCATCCAAGGAAGCAGTCATGATATAAACTGCACTTATAGTTACAAGAGTTCTAATCATCTCAAAAGCTAAACTTTGAAGTCAGCATTTTAGCCATCAAATTAAAATGTTCTGTCCATGAAAATTTAGTGTATTTTTAAGAATTTGTAGTCCCATAACAAGCCATTTCCTTTAGAAAGTGAAAACTATACAATTTTTAAACCCAAATGTGAATGAAGCAGAAAGCTCAAAGCCAGTATCACTTTTACCTGCCTAAAGAGGGCAATATAGAAAAGAAACAACTTTTGTCATCAAGAAACTTCCAGAACTTGTCTCAGTCACTTAATAGTATTATAAATATATTAAAATTATAAAACACAGGTAAAAGAAAAATGTTGGGACCTACAACATCTTCAATGTTTATAAAAATTAAAAGGCACTAATAAGTTTAATTCTTTGTGCCATGCTATCAGAAATTATTAAAATAAATAATATCTTTGCATTGCTGGTGGCTTTATTCCATTTTTATCCCTTTACTCTATCTATTTATATTCCCTTTATCTAAGATTTATTGAGAATCTCTTGTGAAAAGAAAGCACTGTCTGGATTCTAAAGATTCAGGATTCAATAAATAAGGTACAAATTTCTTTACATGCACACAAAATAAGCCTGTTATAAAACACATCTGTACTAGTTACTGAACTATGGTAGTAACACAAATTAGCATTTTATGAAAATTAAATCACTTAAATTCTTTTTCTTTTTCTAATATTTTCATTCCCTAAGGACTTCAAGAATTTCAGTAAGTATGATACACTCCAGGTCAGGATAATTTAACTTGTCTACAACTCAAAAAAAAAATTATTTTTTAAGTGTTGCTATGGAAAAACTCAGATATCCATGTGAGCAAACACAAAAGCATCCAAAGTACACACAGACTCCTACAGAGAAATCCAGAAATCTATAAGCACAAACACAAGAGCAACCAAAGTATACACACAGGTAAGTACATTAATGCCTTCAAGCTATTCAACCAAAAAGAATTTCCCCTGGGAAATTCTAGATAACAATTTCTCTCTGGGGAAATAAATGCATTTAAATTTTCACCAAGAAAAGACCTTATTCACCTTTTGAAATTATTCCCAACACCACATAGTACCTAAACTCCAAAGCTTTTCAGACCATATATAAATGCATTAATTGAATCAAACCTGTCTAATAATTAAAAAGATAAAATACAGCACACTTATCAGTCCCTTTTTTCTAAACCAACAATAGAAATATACAGGAGGCAAAAAATTATATTTGAGGATGTCAGAAAAGGAGAATCATAGTTTTGTTTTGTTTTTTAAGAGTGTTAATACCAAAGGTCTTTTACTACCAATATTAACATCTCCTGCCTTGCTGTAGGACTCAATAATTACTTGTGAACTTAAGGGGGCAACCATAAATTTTCCAGGCTATACCAAGGGTTCTCATTCTCCTTCCAAAGCCCTTGGAAGACTGTGAAATGCTCAGTGACATATGTGTGTACACACACACACACATGCGCATGCGTGCACATTTGTTTCAGTAATAAATGTTGGACTAATGTCTAGTGACCAGCTAAAGTACTATAGCTCAAAGTGAGAGCTACTGAAAACCTAGAATAGTAATATCTGAGATGCATTTTTACAAAGTACAGATTCCTGGGACTCATTCCAAATTGAGTGAATCACAATCTATGGGCGTGGAGCCAGAAAATCAGAAATTTGTATAAGTACACTCAGGTGATTCTTATGCACACTAAATCTTAAGAAACAATAAGAAAAACATTGCTTTTTAATATAGTAGACACTAACTCTGCCATTTTTTACTCCAACTGATGATATTAATCAATAGCTGAGTCCGTCAGAAGGAGAAAAGAAAGTTCTGTCACGTATATTCCTGTGCATGTATGTTTTAAAGGACAGACATAAAATGAAACATGATCCCCACAATACAAAAAATATCAAGTAGGGGTCTCCCACCTTACCACATATATACATACGGCCCTTTAAAAGTGATTTAAGATTCCCTTTAAGACTGCCTTTCATGTTCATGTTACACTACTAAATACCAAACTTAATTGATATTAGGTATTTTAGAGCCTGGGGAAAAGAGAAAATATGCAAGAATAACTTACCAGACTAAACCCTTATATTACACGTCGATCTAGAGAGAGAACTCTGAGTACAGGAGGACTAGCTCCCAAGAAAGGTGAAGCAAAAAGGAAGAAATGAAAAGGAATACAGAAGAAAAGATAATCTTTTTCAATCTTTCCAGTGTTTCACCACCTGACTCATGCACTCTCTTCCCTACAGCTTTTGTACCCACTTATAACCTGGTTTGCCAACCTCTACCAATTATTTTAAAATTCCTCTTACGTTACATAACAGCTTCTTTTTGCAGAATTTGTTAGCAAAGACAGTGTTATATTTATGAATGTAAAATAATTTTAAATATGCACTTAAGATACATATAATCACAGATTAGCCAAGACATCCGGTCTCTGGCCAGTGTTGCAGATAGAGTGTGGGTGTCTGCTATCACGACTGCACTTCATGGCTCAGGTCCTGGCAGACTGACTATCCAGGAGGAGTCACTCTAGAGTAAGCTCGACTTCTAACCCAGAAGCTCTTAGGTATATACTGAGATGAGAAGCCTTAATGTACTAGAGAAAGTGAAATACAACCAAAATGATAGTGAGTTTTTGTTGTTTTTCACTATCAAGTGACACCTCTCTCCTTCCCACCAAAACAAAACAGTAGTAAAAGACAAGAAGTGTACAAGAGACCAGAGGATGTAGAATTCAAAGTTGGCCAAGCAGGATTCTGAAAGACGCCATGAAAAACATCAGAAAAAAGAAAAGAAAAAAAAAAACCCTGTAACATCAATATATAGTTCACTACAATGCTTCCTAAGTGTTTCCTTACCTTTACTTAAATAACATTAAACCAGTAATGTTTGTGAATATATATACAAATTAGCCATAAGGAACAACTATAAACAAAAATAAAAAAACCTTTCTCACTTTGAAAATATTTCTCTTGGCCGGGCGCAGAGGCTC
Source organism: Papio anubis (assembly GCF_008728515.1). NCBI lineage: Eukaryota > Metazoa > Chordata > Mammalia > Primates > Cercopithecidae > Papio > Papio anubis. Next base: position 23,451,621 of record NC_044989.1, read on the forward strand.
ACGCCTAGATTACAACCAGCACTTTGGGAGGCAAAGGCAGGTAGATCACCTGAGGTCAGGAGTTCGAGACTAGCCTGACCAACATGGTGAAACCGCGTCTGTACTAAAAATACAAAAATTAGCTGGGCATGGTGGCGGGTGCCTATAATCCCACCTACTAGGGAGGCTTAGGTAGGAGAATCGCTTGAACCTGGAAGGTGGAGGTTGCAGTGAGCCGAGATCACGCCACTATACTCCAGCCCAGACAACAAGAGCAAAACCCTGTCTCAAAAAAGAGAAAAAAAAGAAAGAAAAGAAAATATTTCTCTTTTAAAGTGATTTTTTTCATCTTTAGTTTGCTCGATATAGTCAAATAAAAACTTCAAAAAAGAGAATTTTCCAAACTGTATAGCATAAACTAAAAAGGCAAAGTTCACACATTTTCCAATCTTCCAGAGTCCTTCTCCCCAAGTCAAAGCAACCATATTAACATTTTTGGGGGATACTTGCTTTTTTCACTAATGTCATCTTCATTTTTCCGAATCAGCCCATGTAAATCTACATCATTCGTGTTAACGGCTAGACAGTATTCCTCTGTATGTCAAGATACACCATAACTAATTTTAGCTGGTCCCACGTGAAGGGATATTCAGTTTGTTTGCCTTTGTGTTTTGTGTGGCAATTACACATGACACAGTGATAAATATACTTGTTCATTTAGCATTGAATACTTGTAGCTAACATATCTTTAGGAAAAATTCCTAAACATAGAATTTCTGGGTCAAAGGGTATATGTACTTGAAATGTTATTTTCTTTTCTCACACTACACCAATGTGGTACTTGAAATTTTAAAAGACGGTGCCAGATTACACTCCAAAAACATCAAATAAATTTACATTTCCACTAAGTAAGTATGAGCATTCCACATCTCCAACGGGGCATTATCAAGCTTTTAAAAAAACACACACACAAATCTGATACCTTATTTTCACTTAAGTGAAGCTTAGAATCTTTTCACATTTGTTATTGGTTGCTTTTTCTTTTCCCTCATAAATATCAAGTTTCTACTTTGCCAATTTTTATATTAGATTGCTATTCTTTCTTCTTACTGATTTTAAGGCATTTGTCCATATTTAGGAAACCTGTTCTCAACATACCTGCTACAAATATACTTTTTCCCAGACTATATCTATTAATTTAAGGAATGCTTTCTGTCATGTGTAATTTAAAATTTTATATAATCAAATTCCTTCATATCTTTATGTTTTCTAGCTTTTGTGCATTGCTTAGAAATTACTTTCACACATAAGATAATAAATACACTGACCTTGTGAATTTTTCCAGTACTTTTATAGTTCCACTGACCATGTCGAGTTCATTTTGGGCTATAGAAAAAGGTAGGAAACCCTAGTTTTATTTTGTTTTGCTTTTTCCCCTATTGGAGGAACTTGCTAGTTTTCCAAGACCATTTGGTAAATAATCCATTTCTTCCATCTACTGATATGAAATGTCATCGCCATTGTGGTCATCACCATCAAATTCTACTTCTACAAAAGTCTAAGCATGAATTGTCTCTTCTAATACTTTTGTCTATTCTTGCACAGGCACACATTCTTTATTACTGTAACTCTATTACACCCTTAAAATTTTGGTAGGGCCCCCAATGACACTTTTTCCTCTAGAATTCTCCTTGCTAGTCTCATATTTATTTTCTAGAAGAAACACAGAACTCTTTTTTTTAACTTCTCTCCCTAAGTCTTGAGGAGATTATAATTGGAACTTAATTTATACATTAATTTAGGAAAAAAACCTCACAGTCTTTGAACTTAAAGCCTTACCATTTAGTTGTAAGCAGTAGCAGTGGCAGCAACGGTAGTAGTAATAAGCATGAATATAACTAACTTTCATTGAGGACTATATGTCAAGCGTATTTGATAACCTCATGGTGTCATCTCTGTTTCACAGATGAGAAAATTAAGGCTCAGAGTGTTAAGCTACTTGCCCAAGGTCACAACCACAACTGAGATTTTAGTCTGCATAATTTGACTTGAGTCTACACTCTGAATTAAATAAGTTTAACACAGTAATTACAAACAAGGTGTGCTTCTTCCTCTAAAGCTCCACATATTAACACATTATCATTAGTATGAAAACACCGTAAGTATTCTAGCCAGGCATGGCTCTCTCTACGAAGATGGCACTGTGAAGTATTCACTGAGATATGCCCATCCCAAATCCCCAGACTTTCTTGTTCCTATATAGTGGTTCACTCCCAATGCAGAGATCTGCAGCAATGATCAGATCATGGGAGCTGAGAGTAAGAGGTGATGAGAATATTGACATTTAATTGATATCTAAAGCAGAGAAACCATCTAAATTTTGCTATTTCTTCATATAAAGATTAATAGTAGTGTGTACACACACATGCACACACATACACACACTAGAAGTACATTCACATATGGAGTTGAATGCTCAACAGGTTTTTAACTGCCCAAATACATTTGAAATTTATCTATGTAGAACATTCCAACCCTCCTGCCTCAAAAGAGTCGATCAGAAGACTGAAGATAACAAACAAAATTCTTGGCTTTTGGTTTACCAAATAAGCTTCTGAGTTCTCAAGGTGGAGATTTTAGTTTGAGACAACCAAATTTTGAAGTCTACAAGCTTGGTTTGAGACCCAAATGCCAAATCTCTACAGATATATTTACTTCTTTGGGAGGCCAAGGAGGGCGGATCACGAGGTCAGCAGATCGAGGCCATCCTGGCTAACATGGTGAAACACCGTCTCTACTAAAAATACAAAAAATTAGCTGGGCATGGTGGCATGTGCCTGTAGTCTGAGCTACTCGGGGGGCTTAGGCAGGAGAATCGCTTGAACCCTGGAGGCGGAGGTTGCAGTGAGCTGAAATGGCGCCACTGCACTCCAGCCTGGGCAACAGAGTGTGACTCCGTCTCAAAAAACAAACAAACAAACAAACATATATTTACTTTAGGGATATGGGAAGAATACAAGAGACTAGACCACCTCTGGCCTCCTTAATAAAGATGGTTTCCTCTCCCCGCCAAGAAGAAGACTGATGATACTATGAAAGGCAGAGAGCATTCCTAGCGGGAGGCTTCTCTGGCCTTTGGGTTGGGAAACAAACAAACAAGGTATGTCTTTCATATAGTCAACTGTCCTCCTCAGCAACTTTTAGTTTTCTTCTCATAGTCCCTTCATACTGTTTCTGCTAATTCCTACGTAAACTTAGTTGCTATTTTAATTGGGACCTCTTCTTCTATTATATTTCTAACTTATTATAGTATTTATAAGAGAAAAGTATCATTTTAAAACATTAACTTTGCAAGTGTCCACCTTACGGAATTCCTTTATTGTCTTTCATCATTCTTTAGTTGACACTGTAAGTTTTCCATATAATTAATCATATCATAGGTAAATGCTTACAAATTCAATGTATCCTTTCCAATACTTGTATCTCTCAATGTCTAACTGAATTAATCTTACATGCTTTAGTAATGTTATATTACTCTTTTGTTGCGCTACTAGATTTCATTTGTAATAGTTTCTTTGTGATCACTGCTTAAATGAGATTGGCCTACAGTTTTATTTTGTATTTCCCTGAAAGATGTGATATTGTTGGTTTTGCCAATTTCATAGCTTTCCTCCTATTCCTATGCCTTGGAACAGTTTGACTAGCATTAAAATGATCTTATCCTTTAAGATTAAAATAATTCACCTGTGAAACCATCTATGTGTAATGGCTTTAAGATACGTGCTGAATTTCTTCCACAGTGATTTGTTTAGATTCTCTCCTCTCTGGGGTCAATTTTGTTGATTTATATTTTTCTACTAAATCATTTGGGTTTATTTTAAATGGTACTGAGTAATTCTCTTACTTGCATACAACCTGCAGTAATTTTGTCTCTCTAAAAAGAAAAATACGAGTAAATATATAAATCAACATTATTGGAAAACACATCCAGGATGAGTTAAATGTGTCAAACTGGGAGCAAAATACTGGAGGATAGCATTTAATTCAGGGGTTTTGGAAAAAGAAACCTTTAAATAGGGCTTTAAAAGTGATAAAGTGCTGGTAGGGTGTTCATATCCAGAGACTGTGAGTAAAAGAGAAACTAAATCAATACTACTATGAATTGTTTAAAAAATGCATATTTCTTGCTACAACGTAGGAAATGGCCAATTATAGTATATGTATTATTTGGAAAACGTAACTGGGAAAAAAACAACAAAATTGTGTGAAATGTTTTAAGTGTTACTACTCCAGTTATCTAACTCTAAAAGTAGGCTAAGTAGCAAACTACAAAGTGGCATTCCTTTCTCTAATTTATTTATTTGAAACACTATTATTCAAACATTTAATGACCACTATCAGCTGGACACCTTGTCAGAGTTACAAAAATGGCTTAGATATGGTTCCTTAGCTCAAAAAATGTATTACCCTCATCCCTAGTTTCAATATGACATAATATATCCATGGTTATATATAACAACCTCAAGAAATATAAACAGCCCCACTAGAACTTTGCGTCACAAACCAGTAAATATAAAATAATTGAAAGTCAAATATCAAACACACAACTATCAACACAAATATCTATAATTTTTGAACGGCTATCACTATTCTAATATGAATATTAAATTCTGATATCTCAAACTGGATATCATTTCCCTTTCTATGATAAGGCTCTAAGAAAAGACAAAAGTCTGAAACTGCTCTGAGACCACAGCTTTGAACAGAGGGTCAGAAAAAGGCAAAATAAACTCCCTTTCTACATACAATGCATAATGAAACAGGGTATTAAAATTTCAGTAAGGAAGATCATGAGAAAGACAATGAGCTCACCTAAAAAACTGTATGCATCAAAAGGATCCTTTACACTAATACTAGAATGCTAATGAATAACCAACAAAAAGTTAATATTCATGTCATACTCTGAAAAATCTTATCTGTAAACACTACACACTAGAAATATTACCAAAATATAAGCAATAAGAAAGTCAGAAGTGCTCTGATGTGATACAAACCTACCTGTGCACATGATTCCTCAGGTGTTTTGGCACTAACTGAATAAAGTGCTGGGAGATCTAGTCTATGCACAGAGAATCTTTCTAGAGTGTGCAAAAGTGCTGGAGCAAGGTGAGAAGTTTGACCTGAGCCCCGTTCTCCAGATAGCAGTAAGCGTGGCCTGTATGAGGTTGGCTGATGATACGGTGACCTGTAATACATGTAAGACACAATTATTTCAAAATCATACATTCTGAAGATAAATATGAAATATCAGGCAAAATTTTTACATTAAAACAATTTAACTCAAAATTAACAGAACTTTCCTATATTATTTTAGTACAGTGATTTATTTTTTCATTAATTATGGTTTTAAAATGTTGGTACCTCTGACCATATTAATAACCAAGATATCAAAGTATAAAATCCACTTTACGGGCCGGGCGTGGCAGCTCACGCCTGTAATCCTAGTGCTTTGGGAGGCCGAGGCTGGCAGATCACCTGAGGTCAGGAGTTCAAGACCAGCCTGGCCAACATGGTAAAACCCTGTCTCTACTAAAAATACAAAAATTAGCTGGTTGTGGTGGCGGGCATCTGTAATCCCAGCTACTTGGGAGGCTGAGGCAGGAGAATCACTTGAACCCGGGAGGCGGAGGTTGCAGTGTGTTGAGATTGCACCACTGCACTCCAGCCTGGGCAACAAGAGCAAAACTCTACCTAAACAAACAAACAAACAAACAAATAATGAAATAAATCCACTTTAAAATAAAATAACCTTGGTATTCCTGCTATCATACCACATATATTAACTTGAAGATGCATTAAACTCCAGTATCATTTGGTTATTAATTATCCAAGGTTAAATGTTAGGAATCTCACTTTTTGACAAAGAGGTAGATCTGAAGATTATTCCAAATGTAGGACTCAATTAACAGGCGGGGCCTTTAGGAGGTGATTAAGTCATGAGCGGTCAGCCCTCATGAACGGATTAGTTATATTATCAAAGGGCTTGATAATAAAACTAGCTAGCTAGTCCCTTCAATCCCTTCTGCCATGTGAAGACATTACTGGTCACCTCCAGAGGAAGCAGTGCTCAAGGCATCATCTTAGAGGCAGAAACCAAGCCCTCACCAGACACCAAATCTGCCAGAGCCTTGATCTTAGACTTTCAGCCTCCATAACTGTGTATAAATTTATGTTGTTATGTTCTCACTCATAAGTGGGAGCTGAACAATGAAAACACATGGACACAGGGAGGGGAACATCACACACCGGGGCCTGTCTGGGGGTGGGAGACCAGGGGAGGGATAGATAGCATCAGGAGAAATACCTAATGCAGATGATGGGTTGATAGGTGCTGCAAACCACCTTGGTAGGTGTATACCTACGTAACAAACCTGCACATTCTGCACATGTATCCCAAAACTTAAAGTATAATAAAAATAAATAAATAAATTTAGGTTGTTTATAAATTACTCTGTTTAAGGTATTTTGTTATAGCAGCAGGAACAAACTAAAACAATCACAATTTTTAAAATAACAAATATATATAAACTTCTTCCAACACATATTATTTCTGTAACAACAAAAACTAACTGTTCCTACCCTGACAGATGACATCTAAAGCCCCATACCAGAGAAGGAAAATATATTAAACCAAACTTGAACTTGTCATTTCGAGATTCTACAGCACCATTAAAATAACAAATGAAACAAAGTTTACTCTCACTGTGGGTAGTCCTAGACATTCTAAGGCAATACAATAAGAATGAAGCAAATTTAAAATGGAACGAATAGAAAGCAATAAAGGAAAAAATTGACACCTCTAAAGCATGAGATTATGTAGTAGCAAATCCAAGAAATCAACCAAAAACTGTCAGAATCTACAAGCAAAGTAACAAGACAGAAGAAATAGAAAAATCAATAGATTTCCTAAACACCATCAATAACCAATGTAAAAAAGGAAAGGAGATCCTATTCACTGCAAAAAAATTAAAAAATTAAAAGGTAAAACAAGCATTACCAAATTATAGTCTTAACAAGAAAAGAGTAAAACTGAGCCTGAACACAAAGACTAAATATATAAAGACCTCAATTCTTCCTAATCCATTTACTTTTTCATTTTATACGCATAGGATTTTCAAGTTGAAATCCCAAAAGAATTTTTGGGAGGAGGGGAGTTTCAACTTATTCACAACTTTAACTGAAAGAATAATCAAGTAAGAACATCAAGAAAACTTTTTAAAAACATGCTACCACCTGGGCGAGGTGGTTCACGCCTGTAATCCCAGCACTTTGGGCGGCTGAGGCTGGTAGATCACGAGGTCAGGAGATTGAGGCCATCTTGGCTAATACAGTGAAACCCCGTCTCTACTACAAAATACAAAAAATTAGCTGAGCATGGTGGCACGTGCCTGTAGTCCCAGCTACTCAGAAGGCCGAGGCAGGAGAATCGTTTGAACCTGGGAGGCAGAGGTTGCAGTGAGCCGAGATCGTGCCACTGCGACAGAGCGAGACTCAGTCTCAAAAAAAAAGCTTCCAATTTTAATGCATTCAAACATGTTTTAGTAACAAGCACTTCACAGAGATTTCTTGTTCAATTTTCTTAACAATTCTGTGAAACACATAGTTTCATTTTATTAAACAGATAAGAAACCAGGGTGCGTGGAGGTTAGCTATAAAGTTGTATAACCAGATAGAAGAGTTCAAATTGTCATTCAAGCCCATTTGACTGCAAAGCCCGGGTTCTGAACTCACGATGTTAAGATGTGTCCTACTTTATACTGAAACACATTATAGAATAACAATTAATAGAATGTAGAATACACCAAAGAAACAGAATTAAACATAAAAGGCAGCCTAGGAAATGATTAATCGTAATCATTATATGAAGGAATTTCATATAAAATGAAATAATGTATATGCATATAAATGTATAATACTTTATATGAATAAAATAGTTATGATTCATAGTATAATTCATATAAAATATTTTATTATTTTATACTATAAGATAATATGAATAATATATAATATATACATTTATATTAATATAAATTTATAAAATTTATAAGAATTTGTATTTTCTTATATGAAATAATTTCATATAAGAAAAGAATCATAAAAAACAAATGAGGGCAACACAGTGGCTCACACCTGTAATCCCAGCACTTGGGAGATTCAGGTAGGCAGATCATTTGAGCCCAGGTGTTCTGAGACGAGCCTGGGCAACATGGCAAAACCCCATCTCTACAAAAAATTTAAAAACAAAAAAATCAGCCAGGCTTGGTGGTGTGCACCTGTAGTCCCAGCCACCAGGAGGCTGAGGTGGGAGGATCACATGTGTCCAGGAAGTCAAGGCTGCGGTGAGCCATGATGGTGCAACTGCACCCCAGCCAGGGTGACAGAGTGAGACCTTATCTCGAAAAATAAAATAAAAAGAACAGAAATGGATGATAAAATAAACGTTTAAAAACGGAGGAGTCAGGTCATTTCACAGCATAAGCAAAATGAATTCTAACACAAAATTTAAATTAAAAGATTCACATATTTTTAATTCATAATAATCTAAAAACATCTGTAACTCAAAAATTATAATCTGAACCAAACAGTAAACAACCAAATGGCATAAAGAATTTGTCATACAGCAGGGCACGGTAGCACGTGCCTGTAATCCCAGCTACTTGGGAGGCTGAGTTGGGAGGATGACTTGAGCTCAGGAGTTCAAGACGCCTGGGCAACATAGAGATCTCATCTGGAAAAAAAAAAAAATTGATAGAGAAAGCATAAAAAGAAAATTTAATAAAAAGAATTTGTCATAAACAGGAATGGTTCTTAATGTATAAAGAGTTTATATGCATAGTTTTTTTAAAAAACCTCCATGGGCAAAGGACGAAAACAGACAATTCAAAAAGAAAATAGAAACAGGAAACTTTTTAAAATGTTTATTTAATTATATAACTATAGAATATCTCCCATGCTGAATGCCTTAGCCCTAAGTATCAAACAATACCAGTGTTGTCATACAGCATATAATTGAGTGGTATTTAGTAAAAAAGTTAATACACAAATTACCATAATTCAATGTGATTAGTAAGTGGTACTGTTTAAGTACACAGTGCTATGGAAGATACCAATTAGAGACTCATAGAAGGCATTCCTGGAAAACTGTTACCAAGACAGAAACCCAACAGACTGGAGGTACAAGAGATGAATTCCAAGACTGCAAAACAGGATGCACAAAGGACCAAAGGTTAAAAAGAACATGGCTCTTTGGGGTAACTGATACAGTTCATATAGCCAGTTTTGGTTTTGTTTGTTTGTTTGTTTATTTTGAAGTACTGGGGACAAGTTGTGGAGGGTGCGGTAAAGGTACTAGGGTGCGGAGAGAAAAAGGAAGGTAAGTTAGACTACGAAGGGCTACAAGGGTTTTGTAAGCCATGTTAAAAGTTTGGAATGTGGCCGGGCACGGTGGCTTACGCCCGTAATCCCAACACTTTGGGAGGCCAAGGCGGGCAGATCACGAGGTCAAGAGATCGAGACCATCCTGGCCAACATGGTGAAACCCCGCCTCTACTAAAAATACAAAAAAATTAGCCAGGCGTGGTAGCAGACACCTGTAGTACCAGCTACTCGGGAGGCTGAGGCAGGAGAATGGTGTGAACCCGGGAGACACAGCTTGCAGTGAGCCAAGATCGCACCACTGCACTCCACCCTGGGCAACAGAGCAAGACTCCGTCTCAAAAAAATAAAAATAAAAGTTTGGAATGTGTACTGAAGACAATGGGGAAGCACTAAGATACTTTAGAGCAGCAAGATAATCATATACAAGTTTAGGGCAGATAACTCTATCTCAGCATGTCAGTATGGGAAAGGGTTTTGAAAGAAGGCAAATGAGAGGAAAGATAATCAGGCATCTGCTATAGTAACCCAAGCATGAGATGTGAATGACAGTTCAACAAGAATAGTGTTAGAGGAAGAAGGAATAGCCTGCAATGAGACTTATTTAGTAAGAAAAATCAAAAAGACTTGGTCATTGACTAGACAAAGAAAGAAAGAAAAGGAAAGAAGTTGGGAATGATGTCAAATTCTAGCTGAGACAACTGAATGAATGGTGACTCACAGGAGTCACAGGGAGAGAAGGAGCGACATAGTCCAGCTATGTATGAAAAGATCCATGGTACAACCAAGGGGAGATGGGTCACTGGTCAGGGTCTGAAGATCAAGAGCAATCTAGGCTTGAGAACGAAATGGTAGTCATCAACACAGAGATTAAAAAATTGAGAAAACAGAAATGAAAATAATGATAGACATCTTTTATCTGTTAGATGAATAAACCAAAAATTAATTTCAACACCCATTATCAATGAGAGGATGGGAAAATTGATATCCTCATAACCAGTAGAAGAAAAGCACAACTTTTCTGAAATTATATGTGATAGATCTAAAGATGCCAAAATGTATGCCCAAAAGTATTCAGTAACTCACTCCACTCCTAGGGACTCCCCAACCTCTTACTATCTTCTACATTTTTTCCCATAGTACTTATCTTCTAACATTTTATCTATCTAGCAAGCTATTACATTTATTGTTTTACTGTCCATCTCCTCTATTTAAAAATATAAGTTCAATGAGGGCCAGGATCTTACCCTATTTTGTTCACTGCCCTATCCCAAGTACCCAAGACAATGTCTGGAACATGACGGGCACTTTCACAAAACATTTGAATGAGTGAATGAATATATGAAAGAACAAATGAACAATTCAACCAAACAAAAAGATACTATATTCATCTATCTGGTTTGTAAAGATTTTAAAAGATAGTGCTCAGAACTGACAATGGTATAAGAAAAATACCACTCTCATACATTAGTATGAGAAATGTAAACTAGTACAAGCCTTCTGGAACACAATTTAACAATCTGTGTCAACATGTTAAATGTATACGCTCTGACACAGCAATTGCAGTTCTTAAAAATTTATCTTACGCTTTGAATCAGATAGTGGTGTAAAGATGTATACTTAGAAACAAGTCTACTGTTTATAAAAGAAGCTTGAAACCTTCAAATTTTATCAATAAGGGTCTATAAATTGTGGAATATCCAAAGTGTAAGATAATATGCAGCTATCTTAAAATAGTGGTATTAAACATATGCTGATATGAAATAATATTCCCAACATAGTGAAAAAGTAAGTTATATTAACAACTTAGAGAAGGATATAATCCAGATAATGTATGGGTCTATACATTATACATGCATAGAGAGAACATGGAAGTGTGGTCACCAAAACTTTAACAAATATTACCTGCAGGTGCTGGGGCTTTAATTTTTACTTTCTTCTTTATGCTCTTCTTTATTACTTGAATTTTCTACAGTGTATATCATCTTTCTAATCAGAAAAAACAAAGCTATTTTCATTTGAAAAACCTCAGAAAGCTCTGTTTCTAATCACCCTTATGGTAATACAAAGTAAGAAAGAAAATTTATTTTCCATCACAAGGCTTCTCTACCAGACTGGTAAACCTTAACTATCTTGACTTCTCCTTTATATTAAATGTAAAAAAAAAAGAAAAGGTTTCAACACTGTTTCAGGAGACTATTTCCAGAAATCCACCAGCAATACCCAGGCTAGTGTGACTAAAAACCAGCACTAAAGTTACATTTTCTTCTGGCCAAGCAGTTTTTTTTCTGCATTCATCTGTAATACTAATACATCTTGCTCAAACAGAAAACTAAACCAACCAAACAAAAAAGACCACATGTTGCCCATCTTAAAGGCCTTAATTCTACAGTGTATGCTTCTTGGAGAGTGTGAAATATATTGCTCAACTTACCTAAAGAAGCAATGCAATTCCCTAGCTACTTACTAAGCTCAGAAATAATTTGGAAAAATATGATCTTAGGAAACAAACAGCACAGAGTCTGGCTCTGTCACCTGCTAGCAACATGATCATGGGCAACTTATTTAACTTCTGTGTGCTTCAGTTTCCTCATCTATAAAATGAAGATACCACAAATGCAGTATGATTGTTGAGAGGCCTATATATATTACTGAATATGAAGCACAGATCTTTACATACCAAACGTGTATCTAATTTGTAAAAAGCACTCAGATGCAAACTCCTAACCCTTCATAATGAAAAGGACAGCAAATATCACTTTCTCCTTTGAGAACTTCCCAGACTTTCAGCAGAATTAGTTCTGCTTTCATAGCACTTTCACAGTATTAAAATGTTTGTCACACCCAATAGTGAGACCTTCTCCAAAGAAAGAACTATGTTATATCTTATTCATGCTTAGGTTTTCAGTATCTCATACAATGCCTGGCATAGGGTAAAAAAAGAAAAATTGGATAAATGGGTAGGTGAACAAAGAAATAAGTGAATAAATATTACTAAAACATCTAAAAAATGCTTATTCTAGAATATAGTTGTCTCATTACTTAATGAAAGTCAAATCAATGAACTCGAAAAGCTTACGTAAAGGAAGCTAAAATTAAACCAATTCTTTCAGAAAAGCTAAAACAAAATGAGCCATACCAATGTCTCACATTAAATCAGTGGCAGGAAATGTCCTCAATAAAAAGTTAAAACTTAACACTGGACATGATACTTTCTAATATCAAAATCTATTTCTGTATTCCTTTATTGACAACAATTATCTTATGAAATTAAACACGTCTTTTGATAGTTTCTTTGTTTCTGCTACTACATAATACAAATTCAAATAACTATAACTGTCAAACACACATACACACACACACAGAGGGAGAGAGGGAGAGAGAGAGAGGGAGGGATAGAGAAGGAGGGAGGGAAGAAGAGAGGGAGAGGGAGAGAGAAGGAAGGAGAGAGAATGAGGGAGGGAAGGAGAGAGAATGAGGGAGGGAAGGAGAGAGGGAGGGAGAGGGAGGGGGAGAGAGAGAGAGAGAGACAGGCTAGCCAGGTGAAAGGCAAAAAAAAAAAAAAAAAGGCTTTCCCATAACTATCGATAAAACAAATTTGTAAAATGGTGGAAGAGCCTATAAAAAAACTTCCCCGAGAGCATAAAAGAAAGGATCTGAAGAAGAAGAAAAAAACTTACAAAGAGTTTGCTATTAAAGAACACATGAAGAAAAAAAGAGAAGATGAAAGTAATTTAGCCTCATTTTAAAAAACGAAAAACAAGAAAGGGTTATCAATGCAAATAATCAACATTTCACCAAAATCTACACAGGAAAACTTCAAGTTGGAGACTTAAATTTGTTCAAAATATTAAAAGTACACACAATCCAGCCTCTTCTAATAGAAGTGCTATTAGATCTACCTAACGGAAGCTTTATGGTTCTTCAACTATGGGCTAATTATGTAAATGCAAGTAAAGATGCTGTTAGTGTTTGAACACTACTTGGCCTCTTAATTTAAAATCAGATTTGCACTAAAAGTGTTTACCTAGCATAGTGCACAGCAAAAGTTGCTTTAACACAGATAATAAAAGGATAAATGTAAATTGAAAAACCATGAAATCCAAATTATAAAAGTATAATGTTTCTAGAAAATCAAAAAGTTATTTAATTACTGAACAATTTCTAAATCAAAATCTCTTTTACTAGCCTTAGAGACCTAAATGATCATCTAAAGTTTATTACAAATTAAAGTACTCCAGATCATGGCTAATATTTCATTTCTGCCCATTAAATAAAAAGCAATAAAGTTGGGGCTCATGACTTGACTTTCTAAGGGTAAGCCTTCCTCTGCCTCCATGGGGGAAAAAAAATTCACACCATCACTTTCAAAAAAAGTAAACTTGGCTGAGTGCAGTGGCGTATGCCTATAATCCCAGCACTTCAGGAGGCCAAAGCAGGCAGAGCACCCGAGGTTTGAGACCAGCCTGGACAACACAGTGAAACCCCATCTCTACTAAAAATACAAAAATTAGCTGAGCATGGTAGCGCACACCTGTAATCCCAGCTACAGAGGAGGCTGAGGCACAAGAATAGCTTAAACTCAGGAGGCAGAGGTTGCAGCGAGCTGAGATCGTGCCACTGCACTCTACGCTAGGCGACAGAGTGAGACTCTTGTCTCAAAAAAAAAAAAAGAAAAAAGAAAAGTAGCAGGAAAGATTCTTCTAGTTGAAGGAAAAAAACACCTAAGTAGTTAACCAACAAGCTATTACCACATGAATAAGAATACATAGTAAAAGTTTTCCAGAATTGTGTCCAAACAGAAAAACAATATCCTCACAGTTATAACCATAAGTAAAAATATACTATAATTCTAATCATAAAGTATCAAAAATCGCTCTAAATACAAAGAAATTTGATATAAATCACTCACATTGTAAAATGAAGGTAGGGTTTATGTATAGCAGCAGCTGATGACTGTTTCTTTGGTGATCCTGAGTGACAATGGGTCTCAAAAATTGATAAAGCATTTTCATCTTCACTATCCTCTAAAATTAAAGTTTCTATATCTGTTTAAAAAAATCACAATGTTATGAGGCTCATAAAGTCATTTAATATTAGTGCCTTACCAAAGCTAAGAAAAATTGGGTTAAAAAATCAAATGACATTAATAAGTGATCTATCAAATAATACAGGCAAATTGACAAACTGCAGCTTTTAAAATAACCTATAAACAAAATTAATAAAACATTTTCACCTTTACAGACTATTTACTTAAGTATTATGAAAGATAATTTGGAAGAACTCACTGACTGGCTTAAAAAAAAAAAACAAGTCTGGAAAAGAAGTGGCACTCTCATAAAATCCCACCTATTTAACTAAAAATCTCTGAGTTAATTATGACCAAAACCAGTCCATTTCATATTTGGTTTAATTAGTAGGTTAGCTGAATCAAGGCCAGTTCTTATAAAAGCAACAAGGAACAAACTGACCCTTATTTTTTAAAGAGGATACACCTTTTCAAGGAAGACTTAGTCTAGTTAAGATGGAGTCAGAAATTCCGTCAAAGCTAATCTTAAAAATATACTCATTCATACAGCATTATTCTCTCTATGGGCCTTCAGTTACCACTCACGGAACTAACTAGAACTAAAATCTCTACTGGGAATGCAACACTTAAAGCCTCACCTGGACTACCAACAGCTATACTTCAAACATGCCTAATTAAAAGTGACAATTCATTCAATAAAAAGTAATGCTACATGTGTACGGGATATGAGAGAGAATTAAGATTAAGAGAAATCATACCCTTTCAAAACAAAAAATATGCAGATGCATTCTAAAATTAGATACTAAATTATGCTGGCAGATAGAGCTCTCATGTGGCTTTTAAAAGCTAAATATTTAATCGAGACCATCCTGGCTAACACAGTGAAACCCCATCTCTACTAAAAATACAAAAAAAATTAGCCAGGCATGGTGGCAGGCGCCTATAGTCCCAGCTACTAGGGAGGCTGAGACAGAAGAATGGCGTGAACCCAGGAGGCAGAGCTTGCAGTGAGCTGAGATAGCACCACTGCACTCCAGCCTGGGTGACAGAGCGAAGACTCTGTCTCAAAATAAACAAAAAAAAAGCTAAATATTTAGTACAAGTCATATTTTAATCTGGGAAATAACTGAGTATCTTTTGAGTGATAATTTCATACACAAGGAAATGATATTTATCTAAGAAAAACATTAAAGGTCAAAACAAGCCAGAATAAATAATATGACTAAATAGCTAAAAACCAATTACTGATAATCAAATAAAATTTGGTTGCTCTTCTCCACTGGTCATGTCAACTAGTTCTACCAACTGAAACTAAAGCATACTTTACATTTACACACAAAAAAGCTATAAGAAAACATAGATAATAATGCTATAAAATGGTAATTCACAAATGGAGATAAAAAGCTATGATGAAAGAAAAGGTTTTTATGATTTTCTAAAGGTGACATAAGTTTTTTGGGAAGTTTTGGTACATAAAATACATATGAAATACATTTCCAGTTATAAAATTCAGAAATAAAAAATACACAAATCATGGTATGGTGCCTGGCTCACAGATATTCAGTAAAATATTCATTCCCCTCTGCCAAATTTAAGAAATCAGGTATTCCATGTGATATCTTATGTGACTCTGTCACTAAACAAAGTTTCTGAAAAATATATTTATGACAAAAGAATTCATTGAACAACATTCATAATTTTTACTATTTTTTTTTAATGTTAGTGTAATTCTCTGAATAATTTTCTATTTGGTGCGGACTGCATTCCAGACAAAGTGCTAGGAACTGGAGAAATTAAGATAATCAAAAGACATTACTTTCCCTTCAAAGTTTATGAGCTTTATACTCTGATTAGAATGTTAATCTAATTTTAAAATTTTTTTCCTGTAAATGAGTGATGTTTTTAATTTGATTTATTTATTTATTTATTTATTTATTTTTTAAAGAGACAGGGTTTCACCATGTTGGCCAGGCTGGTCTCGAACTCCTGACCTCAGGTGATCCGCCTGCCTTGGCCTCCCAAAATGCTGGGATTACACAGGCGTGACTCACCGCACCCAACCATGACTGATGTTTTTCAAAGTAGTGTTCTGTTTTTATCTCAGGTGCAAAGTACTATCTAGAGGCTTGATAAAACTCAAGACCCTCTACAACGGGGTTCTCATTTACTCCCTTATCAATACCTTACACTCCTATGAGCACTGCACACTGCAGAGTGCCCTACCAATAACAACAAAATGATTAGCTTAATCCAAAGAAGCAGTATAGCAACATAGGTAAGAGCAAGGGCTGTCATCAGGCTCCCTGGGTTGGGGCAGGCCCCAGAACTTATTCAATGACCTTATATTAACTAAATTACCAGGCTGGGCACGGTGACTCAAGTCTCCAATCCCAGCACTTTGGGAGGCCAAGGTGGGTGGATCACCTGAGGTCAGAAGTTCGAGACCAGCCTGACCAATATGGTGAAACCCCATATCTATTAAACAAACAAACAAATACAAAAATTAGCTGGGCGTGGTGGCACACACCTGCTATCCCAGCTACTTGGGGGGCTGAGGCAGGAGAATTGCTTGAACCTGGGAGGCAGATGCTGCAGTGAGCTGAGATCAGGCCACTGCATTCCAACCTGGGTGACAGAGACACTGTCTCAAAAAAAATAAATTACCAGCCTGTATCTCCCACTCCCCCGCTCTATATAATCAGAGTGCTTACCTGCAAGCCTGTTAAGAGGATTAATAAGCCGGGCACGGTGGCTCACACCTGTAATCCCAGCACTTTGGGAGTTCAAGGCCGGTGTATCATCTGAGGTCAGGAGTTGGAAACCAGCCTGGCCAACATGGTGAAACCCTGTCTATACTAAAAATATTTTAAAAATTAGCCTGGCATGGTGGCAGGCACCTGAAATCCCAGCTACTCGGGAGGCTGAGGCAGGAGAATCGCTTGTACCCGGAAGGCGGAGGTTGCAGTGATCCAAGACAGCACCATTACACTCCAGCCTGGGCAACAAGAGCAAAACTCCATCTCAAATAAAAAAAATAAAATAAAAAAGGATTAATAGGTGACAATTTGGGGCTTTAAAGGTTAACCTATTATTATAGTCAACTTTCTAAAGATAGTAATAGCCCTACATTAAGATGATCAGAACGTCCCAAAAGTGAACATTCACTCATTTGTCTTACAAACATTCACCAGGCAACTACCATATGCCAGGTAATATGCCAGGCCTGGAATATATAGTACTGAATAAACAGATATATTACAAAAGTGACACATAAATAATCTTGTGAGGAAACTATATTTTTTTATTCCTGTATTTGTTTCATCTTAACAATATGAAAAAGTAGTTTAGAGTACCTTCTTTTTTGTCACTCTGGCTAATTTCAGCATGAGGAAACACTTTTTGCAAGACCGCTAGGATGTTGTTGAAGCTTCTTTCCAGCAGTGGCCTTATGATGGGGGACAGTGCATGCCCTGAAGACATCACAGCACGTTGCGAAGCAGGCACAATATTCTGCATTGCATGGTAAAAGTCTTGAGCACTAAGCACTATTGAGGAAACATCCAGCTGCAGTTTATGACTGCTAGCATAGATCTGGGGATAACGCCTCCGCAGCGCAATCAGGGCGGCTTCAGTGCACAGGGCCTTGATATCAGCTCCACAGTAGCCTAATGCACAAAAGGAGAAGGACAGCAAAGGTACATTCATTATTCCATGCACCAACTTTAGCTAACGTCATCATCAATACTAAATCAATAACTATGTGCAATTTTACCAGCAAAATGAAAACTAGCCATTTAAAATCACCAAACAAAACTGCTGAATAAAGGGCTGAATACTTACATTAAGATTAAAAATGTTTTGAATATTTTTAATTAACAAAAACATAAGCTAACAATATTAAAACAAGCTATGTATCTTAAGTATGTCCTTGATATAAGCTTTAAAACAAAAGCCATGTATTATGTGATTAACTGATTACAATGTACAACTTTTTTTTTTTTTAAGAGACAGGGTCTCAAAAAAATAAATAAATAAGAGACAGGGTCTCACTCTGTTGCCCACCCAGGCTGGAGTGCAGTGGTGCAATCCGGCTCACTGCAACCTCTACCTCCCACCCTCAAGCGGTCCTCCCACTTCAGCCTTCTGAGTAGCTGGGACTACAGGCATGTGCCACCACACTTGTGTAATTTTTTTCTTTTCTTTTATTTATTTTGTAGAGATGAGGTCTCACTATATTGCCTAGGCTGGTCTCAAACTCCTGGGCTCAAGTGATCCACCCGCCTCGGCACCCTGAAATGCTGGGATTACAGGCACGAGCCACCACAGCTGGCCTACAACATACAACTTTCTTTAGAAAAAAAGTTTTAAAAGAATAATAGTTTCATTTCAGTCCTTCATCAATATTCACAATCATTAGGTTAGTCCTCATGACATTATACTTACTTATAAATGATTTTTTCTAATATTATTAACTTCCAAACACGTATAAAATAGTATATAAAAAGAAACTTCAAAAACAAAGCTATTCTACTACCAACTCTGAGTGCAACCAACTATTAACATTCAGTTACTCCCATAATTATCATTTAAAATTGTAATTCATCTGATAGTTCCAAATATATTAAAGTAAATAAGAACATTAAAAAATATTTCCATTGATTTTCCACATTAATTTTCTTTGTTTAGTTTAAAATGACTGATAATCTAATTCTAAGGGTTATACCAACATGGGGTATTATTACCCATGTTTAATGGATGATACAATCAAACAACAGATCAAGCCCCAGTGTTTTTAAGTCATTTCATTCATCTGAGTAACAAATACATACAAAAACACATGCTCTGTTGCATCCTTGTCACAAAAAGGAAGAAAAGCTCAAACTAGCCACACTGTTTTTCCTGTTAGCAATTAAACTTGCATTTGGCCACAATTATCAGTTATGCCAGTAGGGGGAACCATTCGAATAGTTATAGAATATTAGACCCTAACTAAGCTCCTCAACAAACAATACCAGGTTTATTTTTATTTTATTTTTGGGAGACAGCATATCGCTCTGTTGCCCAGGCTGAAGTGCAGTGGATGATCATGGCTCACTGCAGCCTTGAGTTCCTGAGCTCAAGAAATCCTTCAGCCTGCTGAGTAGCTGAGACTACAGTGTGTACCATCACATCAGGCTAATTTTTTGATTTTTTTTTTTTTTTTGTAGAGATAGGGGTCTCACTTTGCCCAGGCTGGTCTCAAACTCCTGGCCTCAAGCAATCCTCCTGCCTCACCCTCCCAAAGTGCTGGTGTTATAGGCATGAGCCATCACATCTGGACTATTTATCTTTTTACACCTCACAATGACCTTACAGAACATTTAAATACTCAACTAAAAATGGTGATCACAAAGGAAAACTTATTAAAAGTTAGGGAAAAACTTAATATGACCTAGAAGAACTTAATTCAGAAGACTATAAGCAGATTAAGCACTAACATTGTTCCATGACAGCAATCTGTCTCACAAATAATTCTCTGGATAACCAAATTTACCACTAGTGTCTCATTTTCTTTTCTATTTCTCAAAGAACAAACCTGGAAAAAAATTACCTTTTCCTTTTGCATATATACCTGTTTCATTAATTCAATAATGTATAGAACACTAGCTCAAAGTTATAAACAGTTAACAAAATAATCCAAGGATCTGATTATAGAATGTGAATTCTGTCTTCCATTTCAGAGGAAATAAGGAATATACTACCATCTTCAAACAATATAAACAATTACGTTTCTATTTCTTCTTTAAAACGATATACACAGTTAATGAACATACTATATGGTCCTATTTTAAGTGCAAAAGCCTAAGTTTAAAAAAATTAAAACTCAGAAACTATTAAGGCAAAACAAATAATTAGCCACTAGAAGGTATTTTACATAGTAAACGTTACCCATAACATTTATGTTTGCCATAACATGTTAATTACATATATAACAGCAATGTATTATTGTTCATCTTTCCCTCATTTATTCCAGACAAATAAATGATCAATAGACCCCATTTAATGAGGTAGATTTTCACATTAATTATTATAACCAACAGACTTATAAAGGAGGAAATTTTTTTACATTAGCTTATAAGTAAGAATTACCAGTTTATATCTGTGGTTCTCACCTTGATTATCCACCTGAATAAACACTGAAACTTAAACAAAAAAAACGGATTCCCAAGCCCCACAATAAACCTAGTGAATCAGAATCTCTGGGGGCTTGATGATATGTGCATTTCAAGAAAGCTTTAGAAGTGATTCTGATACACACAAAATTGAGAACTACTGATTTAACATACTTCCTTCTAAAACTTTAAAAGTGCATCATAACCATGGCTAAATGGGTTACACTTAGGGTAACCACATGTGCTGGTTAAGCCTCTTGTTCTGCCATAATTAATAGCACACATTTTCACTCTCAAAGAGTCCTTGTTTAGACAATAAATAATATGATCATTCTAGTAATACTGAAAATATACTACAGCCTTTTAGGAGTTAAAAGTTAATATTTAAAGAAGTATAAACATCCCTTTCATAACCATACTAAATCTACCATTACAATTCTAATACTCTGTGAACACATTTAGATATCAAATAAAGAGCATTCCTGAATACTGCTATTAAGATAGAAATTGTCCTGAAAGACTGAAAACACAGCTACTAAAGAGGTTAGACTAGAAACAAGGTCATAACAAAATTTTATGAAGTTTTAAGTACAGCATCACACATAATGAAGGCCCACAAGACAGATACTTCATTGAGACTCTTTCATTGTTTTAGCCCTCTCATTGAAAATGGAATAGAAAAATATGATTAGAGTTGAGTGTTTCATTAATCGTAAGTTCCTACTATTTATGCAAATGTTCCTGATATCAATGTATATTGAGTTTTTCACTATGCAAAAATAACACCCAATATGCATGCAAAAACCTCTAAGAATTTGGGAATTTCAAGGTAAAAGTTACCAAATCCATAACCTCTAACAAAAGGTCAGCTATCTTCACAGATGTTCATCAAGACTACACACTCTTTTATTAGGCATAAATGTCAATGAACTGAACCTATTCATGTTAAAACATGTTTGGCATACATACACTAAGTGAGTTTGTAATGGATTTAAAATTACTATTTCACTCCCGTTTGAAGATCTGAATTTTTTTTTTTTTTTAATGTGAACCGGTTTCTCAGATGGAATGAATGTCTTAACAAAAAACAGAAGTCATTTAATTATAATGGATTTTTATGTCACTGTCCAGGAAGAAAATGGTATATAAGCAGAGTCTGCAGACATACTACCACCCCACAGAGGGGAAGAAAAACAAGGTAAGAGAAATTTATCAGTCTTGTAAGAAATTATACCATGAAAATTTAAAAACTTAAGAAACTGCCTAAAAGTTAAAAAAATCACTTGGAAAAATGAGAAGTATTGTCTTTGGAAATGCAAAAGGAAACTAAGATTCTATTATTTGGGATGAAGAATTAAACTAGAGTGTATAATATTTCAGATGGTAGACAGGATAATAGAAAGTAATTTAGAATACCTATCTCTTAGGGAATTTCCAAAATGATTTGACAACTTGACTTCTGCTTATTTCAGTTAAGGATCATTCTGTGACAAATTTACAGAAAAATCGACAGATTTCCCAGTCTGATCTGAACTCTAGTAAAATATCATCATAAATAAAAGGGGTCTATTTTCAAAAAGGGAAAAGACTGGATTTTATACCAAATACCACCCTCTCCCAAAAAGCAGCACAAGGCTTTGCAAAGGTCAAGCCAAATTAACATGAAATGTGTTTGGCGCATGCTCTCTTATACCAGGCAAAGCTTAAACTGAAGTAGTGCTGGAGAGATTTACGTTTTCTCCTCACCAGAAGATGTCGAGGTCTTTGTGGTTCAAAAGCTGAGGGATGCTGCTTCGGAGATGGAAGTCCCTGTGGATGAAGAGGATAATTTGGATGTAGCTAACTGAATGGACTAATGTTCTATTTAAGTTTTAATTATTTGATGGTGGATCACAATGATTTTTTAAATTAAGTTGTTCTTTTTGGCTTTGGTAACTTTAAAGTTTTCCCAAGTAAGTTATTGTCAGTGGACTTATTTGGGGGATTTCTTCACAATGCTTAAAAAGTTCATGAAGATTGGTTTTTTTTTTTTTTTAATTTATATTTTTCAGAGTATGAGAGGAAAACAGACAAAAGGGGGGGAAAGAATGAAGGAGAAATACCTGTGTGTATTTTCAGCTGCCTAATATTGTATGCCTTTTTATTTCAGACCTAATTAGAGTCAAAACCCTGAATTCCATCTCCTATATGTGATCATCTGTGCAGATAAAACACTCTCACCACGTCCTAGCAGGACAGTAGCGTTCATTCACTCTGTGGAGAGATCTTCCACTCTGTGAAAAATTTAAAGTTAAATTGGAAAGTTTTATATTTGGGGAAATACTACCAAATACCATTAACTATTTTCTTTGAAGACCTCTCCCACCCAACTTCTTTCTAGACCACAGGAATGAAAATGAGCCCATTGTGTAATCTGCAAAGTAAAAGTAAAAGGCTGCAGTCCTGCTTTGACATGGACTTTTCTCTCTCAAGTTTAAGCTATTCTTCTTAGTAAAATTTCTAAGAGGGAATGATATTCAAAAGGAGATCCTGTATTAATATTATAGATACCCAGCACTCAGTGAAAGGCATGTTATTATTGAGCTTTGTTAACTAAACACCTAATGGCAGTTAAAATTCTAATTTACAAGTACTCAAACTTTTAAGTGAAACAGTTAAAATAACTCTAAAATATAAAGGCAGAGCCAATCTACTGCACAATCAAAAACATAACTATGCTTATTCACACTCCAAACATAAGGGGAAAGGGAGGTTGAGCAGAATAAACAATGACAATCAAATAATTCAAACAGTAACACTCACCAACACATTTTTCAGCCAATTCACCTAAAAATGCATCTGACAATTTTGGATTCCAGTCCCTGGTATGGATCTGTAAGATGTGTTTTCTTGCCTAAGATGAAAAGCACAGATATATAAAATCTTGCCCAAGAAGAAAAGTACAGATAAAATATTATCAATCCTTCAAATACGTTAGGTGGAACAAATTTTGACTAACCATATCTCATTAAAACTTTTATTTTTAAAAAATTTAAACACCTTAGCATCTATCTACATCAACTCTGATTCCAACAATAAATCTGGGAGACATGTAGTAGAGATCTTTTCTGTGTTTCACAACCTAAGACATTTAATGTTGTGATAGGTGAAGAAAATTGACTGGCAGCATATAACAACTAAGTGACTCATGTGGGACTAGAATTCAAAATTATATTTCACTTTTCCACCATACCACTTTTACCATTTGAAAATATATGAACAAAAAACTTTCATGTTATAAAAGTTATAGTCATAATTTTAAACAAACTTTACATTTCATAGAATTTGTGGTATTATGATCAACAATGAGCAAAATAACAAGTAACTTAAACTTGAAAAAAGCTTTTAATTTGAAAAGTATTCAAGTTTAAGTAAATATCATGCATGCCAGTTGTGGTGGCTCACACCTGCAATCTTAGCACTTTGGGATGCTGAGGCGGGAGGATCGCTTGTGTCCAGGAGTTCAAGACTAGCCTGGACAACATAGTGACATCCTGTCTCTGCAAAAAAATTGTTTTTCAATTAATTGGGCATGGTGGTGCACGCCTGTGGTCCCAGGTACTCAGGAAGCTGAGGTGGGAGAGTCCCTTGAGCCTGAGAGGTCGAGGCCTGCAGTGTGCTGTGATCACGCCACTGCACTCCAGCCTGGGTGATAAGAGTGAGATCCTGTCTCAAAGGGAGAAAAGAATATATATATATCTCATGCATATTATTACTTTGTCAGTTAGTTGATGCTTTGGCATTTAATACATGGTACTTCAATAAATTTCAATTAAATTCATTGAAAGATCAAAGTGTTATAAACAATTTTACATTGATTTCAACATTCTCTAGCTTAAATCTACAATCAAAATTTTAACGTCTTGCTTTCAAAACAAACAGAAATTCATTTTTCTAAAATAGTTTTTTTGTTTTTGAGACTGAGTCTCGCTCTGTCGCCCAGGCTGAAGTGCAGTGGCGTGATCTCACTCACTGCAACCTCAGCCTCCAAGGTTCAAGTGATTCTCGTGCCTCAGCCTCCTGAGCAGCTGGGATTACAGGCACTCGCCACCACACCTGGCTAATTTTTGTATGTTTAGTGAGACAGAGTTTCACCATATTGGCCAGGCTGGTTTTGAACTCCTGACCTCAAGTGATCCACCCGCCTCGGCCTCCTAAAGTGCTGGGATTACAGGCGTGAGCCACCGTGCCCAGCCTAAAATAGTTTTCTTAAAAAAACACTAACATATAAAAATCTATAATCAGCTGATACTAACCACCACCAACAGTCAGATCAGAATTTTGTTTTCACATCTGCCTTCTTTGGAGAAAATTACAACACTTTTAAAAAATTGAATATGCTTGTTCCCTCAACACTGCTATCTAAGCTTCTTGAGATATGAAAAAGCAAATTATAACCAAGATGATAACATCTTACTGACTTGATGAGGAATTTGGGGACCAGCAACAAAACAGAACAACTACAAAGTCATCAAGATAAATCTTGCTCAAAAAGTTGACAAAATCTGGAATCAATCGCTACAGTTTCAATTCCAAGTTCTAAGTTAGGCATTCAGCTATGAAAGTTAAAGCAACGATATGACACTTATTTTCTTCCAACGTGAAGTATCTGCTTGAACAGATACTAAAAAAAAAAAAAAAGAAAGTCCAAAAGAAGTATCAACCTAACAGCATATATATTCTGTAAGATGACATTAAGAATCTATACAAACTTCATTAGCAGCACAGGTACTGTGCTGCTAAGGGTGATTACAAGACCCTTAAAATATCAAGAACATGTAAAAAAAAATTATGCTGGAAGATATCCCAAAAAGAGATCCATTCTTATCCTCTCATTTCCCTAAAAAGAGGTTTAAAGTAATGAAATTAATTATCAAAGGTTAGCAAGTTATTTTCAGGTCCCTAATAATGCTGTTTCCCTATATAATCCAATCAAAGTCACCTTCCTTTTGTCACACTAAAAACAAGACATGGAATGAAGAAAAAATTATTTAAATGTAGAAATCAAGAAATGTTCATTATGTATTTTACTCTATACGGCATACCAAATAGTAAGTCAAAGGGCTTCCTCTAATAAAAAGTAACTTCTATTAAACATCAAAGGCAAATTCAAGCCCCTCATTTTTCAGAATCTACAAGTACACATACAAATATATATTACTTATAACAATCATAAAAATGATGATAAAGGAAAATAAAAGAAATTTAAAAGCATTATTGCATATGGAAGGTGTGTACTATTTTATGCAAATAATTAACAAAATTATTAAAATTTGAAAACAAGATTTAGTTTTATTAATCTTTTACTTAATCAAATAGCAAGAGTCATGATATTCTACTGGCCAAACCACAGGACTGAGACACTGACCGGTATCACTTTAAATTAATGACCCAAATGGGTCCTTATTACTACTACCCTTAATACTTCCCTAGGTCATTCATTATGCCTTTCTCCTAGCAGACTATTTCACAGCACATCTTCGCATTCCACTGATGACCGTGCCTCCCAATTCACTGAGAAAATTGAAGCAATCAGAAAAAAACTTCCATAGATTCCCCACATCCTAATCACCAAAGATGTCCACCCATCAGCATGTGTGCCAACAATATTCTGTCTTCTCTCTATTGTCACAGATGAACTAGCCAGCTCCTATCTAAAGTCATTCATGCCACTTTTATGCTAAATCCTATCACTTTTTGCCTACTGACATCTCTCAATTTCACATAAAAATTCCCTTTTCTACTAGATTTCTTCCATCTTGAAAACAATGAAACACATTATCTTGCCCCTGCTTCCTTCAATATCATATCACCTAAATTCTTTGCTTCCCTTTGCAGAAAAACTCTTTTTAAAACATATCTATATTCACTCCCTCCAATTCCTTCCCATTTTCTCTTGAACTAACACACTCCAATTAAGCTTTTGCACCCACTACTAACTGAAACTGTTCTCATCAGATTCACTGACGACCTACATAATGATAAATACAATGACCAATTTTCTGTCCTTAGCTGAATGGACTTAGCAACATGTGACATGGTTAATCACACCCTCCTCATTGATACATTTTCTTCACTTGGCTATCAGAACACCCCACTCTCTTAGTTTTCCTCTTATCTTACTGACGGCTCTGTAAGAGAGAAGACTTGGTAATCTCATCTAGTCTCAGGACCTTAAAAACTATTTAAGGGAAAAAGGTAAACAGCCAGCATAGGCCTTTCCACAGACCCAGGCCTGAGAATAACGACCTTATATTTCAGTCTCACAAAACTGTTTGCTCGAAATGTTAGAAAGAGAAAGTTAATGTGGAAAACTATGTTCAAGATCCATGCTGTGCAATATAGTAAGTCATGAGCCACACAATGCTATTTTATTTAAATTTTAAATTAACTAATACTAAACAAAATTTAAAATGCAGTTCTTTAGTCACACTAGCAACATTTTAAGTGTTCAATAGCTACATGTGGCTAGTGGCTACCACAATGCATACTGCTCAAAGAACAATGCCAAAATAGAACACTTCCATCATCACAGAAAATTATATTAGACAGTGCTGTTCTAAACCTTGTTTACTGTTAAACCCTTGATTTGCGTGAACTGAACCTGGACTGTGAGGGCTGTGATTGGCATATAGACTCTGAAGCCTACTTAGCTAAGATAGTACAGAAGACAATTGGGAAATCAAGGAAATGGCTTTCCTGTGCTGTCTCTCAGAACTAAGCACATTTCCCCATGTACTGAAGAGTATAAAAGCTGTGCTTGGACTGTTGTTAGATGTCCCAAACAAAAAAGTTGATGCTTCCCCACAGTGAAGTAGACTGTACCTACTTCAGCCCTATCTGCTACAAATAAACACACCAATATGCACTCATACATTCCTGAAGGTTGCACTTGTGCAATGAAAATAATGCTGTATATGCTATGTTTCCTGTTCTGACAAAGCTAAATAAATCTGGTGCCAATTTAAAGCTTGTAAATTAGATTGTCAATCCAAATCTGAGTCAACTACTGGTGATTGTGGAGACTGATGTCAAACTGAGGAACGAACTGCTCTACACAGGGAAGCCATTGCCTTTGTTACTCTATGGTCTTCCATACAGTCCAAATCACTAAGACTTTCACATCTAGGTATATAAACCAGGCATTTCACATAGAGGTCTAAGAATAAAGCTATACATATTCACATACAATATATCCTTTGCATGTATCTCTTCCTCTCAGATTTGAGTTTCTAATGAAAAGCCAGTCAGATTATACTAGTCAAACCAAGAATAACATTAAAAGTTTCAAGCTGAATTGGGGAAAAAAAAACTTCGTATTATCATATTATATAATATTTACATAATCAATGATAAACATTGCCCTGTATTATTAATACATTCTTTTAAAAAAGACTTTATACCATAATGAATAACGTTTGTTGTTTTTAATTAAATACAGCAATTTCTATGAAAATTTGGATACTGGGTCCTTATTCATAAACCCACTAATACTCTATAAAAACATTATTTTACGAGAATAAAGTTACTTTGGCTAACTAGGGACACATAAACTGCCATACAGGACAACTACTACAACCTGGAGAACTAAAGCACAAGTAAGTATCTACAGTGACCTATCAAGAGCTTTCCTCTTACTATCTAAAAATCATAAACTTTCTTATAATTGTTAATAGAAAAAAACAGCTCCATAATTACATAGGTTTTTAAAGTATTAAGTAAGATATCCTATAAGCACAAAATCTGAACAATGAAAATTCATAAAATATCACCCTCAGAACATATGCCTTATAGTAGAATTACATATAAATATTAACATATTGAAAACAAAAACTCTTACCTTTTGATCAGGCAGGTTGAAGAGGAATTCTCTGTCAAAACGACCAGGTCTCCTGAGTGCAGGATCTATAGAGTCAAGTCTGTTTGTAGCACCAATAACAACAATTTCACCCCTATTATCTAATCCATCCATAAGAGCAAGGAGGGTTGATACTATAGAGCTGTAAAATAATTTTCAGGCAAAATTTTAAAAAAGAATTGTAAACACTGCTGCTTACGATAACTTTTATCAGTCTTTTTTTTTTTTTTTTTGAAATGGAGTGTCACTCTGTTGCCCAGGCTGGAGTGCAGTGGTGCGATCTTGGCTCACTGCAACCTCTGCCTCCTGGGTTCAAGTGATTCTCCTGCCTCAGCCTCCCAAGTAGCTGGGACTACAGGCGCACTCTACCATGCCCAGCTGATTTTTTGTATTTTTAGTAGAGATGGGGTTTCACCATATTGGTCAGGCTGGTCTCGAACTCCTGACCTCAGGCAATCCACCTGCCTTGGCCTCCCAAAGTGCTGGGATTACAGACATGAGCCACAGTGCCCGGCTTATCAGTCTTTAATGATAACAAAATAACTGCAGCATGATTATATTTTAATGCAGGATCAAGTTATTTACAAAAATTATTTTCAAAGGCATTCAGAAAATACAGTAGACACCTAAACCTTGGCAACCAAAAAAAAAAAATGAACTTCATCAAAATTAAAAACTTTTCTGCTTCAAAGGATACTATTAAGAAAGTAAAAATATAACCTAAGAATATTTGTAAATCATACATTTGATAATATATATAATAAACAATTACAACTGAACAACTAAACAATACAAAGACAAATAATAAAATTTTAAAGTAGGCAAAAGGGCCAGGCGCAGTGGTGCAATGCCTATAATCCCAGCACTTTGGGAGGCCAAGGCGGGTGGATTGCTTGAGCCCAGGAGTTTGAGATCAGCCTGGGAAACACAGCAAGACCCCATCTCTAAATAAGAAAAATATTTTTTAATAATTAGGGAAAAAATTTGTATAGACATTTCTCCAAAGATGATATACAAAACCACATCAATAGTCATTGAGCATAAGCAAATTAAACCAAATGAGATGCCACTTCAAAACCACCAGGATGACTATAATCAGACAGATAATTAACAGCTTTTGATGAGGATGTAGAGAAGTTGGAACACTCATACACTGACTGATTGATGGGAATGTAAAATGATGTTCCTCTTTGGAAAAAGAGTATTGTAGTTCCTCTGTTAAACATAAGAGTTATCAAATGATCCAGCAATGTCCACAAAAAAAAACTTTTACACGAATGTTCACAACAACACTTTTCATAATAGCCAAAAAAGTGGAAGAAACCCAAATGCCCATCAACTGATAAATAAGTAGAATAAATGTGGTATATCCATACAATGGAATAATATTCCTCAATAAAAATAAATGAAGTACGAACAGCTAAAACAATATGGATGAATCTTGAAATCATTTTGCTAAAGAAGCTAGACACAAAAGGCGACGTATTGTATGATTCCATGTATACAAGATATCCCAAACAGGCAAATCTATAGAAAAACAAAGTATATTAGAAGTTGCCTAGAGCTTGGAAGGATGAGGGGAAGGTTGGGAGTGATGGCTAAAGGGTTTAAGGTTTCTGGGTGATGAAAACGTTCTAAAATTTATTGTAGTGATGGTTACACAACTTTGTAAATATACTGAAAGTCATTGAACTATGCAGTTTAAATGAGTGAACTAAGCTGGGCACGGTGGCTCACGCCTATAATCCCAGCACTTTGGGAGGCTGAGGCAGGTGGATTGTCTGAAGTCAGGAATTCGAGACCAGCCTGGCCAACATGGTGAAACCCCATCTCTACTAAAAATACAAAAATTAGCTAGGCGCAGTGACAGGCACCTGTAATCCAGCTACTTGGGAGGCTGAGGCAGGAGAATCACTTGAACCCGGGAGACGGAGGTTGCAGTGAGCTGAAGTCGCACCATTGTACTCCAGACTGGGTGACAAGAGCGAAACTCCATCTCGGAAAAAAAAAAAAAATGAGTGCACTGTACAGCTGTTATTATGGAGCCCTTGTGGGGGTCGCTTTTCTGGCTGGAAACCTGTGGCTGGTGGCACCTCTGCCTCAGTTTTGCTTAGACCTGCTGGGCTCATTCTGTCCACTCAACCTGACTGCGCTCGGCTCACACTACTAGCCTATATCCCATGCCTGCCAGGGGCAAGCCAGGCATGGGGCAGCAAGGCGTGTTTGAGTGAGCAAGTGTGAGGTGCAGCCACTGCGCACAGTCTGGCATGCCGGCTAATGCAGCAGGGCAGGCAGCTCCAGGTATTGGCACAGGTGCTGGCTCTCTGTGAGGCTGTGGCTGGACCAGGCACACTGCAAGCAGCTTCTATGGCTGCCACTGGGGAACGTGGCGGTTCCTGGAAGCTTGCAGACTCCAGGGACCACAGGGCCCCAAAGTCACAGCCCTGGCTCGGGGAGCTCCCAAGTCTCAGCTCCCTGAAGAGTTGCAGCTCTTCTCTCCTCTTCACCCACAAAATGGCGAGCAAGGGGCATGTTTCAGCCCTGTTTGTATTACAGCTTTTTCAGCCCTGCCATTTGACAGGTCCCAAGTTCTTGTCCTGCATCCAGGAAGAACAAGGTATGCAGACAAGTGGAGGGTGAGCAAGGCGAAGAGGAGCTTTATTGAGTGACAGAATAGTTCAGAAGAGATCCTGGAGTGGGCAGCTCCTCTCCACAGGCAGGTCGTCATGTTGAGTGTTCAGCTCTCAGCACAGAGGAGGTCCTGGAGTGGGTAGCTCCTCTCTGCGGTTGGTCATCCCGACATCTGCAGCTCTCAGCAGAGAGGTGGCCCTGGAGGGGGTAGCTCCTAACTGCAGTTGGTCTTCCTGATGTCCATTTAGCTCTAGCTGAGCCGGGGCGTTTCTGGGACTCAGAGGGAAAGAAGTGCACACCAACTGGTCCACGGGTGGCCATGGGCAGGCCCAGAAAAGGCATCACAACTTCCCACTCCAGTCTGTGGGACTGGCAGCCCAGCCCCCAACCTTCAGGCCCTCCGTAGCCTGAAGGTGGGTCTCACCAGGGACCCGCCCCCTTCTGCCCAGGAGCTTTGTCTGCCTCCTGCTGCCATTTATGGTGTCCAAGCTGTTCGTGCCAAGGGGTGCCTGCAGGCCACTGCCAAGCTGCCCTCAGCCACCCCCTCAGCTTCCCTCCCATGTTCATCAGCACCCAAAGTCTGGAGGGGGCTGAGGCAGCAGGGGGTTGGCATGCAGCACTAACCCCAAGAGTGCACACAACCATCCAGACTGCAACAACGCCCAGGCTTGGCCCCAACCTTGCTCCAAGATCAGAGCAGGCGCCGGAGTAGGAAGAGGCCAGGCAGTGGAAGCAGACACTTCTGGGCCTGCGGGGACAAGGGAGGCCTTCCCAGACCCCCAGAGTGCAGGAATGCCAGGCTCCACAGTCATGACTTGGGCAGCTGTAGCTGCACCCAGAGGGCAGGACTCCTGCCTGCTCCCAGGCCCCTGCGAGAGCACAAGGAAGCCCAGGTCCACAGCCACAACTTGCAGCTGCACCCAGGGAGCTCCCATCCCACCAACTTAAAAGGGGTGGGATTCCCATTTGTCCCCAGCTTCCACCAGCTCTGTGGAATGTGCAGCCCCGGCTACACCTCCCCACTACAGCAGGTATGATGACAGTGGCCACTCCAGATGGGCTGCTGCTGCCATCACTGTGAACTGTATCTCAATAAACCTGTTTTTCTTAAAAGAAAAAAAATACAATAATTTGTTTTAAATAGATAGCAATCTAGCGGGGGTTTAAATGTCTGGAAATGTACATGACATTTAGTTTCTTTTATATTAGATTTGCATTATCGTTATACTTTTGGACAAATTCTTTAGAATGGCTACCACTTTATGTTCAACTCAAAATTATTTTCTACGTATTTTAGAGTAGTTTTTGAAAAGTATGACTTAAACATTTATGAATATAAGCGTTTCATGTCTAATTATAACAGAAACTGTAGTTCTAGTAACAATGTTCTTTCTAGTGTTTTCCAACTGCTCTCATTTCTATTCCTTTACTCTTATTGCTAACACCTGCCTGAAATAACTTCTCCAATATGTTCAACATGTTAAAGAAATCATTCTCCTTCCCAAACATACTGCTCTAGCTGTGTCTCCAAAATCTATAAGTGGAATCAAAACGCTAGATATCCAGTGTATGTGTGAAGGAAGGATGTGTGATTCTTCTTTTCAAATTGAATAACTGAAATTTAGTGACCTAGGTTTCCCATTCAAGATATAAAGGGGGTGAGGAGTATAAGTAGCCTCAAATATAAATTCATATTTAACCTCCAATTTTTCCTTAGTAGCTTCCAATTACAGACTGGCATTTCAAGTGTTTGTTGGAATTTACCTGCATTTTTAAGTGTCTTGTAACTGAAAAGTCTTCAGATGATAGTCTCAGACGTGGCCAGAAACAGAATTACAATCTAACTTAAATTATACCAAAAGTTGTCTTTAAAAGAAAAAAAAAACTGAATGGCCAACCCTTGGATCAAAATCCTTTAGCAACTCCTATGATGTAGGGAAATTAAAAGTCCAAACTATTTGACACGATATTCAAGGCCTACTTGCTTGTCCCAAATTCTCTTTCCTACATTATCTTCTAAAAGTATTGTTTCACCTTTCAAATATAGATCTAAAATCCAATGAAATTAATTGTACTGTATGGTGTGTAGAGGAA
Organism: Papio anubis; assembly: GCF_008728515.1. Lineage (NCBI taxonomy): Eukaryota > Metazoa > Chordata > Mammalia > Primates > Cercopithecidae > Papio > Papio anubis. The sequence goes on from NC_044989.1 coordinate 23,484,838, forward strand.
TCCAGGTTTTTTTCCCACCAAAGAGATATCCAATTTTCCCAGCATTATTTATAGAAAAGGTCATCTTTTCCTAACAGCATCTGCACTGCCTCTTTTACCATAAATTAGGCATCCATATGTGTGTGCATTTATTTATGGCTCTGGGCTCCGTTCCATTCATCTATTTGTCTAGTCTTCTGCCAATATCAAATTTTCTTAACCCTAAGAGGCCTTAATGACTAGTAGAGCAAGTGTTCCCACCTTATAGAAGAAAAGGTAATTGGAAAATATTTCTTTCCATTTATTTAATCTTTAATGTTTGCCAATCAAGTTTTAATATTTTCTGCATACACGTAACATGAGACTTCTTAGACTTACTCATAGAAACTTTTTGCTAATGAGATTGCAAATAGTAACTTTTCATTTTTACACAATTACTAGCAACAAAAATACAAAATTTGTTTATATTGATTGGTCTAAACTTCCTAACATCTATCTACAGATTGCTTTGCAATTCCTACATACATAATTGCATCATCTACAAATGATAAGAGTATTGTTTTTCCCTCTTCAATATGCATACCTCGTATAGCTTTGTCTGCAACAATGCCCAGGCTTGGCCCCAACCTTGCTCCAAGATCAGAGCAGGTGCCGGAGTGGGGAGAGGCCAGGCAGTGAAGCAGACACTTCTGGGCCTGCAGGGAAAAGGAAGGCCTTCCCAGACCCCCAGAGTGCAGGAATGCCAGGCTCCACAGTCATGACTTGGGCAGCTGTACTGCACCCAGAGGGCAGGACTCCTGCCTGCTCCCAGGCCCCTGCAAGAGCACAGGGAGGCCCAGGTCCACAGCCACAACTTGGGCGATCTATAGAACAGTATAGATATATACTGTGATCTATAGAATGTATTGGTCAGAAGTATTCATAGCAAAACAAACACACTTGTCATATTCCCCATGTTATAAGAAAAGGTTTCATGTTTGAACATTAAGTCTGTTTGTTGTAAGTTTTTCTGTAGCTACCTTTAAGGAAACACTTTATATTCCTTGTTCTCTAAGATGAAGACTTTATTATGACTAAGTATTGAATTGTATCAAACATTTCTTCCACATCTATTGAGGTGATCCTCTTGATTTTTCTATAATATGAAAATGTGATAAATTAACATTAACTGACTTCTCTCATATTAAATAAACCTCGTATATTTGAAATAAAATCAATTTAGTCATAATATATTATCCTTTTTATATCTTCCTGATGTAAAGCTCTACCAATCTGTTTAGGATTTTTATATACATGTTCACAAGTGAGACTGGGTTCCAATGAATTTTCTCATACCAAGTTTTATGAAGGTATAATTGACATACAAAACCCCGCACATATTTAAAGTATACATTGTTAAGTGTTGAAGTATGTATACCCTGTGGAACCATCACCACAACTAAAATAAGTTAACATATCCATTATGTTCTTCCTCATACTCCTTAGTTCTCCATCCATACTGACCCTCCTTGTCCTCTTTTACCCAACCCCTGGGGAACCATTCATCTGTATTCTGTCACTACAGATTACTTTGCATTACTTAAAATTTTATATACATGGGATCATACAGTAAGTACTCTTTTTATTCCTGGATTCTTACATTCGGCATATTCTGAGATTCATCTATGTTACTCGTATGATAATAGTTTATTCTTTTTAACTGCTAAGTAATATTCCATTATATGGATATACCACAATTTATTTATCCATTCATATATTGATGGCCACCTGGATTGTTTTCAGTTCTGGGATATTACCAAAAACCTGCTATAAACATTGACATACAAGTCACAGAATTTTCCCCTGTGTTTTTTCTAAAAGATCTCCTTTCACCTCTTAAGCTTAGGCCTTTATGCTCTTAATCTTTGATGTCTTAAAAAACCAAAACATTACATTTTGCATTCCTAATATTGCTTATCTGTCTTCTTTTTATCATGACCAAGCATGCCAGAGGTTTGTCAGTTTTTTCAAAGAACCAACTTTATTAGTTTTTTTCAAAGAACCAACTTTTGGCCTCCTTGATTTCTACTATATCTTTGTTTTCAGTTCACATATTGTTGGGTATGATTTTTGTCTTTACAACACAGGTCATTTAGACTTTGGAGCTATAGTTCTTAATTATGAACATAAAATTATCTGCTTATCTTTTTTGTTATTTTTCTGTTTTGCATATTACCAAACTTTAGAAAATTAGTTAAAATGTGCTTTAAGGCACAATATAGGATCAGTTTTCATAAACCTGGTATATGTTTGAAAAGAGTGTCCATTCTATATGTCTTAGATAAGAATGTCCATTAGATCAGATTCTTGAAATGTGGTGGTTCAAATTAATCTATAGAGCATTAAATGATCTTTTTGCTCAGCCTGATCTATCAATTACTGAGAGATGCACAGAATCTCTCCCACAATGATTATCAATTTGACTCTTCTACCTCATAGTTCTGTCAATTTTTGTTTTACATAGTTTGAACTGTAGTTATTAGGGAATTACAGATTTTAAATTGTTACTTTTAAGACAGGGTCTCACTCTGTCATCCAGGATGGAGTGCAGTGGCACGATCATGGTTCACTGCAGCTTCGACCACCCAGGCTCAAGCAATCCTCCTACTCAGCCTCCTGAGTAGCTAGGACTACAGGCATGCACTACCAAGTATGGCTATTTTTTTTTCTTTCTGTATATATGGGTTCTCATTATGTTGCCCAGGCTGGTCTTGAACTCCTGGGCTCAAATGATCCTCCTACCCTTAGCCTCCCAGAGTGCTGGGATTATAGGCATGAGCCACCATGCCTGGCCTAATTGTTATATCTTCTAGTAAACTGAAACTTTTATCATTATAAGATTTCCTTTTTATATGCACAGTAATGCTTTCTGATTTATGGTCTATTTTGTCTAAAATTAATGTAGCAACACCAACTGTTAGTATTTATGTGATATAATTTTATACTATTTAATGGATTTAACTATTGTGGACATTTCATATAAACAGAATCATACAATGTGTGGCCTTTTGTGTCTGGCTTATTCCACATAGTATAACATCTTCAAGATTCATCCATGGTGTGGCATGTGCCAGAATTTTTCTTTTCTTTTCTTTGTGGAGGGATGGGGTCTCACTCTGTTGCCCAGGCTGGAGTACGGTAGTATCATCACAACACACTACTGCCTTGACCTTCTAGGCTCAAGCAATCCTCCCATCTCAGCCTCCCAAGTAGATGGGACCAGAGATAAAGGTCACAACACCCAGCTAATTTTTTTTAGTATTTGTAGAGACACTACCTCGTTATGCTGCCCAGGCTGATCTCAAACTTCTAGGCTCAAGCAATTCTCCCACCTTGGCTTCCCAAACTGCTGGAATTACAAGTGTGAGCCACCACACCCATCCAGAAGTGCATTCCTTTTTAAGGCTGAATAATATTTCATTGTATGGATATACCACATTTCATTTACCTATTCATTGGTTGATGGACATTTGGGTTATTTCTACTTTTTGGCTAGTGTGAGTAATGCTGCTATGAATATTTGTTTTTGTGCTATTTCTTTCCACTATTTTACTTCGAATCTTTTTGTATCCTCACATGTAGATGTCTTGATTATAAACAAAACATCATTATTATTTTGTTTTTTTGACAATCTGACGATCTTTGTCTTTTAACAAGAACATTTACTCCCCTTATATTTCAGGTCATTATTGATATATTTGGGTTTAAATCTATAATCATATTTTGTGCTATTTTCCCCATTGGTTATATGATTTCCCTCACTTCTCTTCTTGATTGTTTTTGGATTGACTTTTAAAAATTATTCTATTTTCCCCCACTAACAGTTTTGGAATTACACATTATGTTTCTATTTTACCAATGATTACTCTAGAAATTCAAACCTGCATACTGGATACCCAAGAGTTCTACTTGCAGGTTATATTAAAGTCCCAATCAGAGCATCCCTCAGAAAACAACTACAAAGCCTATGTATTATAATACAGGAACATACACCTGACGTTTCTGGTGAGTAAACAGAGACAGATGGGTTCTGGTGGGAGTTCATGGTCACTCAGAGAATGGAAACATGGTGGGAGTTCTTAGTCACTTGGAAAAGAAAAAGTACGTTTCCTTCTCTCTAGCTTTTAGTCTGGGGACTAACTGCAGTGAGGGGGAGAGAGAATATGCAGTAGAGGTTCAGGGGGGTGCCTTATTAACTTTTCAGCATGAGAGTCTAGAAAAGAGAAGGTAGGAAGTTATTAATATTAAAGAATAAGGGTGATCACACAAGGGCAAGAGCTAGTAAGGACACTCCAAACTCAGTTTACCCAGATTTCTAGCTGGTCCTGAACAACAAAGCAGGGAGCAGACTCAAAGATCTAGCTAAAGACAAAAGGTCTCAAAGGAGATCAAAGCTCCCAGTCAAGAAACTGAATGCATTCTAAGCCTAACTCAGAAAATTGTCTCCTAAGAAAATGTGGCTCATAAAATAAAAATAACAGAATCCAGAGTCCAAAAACTAGCAATAACAATATCCAGGACACAATCCAAAACTGCCCAACAAATTAAGAATCAATAAAAGAACACGTTCTCAGGAGAAAAGAAAACCAAGTGGGTCTAACAGTGAGATAAACCAGATGTTGAAGCTAACACAAGATAATTTTAAAGCAACTATTGTAACTAAGCTCAATGAAATAAAATAAAACATGCTTAAATGCATGAAAATCACATTGGAAAAACAGAAACAATGAAAAACAAATGTAAGTCCTAGAACTGAAAAATACAATTTCCGAAATAAAAAAAATGTGTTGGATGAACATCACAAAATGGACATGACAAAGCAAAAATAAGTGAAGATTGACTAAAGACAGACAAATAAAAATTATCCAAGGTGAAAACAGAAGAGACTGAAAAATGACAAATTTGTAGATACAAAACGACAAGCACCATCAGAAAGAAAGCCACACAGAGGCATGTCATGGCTAAACTGTTGAAAGTAAAAGATATAGAGCAAGATATTGAAAGCAGCAAGAAAAAACCCAAGTATTACAAAATGTGGAAACAACAATCTAATTAATGGCTCTCCAATTATACGCTATGATGCAGGCAGATGGAATCCTGGCAGAGGCCAGCTAACTCACTAAGTGCAAGAGTTGGAGTTGAGATTCCAGGGAGAACAAGATGACTAGAGTCTACAGAAAGAGTACCACAGAGGAGACTGCTCCACAGAAAGAAAACTCAGGAAATGTGCAGAAAACTCCTCAGCTCTTCAATCAAATATAAATCAGTATATACATGTGATGAAACTACCCAAGGCTTGGGGAAAAAAAAACACTCAGAAGAACTAAAAGTAAGAGTACTCTACACTCACAGAGAACCAGGAATAGTGCCAGTTCCCACCCGCCAAACTGGTAAACCTCATGACTCACAGGTCATTGCCCGTGAATACACAAAAGGATACTGCATCAGTAGCAGGGAACAATTAGTCCTACACTGAGGGCTACTCAAGATCCATATCACAAATCTTGTTTTGGTTTTTGTTTTTTTGAGATAGAGTCTCACTCTGTCAACTAGGCTGGAGTGCAGTGGTGCCATCTCAGCTCGCCGCAACCTCCACTTCCTGGGTTCAAGTGATTTTCCTGCTTCAGCCTACCAAGTAGCGGGGATTACAGGCACCCGCCACCATGCCCAGCTAATTTTTTGTACTTTTAGTAGAGACAGCGTTTCACCATGTTGGCCAGGCTGGTCTCAAACTCCTGACCTCAGGTGATACAATCGCCTCGGCCTTCCAAAGTGCTGGGATTACTGGTATGAGCCACTGCGCCCAGCAGACAAATCTTAAAAGCAAGATTCCAAAGAATCAAACTGTTTTCAAGTAGATTAACTGTGTCTCAAAAGGAAAAAAACAAAACAAAACACAACAAAACCACTTCAAGAATATCTACTTACAGAAACATAGCTAGCACTCAACAAGGTAAAATTTACATCTGGCATCCAATAAAAATTGCAAAGCATGCAATGAAACAGGAAAACACAATCCATGAGAAAAATCAATAAAATAAAACTAACCCAGGACTACAATATGAGAATTGGCAGACAAAGACATTAAAGTAGGCATTATAACTATATTCTAGATATTGAAAAGTTCTATATATATAGATGAAAACAGAAACATGAGGCAAAAACATAATGAATGGGATTAATAGCAGATTAGACATTTCAAAAGAAAAGATTAGTGAACTAAAAGTCACAGCAACAGAAACCAACCAAAATGAAACACAGAAAAGATAATTTAAAGCAAAATTAACAAAGTTTCAGCAAACTATGGGACAACATCAAGAAACTTAACATATGTGTAGTTAGAGGCCCAAAAGGAAAGAGGAGACAGGAGGTGGGGAGGACAGAAAAAATAATGAAGAAATAGCGGCCAAAAACTTTACAAGTTTGATGAAAAACACACCCAAGAAGTTCAATCCAAGAATGGGAAAAAGGGAGAAAACTCCACCAACATATATCATTAAATTGCACAAAACCAGTGAAGAAGGAAAAAAAAATTAAATGCAACCAGAAAAAAGATACATACAAAGAAACACAAATAGAAATAAAAGCAGAATTCATTACCGAAGCAACACAAATGAAAAGAAGGAAGATCATCTTCAAAGTATGGAAAGAAAAAGAAAAAAGTGTCAACTTCAAATTCTATACCCAGAGAAAATACTCTTCAAAAACAAAGCCTAAGTTCTCAAAAAGTCAAACATAAAACTACCATACTGCCTAGCAGTTTCACTCCTTATCTCCACCCAAGAGCGATAAAAAATATATGTACTACACAAACATTTCCATTGAACATTCACAGTAATATTCATAATAGCCCAAACTGGAAACAACCTAAATGTCCATCCAGTATGTTGTACAGTCATACAATAAGAATATTGTTCATCAATAAAAAAAGAACAAGGCCGGGCGCGGTGGCTCACGCCTGTAATCCTAGCACTTTGGGAGGCCGAGGCGGGCGGATCATGAGGTCAGGAGATTGAGACCATCCTGGCTAACACGGTGAAACCCTGTCTCTACTAAAAATACAAAAAATTAGCCGGGTCTAGTGGCAGGTGCCTGTAGTCCCCGCTACTCGGGAGACTGAGGCAGGAGAATGGCGTGAACCCGGGAGGCGGAGCTTGCAGTGAGCCGAGATCGCGCCACTACACTCCAGCCTAGGCAACAGAGTGAGACTCCATCTCAAAAAGAAAAAAAAAAAAGGAAAGAAAGAACAAAATACTGACCCATACTATATCATGGATGTTCCTCAAAACCATTATACTCAGCAAAAAAAGCCAGACACGAGAAACCATAGTATATGATTTTAATAACACAAAATGTCTAGAAAAGGCCAATCTATACAGAGATTAGATTAGTGGCTGGCTGTGGGCAGGAAAAGGAATTTACTGTAAACGGGCATGCTGGATTTTTTTTTTTCTGAGACAGGATCTCACTCTCTCACCCAGGTTAGAGTGCAGCGGTACAATCAAAGCACACTGCAGCCTTGACCTCCCGGGCTCAAGCAATCCTCCCATCTCAGCCTCCCCAGTAGTTGAGACCACAGGCGTGCACCACCACACCCAGCTAATTTTTGTAGTTTTTGTAGAGACCAGATTTCACAGTGTTGGCCAGGCTGGTCTCAAATTCCTGGGCTCAAGCGATCTGCCTGCCTCAGCCTCTCAAAGTGCTGGAATTACAAGCATGAGTCACCACACCCAAACTCATGCTGGATCTTATTAGGGGTAAAAAGATGTTCTAAAATTGATTTATATCAATAGTATTACCACTTCGTTGAGGTACTCTAAAAATTACTATAACTATACACTTGAAATGAGTAAATTTTATAACATAAATATACCTCAATAAAGCTGTTTTGGCCAGACGCAGGGGGTTATGCGGGCAGATCACTTAAGCCCAGGAGTTTGAGACTAGCCTGGGCAACCTGGTGAAACCTTATCACTACTAAAAATTCAAAAAGTGGCCGGGCACAGTGGTTCACGCCTGTAATCCCAAACTTTGGGAGGCTGAGGCAGGTGGATCACAAGGTCAGGAGTTTGAGACTAGCCTGGCCAATATGATGAAACCCTGTCTCTACTAAAAAATAAAAAAATTAGCCAGGCGTAGTGGTGCATGCCTGTAGTCCCAGCTACTTGGGAGGCTGAGGCAGGAGAATCACTTGAACCTGGGAGGCGGAGGTTGCCATGAGCAGAGATTGTGCCACTGCACTCCAGCCTGGGCAACAGAGCAAGACTCCATTTCAAAAAAAAAAAAGTTAGGTGGGTACAGTGGCACACATATCTGTGGCCCCAGCTATTTGGGAGGCTAAGGTGGGGGGATCAGTCGAGGCTACAGTGAGCCATGATTATGCCACTGCACTACAGCCTTGGTGAAGGGAATGAGATCCTGTCTCAAAAACAAAACTGTTTTTTCGTTTTTTTGTTTTTTGTTTTTTAATGTGTTTTCGGCCAGATGCGGTGGTTCACACCTGTAACCCCCGCACTTTGGGAGGCCGAGGCGGGTGGATCACGAGGTCAGGAGTTCGAGACCAACCTGGCCAATATGGTGAAACTGCATCTCTACTTAAAAAAATACAAAAATTAGCCAGGCGTGGTGGCACGCACCTGTAGTACCAGCTACTCAGGAGGCTGAGGCAGGAGAATCGCTTGAAACCGGGAGGCAGAGGTTGCAGTGAGCCGAGATCGCACTACTGCACTCTGACCTGGGCAACACAGTGAGACTTCATCCCAAAAAAAAAGTGTTTTCAGATATGGAAAAGCCAAAAGAACTTGTCACTTGCAGGCCCACACTGTAAGAAACATATGCATAAAGAAACTGATACCAAATGGAAATATGAACATCTACAAAAGAATACAGAGCACCAGAAATGGTAAGTATAATAAATATTTAAGATATTTTCATTTACCTTTCTTCAAAAGTTTTTTTTTTTTTTTTTTTGAGACGGAGTCTCGTTCATCACCCAGGCTGGAGTGCAGTGGCGCGATCTCAGCTCACTGCAAGCTCCACTTCCCAGGTTCATGCCATTCTCCTGCCTCAGACTTCTAAGTAGCTGGGACTACAAGCGTCCGCCACCACGCCCGGCTAAGTTTTTGTATTTTTTTTTTAGTAGAGACGGGGTTTCACCGTGTTAGCCAGGATGGTCTCGATCTCCTGACCTCACGATCCGCCCGCCTCAGCCTCCCAAAGTGCTGGGATTACAAGTGTGAGCCACCGCACCCGGCCTACATTTCTTCAAAAGGTTTTAAAGTTTTAAAAATAAAATGTATGAGGCCGGGCACAATGGCTCACGCCTGTAATCCCAGTACTTTGGTAGGCCAAGGCAGGCAGATCACTTGAGCTCAAGAGCTCAAGACCCTGTCTCTACTAAAAATACAAAAATTAGCCGGGCATGGTGGCGTACACCTGTAATTCCAGCTACACAGGAGGCTCAGGCAGGAGAATCGCTTAAACCCAGGAGGTGGAGATTGCAGTGAGCCGAGACTGCGCCAATGCACTCCAGCCTGGGTGCCACAGCGAGACTCTGTCTCAAAAAATAAAAATGTATGACAATAGCACAAACCTCAGGAGAAGAAAAATGCAAGTATACTATTTCAAGGTTCCCATATTGTATATGAAATGGTCTATCATCAATTAAAGGTAGATGGTTACAAGTTAAAGACATATACCATAAACTCTAAAGTTACTACGAAAATAATAAACAGTAATGGCTAATAAGCCAGCAATGGAAACAAACTGGAATCATAAAAAATACTCAACTAATCCAAAAGAAGGTGGAACAATAGGAAAAGGAAAACAAGAATCAGATAGCCTAATAGAAAATCATCTAGATGATAAATTTAAACCTAACCATATCAACGATCACAATAAATGTGTAAGTGTCCATTTTGAAGGAAATGGTATTTTCATTGTCTTGATTGTAGTTATGGCTTCACAAGTACATATGTATGTTAAAGCCTTCCAAGTTTTACTCTTTATCAATGTCAGTATTGTGTACATATGTATCATATATATTTCATGTCAATTATACCTCAATAAAGCTCTTTTTAAAAATCAATAGCAAAATTGAGACCCTAAAAAAAAACTTTCAAAGTTTCAAAGTGTTTTTTAAAAAGGCAAAAAAGAAACGAAAAAGAGCAGACACAAATAGAAAATGCAAATGCAATGATCCCCAATTCAAATATATTAATAATTACATTAAACACTGACTAAACAAATTAAAATTAAGAGACAGTGCAATTAAGAAAATAAGACCCAACTTTATACAGTCTATGAACAAGACAGGTTGAAAGCAAGTTAATGGCAAAAAACATACCACACAAACAGCATGAAGTCTAGAATAGGTGAATTATTATCTGATAAAAACAGATTTCAAAATTAAGTGCATTATGAGATAAACGTGGACATTTCATAATATAGGAAAGCAATATCAACATAAAGACGCAATAAATGTGTATGAAACTAATATAAAATTTCAAAATATGTGAGACAAAAACTGGCAGAATTAAACGGACAAAGAAACAATTCATCATAGCTGGACATTTTAACATACTTGTCTCTGCAATCAATAGAATTAGACCAAAACATCTGTAAGAACACAGAAGAGGCCAGGCGCAGTGGCTCATGCCTGTAATCCCAGCACTTTGGGAGGTCGAGTCAGGCAGACCACTTGAAGTCAGGAGTTCAAGACCAGCCTGGCCAACATGGTGAAACCTCATCTCTACAAAAATACAAAAATTAGCTGGGCATGGTGGTGCGTGCCTGTAATCCCAGCTACTCAGGGGGCTGAGGCAGGAGAATCACTTGAACCTGGGAGATGGAGGTTGCAGTGAGCCAGACAGAGCCACTGCACTCGAGCCTGGGCGACAGAGTGAGACTCTATCTCAAAAAAACAAAAAAAACAAAAAACAAGGAAAAAAACCCACAAAAGAGTCTGCATAACACTATTAACACCTTGTCTTATTTTATAATTATAGAACACTATGCCATAAATAGCAGAATACAAATTCACAGGACACACTGGGACATAAAGGAGAACGCAATAAATTTAAAAATGATTTTAATACAAAAAAAAATTAGCCAGGCATGGTGGCATGCACCTGTAGTCCCAGCTACTCAGGAGGCTGAGGCAGCAGAATGGCATGAACCCGGGAGGCGGAGCTTACAGTGAGCTGAGATCATGCCACTGCACTCCGGCCTGGGCGACAGAGCGAGACTGTCTCAAAAAAAAAAAAAAAGAAAAGACTTTTTAAGAGTTATGATCTCTAGATCACAATAAAACTAAATTAGAATAACAATAAAATAATCAGGAAAAATAACCACAGCTATTTGTATATTAAATACACATCTAAATTAAATACACAATGATTGCGTCAAAGAAAAAATGACAAGAGATCTGGAAATTATTTTGAACTGAATGACAGTGAATACATGTCAAAAACTGTGGGATATAGCTAAAGCATTGCTTAGAGGGAAATTTTACAGGTTTCAATGCCTATATTAGAAAAAAAGAAAAGTTTCAATCAATTCCTAAGCTTCCATCTTAATCTGAAAAAGGGAGTTAAATTAAAAATAAACAGAAAAGACTTGGAAGACCTGAAATACGTATTGCTATATAAAAGAAGCCAATGTGAAAAAACTACATACTGTTTGATTCCAACTATATGACATTGTGGAAAAGGCAAAATTATGGAGATAGTAAAAAGATCAGTGGTTGCTGGGGAGAGAGGGATGGCTCTGCAGGGCACAAGAGAAGGAGGGATGAATGAATAGATAGAGCACAAAGGATTTGGGGGAAGTGAAAATATTTTGCATGATACTGTAAGAGCCGATACATGTCATTACACATTTGTTGAAACCCTAAAACTGCCTGCTATGAGTGGAATGTTTCTATTCCCCTAAAATTCATACATTGAAACCTAATCACCAAAGTAATGTTGTTAAGAGGTATTAAGAGTTAAGAGCTAAGGTGTTAAGAGTATTAAGAGGTGGAACCTTTGGGAGGTAATTAGGTCATAAGGGCAAAACTCTCATAAAGAGGATTCCTGCCTTCATAAAAGAGACCTGAAAAAGCTAGCTGGTCTTTTCTACCATTTAAGGACACAAGAGAAGTCATCAGAACCAGAAAGCAGGTCCTCACCAGACACTAAATCTGCTGGCACCCTGATCTTGGACATCCCAGCCTCCAGAAATATGACAAATAATGTTCTGCTATTTCTAAGCTACCTAGTTTATAGAGATTTTTTGTTTTCCGAGACAGGGTCTCACTCTGTCACCTAGGCTGTAGTGCAGTAGCACGATCATGGCTCACTGCAGCCTTGACCTCCCCAGGCTCAAGTAATCCTCTCACCTCAGCCTCCCAAGTAGCTGGGACCAGAGGCACACCACACCCTACTAATTTTTGTACTTTTAGTAGAGACAGGGTTTCACCACGTTGCTCAGGCTGGTCTCAAACTGCTGAGCTCAAGAGATCCACTGTCGTTGGCCTCCCAAAGTGCTGGAACTACAGGTGTGAGCCACTGTGCCCAGTAATGAATAGTCTATTTTTAAGACCATTTGTTAGAGCAGTTTAGGTTAACAGCCGAATTGAGAAGGAAATACAGAGAAATACAGAGACTTTTCATATGTCCCCCGTCTGCCCCTTGATATGTATACACATGCCTCAACAAAGTGGTGCACTTATTTCAACTGATGAACCTACAATGACACATCACAATCTACAAAGTCCACAGTTTACATTAAGGTTCATGCTTGATGATAAGGTTCTGTGAGTCTGGACAAAGAAATAATGACATGGATCCACTCTTACAATATAACACAGACTATTTTCACTGCCCTAAAAATCTTTTATACTCTGCCTATAAGTCTTCCTCAGTCTACTAATTTTTTAAAAAATAAGGAAAAAGGTAGTATAAAATTGGAAACAAAAATAATAGTGGAAAATCTATGAAAACAGAAGCTGTCTCTTTGGGAGGGAAAGGACCAATAAAATTGATAATCCTCTAGCCAGAATAATCAAGAAAAAAAAAAAAAAGGAGGGCTGGGTGCGGTGGCTCAAGTCTGTAATCCCAGCACTTTGGGAGGCCAAGGCAGGTGGCTCACCTGAGGTCAGGAGTTCAACACAAGCCTAATCAACATGGTGAAACTCTGTCTCTACTAAAAACACAAAAATTAGCTGGGCATGGTGGCAGGCGCCTGTAATCCCAGGTACTCAGGAGGCTGAGACAAGAGAATCGCTTGAACCCAGGGGGTGGAGGTTGCAGTGAGCCGAGATCACGCCATTGCACTCCAGCATGGGTGACAGAGTGAGACTCCATCTCCAAAAAACCAAAAAACAAAAAATTCTAAAATTCAATCAAAATAATGTTCTACCTTAATAGAATACAGGAGAAATGCCGTATGATCAATTCAAAAGAGACAGGAAAAAAGTATATGTATGTTACAAAGTTCAGTACTCTATCCCAGTAAAATAAACTCTCACAGCAAACTAGGAATGTAGTGGAAATCCCTCAATGTAATAAAGGGCATTGATGAAAAACTTAGTTAAAATCACATTCAACGGTAAAAGTCTCAATGTTTTATAGCCAATGAAGAAACCAGGCAGTTATATCCATTATCACCATTATTATTTAACTCTGAATTCTAGCCAAAGTAAGAAAGAGAAATAAAAGACATAGATTGGAAAGGAAGAAGTAAAAGTATCTTTATGTGCAGATAAGGTATATGTATAAAACCGTAAGGAAACCACAAAATAGCTAACAGAACTAACAAATGAATTTAGCAAGGTTGTGGAAACAAAGTCTATAAACTCAATTGTATTTTTATAAATCAGCAGTAATCAATTAGAAAATAAATTTTCTTTTAAAACTCCATTCACATTAAATGAACAATAAAGTATTTAGGGATGATAAAAGATGCCTAAGATCCTTAGGCGAAAAACCATAAGACACAGGAAAAGGAAATTAAAGAATACCTAAATAAATGAACAGAATTACCATGTTCATAGACTGAAAGACGAATAAGGATGCAATTCTTCCCAAATAGATCGAAGGACTAAATGCAATCCCAAATAAATCCCAACAGTCTTTTCTAAAGAAACTGACAAGAGGCTTTAGAAATGTATATGGAAAGATAATAGATGACTACAACAATTTTGAAAAAGAACAAGGTTGGAAGACTTACATTAAAACGAACTAATGTAATGCAACATTAATCAAGACAGTGGTATAAGGATACACCTGTGGATCAATGGCATCAACTAACAAATCTAGGAATAGACACACATTTATATGGCCAATTTTTGACAAAGACGTGCCAAGAAGTTTAACAAAGTAAACTCTTCAATATATGGTTCTGGAACAAATGAGTATCTGTATAAAAAAACAGACTGGGCGTGGTGGCTCACGCCTGTAATATCAGCACTTTGGGAGGCTGAGGCAGGAGAATCACCTGAGGTCAGGAGTTGAAGACCAGCCTGGCTAACATGGTGAAAGATCATCTCTACTAAAAACACAAAAATTCGTCAGGCGTGGTGGCACACACCTGTAATCCCAGCTACTCAGGAGGCTGAGGCACAATAATTGCTTGAACCTGGGAGGTGGAGGCTGCAGTGAGCTGAGATCGCACGACTGCACTCCAGCTTGGGCAACAGAGTGACACTCCATCTCAAAGGGGAAAAAAAAAAGGCCGGGCACGGTGGCTCATGCATGTAATCACAGCACTTTGGGAGGCCGAGGCGGGCAGATCATGAGGTCAGGAGATCGAGACCATTCTGGCTAACACAGTGAAAACGTGTCTCTACTAAAAAATACAAAAAAATTAGCCGGGCATGGTGGCGGGCACCTGTAGTCCCAGCTACTCCAGAGGCTAAGGCAGAAGAATGTCGTGAACCCAGGAGGCGGAGCAAGCAGTGAGAGCATTTCCTTTGAGCCGAGATCGCGCCACTACACTCCAGCCTGGGCGACAGAGCGAGACTCTGTCTCAAAAAAAAAAAAAAAAAAAAGAATATCTGTATAACAAAATAAACTTCAGTCCACACCTTAAACTATCTACAAAAATTAACTCAAACATTCACCTATAATTGATACACAAACTTAAAATGAATCATTAACTTAAATATTAAGAGCTAACACTGGCTGGGCATGGTGGCTCACGCCTGTAAGCCAGCACTTTGGGAGGCCGAGGTGGGTGGATCACCTGAGGTCAGGAGTTCTAGACCAGCCTGGCCAACATGGTGAAACCCTATCTCTACTAAAAATACAAAAATTAGCCAGGTGTGGTGGCAAGCACCTGTAATCCCAGCTACTCAGGAAGCCGAGGCAGGAGAATGGCTTGAACCTGGGAGGTGGAGGTTACAATGAGCCAAGATCATGCCATCGCACTCCAGCTGGGGGACAAGAGCGAGACTTCATCTCAAAAAAAAAAAAAAAAGGCTAACACTATTAATATTTCAAAGACAATATCCAATAAAAATTATTGCCACACTTATTTAGGCAGTTTTTCTCAAGCAGAACACAAAAGGCACAGATATATTTTTTAAATCTACATGGTGGCTTTATCAAAATTAAAATCCTTGACTCTTCAAAAGTCCTAACTAAGCAAACAAAGATACAAAGCACGACACTGGAAAAAAATTTCAAAACAAAGACTGGGCCAGGGGTGGTGTCTCATGCCTGTAATCCCGGCACTTTGGGAGGCCAAGGCAGGCGGATCACTTGAGGTCAGGAGTTCAACACCAGTCTGATCAACATGGCAAAACCCTGTCTCTACTAAAAATACAAAATTAGCTGGGCATGGTGGCGCATGCCTGTAATCCCAGCTACTCGGGAGGCTGAGCCAGGAGAATCGCTTCAACCTGGGGCGTGGAGGTTGCAGTGAGCCGAGATTGCACCACTGCACTCCAACAGGGCAAAAGAGCAAGACTCTGTCTCAAAAAAAAAAAAAATACAAGGACAACAAGACACACAATCTACTTTCTGGTCTCAAAAAGTGGGGCAAAAGATTTTAACAGACATTTCACAAATGAAAATATATAAACGGGCCGGGCGCGGTGGCTCAAGCCTGTAATCCCAGCACTTTGGGAGGCCGAGGCGGGCGGATCACGAGGTCAGGAGATCGAGACCATCCTGGCTAACACGGTGAAACCCCGTCTCTACTAAAAAATACAAAAAACTAGCCGGGCGAGGTGGCAGGCGCCTGTAGTCCCAGCTACTCGGGAGGCTGAGGCAGGAGAATGGCGTGACCCCGGGAGGCGGAGCTTGCAGTGAGCTGAGATCTGGCCACTGCACTCCAGCCTGGGTGACAGAGCGACACTCTGTCTCAAAAAAAAAAAAAAAAAAAAAGAAAATATATAAACGGGCAATAAACACAAAGATGCTCAATATCACTGGATGAATATTAAAGCTTAATATTATTTGTATTACTATTAATGCAAATTAAATCCATTACTGTACACCCACTAGGATGGCTAAAGTTAAAGACAGTTAACAACATCAATTGTTGGCAAGGATGAGGAACAACTCAAATTATCATACATTTTAGGAAAATAAAAATGGTAAAACCACTTTGGAAAACAATACAGTGTTACCTTACAAACTTAAACACCCATTTACCCTAGGCTCCAGAAATTCCTCTCTTAGGGATGTACCCAACAGAAAAGAAAACATGTCCACACAAAAACTTGTAAAGATGCTTTGAGAGGCCAAGGTGGAGGGCTCGCTTGAGACGAGGTGTCAGAAATCAACCAGGGCAACATAGCGAGACTCCATCTCTACAAAAAATACAAAAATTAGCCAGGTGGGGTAATGCATGCCTGTAGTTCTAGCTACTCGGGAGGCTGAGGCAGTAGGATCACTTGGGCCTAGAAGTTTGAGGTTACAGTGAAGTATGATCACACCATTGCACTCCAGCCTAGGTAAAAGAACGAGACCCAGTCTCTTAAAAATGCTTGGGGCACAGTGGCTCATGCCTGTAATCCCAGCACTTCAGGAGCCTGAGGTGGGTGGATCACAACGTCAGGAGTTCGCGACCAGCCTGGCCAATATGGTGAAACCCCGTCTCTACTAAAAATACAAAAAATTCGCCAGGCATGGTGGCATGTGCCTGTAATCCCAGCTACTTGGGAGGCTGAGACAGGAGAACTGCTTGAACTCAGGAGGCGGAGGTTGCAGTGAGCCGAGATTGCGCCACTGCACTCTAGCCTGGGTGACAGAGTGAGACTCCGTCTCAAAAACAAAAAAAACAAAAACAAAAAAACTTCAGACCAGAATTATTTCAATTTGGGATCTTTTTCAGATTTTGGGATATTTGCATTATATTTACCAGTGGAGCTTCCCAAATCCCAAAATCCAAAACTGAAAAAGCTTCAATGAGCATTTCCTTTGAGTGTCATGTGAGCATTCAAAAAGTTTCAAATGTTGGAACATTTCAGATTTCAGATTTTTGGATTTAGGATGCCCAACCTGTAGTAGCATTATCATAATAGCTAAAAATAAAAGTAAAACAAATCTCCCATCAGATGGTACATTGAAAAATAGAGGTATACACACACACATATACATTAAGGAATACTACTGAGGAGTGAAAAAGAATAAAATATTAGCATACATGACATGGAGGCCAGGCACAGTAGCTCACACCTATAACCCCAGCACTTTGAGAGGCTGAGGTGGGCGGATCATTTGAGGTCAGGAGTTCAAGACCAGCCTGGTCAACATGGTGAAACCCATCTCTACTAAAAATACAAAAATTAGCCGGGCGTGGTGGTGGGTGCCTATAGTCCCAGTTACTCAGTAGGCTGAGGCAGGAGAATCACTTGAGCCCAGGAGGCAGACGTTGCAGTGATCAAGCCACCGCACTCCAGCCTGGGTGACACAGTGAGACTCCATCTCAAAAAAAAAAAAGCATACATGACACGGAGAAATGTATTTTTTTTCTTTTTTTTTGAGACGGAGTCTCGCTCTGTCACCCAGGCTGGAGTGCAGTGGCGCAATCTCGGCTCACTGCAAGCTACGCCTCCCAGGTTCATACCATTCTCCTGCCTCAACCTCCCGAGTAGCTGGGGCTACAGGCGCCTGCCACCATGCCCAGCTAATTTTTTGTATTTTTAGTAGAGACGGAGTTTCACTGTGTTAGCCAGGATGGTCTTGATCTCCTGACCTCGTGATCCGCCCACCTAGGCCTCCCAAAGTGCTGGGATTACAAGTGTGAGCCACCACGCCCAGCCTACATGGAGAAATTTCAAAGCATTATGCTACTGCCACGCACAGTGGCTCAGGCATATAATCCCAGCACTTTTGGGAGGTGGAGGCAGGCAGACCACTTCAGGCCAGGAGTTAAAGACCAGCCTGGCCAATATGGCGAAACCCCACCTCTACTAAAAACACAAAAATTAGCCAGACGTGGCAGCACATGCCTGTAATCCCAGCTGCTTGGGAGGCTGAGGAACCAGAATCACTTGAACCCAGGAGGTGGAGGTTGCAGTGAGCCGCGACTGCGCCACTGCACTCCAGCCTGGGTGACAGGGTGAGACTGTGTCTCCAAAAACACCCAAAAAATTATGCTAAATTAGGATCAGACAACTTTTTCTGTAAAAGGTCAGATAGGCTGGACACAGTGGCTCATGCTTGTAATCTCAGCACTTCAGGAGGCTGATTGAGGAGGACGGTTTGAGGACAGGAGTTCAAAACCAGCCTAGGCAAGAGAGTAAGACCTCGTCTCTAAAACAAATTAAAAAAAAAAAAAAAATTAAAAGCCCACATAGTAAATGTTTTAAACTTTGCAAGGCATTTGGTCTCTCTCTCACAGCTGCTCAACTCTACTCTTGTAGCACAAAAGAAACCACATACAATGCTTAAGGAATGAACATGGTTGTATTCCAATATAACTTCATTTACCAAAACACACTGAGGCCTGAATTTGGCTCACAGGCTGTGGTGTGCTGACCCCTGTACTAAGAGAAAGAAGTAGTCCTCACAGACACAGATTATGTTTTAAATTTCTTTGTAAGCCTCACAGCACTTAGCTAAGGGCTAAGGCTAACTGCCAAGTCAATGGGTAAAAAAGAACTCAAGATAATCAGATAAGGAAAAATTACCTGTGGATCTGATCTTGTCTGCTAGAGCGAACTGGAGCTAATCCATCTATTTCATCAAAAAATATTATAGAAGGTCTCATCAAATATGCCTAGTAAAAAGAAAACAAATGATATTTATTATATTTGTTTTCATTTTTAAAATTATTATATTTTCTTAATAGGTAATAAAAGCAAATGGTACAACGTGCAGCAAGTATGAAGGAATATATAGCAAAGAGGAAATCTTACCACCCAGTCTCCAACAACCATGTCTCCCCAAGTAAGCAACCACCGTTTTCAGTTTGTTTATTCTTCCATACATACTTATACACAAACCAAAGTGTATTTTTTAAACACACATGATAGCACACTATACACATTCTTTTTATTTATTTATTTTAGGTTTTATTTTTGTTTTTTGGGGTTTTTTTTTTTTTTGAGACAGTCTTTCTCTGTCGCCCAGGCTAGAGTACAGTGGTGTAATCTTGGCTCACTGTGACCTCCGCCTCCCAGGTTCAAGTGATTCTCCTGCCTCAGCCTCCCGAGTAGCTGGGATTACAGGCATGCCCCAGCATACCTGGCTAATTTTTGTATTTTTAGTAGAGATGGGGTTTCATCATGTTGGCCAGGCTGGTCTCAAACACCTGACCTCAGGTAATCCACCCACTTCAGCCTCCCAAAGTGCTGAGATTACAGGTGTGAGCCACCGCACTCAGCCTACATATTCTTTTTATATAACAATGTATGTTAAGTAATTTCCATATAAGTACATAAAGACCTGTCTCATTTTTTTTTTTTTCCTTTCCTTCAGACAGGGTCTTACTCTGTCACCCAGGCTTGAGTTCAGTGGAATGATCACAGCTTACTACAACCTCAAATGCAAGCAATCCTCTTGCTTCAGCCTCCAGAGTACCTGGGACTACAGGCAGGGACCAACATGGCCAGCTAATTTTTAAATATTTGGAGAGATGGGTTTTCGCTATGTTGCCCAGGATGGTCTCAAACTCTTGGGCTCAAGTGACCCACCTCGGCCTGCCAATGTGCTGGGATTATAGGCCTGAGATACTGCGCCCAGCCTGCCTCATTCTTTTTCAACAGCTACATGATGTCCCACTGTATGGATATGCCATAGTTAAACCTGTCCCCTTCTTATGGATACTTAGGCTGTTTTCAATATTTTCCTATTAGCAACAATATTGTAATAAACAATAGTAAAGAAATAACTGTATTTACCATTTCATATGAGTATAAACATATTAATATAATAAATCCTAAAAGTAGAACTACTGGCTCAGAAGGCATGTGTCATTTCTAATCTAGTTAGATATTTGCAAACTGCCATCCACTGAAGTACCATTTTACCCTCTAACCAGCAATACTTAAGGGTGCTCACCAGCAATGTATTATCAAACTTACTGACCTTTGCTAATTTTTTAGGATAAAGAATGCTATCTCATTTTATTTTCAGTTCTTATTTACAAGATGAATATGTTATATATCCATAAAAGTCATTTATATTGCTTTTCCTATGTTGCCCATCACTTCACAAGACCACTAGTCTTTTGCTTAGTGAGTTCTAGAAGCTATTTATTTATTTATTTATTTATTTTTAATTTTTGAGACAGGGTCTCACTCTCTTACCCAGGCTGGAGTGCAGTGATGTAATCACATCTTACCTCAGCCTCCACCCGCTAGCTCAATCAATTCTCCCGCCTCAGCCTCCTAAGCAGCTAGGACTACAGGTCCATGCCAACACACCTGGCTAATTTCTGTATTTTTATAGAGACAGGGTTTCACCATGTTGCCCAGGCTTATTTATTTATTTTAAAGGTGAATGCTCTGTCTGTAAAAGGAAATGCAAATATTTTTCTGAAAAGAGTATCATTAATCTTTTGAATTAGTATTGCTATGGTTTGAGTTTGTCCCCTCCAAAACTCATGTTGAAATTTAATTGCCGGCCGGGCCTGGTGGCTCATGCCTGTAATCCCAGCACTTTGGGAGGTCGAGGCAGGCAGATCACTTGAGGTCAGGAGTTCGAGACCAGCCTGGCCAACATGGTGAAACCCCGTCTCTACTAAAAACACAAAAATGAGCCAAGCCTGGAGGTAGGCACCTGTAATCCCAGCTACTCGGGAGGCTGAGGCATGAGAATCGCTTGAACCCAGGAGGCAGAAGTTCCAGTCAGCCGAGATTGTGCCACTGCACTCCAGCCTGGGTGACAGAGCGAGACTCAGTCAAAAGACGAAAGAAAGGAAAGAAAGGAAAGAAAGGAAAGAAAGGAAAGAAAGGAAGGAAGGAAGGAAGGAAGGAAGGAAGGAAGGAAGGAAGGAAGGAAGGAAGGAAGGAAGGAAGGAAGGAAGAAAAGGAAGGAAGGAAGGAAGGAAGGAAGGAAGGAAGGAAGGAAGGAAGGAAGGAAGCAAGGAAGGAAGGAAGGAAGGAAGGAAGGAATGAATTTAATTGCCATTGTGATGGGTACTGGGAGGTAGGACCTTTAAAAATTATGTAGATCTTGAGACCTCCACCCTCATGAACGGACTAATGTGGCTGACATCAAAGGAGTAGATTCATTATTGTGAGAGTGGGTTCGCCCCCATCTTGTGCATTCTCTCTCTCTCTCTCTCTTTGCCCTTCCGCTATGTGATGCTGTCTTCTGTCACGTTATGACACAGCAAGGCACTGACCAGATGCCTTGATATTGGACTTCCTTGTCTCCAGAACTATGAGTCAATAAATTACTGTTCATTCTATATTACACAGTCTGTGATCTTCTAACAGCACAAAACAAAAGTAGGTATTTTGTTGCCAAGCAGAATCTTAAAATTTTTTTTATGTGCTAGATCTTTCCTTACATAGTTAGACCTCCCTACTCTGAGATTATAAACAAAATTCTCCCATGTTTTCATCTGGTACATTTACAGTGTCATTTTTCTCACTTAAGTATTAGATCTAGAAAGAATTTGATTTAAGGTGAATGAATATTAGATAACAAATGAGAAGTTTTTATCATATAATTTACTCAAATTTATGTGGCTTATGTTTCAAAATTAAAGCAAACTTTCAGTTCACAGGAAGGTCAGTTTGCTAAGGAAGAGATACGAATTTTCCATTTCTCCTGACTAATTGCACTAAACTTTAATGTTTCCTAATAATTTGAAATGAAAGACAATTCAGGCTGGGCATGGTAGCTCATGCCTGTAATCCCAGCACTTTGGGAAACCAAGGCAGGTGGAGCACCTGAGGTCAGGAGTTCCAGACTAGCCTGGCCAACATGGTGAAACCCCATCTGTACTAAAAATACAAAAATTAGCTAGGCATGGTGGTGCATGCTACGTAATCCCAGCTACGTGGGGAGGCTGAGGCAGGAGAATCACTTGAACCCAAGAGGCAGAGGTTGCAGTGAGCCAAGATCACGCCATTGCACTCCAGCCCGGGCAACAAGAGTGAAACTCTGTCTCAAAAAAAAAAAAAGATAATTCAACCACAAGATGGGGGTTTTGGGGAAAAAAAAGTTTAAAGAACTGGAATTATGGCCCATTGCAATGGCTCACACCTGTAATCCCAGTACTTTAGGAGTGTTGATCATTATTTTTATATACATGAAAACATGAAACAAACAGCTGGCTTTTTTTTTTTTTTTTTACAGCTACACCCTCACAGAATTGCAAAAAGGAGGTAGGGCATATTACTTCAAATATTTTGTGTCCTCTCAGTGAAATCTCATAATAGTCTAGTAAGATAGGTATTCTTTCTACCATTGCACAAAAAAGGCCACTAAAGATTAAATGTTTTGATTTACTTAATGTTATATTCAATGGTAAAGATAAATATAAACATTTCTGTGACACAGAAGGCCACTCTCTTAGCCAATACACAGTAGTGCCTTCATTTCACTTCGTGCATAGACCATATCCTTAACTTAGGAATGCAGAATCTTTCATTAAAAAAAAAAATCAGGAATACCAGCAATTTTCTGAAAAAATGAAGCAAACATTTTGACTATTCCTACCCACCAAGAAAACTACGAAACAGAAATAAAATAAATTTAGACAAAAGGAGTAGTATGATTTATGCTATGGTTTTAAATAAAACCAAGAGGTATCCCTAGTCCCAGTATGAAATGACTAAAAAGTGTAACTTTAAAATTTTTAAATTAATTCACTGAGTAATATGCCAGCATTGCCAAGCCAATTTTTCCTTCATCTATAAATGTTTATTTTTTATTGTTTAATTATTAATGAATTCTCTTGAAGCATTCAGACTGCATGTTTGACTTGCCATTAGACACTGGACACTTTCAAGGTAAAAATCTTTCTTACTCCTGGGCCGGGCGCGGTGGCTCAAGCCTGTAATCCCAGCACTTTGGGAGGCCGAGACGGGCGGATCACGAGGTCAGGAGATCGAGACCATCCTGGCTAACACGGTGAAACCCCGCCTCTACTAAAAAATACAAAAAACTAGCCGGGCAAGGTGGCGGGCGCCTGTAGTCCCAGCTACTCGGGAGGCTGAGAAAGGAGAATGGCGTAAACCCGGGAGGAGGAGCTTGCAGTGAGCTGAGATCCGGCCACTGCACTCCAGCCTGGGCGACAGAGCGAGACTCCGTCTCAAAAAAAAAAAAAAAAAATCTTACTTACTCCTTTTTCTAAATCCATTACCTAGCAGTTTTTGATACTATTAATAATTTTAAAATAGTATTGGGCCAGACACAGAGGCTCATGCCTATAATCCCAACACTTTGGGAGGCCAAGGCGGGAGGATGGCTTAAGGCCAGGAGTTCAAGACCAGCCTAGGCAATAACTTGAGACCCTGTCTTTCCAAAAAGTTAAAAATTAGGCAAGTGTGGCAGTGCACACCTGTAGTTCTACCTAGAGAGGCCAAAGCCAGAAGATCACTTGAGCCCAGGAGTTTGAGGTTGCAGTGACCTATAATCACATCCCTGCACTCTAGCCTGGGTGGCAAAGTGCAACCCTTTCAAAAAAAAAAAATGTGAAGTACTTTAGCAATTACAAAGGACTTTCACACACACCATCTTAGTAATGGGTGCTCAATGCTTGAAGTTATTTTTTATTTCATATGTATTTCCTCAGACATAATCAAATATATGCTGCATTGCCAAATATGAATGGCATCCTTCACTAAATCAATCAAAAGTGAATTTATATAGGGACTGATTTTTAATTTTTTTTTTTTTTTGAGAGACAGAGTCTCACTCTATCGCCCAGACTGTAGTACAGTGGTGTCATAATTGCTCACTGCAGCCTTGAACTCCTGGTCTCATGCAATCCATTTGCCGTGGCCTCTTAAAACATTGGGATTACACGTGTGAGTCACTGTGCCCAGCTGGAATAATTCTTAAAACGTATAGGAAATAACATCTTTAAAGTTTTTGTTACAAATAAATAGTAGACATAGTCTACATAATATTTATTGACCTTACTCTGCCTTTTAAAAGCATTCACTCATGTCTGAATTCTTGTAGTACCGTATTTACAACTCATGAAAATAACACACTGCTTTGTGAGATTTCCTGCACAGACACTTAGCTTTTTATGCCTGTTGTAGTTCCTCAATTGGATTATAATCTAGCAATATATATGTTATATCCTGTGTTCTCTAAAGCACCCAACTTGGTATTATATACCCGGTAGGGACCTCAATAAATGTTTTATGAGCCATCATAAATATTCAAAAGTACCAGTGAAACTGCCATCAAATACTTCTAAGGCATACAATCACAGATTACTGATCCTAAATATAACATATTGGATGGAAAATATACTTCCTCGTAAACAGTCTGTATATGCAGATTAAATGTATTAAACATTCTGAAGAAAATATTCTCAGCAGGCAGACTGCTTGAGCCCAGGAGTTCGAGACCAGCCTGGCCAACGTGGTGAAACCCCACCTCTATAAAAAATACAAAAATTAGCCAGGCATGGTGACACACACTTGTAATTCAGGCTACTGGGGTAGGGACTGATGCAGGAGAATTGCCAGAGCCCTGGATGTCGAGACTATAGTGAGACGAGATCACACTATTGTACTGACTCCAGCCTGGGTAAAAGAGAGAGGCCCTGTCTCTAAAAAGAAAAAAAGAAAGAAAAGAACAGAATAGAACAGAACAGGAAAGACTCTTGAATTAGATAATTTCTCTTACCTGATCAAAAAGAAGCCTAAGTTGCCTTTCAGATTCACCAACCCACTTGCTCAAACAATCTGCTCCTTTTCGCATAAAAAAAGCCACTTTTTTGTCTCCTTGGCTGCATTCATTAGCTAATGCTCTGGCAACCAAGGTTTTACCTGTGCCAGGAGGGCCATAAAACAAACAGCCCCTAGAAGAATAAAAAAAATTAAAAAATCAAGAAGTGTAAATTATATTATCAATGCTGATAACCAATTTTAAAAAATGTCCCTCCTTCCCATAAAATTTTGTATTGAAGTATAATTATTAGACATTGATATAGTTTTTTCCAGTATATAGACAAAAGTTTTACTTTGCTAAGTCCTTAAATCACCAAGCTTTGGCAGACAAGAAATAAAGTACAGAGTAATTTGGCAAGATACACAGAAATTTTAAATGTGTTTCCCTATGACCCAGAAATTTCACATCTTTAGAATAAATAATGTAGAAATACTCAAAAGGAATGTATATAGATTTAAATGACTCTTTAATAAGATTTTCCATATCCTTAAAAACAAGAAAAATAAACTACAACCAAATCTGAAAAAGTGCCTCCTTAAAGAAAACAGACATTTATCAGTTTAAATCTAACAGCCTAGATGTGTATCTTCAGAATATTCTTTTTTTTTTTTTTTTTTGAGATGGAGTCTCACTCTGTTACCCAGGCAAGATCTCGGCTCACTACAACCTCTGCTTCCTGGGTTCAAATGGTTCTGATGCCTCAGCCTCCCGAGTAGCTGGGATTCCAGGTGCACAACACCACCCCCAGCTAATTTTTGTATTTTCAGTAGAGACGAGGTTTCACCATGTTGGCCAGGCTGGTCTCGAATTCCTGATCTCAGGTGATCCACCCGCCTCGGCATCCCAAAGTACTGGGATTACAGGATTGAACCACTGTGCCCAGCCAGAATATTCTATTCTGCTCAATCTTCTTTAACATAATTTGTCAGTCTTTTCTAATAGTTCACCAGCTATCCACCTCATGATCAGACACAATCTGTTCCTAAAAATAAATTATCAAGCTCACCCTATTTCAAAAATACTCCATCATCAAGTCAAAGAAACATATCAATAAAACTGTGCTTCCAAGAGTAAATAACATACAGCATCAAACTCGATGCATTGGGAGCCAAATTCAGAAAAATCCATCTGGGCAATCTGGTTGTGTATTTAGGGCTCACAGAAAGAATCTCATCGAGTGCCTGACTTAAATTCTGAGATATAAACCTCAAGAACATACTTAGTTCCATGGCCTCTGGACCCTAAACAATAACATTTCATTTCTAACTGTCATTGCTAGGACACATCAAATAAATATATATCAAATATTTGTATTTATAGTAATTTACTCAATTAACATTTGAGAAAGTAACGGTAATAACAATAATAAACATCTATGACACTGCTTACCTTGGAGGCTGAATTTTAAACTTCTCAAAAATTTCTGGATATAAAAGTGGGAATACTACCATTTCCTTTAGTGCATGAATATGATGGCTCAATCCACCTATGCTATCAAACCGTACCTTGGAAAGAAGGGGAAAAATTTTATATAAAACAGTTTTATGTGTTTTATAAAATTTTTAAAATTTATAAAAGAGTCTTACGATTCAGAAATATATGCCTTTAGCAGAAGCTTTTAAACATAACTATAAATAACTGTAGAAAAATAAGGCTAACAATAAAATCCAAGTTTACATTTCAGTTCAGGCAAATTAAGCTACCATTATTTAATCTAGTAACTCAGAACCAGGATTAATTCCCAACCTAAAACTTTAATAGGTATCTATAGGAGATTTTTATATTACACTAACACATACAATTTTTATATCGTACCAGGTTCTAATGGGCCAGGCACAGTGGCTCACACCTGTAATCCCAGCACTTTGGGAGCCCGAGGTGGGCAGATCACCTGAGGTCAGGAGTTTGAGACCAGTCTGATCAACATGGTGAAGCCCTGTCTCTACTAAAAATACAAAAATTAGCTGGGCATGGTGGCGCATGCCTGTAATCCCAGCTATTTGGGAGGCTGAGGCAGGAGAATCACTTGCTCCCGGGAGGCGGGGGTTGCAGTGAGCTAAGATCGCACCATTGCACTATAACCTGGGCAACAAGAGTAAAACTCTGCCTCAAAAAAAAAAAAAAAAAGTTTAAATGGCTTTAAAAATATATAATTATTTTGTACATATATTCTCAGAAGGGGGCAATATTGTCCTCACAGGGGCAAAAATTGGTTCAGGGATAGGGCAAGAAATAATCTTAGCTATTTACAATAGTTTGTAGCCCTCCCAAGGTCAATGTTACCTGACAAAATCTTATTCTTTAATATTTAATTTCTCTAGTCAGAAAGAAATTTACTTTTTTTCTTCTTTATGGGACAATGATGAAAAAATGATTTTAGAAACACTGATCTATCACAAGAAGCAGCAAAGACTGTTCCTCCCACCCATAATAGTTTAAATAGCTAGAAGGCTTTGTAAGAAAAAAAGTGTACAGAAAAAAATGCTTGAAGAAAATTTTGCCCAAAATGTTAACTGTGACCGCCTCTTCCTTGCTTCTTCGTTCTGTTACGGTACTCGAAAATGTTTTACAATGAAAGTATTACTATGATAGAAAAAGTGAAAGTAAACTATTAACAGAAAAATAAAAACAGAAGTTA
Source organism: Papio anubis (assembly GCF_008728515.1). Taxonomy (NCBI): domain Eukaryota; kingdom Metazoa; phylum Chordata; class Mammalia; order Primates; family Cercopithecidae; genus Papio; species Papio anubis. The sequence goes on from NC_044989.1 coordinate 23,512,795, forward strand.
AATAACAGAAACATTCTAAGAGAAGCTAAATTTTAAAGAAATAAGTGGTCTGGCGTGGTAGCTCACGCCTGTAATCCCAGCACTTTGGAAGGCGGAGGCAGGCGGATCACCTGAGCTTGGGAGTTCGAGACTAGCCTGACCAACATGGAGAAACTCCATCTCTACTAAAAAAAATACAAAATTAGCCAGGCATGGTGGCGCATGCTTGTAATCCCAGCTACTCGGGAGGCTAAGGCAGGAGAATTGCTTGAACCCGGGAGGTGGAGGTTGCAGTAAGCTGAGATCACACCATTGTATTCCAGCCTGGGCAACAAGAGCAAAACTAAGTCTCAAAAAAAAAAAAAAAAAAAAGAGAAAGAATTCACTCTGCTTTGGCAGAGACATCTAAAGTTTACTAGATTCATCTGTAAATGGATAGATGAAAATAAATGAAAGGAAAATAAAAATGAAGAAAAAATTTTTTAAAAGACAAAAAAGAAATAAAACTACCTAGATTCAAAAGAGTAAAGTGCTGGTAAGCCAAATACGCAAAGATCATTAGGTAAGGTCTTCTGAGAAGATGCACTATTAGAAATGGGATTCTGGTCATATGTAATACTCTAATATTTCCTTAGGGCCTGGTTAATAAAGTAAGACAAGCATTTTCCTCTATGACTTCAGATTAGAGATAGTTAAAATTTCATCTTCAAGTATATATGCAATTCTATTTGATAATTTATTTTAAATCCCTCTATGAAAATCACTTAAACTATATTGTATAGAGAGATTTTTAGGAACAAAAAAAAAATACATCAAGTAAGCTTTTGGTTATGCAGTAACCTTATTTCAAAATATCCCCCCAAAATAAGATACTACTCACAATGAGAAAGAATCTACCATGTCCTCCGAGTCTTATGTCTGTTTTTGTCATCCATTTCCCAAAATGACTTCACCACCACTCTTTATATTGATGACCCGTATCTGAATTTCTAGTCCAGATATTTCTCCTTAATGGCAAACCTAAATAACCAATTACCTACAAGGTGCTTTCACTTGTAGTATACCTCAGATACCTAAACATGTATTAGTTAAATACAACTAATTAAATCATCTTCCTGCCTCAAACATTTATTCCTCTTCTTATGTTCCCTACTCAGAGAATCAAGCCATTTTCCACCCAGACCATCCATTATCTACCTAGTCACCTAAGCTAGAAACCTGGGTAATACTCTCAAGTTGTACCTTTCCCTCATTCCCAAAAAGGAATTAATTCACCAAATTCTGTCATTTCTGAATTCAATCCTCAATTCTTTCAAAACCATTTACTTCTTCAAATCGTTATCCTACTTTCTACCATGACCACTACCCCAGATTACTAGACTACAGGAACATCCAGTCTCCCTAATGCCAGCCTTGCTTACCCCAAATTCATTAACTATATCACAGCCAGAGTGATCTACCCAAAATACAAAATCATGAAACTAGGCAATTTCAACAATAGCCCATTGTTCATCATGGTTTATGAAGCGTTGCCCCTTATAACCTTCTCAGCCCCATTTCCTACCTGTTACATATTCCAGTAACACTGAAATGAAAACACGTGACTAAGCACCACATGTGGCTAGGGTTCTTAGGTTTCAAAATATATACATCGAAACATTAACACTGTCATATCTGAATTTTCTAGCTCTACTATGTGCTGCTTTAGAAACAAGAAAAAAGCTTAAAAAAAAGAAAACTTCTAGAAAAACATTTACAAAACTTACTGATTTATCAATGTTCATTGGATCAACATCAGCCAAGCTTGCACCCACTTTCACTCGTTCTCGGAGAATACCGCTAGCTAAGTCCTCTGCTCTGAAGTTCATAGGCAAACACCTGAAATTTATAAAAGTGCAAGTGAAGTTGCATTAAAAGTTTCACATTTTTAATGTTAAAATAAGTTTACATTCCTTGATGTCTTCATCTTTCTCCTTTTTCTCATAACCCAGAAAATAATATCAAAGAATTTCATTCTTTTACTCTACTTTTCTTACATTCTTGTCAAAGGCCAAAAATTAAGTTACTCACTAGATAAAGCAAACAAGATTGTTAATCTATTTGCCCAAAGAGCCCAATCTATTCCATTTTAGGAAAATATCTTAACATAACTGATTATCCCATGTCATACAACTATAAAAATAAACCTATATGTACTATAATATATGGGATTAAAATAAAATCAAGCTATTGACTGACTGAGGCAAGGTCTCACTCTGTTGCCCAGCATGGAGTGCAGTGGTGCAATCATAGCTCACTACAGCCTCAACCTCCTGGGCTCAAGTGATCCTCCCACCCCAGCCTTCCAAATAGCTGGAACTACAGACAGGCACCACTACGCCTGGCTGAATTTTTATACAGACAAGGTCTCACTATGTTGCCTAGGCTGGTCTCAAATTCCTAGGCTCAGCCTCCCAAAATGCTGGGATTACAGGCATAAGCCACCAGCCCAACCTTTATTATAATATTTGAATCTATCCTCAGATATTACATGAATATGTCTACTCAGTTATATGATTGAAAAAACTGTCTTTCCCTTTTGTTCGAAAAAAATCAATTAGCGATCACATCTTGAATACTAAGCTTCATCTTTTGTGTAACTACCTTAAGAGAGATCTCTATACTACATTATTTAACACATTATTTAATATATTACATTATTTTATTTCCATAAATTAATATACTCAACTTCCTCTTTTAACCTTGGGTAAACACCAAACAATGGCATTAACAGCCTCAAAAAAGTCTAGTATCTATAATGAATGTAACTTCATTGATACTTCTGAACCCTAATTTATAAAAATATATTATCAAAGGAGATTATCAGAATAGTTCGGATTAAATAAGCATAAATTCTTTTATTTCAACTTGGGTTTTTCTCATTTTCTTTCCATCATTCACATGAGAAATTCTTTTTTAGTATACAATCTAATCAATCCAAACTTGTTTCCAAGACCTGCTAACTGAAAACTTGGTATTTCTACAATAAATAATAATTTGACACTTCAATTATTTACTCCTCCAATGAAAATTCTTTGAGGTTTTAGTGAGCCCAACAGTGATCAGTTAGTTACCCTAGTTAGGCAAAGATCACCATAGGCACTTGTTCAACCAACAACAAAAACAAAATAAATTTTTCCAATAAAAATCCAAGGTCTCCTGAGATACTTCTATTAGAAACCATGTCTTAACCTGACTGCTATAATACTGTAATCATTATAAGTACCTAAAATCAACCTCATTAAATGGATTTAGATTAGAGAGGAGGTACAGAGGAAAAGACAGATACTGCCATATAGGCTGGCCTGTTTCCCTTAGCTCTCCTTACTTTCCCTCTCCACAAATTATTTTATCATAAGTACTTTCAGACTAAGTAATTTCAGACTAAATTTCCCAAGGTTAGATTTCTATTGGAAGAAAAACTAATTAGAAACCAAGTCAATGTCTTAATCTAGTCTAAAATATGTGTTGAATATCAATGTTAGCAAAATGCCAGTATAGATAAGAAAATCATTCAAAAAAAAACTTATTTTTCCTTTTTTCTACCATGGAAATAGCACTAAAAATTTTACTAACCTATTTCTTGCTCTTGCCATGCTCTTTGATTTCCTTCTTTCAAAGCGTTCCTCATCAGAAGAAGTTGTGTCACTACTATGAATGGCATGCTTCTTTCTCCTATTTAAAGAGAATAAAATCCTTAAAACCATTATAATAGCAAACAACTTTTTAAAACACACTGTAATAGCTCAGAGGAAATTCAATCAGCAAATATTTATTAAGATTTGTACCCTCATACAGTTTACATGAAGTATAAGTTCTTCATGTAGTAATTACATGAAGCAATAAGTTCTGCAGAAAAAAAAGAAAAAAAAAAAAAGGCCTGCAATCCTAGCACTTTGGGCAGTCGAGGTGGGCGGATCATGAGGTCAGGAGTTCGAGACCAGCCTGGCCAACATGGTGAAACCCCATCTCTACTAAAAACACAAAAATTAGCCAGGCGCGGGGTAGGCACCTGTAATCCCAGCTACTCGGGAGGCTGAGGAAGGAGAATCGCTTGAACCGGGGAGGCAGAGGTTGCAGTGAGCTGAGATTGCACCACTGCGCTCCAGCCTGGGTAACAGAGCAAGACTCTTCCTCGGGAAAAAAAAAAAAAAAAAGAATAGGAAGCCTAAAATTTTTTAAAAAGAACAAATCAGGAAGGGAGTCAGTAACCAACTTTTTTTTTTTTTTTTTTTTGAGACAGTGTCTCACTCTGTCACCCAGGATGGAGTGCAGTGGCAAGGTCAGGGTTCACTACAGCCTCAACCTCCAGGGCTCAAGCGATCCTCCCACCTCAAACCCCTGAGTAAATGGGACTACAGGCACCCGCCACCACACTGGCTAGTTTTTGTACTTTTTGTAAAGAGGGGGTTTTACCATGTTGCCCAAGGTGGTCTCAAACTCCTGAGCTCAAGTGATCTACTCGCCTTGGACTCCCAAAGTGCTGGGGTTACAGACATGAGCCACCGCACGGGGCCAGCAACCAATTTAAATTACATCCAAATTTAGTGAATATCTGTCACTGTTTGATAAATAACATTAGAATCTCAGAAAAAAAAAAAAGTTTTATCTTTTTTTTTTTTTTAATTTTATCTTTCCCAAATAGTCACAGTCCAGACATTTAAAGAACAAAAGAAAAATAATACACTGGATTACAGAGGACAAGGGCTTTAACTTTCCACTTAAGATAGTTCCATCCTATTTGAACTTCTTATAAAATACATAAAATATTTTGAAGAAAAAAGTAGTTTATAACCAGAACTACTATGGAGAGATTAGGTAATATGCCAGGCTAAAGTCATCACAAAGGAGAAACAATATTTACTGAATGCCAGATTATTAGTATAACTCATGACATCTCTAAGAAACCTAAAAAAATACTATAATAAAACCACAACAAAACTATGTGCTCACAAAGTGTTCCAACTGAGTTCATCATATCCAAATCAAATGCTTCAACCACTTCTCTTAAACTGCACATTCAGTTAGCAATTCCACTAACCAGTAATTTGCCAAAAAAAAAAAAAAAAACCTCAAAAATCATCCTAAATCCCTTTTTGCCCACCACATAATCATTGCCATTGAGTCCTAGCCACACTCCCTGTAAATGTCCCTCATATCGTCTTTTTCTCCACCCCTACCTAGGTTTCACTTACCACCTGCCTAGCCATTTAATCACCCTCAGCTCTGCTTTACTGAAAAAAAAAACATTTGCCATGATCTTACCTCGGATCTTGTTACCACATGAACTGCTCTCCACCTCTGCAATTTTAAAATGTAATGGCCTACTTTTTGAACATAACCTCCTAACATACCAACTTTCAACTCATCAAGGCCTACCATACCTGAGCACCCACTGACTCAGAGTCAACTCCCTTCGAAGCTTAATTTTCTGTCAAGACTCACAGGAAAAGCTATTACTTCAGTTTTTAATCCTCCTACCTGACTCTGTCTCCTTTTCCTTCCATTATACTTGCTAAATTTCAACTCTGTACCAATCCAAGTAATAAAAGTAGAATGCTGAACAGACTAATGAAAATCCACACAACCAGCCGGGCGTGGTGGCTCATGCCTGTAATCCCAGCACTTTGGGAGGCCGAGGCGGGCAGATCACAAGGTCAGGAGATCAAGACCATCCTGGCTAACATGGTGAAACCCCATCTCTACTAAAAATATAAAAAATTAGCCAGGTGTGGTGGCAGGTGCCTGTAGTCCCAGCTACTTGGGAGGCTGAGGCAGGAGAATGGTGTGAACCCAGCAGGCAGAGGTTGCAGCAAGCCGAGATCATGCCACCGCACTCCAGCCCCGGCAACAGTGCAAGACTCTGTCTCAAAAAAAAAAAATCCACACAACCATACAAGCTGGAATCATTGTCAGTAATTTTCTTCAAGCACAAGTAGCCTTCAAAGATGTCCCAAAATCTGTGCATCAGTACTCCACTTCAATGCCCACATGTACCATTAGCTACCCAGATTTTCTCAACTTCTCCTTAAGATCTTTAGCCCACCTCCTACTCCTTCTCTACTAATCGGAATCCTTTCATTACCTTCTACACCTATTTTTTGTGGGGGAAGAGGGAATTGTTTTTGTTTTTTTTTGTTTTTGCTTTCTTTTTTTTTGAGACGGAATCTCGCACTGCCGCCCAGGCTGGATGGAGGGCAATGGCGCGATCTCGGCTCACCGCAACCACCGTCTCCCGGGTTCATGCGATTCTCTTGCCTCAATTTCCCAAGTAGCTGGGATTACAGGCACACACCACCATGCCCAGCTAATTTTTACATTTTTAGTAGAGACAGGGTTTCACTGTGTTGGCCAGACTGGTCTCCAACTCCTGACCTCATGATTCGCCTATCTCAGCCTCCCAAATTGCTGGGATTACAGGCATGAGCCACTGTGCCCAGCCTGTTTCTGTTTTCCTGTTTTTAGACAGAAGGTCTCACTCTGTCACCCAGGCTGAAGTGTAGTGGCATGATCATAGCTAACAGCAGGGAGCCACAGCATCCATGGCTTTACGCACAGTCTCTTCATCCCCCAGAAACTGCATGCACCTGATGGTCGTCAAGTTCTTGTCAAATTCACAGACAATGGGAATACCAGTCGGCAGGTTCAGCTCCATGACAGCCTCTTCAGAGAGACCCTCCAAATGTTTCACAATGCCCTGGAGGCTGTTGCCATGGGCCACAATCAGTACCCTTTTCCCTTCCTTTAGGAGGGGAACTATTTCTTCATTCCAAAAGGGCAGAGCTCTGGCTTCGAGAGTCCTTCAGACTCTCACAGGAGGGTAGCTGATCCTCTCTGAGGTCTGCATACCTGCGATCCTCACTAATGTTGCTGTAGAAAGGATGGTCAGGCTCCACTGGAGGTGGTGGAACATCATAGGAGAGCCTCCAGATCTTCACCTGGGCCTCACCATGCTTTGCAGCAGTTTCTGCTTTATTGAGACCAATCAGACCCCCATAGTGCTGCTCAATGAGGCACCAAGTCCTCACTACAGGCAACCACATCTGATCAATGGCATCTAGCACTGTCCAGAGGGTCCAGATTGCTCTCTTCTGCACTGAAGTAAAACAGATGTCAAACTCATAGCCAGCATCTCGCAGCGCCTGCCTGCAACTCTTCACCTCCTCATGGCCCATCGGGCTCACGTTGGTGGTGTACCAGCCGCTGAAGCAGTTCTCCAGGTTCCAGGTGCTCTTGCTGGGCCGGATCAGCACCAGTTTGTAGGCGGCCATGCCAGTAGGCTGGGGAGGCCCTGCATCAATTTTTGATACTTCCCAATTCTCCAGGAAGATAGTTGCAAAAATTATCTACTTACTCTTTGCAATTTTGGTATTTATCCTCTCCTCTACTTCTTCCTCCCCATCAGGAAAGTTCCCAAGTTTATGTGTGTATTGGGTCTATAATTTATAGAAATGTAATTAATTTGCCAATAACAGCACAGAAGGAAGTTGGTGGGAGAAAAGTTGTATTGGTCTAAGAAAATGACTTCAGATAGTAAACTGAATGCATAAGAAAAAATAAAGAGAACCAAAAATGGTAAATAAATTTAGAAGTTAACAATACCTATAAATATATACAGTCATCCCTTAGTATCTACAGGGGAATGGTTCCAGGACCCTTGTGAGTACCAAATTCCAAGTATGCTTAAGTCCCTTACATAAAAATGGTATAGTGTTTGCACATTGCAAATGGCCTACACACATCCTCCCATATACTTTATTTGAAAATTTATCAAAGACTTAATTTAAGAGTTACCTCCTGTATACTTCAAATCATCTCTAAATTAATTATAATACCTAATACAACACATACGCTATGTAAATAGTCATCAAGCTGTATTTTTTGTTGTTGTATTGTTGGGGTTTTTTCTCAAATATTTTCGAGGCGTGGTTGGTTGCATTCACAGATACAGAACCTGTGGCTAAAGAGGGCCAACTGTACTTGCTAATATTTCTTCTCGTAGCTTCAGTAAAAGCCATTAAATCATATAAAGTAATAATTCCAACAATGTATTGTTAGATCTGTAACACTGTTAGGTGTTATACAAATAACAATAACACAACAAAAAGAGTTGTATACATAATTTCCCAATAAATAACTGAAAAGCCAAAATTCTAGTTGGGACTGGGCACAGTGGCTCATGCCTGTAATCCCAGCACTTTGGGAGGCTGAGGCAGGCAGATCACTTGAGGTCAGGAGTTGGAGACCAGCCTGGCCAACATGGTGAAACCCCGTATCTACTAAAAATACAAAAATTAGCCAGGCGTGGTGGTGCATGCCTGTAATCTCAGCTACTGAGGAGGCTGAGCCAGGAAAACTGCTTCAACTCAGGAGGCAGAGGTTGCAGTGAGCTGAGATCACATCACTGCGCTCCAGCCTGGGCGACTGAGTAAGGCTCTGTCTCAAAAAAAAAAAAAAAAAACGAAAAAAGAGCTTAAAAGCCAAGGAGTATATATACAAAACTATACAAAACGAACTCAAATCATATACAAAAATTAACTAAGTAAATCAAAGACCTAAACATAAGAGCTAAAACTATAAACTATTAGAGGAAACCACAGGAACAAATCTTCATGATCTCTGAGTTGGCAATGGATTCTTAGATAAAACAGTAAAAGCATAAGCACAAAACAAAAAATAGGTAACCTGAACTTCATAAAAATTAAAAGCCTGGCCGGGCACAGTGGCTCAGGCCTGTAATCCCAGCACTTTGGGATCACTTGAGCCCAGGAGTTCAAGACCAGCCTGGGCAAGGTGGCAAAATCCCATCTCTACAAACAATATAAAAATTAGCTGGGCATAGTGGCGTGTGTCTGTAGTCCCAGTTACTCGGGAGGCTGACATGGGAGGATTGTTTGAGTCCAGGAGACTGAGGCTGCAATGAGCCATGATCATGCCACTGCACTCCAGCCTGGATGACAGAGCAAGACCCTGTCTCAAAAATAAAAAATAAACTTTTAAAAGTAGAAATCTTCCTTTATTTCTATTTTCTTCTACATGTAAAAGAAAGGATAATTAGGGCCAGGCGCGGTGGCCCATGACTGTAATCCCAGCACTTTGGGAGGCCAAGGTGGGCGGATCACAAGGTCAGGAGATCAAGACCATCCTGGCTAACACGGTGAAACCCCATCTCTACTAAAAATACGAAAAATTAGCCAGGTGTGGTGGTGGGTGCCTGTAGTCCCAGCTACTTGGGAGGCTGAGGCAGGAGAATGGCATGAATCCAGGAGGCAGAGCTTGCAGTGACCTAAGATTGTGCCACTGCACTCCAGCCTGGGCGACCTGAAATCCCAGCTACTTGGGAGGCTAAGACAGCAGAATTGGTTGAACCCAGGAGAAGAGGTTGCAGGGAGCCGAGATTGTGCCACTGCCCTCCAGCCTCCAGTCTGGGCGACAAAGCAAGACTCCACTTCAAAAAAAAAAAGGTGGAAACCCTCCTTTGTACCTACATGTAAAAGAAAGGATAATTAGGGGGAAAAATATTAAAGATTAACTCGAATCAATGCTTCAAATGAAAGCAATATGGGTCGCTTAGATTCAACTCTGCTAAGAGACCAAAGAGCTGTGTAGCTTCAGTGAACATAATTGTTAAAACAACAAATATTCCAGGCAAACTGTGAATCAGGAAGATAACAGTAGCATGTAGGATGACAACTACTAGTCACTAATTAAAGAAAAAAAGACACAATTAGTCTCTCATTGACAAATGCAAATGTTTCCTTTCAAAAACAAACCTTACCTAATATGGCTTCTTCTTGCTGGAGATCTATGAATATCAAACAGTGTGTTTTCCCTCTTTTTTTGATGAGCTGGTACTAAAAGGGAAGAAAAGGATATAAAGAAATAATAAATTGACAAATTAATGTATTAAAGGAGTAGAAATGACTTCAGCTCACTTTTTTTTGTTGTTTTTTGACACGGAGTCTCGCTCTGTAGTGGCGTGATCTCTCGTTCACTGCAACCTCCCCCTCCTAAGTTCAAGTAATTCTCCTACCTCAGCCTCCCAAGCAGCTAAGACTACAAGTGCGTGCCACCACACCCAGCTAATTTTTGTATTTTTTGTAGAGACAGGTTTTCACCATGTTGGCCAGGATGGTCTCGATCTCCTGACCTTGTGATCTGCCCACTTTAGCCTCCCAAAGTGCTGGGATTACAGGATAAGCCACCGCACGTAGCCCTGTTAACTTTTTTTTTTGATATGGAGTCTCACTCTGTCTCCCAGACTGGAATGCAGTGGTACGATCTCAGCTCACTGCAACCTCTGCCTCACAGGTCCAAGCGATTCTCCTGCCTCAGCCTCCTGGGTAGCTGGGATTACAGGCACCCGCAGTCATGCCCGACTAATTTTTGTATTTTTAGTATAAACGGGGTTTCACCATGTGGGCCAAGATGGTCTCAAACTCCTGACCTCATGATCTGCCCACCTAGGCCTCCCAAATTGCTGGGATTACAGGCGTGAGGCACTGTGCCTGGCCCCTGTTAACTTTTTAAATAAAACCTAGTCATTTGCCTTCAAGTACCAAATGCTGTCTAGAAGCAAAACAAAAATAAAAATTTTGTGGCAATACTATGAAGTTGCAAATAAACATTCTAAACAGATGTTAACATAATCTTTGTGACTATGAGTTACACAAAGATTTCTTAGGTACATGATCCATTTTTAAAAATGTAGCTGGGTGCGGGGGCTCACGCCTGTAATCCTAGCACTTTGGGAGGCCGAGGCAGGCGGATCACCTGAGGTGAGGAGTTCAAGACCAGCCTGACCAACGTGGAGAAACCCTGTCTCTACTTAAAATACAAAATTAGCTGGGCATAGTGGCGCATGCCTGTAACCCCAGCTACTTGGGAGGCTGAGGCAGAAGAATCGCTTGAACCTGGGAGGCGGAGGCTGCAGTGAGCCAAGATCGCTCCATTGAACTCCAGCCTGGGCAACAAGAGCGAAACTCAGTCTCAAAAAAAAAAAAAGAAAAAAGAAAGAAAAAAAGAAATTTAGCACAATCCATTTAAGAAATGATTCATTAAAAAAAAAATTGTTATAGGCTGGGCATGGTCCCAGGCCTTTGGAAGGCCAAGTCAGAGCATTGCTTTGAGCCCAGGAGTTCCAGACCAGCCTGGGCAACATGGTAAGAACCCAACTCTAGTTTGAGGCACGGCGGATCACTTAAGATCAGAAGTTTGAGACCAGCCTGACCAACATGGTGAAACCTCGTCTCTCTAAAAAATATATATATACAAAAATTAGCCAGGCATGTAGCATGCGCCTGTAATCCCAGCTACTCAAGAGGGTAAGGCAGGAGAATCACCTGATTCCGGGAGGCAGAGGTTAGAGTGAGCTGAGATCACACCACTGCACTCCAGCCTAGGTGACAGAGCAAGACTTTGTCACAAAAGGAGGAAGGAAGGAAGGAAGGAAGGGAGGGAAGGAAGAAGGAAGGAAGGAAGGAAGGAAGGGGAAGGAAGGGAAGGGAAGGAATGGATGGATGGAGGGAGGAAGGGAGGAAGGAAAGGAAATGGTGGAAGGGTGGACAAGAGGGCTAAGATAGTGAAACCCTGGCCTCTAATAAAAATACAAAAATTAGCCAGGCACAGTGCAGGTGCCTGTAATCCCAGCCACTCGGGAGGCTGGAGGCAGGAGAATCACTGAACTTCAGGGGCAGCAGAGGCTGCAATGAGCCAAGAGCGCCACTGCACTCCAGCTTGGGCGACAGAGTGAAACTATCTCAAAAAAAAAAAAAAAAGAGAAAGAAAAAGAAAAGAAAAAAAGAACCCAACTCTACACAAATATTTTTTTAAATTAGCCACATGCAGGACAGCATCTCAGCAGGCTGAAAGAGAGAAGGCTGCAGGAGCTTGCTGTTTGTGCCCCTGCACTCCAGCCTGGATGACCCTATCTCAAAAAAAAAAAAAGCAAAAAGTATAAATTGGAGTTCATTAAAAATTACAAATGGGCCAGGCATGGTGGCTCACACCTGTAATCACAGCATTTTAGGAGGCCAACACGGATGGACCACCTAAAGGCAGGAGTTCGAGACCAGTCTGGCCAACATGGTAAAGCCCGTCTCTGCTAAAAATACAAAAATTAGCTAGGTGTGGTAGCGCAGGCCTGCAGTCCCAGCTACTTGGGAGGCTGAGGTAGGAGAATCGCTTGAACCCACGAGGTGGAGGTTGCGGTGAGCCAAGACTGCTCCAATGCATTCCAGCCTGGGCAACAGAGTGAGACTCTGTCTCAAAAAATAAATAAACAGGCCGGTGCAGTGGCTCATACCTATAATCCCAGTACTCTGGGAGGCCAAGGTGGGCAGATCACGAGGTCAGGAGATCGAGACCATCCTGGCCAACACGGAGAAACACCATCTCTACTAAAAATACAAAAAATTAGCCAGGTGTGCTGGTGGACGCCTGTAGTCCCAGCTACTCAGGAGGCTGAGGCAGGAGAATGGCAGGAACCCAGGAGGAGGAGCTTGCAGTGAGCAGAGATTGCGCCACTGCACTCACTTCTGCTTTTCAAAAGATACTATTGAGAGAATAAAAAAGACAAGTAACAGACTGTCTTGTCTTAAAAATATTTGCAAATGACATATCTGTTAAAGGTCTAATATCCAGAACCTATAAGGAATCTCAAAACTCAATAATAAGAAAACAAACAACCCAATTGAAAAAATGGCAAGATATCTGAACAGACACTTTACCCAAGATTTACCACTGTCAAAAAAAAAAAAAAAAAAAAAAAAACACATGAAAAGATGCTCCAACACCATTAGGGAAATGCAAACTAAAACTATAATAGATACCTGTTACAATTAATTAAATAATCTGAGTATAGCAAGTGTTGACAAGAATACAGAGCAACTACAGCTCTCATACACTCTTAGTGAAAGTGGTATAACCACTTTAAAAAGAGTTTGGTAACTTCTTATATCTCATCATAAAACCCAGCCTTTCTATTCCCTGGTATTTGTTAGAAATATACAAACGTATGTCCACACAAAGACCTGTTCATCACAACTTTATTTGTAATAGCCAAAAACTGGAAAGGATCATAATGTCAAGTAACAAACGAATGGATAAACAAATTGTGATATATCCACACCACAGAATGCTATTCAGCAAAAAAAAAAAAAAAAAAAAAAAGGAATACACAGCTGGGTACAGTGGTTCAAGCCATCACAGTGCTTTGGGAGGCAAAGGCAGGAGAATCCCTTGAGACCAGGAGTTCAAAACCAACCTGGGCAACATAGCAAGACCCTGTTTCTACAAAAAAAATTAATTAGCTAGGCATGGTGGTGTACACCTGTAGTTCTAGTTACACAAGGAGTTGAGGTAGGAGGATAGCTTGAGCTCAGGAGTTTGAGGCTGCAGTGTGTTATATTTGTGCTTCCGAACAGCCACTACATTGCACCATGAACAACATAGTGAGATCCCTTCTCTAAAAGATAAACTTTTAACTTTTTCCTTCTCTCAGCAAAAAAAGAAAAAGAAAAAAAGAAAACAACTAAGTTATTGGCCAAGCTGCAGCCACATACTATTTTTGTGACCTCGGGTAAGTCGCTTAATCTCTTGGACCATAAAGATACTTTCCCTAGGCCGTGTACAGTGGCTCACACCTGTAATCCCAGCACTTTGGGAGGCCGAGGTGGGCCGATCACCTGAGGTCAGGAGTTCAAGACCAGCCTGGCCAGCATGGCGAAACCCTGTCTCTACTGAAAAAATACAAAAATTAGCCGGGCGTGGTTGCAAGCACCTATAATCCCAGCTACTCAGGAGGCTGAGGCAGGAGAACTGCTTGAACCCAGGAGATGGAGGCTGCAGTGCACTGAGATAATGCCACTGTACTACAGCCTGGGTGACTGCAGACTCTGTCTCAAAAAAAAAAAAAAAAAAAAAAAAGAGAGAGATACTTTCCCTGAAGAATTGCTGTAAATTAAAGTGCTCAGTAAACTATACAGTGTAATACATTAATATGAGCAGTATTACTAAATACAAGGTTCTATAAATAAAATGTACATGCTGTATGTAAATCAATACTGCTACCACATACTTTGACTTTCTTTCAGTTGCATCTGTGTGCACAGAAGTATATGTAGTAAAAGATACAGTATATAAAACCCATAAGAGATTTCCTTCTTTTAAATTTGGCAATACTAATTTTTTAAAAAGCAGTGGCACATTTTTAGTAGAGACAGGGTTTCACCGTGTTAGCCAGGATAGTCTTGATCTCCCGACCTCGTGGTGGCAGGCACCTGTAGTCCCAGCTACTTGGGAGGCTGAAGCAGGAGAATGGGGTGAACTTGGGAGGCAGAGCTTGCAGTGAGCTGGGATCGTGCCACTGCACTCCAGCCTGGGCAACAGAGGAGTTGCCAAAAAAAAGCAGTGGGGCAGAATAAGTTACTCAACTACCAAAAATAAAAAAGTTATTTACAGTTGCCTACCTATTGGAGGTGCTTGGTATCGATCCACTGTTTTTCTCTGTCTCAAATTATATGGTCTATCATTTTCTTCTCCTTCTGCCTCTTCAACTTCTATATCTCCATCCTCCTCTTGAGATTCTAGTTTCCCACACACAAAAACAAAAGAAAAAAGCATTGTTTTAATCCAAAAGGATTGGTCTACTCTAGAACTGAATATTTACACTTTATCCATTACTCTTTTTGCACAGGTGACATTTAAGTGCCAACATACTATGTAAAGCATACGTAATTAAAAATCAACCTAAATGGATGTAAAAGAAAATACTTTCCCTGCCAGTGATCAATACAATTATCTGCTAAATAAATTAATGTGATCATATTTTATCTCTTGATTTACTTAGGAACTTTGATTCGCTTTGGTCATACAACGCAATAATAGAAAACAGACTTAAAATTTTATCCAACTACAGCAAACCTCAATCAATGCTCAATTAACCACTAAATTAGTATTCAAATACCCTTGGTAATTCAAAAAAAATATGCTTATAGGTAATTACTAATGTTACAGCAAGAGCAACTTATGTTGGCAGTGTAATGATTTGTTAGACCTGTTGATCACAATTAAGCATGGATTAGTTACATTTTGGTAGCAAAGTGCATGTACGCATTGAGATGGAGCATGAAACAGACTTCTAGGGTATTGGTAATAGTTTATTTCTTGACATGAGTGATCATTTTATAATTCTTTTTTTTTTTTTTTGAGACGGAGTCTTGCTGTGTCGCCAGGCTGGAGTACAGTGGTGTGATCTGGGCTCACTGCAACCTCTGCCTCCCGGGTTCAAGCAATTCTCCTGCCTCAGCCTCCCAAATATGTAGCTGGGACTATAGGCATGTATCACCATGCTTGGTTAATTTTATATTTTCAGTAGAGATGGGGTTTCGCCACACTGACCAAGCAGGTCTTGAACTCCTGACGTCAGGTGATCTGCCCGCCTCGGCCTCCCAAAGTGCTGGGATTACAGGCATGAGCCGAAATACTATTTTTTAAAAATGATTTGGCTATAGCTACAATGTAACATCTAAGTCCAGTTAAAATAAGAGTCTAGCTGGACGCTAAGGCACCTGCCTAGTCTCAATTACTTAGGAGGCTAAGGTAGGAGGATGGCTTCAGCCCAGGAGTTTGAGTTCAGTCTGGGATAACACAGCAAGACTCCATCTCTAATTTTTTTACTTTTTATTTTTTTGAGACAGAATCTTGCTCTGTCACCCAGGCTGGAGTGCATGATCTTGGCTCACTGAAACCTCTGCCTCCCGGGTTCAACCGATTCTCATATCTCAGCCTCCCAAGTAGCTGGGATTACAGGCATGCACCACAAAGCCCAACTAATTTTTGTATTGTTGGTAGAGACAGGGTTTCACTATGTTGGCCAGGCTGGTCTCAAACTCCTGACCTCAAGTGATCCACCCGCCTCAGCCTCCCAAAGTGCTGGGATTACAGGGGTGAGCCACCACACCCGGCCTCTATTAAAAAAAAAAAAATTTTTGATGAAAATTAATAAGCATATGAACCCCCAAATGCAATATGTAACTTCTTAACCACAAGAACTGTCAATATAACACAATCATATTAAAGCATAGAAAAAAATATAAAGCTGGCAGTGATACTTAGGGAAGCAGAAGACTAAAATTGCAAAGCGCTGGACGTGGTGGTTTATGCCTATAAACCCAGCACTTTGGGAGGCTGAGGCAGGAAGACTATTTGAGCTCAGGCGATCAAGACCAGCCTGCGCAACAAACATATTGACACCCCATCTCTATAAAAATTACAAACAATTTAGCCGAGCATGATGGCATGTGCTTATGGTCCCAGCTACTCAGGAGGCTGAGGTAGGAGGATTGCTTGAGCCTGGGAGGTCAAGGCTGCAGTGAACTGTGATTGTGACAATGCGCTCCAGCCTGGGTGACAGAGTGAAAAACTGTCCCCCCAAAAAAAAAATAAAGAACCTGCCAAGGACTTTATATTTTACTCATGACATCGGAAAGCATTATTTGAAAAATTTTTATTGTTAGGTTGTACAGAAAAACCAACACACACAGTATTTATCTAAATAATACTATAAAATACTTGTACCTAAATAAGTTATCTAAATATCCAAAACATTACTTTTTGAAAAATGTCTGTACCATAACACAATATTGCAGGCAAAAATTCTAAATATGGCATATCTACTTTGGAAACTCTACAAAGATATTCAGTTAATGAAAAGGCAAAAATCACATTATAAATCTGTCTCACCTATACTGATTTTCTCCAAAGGAAGCAATTTAGAGGTTCTAGCTGTAACAACAATAATATTTGCTCAATAAAGTGCCTTCATTAGAAATATCACCTCTTCAAAACTGGCTAACAAAATATTAACTACAGAATTTTTTTAAAAAACACAGTCTTCTCAATCTAAACTACACAAATAATGGGAACTAGTAAGATTCCCCTATAAAGTACTACTAATTTGCATTTACAATACACCAAATCTTCTGAAAATCCAATTCAATAAAGATTAATGCCAGGCGGTGGCTCACGCCGGTAATGCTAGCACTTTGGGAGGCCAAGGGAGGCGGATCACCTGAGGTCAGGAGTTCAACACAAGCCTGGACAACAAGGCGAAACCGCGTCTCTACTAAAAATACAAAAATTAGCCAGAGTGGTGGTGCACGCCTGTAATGCCAGGTATTCGAAAGGCTGAGGCAGGAGAATCGCTTGACCCGGGAGGCAGTCTGCAGCGAGCCGAGATCGCGCTACTGCACCCTAGCCTGAGCAACAAGAACAAGACTCTGTCTCAAAAAAAAAAAAAAAAAAAAGATTAATGCCTACAGAATTAAATCCTATAGGTATACTCTTCATCAATTTATAATCCACGGGGCCAATGTGCTGCTATCATGTTCCCAACTCCGGCCCTACAAATTCAGTCTGGGTTCTTCAGTTCAGAACCCACGAAGGCCTCAGAAAAGAATAGTATAGTCCCCTTCCACTGGTATTAGAAGTCTCTCTCTAAACTTTACTCTTTATTTCTCAGACCATACCTAAATTCAAGATCCACATAATCAGAGATTTAGAGGCCATGGATAACAAAGTAACCATCCAGTTAGAAGGTGCCTAAGTACAAAAAAGTCCTCATCTAAGAAGCAAATGAGCCCAAAGCAAATCCCATACCAGATCACTGAAGGACTACCAATGGCTACTAATGAAATACATTACATAATGTACAATGTGCACTTAAAAGGATTTTTCCAAATGAAGGAAATGAAACTCAGATTGCCAACTAAATTTAAATTATTTCAAATTATACAATATAGACCTCAAAATCCATTGTAGACTTGGTAATAGTCTACAAATATTACTTGTATATTTTATTTTTCCTCCCTCCCACCTGAACTTTCTAGAATTTCAAAAGATGCTTTACAAACCTTCTTCTTCACCCTCAGTAGAAACTTCATGATGATTTTGTATCCCATAACTATTTCTCCTTAGTGACTTTCTTCGCCTTTTCACTCTTGAATACATATCCATGTTTTCCTTTTAAAGAAAGAAATCTGTCAAATAGTAACATGACATTTATTCTCCACTATAAAAAAACAACCCAATGGGACACACCTGCTCAACAAAGTTTATTGAGCACCTATTTGCATGCCATAGATTTGTGAAAATGGAGCTTCCTAAATTAAATAAACGTAAGAAATAAAAAGGAAAAAAACTTATAACAAACTTATAAAAATGTAAAACACATAATGCCAGCAACATACTTTCTCCCTCAAGCAAATTACAGCCTAGTAGGAGGGAAATAAGACAATCACAGGTAATTATAAAAGAAAGTAAAATAAGTTAAATGCCACAAAGAGAGGTACAAAGTACTCTAGAATTCAAAGAGAAGACCCTCCTTTTGTTATGGGGTAAAGGGAAGGGAGGCAGTGTCTGAAATGAACCTTGAAACAAAGATAGAACTGCATCAGTCACTAACTAGAAGTATTAACAAGAGTAAAGGTTATAGGAACAAGAATCATTTGTTTACACTTAGGCAATGGTATGTGAGAAAACAAAGTTGAAGCCAGATCATAAACATCAAGGTGTTTTTAATAAATTCAGTGCACAACAAAAAACTATTAATGGTTCAAATCAGAAGAGTAACAGAATCACAGTTGCACTTTAAGGTGACTCATACAGCAAAAATGAAGAGGGTTTTCTTGGGAAGGTTATAGCAAGAGGAGAATGAAGAAAAGAAGCAAGCAAGCAATAAAATCCCAAATAAGTTGGAAATGAAGAGGAAGGAATACTCGTGCTAATTCAAAAACATCCAACTGTTGCATTCTCCCTTTAAATTCCTCAATTAAAATAAAACGTATTTACAAAGATTGCTACAGCTAATATACTCACAAATTCTGTATCTGTCCACATTCGAAGTCGTTCTACTTCTCCTGATCGACGATTCCGTCGGATATTAATGTTGTCCATTTCCTGTAGCACAGCTTCAGCAGTGCTACAATCATATAATAAAATCAGGATTTAGACAATGGTGGCACCATATACATAAAAGAGCTCTCTGTGAAAGCGTAATCAAATCATCTCTGATGTGTAATTATACACAACTTTTTTTTCTTTTTTGTTTTTTTTAGATAGAGTGTCCCTCTGTCAACCAGGCTGGAGTACAGTGGCCTGTTCGTGGCTCACTGCAGCCTCAACCTCCTGGACTCAAATGATCCTCCCACCTCAGCCTCCTGAGTAGCTGAGACTACAGGCATGCACTACCATGCCCAGCTAATTTTTATATTTTTTTGTGGAGATAGGGTTTCACCATGTTGCCCAGGCTGTTCTTGAACTCCTGGGCTCAAGCGATTCATTCATCTCAGCTCCCAAAGTGCTGCAATTACAGTGGTGTGCCCCACTACATCCCAATTAAATACCTCTTTCATAACCAGCATCCATTATCAGAATACAGTGCCCAATAAGAAAAGTAAAACCAGGACATCTTCTACCTTAATATACACATTAAAATAAAACTTTTTAAATATAAGGCTTTTGTTAATAAGGTCCCAATAAAAAAATCCATAATGCCTCTATGAATAATTATCAGATATATGACACTGAAAAAATACTAATTCAATCTTTTTATTGAAGATGGTGTTACGAATAACTTGTATAAAATAAGTGTATAAAATTATTTTATTTTTATTTGTATAAAAATAAGCAATTGTATAGAATAAAACAATTTGTAAAAAGTTTAAAGCCTTATAAAGTTTACTGGAAAGACTCTTTCAGAAATTGAAGTAAAACACTGACATTCAAGAAAAACATGCTAACATCTTAGCAATTTTTTTTTTCTTTTTTAAGAGATGGGCTGCTGGGCACGGTGGCTCATGCCTGTAATCCCAGCACTTTGGGAGGCCGAGGCAGGTGGATCACGAGGTCAGGAGATTGAGACCATCCTGGCTAACATGGTGAAACCCCGTCTTTACTAAAAATACAATTTAGTCAGGCGTGGTAGTACACGCCTATAGTTCCAGCTGCTCGGGAGGCTGGGGCAGGAGAATCGCTTGAACCCAGGAGGCAGAGGTTGCAGTGAGCCAAGATTGCATCACTGCACTCCAGCCTGGGCGAGAGACTGGGGTCTCACTATGTTGCCATGACTGGTCTTGAACTCCTAGGCTCAGGATCTTCCCACTTTAGCCTCCTGAGCAGCTATGACTACAGTCTCCAGTCACCACACTTGGCTATCTTGGCAATTTTTATTTTGTATTTTAAACAAATACTTACATAACAATTACTATGCATCTAGATACTGATCTAAGCATTTAACAATACTTAAGTTTTAATAATAACTTAAGCCCAAATTTGATGTTACCACTGTAGAATACGATTTCCTCTCTTGTCAAATAGGGATTGTACTGACCACCCTCTCCAGGCTGTTGTAAGGATTAAGTAGGATGACATATTATCTGAGAAGAGTCAAGTTTTACAGATGCAGACGTTGAACGGATAGTCAGCTCACTGACTAGCTAAGAGACTCAATCCCACTTACTCAGTCTCAAAACATCTTCAATTCAAAATCTTGAATTGACCCACCACACCCAGCTTCAAGTTAAGTTTTAAAAGAACTGTACTGATTGCTAAGTCGTTTCTTAAGCTATTTTTTAAAAATGTAACTGTCTTAAAAAGCAAATAATTAAATGAAATTGCTTAATACATAGCATTCATACCTATTTACTAGTTGATCAAATAACAAACTCTGGTTCACACTTTCAAATCTGTTTTTCCTGGAACGACAACTTTTTCTGACTTCCATGTCACCATTTATACAAGAAAGGTCCCCATCTCCCTTCTTTTCCCCTCGAAGGGGATGGCTTCGAAGGGCTACAAGAAGAGAGATATTTACATTTCAAAGTACAGAATACAGAAAGAAAGAAAAGAAAAAAAAAAGAAAAAATTACTTTTAAAAGACTACAAAAAGTTTAATATAACCTTTTAAAGGCTTTAATATTCAATAATCTAAAATTTCGATAAATTTTACAATGTCATAAATAATTTAAATTATTTCAGGTACACTGATTTCCCAAAGTTTAACAATTACATATATTTTTTTACTATGACTGAAATTCAGCCATTTCCAACTGTATGCTCAGCACACTATTAAATCACTCTATTTTTCCCCACTTTACTGCTTTCTCTAACATTGCAAGAATTTTAATACTAACCAGTTTTATAATAGAATACTCACATAAACTACTATGTCCGTTTGGTAATGTAGCACCAGGCTGAGAAGTTAACCTAGAACACAATTATATTTAATATGCAAACACATCAACATTTGTTTATATAAGCAAGAAATGCAATACTGCTGGAATTATTTTAATCTTTAAAATGTTATTTTAATCTTTAAAACTTTTTTAAAAGATAACTTTTTTACTGTAAGATTGGTAATATGCCAATTAATAAAACATACTAGCTAACTTAGTTAAAAGCCATTTTATTACTTTAAGAAAAGCTTTAATAACAGATTATAAACTAAGTTTACTCTGCCATCAACTTTACAAATTAAAACCCAAAAAAAAGGCTTAAGCTTAATATGTACCATAAAATTAACTGAGACCATAAGTAGCAGGGGTCACAGGCATTAACTATTGGTTTTGGTTGTTGAAATAAAATTGAAACAATGATAAATTTATTAACACAATAAACAGTAAGAAAAAAGTGCTTGCATACCTGTATCATTTAATAATTTCTTCAAAGTATGTTATTACACATCTAAACTGACAAATGAAAACAGCTGATTTATCAAAAGAGCCATTTTACAATTCTCCCTTTTGGGTGGAAGAAGAGAAACGTAAATCGCTGGAAAGTTACTAAAAAGGCCATCAAAACATGAGGACTAGGAAAAAGTCACAGTACTTCTTAGTATAGTCAGAAAGTTCAAAAGTAAAAACTAAATTGCTGCATAATAAAAGAGTTGTCAATGCAAACTAAGATATTTTTGAAATATCCAACAATTATTAGTTTCGAAGATTAAAAAACTAGGGAAAGGACAGCCAGAAAATCACAAATATATGTGACTGTCTTTTTTTTTTTTTTCCTCGAGACAGAGTCTTGCTCTATCACCCAGGCTGGAGGTACAGTGGCACGATCTCGGCTCACTGCAACCTCCGCCTCCTGGGTTCAAGCGATTCTCCTGCCTCAGCCTCCCAAGTAGCTGGGATTACAGGCATGCACCACCATGCCTGGCTAATTTTTGTATTCTTAGTAGAGATGGGGTTTCACCATGTTCATCAGGCTGGTCTCGAACACCTGACCTCAGGTGATCTGCCCGCCTCTGCCTCCCAAAGTGCTGGGATTACAGGCGTGAGCCACCACGCCCGGCCCCTGTGACTGCCTTCTATGTGGTGTGCACAAACTTTTAATCAAAATAATCTAACATTTTTGGTTACTCTAGTACTCTTCATGTTAAATTATAAATATATTATATATCACAATACCCCTGCCCAGCAAAGGACACAGTTAAGATAACTAAAGGTTATAAACAGAAACGCAAGCCAGGCACAATGGCTCACGTGAGCCTGTAATCCCAGCACTTTGCAAGGCCGAGGCGGGTGGATCACCTGAGGTCAGGAGTTCGAGACCAGCCTGGCCAACATGGTGAAACCCCCTCTTTACTAAAAATATAAAAATTAGCTAGGTGTGGTGCTGGGCACCTGTAATCCCAGCTACTCAGGAGGCTGAGGCAGGAGAATTGCTTGAACCCAGGAGGCAGAAGTTGCAGTAAGTGGAGATCACACCACTGCACTCCAGCCTGGGTGACAGAGCAAGGATCCATCTTAAAACAAAAAACAAAAAACAAAAAAAAACCTCTAACTACTATGCATCTTCAGATTGTCAAAAAACAACAAAAAAAAATCTAGCCCCCTCCTTTCCCCTAGAAAACAACAACAAAAAAATACCTTTTCCTAGTATACACTATCTTAGAGAAAATTTCATTTTTAGCACCATTGTATACAATGCACGATTCTCCAGGTATATGAGTGTGACTATAAAGTAACAAAATGGATGTAATACAGGTATTCTTAAAATGTTGTCACTGCACAATGCGTTTCTGGAATTCTTGAGAATCACTCTCAAAATCCACTTAAAACCACACAAAAAAACCAACTTTATTACTTCATAAATATACTTTTCTTTAGACCCAACAAAGCATTAACTCAGCTTGATCAGTTTATTCACAAGTCTTGGCACCAAATGAATTCTGACTGTACACAAAGCCAAATGGTTGGAATTTCACATCACTTGAATTGTTCAAAAGAATAACATGCACACCCTAAAGTCATTCCACAAAAGAAATCTAAAACTTTTTGGAACAATGGCAACATCATTGGGGAAAAAAGCACAACAAGCTTTTTGTCTGCTCTAAAGAAGACAATGCTTACTTGGCTTTTATTACTAATGAAAGATCTGTTTTAAGAAAAAATTTCAAAAAACTTGTTCTTCAATTGATCCAATTACCTTATAGTCACAGATTATTGTCATCATGATCTTTATAAAAGGGAGAGAGAGTGAAAAAGGAGACATGACATGAAATACATGAGTATATTAAGAGATTTAATATACTGAGATTTTTTGTTTTTTTTTTTTGAGACGGAGTCTTAGCCACCCAGGCTGGAGTGCAATGGTGCGATCTTGGCTCACTGCAACTACCGTCTCCCAGGTTCAACTGATTCTCTCGTCTCAGCCTCCCGAGTAGATGGGATTACAGGCACCCGCCATGATACCCAGCTAATTTTTGTATTTTAGTAGAGACAGAGTTTCACCATGTTGGCCAGGCTGATCTTGAACTCCTGACCTCAGATGATCCACTCGCCTTGGCCTCCCAAAGTGCTATGATTACAGGTGTAAGCCACCATGCCCAGCCTATACTGAGATTTTGTAAGGGTTAGCCTGCTTAAACATATGTGCCTAAAAGTTTCCATATGTATCAATGTTCCCAAAAGTTGGTCACTTAAATTGAGTGCGTAGCTTTGTTCTTTTGTTTATTTTATGAAAAGAAGGAAGGTGCGTTGGAGATTTTTTCCCTGTATCACTGTTTCCTGAATTTTTATTTATCATTTATTATTTTTTGAGGGGACAAAGCCTCACTCTGTCACCCAGGGTAGAATGCAGTGGCCCTACTTTGGCTCATTGCAACCTCTGCCTCCTCAATTCCAGCAATTCTCATGCCTCAGTCTCCCAAGTAGCTGGATTACAGGCGTGCACCACCATACCTGGCTAATTTTTGTATTTTTAGTGGTGACAAGGTTTCACCAGGTTGGCCAGGCTGGTCTCGAACTCCTAACCTCAGGTGATCCCCGCCAACCCCCGCGTCAGACTCCCAAAGTGCTGGGATTACAGGTGTGAGCTGCTGCGCCTAACCCTATTTCCTCAATTTTTAAATGGAAACTGTTTCACTTTGCATTAGGTGATTATTACATTAGAATTTTCTAGGCCGGGCGCGGTGGCTCAAACCTGTAATCCCAGCACTTTGGGAGGCCGAGACGGGCGGATCACGAGGTCAGGAGATCGACACCATCCTGGCTAACATGGTGAAACCCCGTCTCTACTAAAAAATACAAAAAACTAGCCGGGTGAGGTGGTGGGCGCCTGTAGTCCCAGGTACTCGGGAGGCTGAGGCAGGAGAATGGCATAAACCCGGGAGGCGGAGCTTGCAGTGAGCTGAGATCCGGCCACTGCACTCCAGCCTGGGCGACAGAGCGAGACTCCGTCTCAAAAACAAAAAAGAATTTTCTACAGCTTTAATTACCTGGGGCATAACCATTGCAATATCAGACTTAAAAATCATACTCATTCTCCCTTTCCCATATAAACTCAAGGCATTTAATGATTTATGAGGGTTATAAACCTCAATTCAAAAAAGTCCCAGTTCTGACAGACCTCACTTAACCACTGCCACTCCTCAATTCTAATATGCCGGAGCAGTCCACATAAGTGGTTTTATTACTAATGAAAGATCTGTTTTAAGAAAAAATTTCATATATTTCTGCCTCACCTCACTACTTCCTCATTACCTAATCACAAAAGGAAACTTTCAAGCATGCTACTACTTTTGAGTATACAGCAAATCTTTTTTTTTTTTTTTTAAGACAGGGTCTCACTCTGTCGCCCAGGCTAGAGTGCAATGGTGCGATCTCGGCTCACTGCAACCTCCATCTCCTGGGTTCAAGCAATTCTCATGCCTCAGCCTCCCAACTAGCTGGGTACAGGCATGCACCGCCATGCTTGGCTAATTTTTGTATTTTTAGTAGAGATCAGATTTCACCATGTTAGCCAGACTGGTCTCGAACTTCTGGCCTCAGGTGATCCACGCCCCTTGGCCTCCCAAAGTGCTGGAATTACAGGCATGAGCCACCGCGCCCAGCCAAGTGTACAGTAAGTCTTAGGAAAATTTCAATTTGTCTGTATCTTAGAGTATGACTATTATTCTAGATATACATCAGGTTAAATAAATGACTATTAGCTAAATAAATAACTGCTGACCAAAAAAGTCAATAAAATAGCATTCTCTACTCAAAGTATTTGTAAGCTACAACATCTGTCTATGTTAGTATGTATATTTGGGAATTTCTATATACAATATAAAAAATATATATTAAAAATATTTTTGACCAAAAAATCCTATTTTACTAAAAGTATCAATCATTAAAATTATGTTGATACACTTGGGCCTTAAACCCAGGTTTTAGCCCAAAAGAAAACTCATAATCTATCTCAAATCACTTATGAAGATTCAGAAGTTCTAGGTCCACTTTTATCTCTATCTTTATCCAATTATCTAACTCTAAAATGGAAATTTATTTTGCCAATTAACAGTAATTTCTTTGACCTTAGTGGTCTTTGCAAAGTTCTTTAGAATTCCTTATTTTTCATAGCTCATACTAATTCTTATCTGTATTCAATTTTCCTCCATATGAATTATTACTTCTAACAAATTATTTTTTGTGAAAGCACTTTAATAAGTTTACCTTACATGCTTATAAGAGTTTAGATTACCAAAATAAAGGAATCAAGATTCTCAGGTTCATGACATACAAATACAAGTCTCCAAGTAATTCTTAATTTTTTGTACTTATATTATCTCAAAATCTGAAATATTTTTAACTACAAGTTTTCCTTAAAATTAAATTCTATTGAATCTAATAGGTCAAACTGCATTTTATTTTCAGGTCATCTGAAACATCAAAAGATTTTAATTCTAAAAGTTTAACTGTTACTCAGACTCCTAGATGAATAAACTAAAAAAAAAAAAACTTTTTTTTTTTTTTCCACGAAGACAGGTCTCACTCTGCCACCCGGGGTGGAGTGCAATGGCGTGATCACAGCTCACTGTAGCCTCAAACTCCTGGGTTCACAGCATCCTCCAGCCTTAGCCTTTCGAGTAGATGGTACTACAAGCACATGCCACTGTAGCTAATTTTTTAATATTTCATAGAGATGAGGTCTCACTATGTTGCCCAGGCTGTTCTTGAACTCCTGGGCTCAAGCAATCCTCCCACCGTGGCCTACCAAAGTTCTGGGATTACAGCCATGAGCCACCATGCCTGGCCTCAAAAATCTTTTTAAATTCTGTGAGCTACTAAACATTGTCCTTTTGCCAAAACAGAAACAGTAAATGTATTAGTATTCATTATTTAAGTTTTTTACTTAAAATATATTTAGTATTTTTTTAAAGAAATACCTCACTCTAAGGTACCTAAATGATTCCTAAATGGAAGCATATCTTTCACATGCTCTCTTAAAATTTTTGAGGCCTTTTTATATGAAAGATTTCTATATGAAATATCGGCCAGGCGCGGTGGTTCATGCCTGTAATCCCAGCATTTTGGGAGGTCGAGGCTGGTGGATCACCTGAGGTCCAGAGTTCGAGATCAGCCTGGCCAATGTGGTGGAACCCTGTCTCTACTAAAACTAGAAAAATTAGGCCAGGCGTGGTGGCTCATGTCTGTAATCCCAGTACTTTGGGAGGCCGAGGCGGGTGGATCACCTGAGGTCAGGAGTTCAAGACTAGCCTGACCAACATGGAGAAACCCTGTCTCTACTAAAAATACAGAATTAGCTGGGCATGGTGGCGCATGCCTGTAACCCCAAGTACTTGGAAGGCTGAGGCAGGAGAATCACTTGAACCTGGGAGGCAGAGGTTGCAGTGAGCCAAGATAGCGTCATTGCACTCCAGCAAAACTCCATCTCAAAAAAAAAAGAAAAGAAATATCAAGATCAATTTATATAAAGGCCTGCTGGGTGGATAAAATGAGAGAAATCTAGTATATTACTTGCACTTGAATAAACTGTTAAAATCATCTTAAAAGTCCAATTTTAACACTAAAAGAACATTGTTAGGAATATTTATCTGGAAGATATTTGATTCACTCATTTAATAAATGCAAGATAGAGATTATAACAGGTAGATCAAGTCTAAAAGTATAATTACATGGCAGTACTAAAGTAACATCATCATAATGATCCAGACCTGTTTCATCTCACAGATGGATGGGTGTGGGAAAGAAAAATAAAAATAAAACTCAACAGACTATGATTCATGTATTTTTCTACTTAGCCCCCATATAATGCAAATTACAAAACATAAAATAAACTGGTACATCTTATGGAGTATATTTTAGTAAGTATAGAGACTCCTTAGGGACTAATAAATGTACGCAGCCTGTCAAAGTCTATATAACCCCAAAGATTTTTTTCCCTAGAGAATAAAAGTATCCAGAATTTACCTACACATATAAAATCAAAATATTTTTAAATACTTGAAGAATAAAAACAAAGGACTTCCCTTTTACTTCTGTTCAGTCACACATCATCAGCACTTCTACTTTAAAGAGTTTAAAGAACCCTTTAGTTCCCAGACCGATGTAAAAAAAAAAAAATTGTTTTTAATTAGAAAAAAATAAAAATAAAGACTTTAAACAAAACAGAAGCTAACGAATCTGATTTCAATGTTTAAATCTTTTCTATGTGGGTGCCTAACCTAACTACCATTTGGGAGTAAATTAAACTTAATTTTAGTCAGTTTCAAAGTAAATGTTAGTAATTTACCCTGAAACTGACAAAAATTGTTTTCCTGATACGTACTGAACCAGATACAAGCAAATTTAAGTTTAAAACAGGGTAAACAGATGAAAAGATGTCTTTAAAAATTAATTTAAATGTCATTATATCTTCATATATCAAGTGAAATAGTCAATAATCTTAAAAAAAGGGAGATTTTATTTTCAAGTAAAAATATAATTCTGACCATATGTTTTATTTAAATTTTCAGCACTATAAATACATATGCATACTCAAGAGTCATCAAAATCCTTATTGTTTTACTTATGGTAGTTTCTGTTACATACCATATATCTTTATAAAACAAATATATTTTACAGTATTATCAGGAGAAAATAAAATAACATACAAAAATTATAAAATAAGTTTAATTCAATTTACTTATAAGTATTTATAAGATACTTATTTTATAAGCTAAAAAAATTAGCATTAGTATCAGCCCTGAATCACATTCAGTAATTTAAGAAAAAACAATCAATGAGTTCTCCTTTCTCACCTGGCCTGTCCAGTTGATAAATTCCATTCCTCTCGCTGACCAGTACTTCGTGATTTTGATTTGTCTTTGCAAACAGAATCAGGTTGTTTCAAAGTGCGTTTGGCTGGAGGAGATACGTGGCTATCACTTAAACTACCATCAACTTCAGCTTTCTGAAAGACAATGTTAAAAATGTATTTATTATTCCTATTAAGACAAGTAGAATTGTTAATATTAGGGGCCAGGCTCAGTGGCTCACTCCCGTAATGCCAGCACTTTGGGTGGCTGAGGCAGGTAGATCACTTGAGGTCAGGAGTTTAAGACCACACTGGCCAACATGGCGAAACCCCGTCTCTACCAAAAAACAAAAAAAATTAGCTGGGTGTGGTGGCAGGCGCCTGTAATTCCAGCTACTTGGGAGGCTGAAGCAGGAGAATCGCTTTAACCCAGGAGGCGGAGGCTGCAGAGAGCCAAGATCAAGCCAGTGCACTCCAGCCTGAATGACAGAGCAAGACTGTTTCAAAAAAAAAAGAATTGTTAATATTCTTGGAAAATCAAGCACAGTATTTGTCAACCAATAAATATTTACTGAATTATACTACAAATATAGCAAAATGTATAATCTGTAAATATAAAAGCAAGAAAGATTACATTTATAATCAGAAAAATACGTTGTTTTTTGTTTTTATTTTGAAAAACGTTCAAGAAAGGGTGTGTGTTCTTAAACGTCTGGTGTGTATATGTATCTTTTTTGTATTGACACAATCCCTCAGACCCTCCTAAATACTCCAGTATATACCTCCCCAAACAAGGGCACTTTGCTACATTACCACCATACAACCCCCCCAATCAGTAAATGAACACTGGTATAATAGAAAGTCAAACCACAGACATATTCAAATTTTACCAAATGTCCCAACAACGCCTCTCTTTCTAAAGACAGGATACTAAACACATATTGCATTTAGTTAATGGACCTCCTCAGTCTCCCTTAATCAGTCTTTCCTTCTTTCCCTATCTTTCATGTCCTTGACTGTCAAGAGCATAGGCGAGCCAGGCGTGGTGGCTCATGCATGTAATCCCAACACTTTGGGAGACCAAGGCGGGGCAAATCGCCCGAGGTCAGGAGTTCCAGACAAGCCTGGTGAACCCATCTCTACTAAAAATATATTTTTTTAAAGCCGGGTGTGGTGGTACACACCTATAATCCCAGCTACTCGGGAGGCTGAAGCACAAGAATCCCTCAAACC
Organism: Papio anubis; assembly: GCF_008728515.1. Lineage (NCBI taxonomy): Eukaryota > Metazoa > Chordata > Mammalia > Primates > Cercopithecidae > Papio > Papio anubis. Next base: position 23,542,627 of record NC_044989.1, read on the forward strand.
CAGGAGGTGGAGGTTGCAGTGAGCAACCACTGCACTCCAGGCTGGGTGACAGACCGAGACGCTGTCTAAAAAAAAAATAAAAGAGTACAGGCCTTTTATTCTCTAGGATGACCCCCAATCTGGGCCTAGCTGATGTTCCTAATGATCAGATTCAGGACACATATTCTTAAAAAGAATAGACAGAAACGATGCTGTGCATGCTATACCTATCCTTCCCATCCCTAGGGATAACCCTCATCACTTGGTCAACCTGGTGTCTGCCAGGTTTCTTCACTGTAAAGTAACTATGTTTTCCTTTGTATTTGACTTATATATTACGGGGAATTATTTTGATAATTCACCAATACCCTGTTCCTCATCAAATCTCTACCAACCAGCCTTAGTATTCATTGACTACTCTTGCCATTATCAAATACCACAAAGATGGTGATTATCTAATTCCATCATTCCTTCTACATTTGTAGTTGGCATTTTAAGAAAGTTTACCCTGTCTCCATAAATTCATTTATTCATTTATATTTTTATCAGTATCATGGATTCTTATTTTATTCTACAAATTGTAATTTCCTACTCTATTTATTTTGCTGCTCAAATTATGTGAGATTTAGCCAGCGTGAGCCCCTTCAAAGTAATTCCTGTGTCTTTTGACACATTCTCATCATTTTGAGTACTTCCTTACTTTCTGGAACAACTGAATGTAGACTCATTTTATACTTTCCCTCTGTGGCCCTAGATTAGCATTTCTCCAAGGAGCCTTGGTTCCTCTTAGTCAATGATACTATTTAGGAACCAAAAGTTGGGCACTATATGTGCTCACTGTTACTGAGGTTTCACTGCAATTAAGTGCTCTCAGCAGAGGGACCTAAGGAATGTATAAACATATAAACATACACATGGTAAAACTCTAGCCGGGTGTGGTGGTACATGCCTGTAATCCCAGCTACTAGGGAGGCTGAGGCAGGAGAATCACTTGAACCTGGGAGGTGGAGGTTGCAGTGAGTCGAGATCACGCCATTGCACTCCAGCCAGGTGACAGAGCAAGACTCCGTCTCAAAAAAAAAAAAAACAGAAAATCTTTGAATCCACCTATTAGTTGTAAGCCCCCTATCTTTCCTGTCTTTCCAGATTGAACCAATGTATATCTCACATGTACTGATTGATGTCTTATGTCTTCCTAAAATGTATACAACAAAGCTATAACTCAACCACTTTGGGCACATGTTCTCAGGACCTCTTGAGACTGTGTCTTGGTCCATGGCCACTGATATTTGGCTCAGAATAAATCTCTTTAAATATTTTACTGAGTTTGACTCTTTTTGTCAACAAATGTCTATAATCCTTTTCAATATGCTACCATATAGAAATATCTGTGGCCAGGCACAGTGGCTCACACATGAAATCCCAAAACTTTGGGAGGTCAAGGCAGGATGACTGCTTGAGGCCAGGAGTGCCAGACCAGCCTGGGCAACATAATGAGACCTTATCTCTACAAAAAAATTAAAAATAAAAATTAGTTAGGTCAGGCGTGGTGGCTCATGCCTATAATCCCAGTACTTTGCGAGGCCGAGGCGGGTGGATCACCTGAGGTCAGGCGTTCCAGACCAGCCTGACCAACATGGTGAAACCCTATCTCTACTAAAAATACAAAATCAGCCAGGCATGGTGGCACATGCCTGTAATCCCAGATACTGGGGAGGCTGAGGCAGAAGAATCGCTTGAACCCAGGAGGCAGAGGTTGCAGTGAGCCGAGATCATGCCATTGCACTCCAGCCTGGGCAACAAGAGGAAAACTCTGTCTCAAAAGAAAAATAATAATTAGTTGGGCATGGAGGTATGCACCAGTGGTCCCAGCTACTCAGAGAGAGTGAGGTGGGAAGATTGCTTGAGCACAGGCGGTCAAGGCTGCAGTGAGCTGTGATCACATCACAACGTGGGCGAAAGAGCAAGACCCCATCTCAAAAAAAAAAAAAAAAAAAAAAAAGCCACAAGGCCACACTGGTACTAAAAGGCACAAAAGAAAAAATACTTGAAATTCAAATATGAGCATGTATACAATTAAGATGGTATATTAGTTTCATAATACACCATCACTTATTAGGTTAAGTTCCCAAGAAAAGTTAGTTAGCTACTTCCAAACTATATTCAGTACAGGGTGGAAAATCATTTAAGAAATACTTCAATCTTATAATAAGCCTTTGTTAGTCAACATACTATACTCAAATGAGTGTTTCTTAATTTAGTGCTTTCATTTTTTTTTTTTTTCTGTGAGACGGAGTCTCGCTCTGTCACCCAAGCTGGAGTGCAGTGGCACGATCTTGGCTCACTACAAGCTCTGCCTCCCGGGTTCAGGCAATTCTCCTGCCTCAGCCTCCTGAGTAGCTGGGACTACAGGCGTCCGCCACCACAACCAGCTAATTTTTGCATTTTTAATAGAGATGGGGTTTCACCATATTGGCCAGGCTGGTCTCCAACTCCTGACCTCGAGATCCACCCACCTCAGCCTCCCAAAGTGCTGAGATTACAGGTGTCAGCCACTGCGCCCAACAGTCCTTTCATTTCTAATACAGTTTTCTGTTTTTTTTTTTTTTTTTGAGACGTAGTCTAGCTCTGTCACCCAGGCTGGAGTGCAGTGGTCTTGGCTCACTGCAACCTCCACCTCCTGGTTCAAGCAATTCTCCTGCCTCAGCCTCCTGAGTAGCTGGGATTACAGGTGCATGCCACCATGCCCAGCTAAGTTTTGTATTTTTAGTAGAGACAACATTTCACTGTGTTGGCCAGGCTGGTCTCGAACTCCTGACCTCGTGATCTGCCCGCCTCGGCCTCCCAAAGCGCTGGGATTACAAGCATGAGCCACCGTGCCCGACCTCTTACTTTTTATTTCATATTTTTATTGTTTTATTTTATTTGAGACAGGGTCTCATTGCCAGGTTGTTCTCAAACTCCTGACCTCAAGAGATCCTCCCGCCTCGGCCCCACAAAGCACTGGGATTACAACCATGAGCCATCACGCCTAGCTTTAGTTTTTATACTATCTCACCCACTCCAACCTGGGATATTTACAGACTCCCAAGGTTAAAATGTGCATTAAAAGTCATCTAACTGAACTACAAATCCAAGACATCCTTTACTCCAAATCTGGTCTGTGAACCAACAACATGGGCATCATCTATTTGGGAGCTCCTTAGAAATGTAGAATCTCAGGCTCCACCCTCAGACCCACTGAATCAGAAACCATTTTAAAAAGATCCCCAGGTGATTCATGTGCACATTAGAGTTTGAAAAGCATTATTACACAACATATTCAAGACATTGTCACTGGACCGCCTGATTGCCACCATCATGAGTCGCATGCACACTCCTGGGAAGGGCCTGTCTCAATCGGCTCTGCCCCGTCACTGCAAGGTTCCCACTTGGCTGAAGTTGACATCTGATGACATGAAGGAGCAGACTTACAAACTGACCAAGAAGGGTCTGCCTCCCTCACAAATCAGTGTGATCCTGAGGCTCATACGGTGTTACACAAGTATGTTTTGTGACAGGCAATACAATCTTAAGAATCCTTAAGTCCAAAAGACTCGCTCCTGATCTCCCAGAGGATCACTACTGTTTAATTAAGCAAGCAGTTGCTATTCAAAAGCATCTTGAGAGGAACAGAAAGGATAAGGATGCCAAATTCCATCTGATTCTGATAGACGAATTCTGATAGACGAATTCACCGACTGGCTCAATATTACTAATACACGACCAAGCAAATCCTCCCTCCCAACTGGAAATATGAGTCATCCACGGCCTCTGCCCTGGTTGCATAAGTTTGTCTATATACTCAAGTAATAAAATGATTGTTCACTGAAAAAAAAGTAGTCACTGAGGAAGCAACATCATGTGTTTTAAGCTAGAGTATATCTGTGATACAGAAACTAGCACCTATAAACTACTATGCCAATTTAGATAGCCCAGGCCAGCATTACTCCTTCTAATCAAATTTGATCACTCACCTCAAGACCCATCTCAGGACCCATTTTTTTTTTCCTTCATGAAATCTCCCTGAAGAATCTAGCCTAAATTAAGCTTATCTCCCCTGCTAGCTGCAGCCCTACTATACATTTGGGCACCTGATTATTTCAACTTAGCATTATATATTTATCATCTTTAAAGTGCCATGTCCAAGTCTTGAAATTCTAGCAAGATTTTAAGCTCCTGAATTATAAAAACATAGCCTATTTTTTAAAATTCCACAGTAACAATGAAAAACAACAAACAAAATTTCTGGAAATTTGTTCACAAATTATTAATAGAAATTATTAGGGGCAAGAAAGGAGGGCTCATGGTGAATGAAGTTTGGGAAACAATGAGGTCCAAGGCTTTTTGCTGCGAAACTTCTAAGAGTATTATCATAACATGCAAAGTAAATCTCTAAGGATGGAATAAAGTATATAACATTTCACAAACTTATTTGATCAAGCTCTCTTTTTTCATGAAACATCTGCAGGTACTAGTTTCCCAAATATACTCTGGAAATAAGTACTATGTACCACTGAAATGAAGACAAAAAAAAAAAAAGTAAAATATTTGAATTTTTAAAAGAATCTGAGTATATAGTTACTTGAATATCAATTTAAGTGAATTTTGCACATTTATTTATTGGCCATCTGCATATTCTACGGGCTTTCTTCAATTCCACTCAGAAGTATTACTCAAACTGTTGTTTACGTACTACCTGAATCAAAAATCACCTGCATTACTCATTAAAAAATACAACCGGCTGGACTGGAATCTCTGGAGGTGAAACATTTTTAATGAGGGCTTCCAAATGATTCTTAGTACACGGAAGTTGAGGACCTCTGGCATATAACATACTTCAAGTATAATACAAAGCACATCATGCTAACTGCTACAATGTTCTGGTATATTTACTTTTTTGTCACGGGAGGTTTCAATCTTGATTTGGCTCTAAGACAGAGACCTCAGAATAAAGAGCATTACCAAAGACTCCTTCTCTCCAAAGAAATCTGGGGATTTAAGTTAAGCAAGCAACCACAATGTAAACAGGTACAAAATAATTACTTCAGCACCATTTAATTAACTTCAAGCTTTGGGAAAGCTTCTATCTACAAACCTGATGCTAACAATTCATCCTTAATAGGATGATCATAATGCTCAACCTTAACTTCTTCATCTTCAAAGCCTTTTACTAGCTAATGATAACCTAACCCTTTGAGAGAAGGCGTTACCAGTTTCATGACAAAGATATTTAAAAGATTATGCAATCTACCCACAGCCATTTAGCAATCTGTGTCAGAGTGATTATAATCCATGAGTAGGAAAAGTATCTCAGGCATAAGGGAAATAATTTCAATTAACTAACATTTATTGAGGACCTACTATGTACATAAGATGTGGAAGGCAGTGGTAAAAAAGATGAGTAAGAACTACTTGAGGCCAAGCACAGTGGCTCACATCTGTAATCCCAACATTTTGGGAGACCCAGGCAGGAGGATCCTTGTGGCCACGAGTTTGAAACCAGTCTGAGTAACACAGCAAGACCCATTTCTTTAAAAAAAAAATATATATATATATAGTAATACCTAATTCTGTGAAAGCAAAAAACAAAAAACTACAACTGCTAGCAGAGACGGAGGAAGACATCATAAATGATGTGGACTTTAAAGGATGTTTTTGGCCAGGCATGGTGGCTCACACCTGTAATCTCAACACTGAGAGGCTGAGGGGGGCGGATTGTTTGAGCTCAGGAGTTCGAGCCCAGCCTGGGCAAAATGGCAAGACCTTGTCTCTACAGAAAAATAGAAAAATTAGCCAGGTGTGCTGCTCCACGCCTGCAGTCCCAGCTACTTGGGAGGCTGAAGTGGGAGAATCACCTGAGCCCCAGCAGTTGAGGCTGCAGTGAGCCATAATTTTGCATCACTGCACTCTAGTCTGGGCAACAGAACAAGACCCTGTCTCAAAAATAAATAAATAAATAAATAAAGTTTTCAAGTTTTCTATAGAAATGGGAATATGTATTCCAACAACTTAATAATGGGGCACATAAAATACCAGAACACAACCCAAGGATGAGATAACTTCCAATAAAAGTATAATAATAATAATGTAAAATCCTACAGAAATTACATAAAAAAAGATACAGTCATCCCCACTTAAGTAACTTTTTAGTTTAATTCTAACCTCTTTAAATAGATAATTTTTTTCAATTTGTAAAAACCATTTTCTCCTTGACTTTTACAGTCCCTGAAACCATACTCATCAGCTACCATAAATAGTGACTATTATTGTCATAAATCTTATAAAGTGAGGCAAAAGAACTTGAGAATAACAGAAATGAATAAATGTTGCTCTGGTTTTCAAGGAAGGCTTCGTGCCCAGATTCAAATTTGTCAGAAATCTAAAAGCTGGATTTTAATCTAATGACAAAAAAGAATGAAGTCAAGTATAGCATTTTAAAATGAGAGATGCATGGAAATAAGTGAATTAGCAGACCACTAGATTAAATCAAAACTTGATGATGGCCTCATTTAGAATTGGGAAAATCAGAAAGAGGAAATTTAGTCCAGAAAACAAAATAACTAGATTAGTGATATCAGTGCTGTATTCAAAATAAATACAGTAAGGGCAAGTATAAAAAGTGCTGCTTGTTGTTGGTGGTGGTGGTGGTAGTGGTGATGGTGGTGGTGGTGGTATGGGGAGCCAGGGAACAGGTGATGACAGGAGAAGTATAATGCTAAATTAAAAGTGGAAAGTTAGTTTGGAATTATAGCCAGAAATCTAGGGAGAGGTCTATCAGGCTATGGGAAATACACCTCTGAGATGAAGTGAGTTAAGGAGCAGATATGAAACATGGTCATAAAAGAAGATGATCACAGGTAATGTACAGAATATAAAAACAGAAGGGCAGAAGTCAAAATCTTAAAAAACAGTCTAATTAATGGGGATAAGCACAAGAGATGTCATAAAAATCAAAGACAAATATAGTCTCTCACTAAAACAAGGGGAGTTAAACTGCTCCAAAAAGACTTAACAGAAGAAAGCTGATAAACCTGAGGATTTGTAAGTAAGAGATCATTGTAACTTCTGACAGGGCAATGTCTGTGAAATGAAGACTGGAAATCACTAGGTGAATAATGGAGCAAGTGGTGAGCAAGTACAGGTAATGACTACAGAGCTAGTCTTACAAAAGTGTCAGAATTAAAAAAGAAAGAATAGTTTAGAGTTGGAGGAAAGGATTTTCTTTCTTTTTCTTTTTTTTTTTTAAGAAAAGACAACCCGGCTTCTTATAGAAAAAAAGGAAACCGTAAGAGAGAGTAAAACAAATTATTTAAAGAGTAAGTAAATGATGAGAGAAAAAGCCTCAAAGAGACAAGAAAGAAAAAAACAGAATACGAACATTTTCCCCCAAGTTAGATCAGAAAGTGTATGGGTGCAATCAATCTTTTCCGATTTCCTTATAGGACAGGCTTTTTGTATACTTTTTTTTTTTTAACAAGTAATCCTGTTTTCACAAGGAAAGCTTAGAAGTGCAGTCGATTTCTTTTTCTTTCATTTACAAAAAGAATGCACAGAGGCAGTGGTTACCATGACTGCAAAAAACAAAACTCTGCACTGCTATTTGTTTATTTAGGGCCAACACTATTCTACAAAGTCCTGAAATGGCAAGCATACAAAATGTTCTAAATTTTCCTCAAATATTCCAAGAACAAGGGCTTACTAGTTTAGTATTTCTAAGCAATCATCATGAAAGAATACAAAAAGAAAAAAATACATAGAAGCGACCTGTTAGTTTAGAAGATACAGAAAGATTAAAAAACAGTCTATAATAATTTAAAATGCACTTTTCTTCCAGATAAAAATTTCTAAAAGGTAGTTTCTAAAAATCTGAAAATATTACATTATTTAAAATAAGAAAGAGATAATGTGGGTACTGAAAAATGCCACATGGTCAGGCATGGTGGCTCCTATCTATAATCCCAACACTTCGGGAGGCTGAAGTAAAACGATCGCTTGAGCCCATGAGTTCAAGAACAACCTGGCCAACAAAGTAAGACTCTGAGACTTCTCTCTATAAAAACTTTAAAAATTAGCCATGGGGTAGTGGTACATGACTGTGACCCCAGATACTCAGGAGGCTGAGGTAGGTGGATCGCTCGAGCCAAGGAGGTCCAGGATGCAGTGAGCCATGATTACACCACTGCACTCCAGCTTGGGTGACAGAGTGAAACCCTGTTTCAAAAAAGAAAAAGAAAAGAAACGAAACGAAACATGCCACAGACTTTGAAGTTATACAGACAGGACCAATCTTACATTGCAGCACTACCACTATCACTCAGAAACTACCATTTACCTCATAAGATGGTTAGAAGAATCAAGGAGGTAGTATAAGTAACAAATTTTATACCTACTGCCTCACAGTAGATACAATCTCAAGTATGAATACTTGTTTGGCTTTATAGAGTTAATGTAACTTCATAAGCTTATTAATTATTTTCAATAATTCATTCCTTCCACAAACAAAATTTATTAAGTGCCTGTTTTTGTGTTAGATACTAAAGATACTTGCGCTAAGGCAGTACCTGCCTTTCACGGAAGTTAAAATTTAACTCTTTAAATTAGCTGGTAAAGGTATACGAAAATAGTGCTGATAGTACTGGGGAATGGGGCACAAACTAGTTTAGTCTCAGTGTAAAGCAAATTGAGAAAACCTATGAAAATTTAAAATACACATTATCATTTGACCGAGTAATTCTACTTTATCTAAAAGAGAAAGGTCGGCTGGGTGTGGTGGCTCATGCCTGTAATCCCAACTTTGGGAAGCAGAGGCGGGAGAATCACTTGAGGTCAGGAGTTCAAGACCAGCCTCACTAACATGGTGAAACCATGTCTCTACTAAAAATGCAAAAAAAAACTGGCCGGGCATGGTGGTGGGCGCCTGTAATCCCAGCTACTCAGGAGGCTGAGACAAGAGAATCGCTTGAATCTGGGAGGCAGAGGTTGCAGTGAGCCGAGATTGTGCCACCGCACTCCAGCCTGGGCAACAGAGGAAGACTGTCTCAAAAAAAAAAAAAAAGAAAGGTCATTTTCTGCTACACTATAAAGTTAAAAGTATGGAGAAAGCCTGTGTGCCAACAGGTTAAATATGTGGCAGTATAATGATACAAAGAAATATCAGAAATATTAGAAAGGCTCCTAGTCAACAGTGTGAGGAAAAAAAAGAAATATTAGAAAGCCATCAAGAAAAATGAAATAAGCCAGGTGTGGTGGCTCACACCTGTTATCTCAGCATTTTGGGAGACCTAAAGCATGGTGGCACATGCCTATAGTCCCAGCTACTCAGGAGGCTGAGGTGGGAGATCACTTGAGTCTAGGAGGTCAAGGCTGCAGTGAGCCATGACTGCACCACTGCACTCTAGCCTGGGTGACAAAGTGAGACACTGTCTCCAAAAAATAAATTTTATATATATATATATACACACACACACACACACACACACACACACAAATATAAACACATATATATTATACATACACACATATTGCACATGTACCTATGGGTACAACCTATGGGTTGTTTATATGTGTATGTGTGTGTGTTATATGTGTGTGACACACATATAAACCCATGGTATACATGCAATGGTCAGAAGGATGTACAGCAGCTTTAACAGTGGTTATTCCTCAGAAGAACAAACTGGAGAAATTAGGGGAGCAGGGAAAGGCCCTTTTTTTCTGTGTATGTCCATATTATTTGAAATATTTATTTCATCATAACGTGTAGAAAATAAAACAAAACAAAGTAATATTTATTTCATACTTTTTAAGTAAGAATAAAATATTTCTCCAAACAGCTGAGGTTGAGTCTTGCGTAAGTTTGGGTTGCTTTTTTTTTTTATTTTGGTTTTTAAGAGATGAGATTTCATCAGGCTGGAGTGCAGTGGTATGATCATAACTCGCTACAGCCTCAAACTCCTGGGCTCAAGCGATCCTCTCACCTTAGCTTCCCAAGTAGCTGGGACTAAAGGCACACACGACCATACCAGGCTAATTTTTTGTTTTTTTTTTTTAATAGAGGTGAGGTCTCACTTTGTTTCCCAGACTGGTATCAAACTCCTGGCCTCAAGTGATCCTCCAACCTTGGCCTCCCAAAATGCTGGGATTACAGGTGTGAGCCACTGTCCACTCTTGCATACTTTTTTTTCTTTTTTGGAGACAGAGTTTTGCTCTTGTTGCCCAGGCTGGAGTGCAATGGCGCAATCTCAGCTCACTGCAACCTCTACCTCCTGGGTTCAAGAGATTCTCCTGCCTCAACCTCCCGAATAGCTGGGATTACAAGCATGCACCACCACGCTTGGCTAATTTTGTATTTTTAGTACAGACGGGGTTTCTCCACATTGGTCAGGGTGCTCTCGAACTCCTGACCTCAGGTGATCCACCTGCCTAGGCCTCCCAAAGTGCTGAGATTACAGGTGTGAGACACAGCGCCCAGCCTGCAAACTCTCTTATCTTCATTGTCTGGTCACTCAATTGCAGCAATTAAAGAAAGGCACTTCCATTTCCAGTTGAAATGCTACGAATATTTTTTAAAGAGATGGTGTCGGCTGGGTGCAGTGGCTCACACCTGTAATCCCAGCAGTTTGGGAGGCCAAGGCAGGTGGATCACCTGAGGTCAGGAATTTGAGACCAGCCTGACCAATATGATGAAACCCCGTCTCTACTAAAAATACAAAAATTAGCTGGGCATGAGGGAGCATGCCTGTAGTTCCAGCTACTTGGGAGGCTGAGGTACAATAATCGCTTGAACCTAGGAGGCGGAGGTTGCAGTGAGCCGAGGTCGCACCACTGCACTCCAGCCCGGACAACAGAGCAAGACTGTCTCAAAAAAATACACAGGGTAAGAAGAAGGGAAGAACAGTGGAGGAGCGTGTTAAAAAGTCTGCAGTAAAAGGTAACATAGGCCAGGCACAGTGGCTCACACCTGTAATCCCAGCACCTTGGGAGGCCGAGGTGGGCGGATCACCTGAGGTCAGGAGTTCAAGACCAGCCTGACCAACATGGAGAAACCCCATCTCTACTAAAAATACAAAATTAGTCGGTCATAGTGGTGCATGCCTGTAATCCCAGCTACTCAGGAGGCTGAGGCAGGAGAACTGCTTGAACCCAGGAGGCAGAGGTTGTGGTGAGCCGAGATTGCACCATTGCACTCCAGCCTGGGCAACAAGAGCGAAACTCCGTCTCAAAAAAAAAAAAAAAAAAAAAAGAGGTAACAATACTTTTTTAAAGAAAAAATGAGAGTTAATTGGCCAGGCACAGTGATTTACACCAGAGGCTGAGGTGGGAGGATCACCTGAGCCCAGGAGGTCAAGGCTGCAGTTAGCCTTGATCGTGCCTCTTCACTCCAGCCTGGATGACAGGGTGAGATCTTATCCCAAAAAGAAACAAGAAGAAGAGGAGGAGAAGAGGAGAAGAAGAGGAGAAGGAGAGGAGAAGGAGAGGGGAAGGGAGGGAAGGGGAGGGGAGGGAAGGGGAGGGGAGGGGAGGGGAGGGGAGAAGAAGAGAGAAGTGAGCAAATAAATACAAGTATAAGTCTTAAGAGCAATCACACATACACACACAAAGCAAAACATATAAGCTAAAACCAGCAGAAGGTCCAGGCACAGTGACTCAGTGACTCATGCTTGTAATCCCAGCACTTTAGGAGGCCAAGGCAGGTGGATCACCTGAGGTCAGGAGTTTGAATGCAGCCTGGCCAACATGGTGAAACCTCGTCTCTATTAAAAATACAAAAATTAGCCAGGTGTGGTGGTGCGTGCCTGTAACTCCAGTTACTCAGGAGGCTGGGGCAGGAGAATCGCTCGAACCTGGGAGGCGGCGGTTGCAGTAAGCCAAAATCGCGCCATTGCATACTCCAACCTGAGTGACAGAACAAGACTTCATCTCAAAAAAAGAAAAAAAGTAGAAGATGCACAAATTTGACTTAGTGAATATCTACAATCCTGCACCCCTAACTGCAGAATACATATTCTTTTCCAGTGTTCATGACACATTTACCAAAATAACCATAAACAATGTTCTGACAAAATAAGTCAGAACAAATTTCAAAAGACTGAAATCATATGTAGTATGTTCTCTGAGCACAATGGAATTAAGCTAGAAGTAATTAATAAAACTATAAACAGAAAATAGGCCAGGTACAGTGGCTCATACCTGTGATTCAAGCACTTACGAAGGCCAAGGTGGGAGGATCGCTTGAGTCTAGCAATTTGAGGCCAGACTGGGCAACAAAGGGAGATAACAAGACCCTCTCTAACAAAAAAAAAATTTCAAATTACCCAGGCCTGGTGGCACACACCTGTAGTCCTAGCTATTTGGGAGGCTGAGACAGAAGGATCACTTGAGTCCAAGAGTTCAAGGCTACAGTGGGCTACAATCATGCCACTGTACTCCAGCCTGGGTGAGAGAGTAAGACCCCATCTCAAAAAAAAATGCAAGGAAAAGAAATGCCCAACTGTTTGGAAAGTAAGCAACATACTTCCAGATAACCAATGGATGAAAGAAGAAAGCAAAGAGGAAATTAAAATATATTCTAAAATAAAAATTTACTTAAAAAAAAACACCAGGAGAATTTGAAAAATAACAAAAATAATTTCAACAACAACAAAAACTAGGTAGAATCTTAATATGGGGCCGGGCACAGTGGCTCACATCTGTAATCCCAGCACTTTGGGAGGCTGAAGTAGGCGGATCACCTGAGGTCAATAGTTCGAGACCAGCCTGGCCAACACAGTAAAACCCCCATCCCTACTAAAAATACAAAAATTAGCCAGGCATGCATGCTGGCCCATGCCTGTAATCTCAGCTACTCAGGAGGCCGAGACAGGAGAATCACTGGAAGCCATAAGACGTAGGTTGTAGTGAGCCGAGATGGAGCCATTGCACTCTAGCCTAGGTGACAGAGAAAGACTCTGTCTCAAAAATAAATAAATAAATAAATAATAAAAAGAATCTTAATGTGGAACAAGAGATTTCTGAGTATCTGACTAAGTTCACACTACAATATATCCCATCTCTTAATGTTTTCCATCATACATTTTTATTTTTCTACATTTAACAGAAAATATACATTTATCCCCAGTACACAATAAACATTTACCAAAACTGACAATATATTAGGCCACAAAGAAAGCATCCAATCCTACAAGAGAAATATACAAACTATGTTAAGTGAGAGATGTTCCATGCTGTTAGGCTAACAATTTGAAGGTGTCAATTCTCTACAAATTAATCTATGAATTCAATATATTACTAATCAAAATTCTAGTTGGGGCCAGGCACGGTGGCTCACTCACGCCTGTAATCCCAGCACTTTGGGAGGTCAAGGCGGGCAGATCATTTGAGGTCAGGGGTTTGAGACCAGCCTGGCCAACATGGTGAAATCCCATCTCTACTAAAAATACAAAAATTAGCTGGGTGTGGGTGCACATGCCTGTAATCCCAGCTACTTGGGAGGCTGAAGCAGAAGTATCGCTTGAACCTGGGAGGTGGAGGTTGTAGTGAGCCGAGATCATGCCACTGCACTCCAGCTTGGGCAACAGAGCAAGATTCCGTCTCAAGGAAAAAAAAAAAAATCTAGTTGGATCTTCTAAGTAACTCTATAATCGTAACTGAAATTAAAATTGAAAAACAACCCCCAGACATCTAAGTCAACCTTGAAAAATAACAAAGAGGAGAAACTTGTCCTTTAAGATATTAAGACATAACTCAAAACCATAGTATGAAAAATAGTATTGGCCTGGTAGAATGGCTCATGCCTGTAATCTCAATACTCTGGGAGGCTGACGCAAGAGGATTGCTTGAGCCTAGGTGGTCGAGGCTTCAGTGAGCTGTGATCACGCCAGGGCACTCCAGCCTGGGTGACAGAGCAGGACCCTGGACAAAAAAAAAAAAACCACACCAGTATGGGCCAGGCATGGTGGCTTACACCTGTAATCCCAACACTTCAGGAGGCCAGGGCAGGAGGATTGCTTGACCCCAGGAGTTCAAGACTACCTGGGCAACACAGCAATAACCCTGCCTCTACAAAAAATTTAAAAAAACAATAAAACAGTATAGTATTTCCATAAGCATAAACAGACCAACAGAAAAGAACAGAGATCAGAACACAACACACATGAGAACTTAACGTATTACAAAGTGGCACCACAAAGGACAAGTTGTCTAGCAGAATGAACAGAATGAATTAAAGGCCTAAATAGTAAAATTGTATGTATGTATAAAGTCACAATGTAACAGTATCCTTTAGTGTGGGACCAAAAAAAGTCAAAAGTCACAAATCTCTAATTACTCTTGAAAAACAATAATAAAATAGCAACTCCAGTAGAAAATAGTGAAATGGGCAAAAACAAATCTTAACAGGCATTTCAGAGAGGAGGAAAGCAAAAAAAGTTAGCATGGATATAAAGAGTTACCCAAACTCATTAGTAACTAAAGAAAGGCTATTAAAAAGGTAGCTGATGCCAAATATTGGCAGGGAAGTGGAGATACAAGAACTCTCATACGCTATACTCCTACGAATGGACACTAGAGCAGCATATCTAGAGGTGGTATTTATTTTAAGTACACATATACTCTTCCACTCCTGGTGTCTATCTCAAAGAAATTCCCACACCAAGTCCACGAGGGACATTGCATCAGGGTATTAACTGCAGCAATATTTGCAGTAGCAGAGAATAGGAAACAATTTAGGTACCTATCTCTTGAGGGTGAATAGTTAAAATGCAATGAATTGACCCTACAAAGTACTATGTAGCAGTGGGAGTAGTGACTGTATGTATACAGAGTTACCACACAGATGAAAATATAATGGTTAAAATAAAATAATAAAATAAGCTCTATAGCTAAATACCACTTATGAAAACTTAAAAGACATACATATAAACCAACACAGTAACCAGGTATGCTATCATCTAAACATGTTAAATAGAGGGTTGAGGGCATTAGTAATTTTTTTGGGACAAGCATAAACTGTGCATGTGCCAGGCAGGTCAGTACTATCCTAGGCTAATGCAGACATATGGTCACCCTACATATTAACCACTATCCTCTGTAACCTAGGAAAACAAAGTCATGATTTAAAAAAAAAAATCCAACTCACCATGTAAAAAAAAAAAAAAAAAAGAGTACTGCTATGTTGTACAGGCTGGACTCAAACTCCTGGGCTCAAGCCATCCTTCCCTGCTTAGCCTCTAGAGTAGCTGGGATTACAGGTGTAAACAACCATGTCTGGCTACCAATTCTGTTTTGTTTGTTTGTTTTTTGAAACGGAGTCTTGCTCTGTCACCAGGTTAGAGTGCAGTGGCGCGATCTCAGCTCACTGCAACCTCTACCTCCTGGGTTCAAGCGATTCCCCTGCCTCAGTCTCCCAAGTAGCTGGGATTACAGGCACGCGCCACCACGCTCAGCTAATTTTTTTGTATTTTAGTAGAGACGGGGTTTCACCATATTAGTCGGTCTGCTCTCGAACTCTTGACCTCATGATCCGCCTGCCTCAGCCTCCCAAAGTGCTGAGATTACAGGCATGAGCCACCACGCCCAGCCTCAATTCATTATTTTGCTTTTAACTATGCTGACTTCCCACACTTCAGAACATCAATGAAACATAAACCACAAAAATATGCTAAAACCCTTACATAACTTATTTGGAGGTTATGATCACTCATCAACATGGATACTTACAAACTAATTACATTAATAAGTAAAATTTTGTAACATAATTTTATACCTTGTGTTACAATCTCAACCTAAGATCTCTTACAGAAAAATTCTTCCAAAAGTACATAATGCCCAAACATAAAGAGTTCAAATCCAAAGGGTCAGTATTCCACACAGTTGTAAAACAGGGAATAGTTTTAGGTTAGGCTAAAAGAGTTCACTATTCTTGGCCAGGCACGGCGGCTCACATCTGTAATCCCAGCACTTTGGGCGGCCGAGGCAGGCAGATCACGAGGTCAGGAGATTCAGACCATCCTGGCTAACATGGTGAAATCCCATCTCTACTAAAAATGCAAACAAATTAGCTGGGCGTGGTGGCAGGCGCCTGTAGTCCCAGCTACTTGGGAGGCTGAGGCAGGAGAATGGCGTGAACTTGGGAGGCGGAGCTTGCAGTGAGCCAACAGGGCACCACTGCACTCCAGCCTGGGCGACAGAGCGAGACTCCATCTTGGAAAAAAAAAAGAGTTCACTATTCTTTCATTATCTTTTTTTTTTTTTTTTTGAGGCAGAGTCTGGCTCTGTCGCCCAGGTTGGAGTGCAGTGGCCAGATCTCAGCTCACTGCAAGCTCCGCCTCCCGAGTTTACGCCATTCTCCTGCCTCAGCCTCCCGAGTAGCTGGGACTACAGGCACCTGCCACCACGCCCGGCTAGCTTTTTGTATTTTTTAGTAGAGACGGGGTTTCACCGTGTTAGCCAGGATGGTCTCGATCTCCTGACCTAGTGATCCGCCCGTCTCGGCCTCCCAAAGTGCTGGGATTACAGGCTTGAGCCACCGCGCCCGGCCTTTCTTTCATTATCTTTTCAAGGGTCAAATTTATTCCATAACTGATTCATCTTCACCACTTTTAGAGGAAAAAGTTTCTTAACACTAAAAGTTTTAAATAACACATCAAAGTTTGAATCCAAGAAGTTTAATTTTCTACATTTCTCTGAAATTAGATTCCTACCAAAAACAAAACACAATGGTTGACAATTGCTTTAAGCAACTTCTAAATTTAAGTTCAAAAATAATGGCTGACAAGTTTTTAAAGTAACTTCTAAATTCAAGTCCAAAAATATCAGACCACTTCAATCATCCTAATTCTCCAAACCCTAATCACAAAGCCAAATCTGAGTAAAGTCACTAACCACATAATATGCAAGAAAGTTGTTTGGCACATAAGAATAATTCCCTCTAACCATAGGTTTCTGCCAAATCTCTAAAATAATATCCTATTTCTTAATTCTAAATTTGCCACAAAATATAGTGTTAGACCTTAAAGGCCCAAAAGGAGACAAGAATGGATATAAACTTCAGATATAATGATTAAACAAAAGTAACTTTAGGGTGCTTTTGGCCCCTCTCTAAAACCCACACAGGAAGTGAGCCTGGAAACAGCAGCCCCTAGGCAGGCTGCTAAGTCACCTGAACAAATGTAGATGAAAGGGCACTAGACCTGAGGGAAGGGCTATTTTTTTACGGCATGTATTTGTCTCCTCCACTAGACTTTAAGTACATCCCATGAAGCAGGGACTGTGCTTCATTCTCCACCTTACTGAATGAATGAATGAATGAACGAACAAAGGAACAAGCAAGCCTCACCATCAAAAACTAGGCTCTGGATTACCTCCAAATTTCTGTCTGGCAAGACTAGCGAACATACTTTGTGGGTATTTTAAGCATCATTTCTTTCAGGATTCCAATTTGGGTCCTAGAATACAGATATAAACTAACAATGCTAAAGATGTTTAATTTACTAATGCAAATCTTCATATATAAATATGCTATATAATGTCTTTTCAAGAGGCTTAAAGTATGAAACATTTTTTCAAATGGAAAACACTTTAGTCCCCCTAGAGATAGTTTCCCAGAGCATAAAAGCAAATGTATACACTATAAATTAATATCACCAAGTAGAGGGAAAGATAGCAGCACAAGTATACCTCTAATAGAGACCACAAGGCCCAGACTTTCAGTCTGCTTACAGGGATTTATTTTTTCCCAAAGCCAACTTAAAAATACTGAGAAGAGCCAGGTGCAGTGGCTCATACCTGTAATCCCAGCTACTCAGCAGGCTGAGTCAGGAGAATTGGTTGAGGCCAGTAGTCCAAAACCAGCCTGGGCAACATAGTGAGACTCCTGTCTTGAAAAATAAAAATACAGCCGGGCATGGTGGCTCACACCTGTAATCCCAGCACTTTGGGAGGCCAAGGCGGGCGGATTACCTGAGGTCAGGAGTTCAAGACCAGCCTGACCAATATTGAGAAACCCCGTCTCTACTAAAAAATACAAAATTAGCCATGCGTGGTGGTGGGCTCCTGTAATCACAGCTACTCAGGAGGCTGAGGGAGAAGAATCGCTTGAACCTGGGAGGTGGAGGTTGCAGTGAGCTGAGATCGCACCATTGTGCTCCAGCCTGGGCAACAAGAGTGAAACTCCGTCTCAAAAAAAAAAGAAAGAAAAACTAAAATATAGGCCAGGAGTGGTAGCTCACTCCTGTAATCCCAGCACTTTAGGAAGCCAAGGCAGGAGGATTTCTTGAGTCCAAGAGTTTGAGATCAGCTTTGGCAACATAGCAAAACCTTGTCTCTACAAAAAAAAAAAAAAAAAAAGCCAGGTGTGGTAACACATGCCTGTAGTCCCAGCTGCTCAGAGGCTGTGGTGGGAGAATTCATTGAACTCAGGAGGTCAAGGTTGCAGTGAGCTGTGATTGCACTACTGCACTTCAGCCTGGGCAACAGAGCAAGATCCTGTCTCAAAAAATATATATATACTACATATATGCCTACTATGTACCCACAAAAAAAAATTTTAAATAAAAAATGCAACAAAAAATATAAATATACACATATATAATAAAATATTAAGGAAAAATATTGCAAAAACAATCTCTGCACAATATGCCTGCTCCTCTCCCTACATACTGCCTCCTGAAATCAGGCTGCAGGAAATTACTGAAAATTATTGTCCTGTATTTCATATCCCTATATGCTACTATTCCCACTTTCAGTCCCAATACACTTCTAGACACCACAATTCCAGACAGCCAGGTAGAAATTGTCTATAAACGGTAGGTACACTTACAGTATACAACAGCTCCCACCTTCACTTTTTCAGATGTTGGTGGAAACTACTGATTGAACAACATCAAAGAGTAATAAGTGAGGTAAAGAAATACAGATGAAATAAGATATACAAGTAGAGAAGACAGAACTAGATTTAAATATTACCTTTAGCCTTCCACAGGCCACTTAACTCTTAGGCAACTCAATTTCCTCAGTTGTAAAATGGGGGTACCATCACTTGCTTTATAGAGTTGTTACAAGGATTGAATGAGACAGCATTAAACAACACCTGGCATGTATAAGATGCTAAATAAACCTTGGTTTACTCTTCTCCTTATTAGGGTAAAATGCAACAAGTGAGTATAGCGAAAAAGAAAGATTGTCGGCTAGGCATGGTGGTGCACACCTGTAACCCTAACACTTTGGGAGGCCAAAGCGGGAGAACTGCTTGAGGCCAGTAGTTCAAGACTGGCCTGGGCAACAAAAGAAGACCCCCATCTCTATTTAAAAAAAAAAAAAAAAAAGAGAGAGAGAGATTGTCAATGTGAAAATAATTTAAAATGAGTCATACTTTCCATTAATTCATTCAAAAAGTATTAATTGGCCAGGCACAGTGGCTGTAATCCCAGCACTTTGGGAGGCCAGGGTGGGCGGACTGCTCAAGCCCAGGAGTTCAACATCAGCCTGGGCAATGTGGCAAAACCCCATCTCTACAAAAAATACAAAAATTAGCTGACTGTGGTGGCTTATGCCTGCAGGTATTCGGGAGGCTGAGGTGGCAGGATCACTTGAGCACAAGAGGCAAAGACTGCAGCAAGTCAAGATCATGCCACTGCACTCCAGCCTCGGAGACAAAGTGAGAGCTTCTCAAAAAAAAAAAAAAAGTATTAGGGGCCCGGTGCAGTGGCTCACGCCTGTAATCCCAGCACTTTGGGAGGCCGAGATGGGCGAATCACCTGAGGTCAGGAGTTCCAGACCAGCCTGTTCAACACAGTAAAACCCCATCTCTTCTAAAAACACAAAAATTAGCTGGGTGACGTGGCGCCTGTCTGTAATCCCAGCTACTCAGGAGGCTGACGCAGGAGAATCACTTGAATCCGGAAAGCGGGGGTTGCAGTGAGCTGAGGTCGCACCACTGTACTCCAGCCCAGGCAACAAGAGGGAAACTGTCTCAAAAAAAAAAAAAAGTCTTAGGCCAGGCGCAGTAGCTCACGCCTGTAATCCCAGAACTTTCGGAGGCCAAGACAGGCAGATCTCCCGAGGTCAGGATTTCAAGACCAGCCTGGTCAACATGGCAAAACCTCGTCTCTACTAAAAATACAAAAATTAGCTGGACGTGGTGGCTCATGTCTGTAATCCTGGCTACTCAGGAGACTGAGGCAGGAGAATCGCTGGAACCCAGGAAGCGGAGATTGCAGTGAGCCGAGATGGAGCCACTGTACTCCAGCCTTGGCAACAGAGTGAGACTCTGCCTTAAAAAAAAAAGAAGTATTAATTGGGCACTGAGTGACACATGCTGTTCTAGGCACTCAGGATACAGGTGTCAACATAATGGTCTCTGTCTTTAAAGCACACACACAAAAAAAGAGTTCCACCAAAACATTCAGTGAGTAGAGGACTAGAAGTCTTACCACACTAAGTACCTATGCCATTCATTTGGCACTTACTTTGAACGAATTTACCTTGTTAATAACTTCTCATTAGCATACCATGTGCACACTTACAGTACTGAGGGTAAAAACTGTGTTTTAATTATCCTCTATTCTCAAAGTTCTATAACCATGATATTCTCAAAATGGGTCAGCTCCCTGAAATGCTATTCATTCATTCATTCATTCACTCATTTAACAGATATTTATTGAGCATTTCCAACATTGTGTCAGGCACTGTATTTAGGCCCTGGGAATATAGCATTCAGGGGAAAAATAAAATACAGTGCCTGCCCTTGTGGCACTTACGGTCTACTCTAATAGAAGAGTTTAGGGGAGAAAGACTTCAGCCAAAGGTATATATCCTATCTCCAGATAAAACTACAAAACTTACCGCTCAAAAAAAAAAACTAACTTATATTTAAATAAAGTTAACACATATATATGATTTTCCCCCAAATATGTACTTCCATATAACTTTTTATCCAAAAATTCCCACTGCTTTTTACTCAGTAACTCATTGTTCATAGAATCCCCCTCCAGAGAGGAGGCATAAAAGAAGTATAAAATATTCCTACTGCAAGACCAAAAACCTAAGTACAAAGAAATCCACTTGGGCCAGGTACAGTGGTTCACACCTGTAACCTCAGCACTTTGGGAGACTGAGGCGGGCAGGTCACCTGAGGTCAGGAGTTCAAGACCAGCCTGACCAACATGATGAAACCCCGTCTCTAATAAAAAATACAAAAATTAACCAGGTGTGGTGGCAGGCACCTGTAATGCCAGCTACTTGGGAGGCTGAGGCAGGAGAATTGCTTGAACCTGGGAGGCAGAGGTTGCAGTGAGCCGAGATTGTACCACTATACTCCAGCCTGAGCTACAGAATGAGACTCCATCTCAAAAAAAAAAAAAGAAGAAAAGAAATCCACTCAAGTTGATTATGCACACAAACAAAACGGATAATGCACCCAAATGAAACTTCATTGTGTACGTACTAAAAGAAATGCCGTGCTCGCTTCGGCAGCACATATACTAAAATTGGAACGACACAGAGAAGATTGGCATGGCCCCTGCGCAAGGATGACACGCAAATTCGTGAAGCGTTCCATATTTTAGGCCGGGCGCGGTGGCTCAAGCCTGTAATCCCAGCACTTTGGGAGGCCGAGACGAGCGGATCACGAGGTCAGGAGATCGAGACCATCCTGGCTAACCCGGTGAAACCCTGTCTCTACTAAAAAATATAAAAAAAAAAAAAAAACTAGCCGGGCACGGTGGCAGCCGCCTGTAGTCCCAGCTACTCGGGAGGCTGAGGCAGGAGAATGGCGTAAACCCGGGAGGCGGAGCTTGCAGTGAGCTGAGATCTGGCCACTGCACTCCAGCCTGGGTGACAGAGCAAGACTACGTCTCAAAAAAAAAAAAAAAAAAAAAAAAAAAAGAAATGCCAAACATATCATTCAAAGTAATATGGTACTTAGATCCTTGAATAGACAGGATCACTCAACATTCAGGTGCAAACACTGGTTGGGCTTCTCAGTTCTCCTAACAGTAGTAATTCTACCACTTGTCTAGCTGGATTCCAAAAGTTATGAGTTTATCTATAATTGGGTATTTAGGAGACATGCAATAAAACATCTACCAAAGGATGGTTTAAAAGACTTATTGCCAGGAAAAATGATTTAAGGAATTAGTATGCATTCACTTCTATAGGCTTTATAAGTTTCATTCATGACCTAAACAACAGAATGTGTGTATATGTGGACTACAAAAATAGCCAGTAACTGAATTTAAGCTGCATTTTCACTTGGCTACCAGAGACAATCCTATGAACTCCACCATTGCTTTGGTTCGAAATTGTGGCAGGGAACATTGTCACGTTACAATATTACCTATATTGTACTCCATGTGAATCTGATACAGTATAAGGAAAAACTTGCTCTGTTCTGAGGAACTTATAGTTTCCCCTGCTCATCTGACAGTTACATACATTATGAGATTTCCCCCTCAGACTTCTTTTACCTCTTTAACCCTCAACTTCGACCACTCTGCTTTGTTATGTTGGCAAATGCATGAGTGTTGGAAAGGGAAATGCACAGGGTGATAAAAGTATACTAAAGAAGGACCTAGGGATTTTTTTAATTAAATAAAAATAAAGTAATACAGCATTTCACTTCTAAAGTTACTCAAAATATTTATTTTGATCTCACAAGATGGGGATTCACAGTCAATGATTATCTCAAAAATCCCAAAAAGCTAGCGAAAAAGTCAGAAATACCAGCAAACAGACCTAACAAGGAGAGGTAGAAAAAAGAGTTCAAATATTTTTCAAAGATTGCTGTCCAGTTTTGTGAATACAGTATTAGATTGTTTACTAGGAGTGACACCTAGGTGCAGCAAATAAACGCTAATGACTGAGGGCCAGATTAACCGACCTAAAAGAGGTCAAGCTTTATGAAAGCTTGGAGAAAAAAAAAAGCCACAGTGTATAGAAGTAATTACATCTAACTGCATAGCACTAAAAGACAGCCTGACATTTTAAAAGTGTGGGCATTGTGGGTAATGATAAGGGAGGAAAAAAAAAATAAGAAAATTTAAAAGTGTGGGCACAAAGGCAATCTACAGAATGGGAGAAAAATCTGCAAACCATGTATCTGATAAGCAGTTAATTTCCAAAATACATAGGGTAGTCCTGCGACTCCACAGGAAGAAAACATTTGTTAATGGGCAAAGCAGGATTTTAAGGCTGCAGTGAACCACTCCTAAGACCCTGTCCCAAAAAAAAAAAAAAAAAGGTCCTAACTAAATAGACACTTCTCAGGTATATAAAAAGGGTGCTCAACATTACTAATCATCAGGGAAATGCAATTCAAAACCGCAATGATATATCACCTCACACCTGTCAAAATGGCTCTTGTCAAAAAGACAAGAGACAACAAATATTGGGGAGATGTGGAAAAAAGGGAATCCTGGTACATGTCAGTAGAAATGGAAAATGGTGCAGCCACTATGGAAAACAGTATGGGCCGGGCGCGGTGGCTCACGCCTGTAATCCCTGCACTTTGGGAGGCCGAGGCGGGCGGATCACGAGGTCAGGAGATCGAGACCATCCTGGCTAACAAGGTGAAACCCCGTCTCTACTAAAATACAAAAAAAAAAAATTAGCAGTGAGCGCGAGATGGTGGGCGCACTGCACTCCCAGCTACTCGGGAGGACAGAGTGAAGACTCCGCCTCAAAAAAAAAAAAAAAAAAAAAAAAAAGAAAACAGTATGAAAGTTCCTCAAAAAAATTAAAAATAGAACTACCATATGATCCGGCAATCCCACTTCTGGGTATTTATCCAAAGGAATTGAAATCAGGATTTCGACGGACATCTGCACTCCCATGTTCGCAGTAGCATTATTCATAATAGCTAAGATATGGAAACAATCTAAATGTCCAACAAGAGATGAATGTAGTAAACGTGGTGTATATGTGTGCATGCCCAGTGGAATACTATTAAGCCTAAGAAGGAAATCCTGCCATTCACAACAACACAAATGCACCTAGATGACGTTACACTAAATCATATAAGCCAGTTCCAGAAACACAAATACTGTATGATCTCACTTATATGTGGAATCTAAACTAGCAAATTCACAGAAGCAGAGAGTAGAAGGGTGATTGCCAGGGTCTTGCAGGGAGGCAATCAAGTTTCACTTGTGCCAGATAAATAAGTTCTGGAGATCTATATAGCATAGTGCCTACATCTAAGAATACTGCATTGCATACTTAAAATTGTCTAAGAGGGCAGATTTTATATCAAGTGTTCTTACCACAAAAATAATACTAATAATACATTCATAATAAAAGGGACAGGGAAACTTTAGGAATGATGGACATGTCTGTGGTGTTGATGGTGGTGGTGGTTTCACAAATATATACTTATCTCTAAACTCACAGAGTTATATACACTAACTACCACCTTTTACATGTCAAAAAAGAAAAAAAAGGCTTTTCATACTGAAAAAAAGAAAAAGAAAATAATTCCAATAATCTGCAGAATGCATATTTTCCCCCATCCTGTGCATACACCACTTGGGAAGAAGACAAAACTATAAGAAAAGCTCATAGTGCTATGACTTTTTAAAGCAAATAAAATGTCTCTGGACACAGTGAATGAAATAATCTAAAAACAGAGGGAAAAGAGGGGGAAATAGGCATCAAGTGTAGTTAGTTAAAAACATGGCACAAAAGCAGAAAAAAGAGAAACTCCTCAATTACAAACAGGAATATTATGTTACAAACAAGACTACATTTCTTTTTACAAAAATAAGGGTCTGCTAAAGCAACAACATGGGCAACCCCATTTTGCATCAAATAAGACTTTACAGACACTGGCAAATGTCTATTATAGATCCCACAGACATAGAGGGTGCCTTTAAGTACTTCACAAAGGGTGAACCAGGAGTGCTCAATTCCTACAACACTAGAGAAGAGCTAACCATAAATATACAACCTGCTTCATAAATATGTAGTCCATAATCTTAATAAATTCAGAATTATAATTTATCCTCTTCTAAAGGTCCAATCGCTATGTAAGAGTAGTAAGTCTCTAAAAAACCTTTCAGAGAAAGCAATTAGATCACTCCATCATCTCCTAGAGCCATAACATAAATCTTCTTAAGACTGAAAAACAAATATTTCAAAGTAAATCTTTAGTAGCCTGTTATTTATGGTGCTTTAAAACATTTTAAAAGGATCTTTGAAACAAAGTTTCATTAGTACCCTTCTACAAAGAGCTCTCATATCTTTCATTCTTTTAGCAATTTAAAAGCTACCAAACGTTCATTTCCTCATTAGATTATTGATTCCTAGCCTTTTAACATCTCTATAACAGCTGCTTGACAAATTACCTCACCTTATTCCTCAGGGGGTAAGGACAGCATGATAGCCATGAATTCAAAAATGGGACCACAAACTGATGAGTGAAGATGAGCTAATTGCTGCAGATGAGTTAGACACTGCTCTAATAGACTAGGCACTCACATAGCATGATACAATTAAATGCTTACACCCTAAATATTTTCTTTGTCCTTAAATGTAGAGAAAAGATATTTTCTTAAATTGAGTTTTATTTTAAAATATGTGATAGCCTCAGTAGGTCAAGAAGCTGGAACATGTTTGGAATAGTTTCTACCGAAAGCCTCGTCTTCAAAGTACTTATTCTCAATAGTTTGCACAACTTTCAGATTTAACCTTATTTCAACCTAAGAGATTCTTAAGCCCCCAAAATAGTCTATTACATAGGACAGTTATAATGCCCAAAATTTTATCAAATAAAAGCTAAGACGATTTTCAAAGATATAATAAAAATATTTCAGAGTAGTATCGTAAAATATTCCTGTTGTCTCTGCCTAGATCCGTTCTGTTAGTGTCAAAACAGTTTAAGACACAAAGAGAAAAAGCACACACAAACCGCGATCTTGTAGACCCCTAGAACATAAAATATTGCTTCCCCCCAGTAAGAACCACAAAATGGTGTGGAATTAAAGCAGCATTTTAAATGAACAGCATTTTCCAGCCAAATTACTTAGCAAGTCAGTCTCTTTTAGACAGAAGCAATACACTCTTCTCTGAATTCAGAAACAATTTCATAGTAAAATAAACGTGTCAATTCCTTTTTAAAGCAATAAATATCTGTGCTTAGCTTTATACTGTAGGTAATAAAATTTCAAGATCTTTCAATCATTTTTTTAATTCAATCACCAGGGTCTTCAAATGTCATTTTTGCAACTGCATGACAACACTGGTGTTCATTCAACTTTTGTAATGTAGTCCCATAACGAAAATGTAGACACCCAAGAAACCACACAGTTTTGGCACGATAGTGCTGACTATCCGAAACATTCCACTTGTTTCTTTCGACGTGCTCCTTCTGTGACCTGAAAGCTCTGGTTCCTACTAGCACCTTGGTGAGCTAGCTGGCTGGTTCCCCAGCTATAATATCATGTTTGATCTCTCCTGCCTGGAGAGGCGATAGCGTTGATTTTGTTTTTAAAGTTGGTGTCAGAGCAGCTACAAACTTTTTTCAGCATCCCTGCCTGGCTGCCAACTGGAGCTCTCTGTTCACTTCCTCACCAACTTGAACCACCCCCAAACTGAGAGTAAGCTGGAGTTAGACAGCGGCAGGAACTGACACACTTTCAAGAAGGGTTTGACACCGCAGAAAACTTTCACTTCTCCAACCCTTCCACCCAGGGGTTCTGGCCCTTCGCTCTTGCTTCCTCGCTAGAATTCCCCTCTGGGGCAGGACAAGGACAAGGACAGCAGATCGTTCGAATGACCCCGAAAGGGACCCCCAAAGCCCTCTCCCCTGGACTCATGGGCTGTTCTTTACACAAAAGAGCCGGGCCAGCTTGAAAAGCAAAGGGGACAGCGTCGTGGCCCTTCTCCTGGGTGCCACCCTCCACCGCGCCCGCAGACCCTGTCTCCAGCCGCCCGAGCAGTCTCCACTGGAGGCTTCCTGCCCCCAACCCGGCCAGACAAAGCCTCGGCAGCCGGGCCGGCACTTCCGAGCCTCCGGACTCGGGACGCCGCGCTCTTACCCTGGCCTCATCCAGAGTGACGCCGGCGCCACCGCTTCCCCCGGCCTTGGCGGCGGGGCAGCTGGCGGCGCGGGTCTTGGAGGAGCGGGTCCGAGAGGAGATGAAATGGCTGCTGCCTCCGGTCGCCCCAGGCTCTGCTCCGGCCCCAGGCCCAGGCCCGGGACCAGGAGACTTGGACCCGAGAAGGCGGAGAGAGCTCTTCCGGGTGTTCACCATGGTCCAGCCAGGGGGACGGAGTCCACGCCGCGCCCGGGAGAGCCGAGCAAGGCCGGCCCGCCGGCCGGTCAGTCAGGGCCAGCGGAGCCGAGCCGGGCAGTGAGAGACGAGCCGGTCCGGAGCGTGCAGAGCGCAGACGAGCACAAGAGAGAGCCGGGCAGAGGAAGGGAAGTCGGCGTGAGCAAGCGGCGAGCGGGAAGCGGGGGCGGTGCTGCAGGCGGCAGCACAGACACTCCGCCGGCTTCGCCCTCCTCAGCGGGAGCTGAGCGGAGCCGCCATTTCTACCCCTTTCTCTCCCGTTCTCGCTCTCGAGCTCCGTGCGTCAGGGCTCCAGCGCCGCAGGGCCAACGAGACCGCTTCCGGCCGCAGCCGCGGCGGGGCGCTGCGAGGCCAGCCAGCCCTTCCCGGCAGCTCTCTCCTCTCCCCGCGGCCTCCAGCTGCCCCGCCCCCGGCGCGGCGTCAGCGCTCGGCGGCCGGGGAGCGACGCTCTGGGCTGTCAGCTCGATGGTTTCCAGTTCTCCGCTACCGCAAGGCTGGGGAGACCAGAAAAGCCAGACTGATCAGGACGAGTTCGGGCGTGGACTTGGGCCAGAAGCTCTCGCGCCCAGCCAGGCCTGAATGGCCCCAGACCCCACCGTCTCCCCCGTGGCCTGGATGGAGCAGGGGACGGCCGGCGAAGGCGCGGGGTGGAAGGGGAGCGGCGACGAAGTCGCGAGGAGCTGACTGGGAATCCCCGAGCTACCCGAGGCAAGACACTGAACTTGAGTCGCACTTTTCATGCCTGTAAGAATGAGAATGACAGCTGTGATAAAAAATTGATCTGGGCGGTATCTGGAACGTGGTAAGCTTAAGACGAAAAGGGTAGGGGGCGGGAAACACCACGCTAGAACCCTGCGTCTTTAAACAAAGCGAGGCAGGGTCGTTTTCTATCCCCTTAGCCAGATCTAAGGCGGAGTCAAAGAATGAGTTCCCTCTAAGAGCCGCCTCTATCACCGCCCCCTGCCCCCGGCCCGCTGAAGAATTAGAATTCAAAAAGCTGAGCCCAAAGATATAACATTTGCAATTTAACTTTCAAAGAAAAAAAAAATTAAGCCACACAATTCATATGAAAAGCTCTGCTGCAGGCCGGGTGCGGCGGCTCACGCCTGTAATCCCAGCACTTTGGGAGGCCGGGGTGGGTGGATCACCTGAGGTCAGGAGTTCGAGGCCAACCTGACCAACATGGTGAAACCCTGTCTCTACTAAAAATACAAAAAAATAGACGGGTGTTGTGGCGGGCACCAGTAATCCCAGCTGCTCGAGAAGCTGAGGCATGAGAATCACTTGAACCCAGAAGACAGAGGTTGCAGTGAGCCGAAATGACACCACTGCGCTCCAGCCTGAACGAAAGAGCCAGACCCTGTCTCAAAAAAAAAGAAAGAAAGAAAGAAAAGGAAGAAACGGAAGGAAAGAAAAAGGAAGAAAGGAAGGAGAGAAAAAACTTTGCTGTAAAGTAGGAATTAGGTTCATTTCAAAAATTCACAATACAGGTCGGGAGCGGTGGCTGACGCCTGTAATCCCAGCACTTTGGGAGGCCGAGGCAGGTGGATCACTTGAGGTCAGGAGTTCGAGACCAACCTGACCAACATGGTGAAACCCCATGTACTAAAAATACAAAAAATTAGCCAGGTGTGGTGCCACATGCCTGTAATCCCAACTACTTAGGAGGCTGAGGCAGGAGAATCGCTTGAACCCCGGAGGCAGAGGTTGCAGTGAGCCGAGATCGTGCCACTGCACTCCAGCCTGGGTGACAGAATGAGACTCCGTCTCAAAAAAAAAAAAAATTCACAGTACATTAGACATAGCCTACTGGTTATTGGGCAGAAGTTTATTAAACTCTTTATTAAACTAAGAAAAATTGAAGACTCAAGAAACGTCCTGAAAATGACCAAATGTCATCAAACTTAGAGCATTCTGGCCATCTAAGCTCCCAGTCATTCCAAAAAACTGTACGACACTGGGAATGAGAATGTTTTTTTCTGTTTGGGAACCAGTATGGATTCCAGAATAGATAAATCCTTCTGACACAATTTGCATGCCACATCCTCTCCTGGATACTTCACCTGCCACTTAGAGCTGGCGTCTTAATGGGTGTGGATTCCTCATAATGGAACCATACCTGGATTTTCCTGGGTCAGGTAGCCATCACATCCATGAGCAGAATAAACAAGTATCAATTCCTGTGGAAAGAGACTGGTTTCAGCCAGGCACTGTAACTCGCACCTGTATTCTCAGCACTTAGAGGCCAAGGTGGGAGGATGGCTTGAGACCAGCCTGGGCAACATAGTGAGATCCTCTCTCTACCAAAAAGAGAGAGAGAGACAGGGTCTCGCTCTGTCACCCAGGCTTGAGTGCAGTGGCACAACCTCAGCTCATTACAGCCTCGACCTCCCAGGCTCAAGCGATCCCCCTGCCTCAGCCTCCCCAGTCACTGAGACTACTGGGTCTGGTGCCTGTGGTCCCAGCCACTCCTGAGGCTGAGGCGCCATCAATCACTTGAGCCCAGGATGACCAGGCGACAATGAGCCAAGTTCATGCCACTGTACTTTAGCCTGGGTGACAGAGTAACACCCTGTCTCAGAAAAGATTTTTTAAAAAGGGTAGGGTGCAGTGGCTAATGCCTGTAATCTCAGCACTTTGGGAGGCCAAGGCTGGCGGATCACTTGAGGTCAGGAGTTCGAGACCAGCCTGACCAACATGGTGAAACCCCATTTCTACTAAAATTACAAAAAATTAACTGGGCATGGTGGCAGATGCCTGTAATGTCAGCTATTCGGGAGGCTGAGGCAGAATAATCGCTTGAACCCAGGAGGTGGAGGTTGCAGTGAGCTGAGATTGCACCACTGCACTCCAGTCTGGGCAACAGTGCAAAACTCCATCTCAAAAAAAAAAAAAAACAGGCTAGTGTCCTGCAGAGGTGTGTGGTATGCAAATTATATACAAAGGATTTGTGTGCTTTCCTCCTTTGTTTTTGTTTGTTTGTTTTTGTAGTCCTAAATTGGGAAGGCCAAGTTACCATAACCTATACCATTTACTATCAACAAATGTTAACCTTATTTATTTATTTGAGATGGAGTCTTGCTCTGTCGCTCAGGCTGGAGTGCAGTGGTTCGATCTGGGCTCACTGCAACCTCCGCCTCCTGGGTTCAAGCGATTCTCCTGCCTCAGCCTCCCAAGTAGCTGGGGCTACAGGCGTGTGCCACCACGCCCGGCTAATTTTTTGTAGTTTTTAGTAGAGATGGGGTTTCACTGTGTTTGCCAGGATGGTCTTATCTCCTGACCTCGTGATCTGGCTGCCTCCGCCTCCCAAAGTGCTGGGATTACAGGCGTGAGCCACTGCGCCTGGAAGTAACAAAAGTTAATTTTAAATCCAACTAAGCTTGAGCCTAGGAGTTTGAGACCAGCCTGGGCAACATAGTGAGACCCTGTCTCTAGAAAATATGTAAGTAAATAAATAAATCCAACTGGTATTAGGTACTCTGCTAGGCCAGGAAATACACAGATTTTTAAAAATCAAGAACATTTAAACATTCTCAAAGAGGCGGGCGCAGTGGCTCACGCCTGTAATCCCAGCACTTTGGGAGGCTGAGGCGGGCGGATCATGAGATCGGGAGTTCAAGACCAAGATCAGGAGTCAAGAGCTTGCTGTGAGCTAAGATAGCCTCACTGCACTCCAGCCTGGACAACAGAGCGAGACTCCGTCTCAAAAAAAAAAAAAAAAAAAAATCCTCAAAGAACACACAGACATAGAGGGAATGAATAAGATAGGGAAGAAACCGGTAAACTGCAATACAATGTGATAAGAATGAGGCAGAGGCCATTAATTCCAGCAGGGATTTTAGGGAAAACCTCTGAGAGATAATGAACCCTGAGATATGTGTTGAACCCCAAAATTGTAGACAAAAGAAGGAAAGACTTGAAAAACATATGGCCAAGCAAGGTGACTCAGGCCTATAAATCCTAGCACTTTGGGAGGCTGAGGTGGGAGGATGGCTTGAGCTCAGGCGTTCAAGACCAGCCTGGGCAACATAGTGAGACCCCATCTCTATAAATTAAAATAAAATTTAAAAAGAAAGAAAAAGGGCTGGTTGCAGTGGCTCATGCCTGTAATCCCAGAATTTAGGGAGGCTGAGGTAGGAGAATCTCCTGAGCTCAGGATTTCAAGACTAGGCTGGGCAACATAGTGAGACCCCATCTCTATAAATTAAAATAAATTTTTTTTAAAAAGGAGGCCAGGCGCAGTGGCTCACGCCTGTAATTCCAGCACTTTGGGAGGTTGAGGCAGGTGGATCATGAGATCAGGAGTTCAAGACCAACCTGGCCAAGATGGTGAACCCTGTCTACTAAAAATACAAAAAAAATTAGCTGGGTTTGGTGGTGGGCACCTGTAATCTCAGCTACTCTGGAGACTAAGGCAAGGAATTGCCTCAGATTGCAATGAGCCAAGATCACACCACTGCACTCCAGCCTGGGCGACAGAGTGAGACTGCATCTCAAAAAAAAGGGGGGCTGGGCGCAGTGGCTCTTGCCTGTAACCCCAGCACTTTGGGAGGCCAAGGCAGGCAGATCACTTGATGCCAGGAGTTCAAGGTCAGCCTGGCCAACATGGCGAAACCCCATCTCTACTAAAAATACAAAAATGAGCTGGGCATGGTGATGCATAACCTATAATGTAATCCCAGATACTCAGGAGGCTAAGGCATGAGAATCACTTGAACCCGAAAGGTGGAGGCTGCAGTAAGCCAAGACCTCACCACTGCACTCCAACCTAGGCAACAGAGTGAGACCCTGTCTCAGAAAGAAAATTAAGAAAAGAAAAGAGATATGGAAGAGTTGCCTGTTTTCTACAGTACATACTAGAGGAAATAACTAAAACGCTGGTTAAATATTTTTTGAACTTTAAAAAAAAACCCTGCAGTACATGCAAGAGGTGGCAAGATACTAAGAAATGCTCAGATCAAAAGCTAAGTCACAGCAGGAACCCAGGACAAGTAAGCAAGGCTCTGAAGACAGCTTTCATTTCCAATGCATTTGCTCAACCCCAGAGAATTTGACCTATTTTCTCTGCTTTAAGAAATGCAAGGCCGGGCACAGTGGCTCACGCCTGTAATCCCAGCACTTTGGGAGGCTGAGGTGGGTGGATCATGAGGTCAGGATTTCGAGACCAGCCTGACCAACATAGTGAAACCCCGTCTCTACTACAAATACAAAAATTAGCCGGGCATTATGGCAGGCGACTGTAATCCCAGCTACTCAGGAGGCTGAGGCAGGAGAATCACTTGAACCCGGGAGGCAGAGGTTGCAGTGAGCCGAGATCACGCCATTGCACTCCAGCCTGGATGACAGAGCGAGACTCCGCCTCAAAAAAAAAAAGCAGGCCAGGTGTGGTAGCTCATGCCTGTAATCCCAGAACTTTAGGAGGCTGAGGCAGGCGGATCAAGAGGTCAGGAGTTCGAGACCAGCCTGCCAACATGGTGAAACCCCATCTCTACTAAAAATACAAAAATTAGCGAGGCGTGGTGGCGGGCACCTGTAGTCCCAGCTACACAGGAGGCTGAGGCAGGAGAACTGATTGAACCCTGGAGGTGGAGGTTGCAGTGAGCTGAGAATATGCCACTGCACTCTAGCCTGGGTGACAGAGCAAGACTCCACCTCGGGGGTGGGGGGGAAGAAATACAAAAGACAGTAGTAAGGCCTAAAATCTGCTAAATATATGGAATCTAATGCAATCATCCTACCAAATCCTGCTATAATAAGGATATAGCTAAGTATGAGTAAATTAGAAATAAACCCACCAACCTTCCCATCACTCATCTCCAGGAGGACTGCCCACCTTTCCCAACACTGACACTAAGAGTGGGGAGTGAGGGGGCAGGGTGTGGGGGTGGGGGTCCCTTGAAAATTAATAACGACACACTGATCAACAGGTTTACAGCCCGAATTCACCAAGGCTAGGTATGAAGATCCTCACAACAATAATTCAGGTTAAATAGATTTGAGTCAACAGTGATCCTAAGCATAAAGCAGAAGCAAACATAAATCATCTCAGACAGAATATACCTTCAACAGAGGCACAAAAATAAAGTCCCATGAATATGATTCACAGTAAAAACAGAAAATCACAAAAGAATCATCATGACAGCCAGCAAAAAAAACAGACAACAGAATGAGACCCACAGATTTATATTCAGATAAGTAATATAAATAAAGAGGATGGAAGGAATTATATCTAGTACTACTGAGCACTAGATATAATTATTATTAATATGCAATAACATGTATTAATACACAATAACTTACTGTATATTTCAAAATAAAAGAGTGGGTTTGGAATATTACTAATACAAAGAACCAAGACTTAAGGTGATGGATATCCTAATTACCTTGATTTGATCATTACACATTGTATGTTTGTATAAAAATATCACATGTGCTCCCTAAATACAAACAGCTAGGCTGGACACACTGGCTCACACCTGTAATCCCAGCACTTGGGAGGCTGAAGTAAGAAGATCACTTGAGCCCAGGAGTTCAAGACCAGCCTGGGCAACATAGTAAGACCCTGGCTCTACAAAAACTTAAAAAAAAACAATTAGCCAGGCATGGTGGTGCATGTCTGTATTCCCAGCTACTCAGGAGGCTGAGGTAGGAGGATCATGAGCCTGAGAGGTAGAGGCTGCAGTGAGCCATGATAGTGCCACTGCACTCCAGCCTGAGAGACAGAGGGAAACCCTGACTGGAAAAAAAAAAAAAAAAAACCTGTTATGTAACCATAATAATTTAAAATTAAATAAAGGAGAAATGGCTGGGCGTGGTGGCTCACGCCTGTAATCCCAGCACTTTGGGAGGCCAAGGCAGGTGGATCACAAGGTCAGGAGATAGAGACTATCCTGGCTAACAGTGAAACCCCGTCTCTACTACAAATACAAAAAAATTAGCTGGGCATGGTGGCACATGCCTGTAGTCCCAGCTACTCAGGAGGCTGAGGCAGGAGAATTGCTTGAACTCAGGAGGTGGAGGTTGCAGGGAACCAAGATCCCATCACTGCCCTCCAGCCTGAGTGACAGAGCGAGACTCCATCTCAAAAAAATAAAATTAAATTAAAAAATAAAGGAGAGATTAAAAAGAACTAATGAGCAAAAAGTGACAAAACAAATTTTAAAAGAATGAAATAGATCTTATAAAAAGAAAAAGAAGGCCGAGCGTGGGGGCTCACGCCTGTAATCCCAGCACTTTGGGAGGCTGAGGCAGGCGGATCACCTGAGGTCAGGAGTTCAAGACCAGCCTGACCAACATGTAGAAACCCCGTCTCTACTAAAAACACAAAATTAGCTGGGCCTAGTGGTGCATGCCTATAATCCCAGCTACTCGGAAGGCTGAGGCAGAAGAATCACTTAAACCCAGGAGGCAGAGGTTGCGGTGAGCTGAGATCGTGCCATTGCACTCCAGCCTGGGCAACAAGAGTAAAACTCCGTCTCAAATAAATAAATAAATAAATAATAAAAACAATAAAGTATTCTTAAACATGACACCAAAGCAAGAGCCATAAATTAGTTGGGCATGATGTAAGTACCTGTAGTCCCAGCCACTCAGGAGGCTGAAGCAGGAGGATCATTTGGGCCCAGGAGTCTGAGGCTGTAGTGAGCCTTGGTCACTCCACTGCACTCCAGCCTTGGCAGCAGGGCAAGACCCTGTCTCAAAAGAGAAAAAAAAAAAAAAAAAAAGCTGTACTTCCAATGGAGCTAAAGTGAGACACTGCAAGTCTATAGGGAGGCCATCAGTGAAGAGATGGTCCTGATTTGGGAGGTGTAGGATGCAATCCATGGGACTGCATCTTTAAGATCCATGAAACATTTGAGAAACACTTGAAATCAAGAGGCAAAATCAGAACTGTTGACATTAGGCCAGGAGTGGTGGCTCATGCCTGTAATCCCAGCGCTTAGGGAGGCCGAGAGGGGCAGATCACCTGAGGTCAGGAGATTGAGACCAGCCTAGCTAACATGGTGAAACCCTGGCTCTACTAAAAATACAAAAATTAGCTGGGTGTGGTGGTGCGCGCCTGTAATCCCAGCTACTCAGAAGGCTGAGGCAAGAGAATCGCTTGAATGGGGGAGGTGGAGGTTGCAGTGAGCCAAGATCACACCACTGGACTCCAGCCTAGGCAACAGAACAAGACTCTGTGTTTAAAAAAAAAAAAAAAAAATTGTTTACATTAGAATTGTGCACTGTTCAGTGTGATTACTAGCACATGTAGTTATTTAAATTTCAAAAATTAAAAATTCATTTCCAGCCAGGCACAGTGGCTCATACCTGTAATCCCAGCACTTTGGGAGGCCGAGGCGAGCAGATCACAAGGTCAGGAGACCGACACCATCCTAGCTAACACGGTAACACCCCATCTCTACTAAAAATACAAAAAATTAGCCGGGCATGGTGGCGGGCGCCTGTAGTCCCAGCTACTCGGGAGGCTGAGGCAGGAGAATGGCGTGAACCTGGGAGGCGGAGCTTGCAGTGAGCCGAGATCGCACCACTGCACTCCAGCCTGGGCGATGGAGTAAGACTCCGTCTCAAAAAAAAAAAAAAAAAAAAAGCAAATGTTGCTAGTAGCCAATGTGTTGGATGATGCAGAAAGAGTTCCATCATCACAGAAAGTTCTACTGGACAGTGCTGACCTAGATATTCATCTCAAGGGAAGGAAATGCTCAAAGATGCTCACTTGGTTTCTGTCCTGAACTGGATGGTTGGCAGGGCTACCAATTGGTAAAGAGGATGCAGGATGAGGAGCAGATTGCTGAGTACCACCCATCATCCTTCTATGTCAATTCAAAAAGCATTCACTGAACTCTATTATGTACCTGTGAAATAGCTACTGTGAAAAGTACTTTGGAAAGTATCTAATAAACAAATTACTCAGTCTGTACCCTTAAGGAGCTTACAGTCCTGTTTGAGTGTTTGCACTTCTAACTAAAAAGTCAATAGAGAAAGAAATTAGAAAAAGAGCAAACTAAACCCAAGCCAACAGAAGGAAATAAAGAATAGAGTGGAGATAAATAGAGAATAGAAAAACAAGGCTGGGTGTGGTAGCTCATGCCTGTAATCCCAGCACTTTGGGAGCCCAAGGTGGGCAGATCACCTAAGGTCAGGAGTTCAAGACCAGCCTGGCCAACATGGTGAAACCCTGTCTCTGCTAAAAATACAAAAATTAGCTGGGTGTGGCAGTGCATACCTGTAATACCAGCTACTTGGGAGGCTGAGGCAGGAGAACCGCTTGAACCTGGGAGGCAGAGGTTGCAGTGAGCTGAGATGGTGCCACTGCACTCCAGCCCAGCCCGAGCAACAAAGCAAAACTCTGTCTCAAAACAACAACAACAACAACAAAAACCAAAATGGAGCAAACACCTAAATGTCAGAGCTAAAGCTATAAAATGCTTAGAAAAAAACAGAGAACTCTTCATGACATTGGATTTGGCAATAATTTCTTGGATATGACACCAAAAGTATAGGCAAAACAAGAATAAATTAATTTGACAGAAATTTTAAACTTTTGTGTATCAAAGGATACTGACCCCAGAGTGAAAAGACAATTCACAGGATCAGAGGAAAGATTCGCAAATCACATATCTGATAAGGGATTACTATCCATAATATATATTTTTTAAAACCCAAAAACTCCTGTAACTCAACAACAACAAAAAAAAACTATTTGAAAATTTGCAAGGAGTTAAATAGGCATTTCTCCAAAGAAAATATACAAATAGCCAATAGGCACATGAAAAGATACTCAACATCACTAGTCAGCAGGGAAATGCAAATCAAAACCACAGTGAGATACACTTCATACTCATTAGGGCGGGGTGGTTATAAGCACACATACACATACACACGCACACACACAATAACAAGTGTTGGGAGGATGTAGAGAAATTGGAACACTGGTACATTGCTGGTAGGAATGTAAGATGGTGCTGCCATTTGGAAAACAATATGACTGTTCCTTGAAAAGTTAAACACAGAAATACCGTATTCTACTTCTAGGTATATACTCAAAAAAAAATTGAAAGGGCCAGGCGCGGTGGCTCACACCTGTAATCCCAGCACTTTGGGAAGCGAAGGTGAGTGGATCGCCAGAGGTCAGGAGTTCAAGACCAGCCTGGTCAACATGGCAAAACCCCATCTCTACTCAAAATACAAAAATTAGCTGAGCATGGTCGGGGGCACCTTTAATCCCAGCTACTCAGAAAAGCTGAGGTGAAAGAATCACTTGAACCCAGGAGGGGGAGGTTGCAGTGAGCCAAGATTTCACCACTGCACTCCAGCCTGGGCAACAGAGGGAGGCTGTCTCAAAAATTAAATAAATAAATAAATATTCTTACCACAATAAAACAAAAATTTTTAAAAATTGAAAGTAAGGAGTCAGATACTTGTATACTAAAGTCCATACCAGCATTATTCAAGATAGCAGAAAGGCGGAAGCAACCCAAATGGCCATCAACATACGAGTGGATAAGCAAAATGTCATATGTACATACAATGGAATCTTATTCAACCATAAATGGGAATGATAATACTGACATATGCTATAACATGGATGAACTTGAAAATAATTATGCTAAGTGAAATAAGCCAGACACAAAAGAACAAATATTGTAGGAGTCCATGTATATGAGGTATCTAAAATGGGCAAATTCATAGAGACAGAAAGTAGAATAGGCTGTGCGTGGTAGCTGAGACCTGTAATCATAGGACTTTGGGAGGCCAAGGTGGGAGGATTGCTTTGAGTCCAGGAGTCTGAGACTGAGACTGGCCTGGGCAACCTGGTGAAAATCCCATCTCAAAAAAAAAAAATTAAGAAAAAGAAAGTAGAATAGAGGTTACCATGGGCTGCAGGGATGGAGGGAGGCTCTGTCTCAAAGAAAAAAAAAAGAAAAAGAAAAAGAAAAACATATAGCTAACATCATACTCAATGGTGAAAGACTGAAAGCTTTTTCTCTAAAATTAGAAACAAGACAAAGAAACCCACTCATCATTTTTTGAGACGGAGTCTTGCTCTGTCATCCAGACTAGAGTGCAGTGGCGTGATGTCGGCTCACTGCAACCTCCGCTGCCCGGGTTCAAGCAATTCTCCTGCCTCAGCCTCCTGAGTAGATGGGATTACAGGTGCCTGCCACCATGCCTGGCTAATTTTTGTATTTTTAGTAGAGACGGGGTTTCACCATGTTGGCCAGGCTGGTCTCAAACTCCTGGCCTCAAGTGATTCACCTGCCTAAGCCTCCCAAAGGCCTGGGATTAAAGGCGTGAGCCACCTTGCCTGGCCTCATCATTTCTTTTTTTTTTTTTTTTGAGACGGAGTCTCGCTCTGTCGCCCAGGTTGGAGTGCAGTGGCCGGATCTCAGCTCACTGCAAGCTCTGCCTCCCGGGTTCACGCCATTGTCCTGCCTCAGCCTCGCGTGTAGCTGGGACTACAGGCACCCGCCACCTCGCCTGGCTAGTTTTTTGTATTTTTTAGTAGAGACGGGGTTTCACCGTGTTAGCCAGGATGGTCTCGATCTCCTGACCTCGTGATCCGCCCGTCTCGGCCTCCCAAAGTGCTGTGATTACAGGCTTGAGCCACCGCGCCCGGCCCATCATTTCTTTAAAAAAAAAAAAAAAATTAAGTCTAGTAACGGAGTCTCACTATGCTGCCCCAGGTTGGTCTCAAATTCCTGGGCTCAAGTAATTCTCCTGACTCAGCCTCCCAAAGTGCTGAGATTACAGGTGTAAGCCACCACACCCAGCCTCTTCATTTCTATTCAACATTGTACTGGAAGTTCTAGGTAGATCAGTTAGATAACAAAAAGAAATAAAAGGCATCCACATTAGAAAGAAAGAAAGAAAACTGAGGCCAAGTGTGGTATCTCACACCTGTAATCCCAGTGCTTTGGGAAGCCCAAGCAGGAGGATAGTTTGAGGCCAGGGGTTTGAGACCAGCCTGGGCAACACAGTGAAAGTCCATCTCTACAAAAAAAAAAAATTTTTTTTTTTTTTTTTTTTTTTTTTTTTTAGACGTAGTCTCACTCTGTCGCCCAGGCTGGAGTGCAGTGGCGCGATCTCCACTCACTGCAAGCTCCGCTTCCCAGGTTCACGCCATTCTCCTGCTTCAGCCTCCCTGATAGCTGGGACTACAGGCGCCCGCCACCGCGCCCGGCTAATTTTTTTTGTATTTTTAGTAGAGATGGGGTTTCACCGTGTTAGCCAGGATGGTCTCCATCTCCTGACCTCGTGATCCGCCCGTCTTGGCCTCCCAAAGTGTTGGGATTACAGGCGTGAGCCACCGCACCCGGCCAAAAAAAAATTTTTTTTTAATTGGTTGGGCATGGTGGCACACATCTGTGGTTCTAGCTACTCAGGACACTGTGGTGGAAGGATCACTTGAGCCCAGGAGTTCGATATTAACCTGGGTAACATAAGGAGACCCCATCTCTAGCAAATGATTAGAGCTAATAAATGAATTCAACAAAGTTGTTAGATATAAGGTCAATACACAAAATCAGTGGTATTTCCAAATACTGGCGATAAAAAAATCTAAAAAGGAAATAAACTCCTTTTACAATAGCATTAAAAACAATAAAATACTTTGAAATATATTTAACCAAAGAGGTATGAGACTTGTACATGGAAAACTATAAAACACTGCTGAAAGAAATTAAAGAAGGTCGGCCGGGCGCGGTGGCTCAAGCCTGTAATCCCAGCACTTTGGGAGGCCGAGACGGGCGGATCACGAGGTCAGGAGATCGAGACCATCCTGGCTAACACAGTGAAACCCCGTCTCTACTAAAAATACAAAAACTTAGCTGGGCGAGGTGGCGGGCGCCTGTAGTCCCAGCTACTCGGGAGGCTGAGGCAGGAGAATGGTGTAAACCCGGGAGGCGGAGCTTGCAGTGAGCTGAGATCCAGCCACTGCACTCCAGCCTGGGTGACAGAGCGAGACTCCATCTCAAAAAAAAAAAAAAAAAAAAGAAATTAAAGAAGGTCTAAGTATGGTCATGTATTGCTTAACGATGGGAGTACTTTCTGAGAAATGTGTCGTGTAAGTGATTTTGTTGTTGTGTGAACATCACAGAGTGCACTTACACAAACCTGGATGGTATAGTGTACTACACATCTAGGCAACATGGCATAGCCTTGCTCCCGGGCTACAAACCTGGACAGCATGTTACTGTATTGAATACTGTAGACAATTGTAACACGATGGTTTTTGTGTATCTAAATACAGAAAAGTTACA
Organism: Papio anubis; assembly: GCF_008728515.1. NCBI lineage: Eukaryota > Metazoa > Chordata > Mammalia > Primates > Cercopithecidae > Papio > Papio anubis. The sequence continues at coordinate 23,583,194 of NC_044989.1, forward strand.
GTAAAAATATGGCCTTATAATCGTATGTGACCACCATCATATATGCTGTAAGTCATGGACCAAAATGTTATGTGGCACATGACTGTAAATGGAAAAATATTCATGCTTAAGGATTTGAAGACTTTATTTATATATATATATTATATATAATATATTATGTATATTTTTTGAGTTGGGGTCTCGCTTTGCGGCCCAGGCTGAAGTGCAGTGGTGCTATCTTGGCTCACTGCAACATCTGCCTCCCAAGTTCAAGTGATTCTCCTGCCTCAGCCTCCTGAGTAGCTGGGATTACAGGCACGCACCACCATGCCAAGCTAATTTTTTTGTATTTTCAGTAGAGATAGGGTTTCACCATGTTGGTCAGGCTGGTCTCGAATTCCTGATCTCGTGATCCGTTTGCCTCAGCCTCCCAAAGTGCTGAGATTACAGGCGTGAGTCATCGCACCAGGTAGAAGACTTAATATTGCTAAGATATCAATACTCCAGCCGGGTGTGGTGGCTCACACCTGTAATCCCAGCACTTTGGGAAGTCGAGGCGGGCAGATCATCTAAGGTTGGGAGTTTGAGACCAGCCTGACCAACATGGTGAAACCCCATCTCTATTAAAAATACAAAAATTAGCTGGGCATGGTGGTGCATATCTGTAATCCCAGCTACTCTGGAGGCTGAGGCAGGCGAATTGCTAGAACCTGGGAGGCAGAGGTTGCAGTGAGCTGAGATCGTGCCATTGCACTCCAGTGTGGGCAACAAGAGGGAAACTCCATCTCAAAAAAAAAAAAAAAAAAAAAAGATATCAATACTCCTCCGTTTCAAAGCAATCCCTGTCAAAATCCCAGTGGCCCCCCTCCCTTTTTTTTTTTTTTTTTTTTTAACAGCAGTGGAAAAGCTGAGCTAAAATTAATATGGAATTGCAAGGGACAAAACAATCTTGAAAAAGAAGAGCAAGTTGGAAGACTCGTAGTTCCTGATTTCAAAACCCACTACAAAGCTACAGTAATCAAAATAGTATGGTAGTAGCATAAAGATAAGATATATAATCAATGGAATCAAATTGAGAGTACAGAAATAAATTTATACATCCAAGGTCAATTGATTTTTGACAAGGGAAGAATCCTGTCTTCATTAAATGGTGCTGGGACCAAAAAATCGGAAGAGCTCTCGCAGAAGGGTCAAAGAAAAGTCTCTTTGCCCAAAGGGATCAATTTAACTCCTTATGCTTCAACAGACTCGGTCTCAGGAGCAGTGAGATTTGAACTCACCACGGGCTCCCAAAATTGCTGAACAGGAGATGAAGGGGGTGGTGGTGGGGGAAAGGGCATGAGTCTGTAGGTGAGAATCAATCTCTATCTGAGTCCCAGCGCTAAAGACTTACAAATAAATCCCGATTTAGGCAAACCGAGACTTTATTCAGAAAGGATTATTGCAACAGGGGGGAAAAGGACTATTGCAATAAGGGCGGAGAACTATTGCAATAGGAAGAAGGACTGTTGCAATAGGGAGAATGCTGGACTATAAAATAAAAAACAAATCTGGATATACGTAAGGAGAGAGTTCAGTAGAAGATATCCAAGAAAAGGGAAAGAAACTATTGCAACTGAGAGTGGGGGTTGTGGGAGGCTACCGCAACCGGGAGAACTCTCCAACCATGAGATCTGCAGCGATCTCCTGGGTCAGGCAGAAAAGGACTTTCCTTTTACAGAGATGAGTGAACAGGGCTAGAAAGACCCGGGTGTGGGGAAGTGGGGAGAAGAATGGAGGTGGCAGCGATGAGACTACACAGATAATGTTTTCCCTGGGGTCCGTCCATTTTCGGATGAGGAGGGCTGCGCGCTGGCTGCGGCTGAGGCTCGGTCACCGTGTAGAGAGGCCAGGGGGAGAGCTGCTTCACTCAAGTCCTGTCAAGTCAAGGCAGCCGGGATTTGTCCACATTGTGAGTACAGACAGGTCAGCTAACCATTTGTGAGGCGAAGAACTGGAATTTAGAGGGTCTGGGCCTGACCTTGTCACAGCTAACCACGGGGGCATCCTTGAGTCGTGACTAAGTCACATGCGGAAGGGCGTGTGCGTGTAGTAAGTCCGTTTAGGAACACAAAGCGGCCGGGCGCGGTGGCTCACGCCTGTAATCCCAGCACTTTGGGAGGCCGAGGTGTGCGGATCACCTGAGGTCAGGAGTTCGAGACCAGCCTGGACAACATGGTGAAACCCCTTCTCTACTAAAAACACAAAAATTAGCCAGGCGTGGTGGCGGGCGTCTGTAATCCCAGCTACTCAGGAGGCTGAGGCACGACAATCGCTTGAACCCGGGAGACGGAGGTTGCGGTGAGCCAAGATCGCGCCGTTGCACTCCAGCCTGGGGGATAAGAGCGAGACTTCGTCTCAAAAAAAAAAAAAAAAGAAAGAAAGAAAAGAACACAAAGGTGGGTGAGGGTTTCTTCAACGTCGCTGTTAAGGGCCACAGGGCTCAGGTCAAGTTCAACATTGTCAGAATGCAGGGACGTCTCTCCACGGCTTCAGAGTCTGAGGAGGTACCTGGGTAAGCACACGCTGGGTTCTCTGGTGAGCACACACCGAGCTGCCTGCTTCTCACCAGTCCAGGGGGGCAGCCAGCCGCCGGGCCCGTGGCGGGAAGGGGAGGCCGCCATTACTGCAGTTTCCGCCGGGACCTGAAGCGCCCGGCCGCGACAAGCCCCGCCCCTCGGCGCGCCCCCGCGCCCGCGCGCGCTCCTCGGGTCTGCGCGGAGTCGGCGTCGGCGCGCACTTGGGCTCCTGGAGAAGACCGAGAGAGGCTGGCGGGATCTCAGCGGCGCGGCCGCGGAACCTGAGACGGTCTGGGGAGGCGGCGCTCCGAATCTGAAGGGCTCCAGCCAAACGGAGCCCGCGGCCAAACGGTGCCCGCGGTGCCTAAGCTGAGTGAGGCCGAGGCCGGGAGGCCGTGCCCGGAGGTGAGCGTCCCGGGGCCGCGCCGCGTCCAGCGGGGTGAGGGCGGGGCGGGGCGGCCGCCTGCCGAGTGGGGCCGAGGGGTCGCGGCCTGTGGCCGGGTCGCCGCGGATCGTCGGTGTCGGGGGAGTCTCGCTCCGGAGGGCCGCGCGTTTGCGATTCGGGAAGTGGCACGGGCGGCGGAGCCCGGGCCAGGCTCCTGCCCAGTCCAGGTGAGCAGCGACCCCGAGCCCCTGCGGCTTGACTCGCCAGCTAGCTGAAGGCACAGCTCCCGGTTCTCTCGCAGGGCGTTCCGAAACTTGGAGTTATGCGCTACACAATGTTTCTATTTTCAAAGGCGAGCGCTGCACGATTGCGGTCCAGTGATACAAAGTATGCCTATTAGTGACTTCACCCGTCTCCCACAACTCACTTTCTCTGATGTTTTGAAGGCCTGCTGTTCGCTGATTTCACATTTCCTTATTTTCTTCTTTGTGCCTTTTTTTTCCCTTTTCGCTGCCTGTAATAAAAAAGTTTATTACTTGTCAGCAATGATGAATGTTCGTGTGGAGTCCAGCGTTGGTTCCTATGTACGTAATTTGAGATAAGTAAAGATAGGAAACTGCGGATTTGTTTTGATGCGAATGCAGAAAAGAATGTGGTAGTATGAAGTCTGCCCGGTTGTAGTTTGTTTTTAGGGGGGAAACTCTTTAAAAATATTCATGTTGTGTCTTCTGTCTAAATATGCTGAAAGTCGGATTTATTTAAAAGGCAGTTAAATTCAGTGAATTAAGAGTATCTTTGTATAATACTAACGTTAGTGCTAGGCACTGGCGGAGTCCAAAAATGTGTAAAAAATGTGTGCGGGAAGAGGGAGTGGTTAAGCACACTAACGATATGAGGCTGACTGCAGCGCGGTATTAAAAGAAGCTCACACACACTGAGCAGTTTTCAGCTGGGCACTGTGGAGGGTGCTTTACTTGCATTTTAATTTAATAATGTATAATAATAATTAGCATAGACTTGATTTAATATTTTTTCATTCAAAAAAAATTTAGTACCTACTGTGTACTGAGTGCTAAGGATTTGATAGTGACAATTACAGACTCTGCCTTTAGACTATACAGTGTCGTTGGGCAAAACAAATATTAAGAAAATAATCAGGGCCCTGAGCGATGGCTCACGCCTGTAATCCCAGCACTTTGAAAGGCTGAGGTGGGCGGATCACCTGAGGTCAGGAGTTATAGAGCAGCCTGGCCAACATGGTAAAACCCCATCTCTCTCTACTAAAAATACAAAAATTAGCTGGGCGTAGTGGGGGGCACCTGTAATCCCAGCTACTCAGAAAAAAACTAAGGCAGGAGAATCGCTTGAACCCGAGAGGCAGAGGTTGCAGTGAGCCGAGATGGTGCCACTGCACTCCAGCCTGGGTGACAGAGCGGGACTCCATCTCAAAAAATAAAATAAAATAAAATAAATAGTCACGCAAATAAATGCCAATAAGCCAAGACAGAGGCTAAAACAAAAATGTAAGTTGTTTGTGAGAGAAGGTAACAGGGGGACTTATCCCAGCTGGGAAGGTTTTCCTAGGAAAGTAATCTTTGAGCTCAGATATTAGGGATAAATAGGAATTAGGGGAAGATGATTCCCAAAGGAGAGAAGAAAGGCTCAGGCAAAGGAAATAGATGGCATGGAGGCTAGGGAAGATGGTCATTTCAGGAACTTCAGCAGTTGGTGTGTGGGAAGCAAAAGGGTGCTGTGATAAAGTAGGTTAGGGCCAGAGAGATGATGCAGGGCTTTTTTTTTTTTTTTTTTGATACAGAGTCTCACTCTGTCGCCCAGGCTAGAGTGGAGTGCAGTGGCATGATCTCTGCTCACTGCAACCTCTCCCGGGTTCAAGCGGTTCTCCTGCCTCAGCCTCCCGAGTAGCTGGAACTATAGCACGCCACCATGCCCGGCTAATTTTTGTATTTTTAGTAGAGACGGGGTTTCACCATGTTTGCGAGACTGGTCTTGAAATCCTGACCTCTGGTGATCCACCCTCCTTGGCCTCCCGGAGTGCTGGGATTACAGATGTGAGCCACCACGTCCAGCTGATACAGGGCCTTTTAAGCAATGTTAAGGATTTGGGACCAGCTTTTTCTGTTTCTTTTTCTTTTTTTTTTTTTTTTTTTTAGCTTTTATAGAAAAATTTTCAAACCACTCAAATGTAGGGAGAAAACAGTACAATGAACTCTCCTGTAATATTACCCAAATGACTTGGACATTATTCTAACTAATAGGAAGTCATTTAAAGGTTTAACTTAGAAAAAAAAAATTACAGCAGGATAAGTCCTACAAACAACTTTTTCTTTTCTTTTTTTTCTTTTTTTTTTTTTTTTTTTGAGACGGAGTCTCGCTCTGTCACTCAGGCAGGAGTGCAATGGTGCAATCTCTGCTCACTGCAACCCTGCCTCCCAGGTTCAGGCAATTCTCCTGCTTCAGCCTCCTGAGTAGCTGGATTACAGGCATGCACCACCATGCCTGGCTAAATTTTCTGTATTTTTGGTAGAGACGGGGTTTCAGCTGGTCTCGAACTCCTGACCTCAAGTGATCCGCCCACCTCGGCCTCCCAAAGTGCTGGGATTACAGGCATGAGCCACCCTACCTGGCCAACTTTTTATTTCAAAAAGTCGTCCTGACTACTGTGTAGAAACTGGATTGGATGGGGACAAGAATGGAAATGAGGAGACCACCTAGAGTTGATGGTGGTTGGGACTAGAGTTGTGGCAATGAAGGCATTGCAAATTTAAGAGTACCTAACTGATCTCTTCTCATGTTAATAATTTTATATTCATACCTATTGGAGAAATCATGGAAGGTTTTCAAAAGGAGTCGTATTTATTTATTTATTTGAGATGGAGTTTTGTTCTTGCCACCCAGATTGGAGTGCAATAACTCAATATTGGCTCATGGCAACTTCTGCCTCCCGGGTTCAAGCAATTCTCCTGCTTCAGCCTCGCAAGTATTTGGGATTAGAGGTATGCACCACCATGCCCATCTAATTTTGTATTTTTAGTAGAGAGAGACAGGGTTTCACCATGTTGGTCAGGCTGGTCTCAAACTCCCGACCTCAGGTGACTGCCTGCCTTGGCCTCCCAAAGTGCTGGGATTACAGGTGTAAACCACCATGCCCAGCTAAGGGAGATTGTATTTAAAATGGGCTTTGCACTTCCATCCAGACCGGAACCCAAGATGGCTGCACTCTTGCTGAGACATGTTGGGGTCATCATTGCCTCTGAGCCTGCTTTAGCCCTCAGCTCTGTATCAGAAATGCTGTCCTTTTGGGAACCACGGCCAAAGAAGAGAGGAAGTGGTTCTGGAATAAGAACACGGGTTCAAACCATCCCGTATCTCCCCACGTCACTATCTGCAGTTGGTCTCTTCCCACAGCAATGTCCATCTGCCACCATGGCACTGGTATTGCTTTGAGTGCAGGCGTCTCTTTTTTTGGCATGTCGACCTTGTTACTCCCTGGGAACTTTGAGTCTTATTTGGAACTCATTGGTCCCTGTGTCTGGGGCCAGTACTGATCGACACAACTAAGTTTGCACTCGTCTTCCCTCTCATGTATCATACCTGGAATGGGATCCAACACTTGATATGGGACCTAGGAAAAGGCCTGAAGATTCCCCAGCTATACCAGTCTGGAGTGGTTGTCCTGGTTCTTACTGTGTTATTTGTAGGGCTGGCAGCTGTGTGAAGAGCTGAGGTTTCCAGCATCATCTTCCTACATATTATCTTCACCCGTCTTTCTGTTTGTCACTGTTGTCTCCAGCCTGGGAAAAGTTCTCCTTATTTATTTAGATCCTTTTGTGCTTTCAGGTCCCCTTGGAACAGTAGAGTACCTTCTATACCATAATAGTGGAAAAGGGTCTAGTTTTCCCCTTGTTTCTAAAGATGGGGTGGCTGCAAAAACTCCCCTTTTCTTGCCCACAGCTTGCCTAATCTGGGCCTAGAAGCAGTTATTCTCTCTCCATATTGGGCTTTGATTTGTGCTGAAGGTCAGCTTTTGGCTCCTTCCTGGGATATTGGAAACAATGCCAGCTCTGTGGCTTCGGCCCTGGGGACTGGGGGTGAGGCTTTGGGTGGCACTGCCTGTGAGTTGCTGGCTTAAAGGACAATTCTGTTCATTGGTGAGAGCCAGGCCATTAACACCTACACAGTGTTACTGAAAGAAGAGAGGTGGGAGTGGAGCGGAATTAGTCTATCCCAGCTAGAGAGAGATAAAGAGGGCTAGTTAGTTCTTGGAGCAGCTGCTTTGCGGGGAAAATATGTAGCTTTTGACACAAGAGGAAGATCCAGAAAATTATTGAATATATTAAAGGTTATTTCTTTTTCTTGTGTTTCCAGAAAAGCCTCTTAATTTTATGCTTTCTCATCCAAGTCATGTACCATTTTTTTCTGAAATTGAATTAAAATACTTATTTAAAAAAACAGGGCGGGGGGGCCCTTTGTGACATAACATAACATTTCAGTATGGAGCCCTGGAATGAGAATGTCCTGGAATGAGAATGTCTTGGTCAGCCCTGGAATGACTCAGTAAGTAACCTTGCCAGTCTCTGCCTAAGTGTCACCTTTCCCATAGGATTTTCTCATTTAAATTACTGTTGTCACTACCACTTTGGTCCTTGGAGTATTTAACTATCCCATTAAAAATTTCTAGGAAAGGACAAAAATATATTTGTTTCATTACTATGATTACAGCTAAAATAAGCTGAAACTTTCCAAAAGATTTCATTTTCTATCACTTAGTATGTTGTAAACCAGAATTCACAAAATATACAAATGAACTGTCTTTTAAGTATTTGGTTCTGATGCTATCATAGTTAGTTGCTCTTGGAGGCTTGGGGGTCTAATCACATTTCATAGAAGATCTAAGTAAAAGGACCCCAACATGGAAATGTGATCCATTGGTTTCTTTTCCCTCATATTTAATAGCTGGAATGGCCTTATCTTTAAAAAGAAACTTAAGCTTCTGTATAAAGATAGCATGTCTGGTTGTATAATACCTTGATACAAATCCATAATCTAAAAAAAAGTGGCCAGTTTTTTGTTTTTACATTTTTTCCTCCTCAGATTCCTTTTGACCATTAAATATATGTTTAAAAAAATAAAATTGTAATATGCAATTTTTAATTTTTAATTATCCATTTAATTTTTTTTTTTTTTTTTTTTGAGACAGAGTCTCACTCTGTCACCCAGGCTGGGCTGGAGTGCAGTGACATGATCTCTGCTCACTGCAACCTCTGCCTCCCAGGTTCAAGCAATTTTCGTGCCTCAGCCTCTGTGTTCCCATGCCCGGCTAGTTTTTGTATTTTTAGTAGACACAGGGTTTTGCCAGGTTGGCCAGCCTGGTCTCAAACTCCTGACCTCAAGTGATTCGCTCCCTGGGCCTCCCAAAGTGCCGGGATTACAGGCATGAGCCACTGTGTCCAGCCACATTTAATTCTTTTTTTTTTTTTTTAAGACAGAGTTTCACTTTGGCACTCAGGCTGGAGTGCAGTGGTGCAATCTCAGCTCACTGCAACCTTCGCTTCTGGGTTCAAGCAGTTCTCCTGCCTCAGCCTCCTGAGTAGATGGGACTACAGGCATGCGCCATCATGCCTGGCTAATTTTTTTTATTTATTTTTTATTTATTTTTTTTAGACATAGTCTCACTCTGTCTCCAGGCTGGAGTGCAGTGGCGCGATCTCGGCTTACTGCAACATCCGCCTCCCGGGTTCAAGTGATTCCCCTGCCTCAGCCTCGTGAGTAGCTGGGACTACGGGCGTGCACCGCCACACCTGGCTAATTTTTTTTGTATTTTAGTAGAAACGGGGTTTCACCATGTTGGCCAGGATGGTCTCCATCTCCTGACCTTGTGATCCACCTGCCTTAACCTCCCAAAGAGCTGGGATTACAGGCATGAGCCACCGCGCCCGGCCAATTTTTGTATTTTTAGTAGAGATGGAGTTTCTCCGTATTGGCCTGGCTGGTCTTGAACTGCTGACCTCAAGTGATCCACCTGCCTCGGCCTCCCCAAGTGCTGGGATTCATGCGGGAGCCACTGCACCCAGCCCTATTTAGTTCTTAATATGCGGTTTTTGTATTTAGATTCTTATATACTTACTTAAAATTTTTATTTATTGATTTTAAAAAGAAATCAGTCTCCCGAGCCAGAATAGTCTCAAACTCCCAAGTTATTGAATTTTTTTTTTTTTTGAGACAGGGTCTCACTCTTACCCAGGCTGAAATTCAGTGGCACAGGTATAGTTCACTGCAGCCTTAAACTCCTGGACTCAGGCAACTCTCCTGCCTCAGCATCCTGAGTAGCCAGGACTACGGCCGTGTGCCATGATGCCCAGCTAATGTTTTTATTGGTAGTAGAGACAGGGTCTCGCTGTGTTGTAGGCTGATCTTGAACTCCTAGCATCAAGTGATTCCCACCACCTGAACCTCCTCAAGTGCTGAGGTTACAGGCGTGCGCCACTGTGCCTGGCCTAATGTAAGCATTTTAAAATACCACATTCTTAGTAGTCCAAATCTATTTTGACTGGATTTTCCTGTTAGTGGACATGTTCCATAAAACTCAGTTTTCTCTGTCTCCTGACTGATTTCATCACTGTACTTTTTGGGATAATATTTGAGAAGATGTTTGGTAAACTGTGATATACTATATCAATGTAAGATGATGGTGATAGTTGGAAGTAGACTGAAGAAAAACGAAGGCAGTTCTTTTCATCTATTCATTCTTGTGCCAACTTTATGCTGATAACTTGGGTATTTGTCAGATGGCTCTTTTTATTCTCTGCAGTATAGTAGGTGACTTAGGTTCATTCATGTCATATGACTGTGATACATTTGTGGCAGCTCACTCAATTGATATAAATAAATTTTACCTGGTTCATTTGCATATTACTAAATTTATTGTAGAAAATGCCTGTGGTAATGGTGACTTTGGTGTCTCCATGTTAAAATTAATTTTTACTTCATAATTCTATGCCATGTTTACATTTAGTAATTCAGTATATTTTTTCCTTATAAGTCCATAAAATTGTGCTAATAGAAACTGTGTCTGTCATACTGATACTGACACTTTTATCATTAGTTTTAAATCAATGCCTTGCACACATTGATGAGTGGTTCAATAAGTATATAAAAAAATTTTTTTAAGGTGTTTTTTTTTTTGAGATCAAGTTTTGCTCTTGTTGCCCAGGCTTGAGTGCAATGGCACAGGCTTAGCTCACTGCAACCTCCTCCTCCCAGGTTCAAGTGATTCTCCTGCCTCAGCCTCCCAAGTAGCCAAGATTACAGGCACCCACCACCATGCCTGGCTAATTTTTGTATTTTTAGTAGAGACAGGGTTTGACCATGTTGGCCAGGCTAGTGTGGAACTCCTGGCCTCAGGTGATCCACCTGCCTCGGCCTCCCGAAGTGCTGGGATTACAGGCATGAGCCACTGTACCAGGCTTTTAAAAAGTTTAATTCGTGAAATCAGAAGTAAAATTTCACAATCATGTCAAAATCAGGACTTTTTAGATTAAGTCTGAAGATGTTTCTTTTTCTTTTTTTTTTTTTTGAGGCAGTGTCTCACTCTTGTTGCCCAGGCTAGAGTGGTGCAGTGGCGCAATCTCGGCTCACTGCAACCTCCACCTCCCGGTTCAAGTGATTCTCCTGCCTCAGCCTCCCCAGTAGCTGGGATTACAGGCGCCTGCCACCATGCCTGGCTTATTTTTGTATTTTTAGTAGAGATGGGGTTTCACCATGTTGGCCAGGCTGGTCTTGAACTCCTGACCTCAGGCGATCCGCCCACCTCGGCCTCCCAAAGTGCTGGAATTACAGGCGTGAGCTTGAAGATGTTTCTTACCAATCTTTATAACAAATTATGATGGGGGATGAGGAAAGAGAAAGGAGCATAACGCTATTGTATTCTTAGTATCTTCTTTAGTCCTCAGAACAACCTGAGGGGGATAATTATGTCCATGCTATAAGTTAGGCAGCTGGGACTCAGAGAAGCTAAATGACGTATGTAAGGTTACCTAGCTCAAAAGTGATGTAGCCATTATTCCGGTAAAACTCAGTTTGAATTCAAGGTCTATTCTATCTTCATTCTCTTTTGCTGTCATAAAACAAGTAAAAACAATTTGTCAGTAGCTTATAATTGTAAAATGATGGAAAAAAGTATTTGTAATTTCCTAGACAACAGTAACCTATTATTGGAAACTTCGTGAATCCTTTAAGGAAGACTACTCTTGTAGCTTTTTTTTTTTTTTTTTCTCCAGACAGAATCTCTCTCTGTCACCCAGGCTAGAGCACATTGGCGCTATCTCCCCTCCTGCAACCTCTGCCTCCCAGGTTCAAGTGATTCTCCTGCCTCAGCCTCCTGAGTAGCTGGGACTACAGGCGTGCGCCACCACGCCTGGCTAATTTTTTTTGTAGAGACGGGGTTTCACCATGTTGGCCAGGCTGGTCTCAAACTCCTGACCTCAGGTGATCCACCCCCCCTCGGCCTCCCAAAGTGCTGGGATTGCAGGCATGAGCCACCACGCCCAACCCTCTTGTAGCTTTTAAAAAAAAATTTATTTGCCAGGCGTGGTGGCTCATGCCTGTAATCCCAGCACTGTGGGAGGCCGAGGTGGGCAGATCATGAGGTCAGGAGATCGAGACCATCCTAGCTAACACAGTGAAACCCTGTCTCTACTAAAAATACAAAATATTAGCCGGGCATGATGGTACGCACCTGTAGTCCCAGCTACTCGGGAGGCTGAGGCAGCAGAATCACTTGAACCCAGGAGGTACAGGTTACACTCCAGCCTGGGCAACAGAGCGAGACTTTGTCTCAAAAATAAATAAATAAATAAATAATAATAATAAAAATAAATGTATCTGTAGCTGGGTACGGTTACCCATGCCTATAATTCTAGCACTTTGGGAGGCCAAGGCAGGCGGATCACCTGAGGTGAGGAGTTCAAGACTAGCCCGGCCAATGTGGCGAAACCCCGTCTCTACTAAAAATACAAAAATTAGCCAGGTGTGGTGGCATATGCCAGTAGTCCCAGCTACTCGAGAGGCTGAGGCAGAAGAATCGCTTGAACCCAGGAGGCGGAGGTTGCAGTGAGCTGAGATCTCGCCACTGCACTCTAGCCTGGGCGACAGAGCAAGACTCTATCTCAAAAAAAACAAATATATATATATATATATATGTATGTATAAATTTGTAGGGTACAAGTATGATTTTGTTACATGGATATATTGTATAGTAGTAAAGTCAGGGCTTTTTTTAATGTATCCATCACTGGAATAATTTCTCATCATCCCCCCACCCCCACCCCAAGGATGGCTACTCTTTGCTTTGCACTTGCTGCACACTGTGAGGGATACAGGAAATGTGTAAGTCATGGTACTTATCCTCAGTGATGTTAGATCTGGTAAAGAGAGTGAAAAGAAACAATAATAAGCAGTATCAGACAATATGATTTAAATGCCAAAAATCTAAATGCTTAGGAGAAGACTATTACTAAGGGTCTAATATTTCATCTTTATGGTGGAAATGGATCTTGAGCTAGGACTTAAAGGATAGTTAGGATTTGAATGCCTAGGAGGATGATTACAATGTGAACAAAGTAGTAGAATGAACATGTTATACTTTTGAGATAATAAAGACCAGATCTAAATTATGGAATTATTTTATTTTATTTTATTTTATTTTATTTTTTGAGACAGAATCTCGCTCTGTCACCCAGGCTGGAGTGCAGTGGCATGATCTTGGCTCACTGCAACCTCCGACTCCTAGGTTCCAGTGATTCTCCCACCTCAGCCTCCTGGTAGCTGGGATGACAGGCACCTGCCACCGTGCCCGGCTAATTATTTGTATTTTTAGTAGAGACGGGGTTTCATCATGTTGGCCGGGCTGGTCTCGAACTCCTGACCTCAAGTGATCCACCCACCTCGGTCTTCCAATGTGCTGGCATTACAGGCGTGAGCCACTGCACCTGGCCTATTTTGTTTTATTTTTTATTATTTTTTGAGACGAAGTTTTGCTCTTATGCCCAGGCTGGAGTGAAGTGGCACGATCTTGGCTCACTGCAATCTCTGCCCCCTGGGTTCAAGCGATTCTCCTGCCTCAGACTCCCAAGTAGTTGGGATTACAGGCATGCACCACCATGCCTGGCTAATTTTTGTATTTTTAGTAGAGACAGGTTTCACCATGTTGGCCAGGCTGGTTTCGAACTCCTGACCTGAGGTGATCCACCCACCGTGGCCTCCCAAAGTGCTAGGATTACAGGCATGAGCCACCACGCCCAGCCTATTCATTATTTTTTAATTGACAATAATTTTATATATTTATGGGATACATTGTGATGTTTCAGTACATATGTACATTATGGAATGGTCAAACCAGGCTAATTACCATGTCCCTCAGCTCAAATACGTACCATTTCTTTGTTGTGAGAACATTTAAAACCCATTCCTTTTGCTATTTTGAAGTATACATTATTATTAACTGTAGGAGATTATTTTGAATTAGTTGAAAATGTTGAAGAACTGCCAAGTCAAAAACAAACAGCCCCACCAGATTGTAATGTCCAAAAGAGCTGGAATCTTTATCTGTTTTGTTCAATATGTATCCCAAGCACCTAGAATCATTCATGCCTGATATATAGTAGGTGCTGAATAAGTATACACTTTAGTTATTTTTAACAACTTTACATAGTTATAATTGATATACAGTAAGATGCACATACATGTATATTGTTTTCTTTTGTTTTGTTTTGAAACAGAGTTTTGCTCTTGTCACCCAGGCTGAAGTGCAGTGGTGCGAGCTTGGCTCACCGGAACCTCTGCCTCCTAGGTTCAAGTGATTCTCCTGCCTCAGCCTCTGGAGTACCTGGGATTACAGGTACCCGCCACCACGCTCAGCTAATTTTTGTGTTTTTAGTAGAGACAGGGTTTCACCATGTTGGCCAGGCTGGTCTCAAACTCCTGACCTCAGGTGATCTGTGAGCCTCAACCTCCCAAAGTGTCATGATTAGAGGTGTAAGCCACCATGCCAGCCTAAGATGCACATATTTAAAGCATGCCATTTAATTTTTTGTGTGTATGATGGGCTCAGTTTATCACCCAGGCTGGAGTACAGTGGCACAATCTTGGCTCACTGTAGCCTCAACCTCCCAGGTTAAAGCAGTTCTCCTACCTCAACCCCCAAGTAGCTGGGACTACAGGCATGTGCCACCAGCTAATTTTGTATTTTTTTGTAGAGACAGGGTTTCTCCATGTTGCCCAGGCTGGTCTCCAACTCCTGAGGTCAAGGGATCCACCTGCCTCCCAAAGTGCTGGCATTATAAGCGTGAGCCGCTACCACTACACCCAGCCCATTTAATATTTTTAAATGAAATAATATTCAACTATGGTTTTTTTTTTTTTTTGAGACAGGGTTTCACTCTTGTTGCCCAGGCTGGAGTGCAATGGTGCAATCTTGGCTTACTGCAACCTATGCCTCCCGGGTTCAAGCGATTCTTCTGCCTCAGCCTCCTGAGTAGCTGGGATTACAGGCATGTGCCACCACGCCTGGCTAATTTTGTATTTTTAGTAGAGATGGGGTTTCTTCATGTTGGTCAGGCTGGTCTTGAACTCCTGACCTAAGGTGGTCTGTCCACCTCAGCCTCCCAAAGTGCTGGTATTACAGGTGTGAGCTACTGTGCCTGGCCATATTCAACTATCTTAATAATGCTTGCTTTTTTGTTGTTGTTCTGAGACAGGGTCTCACCCAGGCTGGAGCACAGTGGCATGATCGTGGCCTACTGCAGCCTCGACCTCCTGGGCTCAAGCAATCCTCCTGCCTCAGCCTCCCAAGTAGCTGGGACTACAGTTACATGCCATCACGCCTGGCTAATTTTTCAATTTTTTTTGTTGACACAAGATCTCATTATGTTGACCAAGCTGGTCTGGAACTCCTGGCCTGAAGTAATCCTCCTGCCTGGGCCTCCCAGAGAGCCGGGATTACAGGCATGAGCCACTGTACCACTTTATTTCTTAAAAAAGAAACAAATGAATCAAAATGTAAACATTTCTTAAATCTGAATGGTCAGGGTGGGTGTTTATATTTTTCTCTTTTCCTTTGTGTATGTTTGAAATATGTAGACATTTTTAAAGTGAAGCAATTAATATTAGGAATACTGGGTTTGAAGGAAGAAATCTTATGAGAAAATGTTAGTGGGCATAGAGTTATGATTTCCTGGATTTTTTTTTTTTTTTTTTTTTTTTTTTGAGATGGAGTCTCACTGTGTCACCCAGGCTGGAGTGCAGTGGTACGATCTCGGCTTACTGCAACCTCCGCCTCCCGTGTTCAAGCAATTCTCCTGCCTCAGCCTCTCAAGTAGCTGAGACTACAGGCACTCACCATCACACCGCCTAATTTTTGTATTTTTAGTAGAGATGTTGTCCAGGCTGGTCTCAAACTCGTGACCTCAGGTGATGCACCTGCCTTGGCCTCCCAAAGTGCTGGGATTACAGGAGTGAGCCATCATACCGGGCTGCTGGGTTTTTTAAGACGGGGTCTCCCTCTGTTGCCCAAGCTGGAATGTAGTGGAATGATCACAGGTCGCTGCAGCCTCAACTTCCTGGGCTCAAGCGATCATCCCATCTCAGCCTCTGGAGTAGCTGGGACTACAGCATATGCCACCATGCCTGGCTAAGTTGTCTTTTGTTTTGTTTTGTTTTGTTTTGTTTTGTTTGAGACAGAGTCTTGCCCTGTCACCCAGGCTGGAGTGCAATGGCGCAATGTCAGCTGCTCACCGCAACCTTTGCCTCCCGGGTTAAAGCAATTCTCCTGCCTCAGCCTTCTGAGTAGCTGGGATTACAGGCGCGTGCTACCATGCGTAGCTAATTTTTTGTGTCTTTAGTAGAGACAGGTTTTACCATGTTGGCCAGGCTAGGCTCGAACTCCTGACCTCGTGATCTACCTGCCTCGGCCTCCCAAAGTGTTGGAATTACAGGCGTGAGCTACCACGCCCAGCCAAATTTTGGTATTTTTTAGAGAGATGAGGTCTGCCTGTGTTGCCAAGGCTGGTTTGGCACTCCTGGCCTCAAGCAATCCTCCCACTTTGACATCCCAAAGTGCTGAGATTACAGGTGTGAGCCACCATGCCTAGCCTGTTTATTTCATTTTAAAATTGTGAAAAAGTCATTGATTTTTTTTTCAAGCCATAAATCAACCAAATGTCATATGAAGCTCTTTTGTGTTTTTTTTTTTACAAAGTAATCTTTATTGTGGTCATAATACATCTTTTCATAGTCATTAGTTTAAATGTGGATTCGCATTACTTTTCACAGCTTCAAATTTTTGGTTTGGAGAGTAAGAGGCAAGTTATATTTCATAAGGATTCAAATCTTTGAAATTACTGCTACTCTTAGGTTATTAAGAGTAATTTTATGATAGAGCAAAAGTACTGCCTTTTAAAAAAAAAGAATGAAATGGCGGTGTAGCACTCTAGGTGTATATATTTTTAGGGTAGAGTTTTTCCTTCCAATTTTTATTATGAAAATTTTCAAGTGTGTATAAAAATGGAGAGAACAGTAAACTCTCATGTCTACTCATTACCCAGCTTGATGATTATCAAGTCGTGGCCATTTTGATTTTAATTATGTTCCATCCACTCCTCAATCCACTTGATTGTTTGAAGCAATTTCCAGTTATAGTATTCATCAGTCAGTATTTCAGTATATCTAAAGCAGTGACTTAAAAAAACTTACAGCTACAGTCCCATCGTCACACCCTAAAAATTAATCATCACTCCAAAATAACATCAGATATCCCATCACTATTCAGATGTTACTGATTCTTTTATAAGTTTTTTTACAGTTGATTTATTTAAATCAAAATCTAAATATGGTCCATACATTGTAATACATTGATATGTTTCTGAAATATTTAAGGAATCTACTGTCATCTCTTTTTTCTCCCTAGTAATACATGTATTGAAGAAAATGGATCATTTTTCCTAAAGAATTTCCCACATTCTGGACTTTGTTGATTGCATTCTTGCGATATCATCTGATTATGCTCCTTTGTGCCCTATATTTCCTGTAATCTGGTAGTTAGATCTAGGGACTTGAATGGATTCAGATTCACATTTTTGGCAAGAATAGATGGTGGTACCAGCTTTTACACTGAGGCAAGTTTTTTTTGTCTGGTTATCTCTGTGATTTTAGCAGCCATTGATATCATTGCCTAGATTCATTATTGCATTAGAAGTTGCAAATTGGAGACATTCTAATTTTTTGTTTTCTTTTTGTTTTGAGACTGAGTTTCACTCTTGTTGCCCAGGCTGGAGTGCAATGGCATGGTCTCAGCCCACTGCAACCTCCGCCTCCTGGGTACAAGTGATTCTCCTGCCTCAGCCTCCCGAGTAGCTGGGACTACCCATTAAATAACTGGTCCTTCCCCATTCATCTCAATCCCTAGTAACCTCTGTCCTACTTTCTGTCTTTATCAATCATCTATTCTAGATATTTTATATGTTTGGAATCATAAAGTATTTGTCCTTTTGTATCTGAGTTTTTTATTCATGTAGCATCATGTTTTCAGCATTCATCCATGTTATAGTATGTATCAGAATTTCACTCCTTCTATGACTGAATAATATTCCATTGCTTATGTATACCTCATTTTGTTTATCCATTCATCTGTTGATGGATACTTGGGTTGTTTCCACCTTTTCGCTCTCATGAATATTGCTGTAGCCACCAAACTGTTTTCCTCAGAACTGTGGTATTTCACATTCCCACCAGCAGTGTACCAGGGTTTCAATTTCTTTACAACCTTGCCAACACTTATTTTCTGCTTTTTGTTTTCTTTTTAATAGCCGTCCTAATGGGTGTGAAGTAGTATCTCATTATGGTTTTGATTTGTGTTTTCTAGGAACTATTGATTTTGAGCATCTTTTCATGTGCTTATTGGCCATTTTTATTTCTTCTTTGGAAAAATGTCTATTCACACAAGTCCTTTGCCCATTTTTGCATATCCTTTTTTTTTTTTTTTTTTTTTTTTTAAAGAGACAGATTCTTGCTCTGTTTGCTCAGGCTGGAGCATGCTGACATGATCATGGCTCACTGCAGCCTCAAATTCCCTGGCTCAAATGATCTCCTGCCTCTCAGCCTCCCAAGTAGCTGGGGATACAGGGGTGTGCCACTGTGCCCAGCTTGCCTACCTTTTTGAGACGGAGTCTAGCTTTGTCTCCAGACTGGAGTACAGTGGCTCAATTTCGGTTCACTGCAACCTCCACCTCCCAGGTTCAAGCAATTCTCCTGCCTCAGCCTCCCGAGTAGCTGGGATTACAGGCACGTGCCGCCACACCCAGCTAATTTTTGTATTTTTAGTAGAGACAGGGTTTCACCATGTTGTCCAGGATGGTCTCGATCTCCTGACCTCGTGATTCAGCCACCTCTGCCTCCCAAAGTGCTGGGATTACAGGCGTGAGCCATCGCGCCTGGCCACTTGCCTACCATTTTTAAGTTGCCATTTTCTTGATTCAGCATTCCCTTGGTTGCTGTAACCCTTCTTTGACTATTTTCTAGAGTTTTGACAAAGTTGGTTCTAAGAGTTTCTACTTGTCTTTCGATATTTCTGTAGAGGGGACAGGTGCCTGGACCTACCTATTCTTCCATTTTGCTGATGTCACCCTCAAGAGTTTAATTTTCCTTTTTCTTTTTCTCTCACTTTCTTTCAATAAGGAGTTTAAACATTTTAAATCTGTATATATAATCATGTGTCACTTAATGGAGGGGGTACATATTGAAAAGTGTGTCATTAGGCAGTTTTGTCATTGTGTGAATGTCATACAACGTATTTTCACAAACCTGATGGTACAACCAACTGTACACATAGGCTGTATGGTGTAATAGTGCTCCTAGGCTACAAACCTGTACAGCATGTTCCTGTACCAAATACTGTAGGCAGTTATGATATAATGGTAAAGTATCATAACATATGGTATGTATGATATAATATTTGCATATCTAAACGTATCTCAACATAGAAAAGGCACAGTAGAAGTATACTATTATAATCTTACGGGACCACCATTGTATATGCAGTCCGTCATTAACCAAAATGTTGTTACACAGTGTATTACTGTATTTGGAATGTATTTTGGTTATGGTAATGTCACATTACTGTTGAGTTTATTAAAGAGTTCATCTCAGGCTGGAGTGCTGTGGTGCAGTCTCGGCTTACTTCAACCTCTGCCTCCTGGGTTCAAGTAATTCTCGTGCCTCAGCCTCCCGAGTAGCAGGGATTACAGATATGTGTCATCATGCCAAGCTGATGTTTTTTTTTTTTTGGAGATGGAGTCTCACTCTGTCACCCAGGCTGGAGTGCAGTGGCGTGATCTCCGCTCACTGCAAGCTCCGCCTCCCAGGTTCACACCATTCTCCTGTCTCAGCCTCCCGAGTAGTTACAGGTACCCACCACCATGCCCGGCTAATTTTTTATATTTTCTAGTAGAGACAGGGTTTCACTGTGTTAGCCAGGATGGTCTCTGTCTCTTGACCTCGTGATCTGCCTGCCTCGGCCTCCCAAAGGGCTGGGATTACAGGCGCGAGCCACTGCGCCTGGCCGCCAAGCTGATTTTTGTATTTTTAGTAGAGATGGGGTTTTCCCATGTTGGACAGGCTGGTCTCGAACTCCTGGCCTGAAGTAATCCAACTGCCTCGGCCTCCCAAAGTACTGGGAGTACAGGCATGAGCCACCATACCTGGCCTCATCTTTTTTATTTAAAAAAAAAAAAAATCTAGTAGTATAGACTCACATATTTTTGTTTTATTCAATGAAGCATAATCCACTAGTATTGTTATTTTTTTTGGTGTTCAGTTTACCAGATTTACCCAATGGGAGCCCCTTCAGAGTGGCTTTGGAGTCACTTTTTCTTTTCATTTTTTCTTTTTAATTTATTATTTGTTTATTTTTTGAGACAGAGTCTCACTTACTCTGTTACGAGAGCTGGAGTGCAGTGGCGCAGTCTCGGCTCACTGCAAGCTCCGCCTCCAGGGTTGAAGTGATTCTCCTGCCTCAGCCTCCCAAGTAGCTGGGATTACTTGCGCCTGCCACCATGCCCGGCTAATTTTTATATTTTTAGTGGAGATGGGTTTTCACCGTGTTGGCCAGACTGGTCTCAAACTCCTGACCTCAGGTGATCTGCCCGCCTTGGCCTCCCAAATTTCTGGGATTACAGACATAAGCCACCACGCCTGGCCCTGTCCTTATCATTCTTTGGGTACCTTTACTGGGGCAAAAGTGTTCCATGTTCATGTTTCTCTGCTCCTGCCTGAAGTTATCCTTTTCTCGAAGGAGCCATTTAGGAAAAACATTCTCCTTACACAGTAGAATATGTAGAAACCAAGATAAAGACACTTGGTGTGCTCATTGCTTCTGGTATGTCTTTGCTTCCAGGCCTTCTCAGAAGATCAGTGGTTTGGACTACAGCTGTCACTTGGTGTCCCAGATTGGTTCCAGGACCCCCATAGATACCCAAATCTGCTGATGCTCAAGTCCCTTGCATAAAATAGCATATTATTTGCAGATAACGTATGCACATCCTCCTGTATACTGTAAATCACCTTTAAATTACTTATAATACCTAATACTATGTAAATAATGGTTATGTAATTTTTAAATTTGTATTATTTTTTGCTGTATTGTTTTTCTTATTTTTTTCCCTGAATATTTTTGATCCATGATTGGTTGAGCCTGCAGATGCATAGGGCTGTTGTCCAGGCTGGAGCACAGTGGCATGATGATGGCCCACTGCAGCCTTGAACTCCTGGGCTCAAGTGATCCTCTCACCTCAGCACCTCAACCTCCTGAGCAGCTGGAACCACAGAGGTGCACCATAATGCCTGGCTAATTTTTTTTTTTTTTTTTTTTGTCTGAAACGGAGTCTTGTTCTGTTGCCCAGGCTGGAGTGCAGTGGTGTGATTTCAGCACACTGCAACCTCTGCCTCCCAGGTTCAAGTGATTCTCCTGCCTCAGCCTCCTGAATAACTGGGACTACAGGTGCATACCACCACACTCGGCTAATTTTTATATTTTTTAGAAGAGACAGGGTTTCACCACGTTGGCCAGGCTGGTCTCTAACTCCTGGCCTCAAGTGATCCACCCACGGCCAGGCATGGTGGCTCACACCTGTAATCCCAGCACTTTGAGAGGCCGAGGCAGGCGGATCACCTGAGGTCAGGAGTTCGAGACCAGCCTGACCAACATAGAGAAACCCCAACTCTACTAAAAATACAAAATTAGCCGGGCATGGTGGTGCATGCCTGTAATCCCAGCTACTCGGGAGGCTGAGGCAGGAGAATCTCTGGAACTCAGGAGGCGGAGGTTGTGGTGAGCCAAGATTGTGCCATTGCAGTCCAGCCTAGGCAACAAGAGCGAAACTCCATCTCAAAAAAAAAAAAAAATGACCCACCCAACTTGGCCTCCCAAAGTGCTGGGATTACAGGTATGAGCCACTGCACCCAGCCATTTTTTATAGAGACAGTCTCACTATTTTACCCAGGCTAGTCTTGAACTCCTTGGCTTAAGCAATCCTCCTACCTTGGCCTCTCAAAGTACTGGAATTACAGATGTGAGCCATACGCCCAGTTCATTGGCTAAGTCAAATGGTATATTATACTTTTTTTCATCGTAAGTTTTAAGAAGTCTTTCTTTTTTCAGATTATCAGACTTGAAAATGTATTTTCTATCATTGCTTTATTTTGTAGATGGAAATGACAGCTTTGAGTTTGCTCACTTTTTCTTTAGACCCTTTTAAGTAACATTTTAGGACTACATGGTAACTTACATATTAAGCTTCTTACTTACTTTTTTTTTACTTACTTTCTTTTTACTTTTACAGTAAGGCAAAAGAGAATGAAAGACGTAGATAACCTCAAAAGTGTAAAACAAGAATGGTAAGTTAATTCAAACTGAATTGCTTTGTTAATGCCTTTGTTAATATCGTTCTGTGTTTTTGTTACATTTCACTGGCAGAGATAGTAGAGTAAGTTTTAATTATGTGTGACTACTTCATTGTCATCTATTATGTTGAAGTAATTTTCTTACCATAGCTGCATTAAACAAATTTTTTTGAAGTTACTGAATGTTTTTTGTTATTAATTTTAAAAAGTTAAATTATCTGTGTTCATACATTACTTCTGTTATTTGATAAATCAAATAACTGTTTACCTCATTAGCCTCTTGTGATAGATATACTATTTTAGTGTCATGGTGGAAATATGGCTTTGGAGTCAGATAAACCTAGGCTTGAATCCCATCTCTGCCTTGTATTAGCTCTCTGGCCTTCAGGCAGCTTAGGTAAATTCTTTGAGCCTCAATATCTCATCTATAAAATGAGGATATAAATACCTACCTATCTGAAAGGTTTATGTGTGTATCTTTTTTTCTTTTTTCTTTTTTTTCTTTTCTTTTCTTTTTACAGACAAGTTGTCTGTTGCCCAGGCTACAGTGCAGTGGTGCAATCATAGCGTATTGAAGCCTTGAATTCCTGGGGTCAAGTGATCATCTCACCTTGACTTCCTGAGTAGCTAGGACCACAGGCTTATACCACTGCACCCAGTTAATTTTTAAATTTCTTGTAGCAGTGTGGTCTCACTATATTGCTCAGAACTCCTGGCTTCAAGCGATCCTCCTGCCACAGCCTCTCAAAATGCTGGGATTATAAGCGTGAGCCACCATGCTTGGCCTATTATTTATTTTTTCACTCAGGTGTTTATAGGTTTACATAAATATTTGATGCTAATTATATAATTGTGAGGTTGTTGGCCGGGCACAGTGGGTCACGCCTATAATCCCAGCACTTTGGGAGGCCAAGGCAGGTGGATCATCTGAGGTCAGGAGTTCAAGACCAGCCTGGACAACATGGCAAAATCCCATCTCTACTAAAAATACAAAAATTAGCTAGGCGTGGTGGTGGGCGCCGGTAATCCCAGCTACTCGGGAGGCTGAGGAAGGAGAATTGCTTGAACCTTAGAGGCAGAGGTTGCAGTGAGCCAAGATCACAGCACTGCACTCCAGCCTGGGTGACAGAGCAAGACTCCTCCGTCTCAAAAAATAAATAAATAAATAATTGTGAAGTTGTGTCAGAGGTCTCCAAGACCACCCCTAGTTTTGATGATTTACTAGAAGAATTTGTAAGATTTAGCATGTAGTTGTGCTCCTGATTATAATTTATTACAGTGAAGGGTTACAAAGCAAAATCAGCAAAGGGAAAAAGTGCATGGGGAAAACCAGGCACAAGCTTCCAGGGGTCCTCACCCAGTGGAGTCGCCCAGGATGTACTTAATTCCCCCAGTAACAAGTTGTGACAAATACATGTGAAATATTGTCTACCGGGAAAGTTCATTGGCGATGAGCCTAGAGTTTATAGTGGGAGCTAGTCACATCCTAAAATTTCAGACTCTTATAAGGAAAGTAGGAGTTCAATATAAATCACATTGTTTATACAAACTGTACATTGAGCCATCCTTACAAATTTAGGACGATGGGAACCTTCTAGAAATTCAAGTTTGCAGATGTGGCCAGGTGCGGTGGCTCATGCCTATAATCCCAGCACTTTGGGAGGCCAAGGTGGGTGGATCATGATGTCAGGAGATCGAGACCATCCTGGCTAACACGGTGAAACCCCGTCTCTAGTAAAAATACAAAAAAAATTAGCCAGGCGTGGTGGCAGGCGCCTGTAGTCCCAGCTACTTGGGAGGCTGAGGCGGGAGAATGGCGTGAACCCGGGAGGCAGAGCTTGCACTGAGCCGAGATCGCACCACTGCACTCCAACCTGGCTGACAGAGCGAGACTCCGTCTTAAAAAAAAAAACAAAAACAAATCCAAGTTTGCAGATGCCAGCCCAGGACTAACCTTGTAAGCAAGTCTTTCAAAAGATAGCAATCAGATCTGCTATATTAACTCATTTCTAAACAGCGATAAATTGAATGATTTGAAATGGTAAAATTAACTTAGAACAGGCCTGTTTTAAAATGGCTTTATTGAAATATAATTCACATACCATATAATTCATTCACTTAAAATATATAGTTCAATAGTTTTTAGTATGCTCACAGATCTGTGCAGTCATTACCATAGTCAATTTTAACGCGTTTATATTACCCCAAAGAGAAACCTCATATCCGTTAGCAATCCCACCCATTGTCCTATGCCTTGCCCCTGACAACCATGAAACTGCTTTCTTTTTTTGAGACGGAATCTCACTTTTTGCTCAGGCTGGAGTGTAATGGCATGATCTCGGCTCACTGCAACCTCCACCTCCCAGGTTTAAGCAGTTCCCCTGCCTCAGCCTCCTGAGTAGCTGGGATTACAGGCACGCCCCACCATGCCCAGCTAATTTTTTTTGTATTTTTAATGGAGATGGGGTTTTACCATATTGGCCAGTCTGGTCTCAAACTCCTGACCTCAGGTGTTCTGCCCATCTCAGCCTCCCAGAGTTCTGGGATTACAAGTGTGAGCCACTGCGCCTGGCCCATCTGCTTTCTATGTCTACAGATTTACCTGTTCTGGACATTTCATATAAATGCAGTTATACAATATGTGGTCTTTCGTGACTGACTGCTTCCACTTAGCATGTTTTCAAGGTTCACCTATGTTGTAGAGCATGTATCAGTATGTACTTTGAAATTTTTTTGATTGTTTTTTTTTGAGATGGAGTTTTGCTCTTGTCACCTAAGCTGTGGTGCAGTGGCACAATCTTGGCTCACTGCAACCTCCGCCTCCCAAGTTCAAGCAATTCTCCTGCCTCAGCCTCCCAAGTAGCTGGGACTACAGTTGTGCGCCACCACACCTGGCTAATTTTTGCATTTTTAGTAGAGATGGGGTTTCACCATGTTGTCCAGGCTGATATCGAACTCCTGACCTCAGGTGATCCGCCCACCTCGGCCTCCCAAAGTGCTAGGATTACAGGCACGAGCCACTATGCCTGGCCTGTACTTTGAATTTTAAGTAAAATATTTAGTAAAGTACCTACACAAAAATATAGGTGATAGTTTATAATTTTCTTTGTAACAAAAATGGATTTGTAAAAATGTTTTGTTAAAAACAATGGCCCAGGGAAAAATGAAAAGAAAACTACCTTTTTTTTTTTTTTTTTGAGATGAAGTCTTGCTTTGTCACCCAGCTGGAGTGCAATGGCGTGATCTCGGCTCACTGCAACCTCCACCTCCCAGGTTCAAGTGATTCTCCTGCCTCAGCCTCCCAAGTAGCTGGGACTGTAAGTGCTAACTTTTGTATTTTTAGTAGAGATGGGGTTTTACCATGTTGGCCAGGATGGTCTTGATCTCTTGACCTCGTGATCTGCCCACCTCGGACTCCCATAGTGCTGGGATTACAGGCATGAATCACTGCACCCGGCCTCTTTTTTTTTTTTTTTCTTTTTTGAGACGGAGTCTTGCTCTGTCACCCAGACTGGAGAGCAGTGGCATGATCTCGGCTCACTGCAACCTCTGCCTCCCAGGTTCAAGCAATTCTCCTACCTAAAGTCTCCCGAGTAGTTGGGATTACAAGCGCCCGCCACCATGCCTGGCTAATTTTTGTACTTTTAGTAGAGATGGGGTTTCACCGTGCTGTCCAGGCTGGTCTTGGACTCCTGACCTCAGGTGATCTGCCGCCTCGGCCTCCCAAAGTGCTGGGGTTACAGGCATGAGCCACCACGCCCGGCCAAAAAGTGCTTTTGGACTTACAGTTCCACATGGCTGGGGAAGCCTCACAATCCTGGCAGAAGGCAAGCAAGAGCAAGTTACGTCTTAAGATGGATGGCAGCAGGCAAAGAGAGAGAGTTTGTGCAGGGGAACTCCTCTTTTTAAAACCATCACATCTTGTGAGACTTATTCATTATCATGAGAACAGCATGGGAAAGACTTCCTCCCATGATTCAGTTACCTCCCACTGGTCCCTTCCACAACACATGGGAATTCAAGATGAGATTTGGGTGGGGACACAGCCAAACCATATCAATGACCCAACTGAAAAATGGAAGAAAATGCCAGGTTCAGTGGCTCACACCTGTAATCCCCACACTTTGGGAGGCTGAGGCGGGCATATCACGAGGTCAGAAGTTCGAGACCAGCCTGACCAACATGGTGAAACCCCATCTCTACTAAAAATACAAAAATAAGCTGGGCATGGTGGCGCACGCCTGTAATCCCAACTACTTGGGAGGCAGAGGCAAGATTGCGCCACTGTACTCCGGCCTGGGTGAAAAAGCGAGACAGCGTCTCAGAAAAAAAAAAAAAGAAAGAAAAATGGAAGAAAACGTCTGAATAGACATTTCTCCAAAGAAGACATACAAATGATCAACAGGTGTATGTTCAATGTCACTGGTAATCATCAGGGAAATGCAAATCAAAATAAGAGTAATCACCTCACGCCTATCAGGGTGGCTATTATCAAAAAACAAAAGAGTTAGTCCTGGTGAGGATATGGAGAAAAGAGAACCCTTGTCCACTGTTGATGGGGATGCAAAATGGTGCATCTACTATGAAAAACAATATGGAGATTCCTCAAAAAATTAAAAATAGAATTGCCACAGAATGGATTACTGAATAGATCCAGGAATCCCACCTCTGGATATTATCCAAAGGAGTTAGAATCAGGATCTTGAAGAGGCTGGGTGCAGTGGCTCACATCTGTAATGCCAACACTTTGGAAAGCCAAGGCAGGAGGATCCCTTGAGGGAAGGACTTTGAAACCAGCCTGGTTCACATAGTGAGACCTCATCTCTACAAAAGAAAAATTAAAAAACTAGCCAGCTTGGTGACACATACCTGTAGACCCAGCTATTGAGGAGGCTGAGACAGGAGGATCATTTGAGCCTAGGAGTTCGAGGCTGCAGTAAGCCATGATCATGTCACTGCACTTCTCCATTCTGGGTGACAGAGCCAGATCCTGTCTCAAAAAAAAAAAAAGAAAAAAAAATCTCGAAAAGAGATGAATGGGTAAAGAATATATAATACATACCCCAAATGGAATTATTATCCAGTCTTTTTTTTTTTTTTTTTTTTTGGGATAGAGTTTCGCTCTTCTTGCCTGGGCTGGAGTGCAATGGCACAATTTCAGCTCACTGCAACCTCTGCCTCCCAGGTTCAAGTGATTCTCCTGCCTCAGCCTCCCAAGTAGCTGGCATTACAATTGTGTGCAACCACGCCCGGCTAATTTTCTATTTTTAGTAGACACAGGGTTTCACCATGTTGGTCAGACTGGTCTCAAACTCCTGACCTCAAGTGATCCGCCCGCCTCGACCTCCCAAAGTACTGGGATTACAGGCGTGAGCCACCATGCCCGGCTATTCAGTCTTGAGAAAGAAGGAAATTCTGCAGTATGCAACAACATAGATGAACCTTGAGGATATAATGGTGGTTGCCGGGGGCTAGGGGAAAGTGAAAATGAGGAGTTGCTAATCAGTGGGCATAAAGTTTCAGTTAAGCAAGATGAATAGATCCTAGAGATATGCTGAGCAACATAGTACCTATAGTTAACCACACTTTATTGTTCACTTAAAAATATGTTAAGAAGTTAGGTCTCATTTTAAGTGTTCTTTTAGAAAGTCCCTCACCTGAAACTTCTGTACTTTTAGTATTATGGGAACTCCTGACATTTTAAGACGTGTTTACTGGCTGAGCGCAGTGGCTCACACCTGTAATCCTAGCACTTTGGGAGGCCAAGGCAGGCAGATTTCTTGACCCCAGGAGTTCAAGACTAGCCTGGGGCACATGGTAAACCCTCATCTCTACAAAATACAAAAATTAGCTATTGGAGAGACTGGAACTATAGGCATGTGCCACCATGCCAGGCTAATTTTTCTTATTTTTTTTTATAGAGATGGGGTCTCCCTATGTTGCCCAGGCTGGTCTCAAACTCCTGGGCTCAAGGGATCCTCCCACCTCGGCCTCCTAAAGTGCTGGGATTATAGGCGTGAGCCACTGCACCCAGCCTTCTTTCCAATCTGTATACATTTTATTTCCTTTCTTTATCTTACTGGATTAGCTAGGACTTCCAGTACAACACTGATGAGGAATGGTGAGACGCAACATCCTTGTCTTGTTCCTGATCTTAGTGGGAAAGTGTCTAGTTTCTCGTGATTAAATATGATGTTAGATGTAGGCTTTTGCAGACATTCTTTACCAAGTTGAGGAAGTTCCCTTTCTATTCCTAGTTTGTGGGGGTTTTATTATGAATGGTTGTTAGATATTGTCTAATGCTTTTTCTGCATATGTTGATATGATTATATTATTTTTCTTCTTTAGACCGGTGATGTGATAGATTACATGAATTGATTTTCAGTGTTAACCCACTGCAGCCTCACATACCTAGGATAAATCCTGCACGGTTGTGGTGTTTACTTTTTTTTTTATACATTGTTGTATTCTGTTTGGTAATATTTTGTTGAGTGTTTTTGCAAATATGTTCATGATAAATTTTCTGTAGCTTTCCTTTCTTGTAATGTCTTTGGTTTTAGTATTAGCATAGTGTTATCCTTGTAGCATGAGTTAAAAGTTCCCTCTGCGGCCGGGCGCGGTGGCTCAAGCCTGTAATCCCAGCACTTTGGGAGGCCGAGACGGGCGGATCACGAGGTCAGGAGATCGACACCATCCTGGCGAACACGGTGAAACCCCGTCTCTACTAAAAAATAAAAAAACACTAGCCGGGCGAGGTGGCGGGCGCCTGTAGTCCCAGCTACTCGGAAGGCTGAGGCAGGAGAATGGCGTAAACCCGGGAGGCAGAGCTTGCAGTGAGCTGAGATCCCCCCACTGCACTCCAGCCTGGGCGACAGAGCGAGACTCTGTCTCAAAAAAAAAAAAAAAAGTTCCCTCTGCTTCTATTTTCTGGAAGAGGTTATAGAGAATTGGTATTATTTCTTTCTTAAATTTTTGGTAGAATACTTCAGTGACATCATCCAGGCCCAGTGCTTCTGTTTTGGAAGGTTACATATTATTGATTTAATTCCATTAGTATCCATAAGCCTGTTCATATTATCTATTCCTTCTTGTGTGTGTTTTGATAGAGTGTGCCTTATAAAAAATTGGTTCATTTCATCTAAGTTATCAATTTTAGGGGCATAAAGCAGTTCTTAATGCCTTTGCTACTCTTTCTTCCTGTGCGTATACACTCAAAAGTGAAACAAACCCATTACCACCTGTTCAATGGAGCCAGAGTGCCCCAGTTTTCTTTTTTTTTTTTTTTTTTTTTGAGACGGAGTCTCGCTGTGCTCCCAGGCTGGAGTGCAGTGGCGTGATCTCGGCTCACTGCAAGCTCCGCCTCCCGGGTTCACGCCATTCTCCGGCCTCAGCCTCCCAAGTAGCTGAGACTACAGGCGCCCGCCACCACGCCCGGCTAGTTTTTTGTATTTTTAGTAGAGACGGGGTTTCACCATGTTAGCCAGGATAGTCTCGATCTCCTGACCTCGTGATCCACCCGCCTCGGCCTCCCAAAGTGCTGGGATTACAGGCTTGAGCCACCGCGCCCGGCCGCCCCAGTTTTCTGAACTGTATTTTATATCTCTTGTTGTAGTTATTTTCTTTCTTTTTTTTTTAAAGACGGACTCTCGCTCTGTTGCCAGGCTGGAGTGCAGTGGCGTGATCTTGGCTCACTACAACCTCTGCCTCCCAGGTTCAAGCATTTCTCCTGCCTCAGCCTCCCAAGCAGCTGGGACTACAGGCGCCTGCCACCATGCCCGGCTCATTTTTGTATTTTTAGTAGAGATAGAGTTTCACCATGTTGGCCAGATGGTCTTGATCTCTTGACCTCATGATCCGCCCACGTTGGCCTCCCAAAGTGCTGGGATTACAGGCATGAGCCACCGCACCCGGCCTACCAGTTATTTTCTCTCTCTTTCTCTTTTTTTTTTTTTTTTATGTTTTTGTTTTTCTTTAGAGACAGGGTCTTACTCTGTTGCCCAGGCCTGGAGTACATTGACATGATCTCAGTTCACTGCAACCTTGGCCTCCTGGGCTCAGCCTCCCAAGTCGCTGGGGCTACAGGCTGCACCACCATGCCCAGCTAATTATTTTCTTTTTTTATAGAGATGGGGTTTCGCCATGTTGCCCAGGCTGGTCTCCAATTCCTGGGCTCAAGCAATTCTCCCACTTTGACCTCCCAAAATGCTGGGATTACAGGCATGAGCCATTGTGCCTGGCTGTATTTTCTATTATAACTATTTCCTACTATACATCTCCACTCTACTCTACTCTTACTATACATTTCCACTCCACTCCACTCTACTGTACTCTGAACCTCTTATAAACATAGACTGTTTCTTACTCATCTTCATATATCCCTGTCACCTAGCATGTAGTAGATACTCAATAAATATTTGAGTAATTTGAATTCACATGATGAAGTTTAATAGAATTTACACATTAAATAAATAACATGAAGGAATAAAATTTCAGCTACTCTGGATGCTCAGCTTTATTGGCTTTGTATTTAGTAATTACTGATGGAGCACCAACTACCATCTGAACAGAAGAAACAGTTAAATACCAGAAAACATAAAATGGTTATAATGATATTACTAATATTTGAGAGTGTACTGTGTGCCAGTGTGTATACTGGTACTTACTATATACCATGTAAAGGCTTTTATATATGTTTTCATTTAATCTTCACAACAACCATGTGAAATAAGTGGTGGTATCTGTATTTTGCAAGCAAAGCAAATCACATAGAAGTTAAGTTTCTTACCCATTGTCAGTGTGACTAAATGAAGGCACTTAAATACAAACAGCAATGCCCAGACTTTTAGACAGTGTGCTATACTGCTATGTGACTATGCTGATTAAAGGGAGGGGAAAATCACTAGTGTTATAAGAAACCATCTTAGGGTGTAACTATTTCTGTGTAAGAGGTATCATGTCATTGCTTTGGAAAAGGCATAATACTTTGTGATAATGTGGAGTGTTTTAAGAGTATATACAAGAGGACTACCTAGGGAAGGAAAAAAATGTATACCTAAGTTAAAGCACTGCCCTGAGTATCAGCATTTTGGTAACAATATAGTGATGGCCTTTTTTTTTTTTTTTTAAGAGACAAGGTCTCACTATGTTGCCCAGGCTAAAATGCAGTGGTTAGTCACTGCATTCTAGTGGGCTCAGTCAGAACACACTACAGCCTCAAACTCCTGGCCTCAAGTGATGCTCCTCAAGTGACTACAGATGTGCACCACCACGCCAAGGCTCAGTGATGGCTGTTTTCCATGACAGTCTAGCATAGTGATTAAGAGCAGAGGCACTGGTAGCTTGAGTTCAGTTCCTAGCACTGCCTCCTAATAGCTTTGTGGTCTCTGGCAAATTACTTAAGCTTTTTCTTCATCTATTAAATGGGGATAAAAATAATACCTACCTTTTAGGGTCATTGTGAGGATTTGAATGAGTTGGCACACGTAAGGTACTTAGAATAGTTCTTTATAAGATGTCATGGTTAGGATCACAGACTTAGGAAACAGAGTAGTATGGTGGTAAGTTAACAGTTTCTAACTTATATTTCCTGGCACAGTATAAGAGGTATAGAAGTATGATTGTTATTATTTATAGAATTTGAGAAGTCATATTTCTGTACTTTTATAAAATTTCCTGTGTGATTTCAAAAGAGAACAACCAGAAACCATCTTTTCTAGCAAACAGAATCTTAGATAATGTTTCTTTTTTTTTTTTTTTTTTTTTTTGAGACGGAGTCTCACTCTGTCGCCAGGCTGGAGTGCCGTGGCATGATCTCGGCTCACTGCAGCCTCTGCCTCCCAGATTCAAGCGATTCTTCTGCCTCAGCCTCCTGAGTAGCTGGGACTACAGGTATGCGCCACCACGCCTAGCTAATTTTTGTATTTTTAGTAGAGATGGGGTTTCATCACGTTGTCCAGGATGGTCTCGATCTCTTGACCCTGTGATCCACCCACCTCAGCCTCCCAAAGTGCTGGGATTACAGGCAGGAGCCACTGTGCCCGGCCTCTCCAAAACATTCTTAAAACTCAGCCAGCTGTGGCAATGTGCGCCTATAGAACCAGCTACTTGGGGAAGAATCACTTGAGCCCAGGAGGTTGAGGCAGCAGTGAGCTGTAATCATGCACTCCATCCTGGGTGACAGAATGAGACTCTGTCTCAAAAATAAACAAATAAATCACTATAAATAAAGTCTTCAGTGGGAAATATTCTGAAGTGTGCAAAGGAGCAAAAATGCAATTGTTGCTGATCCCCTTTAGTTCAAGAGTGTTTTATGTTACCAAAAAATGCATAGTAATCCCTTTTAAAGCCATTTTGAACCCTTTAAAAATAACACATTTTGGCCAGGAGCAATGGCTCACACCTGTAATCCCAGTACTTTGGGTGGCCAAGACAGGCATATCACTGAAGCCCAGGAGTTTGAGAGCAGCCTGGGCAACATGGTGAAATCCCATCTCTACAAAAAATTAGCTGGACATGGTGGTGCAAGCCTGTAGTCCCAGCTACTTGGGGGTCTGAAGTGGGAAGACTGGTTGAGCCCTGGAGGTTGCGACTGTAGTGAGCTGAAATCGCGCCACTACACTCCAGCCTGCGCGACAGAGAGGGACCTTGTCTCAAAAAAACCTTTAAAAACAAAGAAAACACCACACATTTTTTACTCCAGACCAGTGGTTTTTAACCTGGAGAGATTTTGCACCTAGACACATTTGGCAATGTGAAGAGATGTTTTTGGTTGTTACAACACTGGGGATTGGGGATGGGCCAGGGATGAGGATCCTACTTGTTGTATCTCATGGGTAAAGGCCAAGGATACTGTTAAACATCTGCAACAGTGATCCCCAACTTTTTTGGCACCAGCGACTGGTTTTGTGGAAGACAGTTTTTCCACCGACCTGTGGGGGGAGAAGAGGAGATGATTTTGGAATGATTCAAGCACATTACATTTATTTGCACTTTATTTCTATTATTATTACATTGTAATGTATAATGAAATAATTATACAGCTCACCATAATGTAGAATTAGTGGGAGCCCTAAGCTTGTTTTCCTGCAACTAGATGGTCCCATTTGGGGGCGATGGAAAACAGCGACAGATCATGAGGCATTAGAGTCTCATAAGGAGCATGCAGCCTAGATCCCTTGGATGCTCAGTTCACAGGTTCATGCTCCTATGGGAATCTAATGCCACCACTGATCTGACAGGAGGCAGAGCTCAGGTGGTAATGTGAGCGATGGGAGTGACAGTAAATACAGATGAAGCTTTGCTTGCTCGCCTGTCACTCACCACCTGCTGTACGACCTGGTTCCTGACAGGCCATGGGCCTAGGGATTGGGGATCCCAATCTCCAAGGCACAGGACACCTCATACAGCAAAGCCTTATTCATTTCTAAATGTTAATAGAGCTGAAGTTGAGAAAACCCTGCTCTGAACTAAAAAGGGGTTAATGACTTCCCCAAGATTATATTAACTTAGAAGAGGGCCTGAACTACAGACATGCACATAGCATCTAAGTTCAATATCCTTAACTAGAACAAAATAAGTAAATTTTTAGAGACCTAATAGTTAATAGTGCCTGTTTTTCTTTATCTTTAGGGTTTGTGAAACAGGATCTGATAATCAACCTCTTAGTAATAATCAACAATCAAATTGTGAATATTTTGTTGATAGCCTTTTTGAGGAAGCTCAGAAGGTTGGTTCCAAATGCGTGTCTCCCACTGAACAGAAGAAACAGGTAAATAAATGTCTATTACTTTTCTTTTTCTTCCAGTGTTTCTCAATATATGGATCTGTTAGAGGGTCCCTAAGGTCAAAATTGTTTTGTTTGTTTGAGACAAGGTCTTTCTCTGTCACCAAGACTGGAGTGCAGTGGCTCGATCCGATCTTGGCCCACGGCAGCCTCAAGCTCCTGGGTTCAAGCAGTCCTCCTGCCTCGGCTTTCCTGGGTAGCCTGGAGCTCAGGCACACACCACCATGCCCAGCTAATTGTTTTGTTCTTTTGTAGAGATTGGGTCTTGCTTTGTTGCCCAGGCTGGTCTCAAATTCCTGGGCTCAAGTAGTTCTCCTGCCTCGGTTTCCCAAAGTGCTGGGATTATAGGTATGAGG